>NC_090335.1:55671011-56958707 GCF_035084215.1 Heptranchias perlo
GTATCCTGAGACTGTGACCCCTCGTTCTAGACCCCCCCAGCCAGGGGAAACATCCTCCCTGCATCCAGTCTGTCTAGCCCTGTCAGAATTTTATATGTTTCAATGAGATCCCCTCTCATTCTTCTAACCTCTAGTGAATACAGGCCTAGTCGACCCAATATCTCCTCATACGACAGTCCTGCCATCCCAGGAATCAGTCTGGTAATCCTTCGCTGCACTCCCTCTATGGCAAGTATATCCTTTCTTAGGTAAGAAGACCAAAACTGCACACAATACTCCTGGT
Organism: Heptranchias perlo; assembly: GCF_035084215.1. Classification (NCBI taxonomy): domain Eukaryota; kingdom Metazoa; phylum Chordata; class Chondrichthyes; order Hexanchiformes; family Hexanchidae; genus Heptranchias; species Heptranchias perlo. The sequence goes on from NC_090335.1 coordinate 55,671,295, forward strand.
GTGGTCTCACCAAGGCCCTGTATAACTGCAGTAAGACATCCTTGCTCCTGTACTCAATTCCTCTTGCAATGAAGGCCAACATACCATTGGCCTTCCGAATGGTGTTGGACAATTAAAAAACTAACGGTAGGAGGGGGCTCTGTATACATCACCATCCTCAATGATGGCAGAGTCCAGCACGTGAGTTCAAAAGACAAGGTTGCAGCGTTTGCAACCGTCTTCAGCCAGAAATGCTGAGTGGATGATCCATCTCGGCCTCCTCCTGATATCCCCACCATCACAGAAGCCAGTCTTCAGCCAATTCGATTCATTCCACGTGATATCAAGAAACGGCTGAGTGCACTGGATACAGCAAAGGCTATGGGCCCCGACAACATCCTGGCTGCAGTGCTGAAGACTTGTGCTCCAGAACTAGCTGCGCCTCTAGCCAAACTGTTCCTGGACAGCTACAACCCTGCATCTACCCAACAATGTGGAAAATTGCCCCGGTATGTCCTGTCCACAAAAAGCAGGAGAAATCCAATCCAGCCAATTACCGCCCCATCACTCAACTCTCAATCATTAGCAAAGTGATGGAAGGTGTCGTCGACAGTGCTATCAAGCGGCACTTACTCACCAATAACCTGCTCACTGATGCTCAGTTTGGGTTCCGCCAGGACCACTCGGTTCCAGACCTCATTACAGCCTTGGTCCAAACATGGACAAAAGAGCTGAATTCCAGAGGTGAGGTGGGAGTGACTGCCCTTGACATCAAGGCAGCATTTGACCGAGTGTGGCACCAAGGAGCCCTAGTAAAATTGAAGTCAATTGGAATTAGGGGGAAAACTCTCCAGTGGCTGGAGTCATACCTAGCACAAAGGAAGATGGTAGTGGTTGTTGGAGGCCAATCATCTCAGCCCCAGTACATTGCTGCAGGAGTTCCTCAGGGCAGTGTCCTAGGCCCAACCATCTTCAGCTGCTTCATCATTGATCTTCCCTCCATCATAAGGTCAGAAATGTGGATGTTCACTGATGATTGCACAGTGTTCAGTTCCATTCGCAACCCCTCAGATAATGAAGCTGTCCGTGCCCGCATGCAGCAAGACCTGGACAACATCCAGGCTTGGGCTCACAAGTGGCAAGTAACATTCGCGCCAGACAAGTGCCAGGCAATGACCATCTCCAACAAGAGAGAGTCTAACCATCTCCCCTTGACATTCAACGGCATTACCATCGCCGAATCCCCCACCATCAACATCCTGGGGGTCACTATTGACCAGAAACTTAATTGTACAAGCCATATAAATACTGTGGCTACAAGAGCAGGTCAGAGGCTGGGTATTCTGCGGTGAGTGACTCACCTCCCGACTCCCCAAAGCCTTTCCACCATCTACAAGGTACAAGTCAGGAGTGTGATGGAATACTCTCCACTTGCTTGCAGCTCCAACAACACTCAAGAAGCTCGACACCATCCAAGATAAAGTAGCCCGCTTGATTGGCACCCCATCCACCACCCTAAACATTCACTCCCTTCACCACCGGCGCACAGTGGCTGCAGTGTGTACCATCCACAGGATGCATTGCAGCAACTTGCCAAGGCTTCTTCGACAGCACCTCCCAAACCTGCGACCTCTACCACCTAGAAGGACAAGAGCAGCAGGCACATGGGAACAACACCACCTGCATGTTCCCCTCCAAGTCACACACCATCCCGACTTGGAAATATATCGCCGTTCCTTCATCGCCACTGAGTCAAAATCCTGGAACTCCCTTCCTAACAGCACAGTGGGAGAACCGTCACCACACGGACTGCAGCAGTTCAAGAAGACGGCTCACCACCACCTTCTCAAGGGCAATTAGGGATGGGCAATAAATGCCGGCCTCGCCAGCGATGCCCACATCCCATGAACGAATAAAAAAAAAACTGCTTACTGCACCTGCATATTTGCTTTCAGTGACTGGTATACAAGGACACCCAGATCCCTTTGTACATCAACATTTCCCAATCTATCACCATTTAAATAATACTCTGCCTTTCTGTTTTTCCTTCCGAAATGGATAACTTCATATTTATCCATGTTATACTGCATCTGCCATATATTTGCCCACTCACTCAACTTGTCTAAATCACCTTGAAGCCTCTTTGCATCCTCCTCACAACTCACAATCCCACCTAGTTTTGTGTCGTCAGCAAACTTGGAAATATTACATTTGGTTCCCTCATCCAATCATTGATATATATTGTGACTAGTTGGGGCCCAAGCACTGATCCCTACAGTACCCCACTAGTCACTGCCTGCCATCCCGAAAAAGATCCATTTATTCCTATTCTCTGTTTCCTGTCTGTTAACCAATTTTCAATCCATGCCAGTATATTCCCCCCAATCCCATGTGCTTTAATTTTGCACACTAACCTCTTATGTGGGACTTTATCAAAGGCCTTCTGAAAATCCAAATACACCACGTTCACTGGTTCTCCCCTATCTATTCTACTAGTTACATCCTCAACAAACTCCAGTAGGTTTGTCAAACATGATTTCTCTTTCATAAATGCATGTTGACTTTGTCTAATCCTATTGATATTTTCTAAGTTTTCTGTTATCACATTGTTTATAATAGACTAGCATTTTCCTATTACTGATGTTAGGCTAACCGGTCTGTAGTTCCCTGTTTTCTCTCTTCCTCCTAATTTTAAATAGTGGGGTTACATTTGCCGCCCCCCAATCTGCAGGAACTGTTCCATAATCTATAGAATTTTGGACGATGGCAACCAATGCTTCCACTATTTCCATGGCTACCTCTTTTAGTACTCTGGGATTCAGATTATCAGGCCCTGGGGATTTATCGGCTTTCAGTCCCATTAATTTCTCCAGCACTATTTTTTTACTAATACTAATTTCCTTTAATTCCTCCTTCTCACTAGACCCTTGGTTCCCTAGCATTTCTGGGAAATTATTTGTGTCCTCTTCCATGAAGACAGAACCAAAGTATTTGCTCTGCTAGTTTAATTGCTCTGCAATTTCCTTGTTCCCCATTATAAATTCTCTCGGTTTTGACTGTAAGGGACCTACATTTGTCTTCACTAATCTTTTCCTTTTTACATACTTGTAGAAGCTTTTACAGTCTGCTTTTATGTTCCTTGCAAGTTTACTCTCATACTCTATTTTTCCCCTCTTAATCAATCTCTTGGTCCTTTTTTGCTGAATTCTAAACTGCTCCCAATCCTCAGGTTTGCTACTTTTTCTGACAACTTTATATGACTTCTCTTTGGATCTAATACTATCCTCAATTTCTTTTGTTAGCCATGGATGGGCCGTTTTTCCTTTTGTCTTTTTGCGCCAGAGAGGAATGTATAACTGTTGCAATTCATGCATTCGTTTCTTAAATGTTAGCCATTGCCTATCCACCATCATGCCTTTTAAAGAAGCTCCCAATCTATCATAGCCACCTCAGTCCTCATACCTTCGTAGTTCCTTCGTTTAGATTTAGGACCCTAGTTTTGGATAGGACTACTTCACTTTCTATCTTAATGAAGAACTCTATCATGTTATGGTCACTCTTCCCTAAAGGACCCCGCACAACAAGATTATTAATTAACCCCTTCTCATTGCACAATACCCAATCTAGGATAGCCTGTTCCCTTGTTGGCTCATCAATGTACTGGTCTAAAAAACCATCTCGTACATACTCCAGGAATTCATCCTCCACAGTATTATTGCTAATTTGGTTTGGCCAATCTATATGTAGATTAAAGTCACCATGTAGTACCCTTGTTACATGCATCTCTAATTTCCTGATTGATACTGTCCCCTACATTACAACTGCTGTTTGGATTGTATAAACAACTCCCACCAGTGTTTTCTGTCCCTAGGTGCTTCTTAACTCCACCCAGACTGATTCTACATCTTGATTTTCTGAGCCAATATCCTTTCTCACTATTGCTCTGATTTCATCCTTTATTAACAAAGCTACCCCACCACCTTTTCCTTTCTTCCTATCCTTCTGAAATGTCAGATACCCCTGAATATTCAGTTCCCAATCTTGGTCACCTTGTAATCACATCTCTGTAATGGCAAGAAGATCATACCCATTTGTTTCTATTTGTGCCATCAATTCATCTATCAGATGCTGCCGCATTCAGATAAAGAACCTTTAATTTTGTCTTTTTACCATTTTTTCCTACTCTGACCCCATTTGCTGGTGCACGCTTATGTTTGTTCGCTCTGTCCCTTCCTGTCACACTCTGGTTATCATTACCCCTATCACTTCCCTGTACTACTTCCTTGTCCTTTCTCTTCAACAGTCTACATTTTGCCCCACCTGAACCCTTCCCCCCCTCCCATTTAGTTTAAAGCCCTATCTACAGCCCTGGTTATTCGATTCGCCAGACGGAACAGCTCCCTCTTTCCCCAGTACTGGTGCCAGTGCCCCATGAATCGAAACCCACTTCTCCCACACCAATCTTTGAGCCACGCATTCATCTCTCTGACCTTATTTACCCTGTGCCAATTTGCACGTGGCTCAGGTAATAATCCAGAGATTATTACCTTTGTGGTTCTGCTTTTTAATTTAGTCCCTAGCTGCTCATTCGCTCTCAGCAGAACCTCTTTCTTAGTCTTACCTATGTCGTTGGTACCTACGTGGACCACGACAACTGGATCCTCCCCCTCCCACTCCGAGTTCCTCTCCAGCCCAGAGGAGATGTCCTTAACCCTGGCACCGGGTAGGCAACACAGCCTTTGGGACTCACGCTCTTGGCTGCAGAGAACAGTATCTATCCCCCTAACTATACTGTCGCCTACTACTGCCACCTTCCTTTTTACTCCCCCCACTTGAATGGCCTCCTGTACCACGGTGCCATGGTCAGTTTTCTCATCCTCCCTGCAGTCCTTGCTCTCGTCCACATAGCTTGCAAGAACCTCGTAACTGTTCGACAAGTTCAAGGGCTGAGGCTCCTGCAGTGCTACCTCCTGGATCCCCGTACCTGCCTCACTCGCAGTCACACTCTCCTGTCCCCGACCACGGGCCAAATCCTAAATATTAATCTAAGGGGGTGTGACTGCCTTCTGGAACAAAGTGTCGAGGGGTAACTTTCTCCCTCCCTGATGTATCGCAAAGTTTGCAGCTCGGACTCCAGCTCCTCAACTCTGAGCCGAAGTTCCTCGAGCTGCAGACACTTACTGCAGATGTGATCGCCCTAGACAGGACTGTCCAGTAGCTCCCGCTTTGTGCAGCTGCAACACAGCTCCTACCCTGCCATATCTATACTATTTATTTAATTAATTACGTCACTGTCAATCAAATTATTTATAATTTTGATCCAAGTACTAACCTCGTTTAATTTATTTAATTAAATTTAGTTAATTAGTTAATTATAAATTTAGTCACATGCTATATGGTTTTACTGTAACTTAGCCCACAGTCCTAAGAAAAAGAAATACTCACCACCAATCACCCACCTGCTTTGATTTTTAACAGAACGCAGTCGGTCGGCTCTCGCTCTGGTGAACTCTTGCTTTCACTCCGTGCTGTTTTTATCCCCGCTCCAATCTCACTATTTTCTGCTGCTCTGGTGAACTCTTGCTCTTGTTCCGCGCTGTTTTTATCCTGCTCTGCTCTCACTGTTTTCCGCCGCTCTGGTGAACTCGGCACTCTCGTTCCGTGCTGTTTTTATCCCCACTCTGCTCTCACTGTTTCCCACCGCTCTGGTGAACTCTCGCTCTCGCTCTGCATTGTTTTTATCCCCGCTCCACTCTCACTATTTTCTGCTGCTCTGGTGAACTCTTGCTCTCGCTCTGCGCTGTTCTTATCCCCGCTCTGCTCCCACTGTTTCCCACCGCTCTGGTGAACTCTCGCTCTCGCTCTGCGCTGTTCTTATCCCCGCTCTGCTCTCACTGTTTCCCACCGCTCTGGTGAACTCTTGCTCTCGCTCTGCGCTGTTCTTATCCCCGCTCTGCTCTCACTGTTTCCCACCGCTCTGGTGAACTCTTGCTCTCGCCCTGAGCTGTTTTTATCCTGCTCCGCTCTCACTATTTCCCGCTGCTCTGGTAAACTCTCGCCCTCGTTCTGCACTGTTTTTATCCCCTCTCCGCTCTCACTGTTTCCCGCTGCTCTGGTGAATTCTCGCTCTGCGCTGTTTTTATCCCCACTCTGCGATCTCTATTTACCACTGCTCTGGTGAACTCTCGCTCTCGTTCTGTGCTGTTTTTATCCCCGCTCTGCTACCTCTGTTTCCCACTGCTCTGGTGAGCTCTCGCCCTGCGCTGTTTTTATCCCCGCTCTGCTCTCTCTGTTTCCCACCGCTCTGATTAACATGCAAATGTCTAAGCAGTAGTTATCAGAACAGAACAAGAATTATTTAACCCATTCCATTCTGGTTAGAAGGTGTGTCCACTTCTTGCTCCTCTGGCTTCTACACTAACAAAGCCTCAGACCCCTCCAGTTATACCCCAAAAGAACGGAACTGCGGCAAAATACATCCAATGAGCTAGTTCCCCAATAGGCCCCTTAATTTACCCAATCATATGGACAAAACGTACTTGTCCAGAAGAGACAGTGCTTTGTTGGCCCCCCTTATCTCTCCTTAGTCTTAGCCCCCGCAGTTGATGAGTCACCCTACAGGCCTTGAAGATAATGGGAGTTCTACCCAGTTTCAGCATTCCAGTACATCTGAAGGAGTAGAGATACCGTTATGGTGCCTCCCTTATTTTGCAATGGCAGGATGCTCATAGCTGTTAGGCATCCTGTAGCTGCAGTAAGTTAATTCAAAAGCAGTCTATTTGACTATTTAACACTTTCGAGCCTGGTTCCCCATATCTTCCAAATCTATATTTCCTTAGACATGTATCCAGTGTTGGGCAATAGATCCATGCATATAAGCCTGGACAGGTAAAGCACAAATACGTCATGCCAGGAAAACCACACTGTGAACTCCTGGATGTAGCCAGGGCCAGGGAAGGAAATGGTTAGGGTAAAGCGGTGCTGTTTCACCTGCTCTCCCATTTGCTAATATATTGCTAACACCTTTATGAATGTGCTCTGCTCAAAGACCAAGGTTGCCCATAGCCACGTGGAATGAACCTGGATAGGTGTTAGACCAGCCTTACTGAAGCAACACACTGCGTTTAAGGAGGTGGCACTCAACCTATTTGAATAGGGAATTGTAGAGGGCATTAGAGTCATGGTCCTGCCACCTAATAATTATCCTTTATTTACTTTGATCCATCACATTAAGGGGTAGATTTTCCCTGGAGCAGAATTCGGGCAGCCAACGGGCAGAGTGCTCCGATAGTTTTGGTGGGAGGCACAGTCCATTTTGAGAGCCGGGCACCATTAGCATTCGTCTGGGAGCTGTGGGAGGAAAGCAAATACCAGGGGACAGCCCTCCGGCTCCAGGTCATCGCAATGTTGGGCAGCCCAGCCAGCCTCCAGGCTGGAAGAAGGTAGATCCGTGGGGGGGGGTTCCGATCACGGGAGGGGGTACCTGGTGCAGCAGATGTCAAACTATTTACAGTTCCTGAAGGACGGTAGAGGGTGAAAATTAGCAGCAGGAAGTAGGCTCTGCATGCAAGGGGGGCACCCTGCTCTCTCGTGTACCTACGCTTCCTTCCTCTTGCACCTGTATGAACCCGTGTGTCACGTGAAAGGCCTCTGAGTCCCCCAAGTTGGTTGGGATCAGGGAGTTGGGAAGTGAGCAGTTCCTGATGCTGCTCTGAGGGGAACTAGCCGCGCCTCTAGCCAAGCTGTTCCAGTACAGCTACAACACTGGCATCTACCCAACAATGTGGAAAATTGCCCAGGTATCTCCTGTCCATAAAAAGCAGGACAAATCCAATCCAGACAATTACCGCCCCATCAGTCTACTCTCAATCATCAGCAAAGTGATGGAAGGTGTCGTTGACAGTGTTATCAAGTGGCACTCACCAATAACCTGCTCACCGATGCTCAGTTTGGGTTCTGCCAGGACCACTCGGCTCCAGACCTCATTACAGCCTTGCTCCAAACATGGACAAAAGAGCTGAATTCCAGAGGTGAGGTGAGAGTGATTGCCCTTGACATCAAGGCAGCATTTGACCGAGCGTGGCACCAAGGAGCCCTAGTAAAATTGAAGTCAATGGGAATCAGGGGGAAAGCTCTCCAGTGGCTGGAGTCATACCTGGCACAAAGGAAGATGGTAGTGGTTGTTGGAGGCCAATCATCTCAGCCCCAGGACTGAGGATTGCTGCAGGAGTTCCTCAGAGCAGTGTCCTAGGCCCAACCTCCTTCAGCTGCTTCATCAATGACCTTCCATCCATCATAAGGTCAGAAATGGGGATGTTCACTGATGATTGCACAGTATTCAGTTCCATTCGCAACCCCTCAAATAATGAAGCAGTCCGTGCCCGCATGCAGCAAGACCTGGACAACATCCAGGCTTGGGCTCATAAGTGGCAAGTAACATTCGCGCCAGACAAGTGCCAGGCAATGACCATCTCCAACAAGAGAGAGTCTAACCATCTCCCCTTGACATTCAACGGCGTTACCATTGCCGAATTCCCCACCATCAACATCCTGGGGGTCACCATTGACCAGAAACTTAACTGGACCAGCCATATAAATACTGTGGCTACAAGAGCAGTTCAGAGGCTGGGTATTCTGCGGCGAGTGACTCACCTCCTGACTCCCCAAAGCCTTTCCACCATCTACATGGCACGAGTCAGGAGTGTGATGGAATACTCTCCACTTGCCTGGATGAGTGCAGCTCCAACAACACTCAAGAAGCTCAACACCATCCAGGATAAAGCAGCCTGCTTGATTGGCACCCCATCCACCACCCTAAATATTCACTCCCTTCACCACCGGCGCACAGTGGCTGCAGTGTGTACCATCCACAGGATGCACTGCAGCAACTCGCCAAGGCTTCTTCGACAGCACCTCCCAAACCCGCGACCTCAACCGTCTAGAAGGCACATGGGAACAACACCACCTGCACGTTCCCCTCCAAGTCACACACCATCCCGCCTTGGAAATATATCGCCGTTCCTTCACCGTCGCTGGGTCCAAATCCTGGAACTCCCTACCTGACAGCACTGTGGGAGAAGCTTCACCACACGGACTGCCAGCGGTTCAAGAAGGCGGCTCACCACCACCTTCTCAAGGGCAATTAGGGGTGGGCATTAAATGCTGGCCTCGCCAGCGACGCCCACATCCCATGAACGAATAAAAAAAAACACGGGGAACAGGGGTGATATCACCTCTGGCAGCTGCTTCCTTTGATGGGGAAACTGCTGGCTGCATCATTAGAGGGTGATCCTCAGCAGCCAGGTCCCACAAGGCCTGTGCGTCTGGGACATCGCCTGGGGGTGGAAGGACGCAGCTCTGGGAAGTGCTGCCATCCTGCTGGTCGGCAGCATATCCCTCGGGGATTGCAACTGTCACCGCAGCGCTAGGTGCTGCAAGGGCGGACGCGAGCGTCAGCCGCAGGACGGCTGTGGGCACCTCCGCCATCAGTTCAGCTCCCGGCTCAATGCCCTGGCAGAGGTTATCCAGCTTCTGCCCAGTCATGTCCAGCCTGTCACGGAAGAGCAATATCTGGGCACCGATGGACCAGGGATGTTGCAGATAACTGCGATGCTCCTGCATCAACCTCCTCCGCAGCCGTCGGGACCCGGGCCGCAGGTTTTGTCTCCCGTCTCACAGGCCCTGCGATGGCGGTTGCAGCTTCGCGGCTGCATGTACGAGGGAAGTCAGGTAGCGCCTGGTGCAGAGTGGGAGGGGCCGGGGGTCGGTGAGGAGGCGTCACTCCCGGAGGTGCGAGGAAAGTGGCCGTGGTCACGCACCCCCCTCCACATCAACACCTTCAAGGTACAGCGTGGAGATAGAAGTGGCCGCAGCACTTCTCTCACCTCATTGCCTCCCCCCAACCCCACCAGGAGCTCAGCCTCCTCACCCTTCCTCCTCCTCCCGCTTAGTCTCCGCCTCAGTGCCCTCTGCCTTTATGTCGGTGCAGAGCTGTGGGAAGGAAGAATTAAAGCTTACAGTGGTGCAGCATGTTCTTTCCTCAGATTACATAGTCAGCTTTACATTCAATGCACAACATGGAAAAAGTCAGTTCAACCCAAGCTGTCTATGCCGGTGTTCATATGCTGCACAATCATTCTCCTACTTCAATATCCTCTTCCCACCCTGCACCCATGAGTATAAACAGTTTTTCCACATCCAGTCTATCAAACCCTTGCATAATTTCAAAAACCTCCATCGTCCCTCTGTGAGATAGTGTATAATACAATAGGTTAACAGCCGGGCATAGATAAAAGAGCAGCATGGGCTAATTAGAATAGGGGGCTGTAGTAAATGTGCAGACAAGCGAGAGAGAGTGAAAGAGAGAGAGGATCTGAGATATTTCTGTGCAAAACAGATTGCCTGAGCAAGATAAGGGATGAATGCAGGGTTAAATCCAGCTGAGTAGATGCAGTCAACTATTCCTATAGACATGGGTTTAGATAATAGAATCTTAGATGAAACTTTCAAACATGACTTCAGTCAAAATAGTTAAGAGGGTGTGGGGCTAACATGGAACAGAAAAGTCGTAGTGGAAAAGTACTCAGATAGAAACTCAATCAGAACATTGTAAGAAAAACAAGAGGTTGTGAGAGATAAGAGTTAGGCCTCATGTCTGATGATTTAAATTACCCAAGTGATTTACTGCAGAACTAAACAAATCTGGTTTGAATCTGTTTTAAGACAAAGGGATAGCACATGATGCTGGGTTACAGCATGTCTTATGACCAAAAGTAGACGTGTTATGATAAAGATATGAATGTAGAATTCATTAGGTGGAATACTTCTGATTAAGAACAGCCTGGATTGGTGATGCTCTTGGTCCCCAATAGGTATTCTACTTGTAAACGTAATAGACGTATTCGCTTTCTTGTAATCAAGTACATGTTCAATAAATCTTGAAAGGTAACTTGTCTCTGGAGTCCAAGTCTTTCTTGGGACTGGAGTGGAAGTCTATACAGTTGCTCTTAGTCTCATCCTTGGTGGACCGCTGCCCAGGAGACAAAGCAAGAGGCTGTGAAACTCACCTGGAGGCACCAATATGGTACGATCCTCGGCCTGACCCACGGGCACAGTACCATGGAATCCCTGTAGCTGCAGTGTCCTGTCCTCATGAGGAGTGAGCTGTCTTAAGAAGAGGATTCCGACACCACTTTGTGCATGCCTATCACTCCTGAAATAACACTGGCGAGCAAAATAAAGGAAAATCCTAAGATGTTTTATAAGTATATTAAGGGTAAGAGGATGACTAGGGAAAAAATAGGGCCCATTAGGGACAAAAATGGCAATCTGTGTGTGGAGCCGGCAGATGTAGGAGGGGTTCTAAATGAATTTTTTGCATCTGTTTTCACTATGGAGAAGGATGATGTAGACATAGAAATACGGCAGGGGGACTGTGATATACTCGAACATATTAACATCGAGCGGGAGGAGGTATTGGCGGTTTTAGCAGGCCTAAAAATGGATAAATCCCCAGGCCCGGACGAAATGTATCCCAGGCTACTGTGTGAGGCAAAGGAGGAGATTGCGGGGGCTCTAACACATATATTCAGAACCTCTCTGGCCACAGGGGATGTGCCAGAGGACTGGAGAACCGCTAATGTAATACCATTATTCAAGAAGGGGAGTAGGGAAAAACCGGGGAACTACAGGCCAGTGAGCCTAACATCAGTGGTAGGAAAATTATTGGAAAAAATTCTGAAGGACAAAATTAGTCTCCACTTGGAGAAGCAAGGATTAATCAGGGATAGTCAACATGGCTTTGTCAAGGGAAGATCATGTCTGACTAATTTGATTGAATTTTTTGAGGGGGTGACTAGGCGTGTGGATGAGGGTAACGCAGTGGATGTGGTATACATGGATTTCAGTAAGGCCTTCGATAAAGTCCCCCACAGGAGACTGGTCAAGAAGGTACGAGCCCATGGAGTCCAGGGTGCCTTGGCACTTTGGATACAAAACTGGCTTAGTGGCAGAAGGCAGAGGGTGATGGTCGAAGGTTGTTCTTGTGACTGGAAGCCTGTGGCCAGTGGGGTACCACAGGGATCGGTGCTGGGTCCCTTGCTGTTTGTGGTCTACATTAATGACTTGGATATGAATGTAAAAGGTATGATCAGTAAGTTCGCTGATGATACAAAAATTGGTAGGGTGGTAAATAGCGAGGAGGATAGCCTCAGTCTGCAGGACGATATAGATGGGTTGGTCAGATGGGCGGAACAGTGGCAAATGGAATTTAACCCGGAAAAGTGCGAGGTGACGCACTTTGGAGGGACCAACAAGGCAAGGGAATACACAATGAATGGGAGGACCCTAGGCAAGACAGAGGGTCAGAGGGATCTTGGTGTGCAAGTTCACAGATCCCTGAAGGCGGCGGAACAGGTAGATAAGGTGGTAAAGAAGGCATATGGGATACTTGCCTTTATTAGCCGAGGCGTAGAATATAAGAGCAAGGAGGTTATGATGGAGCTGTATAAAACACTGGTTAGGCCACAGCTGGAGTACTGTGTGCAGTTCTGGTCGCCACACTACAGGAAGGATGTGATCGCTTTGGAGAGGGTGCAGAGGAGATTCACCAGGATGTTACCAGGGCTGGAGCGCTTCAGCTATGAAGAGAGACTGGGAAGATTGGGTTTGTTTTCCTTGGAGCAGAGGAGGCTGAGGGGGGACATGATTGAGGTGTACAAAATTATGAGGGGCACAGATAGGATGGATACTAAGGAGCTTTTTCCCTTCGTTGAGGGTACTATAACAAGGGGACATAGATTCAAGGTAAAAGGCGGGAGGTTAAGAGGGGATTTGAGAAAGAACTTTTTCACCCAGAGGGTGGTTGGAGTCTGGAACTCACTGCCTGAAAGGGTTGTGGAGGCAGGAACCCTCACAACATTCAAGAAGCATTTGGATGAGCACTTGAAATGCCATAGCATACAAGGCTACGGACCAAATGCTGGAATATGGGATTAGAATAGACAGGGCTGATGGCCGGCGCGGACACGATGGGCCGAAGGGCCTCTATCCGTGCTGTATGACTCTATGACTCTATGACTGTGCTCGCAGACCTATATTGGCTCTCAGTTCAACAACGCCTCAAAATTAAAAGTCTCATCCTTGTTATCAAATCCCTCCATGGGCTCGCCCCTCCCTATCTCTGTAATCTCCTCCAGCCCTACAACCCTCCAAGATCTCTGTGCTCCTCCAATTCTGGTCTCTTGCGCATCCCCAATTTTCATCGCTCCACCATTCCCAGCCGTGTTTTCAGCTGCCCACGCCATAAGCTCTGGAATTCCCTCCCTAAACGTCTCCTCCTGCTCTCTACCTTTCTCTCCTCCTTTAAGACGCTCCTTAAAACCTACCTCTTTGACCAAGCTTTTGTCACCTGTCCTAATATCTCCTTCTGTGGCTCGGTGTCAAATTTTGTCTGATAACACTCCAGTGAAGTGCCTTGGAACGTTTTACGACGTTAAAGGCACTATATAAATGCAAGTTGTTGTTGTTGTTGATTTGCCTTGCGCGGAGAAAACAGAAAAAGTTAAGTGGGTTGATTTACATGAGGTGCAGGTGTCAAACTGACAGGGTTCATTTCAGGCATTGAAATCTTAGCACAAAAAGCTGTCATGTTTATCGACTGCCCATTTTGAAAAGGCCAGCTCCCATACAAACAGATCTTTAGCATTTACTTACCTTTGGGTTCTGCCTGGAGCAAATAAACAGATCTCACCTTGATAGCACCTACCTTCCCCAATCTACAAACAGTGAATTCGAAGGGCAATGCCTTTCTAGCTAAAGCCATTCTTAAATAAAATTGTTAGAGACAGACAACTTTTTGTAGAATTGTAGAACCGTACAGCACAAAAGGAGGACAATCAGCCCATCGTGCCTCTGCTGGCTCTTTGAAAGAACTGTCCAATAAGTCCCACTCCCCTGCTCTTCCCCCATAGCCCTGCAATTTATTCCCCTTCAAGTATTTATCCAATTCGTTTTCAAACGTTACTATTGAATCTGCTTCCACCACCCTTTCAGGCAGTGGATCCCAGATCATAACAGCTCACTGAGTAAAAACATCTCTCCTCATCTCCCTTCTGGTTCTTTTGCCAATTACCTTAAAACGGTGTCTTCTAGTTACTGATACTCCTGCCAGTGGAAACAGTTTCTCCCTATTTACTCTGTCAAAGCTCTCATAATTTTGAACGCCTCCATTAAATCTCCTCTTAACCTTCTCTGCTCTAACTTTTGATTAGCTATTACTTATAATAGAATTATGAGTTCCAAATTGAAGCCCAAAGAATGCTTACCTTGCCTTGCCTGGTCAGCTCGTTGATTTTTTTCCGGCATTCTGTAGGGTACTTGCCCTTTCCCAATGATCAGCGTGACTCCAGTATGGTACAATGTGTGCCTAAGCAGTAGTTTAAAGTAGAGAATGAGAACTATATCACCCATTCCATGCTAGGTAGAGTTCGTGCCCACTTTGTAGGAGTCTTGAAGGAAGCTTCCACCCTGCCTGGGGTCTCTTCTGTCTGTTGGCCTTACCCCGCCTGGGATTTCCTCTGTTCAGATCCGGATCCTCTCCTCATTTGGCTGCTGCTGCCTGGTTCCTCTCCAGGGTCAGCTCTTGCTCCTGTCCTGGTCTCTACAGTCTAACTCTTGCAAGGGGTATCTCTTTTATGCCAATTTTGAGGGCGGGCACAGGGGCTGGTACTGACACAGGTGTTTACCCTATAGGGGTCTTTCCAAAGGACGAGGTGACCAGTAAGATGTCGTGTATCTTCCTAACAAAGGGAGAAGAGTCGGCCTACTCCTTATCTCTACCTTTCATGGGCAGAATATGATTGAGTGGCCCTCAAAATGCCATACCCCTTAGTTGACCAATCATCGGTTTATAACACTAAAAGGGGGCTGCTTTCCCAACTTATTTTGTTATGCTTCTCTCAAGGCCGAAGTCAGCAACTTTGGGCCTGTTATCTCACATTCTATGTCTATTCTCAAGCTAACAATTCTAAGGCCCCATTGTCACGTTTAAGGTTGACCTTTGGCAGTTTGGACAACTATCTCAGCTTGTGGCTAGAACTACATCTTGTAAGTGCGGCTACAGCTACTGCCATGTAAGCAATTTCACAATTCTGTTCATTATATTAGAATCAAAATGCTTTGTTTCTCGTATACATTCAATGGCTTTGTAAAACTTACAAAACACACTTGAAAACACACTTGTATAAGTTAACTACTATATGTTGTCTGATTAATACAAAAGGCGATCATATAAAAACAGTAAAGGTTGCAAATCAAAGATACATGTGGTACATTAGGTCAAAATATGCTAACAGTCATTTATGCTTGATTAATAAAAGGGTAACTTCACAAAATACACATATGATACAGGTTTGACATGTAGCGGTATAGTCTTTCACCACTTCCTGAGAGTGGGTTGGTCACCCGCCCCTGTGACCGGCCTCCGTTAAAACTGGAAGTGAGCGAGTTGGAGGCAGGTTGGGGTCGGGTTTTATATTTTTACAATTTTTACCTTCCCACCCATCCTTAGGGGTTAAAATTACCTCCAACATCTCTATATTGAAAATGACGGTGTCGTGCAAACGCATTAAATAGGATGAAAGAGGGGTGAGGATGGTGTACAAACCCAATATAAGAATAACCAAAGAACCCAGTTAGTTATACTGCTCAAAACTCCGTGACGTGGGTGCTGATAGGAGGAAGACTGATCTCCTTCTCCTAGCACCTACACCATTAAGGTTGTATGTTTAGGCAAACCTACGTATGTCTTATATCATTGCTTGTATTGTTTTAAACCTGTGTATTGCTTTAAACCTATGTATGTCTTATATCATTGCTTGTATTGTTTTAAACCTGTGTATTGCTTTAAACCTATGTATGCCTTATATCATTCCTAGTAAAGTGTAGGTGGATTTATGTTTAATTAGGTGAATAAAACTATCTCTTTCGAGTTCAGTGGCCCGGACTATTTATTTAAGCAATAACAAGTAGGATTTAAACAACTCTTACAGTTTAACAATACTCACACTGATAAAAAAATGAGGAGTGATGAAAAATAAAACAGATTAATTTGCCGGGATAACAGAGTATCAGCAACAAAAAAGTGTGACAAGTTAAAAAGTGTGAGAAAAGTTACCCAAATAAGGAATAAAAACAGAAAATGCTGGAAAACATGCAGGTCAGGCAGCATCTGTGGAGAGAGAAACAGAGTTAATGTTTCAGGTAGATGACCTTTCATCAGAACTGGAAGATGTTAGTGATGAACAGCTTTTAAGCAAGTGCAGAGTCAGGGAAAAGGGAGCAGGAAAAGAACAAAAGGGAGAGGTCTGTGATAGGGTGGAGAGCAGGAGTGAATAAGTGACAAAAGTGATCAACTTATTGAATTTAATATAATTTTTTTAATGGTAATGGAGAAAATAATGGGACTTAAGATAGATACATTTCCAGGGCCAGATAGTTTAGTTATAATTTTCCAAAGCTCTCTTGATTTGGGAATTGTGCTGTTGATTTGGAAAATTGCAAATGTCACTCCATTATTTAAGAAAGGAGGGAGAGAGAAACCAGGTATCTACTGACCTGTCAGTTAAATGTCAGTTGTGGAAAAGTTACTGAAATCTGTCATCAAAGACAGAGTGACTGAGCACTTGGACAAGTATGACCTGATCAGAGAGAATCAGCATGGATTTGTGAAGGGTAAATCATGTCTGACTGATCTAGTTCAATTTTTTGAGGAGATCACTAACATGGTGGATAAGGGAGTGTCTATGGATGTTATCAATATGGACTTACAGGAGACATTTGATAAGGTTCTGCATAAGGGATTATTAGCAAAAACAAAAACACATAAAATTGGGGGCAACCTTGCAACGCAGGTTGGAAATTGATTGGGTGGTAGGACACATATAGTAGGGATAAAGTGAATGTACTCTGAGTGATGGGATGTGACAAATGGTGTTCTCCAGGGATCTGTACTGTAGCCATAGCCTTTCACCATATATATTCTTAATGAATATTTTGCATCTGTCTTCACAAAAGAGGGGGTTGATGCAGAGATTGTAGCTAAGGAGGAGGAGAAGTGTGAAATATTAGATGGCATAAACATAGTGAGAGTGGAAGTATTAAGGGTATTAGCATCGTTGAAAGTAGATAAATTGCCAGGCCTGGATGAAATGTATCCCAGGCTGTTACGAGAAGCAATGGAGGAAATAACGGAGGCCCTGACCATCATTTTCCAATCCTCCCTGGCTACAGGCGTGGTGCTGGAGGATTGGAGGACTGCTAATGTTGTACCATTGTTTAAAAAGGGAGACAGAGATAGACCAAGTAATTATAGACCAGTCAGTCTAACCTCGGTGGTGGGCAAATTGTTGGAATCGATTCTGAGCGACAGCATAAATCGTCATTTAGAAAGGCACGGGTTAATCAAGGACAGTCAGCATGGATTTGTTAAGGGAAGGTCATGTCTGACTAACTTGATTGAATTTTTTGAGGCGGTAACAAGGAGGGTCGATGAGGGTAGTGCATTTGATGTGGTGTACTTGGATTTTAGCAAGGCTTTTGTCACGGTCCCATATGGCAGACTGGTCAAAAAGTAAAAGCTCATGGAATGCAAGGGAAAGTGGTTAGTTGGATCTAAAATTGGCTCAGTGGCAGGAAGCAAAGGGTAATGGTTGACGGGTGTTTTTGCAACTGGAAGGCTGTTTCCCATGGGGTCCCGCAAGGCTCAGTACTAGATCTCTTGCTTTTTGTGGTATATACTAATGATTTGGTTTTGAATGTGGGGGGCTTGATTAAGAAGTTTGCAGATGATACAAAAAATGGCTGTGTGGTTGATAGTGAGGAGGAAAGCTGTAGATTGCAGGAAGATATCAATGGACTGATCAGGTGGGCAGAAAAGTGGCAAATGGAATTCAATCCAGAGAAGTGTGAGATAATGAATTTGGGGAGGGCAAACAAGGCAAGGGAGTACCCAATAAATGGGAGGATACAGAGAGGTGTAGAGGAAGTGAGGGACCTTGGAATGCATGTCCACAGATCCCTGAAGGTAGCAGAACAGGTAGATAAGGTGGTTAAAAAGGCATACGGGATATTTTCCTTTATTAGCCAAGGCATAGAATATAGGAGCAGGGAGGTTTTGCTAGAACTGTATAAGACATTGGTTAGGCCACAGCTTGAGTACCGCGTCCAGTTCTGGTCAGCACATTACAGGAAAGATGTGATTGCACTAGAGAGGGTACAGAGGAGATTTACGAGGATGTTGCCAGGGCGGGAAAATTTTAGCTATGAGGAAAGATTGGATAGGCTGGGGTTGTTTTCTTTGGAAGAAAGGAGGCTGAGGAGAAGTTTAATTGAGGTATATAAAATTACGACGGGACTAGATAGAGTGGATAGGGTCACTGACCCCTCTGCTATTAACCTTAGCAGAGGGGTCAGTGACCAGGTAGCATAGATTTAATGTAATTGATAGAAGGATTAGAGGGGAGCTGAGGAGAAATTTTTTCACCCAGAGGGTGGTGGGGGTCTGGAAGTCACTGCCTGAAAGGGTGGAAGAGGCAGAAACCCTCAACTCATTTAAAAAGTACTTGGATGAGCATTTGAAGTCCCGTAACCTACAGGGCTATGGACAAAGTGCTGGAAAGTGGGATTAAGTTGGATAGCTCTTTTTCGGCCGTCATGAACACGATGGGCCAAATGGCCTCCTTCTGTGCCGTAACTTTCTATATCAATGACTTAGATGAAGGAATAGAGAGGTATATAGCCAAGGTTGCGGATGACACTAAGTTGGGAGGCGCAATAAGTTATGCAGATGACAACAGGATGTTACAAAGGAACATAGATAGATTAAGTAGTAGACGTGGAGAAGATGTTTCCATTTGCAGGGGAGACCAGAACTAGGGGCCATAAGTATAAGATAGTCACTAATAAATCCAAGTTAGAATTCATTAGAAACTTCTTCATCCAGAGAGTGGTTACAATGTGGAACTCGTTACCACAAGGAGTATTTGAGGTGACTAGCATTGATGCATTCAAGTGGAATCTAGATAAACATGAAGGAGAAAGGAATAGAAGGATAGGCTGATAGAGTTAGATGAAATAGGGAGGGAGGAGGTTCATGTGGAGAATAAACATTGGCATGGACTTGTTGGGCTGAATGGTAATGTGGGGAAGTGTGAGGTCATCCACTTTGGATCCAAGAAAGACAAATCGGGAGTATTATTATAATGGCGAGAGATTAGAAACTGTGGAGTAGCAAAGAGATTTGGGTGTCCATATACATAGAGTCATAGAGTCATAGAGTTATACAGCACGGATAGAGGCCCTTCGGCCCATCGTGTCCGCGCCGGCCATCAGCCCTGTCTACTCTAATCCCATATTCCAGCATTTGGTCCGTAGCCTTGTATGCTATGGCATTTCAAGTGCTCATCCAAATGCTTCTTGAATGTTGTGAGGGTTCCTGCCTCCACAACCCTTTCAGGCAGTGAGTTCCAGACTCCAACCACCCTCTGGGTGAAAAAGTTCTTTCTCAAGTCCCCTCTAAACCTCCCGCCTTTTACCTTGAATCTATGTCCCCTTGTTATAGAACCCTCAACGAAGGGAAAAAGCTCCTTAGTATCCATCCTATCTGTGCCCCTCATAATTTTGTACACCTCAATCATGTCCCCCCTCAGCCTCCTCTGCTCCAAGGAAAACAAACCCAATCTTCCCAGTCTCTCTTCATAGCTGAAGCGCTCCAGCCCTGGTAACATCCTGGTGAATCTCCTCTGCACCCTCTCCAAAGCGATCACATCCTTCCTGTAGTGTGGCGACCAGAACTGCACACAGTACTCCAGCTGTGGCCTAACCAGTGTTTTATACAGCTCCATCATAACCTCCTTGCTCTTATATTCTATGCCTCGGCTAATAAAGGCAAGTATCCCATATGCCTTCTTTACCACCTTATCTACCTGTTCCGCCGCCTTCAGGGATCTGTGAACTTGCACACCAAGATCCCTCTGACCCTCTGTCTTGCCTAGGGTCCTCCCATTCATTGTGTATTCCCTTGCCTTGTTAGTCCCTCCAAAGTGCATCACCTCGCACTTTTCCGGGTTAAATTCCATTTGCCACTGTTCCGCCCATCTGACCAACCCATCTATATCGTCCTGCAGACTGAGGCTATCCTCCTCGCTATTTACCACCCTACCAATCTTTGTATCATCAGCGAACTTACTGATCATACCTTTTACATTCATGTCCAAGTCATTAATGTAGACCACAAACAGCAAGGGACCCAGCACCGATCCCTGTGGTACCCCACTGGCCACAGGCTTCCAGTCACAAAAACAACCTTCGACCATCACCCTCTGCCTTCTGCCACTAAGCCAGTTTTGTATCCAAAGTGCCAAGGCACCCTGGATTCCATGGGCTCGTACCTTCTTGACCAGTCTCCTGTGGGGGACTTTATCGAAGGCCTTACTGAAATCCATGTATACCACATCCACTGCGTTACCCTCATCCACACGCCTAGTCACCCCCTCAAAAAATTCAATCAAATTAGTCAGACATGATCTTCCCTTGACAAAGCCATGTTGACTATCCCTGATTAATCCTTGCTTCTCCAAGTGGAGACTAATTTTGTCCTTCAGAATTTTTTCCAATAATTTTCCTACCACTGACGTTAGGCTCACTGGCCTGTAGTTCCCCGGTTTTTCCCTACTCCCCTTCTTGAATAATGGTATTACATTAACGGTTCTCCAGTCCTCTGGCACATCCCCTGTGGCCAGAGAGGTTCTGAATATATGTGTCAGAGCCCCCACAATCTCCTCCTTTGCCTCACACAGTAGCCTGGGATACATTTCGTCCGGGCCTGGGGATTTATCCATTTTTAGGCCTGCTAAAACCGCCAATACCTCCTCCCGCTCGATGTTAATATGTTCGAGTATATCACAGTCCCCCTGCCGTATTTCTATGTCTACATCGTCCTTCTCCATAGTGAAAACAGATGCAAAAAATTCATTTAGAACCCCTCCTACATCTGCCGGCTCCACACACAGATTGCCATTTTTGTCCCTAATGGGCCCTATTTTTTCCCTAGTCATCCTGTTACCCTTAATATACTTATAAAACATCTTAGGATTTTCCTTTATTTTGCTCGCCAGTGTTATTTCATGGCCCCTCCTTGATCTCCTAATTTCTTTTTTAAGTATCCCCCTGCTATCTATTCCCGTGATTATTGAATCCCGTATAACTACTATGTTTCATATCCCTCGATACCCTTACCTAACAAAAATCTATAGATCTCAGTGCTGAAAATTTCAACTGGCCCAGCATCCACTGCCTTTTTGGGGAGAGAGTTCCAGATTTCTACTACTCTTGTGTGTGAAAAAATGCTTCCTGTTTTCACTTTGGAATGGCCTAGCTCTAATTTTAAGATTGTGCCTTCTTGTTCTGGATTCACCTACCAGAGGAACTGATATCATCCCTGTGAATCTTTTTTGCACCCTCTCGAAGGCCTCCATATCCTTTCTATAAATATATTTTACTACCATGCAGGATAATCTTTAAAGAAAATCAGAAGTATTAAGGATCCCATTGCAGCCAAGAGTGAACAAGAACAGATTCTGAGGCTGTGACTGAATTACGTATAGCCAGAAGATTAGCATTCCAACAAATGAAAACCCAGAATGGAGTGTGATTTATATTAGTGGTAGTCATTGCTGAGGGATGGCCTGGAAATGGAATGAGGTTGCAGGGTGCCAGAAGCTGTCTATTGAGGTCTTTCTGCATAGGATTTACAGCACAAAAACAGGCCATTCAGACACCAGTCTATGCTAGTGTTTGTGCTCTACACTAGCCTCCGCCCACTCTATTTATTTCATCTCACCCTATCAACATTCCTTTCTCCCTCATTGTGCATTCATGTGAAGTTTCGTTTAATGTTAAAAAATAGCAATTAGTGTGAGAGAGCAGAAGTGTAATTATTTGTTATATGTATCCTATTAAAAATCAGGTATCTGCACACATTTCCTATCCACAAAACATTGCTGCTTGTCACTCTTTTCATCACACTTTTGTGTCAGCTTGTTTCATTATAATTTCCTACGTCTACATTTGTAATGCAAATTTGTTATGTAAACTCATTATAAAAATAAGGACAAAATGTTTGACTTTATAATGGAGACGCAATTATATCCGTGTGGCACTCATCCAATTACCCCGCCCTCTAATTCAGCTTCACCTGAAGACTAT
The DNA here is from genome assembly GCF_035084215.1 of Heptranchias perlo. Classification (NCBI taxonomy): domain Eukaryota; kingdom Metazoa; phylum Chordata; class Chondrichthyes; order Hexanchiformes; family Hexanchidae; genus Heptranchias; species Heptranchias perlo. Next base: position 55,693,537 of record NC_090335.1, read on the forward strand.
ACTACATCTTGAGTCATTGTAGGACTTAATTTCCAATTTTCAGGTGCAATTGGGCTGATTGTGCGCTGCACACACTGCCCATATGTACCAGGAGGTAAGTGACCAAACTAGCAGTCCTTAAAGGTGGCCATTCAAAACAAGACAGCTTCACCAATTTTGCACCCATTTTGGGCGAAAGTCAAAAGTCCTTCCCCCCCCCCTGACTACCCATCCTACAACATAACAACACATCAGCCCTCTTTGCCCCTAAATGAGCATGCTAATAATCATCACCTAAGTGAATAAGTCAACACCAAATAAGTGCACCCTTTCCTGTATGGCTCTAAACCCCATGAATAACAAAGTGCAATGTCAAGCCAGATTCTATTTTCTTACAAAATAGTCCAAAATGAACATAAGCCAACTTACTCTTTCCTGACACCATCCTTCCCCTGCCTTTCTTTCACCTATTTTAGTTCTTCTTCTAGGTGCAACATCAAGGCCAGTATTGTGAAAGGTGGTTGGATGCTCGTGCGCTACAAATGGGCCCTGGGTCTTAGGTAGCCCTCGTTTGCTGTCTGCATCTCTAGAGCTTGTTCCCAGGCAGCCTTGTGTTGCCTCTTATGTTCCACTGTGCCCTGACTGGCCTGGCATGTGCTGCTGTCCTCAGAGGCGAAGAGTGCGCTGGTTCTCAGGCTGTCCAAGGAAGAAAAGGGAGAGTGTTACCTAGCCTGCTCTGGTGAAGTCATTGAACTTCTTGAAGCACTGGTCTGCAATCCTGGGAATGAGAAAGTTGGCACTCAGTGCCAGTGCCACATCCTCCAGGTAGCAGAATTGATATTTCTGGCAGGTTTGCTTCCACGGACAACCAGCAGTCTGATATCAATTTTTTCAAGGAGGTCTTGCAGGTCAGAGTCTGAAATTGTGGCATCTTCTTCTCTGTCCGTGTGTCATGCCCTGCTGCCTTGTTTGGCTGTGTGTGCTAGCTGCTCCTATAATAGACAAGTGGCAGAAAAAATTTTATGAGATATGGAGGTTGAATTTCCGCCAGGGGTCTTCCCACTCATCCTCTGTATTTTGGTGGAAGATCTGAAGAAATCATGGAGAAATGGCGCAAACAAAGTTATGATGGACAACCTGTGGAAGTTCAACCAAATGTAGTCAATTTAGCTGACGGTCAAGTGAATGAGCCAAGTATTGTCCTTTTTTTTACTTGCTTGTTTCTCAGTCTGCTGCTGCAGTGTCTTTTTAAAGACTTCACTCTAATTACCATTAATCTGCCCAGCAGATTACACCAGTTTTACATGGGATTTATGCCAATCACTAATCCAATGAATATACAAATGCACTATCCCAGGAAGGTCTCGTGCAAATACCTCTCCATACCATCAGAAGGCACAAATCTTTTTCCATTTGCGTAAAAGTTATGCAATTCACTGCATCGAAATCCTAGGCCTGCATATTTTATCCTTAGTTCTAATGCCGGTGATTTGTGTGTGTCATTAACTCCTAAACATTTCCTCCGTGGAAGGAGTGAGTGTGCTGGCTTGTTGAGAGGTTTCAGGCAATGCTATTTAAGATTCTAGTTGCCCTGTACCTTCCTAATCTGTTTCTTGTCATGGCTCCGCAACAGATTCAGCCACATCCACTTCTGCTGTGGCTATCTGGTGCTGCCTATTTTTTGGCACATCAACGGTTACCTGCACAGGGATGCTGGATTGGTCAGATGGCACCAGCGCCAGGATTAGCCTTGTGGGGGCCCCGGGCAGAGGCTAAGACATGGGTATCCCCGTTTTCCACTACTCTATAAATATGACCTTGCTCCCCACCCACCCCCCTCCCCCGCCATGGCCATGGGCAATTGTCCTGGTTGCTTGCCCTAAAGCTGGTACCGCTGGGCACTCCTTCAGCATGTCCATTGACTTATGTGGGAGCAGAACTGTGGGTAGCAATGAGCTCTGTGATTTCCTGCCTGAAAGTTCTCTCAATCTGATTTCCAAGCATGTAGAAGGTGAACAAGAGAGCCTATTTTAGAGTTGATCCCAAGTCTCTCGAGCAGCAATCTGACAATTGATGAGAGATGCTTCCACTGAGCTTAGGACCTGTGCCACTGAGGGGTCTGCTCCAGTGGTTGACTGCAGAACCCTTCACCCACGACTGCGCAGGTTAGTTAGTGGATTTTATACCCCTTGCCAGAACGGGAAGCGTATTTTGGTTCCTGTAGACAATCTTGCTCAGAAAATCATCTAATTGTATAAACAGGCCCTGTGAGATAACAATCCCTAGGCCCTGCATTGGAAACACTGCAGGCCGCAGGTGCATCCTTTTCAGCCGCCTCTACCACCTGTTCCTTCTCGTCTGTGCATCGTGACTTACCCAGTGCTACTTCCTCAAATTCACCATCTGAATTTTCTGAGATATGTATAGCTGTGCTGGTTCTTGGAAAATATAGCAAGAGTGACACGGGTGCTAAGAGAATTGGCTTACTATCTTACATAGAAAGAAAGAAAGAACTTGCATTTATTTTTTTTATTCGTTCATGGGATGTGGGCGTCGCTGGCAAGGCCAGCATTTATTGCCCATCCCTAATTGCCCTTGAGAAGGTGGTGGTGAGCCGCCTTCTTGAACCGCTGCAGTCCGTGTGGTGACGGTTCTCCCACAGTGCTGTTAGGTAGGGAGTTCCAGGATTTTGACCCAGTGACGATGAAGGAACGGCGATATATTTCCAAGTCGGGATGGTATGTGACTTGGAGGGGAACGTGCAGGTGGTGTTGTTCCCATGCGCCTGCTGCCCTTGTCCTTCTAGGTGGTAGAAGTCGCGGGTTTGGGAGGTGCTGTCGAAGAAGCCTTGGCGAGTTGCTGCAGTGCATCCTGTGGATGGTATACACTGCAGCCACAGTGCGCTGGTGGTGAAGGGAGTGAATGTTCAGGGTGGTGGATGGGGTGCCATTCAAGAGGGCTGCTTTGTCCTGTATGGTGTCGAGCTTCTTGAGTGTTGTTGGAGCTGCACTCATCCAGGCAAGTGGAGAGTATTCCATCACACTCCTGACTTGTGCCTTGTAGATGGTGGAAAGGTTTTGGGGAGTCAGGAGGTGCAGAATACCCAGCCTCTGACCTGCTCTTGTAGCCACAGTATTTATATGGCTGGTCCAGTTAAGTTTCTGGTCAATGGTGACCCCCAGGATGCTGATGGTGGGGGATTTGGCGATGGTAATGCCTTTGAATGTCATGGGGAGATGGTTAGACTCTCTCTTGTTGGAGATGGTCATTGCCTGGCACTTGTCTGGCGCAAATGTTACTTGCCACTTATGAGCCCAAGCCTGGATGTTGTCCAGGTCTTGCTGCATGCGGGCTCGGAATGCTTCATTATTTGAGGGGTTGCGAATGGAACTGAACACTGTGCAATCATCAGCGAACATCCCCATTTCTGACTTTATGATGGAGGGAAGGTCATTGATGAAGCAGCTGAAGATGGTTGGGCCTAGGACACTGCCCTGAGGAACTCCTGCAGCAATGTCCTGGGGCTGAGATGATTGGCCTCCAACAACCACTACCATTTTCCTTTGTGCTAGGTATGACTCCAGCCACTGGAGAGTTTTCCCCCTGATTCCCATTGACTTCAATTTTACCAGGGCTCCTTGGTGCATCATTCATGACCTCAGAATGCCCCAAAATGCTTTACAGCCAATTAAGTACTTTTGAAGTGCAGTCACTGTTGTAATGTAGGAAACACGGCAGTCAATTTGTGCACAACCATTCATGAAAAAGATGTTATTGGAATTGCTCTTCATCCACATCAGAACCTGATTGGAACCTACAGTGAAGATGGACTCATTAAACACTGGAAACCTTGAAGGATTATACTAATGTTTTTTTAAAAAAAAACCCTGAGTATAACTAGATCATCCAAAAGACAGAACCTCCACCAGTGCAGCACTCCCTCAGTACTGCACTGAAGTGACAGCCTATGCTCAAGTCTCTGGAGTGGGGCTTGAATCTACAACCTTCTGACTCAGGGACGAGAGTGCTACCTCTGAGTGAAGGAGTTGAGGGCAGTGGTGACTTTAACTGCAACGGGCAATGCATGGCCACCTGCCCCAGTCGGAAACAGCTCTGCACGAAGGAGCCTGCAAATGTCTGCAACCACCTGGCCACTCAATCTTAGCCTTCAAGGACCTGCTCCTCAGACTGGTCCAGGAAGCTCAGCCTCTGCCTGCCTGCTCACGAGGGTAGTGCCTCCTGTGACATCGGGCCCTCCGTTATTCCCCTCTCTGCTCTTCTGCAGGTCCTTGTGGTGTACCTCTGTCTTGTGGAGCTGCAACTCCCAGAACTGCACGTCATGCCTGCCGCGGATGGTGATGTGCCTCCTCCTCAGATGTAGTGCTGAATACATCCATTGTGCCCTCCATCCTGATGGTATCAGTTTGATGGGTATCCAAAATGTAGGTAAATATGACTGAACAGAAGAATTCTGAATGTGAACAAAGAAATCTGAGTCTAAACACTAAGAACTCGAAGCCAAATGTTTGTCTGAGAGAACTGTTTGCTCCGCTGCAAAAACTCACCTTTAATCCCCATTTGTCAATCACTGGTTTAAATGTCCAAATGGCTGCCGGCTGCAACTCGCCTCCATTTCCATGATGTGTTTCAGAGGCCACGGGAGACACATTCAGGCAGAGTTAAAATTGTTTCTCTGCCTCAATCCTCACAAATTTAATTGATTGAAGTACTTCAACGATGTTAATTGCCACTTTAAATGTCATCCCGCCGGTTTTAATTGCCGGCGGGACTTCTAGGTTTCCAAAGCGCGCGCGCACCCAGATGTGTCTGGGTGAAACTCATTTCTCGGTGCGTTGGAGCCGGGACTCATTCCCGCTCCAAACTTTTTTTTAAATTTCTACCCCCCCCCCCCCCCCCCCCCCAACCCAATCATGCCCCTGGTTTCTCTCTCTCACCTTTCTTAAATAATGGAGTTACATTTGTAATTTTTCAATCTATAGGGACAATTCATGACTGGAGAGAGTTTTGGAGGATTATGGCTAAAGCATCTGCAATTTCCTCACCTACTTCCTTTAAAAACCTGGGGATTTGTCAGTCTTTAGTGCCATTATTTTTTTCTACTGCTGTTTTCTTGCTTACGTTAACTTTAGTGAGTTCCAGTCCTTGATTCATTATTAGTTTCCCTGGAACGTCAGGTATATTATCCTCTTCCTCTACTGTGAAGACTGACACAAAGTAATTATGCAACAAGTCTGCCTTTTCCTTATTTTCATTTGCAATAATACCCGCATCTGTTTTTAAAGCGCCCACATTACCCTTGATTACCCTTTCTCTTCTAACATAATTGTAAAAACTTTTTGTGTTAATCTTGATATCCCTCTCAAGTTTCTTTTTGTATTCATTTTTCGCAGCTCTTCCAATCTTTTTTTGTCTTCCTTTGCTGTTCTTTATATCTCTCCCAGTCCCCTGGAACTACACTATTCTTTGCACTTTTGTATGCTCTTTCCTTTAGCTTTATGTTATCTCTCACCTCTTTTGTCGACCATGACTGTTTTATTTGATAAGTAGAGCTGTTGCCCCTTACAGTTATACACTTGTCCTATATCAAACTAAATTCTTTTTTGAACGCATCCCACTGTTCATCTGTAGTTTTATCCGATAACAGTTTTGAACAGTTTGCTGTTGTCAGTCACAGTCTCATCCCGTTAAAGTTAGCCATACCAAAATTTAGAATCTTAGTAACTGTGTTAGGTTTCTCCTTTTCAAACCTAACATTGAATTCAATCATATTATGATCACTGTTAGATAAATGTTCCCTTACTGTTAGATTATTAACTAAGTCTGCCTCATTACTCATTACTAAATCCAGTCTGACCTGCCCTCTTGTTGGTTCTAGAACATATTACTCCAGAAAACTATCTTGAATGCACTCAAGAAATTCACTACCTTTCTGACTTGAGCTACTCTGCTCTTTGCAATCTATATGAAGATTAAAGTCTCCCATTAAAACAACTCTGCTGTTGCTACAAGCCTCTCTAATCTCTGAATTAATACATTCTGCCACTTCACTGCTGCTATCAGGAGGCCTGTAGACAACTCCCATTACAGGTTTAAAACCTCTCTTATTCTTCAGTTCGAACCATAGTCTCTGCTGATTGCTTTCCCTTACCTATATCCTCTCTTACTAATGTTGTAATGGTATCTTTCATCAATAAGGATACCCCTCCTCCTCGCCCCATTTCCCTATCCTTTCTAAAGATCTTATAACTTGGAATATTTAACTCCTAATCATGATTAGCTTGTAGCCATGTCTCAGTAATGGCCACCCTCTAAGCTGTATTAGAGCCTCTAATTCATTCAATTTATTTCTTATAGTCTGTGTGTTCATATATAAAACTTTAGGGAAGGAAACCTGCCGTCCTTACCTGGTCTGGCCTATATGTGACTCCAGACCCACAGCAATGTGGTTGATTCTTAATTGCCCTCTGAAATGGCCTAGCAAGCCACTCAGTTGTAAAATCTCGCTACGAAAAGTCATAATAAGAATAAAACCGGACGGACCACCCGGCATCGGACCACTAGGCACCGGACACGACAACGGCAAACCAAGCCCAGTCGACCCTGCAAAGTCCTCCTCACTAACATCTGGGGACTTGTGCCAAAATTAGGAGAGCTGTCCCACAGACTAGTCAAGCAACAGCCTGACATAGCCATACTCACAGAATCATACCTTTCAGCCAACGTCCCAGATTCTTCCATCACCATCCCTGGGTATGTCCTGTCCCACCGGCAGGACAGACCGACCAGAGGTGGCGGTACAGTGATATACAGTCAGGAGGGAGTGGCCCTGGGAGTCCTCAACATTGACTCTGGACCCCATGAAATCTCATGGCATCAGGTCAAACATGGGCAAGGAAAACTCCTGCTGATTACCACCTACCGCCCTCCCTCAGCTGATGAATCAGTCCTCCTCCATGTTGGACACCACTTGGAGGAAGCACTGAGGGTAGCAAGGGCACAGAATGTACTCTGGGTGGGGGACTTCAATGTCCATCACCAAGTGTGGCTCGGTAGCACCACTACTGACCGAGCTGGCTGAGTCCTGAAGGACATAGCTGCCAGACTGGGCCTGCAGCAGGTGGTGAGCGAACCAACACGAGGGAAAAACGCACTTGACCTCATCCTCACCAATCTACCTGTCGCAAATGAATCTGTCCATGACAGTGTTGGTAGGAGTGACCACCGCACAGTGCTCGTGGAGATGAAGTCCCGTCTTTGCACTAAGAACACCATCCAACGTGTTGTGTGGCACGACCACCATGCTAAATGGGATAGATTCAGAACAGATCTAGCAGCTCAAAACTGGGCATCCATGAGGTGCTGTGGGCCATCAGCAGCAGCAGAATTGTATTCCAGCACAATCTGTAACCTCATGGCCCGGCATATTCCTCACTCCACCATTACCAACAAGCCAGGGGATCAACCCTGGTTCAATGAAGAGTGTAGGAGAGCATGCCAGGAGTAGCACCAGGCGTACTGAAAAATGAGGTGCCAACCTGGTGAAGCTACAACTCAGGACTACATGCATGCTAAACAGAGGAAGCAACATGCTATAGACAGAGTTAAGCAATTCCACAACCAACGGATCAGATCAAAGCTCTGCAGTCCTGCCACATCCAGTCGTGAATGGTGGTGGACAATCAAACAACTAACGGGAGGAGGAGGCTCTGCAAACATAGCCATCCTCAATGATAGCGGAGTCCAGCACCTGAGTGCAAAAGACAAGGCTGAAGCGTTTGCAACCATCTTCAGCCAGAAGTGCCGAGTGGACGATCCATCTCGGCCTCTTCCCGATATCCCCACCATCACAGAAGCCAGTCTTCAGCCAATTCGATTCACCCCACGTGATATCAAGAGACGGCTGAGTGCACTGGATACAGCAAAGGCTATGGGCTTCGACAACATCCCAGCTGTAGTGCTGAAGACTTTTGCTCCAGATCTAGCTGCGCCTCCAGCCAAGCTGTTCCAGTACAGCTACAACACTGGCAACTACCCGACAATGTGGAAAATTGCCCAGGTATGTCCTGTCCACAAAAAGCAGGACAAATCCAATCCGGCCAATTACAGCCCCATCAGTCTACTCTCCATCATTAGCAAAGTGATGGAAGCTGTCGTCGATAGTGCTATCAAGCGGCACTTACTCACCAATAACCTGCTCACTGATGCTCAGTTTGGGTTACGCCAGGACCACTCGGCTCCAGACCTCATTACAGCCTTGGTCCAAACATGGACAAAAGAGCTGAATTCCAGAGGTGAGGTGAGAGTGACTGCCCTTGACATCAAGGCAGCATTTGACTGAGTGTGGCACCAAGGAGCCCTAGTAAAAATGAAGTCAATGGGGATCAGGGGGAAAACTCTCCAGTGGCTGGAGTCATACCTAGCACAAAGGAAGATGATAGTGGTTGTTGGAGGCCAAACATCTCAGCCCCAGGGCATTACTGCAGGAGTTCCTCAGGGCAGTGTCCTAGGCCCAACCATCTTCAGCTGCTTCATCAATGACCTTCCCTCCATCATAAGGTCAGATATGGGGATGCTCGCTGATGATTGCACAGTGTTCAGTTCCATTCGCAAACCCTCAAATAATGAAGCAGTCCGAGCCCGCATGCAGCAAGACCTGGACAACATCCAAGCTTGGGCTGATAAGTGGCAAGTAACATTCGCGGCAGACAAATCAAGCAATGACCATCTCCAACAAGAGAGAGTCTAACCACCTCCCCTTGACGTTCAACGGCATTACCATCGCCGAATCCCCCAACATCAACAACCTGGGGGTGACCATTGACTAGAAACTTAACTGGACCAGCCACATAAATACTGTGACTACAAGAGCAGGTCAGAGGCTGGGTATTCTGCAGCGAGTGACTCACCTCCAGACTCCCCAAAGCCTTTCCACCATCTACAAGGCACAAGTCAGGAGTGTGATGGAATACTCTCCACTTGCCTGGATGAGTGCAGCTCAAACAACACTCAAGAAGCTCGACACCATCCAGGACAAAGCAGCCCGCTTGATTGGCACCCCATCCACCACCCTAAACATTCACTCCCTTCACCACCGGCGCACTGTGGCTGCAGTGTGTACCTTCTGCAGGATGCACTGCAGCAAATCGCCAAGACTTCTTCGACAGCACCTCCCAAACCCGCGACCTCTACCACCTAGAAGGACAAGAGCAGCAGGTACATGGGAACAGCACCACCTGCACGTTCCCCTCCAAGTCACACACCATCCCGACTTGGAAATATATCGCTGTTCCTTCATCGTCGCTGGGTCAAAATCCTAGAACTCCCTTCCAAACAGCACTGTGGGAGAACCTTTACCACACGGACTGCAGCGGTTCAAGAAGGCAGCTCACCACCACCTTCTCAAGGGCAATTAGGGATGGGCAATAAATGCCGGCCTCGCCAGCAACGCCCACATCCCATGAACGCATGTAAAAAAAGACCCTAACCTGTCCTTCTGCCCAGATGCTGTCCTTCTCACACCATTTAACTTAACACGTTTCTTATTTGTCATTCCTGCTGTAACTACTTTAGTTATTTTAGTATTCTCTTCATCCTGGAGTATCTATATCACTGTTTGTGACCTGAACTCTGCTCTTACCCTTTTTTTGAATCTTTAAGCTATCATTTTTACTATTGCTTCAGACTGAGCCCTCCCCTAACTATAATAATTTTCCAAAGTTCTGGCAATTCAGGAACCGTTCCTTTAGATTGGAAAATTGCATATGTCACTTCGCTATTTAAGAAAGGTGAGAGAGGGAAATCAGGGACCGATAGACCAGTTAACCTAACAACTGTTGTTAGGAAATTACTAGAGTCTGTAAGTGAGGATAGAGCGACTGAACATCTTGAAAATTTTTAGCTGATCAAAGAGAGCTAGCATGGATTTGTAAAGGGTGGGTCATGCCTGACGAACCTGATTGAATTTTTTGAAGAGGTGACTAAAGTAGTGGTCAGAGGAATGTCTAGGGATGTTGTTTATATGGGCTTCCAGAAGGCATTCGATAAAGTCCCTCAATTGAGACTGTTAGCTGAAGTTGAAGCTCATTGAATTGAGAGCAAATTATGGACCTGGTTCGGAAATTGGCTGAGTGGCTGGAGACAGAGAGTAGGGATAATGGGCAGGTACTCAAATTGGTAGGATGTGACTAGTGGTGTCCCACAGGCATCTGTTTTGGACGCCTCAACTATTCATTGTATTTATTAACGACTTAGATGAGGGGATAGAGAGCCCATATCCAAGTTTGTCAATGTCACAAAAATAGGCAGCATTGTAAGCAGTGTAGATGGAAGCATAAAATCACAGAGAGCTGTTAATAGATTAAGTGAATGGGCGAAACTGTAGCAAATGGATTTCAATGTAAGCAAGTGTGAGGTCATTCACTTTGGTCCTAAAAAGGATAGATCAGAGCACTTTCTAAATGGTGTAAAGCTCAAAACAGTGGAGGTCCAAAGAGACTTAGGGGTCCATGTATATAGATCATTAAAATATCATGGACGGGTACAGAAAATAATCAAACAGGCTAATAGAATGCTGGCCTTTATATCCAGAGAACTAGAATACAAGGGGGTAGAAGTTATGCTACAGTTTTACAAAGCCCTAGTCAGATCACACTTGGAGTACTGTGTTCAGTTCAGGGCACCGCACCTTAGGAAGGATTTATTGGCCTTGGAGGGAGTGCAGCGTAGATTTACTGGAATGCTACCTGGACTCCAAGGGTTAAATTATGAGGAGAGTTTACACAAACTATGGTTGTATTCCCTGGAATTTAGAAGATTAAGGGGTGATTTGATTGAAGTTTTCAAGATATTAATGGGAACTGATAGGGTAGATAGAGAGAAACTGTTTCCGCTGGTTGGGGAGTCTAGGATTAGGGGACAGAGCCTAGGACTTTCGGGATTGAAGTTAGGAAACACTTCTTCACGTAAAGGGTGGTCGAAGTTTGGAACTCTCTTCCGCAAACAGCAGTTGATGCTAGCTCAATTGTTAATTTTAAATCTGAGATTGATAGATTTTTGCTAACCAAAGGTATTAAGGGAAATGGGACTAAGGCGGGTTAGGTCAGAGATCAGCCATGATCACATTGAATGGCGAAACAGGCTCGAGGGGCTAAATGGCCTATTCCTGTTTCTGTGTTCCTACGCTCCCCCTGTTTATTAGTTTAAAGTCCTTTTTACCACTCTATTTATCCTTTCCGCTAGGACCTTGGTCCCAGTCTGGTTCAGGTGCAACCCTCTTGTTCCAGTACTGGTGCCAGTGTCCCATGAAATGTAACCCCCCTTCCCGCACCATTCCTTTAGCCACGTGTTCACCTTTCTGATCTGTTTGTCCCTATGAGGAGGAAAGCTGTAGACTGCAAGAAGATATCAATGGACTGGTCAGGTGGGCAGAAAAGTGGCAAATGGAATTCAATCCAGAGAAGTGTGAGGTAAAGCATTTCGGGAGGTCAAACAAGGCAAAGGAATACACAATAAATGGGAGGATACTGAGAGGTGTAGAGGAAGAGAGGGACCTTGGAGTGCATGTACACGGATCCCTGAAAGTAGCAGGACAGGTAGATGCGGGTGGTTAAGGAGGCATACAGGATACTTTCCTTTATTAGCCAAGGCATAGAATATAAGAGTAGGGAGGTTATGCTAGAACTGTATAAAACACTAGTTAGGCCGCAGCTCGAGCACTGCGTACAGTTCTGGTCACCACATTACAGGAAAGATGTGATTGCACTAGAGAGGGTACAAAGAAAATTTACGAGGATGTTGCCAGGACTGGAGAATTTTAGCTATGAGGAAAGATTGGATAGACTGGGGTTGTTTTCTTTGGAACAGAGGAGGTTGAGGGGTGATTTAATTGAGGTGTATAAAAACTATGAGGGGCCAAGATAGAGTGGACAGGAAGGACCTATTTCCCTTCGGAGAGAGGTCAATAACTAGGGCGCATAGATTTAAATTAATTGGTAGAGGGATTAGAGGGGAGCTGAGGAAAATATTTTTTCATCCAAAGGGTAGTGAGGTCTGGAACTCACTGCCTGAAAGGGTGGTAGAGGCAGAAACCCTCATCACATTTAAAAAGTATTTGGATATGCACTTGAAGTCCATAACCTACAAGACTACGGACCAAATGCTGGAAAGTGGGATTAGACTGAATAGCTCTTTTTCGACTGGCACAGACACGATGGGCTGAATGGCCTCCTTCTATGTTTCTACACCATTCGCATGTAGCTCGGGAAATAATCCTGAAATTACCACCCTTAAGGTCCTGCTTTTTAGTTTAGCTCCTAACTCCTGATATTCCCTCAGCAGGACCTCCTCCCTTTACTTCACGGTATATCACGGGGTTCTGGGCTTGGTCTGGGGTTTGGGGCTTGGGGCTTGGTCTAGGTCTGGGTCTGGGTCTGGGGTTTCGGGGCTGGGGTGACTCCGCTGACTGAAATAGTTTTTTGTTGTCTATACCTGTCATTAGTTCTGACATGGACCACGACAATTGGATTTTCCCTCTCCCTTTTCAAATTCCTTTCCAGCCACCCTGAGATATCCCTTACCCCAGCACCAGGTAGGCAACACACCCTTCGGAACTCTCGATCATGGCTGCAGAGGATACTATCTATCCCCCTGATTATTGAATCTCCAATAACTAATACATTTCTATTCCACTCCTCCCCACTTTGGACAGCCCTCTGCTCCATGGTGCCTAGGTGGCTGTCCTCCCCGCAGTCCTTCTCCTTATCCTCACAGGTATCAGGTACAAGTCTGGGTGACCTCCTCCTCTATCTCCCCTTGGTTTCCCCTACCCTGCTTACTGACAGTCTCCCCTTCCTGCACGTGAGTGCAAAAGACAAGGCTGAAGTGTTTGCAACCATCTTCAGCCAGAAGTGCCAAGTGGACGATTCATCTCGGCATCCTCCCGATATCCCCATCATCACTGAATCCAGTCTTCAGCCAATTCGATTCACTCCACGTGATGTCAAGAAACGGCTGAGTGCACAGGGTACAGCAAAGGCCATGGGCCCCGACAACATCCCGGCAGTAGTGCTGAAGACTTTTGCTCCAGAACTAGCTGCGCCTCTAGCCAAACTGTTCCAGTGCAGCTACAACACTGGCCTCTACCCAACAATGTGGAAAATTGCCCAGGTATGTCCTGTCTAACAAAAAGCAGGACAAATCCAATCCAACCAATTACTGCCCCATCAGCCTACTCTCAATCATCAGCAAAGTGATGGAAGGTATCGTCGACAATGCTATCAAGCGGCACTTACTCACCAATAACCTGCTCACCGATGCTCAGTTTGGGTTCCGCCAGGACCACTCGGCTCCAGACCTCATTACAGCCTTGGTCCAAACATGGACAAAAGAGCTGAATTCCAGAGGTGAGGTGAGAGTGACTGCCCTTGACATCAAGGCAGCATTTGACCGAGTGTGGCACCAAGGAGCCCTAGTAAAATTGAAGTCAATGGGAATCAGGGGGAAAACTCTCCAGTGGCTGGAGTCATACCTAGCACAAAGGAAGATGGTAGTGGTTGTTGGAGGCCAAGCATCTCAGCCCCAGGGCATTGCTGCTGGAGTTCCTCAGGGCAGTGTCCTAGGCCCAACCATCTTCAGCTGCTTCATCAATGACCTTCCCTCCATCATAAGGTCAGAAATGGGGATGTTCGCTGATGACTGCACAGTGTTCAGTTCCATTCGCAACCCCTCAGATAATGAAGCAGTCCGAGCCCGCATGCAGCAAGACCTGGACAACATCCAGGCTTGGGCTGATAAGTGGCAAGTAACATTCGCGCCAGATAAGTGCCAGGCAATGACCATCTCCAACAAGAGAGAGTCTAACCACCTCCCCTTGACGTTCAACATCGCCGAATCCCCCACCATCAACATCCTGGGTGTCACCATTGACCAGAAACTTAACTGGACCAGCCACATAAATACTGTGGCTACAAGAGCAGGTCAGAGGCTGGGTATTCAGCGACGAGTGACTCACCAATCAGGAGTGTGATGGAATACTCTCCACTTGCCTGGATGAGTGCAGCTCCAACAACACTCAAGAAGCTTGACACCATCCAGGACAAAACAGCCCGCTTGATTGGCACCCCATCCACCACCCTAAACATTCACTTCCTTGATAGCACTGTCGACGACACCTTCCATCACTTTGCTGATGATTGAGAGTAGACTGATGGGGCGGTAATTGGCCGGATTGGATTTGTCCTGCTTTTTGTGGACAGGACATACCTGGGCAATTTTCCACATTGTCGGGTGGATGCCAGTGTTGTAGCTGTACTGGAACAGCTTGGCTAGAGGCGCAGCTAGTTCTGGAGCACAAGTCTTCAGCACTACAGCTGGGATGTTGTCGGGGCCCATAGCCTTTGCTGTATCCAGTACACTCAGCCGTTTCTTGATATCACGTGGAGTGAATCGAATTGGCCGAAGACTGGCTTCCGTGATGGTGGGGATATCGGGAGGAGGCTGAGATGGATTATCCACTCGGCACTTCTGGCTGAAGATGGTTGCAAACGCTTCAGCCTTGTCTTTTGCACTCACGTGCTGGACTCCGCCATCATTGAGAATGGGGATGTTTGCAGAGCCTCCTCCTCCCGTTAGTTGTTTAATTGTCCACCACCATTCACGACTGGATGTGGCAGGACTGCAGAGCTTTGATCTGATCCGTTGGTTGTGGAATCGCTTAGCTCTGTCTATAGCATGTTGCTTCCGCTGTTTAGCATGCATGTAGTCCTGAGTTGTAGCTTCACCAGGTTGGCAGCTCATTTTTCGGTACGCCTGGTGCTGCTCCTGGCATGCTCTTCTACACTCCTCATTGAACCAGGGTTGATCCCCTGGCTTGTTGGTAATGGTAGAGTGAGGAATATGCCGGGCCATGAGGTTACAGATTGTGCTGGAATACAATTCTGCTGCTGCTGATGGCCCACAGCGCCTCATGGATGCCCAGTTTTGAGCTGCTAGATCTGTTCTGAATCTATCCCATTTAGCACGGTGGTCGTGCCACACAACACGTTGGATGGTGTCCTCAGTGCAAAGACGGGATTTCATCTCCACGAGGACTGTGTGGTGGTCACTCCTACCAATACTGTCATGGACAGATGCATTTGCGACAGGTAGATTGGTGAGGACGAGGTCAAGTAAGTTTTTCCCTCGTGTTGGTTCGCTCACCACCTGCCGCAGGCCCAGTCTGGCAGCTATGTCCTTCAGGACTCGGCCAGCTCGGTCCGTAGTGGTGCTACCGAGCCACACTTGGTGATGGACATTGAAGTCCCCCACCCAGAGTACATTTTGTGCCCTTGCTACCCTCAGTGCTTCCTCCAAGTGGTGCTCAACATGGAGGAGGACTGATTCATCAGCTGAGGGAGGGCGGTAGGTGGTAATCAGCAGGAGGTTTCCTTGCCCATGTTTGACCTGATGCCATGAGATTTCATGGGGTCCAGAGTCAATGTTCCTGGAAGGGTAGAATATTGTCGGGATGGTAGACTGTTGCAGGATAAATGAATCGTGACAACAACCTGGGTACCTTGCACAAACTTGAATGATCCTGTTTCTGTAATCGGACACCACCGAATTAATGGAGTGGTCGCCTTTTCTATTCAGGAATGCTGCTGGCTGGTGTTCTGGTGCCCTGATGTCACCATGGATGCAGTAAAGGTCGCCCCGGACACCAGGAAATCTAGCCACTGCTACAAATCCCCAAGCTCTCTCCTGCTAATTGTTGAGGTCAATGGGGAAGGCGATGTACTGCTCTGCCCAGGCGAACAGGGCATCGGTGACCTGTTTAATGCAGCTCTGTACTGCAGTCTGAGAGATGTGGAAGATATCGCCTGCAGTAGACTGCGAGGAGACAGTGGCAAAGAAATTAAGGGCCGTGGTGACTTTGACAGCCACTGGCAAAGCATGGCCACCTCACCACCCCCCCCCCGCCCCCTCTGGTCCAGCAGGCAGCAGGTCTTGTTGCAGGAGGCTGCAGAGGTCAGCAACAGCCTGCCTAGAGAAGCACTGCTCCTCGGATAGATCCAGGAACGTGACTCTGGGCCTGTACTGCTAGTGCGCTGGGTATAGCCTCCTACGAGCAGCCCCCTTCATCTGCTGTCTTCTAATTGATGCAGCTGTTGCTGGCGCTGGTTGCTGAGGCTGCTGCTCCTCTCCCTTCAACTGTTCATCCAAATGAAACTGGCAATAATAACATCAATAATAAGCAAGCAAAGCTCACTGAGGGTAAATAAGGCAACAAATCTCAGAGTAGCGATCTGAAAGCTGGAAACTCTCCTGGAAATACAAATAGCACAAAGATCCTCTGATCCACTTACCTGCGACTGAGTGCTCCTTTAAGTACTGCTTCAGTGGCTCTGAGAGACCAACCCCGCTAAGCTTTTACTGCCAGGTTGGGCACTTGGTGGGACTTCCGCAATTTTGCGTAAAACTGGCACCAGGGTACTAATTGCATCATAGGACACCAATTTATATGTATCCACATGGCATGTGAATTGGGCGTTTTGGCCAACTCACAAAACTGTGCGGTTAAGATGGCAGCGGGCAGCAGTGCATCAGGAATGCAGCAGTAAGTACTCTACTGCCAATTTAACCACCCACCTGTTCCATTCCTGTTGGACTGGCAGTGTTAAAATCCACTTAGAATCGTAGAATCATTACAGCACAGAAGGAGGCCATTCGGCCCTTCAAGCCCGTGCCAGCTCTTTGTACGAGCAATTCAGTTAGTCCCATTCCACCGCTTTTTCCCCATAACCCTGCACCTTTCTTCCCTTCAAATATTTATCTAATTCCTTTTTGAAAGCCACGATTGAATCTGCTTCCACCACCCTCTCAGGCAGCGCATTCCAGATCATAACTACTTGCTGCGTAAAAAAGTTTTTCCTCACATTGCCTTTTGTTCTTTTGCCAATCATCTTAAATCTGTGTCCTCTGGTTCTTGACCCTTCTACCAATTTCTCTTTATTTGCTTTATCTAAACCCTTCATGATTCTGGACACTTCTATCGAAACTCCCCGTAACCTTCTCTGCTCTAGGGAGAACAACCCCAGCTTCTCCAGTCTATCCATGTAACTGAAGTCCCTCATCCCTGGAACCATTCTAGTAAATCTTTTCTGCACCCTCACTAAGGCCTTCACATCCTTTCTAAATTGCGGTGCCCAGAATTGGACACAAGACTCCAGTTGTGGCTGAACCAGTGTTTTGTAAAGGTTCAACATAACATCCTTGCTTTTGCACTCTATGGCCCCAATATTACCAGGGAGGCGGGATAGCAGCGGGGTGGGCGACTTGGCACATGGGTAATCCGCCCAGTAAAATCCGTCCATTTCCCACGCGATCGCAGGGATATTGAAGCCACTTACCATGGCTTCCGGGTTTCCCGTCGTCAACCTGCGCAGCGGGCAGACTGTGCACCCACATCACAGGCTGTCAGCTGGAGGATCCCTATTTAAAGGGGCAGTCCTCCAATGCTGCTCCTGGAGCAAACAGCCAAAATTATAGAATGGAGCAGACCAGGGGAAAGGCTGCTCCCAGATTTACTGATGCCTCACTCCAGGTCCTACTGAATGGGGTGAGGAGGAGGGGGGATATATTCTACCCGGCGGACAGGAGGAAGTGGCCTGCCTCAGCCACCAATAAGGCATGGCTCGAGGTGGCAGAGGAGGTCACCAGCAGCAGTAATGTCTCCCGCACCTGGATACAGTGCAGGAAGCACTTTAATGACCTAACTAGATCAGCCGAAGTGAGTACACTTACTTATTCTCCTACACTCCGTCTTCCACATCACCACCCCCACTCCACAACTCCTTCTGCACTGCCAATACTACTCTATCACATCACTCCTCACACCCACTCAAAGCTCATCCTCAACTTACCTGCACTTACTCATCACTTCCTCACCTCCCCAGTACTCATTCCACCATTACCACTCAACCCAATCCTCATACAATGTCATGGCAGTGTCTCATACCAACCCGCTGATGCATCTCTTTCACGGTCAGCCTCACCCAAACCAATGCATTCAGCGGTTGGCCACATCACCATCCCTCACTCACGCCGTTCTACTTTCTCCCCTTATAGGAGAAGAGAGCCCAGAATGCACGGGAGAGGGCGAGGACCGGAGGGGGTCTGCATCATGTAGTCGTCCTCACAGACGCAGAGCAGGAGGCTCTGAAACTGAGCCGCACCCTCGAGTGCCTGTCCTTCGGGGATGCCAAGACTGGCACCCGAAAAACAGCTGGTGACAGAACTTTAACATTCAGCACACACAATATCAATTGATGTTAACATGCCTTGCCATCTTAAGCACCTCAATATCTGTCATCATGCTTAATATTGCCTTCTGTTCTCTTACAGGGCCTTCAGTGACCGCCATGACGGCGGAGGGCGATTCCTCAAAGGACCTGCCGGCCCCTGAGGGGGCACCGTCACATCTGAGCCAGCCATCCACCAGCATAGATACACACACCTCGGAGGGTCCCCGTCCTCACTTAGTTGGGGTCACACATGGTAAGTCACCACATACGTGAGCCTGAGCAGACACTGGTGGCAGGGGCAGCTGTGGAGAGTCCGCTTCAGTGGGAGCACTCTTCTCCAGGCTCTGCTCAGTTGGGCACAGACGCTGAACCCTGGGGGCCATCCATGAAAAGGAGAATGATTGAGGGGCAGCAGCACATCTGCGAGGTGCTGGAACAGGTGCCACGCGCACTCTCCACAATCGCGCAGAGAATGGAGGAGTCCAACTCCTGCATGAGTGGAATGGTGGCACAGGTAAAGGAGGGCATCTCTGAGATACTGTCACAGGGACGTGAGGGCATCTCTGAGATAGTGTCACGGGTAAGTGCGGGAATGTCTGCGATGGAGGGAAGGCTAGCCTCCATGGAGCTTCAAGCACGGCTCACAAATGAGTCCACTGAGGCCCTGACAACGGCTCTTTGGATTGAGGGTGAACAACATTCTGCCGCCTTAAACAGGCAGGCAGATACTTTGGCACTGGCCTTACAAGGCTTCACACATGTCCTCCAAACTGTCGTCCAGCAGAGTGGTAGGAGTGATGTGGGCCTGGCCCAGGAGAGGGATGATGGCGAAAGGGGACATGGAAGTGGGGACGCCACTCAAAGCGCCCCCACGTCTCACCCGTTTCACCCCTCTCAACCAGCACCCACAATGCTGCCTCCTCTCCAGGTGGTCAAGTCTGCCCCCGCACAGCTGCAGGTGGAGCAGTCTTTGGAGGGGACCTCGTGGGCACCGAAACCCAGAGGGCGTAGGCCCAAAGTATCTAATTGGTCAGGATATGAACAAGAGCAACCTGCCACTACCTCTGCTGCAGCCACAGGGTAGGCACCACACAGGAGTAGTCGTAAGCGTAAGGCGAAGGTTTTGTGAGCACAAAGGGGATGCACAAGGGTGTTTGACGGTTTGTCATGTTTTTTATTTATATTTGATTTTTGTTAAACGCGCATTAAATATTATTATTGTCACCACTACTGCCACGTCTTGGCCATTCTTGACTGGCTTGTGTAACAAGGCCCTTTCATGAGGTTCACCATGAATGCCCACACTTGATGCCACCCATTGGGTCACCCTACAATGGGTGTACATGTAGCTGAAGGACTGTTTTGTGCAAGGGGCGGGTAGTGGAGGGGGCTGGCGTGGGCGCTGCTCTGTCCAGGTGGTGAGGACTGGACTCTTCACACTGTCTGATGTTAGGAGAACCGTTCACATATCAGTGATTCCCTGGCCTCACGAGCAGCCAGGTGAGCCGCTGTTCTGTCCATGGGTTGCTTCTCCTCCTCTGCCTCCTCCTCCTCCTCCTCCTCCTTAATATGGGTGGCAAATGTGGATGGGGCCTCCTCAAGCAGCACCCCTCTCTGTTGTGCCCTGTTGTGCAGGGCACAACACACGACTATAATGCGTCCCACTCTGTCTGGCGTGTATTGAAGCACTCACCCAGAATGATCAAGGCACCTGAAGCGCATCTTGAGCAGCCCTATAGCCTGCTCAATTGTAGACCCAGTAGCGATGTGGCTGTCGTTATATCGATGCTGTTGCTTGGTGGTGGGGTTCCTCAGAGGTGTCATGAGCCACGTGTGCAGGGGATATCCCTTGTCCCCGAGGAGCTAGCCTGTGCGGGTGTTGGGTGCGTGGAAGAGGGGCAGGATGTTGGATTCCCGGAGGATGAAGGAATCGTGGCAGCTGCCAGGGTATCTGGCGCAAACGTGAAGGAATCTCTTGTGGTGGTCACAAACGAGCTGAGTGTTGATGAAGTGATAGCCCTTCCTGTTGATGAACAGTCCTGGCTCTTGTGGAGGTTCTCGTATTGCTATATGGGTGCAATCGATTACACCCTGCACCTGTGGGAAGCCAGCCACAGCATGGAATCCCATTGCCCTTTCTGTCTGGCTGAGGTCATCCATGGGGAAGTTGACGTGGTGCGAGGCCCTGCGAAACAAGCCGTCAGTGACCTGCCTTATGCACTTGTGTGCAGACAACTGAGAGAGCCCGGTGGCACCCTGGAACAATCCGGAGATGAAGAAGTTGAGGGCAATGGTGACTTTGGCAGCAACAGGTAAGGAAATGCTGCTCGGGCCAGCCGGGAGGAGCTCGGCATGAAGGAGGCTGCAGATGTCCACAACTATCTGGCGACTGATTCTGAGCCTCAGTATGCACTGCTCCTCAGAGAGGTCCAGGAAGCTGAGCCTCGGTCTGTAGACCCTGTTGCGAGGGTAGTGCCTCCTGCGACATCGCTCTCTCTGTTGTTGCCCTCTGTGCTGTTGTGCAGGTGCCAGTGGTGCAGCACTGTGTGGCGGAGCTCAACGTGGCGGAGGTGGATGGCGTGCCTGGCGAGGCTGGTGATGTTGTTCGTCCTCGGATGAAGTGATGAATGCAGCTGTGGCGCCCCTCCATCCTGATGGTGTGAGTTTGAGGGGGTCCGCAAAGTAGATAAATGTGTTTGCACAGCAGAGTTTTGGGTATAAATTAAGAATTTTGAGTGGAAAGACAAAGGTGTTGCAGCCAAAACATTGTCTGAAGTGACAGAGTTCCCTGCTGTAATAAGTGAGGTTTCCCCCCCAACTGTCAAATAATCCTTTGCATCTCCCAATGGCTGCCGGCTGAAACACATCTGCTCCAACAGGGAGTGTTTCCCACAGCACGGGAAACATGCTGAGGATCCTCCAAAATTGCATCCCTGCCAATATCTCGACTCAATGAAATCTCTCAAGTACCTCAACTATCTATCTAACTATCTCAAGCAGCATCCCACCGGCATTAATTGCCGATGGGCATCTCGCATTCAGGAACAGTGCGCGCACCCAAACACGTCACTGGGGAACCCAGTAGTCAGTGGGTTGGAGCCGTGCTCCGAACCTGCTCCGAGATTCCGCCATTTTAGTAGCCCCCCCGCCCCCCAATGCATCCGCTCCGCCATCTGAAAATCAGCCTCAATGCCTCCATTTATAAAGCCCAGGATCCCGAATGCTTTTTTAACCGCTTTCTCAACCTGTCCTGCCACCTTCATAGATTTGTGCACATACTTAAATTAGTTGGACAAGTTCCTTTCTGGATAAATTATTGTTTCAGGTCCGTAGCAATAAGTATAAAACATAAGTAAGAATATGTGGAGTAGCAGAAGCATTGACCTAACATAGACATGAGTAAGCAAGCATTGAGAAATGCCAGTGAAGGATGGGTCAATAATCTGCTCCAGGATCAGATTACTGTTTACCTTAGTTTGAAATCTTATGTTGATACAAGGACAAACTTTATGAGAACAAGGATTTAAACTGTCTGATGAGGAAAAAGTGTTGCTTGTTCTTTTACAGGTTGTACAGGCATAAAAAGGGGACCAATATCCTCGCGGGGGCATTTGCTAGTTCTGTTGGGGAGGGTTTAAACTAGTATGGCAGGGGGATGGGAACCAAAGGACAGGTACAGATAGGTCAAATTCAGACCAGGAAACAGGAAGTACAAAAGCAGTCAGTGACGTAGTTAGCGACTCAGAATGGCAAAAGAAGCAAAGTTAAATAGTGTTCAGCACAGGAGTTTGATGGGGTTAAAGGGTATATACTTCAATGCAAGGAGTATTACAAACAAAGCAGATGAGCTAAGGGCACAGATAGACACATGGCAGCGGGAGGAGGAGGCTGTGCAAACATCCCCATCCTCAATGATGGCGGAGTCCAGCACGTGAGTGCAAAAGACAAGGCTGAAGCGTTTGCAACCATCTTCAGCCAGAAGTGCCGAGTGGATGAACCATCTCGGCCTCCACCCGATATCCCCACCATCACGGAAGCCAGTCTTCGGCCAATTCGATTCACTCCACGTGATATCAAGAAACGGCTGAGTGCACTGGATATAGCAAAGGCTATGGGCTCCGACAACATCCCAGCTGTAGTGCTGAAGACTTGTGCTCCAGAACTAGCTGCGCATCTAGCCAAGCTATTCCAGTACAGCGACAACACTGGCATCTACCCGACAATGTGGAAAATTGCCCAGGTATGTCCTGTCCACAAAAAGCAGGACAAATCCAATCCGGCCAATTACCTCCCCATCAGTCTACTCTCAATCATCAGCAAAGTGATGGAAGGTGTCATCGACAGTGCTATCAAGCAGCACTTACTCACCAATAACATGCTCACCGATGCTCAGTTTGGGTTCCGCGAGGACCACTCAGCTCCAGACCTCATTATGGCCTTGGTCCAAACATGGACAAAAGAGCTGAATTCCAGAGGTGAGGTGAGAGTGACTGCCCGTGACATCAAGGCAGCATTTGACCTAGTGTGGCACCAAGGTGCCCCAGTAAAATTGAAGTCAATGGGAATCAGGGGGAAAACTCTCCAGTGGCTGGAGTCATACCTAGCACAAAGGAAGATGGTAGTGGTTGTTGGAGGCCAATCATCTCAGCCCCAGGACATTGCTGCAGGAGTTCCTCAGGGCAGTGTCCTCGGCCCAACCATCTTCAGCTGCTTCATCAATGACCTTCCCTCCATCATAAGGTCAGAAATGGGGATGTTCGCTGATGACTGCACAGTGTTCAGTTCCATTTGCAACCCCTCAAATAATGAAGCAGTCCGAGCCCGCATGCAGCAAGACCTGGACAACATCCAGGCTTGGACTCATAAGTGGCAAGTAACATTCGCGCCAGATAATTGCCAGGCAATGACCATCTCCAACAAGAGAGAGTCTAACCACCTCCCCTTGACATTTTCACATCGTTCACCTGACGAAGGAGGAAGCCTCTGAAAGCTTGTGAATTTAAAATAAAATTGCTGGACTATAACTTGGTGTTGTAAAATTGTTTACAATTGACATTCAACGGCATTACCATCGCCGAATCCCCCACCATCAACATCGTGGGGGTCACCATTGACCAGAAACTAAACTGGATCAGCCATATAAATACTGTGGCTACAAGAGCACGTCAGAGGCTGGGTATTCTGCGGCGAGTGACTCACCTCCTGACTCCACAAAGCCTTTCCACCATCGACAAGGCACAAGTCAGGAGTGTGATGGAATATTCTCCACTTGCTTGAATGAGTGCAGCTCCAACAACACTCAAGAAGCTCGACACCATCCAAGATAAAGCAGCCCGCTTGATTGGCACCCCATCCACCACCCTAAACATTCACTCCCTCCACCACCGGCGCACTGTGGCTGCAGTGTGCACCATCCACAGGATGCACTGCAGCAACTCGCCAAGGCTTCTTCGACAGCACCTCCCAAATCCACGATCTCTACCACCTAGAAGGACAAGAGCAGCAGGCACATGGGAACAACACCACCTGCACGTTCCCCTCCAAGTCACACACCATCCCGACTTGGAAATATATTGCCGTTCCTTCATTGTCGCTGGGTCATAATCCTGGAACTCCCTTCCTAACAGCACTGTGGGAGAACCGTCACCACACGGACTGCAGCGGTTCAAGAAGGCGGCTCACTACCACCTTCTTGAGGGCAATTAGGGCTGAGCAATAAATGCCGGCCTTGCCAGCGACGCCCACATCCCGTGAACGAATGAAAAAAAAACAAAGCAGATGAGCTAAGGGCTCAGAGAGACACATGGCAGCATGATATCATTGCTATAACGGCAACCTGGATTAAAGAGGGGGATAATTGGCAGCTCAATATCCCTGGATATAGAGTTTTCAGGCAGGATAGAGTGGGTGATAAAAAAGGAGGGGGGGGTAGCATTATTGGTTAAAGAATCAATTACAGTTGTGAGAGGGGATGATATGCTCAATGGATCATCAATCGGGGCCATATGGGTTGAGCTAAGAAATAAAATGGGGCAGTCACACTACTTGGAGTGTACTATAGACCCCCGAATAGCGAAAGGGAGATAGAAGAACAAATATGTAGGCAAATTTCTGAGTCCAAAAATAAGAGGGCAATAATAGTAGGGGACTTCAACTACCCTAACATCAACTGGGATTCAAACAGTGTGAGGGGCACAGAGGGCGCAGAATTCTTGATCGGTGTCCAGGAGAACATTTTTAGCCAGCACGTGACAAGCCCAACAAGAGGGGATGCAATTCTAGGTTTAGTCCTGGGAAATGAAGATGGACAAATGGGTGAAGTGACAGTGGGTGACCATATTGGGGATAGTGACCACAATTCAGTTAGTTTTAGCATTATTATGGAAAAGGACAGAGTTAAATCAGGAGTAAACGTTTTAAATTGGGGGAAGGCAAATTTTACAGAACTAAGAGGTGATTTGGCAGAAGTGGACTGGACACAACTACTTGAGGAGAAATCAGTGGCAAGCCAGTGGGAGGCACTAAAAAGTGAAATTCTACGGGTACAATGCAGACATGTCCCCTCAAAGAAAAAGGGTGGCACTGCCAAATTTAGAGCCTCCTGGTTGTCTAGAAGTATACGGGGCAAGATAATGCAGAAAATGAAAGCTTATGATTGTCACAGAAAACAAAATACTGCAGAAAGCCTAGAGGAGTATAGAAAGTACAGGGATGACGTAAAAAAGGAAATAAGGAAAGCAAAGAGAGGGCATGAAAAGATATTAGCTAGTAAGATTAAAGAAAACCCAAAGATGTTTTATCAGTACACTAAGAACAAGAGGATAGCGAAGGAAAAGTTGGGACCTATCAGGGATGTTAAGGGTAACTTGTGTATAGAAGCAGAGGATGTGGGTAGGATTTTAAATGAATATTTTGTCTCCATATTCACAAGGGAAAGGGATGATCCAGATGTAGTGGTTAAAGAGGAGAGGTGTGAAATATTGGATAAGGTAAACATTACAAGAGAGGAAGTACTAGAGGGACTGGAATCCTTGAAAGTTGATATTCACCAGGACTGGATGGATTGTTTCCTGGGCTATTGAAGGAAGCCAGCGAGGAAATAGCGGATGCTCTGAGGATCATTTTCCAATCCTCACTAGATACAGGGGAGGTATCGGAGGACTGGAAGACTGCAAACGTAGTACCATTGTTTAAAAAGGGTACGAGGGAAAGGCCAAACAATTATAGGCCGGTCAGTCTTACCTCGGTGGTGGGTAAACTATTAGAATCAATACTGAGCGATAGGATAAACTGTCACATGGAAAGGCATGGTTTAATCAGGGATAGTCAGCATGAATTTGTTCAGGGAAGGTCATGCCTTACAAATCTGATTGAATTCTTCGAGGAAGTGACAAGGAGGATTGAAGAGGGTAGTGTAGTGGATGTTGTCTACATGGATTTTAGTAAGGCATTTGACAAGGTCCCACATGGCAGACTGGTCAGAAAGGTAAAAGCCCATGGGATACAGGGAAATGTGGTGAATTGGATCCAAAATTGGCTCAGTAACAGGAAACAAAGGGTAAAAGCCGATGGATGTCTTTGCGAATGGAAATCCGTTTCCAGTGGTGTGCCACAGGGCTCAGTGTTTGGCCCCTTGCTGTTTGTGGTATATATTAAGGATTTGGACTTGAATGAAGGGGGCATGATTGGCAAATTTGCAGACGACCCAAAAATTGGCCGTGTAGTTGATAGTGAAGAGGATAGCTGTAGATTCCAAAAAGATATCAATGGGTTGGTGGAGTGGATGGAAAAGTGGCAAATGGAGTTCAACCCGGAGAAGTGTGAGGTAATGCACTTGGGGAGGGCAAACAGTAAAAGGGAATACACAGTAAACGGGAATATATTGAGAGGGGTAGAGGAGGTGAGAGACCTTGGAGTGCATGTGCACAGGTCCTCAAAGGTGGCAGTACAGGTAGATAAGGTTGTGAAGAAGGCATACGGAATGCTCTCTGTTATTAGCCGAGGTATAGAATACAAAAGCAGGGATGTAATGATGGAACTTTATAAAACGCTGTTAAGGCCACAGCTGGAGTATTGTGCGCAGTTCTGGTCACCACATTACAGGAGGGACATAATTGCTGTGGAGAGAGTGCAGAGAAGATTTACAAGAATGTTGCCAGGGCTTGAAAATTGCAGCTACGATAAGAGATTGGATAGGCTGGGGTTGTTTTCCTTGGAGCAGAGGAGGCTGAAGGGAGTCTTGATTGAGGTGTACAAAATTATGAGGGGCCCAGATAGAGTAGACCGGAAGTACCTGTTTCCCCTAGCGGAGAGTTCAAGAATTAGAGGACATAGATTTAAGCTGATTGGCGGAAGGATTAGAGGGGACATGAGGAAAAACTTTTTTACCCAGAGGGTGGTGGGTGTATGGAATTCGCTGCCTGAATTGGTGGTAGAGGCAGGGACCCTCAACTCTTATAAAAAGTACCTGGACCTGCACCTAAAGTGCTGTAAGCTGCAGGACTACGGACCGGGTGCTGGAAGGTGGGATTAGAATGGGCACCTGGTTGTTCTTCGAGCCAGCGCGGACACGATTGGCCAAATGGCCCCCTTCTGTGCTGTATCTTTTCTATGGTTCTTTGGTTCTAAAAAGGTCAAACAGAGGATTGCTGGGTATGGTCCAGCGTGGATCTGATCATTTTGAAAGAGGAGTATTGGGATTGCTGCTGCAGGTCCGATTGCAAAACATTTTGCACAATTCAAAAGTTTATAGGACAGGCAGATGGTAAAACACATAGGTATAACTGGATTCATGTTTGGAATTCAAAGTTCCATTTTTTCCCTCCGTAATCATAAGGCTAGAAATTTGCAATCTTTTTCTCCAGCAGGGGGTAGTTGGGATTTGACTGAGAAAGTCCAGTTTCACCCCTTCTATAATGCCTAATAGGAGTGGGCGGCACGAGCACCCTTCTCCAAAGTGGCAAATGTTAACCATTAAAAATTCCGTCATTTCCACCAATATTGCACCTGGCTTGATTTATATGCATATAAAGTAAAGATACATCCCGTCCAGAATGGAGATGACAATCACGCCTGGAGACCGCATTGCTGTAAGTGACTGGGGTTGGTTTTACACACGTGAGTTCTGTTAGTTGTAGTTCGTAGAGACTCTTTTTAAATAGACTGTGAATAGACTTTGTGTGCTTTGCTGTTTGCTTTGAAATGCACTGTTTTCCTGCAAATCCTGCCGGTCGTAAGTCCCAACTCATTGGCTGACACAATAGTGTCAATAGACACTCCTCACCACTCAGCATACCTGGGTCCCAGTCGTGTATCCGGCTCCCAGCCGACTACTACAAAAATTATAATGGGAGTCTGCCAGAACAGCCGAGGAACTTCAACCCTGCTTGTCCTGTGCAACATTGCCTTCAAACTTCCTCTTGTACACCATGGATGCATCTATATTACGAGGAATGGTGATTTCTCTATTGGTGCTTTATGGACATTCTTTAATAGGAGGAAACAAAATTTCCCTAAAGTTGCTTTAAGAATGTTCAGTTATTCAGAGAGATAGAAATTTCCCTAAAGGGAACCAGGCTTCTAAACCTTCTCTCCAACACCCACTTTACCCTCTGTCCAGAGGAACGTCACCATAGCCCTCATTTTCTATGTGACAGGATCTTTCAGGCTACAACTGATGACTTCAATATTACTTTGCAGCCCATTGCTGCATACGTCAAGTTACTGAGGCTCAATTTGTAAACTTTGGAACGTCAGTCAAGGAAAGAAATCAGGGGGCTTTAAACTTTCATCACTTTCAGGGTGTAAAAGACTAGTCGATACCCATGTCACAATACAGGCTCCACCTCAGAACTCCTGAACTTTCTAAATTACAATGAATTCCACTGCCTCAATGTGCAAATAAGATCTTGCACATTAATTCCAGATTTTTCAGGTAGCTACCACAATGCCTTCTGTAAGGGGTTTTTACTGTTTCTCGGGCTTATTATAGGTCAGCCAGTTATGTTTTCCTGAGCTGCCCTGCCCGCTGTGCGGTTGCGAATCGCTTTCCCCTTCCTGATTCTGAGCTGAGGACTTATCGGGCGGTAACAAGGACAAACAAACAGACCAGTAGATTGGTACAAGGAAAACCAATGTTTATTAATAAGAAAACTAAAACTACAAGGTAAACAGTATTATACAGAAGATAAAAAGAAATCGCTATGGATGCAATACAGTCTTACACTTAACGGGGTGGAAGAAATGGACACATCGAGGGAAAATTCTAAAATCACAATTTTAGCAATACCCCTTTAACTCCCACCCTTACACCTAGCTTGGTTGTCTTGTGGCGGCCAGAAAATTAAAGCTCACCGGTGAAACAGATGAAAAGGCCTGGCCCCTGTGCCCTGCTGCTGCCGTCGACATGTGGTTGCGAGGTTTACTGGATGGCCTTCCTTCTTAGTTGCTAGCAGGCAGACAGGACACCGGGCCAAGAGGCGAGGAGAAGAGAGAGAGAGATACTGGGAAGCCCCAGTTATATCCTCCCGGTAACAGGTTTCTTTCGTGCCTCATCAGCTTGCTCCATTGTTCGATTTGGGCTGAAAATGTAAGACAAAAGGGGTCCCAATCTTGGCCCATTTACATTAATGGCCGGTACCTGTACTGATCTGTTCCATGACTGTTTTCCATTGTTCCGAATGTTCCTTGATGGGCTATCTTTTGTCCTGGGATTTCTCCTGCTCGAATTTTGATGTGTAGGCCGACAATGTTGATGGCTTGCCTCAGGGCGTGAATGCAACTGCATTGTTCAAAGAGAATCCAATTTCAAATGCGGCAGACCTTTGGCCATGTGTCTGACCGCAGCCATTTTGAGAGACCCTGGATTTTTTAAAACACAGTCACACCAGGGTTTCTTTAATAACTCCAATAAATCTTCGGAGGGGGGGGAGGAACATGTGAAATTTTGCGAATCCCTTCACTCCTCCCTGTGGATACTTAAACTTGCTTGAAGTGTCCATGCAAGGTGAGCAAAATTTCTGACCGTCGCAAACAACCCTCCCCTTTATTTACCTATCCCTAATCCCTCGGCACATACATTCCCTTACTTGGAGAGAACCCCAGTGTATGGCAGGCATTCGGATAGAAAACAAGGTTGAATTACAACAATCCCAGCACGGAGGGGTCCAAATACCCCTGCACCACTTGGGATGAAACCGTATTTCGCATACTATACAACACAACGATGAACAATCTTTATTCAAAACAACATCGAAACGAAAACTTACTTTATTGAAAACAAAAACGGAAGGGACCATCTTTATTAAAATAATGAAACAGGCTGCCATCACTTGCAAGGGATGCGTCCCCGAACTCACACGGGTGTTTCGTCTACCCGAGCATACTGGTCCTTCCATACCCTTTGTGTTCTAACTACTACCTCGAGACCCCTATTCCTACACTGGACGCAAACCAGGTAGAGGACGATCCCGAGCTGACAGATTACTAGCACGTGTGATGCCAGACGAATCCAGGAGGGGACCTCTATATTCTCAAAGACGTCCCACCAGGGTGGGGTCATAATACTCAGAATATCGGCCCCTATCTGGACAGTCTTCTGTTCCAGCGTGTAAAAGTGTTTTTGGGACACCCCTACAGCTTTTAATAATTTAACGAGGTGTTCTGGGAGAGGGGGGATCTGGTAGCCGAAGTGGGCTACATACTTTTGGAGGTGGGTGAAATTCTCTTTCACAGTGAGGTGAACAGTGGATGGTTCAGGGATGGGGACAATTCGTATCTGTGCCACTTGAACTTCTGCCTCAGGTTTAAAGCAGAAACTGCTGTCAGTGAGACGCTGCTGTGGTGACGCAATATGTCCCACCTCCCAAATACGCCACCTGTGGGGGAACATGGCCTTGTGCCATGGCTTCCATGGTGCAGTTCATAGGCTTCGCGTCAGCAGCTCTGAACCCGCATTGCGGTTTTGAATAGGTGTTCAAGTGCTGGGGACACCAGATTATGTGTGATCCCCGGCTCTGGCACCCCGAGAGGTCAGTACCCGTCATAGCATGCTCCCACTTTATGACGTAGGGCGGGACTGCTGTGAAACGAACGTGTGCACCCCCCTGAATGACACCAATGTTCTCCGCCCTGTACACCGGCGCGGGTCGGGCCGTCCCGCCCATGACTGGCATCCTTACAACTATCCCTATGATGGTGTGGTTGGAACGCCCACTGTCCACTGGGACTGGGTCGGCCTCAGAAGCTAGGCGGAGCTGGCACGGACTTAATGTATTCTCAAAAGGGTGGAGGGCTGCGAGATGTTTGTTGCTGATCCAGGAGGGGACTAAACCTTGCTTCAAATCCTCCAGATTGCTGCGGGCCTCGCCCAGTGTAAGGGGTTTTATTACTGTTTCTCGGGCTTATAATAGGTCAGCCAGTTATGTTTTCCTGAGCTGCCCTGCCCGCTGTGCGGTTGCGAATCGCTTACCCCTTCCTGATTCTGAGCTGAGGACTTATCGGGCGGTAACAAAGACAGACTAACAGACCAGTGGATTGGTACAAGGAAAACCAATGTTTATTAATAAGAAAACTAAAAACTACAAGGTAAACAGTATTATACAGAAGATAAAGAAATCGCTATAGATACAATACAGTCTTACACTTAACGGGTTGGAAGAAACGGACACATCGAGGGAAGAATCTAAAATCACAATTTTAGCAATTCCCCTTTAACCCCCACCTTTATACCTAACTAGGTCGTCTTGTGGCGGCCAGAAAATTAATGCTCACCGGTGAAACAGATGAAAAGGCCTGGCCCCTGTGCCTGCTGCTGCCGTCGACATGTGGTTGCGAGGTTTTTGGATGGCCTTCCTTCTTAGCTGCTAGCCGGCAGACAGGACAGGGCCAAGAGGCGGAGAAAGAAGAGAGAGAGAGATACTGGGAAGCCCAGTTATACCCTCTTGGTAACAGGTTTTTTTCGTACCTCATCAGCTTGCTTCATTGTTTGATTTAAGCACGAAACGTAAGACAAAGGACCCCTGGCCAGGATCTCTGGCCCATTTACATTAATGGCCGGTTCCTGTATTGCTGAGTTCCATAACTGCTTTAAGACAAAGGACCTCATTTCTGGCCCATTTACATAATGGCCGGTTCCTGTATCGATCTGTTCCATAACTGCTTTACCATTGTTCCGAATGTACCTTGATGGTTTACCTTTTGTCCTGCAATCACTTCCTGCTCGAATTTTGATGTGTTGGCCGGCCATGTTGATGGCTTGCCTCAGGGCTTGAATGCACCTGCATTGTGCAAGGAAACCTGTCTGAGACACGAAGCCTGCCAAGTTGTTAGAGAATGCAATTTCAAATCTGCCAGTCCTCGGCCATGTGTCTGACCGCAGCCATTTTGAGAGACCCTGGATTTTTAAAACAGTCACACCAGGGTTTCTTTAATAACTCTAATAAATCTTCGGGGTGGGGGGAACGTGTGAAATTTTGCGAATCCCTTCACTCCCCCCTGTGGATACTTAAACTTGCTTGAAGTGTCCATGCAAGGTGAGCAAAGATTTCTGATCGTCGCAAACAACCTTCCCCTATACTTACCTATCCCTAATCCCTCGACACATACATTCCCTTCCTTGGAGAGAACCCCAGTGTATGGCAGGCATTCGGATAGAAAACAAGGCTGAATTACAACAATCCCAGCACGGAGGGGTCCAAATACCCCTGCTACACTTGGGATGAAACAGTATTTCGCATACTATACAACACAACGATGAACAATCTTTATTCAAAACAACATCAAAACGAAAACTTACTTTATTGAAAACAACAAACGGAAGGGACCATCTTTATTAAAATAATGAAACAGGCTGCCATCACTCGCAAGGGATGCGTCCCCGAACTCACACGGGTGTTTCGTCTACCCGAGCATACTGGTCCTTCCATACCCTTTGTGTTCTAACTACTACCTCGAGACCCCTATTCCTACATTGGACACAAACCAGGTAGAGGACGATCCCGAGCTGACAGATTACTAGCACGTGTGATGCCAGACGAATCCAGGAGGGGACCTCTATATTCTCAAAGATGTTCCACCAGGGTGGGGTCATAATACTCAGAATATCGGCCCCTATCTGGACAGTCTTCTGTTCCAGCGTGTAAAAGTGTTTTTGGGACACCCCTACTGCTTTTAATAATTTAACGAGGTGTTCTGGGAGAGGGGGGATCTGGTAGCCGAAGTGGGCTACATACTTTTAGAGGTTGGTGAAATTCTCTTTCACAGTGAGGTGAACAGTGGATGGTTCAGGGATGGGGACAATTCGTATCTGTGCCACTTGAACTTCTGCCTCAGGTTTAAAGCAGAAACTGTTGTCACTCACCGCGCACCAGCTGTGCTGACCATGCTGGTAGTGAGACGCTGCTGTGGTGACGCAATATGTCCCACCTCCTATATATGCCACCTGTGGGGGAACATGGCCTTGTGCCATGGCTTCCATGGTGCAGTTTATAGGCTTCGCGTCAGCAGCTCTGAACCCGCACTGCGGTTTTGAATAGGCATTCAAGTGCTGGGGACACAGGATTATGTGTGATCCCCGGCTCTGGCACCCCGAGAGGTCAGTACCCGTCATACCATGCTCCCACTTTATGACGTAGGGCGGGACTGCTGTGAAACGAAAGTGTGCACCCCCCTGAATGACACCAATGTTCTCCACCCTTTACACCGGCTTAAATTGCGTTTTTAAACCATTAATCTGGGTCTGCAGCTCGATGCCATCTCAGCTGTTGATGACAGAAGACCCCGTGTTAAAACCAGTTAAGACATTGTTAAAAACACCCCTTCTTTGTCTCCCAATCCCGTCCAAAAGCTCGTGGGTATATAGTCTGGTTCTGTCACCATCTGAAAAATCAAACTGATAAAATTTAACATCTGGCCGGGCCCCATATAGGCTGCCTGGCTCGGGTGAAGTGTGAGCGGGTCCCTCGACCTCGGTTCACGTGGAACATACTGGAACGGTTCCATCTTAAAATTACATTACGGTTCCACACCTTATAATAAACCTATACATCTTAACTTAAAACTACAACTTAACTGCTAAAGTTATATACATCCACCGCCCGTCTCCGAGCGGCCAGCTCAAATTCTGTCAGGACTGCTGCAGGCTGCTTCCTGCGGCGTGGCTGTACTGACTTTTACTTCCGCTCCCTCACAGCCCGCGACTGCTGGCTGAGGACCTTTGTCTTTCGACTTAACTTTAACGCGGGAGGTAGCCCTTTTAAACTGGGGAGCCGGCGACCATGTCTTCCTAGGCTGGGGTGTCCGAGGGGGCCTCCTAGGAAGTGCTGTTGGTGGGGCTACCCTGGCGAGCGGACCCTTGCTGTGGGTCGCAGTCCTCGCTGGCTGGGGGCTTTTCCCCTGCGGCTCCTCCCTTCCCAAGTCTGAGCTGGGGACAGGCAACCCCTCGCTGCCTGTTGCCGGTGGCTGAGAGTCTTCCTCTCCAGGTTCAAAACCTGGGTCGGGGGCGGGGCTACCTGCCTCGGGCTCCTCCTCCTCCCCACCTGAGTCCCAGAAGAGAGGGGGAGTGGTTTGGACAGGGGTCTGGGTGACTCCTCCCCTGATGCATGCGACTGCACCTGCAGGTGCTGCCTGTGAGCTGGGAGCTGCTGGGAGCTGGAGATTTCTGACCTCGGGTTGGATCCCAGCTGCCTGCTTTTTCGCCTCCGATCTAAACAGCTTACATTGGTTTATATGAAACCATTTCGTCCGCCGGGGCAATTTTACAGCGTAAACCATGGGGCTGGCTTTATCTACTATGCTATAGGGTCCCATGTACAGTGGCTCCAAACTCCCCACTCAGGCATAGTTCCTCACCATTACCTGGTCCCCTTTCTCCCACTGATGACTTTTGTTAGGCTCGAGCAGCAATCGGTTATTCCGATGCTGCTTCCCCATACTACCTGCTGCCTGTTCGTAAATCTGCTTCAGGCACTCGAGGAGTGTTCGGGTGAATTTATCCTGGTTTACCTCCCGAAGCTGCCCTTCAGTAAGAACTGGGGCTAGGACATGGGTGGGGGTTCTCATGACCCTACCGGTCATGAGCTCGTGCGGGGAATACCCCGTACTCTTTGACTGACTGGCCCGGATCCCCATGAGGACTAGAGGCAGGACCTCTGTCCATTTTTGGGGTGAGTCCGCTGTCTCCTTCCTCAGCCTTTCTTTGACGGTGCGGTTCATGCATTCCACAATCCCTGAGGACTGTGGATTGTGGGCTACGTGCCACTTCCCCTGAATACCGAGCAGCATAAGTGTATTCTGTATGACCTGGCCGGTGAAGTGGCTTCCCTGGTCGGACTCCACAAACTGGGGTAGTCCCCACCGCGAGAACACCTCCCGTACCAAGATCCTTGCAGTCCCTAATGCTGTGGCTTTTCTACAGGGGAAGGCCTCGACCCACTTGGAAAACACGTCCACCAGGACGAGGCAGTATTTGTAGCCTCCCTGGGCGGTGGGTAGGGGCCCGATGTAGTCGATCTGGATCGACTGCCATGGTCCCTCTACCCTCCTAACGTGACCCATAGGCACCTTCCTTCTGTGGGGGTTGGGGTTATTTGCAGCGCACACAAGACAGCTAGCACAGAACTCGCAGACATCTTCCCGGAGTCCTGGCCACCATCCCGCCTGTTCCACCCGCTGCCAGGTGGCCTCAGGCCCGGGGTGTCCTGCTCCCGGCCCTTCATGGGCCAGTTGAAGGAACTCCCTCCGGTGCTGC
Organism: Heptranchias perlo; assembly: GCF_035084215.1. Lineage (NCBI taxonomy): Eukaryota > Metazoa > Chordata > Chondrichthyes > Hexanchiformes > Hexanchidae > Heptranchias > Heptranchias perlo. Next base: position 55,728,562 of record NC_090335.1, read on the forward strand.
TGGGGTACTACCCACTGTCCTTCCTTGAACAGCATGCCCTCTCTTATGGAGAGGGCTGCCGCGCCGTAAGGGCCTTCTATCCTCCTACCCTCGCTCACTGCGCTAGTGACGGTTTTCAGGACAGGGTCCTGGGCTTGGACTGTTTTAAGATCCGGGGCTAATGCTACCCCTAAGCTCCTCTGGGTCCCACCCCTGCCTCTAACTGCCGCCACGGGCCCGGACCCATAGGGATCCCAGAAAATGCCGGTGCGGGCACCCTCCTTGGCCAGCGTGTCGGCTTGCTGGTTGCCCTGGCTGCGGGGTTCTGTGGAGGAGTGGGCCTTCACTTTGTGGATGAAGACCTCGCCTTCCTCCCCCACGGCTGCCAGGATTTTCTCCAGCAGGGGTTTTACTGTTAAGGGCCTCCCGTCGGCGGAGGTATATCCGCGACGGGACCAGATGGCCAGGTATTCCGTGCACGAGTTGCAAGTGAACACACTGTCCGAGCAAATCGTGTATGGGGTGGGGAAGATTTCGGGGTAGGTAACCACGTACACCACCGCGGACAGTTCAGCCTGCTGGGCGCTCATGGTGCTGGGGAGCTTGATCGCCAAGGCAATGTTAGCCGATGGGTCATAGACTCCACATCCTGTGAGACGTTCACCAGCGGATACCATGCTGGAACCGTCTACATAGATCTCACGGCCTGTGGGATGTATCCCGGCCCGTAGACCAATGTTCGCCTCCCACACCCCTTCTATGGAACACTGATGGGCTGTTCCAGGATATACCATGTTAGCCGCGAGCTTTGGCTCGCAAAGGCCCCTCACCCTCAGATCCATCTGGGAAAGGAGGAGGGTCCAGCGCGCAATGCGGGCACTGCTGACTGTCCCATCTTTGATCCTCCCGTCCAGAAGCATCTGGAGCAGCACAGCACTGAGATTATCCCCGCTGGCCTCTACCTCCAGAAAGAACTGTCTCCCTCCATCTATCGCTCCCAGGGCTGGTGCGGTCTGCAGGTCCCTCTTGAGCTGGACAAATGCTGCCTGGCACCCCTCATCCCAAGACCACTCCACTCCCTTGCGTAGGAGTTGGAGCAGAGGGGCTGCCTTGGCCGCATAATCCTCAATAAAATCTCTGCAGTAGCCCGTTAGCCCTAAGAACGACCTCACACCCCTCACAGTACTGGGGACCGGTAGCTCTTGGACCGCTTCCCTCCTAGCCTTATCTATGGCTCGTTCCCCTGCGCGGACGGTCAGGCCCAGGAATTTAACTTCCCGGCGGCCGATCTGCACCTTCTTCGGGTTGACCTTGAACCCTTTACTCTGCAGCAGCTCCAGCAATTCGGCCAGTAGCGGGCCATGCTCCCCGTCTGAGTCGGTAAACAAGAGCAGGTCGTCTACATACTGCACCAATTGGGTGGGCTGGCTAAATTCCTTTAAACTACTCGCCATGCACTGGTGAAAGATGCTGGGGTTGTTATGAAAACCTTGCGGCAAACAGTTCCAAGTATACTGTTGCCCTTTAAAAGTAAAAGCGAACTTATACTGGTCTTCCCTCCTTAAGGGGATCGACCAAAACCCATTCGAAATATCCAGCACCGTGAACGTAGTCGCGGATGCTGGAATGCTTCCGATGAGATCGGCAACTGCTGTCACTGTGGGGGCACACGCAGGTATATTGCTGTTGAGCACCCGATAGTCCACCGTGGCTCTCCATGAATTGTCCGGTTTCTTGACCGGCCAAAGCGGAGAATTAACATGGGTGGCTATGGGCCTCAGCACTCCCTGCTGCACCAACGAGGATATGGCCATCTCCATATCGGGCTCTGCTTCTCTAGGAAAGTTATACTGCTTCTGGGGCCGGGCCATGGGGTCTCTGTCTACCCTGACCTCAAACCCGGTGACCCTCCCGCAGTCGTGTTTGTGCGTGGCGAACGCAGCCATGCGAGCCTGCACGACTGCTTTAAATTCCTCCGGGACACCCTCTACCATGAGCCCGAGGTCATAACCTCCTTTCGGCTTCACAGTACACAGGGTTCCCTTCCCTTCTTTTCCTGGGATAACTACCACACCATTCTCCTCACCCATGTCGGCTCCCCAAAGGCAATGGTTGCGGAGATCCACGAGGATCCCGTGGCCCACGATGAAGTCGGCCCCTAGGATCCCCTTTCCTCCCTCCCCTTCCCACCTCGCCAGGATACACGTCCACTTGGTTTGGAGTGGGCCCAGGCGGACTGAGAGCAACTTGGAGAATGCTCCCGCCTGTTCCTTGCCGGTGAACCCTGATAGAACGTATGGAACTCCGCTAGACAGAGGTGAGGTGGTGGGATTAGCTGCGTGGATCACGGTGCATGATGCCCCCGTATCCAGCAGATACGTCCCTTTAACCTTCTCTACCTCCATCTGCACGAGCGGTCTCTTCCATCCATCATACCTGAGAGCACACAGGTCGACAGGCTGTGCGGGCTCTAGTCATAGCGGGGCATCGTCAGAGGGGGCTGAGGGAGCTACCACACCGGTAGTGGCTGCTATTTTTCCCTGGCTGGCCATAAAAGATCGCATGGCCTCAAAAAATGACTCCATGGCAGCGGGGGCAATTCCTGTCTCTGCCTCCCCCGTCGCTGCCTTTTGGGCTGGGGCGGTGGGATTCTTTCCCTTGGTATCCTTCCAGGGGTTTTTACAATCTTTGCGCCATTGGCCATCCTTCCCGCACCCATAGCAGTTTAACTTAGCCTGGGCGGGACGATTCCCTTCCTGGTGCCATTCCCTTTTATGCTGGGCCCCTGATTTAACCTCGTGGACTTTCCCCTTGGGTTGGGGCGTCTCGATACCCCTGATATTTTTAAATGCTATCGTGAGCTGGCGGATCGCCGTTTCCTCGGTGGTCTGGGGGTTACGGGGGTCAAACCAGGCCGCAGCTCGAGTTCGAATTTGGGGCAGGCAGTTTGCCATGAGACAGCGGAGCCAGTGGGCCGATTGATCTCTGTCCAGGAATGCCCGCCCTGGCATTCCCGGGCATGCGCTCCGGTAGACTGGCCACAGCCTGTCTGTGAAAGCCTGTGGGGACTCCCCGGGAAGCTATACCGTTTTTTCCACCCGGCGAATGGACTCCCGTCATTGAGTCCCATGGCCTCCAATATCTCATCCTTTAACTCCTCGTAATCTTTCTGCCCCCTTTTGCACTCATCTGATAAGGTTTGGAGGAGGTCACCACCCAGAGAAAACAGCAGCATTTTTGCTTGTTCTGCTTCATCGCAGTCATTAAAACACGCTGCCTGCTCTATCTCACGGAAGTGTAGAGAGGGGTCTCCCATCACTGTAAGCTTAGGGGTATGGCTAACCATGGCCCTGAGCTGTTGGGTGCCATGCGGCACTACAAACTGGTTCTGGATGGCCCCTAGGTCCTCGCCATCGGCGGGCAGGCCGTACCTCCGTTGTCGGAGGGGGTACACTGGTCCCGGTCTTGGTCTATCTACCAGGGCTTGCTGGGTCTCCCCTAATGCTTCATCCTCCACCCCCCCTTTGCTGCCAGACCTCCTGAAAACTCGGGGCTATGGGTGGTGGCCGTGAAGCCTCTGGTTCCCTAACCAGTGTCGTTCTGGGAGCTGCCTGTGGGACTTTCCTGCTTGGGTTGCCGGTAAAATCCAACTGGCCCGCCTTCGGGCTAAGGAGGCATACCATGCCCTTCGCCCTCGCTAAGGCCATGCCCAAACGTTCTATTTCTTGCCTGCAGGGGCCATGATCTGCGTCTTCAAACCCCTGGGCGCAGGCCAGCTTATATGCTGCCTTTACCTCGCCTACTTTCTCCTCCTGCTCTTTTAGTTCTTGCATGAGGCTGTGGATCTTATCCATTAACCTAACCTCACTGCCTCTCGCCTCTCTGACCTGGTATTCCAGTTGGTCCATTCTACCTCTAGCGCTACTTTTGAGCTCAGCGATCTGGTATTCCAGGCGCTCTATCTTTGCCTGGTGGTCCCTTGCCATCTGCGCCCTTTCTTGGCTTATTGCCTGGAGCGCCGCTACCCCTTTCTCTTCCGCTGCTGTCTTTTCCTGCAGCTCTCGGGTCAACTGCTTAATCTTGGCTGCTCGCGCTGCTACAGCACGGTCTAGTACTAAGACCTGCTTTTTAAAACACAAGAGCCAGACCGCCTTCTCAATACCTTTCTTATACTGTTTACTTGCTGTCCACTGGATGGCTGCATCTATGGGACGCTCGGCCTTTAACATATCGCCCACCCATTTTTTCGCGATATTTACCTTGCCGCACACATAGGCAGACAACCTTTCCTCCATTGCGGATTCTTCCTCCGCACCACTGTCTGCCTTGTTACACACTTTCGCCTCAGCTCCTGCCTGACTCGCCATTTCTGTAAGGGGTTTTTACTGTTTCTCGGGCTTATTATAGGTCAGCCAGTTATGTTTTTCCTGAGCTGCCCTGCCCGCTGTGTGGTTGCGAATCGCTTTCCCCTTCCTGATTCTGAGCTGAGGACTTATCGGGCGGTAACAAGGACAGATGAACAGACCAGTGGATTGGTACAAGGAAAACCAATGTTTATTAATAAGAAAACTAAAACTACAAGGTAAACAGTATTATACAGAAGATAAAAAGAAATCGCTATGGATGCAATACAGTCTTACACTTAACGGGGTGGAAGAAACGGACACATCGAGGGAAAATTCTAAAATCACAATTTTAGCAATACCCCTTTAACTCCCACCCTTACACCTAGCTTGGTTGTCTTGTGGCAGCCAGAAAATTAAAGCTCACCGGTGAAACAGATGAAAAGGCCTGGCCCCTGTGCCCTGCTGCTTCCGTCAACATGTGGTTGCGAGGTTTACTGGATGGCCTTCCTTCTTAGTTGCTAGCAGGCAGAAAGGACACCGGGCCAAGAGGCGAGGAGAAGAGAGAGAGAGAGATACTGGGAAGCCCCAGTTATATCCTCCCAGTAACAGGTCTTTTTCATGCCTCATCAGCTTGCTCCATTGTTCGATTTGGGCTGAAAATGTAAGACAAAAGGGGTCCCAATCTTGGCCCATTTACATTAATGGCCGGTACCCGTACTGATCTGTTCCATGACTGTTTTCCATTGTTCCGAATGTTCCTTGATGGGCTATCTTTTGTCCTGGGATTTCTCCTGCTCGAATTTTGATGTGTAGGCCGACAATGTTGATGGCTTGCCTCAGGGCGTGAATGCAACTGCATTGTTCAAAGAGAATCCAATTTCAAATGCGGCAGGCCTTTGGCCATGTGTCTGACCGCAGCCATTTTGAGAGACCCTGGATTTTTTAAAACACAGTCACACCAGGGTTTCTTTAATAACTCCAATAAATCTTCGGTTGGGGGGAACATGTGAAATTTTGCGAATCCCTTCACTTCATCCTGAGAGACTCCAGCATTCATGTTTTGTTCCAGCGAGAAGAAAATGGATTGGATGGATTCTTAGTGACAGGGGCAATTCCATGCTACCCTGGCTAATGACTTCTGTCCATACCCCATCTATTGATGCAGACGAATAGTATAATGAGGCCCATGCAATGTCTTGTGTCATTGTAGAAGCACACCATAGGCATTCTGAAGGTGTGCTTCTGCTGTCTGCATAGATCAAGGGTGCATTGCAGCAAAAACCAGCCAGGATCTCCAGAATAGTTATGGCATGCTGTCTCCTGCATACATTTTTCCTGATTACGATCTTCCAATAGAGATCCCAGAAGCGGAAGGGGAGAAGCAGTGAGAGCTCAGCAACCTCTTGATCACCAATGGCAAGAGGAAGAAGCACAGGGTTGAGATCTGGAGGAAGACAAACTGGACAACATTTGATAAACACTGCCTTCTCCAGCCAGTAAAGAGGTTGTCCTGTCTTACAGCCCTTATATTGACATGAACATCCTTGCCTTTAATACCAACACAACGCCTGCCTTTTTCCTCCACTATTTTTCAAGCAGAGAATCATAGGAACAGGAGTAGGCCATTCAGCCCCTCGAGCCTGTTCCACCATTCAATCAGATTATAGTCAATCTGTACCTCAACTCCATTTACCCACCTTTGTTCATATCCCTTGATACCCTTACCTAACAAAAATCTATCAATCTCAGTCTTGAAAATTTCAATTGACTCGGCATAACGTCCTCATTTTTGAATTCTAACCCCCTGAGATAAAGCCCGACATTCCATTAGCCTTTTTAATTACTTCGTGTACCTGTGCATTAGCTTTTAGTGATTTATGTACATGGACACACAAATCCCTTTGCTCCTCTATAGCTCCTAGTCACTCACCGTTAAGAAAATATTCTGATTTATCATTCTTCTCATCTCACTTTTCCTTGTCGGTCCTCTCTAAATGAAATCATCCATGTGCACTGTGTTTTTGCTGTGCACATTTCTATTTATAACAACTGCTTCCTTTTTGATTCTGGACATATATATTTACAACAAATGCTTTCCTTTCTCACCATGTTTCCCCCTGGTGCCTCTCTGTGCTCTTCTTAAACCTATTCTGGTTCTTCATCTGCGTGCAACTTGAGGGCCAGGAATGCCACAGGTTTTGGCTGCACTGTGATATCATGATTTTCTTGGGACCAAGTTAGCCCTTGTATCAGGGCTTCTGAGTCCTCGTAGGACTCTTCTGCAGGCTGCATTGCCATTGAGGGTGCATGGATGCCCTGGTCCTATATCCTGTCACCAACATGAACAGGCACCTGAGGTAGTTGCTGTCTTCTCTTGGAGAAAAGTGTGAGGCAGTGGAAGGATTTGCAGACTAATTAACAGTCTGACAAGCTCTTTCCAGGGCTCAGCCAATCCTATATGACTGAAGGGTTTTAAGGGCTCCTACAACTCATACGATGAGGTGGTGGGGGGGTGGTGCGGGGGTGGACAGGGACACAACCCATGCTCTGGGTTGCGAGTATCCTGCTGTATGTTAAAACAAAATTTGCAGCAGGAGCTCTGGCCTCCACTTGCCGGGACTGCCTGGAGTCAGTTAGAACCTTGCATTTTCTGACTCAGAGGCAGGAATGCTACTCTTAAGTCAAAGGCTCGCTAATTGGCATCAGAGGTGGCAGTCTAATAAGTTCACATGAGCTGTCATCAGGAGGGAGGACAGCATCATGAGTGCACACTCTTACCACATGGCTCGTGCTGGGTCCTGCACTTGCCTGTCCTCTCATCAGTGGGAGGGCAGACCTGATGGTAACATTTAGATCATGCAGCCTCTGAAAGAAATGCTCCCCCAAAGACCTCCATGTGGGAAGTACTGACCGGTCTGAATGAGTCTCCGTTAAAGAGCCTTAAAGTAAGTATAATGCTCATCCAGCATATTTTTGCATACTTCCTTTTAGAACCGAACTGTTGAGTTTCTGGGCTATAGACAGGCCTTCAGGTGCACAATCGTCCCCAGCTGACAGTGTCAACAGCTATAACTGAGTTATGGGGCCAGATTTTGCCGGAGCAGAGCATCTCGTGGCGTGCCCCATTAGTTAGACTTATTTGCGCACGTTTAGGTTTTAAAATTTTTCGCCCACAAAGTTGCTGGATGTGCGAGCTGATAACAGTGGAGCGAGGGCAACAGGTCACCTGGGACCCGAGTGAACGACAGGACCAACAGCCTATCGCCTTAACCAATGAGATTAAAGGATTGAGAAATAAACAGGAAGGACTGAGAAGGGGGGTGAATTAGAATGGGTGAATTCAATGTCAAATTTGACATTTTTTAAATCTCCTAAAACAATTCACAACCTGAAGGAATGAAATTTATAATTGTTTACTTTCTGGGCAAGAGAGGTTGATTGGCAGTCATTAATAATTATCACGTTGTTATGCTGTTAATTACAAGACAACTTTCTGCGGTGAGTTTAATGGGCAATTAATGTGCAAATGCAGCAACTTCATGAAAATCATGGGCAGGTTAAGAGCGAGATGCCGTTTTATCGAAGCTAACGGCAGAGTGGGGCAAATCGGCCAGCAACTTGTGGCGATTCGTAATTCACGGGGTATCTCTTCCTCACTACAAGTTGCTGGCCGATTTGCGCATTAATAACGGTGTCCGTCGTTCAGACACCGTTATTTTTTCAGCAAAATCTGGCCCATTAAATTATTTAGGTTTTGGCAGAAGAGGTGACTTTGTCAATGTACAATTTGGTGTATTTATATTGCTGGTCTCAACAGTTTTACAAAGGTCAATCTCAGGAACTTTGGAACAAGAAGCAAAGTTCAGTGATGTAAGCACAAAATCCATGTGCAGAAGCCTTGGGACAAAGACCAAGGAGCAAATTTTAACCCCAAGAACTGGTGGATTGGGGCGGGTGGGAAGGTAAAAATTGTAAAAATGTAAAACCCAACTCCAACCCACCTACTTCTGGTTTTAACGGAGGAGGATCAAGGGGCGGGCGACCAACCCGCTCTCAGGAAGCGGGTCGGTCAGTAAAACCTTTTAAGGAGGCTGCGGGCCTCCATTTTAATAGGTTTTTTATTTTTAACTCCTGGGGGCCAGGAGTCCCGGGCCTTTTGCTTCACGTCATGTAAGAGGAGGTGAGAAAGCCCGAAACAGCAAGTAAGTGCCTTTATTGCACTGCTTGTGGGCCCGGAGGAGCAGGACCTGTTTCCTCCAGGACCAACAAGCAATCCCACGCACGCGATCTCCGACCCCCTCCCCACGATCTCCGACTCCCCCAACAATCTCCGACCCCCCCACACGATCTCCAACCCCCCCAATGATCTCCGACCCCCCCACATGATCTCCGGCCCCCTCCTCCAATCTCCGACCTGCCCCACGATCTCCGACCCCCTCCAAGATCCCCAACCCCCCTCCATGATCCCCGACCCCCCCACGATCACCGACCCCCCCCTCCAAGATCTCTGACCTGCCCCACGATCTTCGACGCGCCCCATGATCTCTGACCCACCCCACAATCTCTGACACCCCCCACCCCTCCAGGAGCTCCGACCCCCCTGATATCTGAACCCCGATGTCCGACCTCACTGAAGAGCAATCCCCCGATGAGCGATCCCCCCAATGACCGACGACCCCGATAACCAACAACATTGATGAGTGACGCCCCGATGAGTGAAGATCCCGATGACTGACCACCCCCCCACCCGATGATTGACCCCCCCCCCCGATGAGTGACGACCCCAATGACTGATTCCCCCCCCACACCCTTTTACCTACTGGCATCCGCTCCCTGGCTGCTCTCCCGTCCAACTGATAGCCAGCCTGTCAATCTGGCTGGCTGTCGTGCGGGAAACCTACAGAAAAAAATTGAAAGATGTCCTTACGTCAAAATTGTAAAGAGGTCCGGGAAACCCATACTGTTAAATCCTCCCCCACCCCACCCTCCCACTCCACTCTCCTCCCCGCTCGCCATAAAATTTACCCCCAAAGGTCTTTGATGTAAGTACACGCCAACTGATATTGAAATTGTGTGCTTTTTCTGCGGCAAAATGTTCAGTTATTTGAACAGAGCAGACTGTAAAAGGATACAATTCACCTTTCATTATCAAGGATGTTGTAATTTTCCCATCCCAGGCTACTTATACAGCCTGAGTACGCTCCAGGCACAGGCCTGCCCCTGGCTGGATCTGACCACCTAGGTATTTGGGAGGACACAGAAGAAGCCTGAAGCTGCATTTCTGGTTACTGCTATCCAGATCTGCATCAGAACAGCAGCCAGGAGGCCTAGAGACTTTTAGATATTCCTGGGTGGGAGAGTCACAAAAATATTATTAAACTTGCCTGAAACATCTTTGCTCTGCCCCTGGGACACTGCAGACCCATCCTTGCTCTTGCTTCTGACAAGCACCCCTACACTGGGGTGCCCAATGACCGTTCTCACAGGAAACTGAGGCGGGAAGCCAGAATTGCAGCTCCGGCCTTGCCTCTCCCTCTGCGAGCTGGCATTGGCTGCCAAAGCCCTTACACGGCACTAACTTAATGCTGAGGACCATTCCTTTGGAACCCAGGCAGCCTAAGGCTCCCAAACTGATTCCCCGCTCCCACCTGCCAGCCCTGACGTCAGTCCTGCCAGTTCTGAGAGACTGTCCTGCAATATTTAAATGAGGCTCGGGAGTTAAAATCCCTCTCAATAATTTAATTACTGAGTAAAGATGACAAGATGCAGTTTGATATAAGCTTTGTCTTCGTGAAAAGTTATTTGACAAACTGTTCTTCTTCTTTGGGAGATTGAAAAAAAGCAAGAGCCCAGAATTATTTTTATCATAGTAAATCTACATACAAGTCATGTGATGTCGTGGTTTGGTGGGATTTTACATGCGATGAGTTTGTAAACAAAGAGGTGATGCTTTTTAAAGCTCATGAAACACCATCTAAGCCACTGTCTGAAATGTAGACAGTTCTGTGTAGATAGGGAGATAAATCAAAGCCCCTTTTGCTGATTTTTTTTTACCACTAGTTTGATGTGAAGATATATCAGATTTTATGGCAGAGAGCAGAACAAAAGAGCTCCCAGGTCCTGACCAATCCTTTACCAAAGTGTTCCTGTGCTTTAGACATTTTCCTGTGCGTTGTCAAAAGCTAAGGGCAGCCTAAAAAGCACAGACGTTTTGCAATTGTGACACTGTTTTTCTGAATAATAAATAAATATTGTCTGTTTTTATTTTTCACAGCTAATTGATAATCAAAAAGTGCCACCTATCCAGGTTTTGTGCAGTCCATTTCTCCCAAAGTCAGAGTGTCCACGTCCACCAGGAGGAGTGTATCCGTAGACCAAATTTTAAATGGACCAATCAGTACCAATTCTTATTGGAATTCCCCTAACACGTTTCAGGTGAAAGTGTTTTTGAATCCAGGCGAGGGCAGTAGAGTAGAATTAGAATCATAGCAACCATGGTCAAGATTTTATTCCGTTTTGTATTGTTATTTTCACATATATCGGGCCAAAATTTGCTGCAAAAATAACGGTGAGTTTAATGCGCATGCTGTTATTAATGCGTGAAAAACCCAGCAATTTGTGGCGAGGAAGAGATACGCCGTGAGTTGCAAGTGGCCACAAATTGCTGGACGATTTGCGCTGCGCAGCCGTTAGCCTTGTAAAAACCGGAGCTCACCGTCAACCTCCCCGTGAGTGTCAAGAAATTGTTGCATTTGCGCCATAAAATCAGATTAAACTCACTGCAAAAAGATAGGGCTGCTATTTCATAGCGTAAGGACCCTGATAACGGGGTAATTTATGTTTCCAATGGCCTTCCACTTTGAAAGCAGTTAGCAAGTAATGATAATTAATGTGGCACATGCCACATAAAGCATGCAACCAGGATGCAAGTTAAACTTCACAGGGAAAAAAATGCATTAGGGAATACAACTGAGCTGAAAGGAAACAAAGAGAGCACAGATTGGAAAATGCCTTACTGGACGCAAGTGTCCGTGATTGAGAATACGCGGGCTAGTAACTGGCTGACAAAGCAAGAAATGTTTTTGACCAGCAGGGAGGAAAATCATCAAATTTGATTTGTTATTAATTGCTGTAAAATATACAGCTTTCGTGTGTAGGCAGCAGTTGTCTTCGGATTTCATGAATTAAAAATCAATCTGAACCCTGGGCAGGAGGATGTCTTATTTTATTTGTTTATGTGTCATGTTCCATAGGCAAAAAAACTCAGAAGCACACATTTTCCTGCATATAATTTGGTGATATTTTAATAAACTTTGTTTAAATAATCAGATGTTGAAGATGCCACTTCAGAGCTTTGCTAACCATTCAAAATCCATAAATTGAATTGGTTAAGGAGGTAGACTATTGATCCCAGATGCCACGTGTACCTCCATTATCAATTTGCACTTCCAGCAATTTGCACCATAAAATTAATTGGAGCTGAAGGGTGGGGAAAAAAATCCAACTCATGCCGTTCACCGTGAGATGCCCAGCTCAAGCAAATTCTGGGCCGTTGCTGCACCAGCACATTCAAATCAACACCAATAAAGATAACCAGAGCTGACGTACTTGAAGCACTATAATGCTGTTGTAGCTCTAGATAAAGCACGTACCCTGACCTGATTTGTGGTACTCCTCGGTCAAGCACTGGTAGTGGTGTGAAAGTGGGCCACAAAAATGATCGAGCCAGATTTTGCTGGGGAAGGGTACATTGCGGCCTACCCCGTTAGTTAGACTTGTTCGTGCACGTTTAGGTTTTAAAAAATTTTTGCCCACGAAGTTGCTGGATGTGCGAGTTGATAATGCCGTAGCGAGAGCAACAGGGCATCTGGGACCTTGATGAACAATGGGACAAACAATGTATCTCCTTAATCATTGAGAATGAAGGATTGAGAAATAAACAGAGGAAGGACTGAGAAGGAGGGTGAAGTAAAGTGGGTGAATACAATGTCAAATCAGGTACAGAAAGAGAGGGAAAGAAAGATTGAATTAAGAGAGAGAGAAAATAAAAGAGAAGGAAAGGAAAAGTAAGAAAAAAAATTTAAAATTTGACATTTTTTAAATCTCCTAAAACAATTCACAACCTGAAGGAATGAGACTCCACACTTAGAATTGTTTACTTCCTGGGCAAGAGAGGTTGATTGGTAGTCGTTAACAATTATCACATCATTAAAAGGATACATATCTTATTAATTACTAGACTTAACTTTCTGTGGTGTGTTTAATGAGCAATTAATGTGCAAATGCAGCAACTTCATGAAAATAATGGGCAGGTTAAGCGCGAGATGCCGTTTGCCCAAAGATTATGACGAAGCGGCGCAAATCGGCCAGCAACTTGTGGCGTTTCGCAATTCACGGGGTATCTCTTCCTCACTACAAGTCACTGGCCAATTTGCACATTAATAACGGTGTCCGTCGTTCAGACGCCGTTATTTTTCAGCAAAATCTGTCCTATTGACATTTTACTGTTTATTCAGAAACTCTAAATTCCACTTCACTTTTGAGTAATGTGCATCTTTAGCATTGGAACATTATGAATTGCTACTTAAATTGGCTCTAGATAAAAATACCACCCCATATTTCTATGATTTGAAGCACTGACTTATTTCCAAAGTGGCTACCCAAAAAAATGCGTGTCTTAAATGACATAATTTTCATTAAAGTTTCTTTATTCCCAGTTTTCTCCCTTTCTGTCCTGAAGCTGTTGATTCTTGCTAGAGTAATGTTCCCGAAGCACCAACAACCCTGCAGTACTCAATGAATATGGTGTGTTGAAAGGCTATTTGACATAGAAGGCAGCATGGGTCACTGGACAGTGATCAAGAGCAAGAACTCTGGCTGATTTTTCTTCACTTTAACCCAGGGATGCTCAGGCCTCTAAGTCATGAAATTAGCTACTCAATGCAGGGATCAAACAGAGGACCCACTAATCTGTTTGCTTTTGCGCTACACCATGCTGTGTATTTACCCATTCATGCAATGGGGAAGCTCTAGTCTTGTCTTATCCAATGTCTTTGTTTCCCATCCCCCCACCTCCAATTTTCTCCTCTCCCCACCTCTTGAAAGCAGTTATTCATGTTTGGTTTGATTGCATGGGGAGTTAAACGCTCTTTACAACCTCATTCAAATAGTTGCACTGCATGTGTAAATCTAGAAAATTATTTTTAGCGTGTTATTCAACTGTGGAAGGCATCACCCAAGAGCTTGACCCTGTGCTCACTTGATGCCCATGCACGCTACATATACTTTCCAGCAGGATCCCGGATAAGCATCAGGAACAAGAGGTTTGGCTGAATTCCTCTCCCCCTCCCCCTTTAACCTCGAGGCACTAAAGCCACTTTCAGTGCTGCCGCTACTCAGGCTGAGTTGAACCACCTCAGCATAGACCAGAGATCAGGGCCTTCTTGATCCACTCTGAGCAATGCACTTATTAACTGAACAGTCATAGGAGATAGACTTATCTAATTTCTATAGAACTTGGTTTAAGTTTTATTTAAAGCAGCTTCAGCCTACAGTAATATCATAACGCTGGAAATTAATGCTGCCAACAGTAGTGGACAAAAAGTTAACAAGTTCTGATGACATTCCTTTAGGGTTAACACCGCTCTTAAAATAATGGTAAAAGGAATGTCATATGAGCACTTTAAAAGCATTCTCAAAATACTTTTCAACCAGGCTTTCAGTCACCTCTCCAAGCCCTCCTGTAAATGCTCAGCAACATTCCTTTTCTCCTCTGCTTGGGGCATTTATTTTTACATTATAAATTGTTATAAATGCAAATTGCTGCTATGTTGACTTATATTGCAATAGTGGCTTTATTTCAAAGTAATTTGTTGTTGTGCAAAGTGCTTTGGGCAGTTTCTGACATAAGCGGTAAGGTATTCATTATTTAAAACTAGTCAGTCCAGTGTGACAGGTGTTTCCACAGACTTACCAGCAGCATCAAAAAGTTTCAAGTCATAATTCTACGTGTCATGCTGTGTACGTAGGGGAGGAATTAGAACTATTTTAGAACTAAAAAAAAGTATAAGAAGACATGTAAATAACAACTTATTGATAATATGGTAGCATAATAAGAACTTACTGATAGTGGAATGAAGTTTATTTGAAAAGCAAAGCTATTACTAGGACACCACGCCCTGCTCTAACTACATAGTGTTGCTAAAAATATTTGAACTGTTTCTCTGTTTAAATGATCAAAAAGGAAATGAGTAATTCCAAGTTGATAAGGCTGTTAAAAAAGTACACGGGATCCTTGGCTTTATAAATAGAGGTATGGGGGGGATTTTAATCCCCCACGGTGGGTGGGAGAGGGGCCGGGGTGTTTACATTTCAAAAATGGGAAACCCAGCTCGCCTCCAACGTGCCCACTTCCGGTTTTAAAGGCGGACTGGGGGGGCGGGAGACTAACATGTTCTCCTGAGGCGGGCCCGTCATTTAAATATGCTAATGAGGCTGCGTGCCTCAAATTTTAGGACAGTTTTAAATTTAACGACTGTGGGCTGGGTTTCCCAGGGCTCGGGAAACCAAGCAGCTGAAGGAAGGCGAGAACAGCCAGATCCAGCCAGTAATTGCTTTTCCAGCATTGCTTGTTGGCCAGGAGGAGCATGACTGATTATGAGCATGAGTGAGCATGACTGAAATTAAGAGTAATTTAAAGGAGTAAACTTCTTAAAGGGAGTAACTAACGAGCTTAATCTAAGGCAAGTCATGGCAGCAGAGCTCGCACCCATGATATGCTCCTCCTGCGCTATGTGGGAAGTCATGGACACTACCGGTGTCCCTGGCGACCATGTGTGCAGGAAGTGTGTCCAGCTGCACCGACTGGCTAACCGTCTTTCGGAGCTGGAGCTGCGGGTGGATTCACTGTGGAGCATCCGCAATGCTGAGATTATCGTGGATAGCACGTTCAGTGAGGTGGTCACACCGCAGGTAAACATTACACAGGCAGAAAGGAAAAGGGTGACTGCCAGGCAGAGTAAAAGGACTAGGCAGGTAGAGCAGGAGTCCCCTGGAGCCATCTCCCTCTCAAACAGATATTCCGCTTTGGATATTGTTGGGGGAGATGGCTTATCAGGGGAATGCAGCAAGAACCAAGACCATGGCACCAAGAGTGACTCAGCTGCACAGGAGGGGAGGAAAAAGAATGGGAGAGCAATAGTGATAGGGGATTCCATCATAAGGGGAACAGATAGGTGTTTCTGCGGCCGCAGACGTGACTCCAGGATGGTATGTTGCCTCCCTGGTGCTAGGGTAATGGATGTAACGGAGCGGCTGCAGGACATTCTGAAGGAGGAGGGTGAACAGCCAGAGGTCTTGGTCCATATCGGTACCAACGACATTGGTAAAAAAAGGGATGAGGTCCTGGAAGCAGAATATAGGGAGTTAGGAAATAAATAAAAAAGCAGGACCTCTAAGGTAGTAATCTCAGGATTATTCCCAGTGCCACATGGTAGTGAGAGCAGAAATAGGAGAATAGACTAGATGACTGCGTGGCTTGAGAGATGGTGTAGGAGGGAGGGGGTTAAATTCCTGAGGCATTGGGACCGATTCTAGGAAAGGCGGGACCTGTACAAGCTGGACGGGTTGCACCCATGTCGAACCGGGACCAATATCCTCGCGGGGGCATTTGCTAGTTCTGTTGGGGAGGGTTTAAACTAGTATGGCAGGGGGATGGGAACCAAAGGACAGGTACAGATAGGACAAATTTAGACCAGGAAACGGGAAGTAGAAAAGCAGTCAGTGACGTAGTTAGCGACTCAAAAAGGCAAAAGAAGCAAAGGTTAAATAGTGTTCAGCACAGGAATTTGATGGGGTTAAAGGGTATATACTTCAATGCAAGGGGTATTACAAACAAAACAGATGAGCTAAGGGCTCAGAGAGACACATGGCAGCATGATATCATTGCTATAACGGAAACCTGGCTTAAAGAGGGGGATGATTGGCAGCTCAATATCCCTGGATATAGAGTTTTCAGGCAGGATAGAGTGGGTGATAAAAAAGGAGGGGGGGTAGCATTATTGGTTAAAGAATCAATTACAGTTGTGAGAAGGGATGATATGCTCAATGGATCATCAATCGGGGCCATATGGGTTGAGCTAAGAAATAAAAAAGGGGCAGTCACACTATTAGGAGTGTACTATAGACCCCCGAATAGCGAAAGGGAAATAGAAGAACAAATATGTAGGCAAATTTCTGAGTCCAAAAATAAGAGGGCAATAATAGTAGGGGACTTCAACTACCCTAACATCAACTGGGATTCAAACAGTGTGAGGGGCACAGAGGGTGCAGAATTCTTGATCGGTGTCCAGGAGAACTTTTTTAGCCAGCACGTGACAAGCCCAACAAGAGGGGATGCAATTCTAGGTTTAGTCCTGGGAAATGAAGATGAGCAAGTGGGTGAAGTGACAGTGGGTGACCATATTGGGGATAGTGACCACAATTCAGTTAGTTTTAGCATTATTATGGAAAAGGACAGAATTAAATCAGGAGTAAATGTTTTAAATTGGGGGAAGGCAAATTTTACAGAACTAAGAGGTGATTTGGCAGAAGTGGACTGGACACAACTACTTGAGGAGAAATCAGTGGCAAGCCAGTGGGAGGCACTAAAAAGTGAAATTCTATGGGTACAATGCAGACACGTCCCCTCAAAGAAAAAGGGTGGCACTGCCAAATTTAGAGCCTCCTGGTTGTCTAGAAGTATACGGGGCAAGATAAAGCAGAAAATGAAAGCTTATGATTGTCACAGAAAACAAAATACTGCAGAAAGCCTGGAGGAGTATAGAAAGTATAGGGATGACGTAAAAAAGGAAATAAGGAAAGCAAAGAGAGGGCATGAAAAGATATTAGCTAGTAAGATTAAAGAAAACCCAAAGATGTTTTATCAGTACACTAAGAACAAGAGGATAGCGAAGGAAAAGTTGGGACCTATCAGGGATGATAAGGGTAACTTGTGTATAGAAGCAGAGGATGTGGGTAGAGTTTTAAATGAATATTTTGTCTCCGTATTCACAAAGGAAAGGGATGATCCAGATGTAGTGGTTAAAGAGGAGAGGTGTGAAATATTGGATAAGGTAAACATTACAAGAGAGGAAGTACTAGAGGGACTGGAATCCTTGAAAGTTGATATTCACCAGGACTGGATGGATTGTTTCCTAGGCTATTGAAGGAAGCCAGCAAGGAAATAGCGGATGTTCTGAGGATCATTTTCAAATCCTCACTAGATATGGGGGAGGTACCGAAGGACTGGAAGACTGCAAACGTAGTATCATTGTTCAAAAAGGGTACGAGGGAAAGGCCGAACAATTATAGGCCGGTCAGTCTTACCTCGGTGGTGGGTAAACTATTAGAATCAATACTGAGCGATAGGATAAACTGTCACTTGGAAAGGCATGGTTTAATCAGGGATAGTCAGCATGGATTTGTTCAGGGAAGGTCATGCCTTACAAATCTGATTGAATTCTTTGAGGAAGTGACAAGGAGGATTGATGAGGGTAGTGCAGTGGATGTTGTCTACATGGATTTTAGTGAGGCATTTGACAAGGTCCCAGATGGCAGACTGGTCAGAAAGATAAAAGCCCATGGGAAACAGGGAAATGTAGTGAATTGGATCCAAAATTGGCTCAGTAACAGGAAACAAAGGGTAAAAGTTGATGGATGTCTTTGCGAATGGAAATCCGTTTCCAGTGGTGTGCCATAGGGCTCAGTGTTGGGTCCCTTGCTGTTTGTGGTATATATTAAGGATTTGGACTTGAATGAAGGGGGCATGATTGGCAAATTTGCAGACACACAAAAATTGGCCATGTTGTTGATAGTGAAGAGGATAGCTGAAGACTCCAAGAAGATATCAATGGGTTGGTGGAGTGGACGGAAAAGTGGCAAATGGAGTTCAACCCGGAGAAGTGTGAGGTAATGCACTTGGGGAGGGCAAACAGTAAAAGGGAATACACAGTAAATGGGAATATAGTGAGAGGGGTAGAGGAAGTGAGAGACCTTGGAGTGCATGTGCACAGGTCCCTGAAGGTAGCAGTACAGGTGGATAAGGTTGTGAAGAAGGCATACGGAATGCTCTCTGTTATTAGCCGAGGTATAGAATACAAAAGCAGGGATGTAATGGTGGAACTTTATAAAACGCTGTTAAGGCCACAGCTGGAGTATTGTGCGCAGTTCTGGTCACCACATTACAGGAAGGATGTAATTGCTGTGGAGAGAGTGCAGAGAAGATTTACAAGAGTGTTGCCAGGGTTTGAAAATTGCAGCTACGAAGGAGAGATTGGATAGGCTGGGGTTGTTTTCCTTGGAGCAGAGGAGGCTGAGGGGAGACTTGATTGAGGTGTACAAAATTATGAGTGGCCTAGATAGAGTAGACAGTACGCATCTGTTTCCCCTAGCGGAGAGTTCAAGAACTAGAGGACATAGATTTAAGCTGATTGGCGGAAGGATTAGAGGGGACATGAGGAAAAACGTTTTTACCCAGAGGGTGGTGGGTGAATGGAATTCGCTGCCCGAATTTGTGGTAGAGGCAGGGACCCTCAACTTTTTTAAAAAGTACCTGGACCTGCACCTAAAGTGCTGTAAGCTGCAGGACTACGGACCGGGTGCTGGAAGGTGGGATTAGAATGGGCACCTGGTTGTTCTTCAAGCCGGCGCGGACACGATGGGCTGAATAGACCCCTTCTATGCTGTATCTTTTCTGTGGTTCTCTGGTTCTATGGACTGCTTCCCACCGGCCCCCCAAGCTAACCTGCTCTCCCTCCCACCAAACCCCCCTTCCTCCATGTGATCGGACAACCCCCCCCCAACCCCGATCTACTCGCGGCCCGCGATGTCCGCTCTGCAACCCCCCCCCCCCATCTACTCGTGGCCCATGATCCCCTCTTCCCCCCCCCCCCCCCCCAACCCTGGTCTATTCCTGTGGTGTCTTCTCTGCCACTCCCCCCATCCCCCTCCCACCAATGTCCTCCTCAGCCCTACACGATGTCCCCCCCTGAATCACGATCTCTCCCTCCCTCCCTCCCTCCCTCCTTCCTCACCGCTTCCCGGCTGCAGCCTGGTGCCACAGGCCTTCTCACCAACAGCCAACCAGCTTCTCAATCTGACCTGGCTGCCAGCCAGGAAACAGAGTCATTTAAATTTGGCTTGTGCTCCAGGAAACCCACATTTCCGTTTTCCCTGCCATGCCACCTATCCCCCTGCTCTCTCCCCGCCTCCCTGTAAATATCGGGGCCATATGTAGAAAAGCCAGGATGTTATGCTAAACCTTTATAAATCACTGGTAAGACCTCAGCTCTGGAGTATCGCCCTCGATATTAAGGGGGAGCGGAGAACCCCGGCAAGGCCAGGAAGGCCCTGCTGTTGTTAAGAGCAAGGCCTCATTTAAATAATCTTCTACAGACTCCCGCCCCACAGCCGTCCAAATTGACAGCTCTCCCTCTTTTTCTCTAAGTCTACCAGAGGAAGCCAAGACAAGCCATACTGATCCTGGGCCTGCCAGCAAAATGTCTAGATTATTAAAAACTACTGCATTCCTGACCAAACAGCTGACACTCCACCTGACCTCTCCCTGCGCCTGAGGACAACGAGCAGGGAACGTGCTTAAATGATTTAAATTCGATAGATAATCTTGCAAATCTGGTGAGGTCTACATAGTGCACACATTTTTTCCTTGTGAGTAGGAAATCAGCCGCAGCAACTAAAAATGGCCTCACCACAGAACTTTATTAGTGACAGCTTTACTTTGACTGGAAAGTTTCAGTAAATTATCTCCTGGCAACTGAGCAGCATTCTTACTGGAATATTAGGGGATTTTTAGATATGGTCAATCCAGTGAGTACAGAATCCCTGGAAATCCCAACAATTTAAAGGTCAAATGTTACTTCAAATTGCCTTTGGTTGCATCCTTTTTAGTTCTCAAAGAAGTGGTGGAAAATAATGACTAATTTGACACCTTTCCAAGTTTAATTAAGCATTTATCTACTTTGTGCAGTAATACAACACCCTCAAGTTGCCACTCCTGAGCAAATAGGGCCAAACATTTGCACAGGTAACTATATCCTGCCCAAAGTGTTTACTTCAATATTACCATCTCAAAGGTAATTTTTAAAGGATGCATTACAATAACTGAGAAAGCAATAAGGAGAAAACGAGATGAATGGAAAAAGAAAATGTAAGAAAGAATCCAAAAAAGATAGCGATTAAACAGAAGTGTTGGAATCACAGAAACACTGACATAAATCTTAGATCATTTATTGGCAACACCATAGGACTCTTAAATCGCACGCATCAAGGGTGAGGTAAGTTTTTCCTGTCACTCAGTTTCTGCAATTTTCCATCTGCTTTCTGTTAGAATTATAAATTAATGCAAGATGGAGCAAACACAAACATAATACAGTGTAGCAACTGTTTGGTGTCTTTTGCCACTGCCCACCGATTAGCACTTAAATAATAACAAATGATTGCCTGTACTTTACTAGAAGAGTTAACCCTTACAATGCCAACAACTTCGAGCAATTCCAGCAACTTAGGTTGACTAGGTTTTGAAAACTTCAGCTCACACATCATGATACTGCAATGTTCCAGAATGGACAGTATATTCCAGTAATCATGTCATTCATAAGAACATAAGAAATAGGAGTAGGAGTAGGCATACAGCCACATGAGCCTGCTCCGCCATTCAATCAGATCCTGGTTGATCTTTAACCTCAATTCCACTTTCCTGCCTGATCCCCATATTCCTTGATTCCTCCAGGGTCCAAAAATCCATCTACCTCAGCCTTGAATACACTCAACGACTCAGCATCCACAGTCCTCTGCGGTAGAGAATTCCAAAGTTTCACAACCCTCTGAGTGAAGAAATTCCTCCTCATCTCAGTCTTAAATGGCCGACCCCTTATCCTGCGACTATGCTCTCTAGTTCTAGACTCTCCAGCCATGGGAAACAACCTCTCAGCCTCTATCGTGTCAAGCTCCCTCAGTATCTTATATGTTTCAATGAGATCACCTCTCATTATTCTAAACTCCAGACAGTATAGGCCCATTCTACTCAACCTCACCTCATAGGACAACCCTCTCATCCCAGGAATTAATCTAGTGAACCTTCATTGCACCATCTCTAAGGCAAGTATATCCTTCCTTAGATAAGGAGACCAAAACTGTACACAGTACTCCAGGTGAGGTCTCACCAAAGCCGTATACAATTGTAGCAAGGCTTCCTTACTCTTGTACTCAAACCCCCTTGCAATAAAGGCCAACAGGCCATTTGCCTTCCTAATTGCTTGCTGTACCTGCATGCTAACTTCTTGCGTTTCTTGTACCAGTACACCCAAGTCTCTCTGGACACCAACATTTAATAGTTTCTCACCATTTAAAAAATATTCTGTTTTCTATTCTTCCTACCAAAGTGAATAACCTCACATTTCCCCACATTATACTCCATCTGCCACCTTCTTGCCCACTCGCTTAACCTGTCTATATCCCTTTGCAGACTCTTTGGGCGCTAAATTGGGCCGTGTAGCGCCTGTTGTTTCAGCGCTACATGGCCTCTCCAACATCCAATATAGCGTCTTGGATGCGCACGCACGTTTCCTGTGTGACGTCTGCCAGACACCATCTTGATATAGGAGTTAGCGCATGCGCTAATACCAGACGCTGGAAGCATGTAAAGTAGGGAGAAAATGGCTGCAATCAGTGTTCAATGCTGATTTAAAGTGATACACCCAATTTTGGACCTTAACACTCAACTCAACGCACAGTCTTATCCCCAACCATCTAAACGTTTCTTAGAGTGCCTGAAGGACCCCCCACCAGCGCTATTTAAAGGGCCATGCAGGTGTTGCAGGTTAGTTGCTGGATTATTGCTTCTGGCTGCTGGAGGAGTAGGAAGTGTTTTTTGAAGCTCCCTATTCTTATTCAGAGTTCCTACACTACTTTTGAGAGAGCTTTGGCAGGTATTGCCTTATGGGTCAGTAAGTTACAACCCTGGTGGAACAACGTTCCTGCCAAACATGGGTGGTCTGCTAGGGCTCCCTTTGGGCATTGACCATGACTGGGAGCATGCAGAGAGGCCACGCCCAGCAGGTCAAGCTGTGAGGAGACGGAGGACAAGGAGACGCAGGGCACTGAGCAGGAGGCCCTACCCAATGAGGGCCTTCCGGGATCAATTCTCTTACCTCAACATGACCGAGGAGGATTGCATCCGATGCCTGAGATTCATCTAGGAAGCTGTGACTGAGATCTGTCAACTGGTGCGGCCACAACTGCAGCCTCAGAGCAGGGCAAGGACAGCATTGCCTGCGGCTGTGAAGGTCACCGTGGCGCTGAATTTCTACAGCTCAGGAGCATTTCAGGCCTCTGCTGGCAACATGTGCAACATCTCACAGTATGCAGTGCACTGCTGCATAAGGGAGGTCACAGATGCACTGTACCAGATGAGGAACAGATTGATCACCTTTCCTCTCAACAGAGACAATCAGAACGAGTGAGCACAGGGGTTCGCCCGCATTGCTGGCTTCCCCATGGTGCAGGGTGCCATGGACTGCGCACATATTGCCCCGCGTGCCCTGCACATCAACTCGGCTCTCTTCGTCAACCGATAGGGCTTCCACTCCCTCAACGTGCAGCTGGTGTGCAACCACATGCATCACATCTTGGAGCTCAATGCCCGCTACCCTGGGAGTTGTCACGACGCCTTCGTCATGCGGCAGTCCAACGTGCCAGCTATTTTTCATCTGACTCAGCAAGTCAAAGGCTGGCTACTGGGCGACAAGGGCTATCCCCTCACGACATGGCTCATGACACCGGTCAGGAATCCAAGCACACGTGCACTGCAGGCCTATAATGAGAGCCATGCTGCAATATGCAACATTGTGGAGCACATCATAGGTCTCCTCAAACAACACTTCCGCTGCCTAGACCGGTCTGGAGGAGCCCTGCAGTACTGCCCTGAGCAGGTGGGCAGATTTGTGGTGGTCTGCTGCATGCTGCACAACCTCACCATCATGAGGGACCAGCTTTTGCCACCAATAACTGCAGAAGATCTTGAGCCAGAGGTGGAGGAGGAGGAGGCTGATGATGAGAATCCCTACGTGGTCAGTTTTCGGTAAAATATTAAAATGCCTACGTGGCAAAGAAGCAGAATGCAAAATGGTTAGAAAGGGTTAATTAGTTAGTAACTGAGATTGATACAGGTGGCCTGGCCTCCTGCTGGGCCATATGTTTGCTTAGTCAGCAGGCCTGCATTGTCTTATCAATGATAGGTCTTTGATGTGAGTCAAGGACTGGTCTGAATGTCTCCATGTTTATGGCAGATCAATATAGGTAACGAGCTTAGCCAAAGTTGAAAGACATTCCAGGTTGGGAGATAAGGAACAGAAGGAACAGGGAAGAACATTCTAAGTTGGAAGATGAGGAAGTATCCCCTTTGATGTCTAACAGCAACATGATCAGCACATGGACGATTTATGATTGGCCGAAAATAATGTAACCTCGCATGGCAACCTATGCCCGGCTTATGATTGGTGTTGACCCTCGTTAAGTATGTTCCAACCCTATTGATTTGTATAAAAACGTGTGGATTTCTGTATGTTGTTGTTCTTGCTCTGCCAGCATAGAGGGACTCTATCAGGAGTCCAAATCAATGCTGCAGACTAAGAACCCTGCTATTAAAGTTGTGCTGAACTTTAAAATGTATTCGACTTCAGTTTTTACTGAACCAGACTGAGGGGAAAGAATCCAGATCGTCAATGAGGAAGAGGCAGAGGAGTAGGAGGAGGAAGAGGCTGAGGAGGAGCAGGAGGAGAGGGTGGAGCTGGAAGAGGAGGTGGAGGAAGACACAAGGGTTCAGCAGGAACCACGCGCCTTGTCTGCGAGGGCTCTGTGTGCTCGCCTGATCCATGCCCGGTATCAATAATTGGAATTACATCCCCCAACTCACCAACAGTCCTACATTTCCCACCTTTCCCCTCCCACAAGACAATCAAATCGCCCTCCATCAGATTACACATTGGTGTCCCTCTCAGCTCATTGCATGAATAAAAACCACCACCAAATGCAAAATCAAACTCTCATTTATGGATTAATAAATGAAATTATGCAAACATAATGGAACTATTCACTCTTGTGCATTCCCTTAGTGCCTGTTCTTCGTGTGCCTTTACCTATCCTAGTGCTCCTACATGGTGCTTCCCCAATGGCTGGAGGAAGGCTGCTGGTCTTCAATAGAGGAACGTCCAGATGGCCTTGGAGGACGACCACGAGCAGCTGTGTTCTGTAGCCTGGCCCATTGAAGTCCTCATCTGACTCCTCAGCAGCAGAACTAGTGAGTGACCTCGCCCTCCAGCGAGCTGGCACCTGTGGTATCCGTTCCCCCCGCCCCGGCTCCTGTGCACTTGTGCTCGGTGTCTCACCACGTGCAGATCCCTCCTCTGACCTAACCTCTAAAGGATGCGCAGTGTCAGTCTCTGAGTTGGTGGAAGCAAGTGTCAGATCAAGTGACGGTGTGGCTTCAGTGTCCTCCTCCTCCTCCGGTGCCGTCTCGTGTTCTTGGGTATCTGCAATGACACAGGGAAACAGGTTGAGTTGTGGAGTGGGGAGAAGAACAAGTGAGAGGTGTGTGCTGACAGCATGTGCAGCACATGATTCAGAAAAGATCATGGGAGGAGAGAGATGTGGAAAAGGAGAAGGATCATTAGATATGCAGAGATCCCTTGACTGGGACCTCCAGTGCAGCACATTGTGACGGCTGCAGCGACGGCCCGCCCAATGATCTGCAGCACCGTCTCCTCTAGGGGGGGTGAGGACGTGATGACGTGCCCGTCCAGCCTCAGGTCCCTGCTGCTGCTGGGTGTTATACTCCACCTTCTCCTACAAGACAGAGGACAGTGTGTCAGTGACTGTCCTGCAAGGTGTGTGGGTGATGTGCCTGTCATGGCCGAATAGCTGCCAGTTTGTGTGACTTGTGAGTGGTGGTTATGTGGCCTGCAAGTGTGGTACTGTGTGGGTGAGATGCAGCATTGCATGTGGATGGGCAGTGTTTGTTGGTGGGTGGGTTGGTGACAGGAGGTGTTGTGCATGGAGTATTGGTGTAGTTGGTAGGATGTGCCACTTGACACTTGCATTCACTCACCTTGACCACTCGTGTCAAATCATTAAATTTCTTCCAGCACTGCACCCACGTGCGTGGTGCAATGCTCCTAGCAATCACCCCCTGCGCCACAGCCTGCCAATGTCTACACAACTGTAGTCTGGAGGGTCTCCGGTCACCCTGCGGGTACATGCTTGCCCTCCTTTGGTCCATGCCTTCCACCAGGGCCTCCAGCGCATCGTCCGAGAATCGTGGAGCCTGTTCTCTTGCTGGTGCAGCTACTCGCGATGCCATTCTCCCTTCTCCTACTTGGCTGTGTATCTGCCATTGGAAATGTGCCTGCACCTTTAAGTAGTGCAGGCTGCTGATGACGTGCGCTGTGCACACCCCATTTCCAACTTCCTCATTCTCCGTGCAGCCTCTCAGCTGCGAGGGCTGCGCTTGCTGCATGGAGGTTTCATGGTAAGTATCAGGCAGCACAAAGTTCATGTGCTGCCTGCGTAGGGTCCGTCGGGCATGGGGTGGTATCGAGTTACCATCGCCCAGAACGGACTCTTATCCAATTTTTCCCCCTTAGTGTCCTCCTCACAGCTTACTTTCCCACCTAGCTTTGCATCGTCAGCAAACTTGGATACATTACACTCGGTCCCTTCATCTAAGTCATTAATATAGATTGTAAATAGCTGAGGCCCAAGCACTGATCCTTGCGGTGCCCCAATAGTTACAGCCTGCCAACCTGAAAATAACCCGTTTATCCCTACTCTCTGTTTTCTGTCTATTAACCAATCCTCAATCCATGCTAATATATTACGCCCAACCCCATGAGCCCTTATCTTGTGTAACAACCTTTTATGTGGCACCTTATCGAAAGCCTTTTGAAAATCCAAATATACTACATCCACTGGTTCCCCCTTATCTACCCTGCTAGTTACATCCTCAAAAAACTCTAATAAATTTGTCAAACAGCAGGAATAGTTTTATTCTTGTAAAATTTTTACTAAAAGTTAGATTCATTGTTGAAATCAACATTGATGTGGGCGTAAAACAGGCTGTAGCAGATCGGCCGCCTGTTATACAACCCGCTGAATTTTCCTTTCTACTGACTGTCTCAAAGCACTTTACAACCAATGCATTACTTTTAAAGTGTTCTTAGTGTTGTTTTGTAGAAATGAATGATAAGTTAATTTGTTTATGGTGATGTTTGTCAAGGGATGATTGTTGACCAGGACAGTGGGAGAACTCTCTGCTCTTCTTCAAAATAGTGTCACGGGAGCAGATTTAATGTCTCATCTGAAAAAAGGCAGCTATGGGAATATTACACTCTTTCTGTACCTTTTTCAGAAGTATCTGCCGAGATTAAACACTCATGTCCTGAGGTGGAACATGAGCCCGTCAAGGTAAGAGTAAGAGTGCTACCAACTGAGCAAAGTTGAAAGAAGACGCACTTAAAACATGTTCAAACAAAACATTTTAAACATTTTACATCTTCTCTCCATCTTTCCTTTCCCCATTCCTCCTTCTTCCCACTCTCCTCCCCTATTTTTACTATCACATTTGTCCATTTTGGATCTGAGACCCAAATTGTCAAAGATTAACCCAGGCTTACTGAACACATGCTCCAAAGATTGCTTTCTCAGCCAATAAGGATTAGCGTATTAACGATTGACCTGGTCATGACACTGAAATAACCAGATATACCTTTTGACATTTTATTCAGCTTGGCATCAGTGTTCCATTCACTTGAGAAGCTGAACAAAGCAGAGAATGGGCTCGATTTTAGGGTCGGGTTACCTGCGGGTTCCCAGCGGGGTGGCCCCGAAAATCCCGATATCCGGTCACGTGACCGGATCGCGACGAAATCCCAGCCACTTCCGGGTACCGCGCTGACGTGCGGGGCTGCGCGCGCAAGCCCCGCTGGTGGGAATCCCGCAGGCAATTAAAGCCAGCGGGGTTCCACTTGAGAGTACTTACCTTGCTCGTTGTGGTCAGTTAATGAGCTGAAGCAGCTGTCAAAAGAGGAAGTGTGGGATTTTCGGTTCAAGGCAGTGAGTTTCCCACACTGGGGGAAACAGTCCCTCCTCAACCAGGCATGTTGCAGCCAGCAGCTTGTGGCAGGTGCCAAGGTGCGCTCCACGGGGGAGAGCCCTCACCCACGCAGGAGGCCACCGCGTCACATAGGGCAACCCCTGCCCTCCACCACCCCCCGCCAAGCCAGAGGACAGACCAACACGAAACCGCAGCCCCAGTCCGAGGAACCACCCACCTACCCTGCACAACCCCTCAGACCAACACCTGCCAGATGGGTGGTGTGTGGACACCCTCGGAGGACGAAGAGCATGACCAGCCCCAGCAGCCTCGCAGTCCACGCCGTCCGCCGCAGAGACGTGGATCCCCCCAACACGGTGTTGTTGCACGCCCACCTGCACAGCAGGAGGGAGGGCTACCGCAGAGAGAGACGCATCGCAGAGGGCACTACCCTCGCCACAGGGTCCACAGACCGAGGCGCAGCTCCCCGGACCTCTCCGAGCAGCAGTGCACAGGGAGGCGCAGATTCGCTCAACATGTAGTCGTGGAGATCTGCAGCCTCTTTCATGCCGAGCTGCTCCTGGCTGGCCCCAGCACCAACTGCTTACCTGTCGCTGTCAAAGTCACCACTGCCCTCCACACCTTCTCCTCCGCATCCTTCCAGGGTGCAGCCGGCTACACCGCCGATGTCTCTCAGTCGTCTGCGCGGACGAGCCCTGCAAATACACCTGCACCTACTCTGCAGTAACACGATGGGTGGCATCAGTGGTGGGTGTTCATAGTGATACCCAGGAGCGGCCATTATTGGACACAACGGACAGGATTCGCAGAGACATGGCAGTGGTGGTGTCAATATAATGTGTGCTGTTTGTTGCTCTGAAATTCAATATAGGTAACACCCATGACAAACCCTCAGACACCCTTGTGCACCCCCTTCATGCTGACGACACGTTTGCCTTACGCTGCCTACTGCACATATGTGATGCATGCCCTGTGGCTGCAGCACAGGTGGTGGCAGGTTGAGTGAGGCTGGCCGTGAGGGAGATGCACGGGAGGGTGAGTATGGGATGGAGCAATGAGATTGTATGAGGATTGGGTTGCGTGTTAGTGGCAGGATGAGTACTGGCGAGGTGAGTAGGTGGAGGTAAGATGAGGATGGGGTTTGAGTGGGTATGAAGGGTGATGTGACAGAATAGTGTTGGCGGTGCCGAAGGAGATGTGGGGTGAGGGCAGTGTTGTGGCAGACGGAGTGTAGGGGAAAGACTTCATGTTCTCACTGCGGCTGACCTACTGCGGTCATTGCAGCGCCTCCTGCACTGTATGCAGGTGGGCCATATGTTGGTGGCGCAGGTGACCCCCTCTGCCACCTCGAGCCAGGCCTTCTTGGTGGCAGAGGCAGGCCGCTTCCTCCCGCCCGCCGGGGGGAAGATCTGTGTCCTCCCCCTCCTCCTCACCCCATCTGATGGTACCTGGGGTGAGGCATCATTAAACTAGGAGCAGCCTTCCCCCTGCGCTGCTCCATGCTGCAATTTGTTCCATTGGTTGCAGCATCTGTCAGTGGAGGACTGCCCCTTTAACTAGAGAGCCTCCAGCTGACAGATCGTACTGCGCATGCGCAGCCCGACCGACGCGCAGGCCAGCGCCGTGGACCCCGGAGGAGCAGGTAATTGATTCCTATTAGTGGGTTGCCTGCTACGATCGCGTGGGCAACCCACTAATTTCGCCGAGCGTGTTGACCACGCTCCCGGAGGACCACCCGCTGGGAACCCGCAGGCCTGCTAAATTCGAGCCCAATGAGTTTTCCCGTCAACAGTAGACTAGGGTTTAATAAGGTAGTTCATCTGCCGGTCAAGATATAGGAATATAACAAAGTCCTATTTACAAAAATAAGATAAATCTAACCTGGCTAATTACCAGCCTGCTCCCACTCATCCAGTGGATGTAGTATATTTGAATTTTCAAAAGGCATTCGATAAGGTGCCACAAAAGAGATTGTTACACAAGATTAGGGCTCATGGGATTGGGGGTAATATATTAGCATGGATTGAGTATTGGTTAATGGTCAGAAAACAGAGAGTAGGAATGAGCAGGTCATTTATGGGTTGGCAGGTTGTAACTAGTGGGATGCCACAAGGATCAGTGCTTGGGCCTCAGCTGTTTACAACATATATCAGTGATTTAGATGAGGGGACCAAGTGTAATTTTTCCAAATTTGCTGACGATACAAAGCCAGGTGGGAAAGTAAGCTGTGAGGAGGGCGCAAAGGGATATAGACAGGTTAAGTGAGTGGGAGAGAAGGTGGTAGATGGAGTAAAATGTGTGAAATTATCCACTTTGGTAGGAAGAATAGAAAAGCAGAATATTTTTTAAAAGGTGAGAAACTAAGAAATATTGGTAGTCAGTTGGATTTGGGTGTCCTTGTACATGAATCACAGAAAGTTAACATGCAGGCAAAACAAGCAATTAGGAAGGCAAATGGTATGTTAGGGCATTTATTGCAAGGGGGTGGAGTATAAGAGTAAGGAGTTTTTGCTGCAATTATATAGGGTGCTGGTGAGACCACACCTGGAGTACTGTGTACAGCTTTGGTCTCCTTACCTAAGGAAGGATATACTTGCCTGAGAGGGGCTGCAACAAAGGTTCATTAGATTGATTCCTGGGATGAGAGGGTTGTCCTATGAGGAGAGATCGAGTAAAATGGGCCTATATTCTCTGGAGTTTAGAATAAGAGAGGTGATCTCAGTGAAACGTATAAGATTCTTAGAGGGCTTGACAGGGTAGATGCTGAGAGTCTGTTTGGCCTGGCTGGAGAGTCTAAAACTAGGGGTCATAGTCTCAAGATAAGGGGTTAGCCATTTAGGATCAAAATGAGGAAAAATTTCTTCACTCATAGGGTTGTAAATCTTTGGAATTCTCTACCCCAAAGGGCTGTGGATGCTCAGTCATTGATTATTTTCAAGATTGAGATCGATAGATTTTTGGACACTAAAGGAATCAAGGGATATGGGATAGGGCAGGAAAGTGGAATTCAGGTAGAAGATCAGCCGTGATCCTATTGAATGGTGGAGCAGGCTCGAGGGAACGTATGGCCTACTCCTGCTCCTATTTCTTATGTTCCTCTCAGTAAAGTGATGGAAGGAGTCATCAATAATGTCATCAAGCGACACCTATTCATCAATAACCTGCTCACTGACATTCAACTTGGGTTCTGCTAGAACCACTCAACACCAGACCTCATCACAGCCTTGATCTGGACATGGATGTTAGAGCTGATTGGCAGAGGAGAGGTGAAAGTAACTGCCCTTGACTTCATGGCAGCACTCTATCGAGTATGGCATCAAGGAACCCTAGCAAAACTAAAGTCAACAGGGGTCAAAAGGAAAATGCTTCAGTGGCTGGAGTCATACTCGACACAAAGGAAGAATGGAGGCCAATCTTCAAAGTCCAGGACATAGCTACAGGAGTTCTTTAGGGAAGTGTCTTCGATCTAACCCTCTTCAACTGCTTCATCAATAACCTTCCCTCCATCATAAAGTCAGGAGTGGGGCTGCTCACTGATGATTCCACACTGTTCTGCTCCTTCACAACTCCCCCAATAATGAAGCAGTCCATGCCAGCCTACAGCAAGGCCTGGATAACATCCAGACTTGGGCTGACAAGTGGCAGGTAATTACCATCTTGAACCAGAGAAAGCCCAGCAAACTCCTCTTGAACAGCACCACCATTGACAAGTACCCCACCATCAACATTTGGGGTGGGGTGGGGGTGGAATCATTATCCAGAAGCTTAACCAGACCAGCTATATCAACACTGGCTATAAGAGCAGTGCAAAAGTTGGGTACTCTGCAATGAATGGCCCACCTCCTGACCCCTCAAAGCCTTTCCTCCATCTACAAGTGTGATGAATTACTCACTACTCGCCTGTTTGGGTGCAGCCGCAACAGCAGTGAAAAGCTCAACGCCATTCAGGACAGAGCAGTTTGCTTGATTGACGCTCCTGCCTGTGAATTCAATCTCCACCCCACTCCATCATCGGCGCACTGTGGCTGCAGTATCCTGATCTACATGATGCACTGCAGAAACTTACCAATGTTAGTTCAACAGCACCTCCCTCCCCTGCAACCTCTACCACCAAGAAGGACCAGAGCAGCAGTGCTGTGAGAACACCATCACCTCCAAGTTCCCCTCTAAGTCACACTCCATCCTGCCTTGGATAGATATCATCATTCCTTCTTCATTGCTGGAATTACCCACCCAACACCATCCTGGGGTCACCATCAGCACAGGGTCTGCAGCAGTTCAAGAAGAAGGCCCACCACCGCCATTTTCTCAGGACAATTAGAGATGGGCAATAAATGTGGCCTTTCCAGCGTCGCCCCATCCCAAGAACAAATTTTCAAAAATCTTTCAGGGTTCCTCTATCCCTGAGTTTTTTGGAGGCTGAAGACAAGGATAAAAGAGGGGGTGCCAGCAAGGCTTGCCTGCACCAGTGGCAGTTTGGCCACACCTACCCTTATCCACTGAGCCATGTTTTCAGGCTAAGGCACAACTACATGAGATTTTCAAAAGAGAACTGCTTTTGCAGGCTAAAGTTCACTGGGGGACAGTGATAGAATTGTGTCATGTGTTGCTAGCTGACCTGCACCACCATCATAGCACAGGGTCACAACCATACTCAATGTCTGTGCCTCTGCGTCCTTCTAGACTACCACAGGGAATATGTGCAGCATCAGTCAATTTACAGTGCACAGATGCATCAAGTAGGTTGCAGATGCTTTGTTCACCAGGGCAAACACCTTTATTACTTTCCTCATGGAAAAACAACAGCAAAATGACAGGGTAGTGCAATTCATCACAGGATTCTCCAAAGTCCAGAGGGATATTGTTTTCATCCATTTGGCCATCTTGGCTCATAGACGCAATGCCACGGTGTTCATAAACTAGAAAGGCTTCCACTCCATCAATCTCCAGTTGGTCAGTGACAAGATTGTACAAGTCAATGCCCTCTTCCCAGGTAGCCTGGGAATAAAAGACTTTTATTTTAAGGCAATCCTTCATTTACAGCATTTCCCTGTAACAATCTTTCCAGATTCACCTCCTCCAAAGAACACAAGAGGGTGAGGGGCCAGGGCAAGGACTCCCAATAATATACCAAATTGAAGGGAGAGGAGGACACTATAAGGCGTCTCTCCCTCCCTTGGAAAACCTCGGGGCCTTTACTGCCACTTCCTAGGGCCTACAGCCACCTTCCACATGGCAGCCCCAGGAAGCAGTGGGAAGTGGGACGGACGGGAAGGAAAACTCGCTGGGGCCCTGGACCTTGTATCACCGCCACTACCTTCATGCAGTGGATAGGAAAGGAGTGGCCATTGGCGGACCCAGCAGGGGCAGGAGAAAGGCAAATCCTGGTCGGGGGTGAGGTGGCAGTCAGCCGCACTGCTCAAATTTTTCCTCATTATCCGCCGCGATCCCGCCCAATTTCAGGCAGGATCATGGAAGAAAACTCAGCCCCAGTGCTTAGTAACAAGCAGAATATTGCATTCACTGAATGATCATCCATCGAGAGCACAAAGATTTAGGGATTTTGATTGGTTGGAAACCAGCTTTTAAAGGTGATTTTCAGGAAATAAAAGCCCAATTCTTTGAACTGCTTTGAACGAGCCTCAAAATGGACAGTGGCAGCAAGGTAGCAGGAAACAGGTAAGTAAAAGATTGTCACATTTATTTTTAAAATTGGAAAAAAAAGTTAGATTTGAGTAGATAATAGTTAAATTAGAATAATATAAACAGGAGATACACAGAATTGGGAAGAAGATAAAATGGTGGAAATGAAGGACAGAGCAAAAGGGGAAGCTAGATTTAAAGGGAAGCTACATAAACACCGGAGGGAGAAAGGAACAGAAGGATATGCTGATAGGGTTAGATGAAGTAGGAAAGGAGGAGGCTCGTGTGGAGCATAAACACCAGCAGGGACCCGTTGGGTCGAATGACCTGTTTCTGTGCTGTATATTCATAGAATCATAGAAATTTACAGCACAGAAGGAGGCCATTCAGCTCATCATGTCTGTGCTGGCCGAAAAATAGCTGTCCAACCTTCTCCTACTTTCCAGCTCTTGGTCCGTAGCCTTGTAGGTTATGGCACTTCAAGTGCATATCCAAGTACTTTTTAAATGCGATGAAGGTTTCTGCCTGTACCACCCTTTCAGGCAGTGAGTTCCAGAACCCCATCGCCCTCTGGGTGAAAAAATTTCTCCTCAACTCCCCTCTAATCCTTCTACCAATTACTTTAGATCTATGCCCCCTGGTTATTGACCTCTCTGCTAAGGGGAATAAGTCCTTCCTATCCACTATATCCAGGCCCCTCATAATTTTTTACACCTCAATTAAATTTCCCCTCAACCCCCTCTGTTCCAAAGAAATCAACCCCAGCCTATCCAATCTTTCCTCATAGCTAAAATTCTCCAGTCCTGGCAACATCCTCGTAAATCTCCTCTGTACCCCCTCTAGTGCAATCACATCTTTCCTGTACTGTGGTGACCAGAACTGTATGCAGTACTTTAGCTGTGGCCTAACTAGTATTTTATACAGTTTTCTAGCATAACCTCCCTCCTCTTAAATTCTATGCTTTGACTAATAAAGGAAAGTATCTCGTATGCCTTCTTAACCACCATATCTACCTGTCTTGCTACTTTCAGGGATCCGTGGACATGCACTCCAAGGTCACTCTGTTCCTCTACACTTCTCAATATCCTACTATTTATTGTGTAATCCCTTGCCTTGTTTGCCCTCCCCAAATGCATTACCTCACACTTCTCCAGATTGAATTCCATTTGCCACTTTTCTGCCCATCTGACCAGTCCATTGATATCTTCCTGCACTCTACAACTTTCTTCCTCACTATCAACCACAGGGCCAATTTTTGTAATTACATTCTATGTAATTCTGTGTAAAATTATCGTAAAATTTTAATTTTGATTCAAAACAAAATTCAACAAAGATTTAATTAAAAAAGACATCTATCACAAAACATGCAAGCACACAACCACCCTCATAGTAAACAGATTGTCTCACTGCTAACAGTGAGCTTTTATCTTTGCCAAAGGCTGTCAGTGGGTCTTTCCTACTTTTCACAATTTTACCACAATTCACTGCCACTTCCGACGAGGCTGCCTCTATTTAAAAAGTATCCCTGTACAACAGTTTTCCAACTTTTCCAACAAGTTTTCCTTGAGGTTTTCCATCTATGCATTCAAATACTGGTCAGATTTGGAAAGATAAATCACGATACAAATTAACATTTTTTACATAGACTGTTGAAACCCAGAACAAATTTATCAAGTCCATTTATCAAATTGTTCCACTAAGGAAAACCCACCACTGTTGATATTTTCTTTCTACTTTCCGCCCCCACCCCCCCTATTTTCCTCCTCACCTTTCCAGAAGGCACTGATTCTTGCTGAGCACTAGTCTCCCTTCAATACCTTGCATAAATGGCCTAGACAGTGAATGCTGGCAGGCTAGTCAACCACAGAGGGCATCAGAGCCAAGGCTGTTCCTGTCATCAACCAACATCCACACATTTTCCAGCAAGAGTCACTGGGTACTTTTATTTTCTTCATTAATCATAAGCCGCAAAGTCTGGGTAATGTAACACTGGTTCTTGAAAAATACAAATCAATATCCTGCATGCAATGTCCATGATAAAATCTATCAGAAAATGGCAATAAAAGCTATGAAAGAAATTAGCTATTAATTCTTACATTTTATCAATGCAAATATACAAGCATCTGTTCATTATCAATAAATCTTATCGCACTATTTAATAGAATTTTTTTCAAAATGGAAGCAAATAAACCACCCTCTGCAGTTGTTTAAATGTTTAGAGAATATAGCTAAAAATAGTTGGGTAGCCAGGTCATTGAACAACTTTTCACATAATATAAAGTGAACCCAGAAAAGTGGTCATCAAACAGAGACCCTCAAGTTGTTTCTTCCCACCATTCTTCATAAGGAAAGGCCAGAGATGCACAGTTTCTATCACTAAAAGTGAGGGAATTGGACAGCACTTTTAGTTTTAACTGAAGGCCTAAGTGCAGCTCCTGATACCTTAGATGCTGTCAGGTCTCTGGAGGTCATTTATATCAAAGACTGCTGATAATTGTGGGAATAACACACATCTGCAGTCAACAACACACTGTTAATGTAAAGGTACTTTTAGCGAAACATATTTTGTAAATACAGGGGTTAGGCTATTTACATAACACAGCTGGATAGTGATGTATCTGCCTTTGACAAGTGTATGTCTGCACAAACAAACAACTTACTCGAAATAGTCCAACAGCTTTATTTGAAATCACAAGCTTTCAGAGCTTTGCTCCTTCGTCAGGTGAGCTTTGCTCCTTCGTCAGGTGAGCTTTGCTCCTTTGTCACCTGACGAAGGAGCAAAGCTCCGAAAGCTTGTGATTTCAAATAAAGCTGGTGGACTATAACCTGGTGTTGTGCAACTCCTTACATTTGTCCACCCCAGTCCATCACCGGCATCTCCACATCATCACTACTCTAAATAGCACCTTTAATGTAATGAACCATCCTAAATTGCTTCACGATGGAGCGAGAATGAGACAAGGTTAGGGGAGATGAGCAAAAAAGTATCAAAGAAAAGAAAGAAAGACTTGCATTTATGTAGTGCCTTTCAGGACATTCCAAAGTGCTTTACAGCCAATGCAGTAGTTTTGAAGTGTGGTCACTGTTGTAATGTAAGAAATGCGCAGACAATTTGCACACAGCAAGGTCACACAAACTAATGACAGATAATCTGTTTGAGTGAGTTATTTTGAGGGATAAATATTGGGCAGGACACCAGGGAGAACTCCCTTGCTCTACTTCGAAATAGTACCATGGGATCTTTTACATCCACCCGAGAGGGCAGGCGGGGCCTCGGTTTAATGTCTCATCCGAAAGACAGCACCTCCAACAGTGCAGCACTCCCTCAGTACTGCATTGGAATGTCAGCTTGTGCTCAATTCCCTGGAATGAGACTTGAACCCACAACCTTCTGACTCATAGGTGAGAATGCTACCACTGAGCAATGGCCAACACCTAAAGTAGTAAGGTTTGAGGAGGCTTTTTGAAGTTGGGTAAAAATGAAAGAAAAAGCAGCCACACAGGACATTTATTTGTAATTGTATGCAAATTGTCTACTCTCTTTTCCAAGTGAAGGAGAAAGAAAAAGTGATATACAAATATCATTATTACAATTCAAGTTCTCTCTCAACACTCATTACTCATGCTCACAATAAAACCAGCTTTTACAAGCACCTCTTATGGACTAAAAATTAACCTTGTGCATGTAGTGAATAGGATGCAGCGCTCGTTACCGCTGGGTCATACCAAATATAAGGGAGAATTTTTCTGACTTTGCACTCCTGCTGGGATCGTTATCCTCCGGCAGCACTTAGCAGAAACTTGTGTGCATGCTGCTCATGACTTTTCTGACCATTTAAATTAATGATTGCAAAATTGTACGTAGCATGCACCCAAATTTCCAGCATGCACTGCCAGTAGGTAAGGCTCTCTGTCAGAAGCACAGTCGGAAAATTGCCCAACGTATACCCCAGGGCAGAATTTTCAACTTCGGCAGAGGTGTAAAGCGAGCGAGATTGGAACAGCTACCCGTTACACACCCTGCCCGATTTTCAATGGAAGTCAAAGTTCCGGTATTTATCTCTCCAATCGGTAGAAAAACATCACACTAGCAAACCAAATATTTTAAATGAAACCAAGAATTATTAAGTATGGGAAAGAGTTGGAAGAAGTCTAATCTGTAAAATAACAATATTGTCCCTAACTTTCACAGGTACATTAAACTGTATCAAAGCAAAAGTTCTGAAACGTAGAAGTTCTATTCAGTAACTTTTGAATGAGTCTGTGATGAAGCTCCCAGCTCCCGACATATATAGTGGCATTGCAAAATAGGAAAGTGAAAAAGATGGGACATCAGCCTAGTTATAGGCCTTTCCTTTCTTCAATGTCTAAACTAGCACACACCAAAGTATCCTTCACAATTAATCAAAGATGCCCCACTTGCTGCAATGACATATCAGAGACAAAGGGCTCAATTTTACGGAGAAATTGCAGATGCGTTTGGGACGGGGGGGCTCCGAAAATCTCTGAAATCCCATTCGGGTTCGGAAGCTGGCTCTAGCCCGCCGACTTCCGAGTTTCCCAAGGACGCACCTGTGTGCGCGTGGGCGTCCTGAAACCGGAAGTCCCACTGGCAATTGAGAGTTAAGGAGCCAAATGTACCTCATTGAGGTACTTAAGACACTTTACTTGTGACAGATTACTTGATTATAACAATTTTTAACTTACCTAGGCAGCTTGCCCACCGCTTCTGATTCACGCCTGGTGAAGAGCTGGATCAGGGAAAAAGAAAATAAATAAAGTACACCAAAAACCATTGAAGGAAATTAAAACACAAAATCAACCTACCTTTCCACCCTGCTCCGATGTCCAATGTCTCCCTCTCCGATGTCCACCTCTTCACCCTCCCCAAGTCCTCCCGATGTTCCCTTCTTCACCCCCCTGATGTCCCCCCAATCTTCCCCTCTTCACCCCTCCGATGTTCCCCAACCTTCCCCTCTCCCCCGATCTTCCAGTCTCCCTCCCAACCTTCCCCTCTCCCCTCCGATCTTCCCCCCCCCCCAATCTTCCACTCTCCCCCACCCCGATCTCACGTTCCAGCACTGGATAACGTCTCGCTCATGATGTTGCAGCTCATGACGGCAGTCAGCCTGTCAATCAGGCTGGCTGCTGGGAGTGAAACCCGGAGAGACGTTAGTCATCAGCAATCACCATGCGATCATGTCAGAAATGATAAGGTTTGTTTATATGGGTTTGCCACGCGCACCTTCACCCCCCCCACCGCTGCCAACCTGCCACCATTTCAAAATTGAGCCCAAAGGAATTCACAGATGTAAAAATGTCAATAAACAACGAGCCTAACCAAACAAGATTTTGACTTAATCAGATTTGGATCTCAGTTACATAGAATCACATAGAATTTTACGGCACAGAAACAGGCCATTCAACCCAATCGGTCTATGCTGGTGTTTATGTTCCACACGAGCCTCCTCCCACTTCAATTCATCTAACCCTATCAGCATATCCTCCTAATCCTTTCTCCCTCATGTATTTATCAAGCTTCCTATTAAATGAATCTATGCTAATCACCTCAGCCACTCCACGTGGTAGCGAGTTCCACATTCTAACCAGTCTCTGAATAAAGAAGATTCTCCTGAATTCCCTATTTGATTTATTAGCCACTATCTTATATTTATGGCCCCTAGTTTTGGACTCCCCAAAA
The DNA here is from genome assembly GCF_035084215.1 of Heptranchias perlo. NCBI lineage: Eukaryota > Metazoa > Chordata > Chondrichthyes > Hexanchiformes > Hexanchidae > Heptranchias > Heptranchias perlo. The sequence continues at coordinate 55,767,395 of NC_090335.1, forward strand.
GTGGAAACATCTCTACGTCTACCCTATCGAACCCCTTCATAATTTTAAAGACCTCTATCAGGTCATCTCTCAATCTTCTCTTTTCTAGAGAAAAGAACCCCAGCCTCTTCAATCTTTCCTGATGGTTGTACCCTCTCAGTTCTGGTATCATCCTTGTAAATCTTTCTTGCACTTTCTCCAGTGCTTCTATATCCTTTTTGTAATTTGGAGACCAGAACTGTGCACAGTATTCTAAGTGTGGTCTAATCAAGGTTCTATATAAGTTTAACATAACTTCTCTGCTTTTGAATTCTATTCCTCTAGAAATGAACCCCACTGCTTTTTTTGCACTTTTTATGCCTTTGTTAACCTGTGTTGCTACTTTTAGTGATTTGTAAATCTAAATCCCGAGATCCCTTTTCTCCTCTACCCCATTTAGATTCTTATTTTCCAAGGAGTAGGTAGCCTCCTTATTCCTCCTACCAAAATGCACCACATCACACTTATCTATATTGAAAGTCACTTGCCAATTTCACACCCATTTTGAAAGTTGTTAATGTCTTCTTGTATTTTGTTAATCTCTTCTTGTATTTGGCATAGTGAAACCGGTCCCATCAAACACTGCATTAATTTAAGTTGAAGCTTAAACCTGCATTAGACCACAAATCCAGTTACATACTGAACCGGTTTCTAAAGGCCACAATTACATACATATCTCAATGGATAAGAATTGCTTTTGAAAACCCTGATAAAACTGCATTCAGTTGTACTGTTAACTCAAAATTCCATTGTGTAATGTCCCCTTATTATTCAGAAACCAATAATTTCTTTAATTAAATGCATTTAGTTGACATAGCTCCATTTTAATATCCTAATGTCTTGGCCTAACTAAAGATGTATATGAAAAGATAAAATGTTGCCATATGTTCTGCATTCCCATCTCACAGGATGAATATATACTCAGGGGCTCATTAAGAGAAGAAACAAGCCAGGTCACTTGCTGCATTCCTTTCCTGTTGAAATAACAATGAAAAATATTTGTTAATGGACATACGGGTATGACAACCTTTAGATGTTTATTATCTTTACGGAACAAGACACCTATTTATAGCTAGCAAGTATTAGGTGGAGGCTCTGCCCCAACAGGCAATCATGAATACTTCCATGCAAAGTCAGGACCCTCACTTCTGGCTGTTCCAACGGACTCCCGCCAAAGGTACAGTAGGAGTATGCCAAAATGATCTTTGAGGCCACAATCTTTACTGATTCTCCTCCTCTCAAACCACAGCACCCTGGCAGACACCTAATAAGCAAAAACAAAGATGATGTCCTGGGATAAAGATTTAAGTTTGCCTTTGCCCAGAGATAAAACTATATTCGCTCCTAGGCAAATAGTGCTTGCCCCATAGGAGAACAGGGGAAAATTGAGTCTTTAATGTCCAGGGCATCAACTTTAGAGATCTCAGGCTATTCAGTAGCTGCTCACCTGTCGGTCCGCAGATTGATGAGCATCTGCGACCGTTTCGAACTGGCCTCGGGGGCCAGAGTAAATCGTAGCAAGAGCGAGGCCATGTTCTTTGGGAACTGGACCGACCGATCCTTTGTCCCCTTCACCGTCAGGTCGGATTACCTGAAGGTGCTGGGGATCTGGTTCGGGGGGGCCGGGGCGTGCACCAAAAACTGGGAGGAGCGTATCTCCAAGGTTAAGCAGAAACTGGGACTGTGGGATCAACGATCCCTCTCGATCGTGGGCAAGAACCTGGTCATCAGGTGCGAGGTGCTCTCGGTGTTGCTGTACGTGGCGCAGGTCTGGCCCATACCTCGCTCCTGCGCCGCGACAGTCACCCGAGCCATCTTCCACTTTGTCTGGAGATCAAAAATGGACCGTGTCCGCAGGGTCACGATGTACAAATCTCCAGAGAAAGGGGGGAAAGGCGTGCCCAACATGGCCCTCATCCTGATGGCCACCTTTGTGTGCGGCTGCATCAAGCTGTGCATAGACCCTCAGTACGCAAACACAAAGTGTCACTACGTGCTGAGGTTCTACCTGTCCCCGGTGTTGAGAAGGATGGGCCTGGCCACGCTGCCACGGAACGCTCCGTCCAGTTGGACCGTTCCGCCCCACCTGTCCTGCGTGGAAAGGTTTGTGCAGGAAAACACCTTTGACCACAAGGCGATCAGCAAGTGGTCCGCACGTAACGTCCTCGAGACCCTGCGGGAAAAGGAGATGGTGGATCCTGTCGGTTGGTTCCCCGAGCAGACTGTCAATGTCATTTGGCAGAACGCCTCATCGGCAGAGCTCTCAAACAAGCACCAAGACCTAGCTTGGCTGGTGGTGAGGAGGGCCCTTCCCGTCAGATCCTTCATGCACTCCCGGACTCTCAGCGCCACCGCGTGCTGTCCCAGAGGAGGCTGCAGTGGAGACGAGACCGTCACCCATCTCCTTATGGAATGTGCCTTTGCAAAGAAGTTCTGCAGAGAGATGCAGTGGTATCTGTCCAGGTTCGTCCCGAGCAGTTCCGTAACACAGGTTTCTGTGCTCTACGGGCTGTTCCCGGGGACGCACACTGAGACGGACATCGGCTGCTGTTGGAAGACCATCAACTCGGTGAAAGACGCCCTTTGGTCTGCCCGAAACTTGCTGGTCTTCCAGCACAAGGAGCTGTCCTCGACCGAGTGTTGCAGACTGGCACATTCCAAGGTCCAGGACTACGTGCTGAGGGACGCACTGAGGATGGGTGCGGCCGCCGCAAAGGCTCTGTGGGGAAAGGCAACCGTTTAGAGCCTTCCCGCCATTGTAAACCGAGGGGCTGCAATCAGGGAAAAACCCCCTCGGGCAGAAAGTAAAATTCAAATTGCTGTAATGATCCTGTAATGAATCTGAAATGAATCTGTAAGCAATAATCTGTGTTGAGCATGATGCAATGAGACACCCTAGAGTGTCATAAACTGTAATTATGTCCAATGTGTTCATTGAACTGTACTTGACGTAACCTGCAAATTCTATAATCTGTATTGTGTACTTTTGGAAAGTGATATGACAACTGTATTGTATGTACTGCTGCAAATTTTATGAATAAAGTATATTTTTTGAAAAAAAAAAGCTGCTCACCTGTTCAGATATAAATGAGAATTGAGTTGTATAGAGGTGTTTTTACATTAACAATGTACAATCAGTGACAGGAGCATGATACCATGATACTCTCAACACTGCCTCCCAACAATGTAAAAGAGGCAAACTGAGTGCCTTCAACTACATCCGGGTCCCAACTTCTCCAGGATCCTGAATTCAGTCTTTGAAAGTAACAAGACACCAAGCTCTTCCTTATTGGCTTTTCAACAGGCCCACAATCATGGGCAGGGCACTACTATGAAATAGGGGAATACTGTCTTCTGCTTCCGTCCAGGCAAATTCATCAAAACATAATCTCAGTACAGTGTAGAAAGTTGAACTGGGTCCAATTGCCACCACAATCCTAGATTTTAATATTGGTTAAAGGATAAGACTGAAATTGAAATCTATAATTTATGTCAGATATATGTTTTCACAATTAGACTTAGCCATTTTCCTTGTATGGTGTATATCTTGTAGCTTTCATAGATGTTACAGCTTCAATTATTTACCAAATGAGGATGTAATGTTTGTCTAATAATTGTCTATATTTAGACTTGTTAGCTAATAAAAATTCAGTGTGCTGAAAGTACCTTTTCCCTTAAGTCTTAAATACTTTGGCCCAGAATAACCTCGAGGTGAGTTAAGCCATTGTTATCCCTTTAAAAAATAAATTGCACCTGCAGGTGGTCTGTAGAGGGAGTTACACACAGGTTTTCCATGTCTGCTCATTTGATTTCTCATTGGTGCAGCCATTGGTGTAAAACAGGTGTGAGCAGCTGAATTGCCTGGAAACTTCTTTGCAGCCTTTAAGAAATATAGTTCAGCCTGCAATCTTTAGCAGCAGACTGGGGGGTGGGGTGCAAACATCTCAGCTCTTGGGCGCAGACCTTCCAAGGAATCAGCACGCATAGGTCCATTTACTTATACTTCAGCAAAATGTCTTTCTGATATGAATTTCACTGCAAATTAATTCTTGCCGCAACACAAATTGAATAAAATGTTGACCTTTGTCTCTATAAAGTGTGTTTATCAGTGCAATGGTCAGGCATTTGGCATACTGTGCACGGAATCCTTTAGAAAATGTCTGACTGTGCAGCGAAGTTCACTGAGATTTTGATCACTTACTTCAATCCCTTGTGCTCAAAGCCACCAACTGTTTGAGAAAGTAAATTTTACTATTGCAAAATCCAAATAGCAATAGGACCTGGATTTTCCTCCACTATCCTGCCTCAAATTGGGAACGATGGGAAAATGGGGCTGTGAGGCCCACCACCGGCTCACCGCCCCAACCTTAATTTTCCTCCCCTGTCCCTGCTGGATTGACTGCCCCTTGCCCATCTGCTACATGTAAATAATGACGGGGAGGCGGGTCCCAGCAAGCTGCCTAAATTCCCTGCCATCTGTCCATTCCACCCTCACCCCAGGGACCGCCAGGAGGGGGCTGGCGATAGTTGCTGGGGCACCAGCAGAAGGCCCCCCCCCCCCCCAGTTCCGCCGGATGCCCATTTTGGAGGGGGGGGGGGGGAAGGTCCAGAAGTGGGCACCTCTCCCTCTCACCAAGTCCCAAAGTCTAACATTACGATTGTCCTCTATTCTTCTGTCCCATCTTTCCCCTTTAAGCTGGGCTTCACCTATTTGGGTGCTACAGCAGCATTCTCCCAGTTGGCGGTCTCCCACTTGCTGACAGGGAGCCCATCAGCAATCTCTCCTGCGTACATAAGTACCCCCAACCCAGGAAAATCAGCTGGAGTCAAGGCAGTGGGTGAAAGTCCTGCCTCAACCCTCTTGGGAAGGGAAAAGGAGACTCCAGTTCATGGAGGAAGAAGGGTGGGTGAAGGTTTTTTATTATTGTTAAAGTTTAGATTCTGTGCAGATGTTTCCATGCATTGCACAATTTCACCAGAGTTCTTTTGCAGCAGCATTTTTTAAATTTAAGTTTTGAGAATGAAGAATTTTGTTTTAAAAGAAGAAATCCAGTTACAGATTTTACAGCAGATTTTTCTTTACAGAGCGAGGTTCAATTTGTGTACCTTGAGATTGTGTTCACTCCATAAAACAGACTAATTCGACTGAAAGGATTTTAAAGAAAAGGCCGACGTGGCTCACAAGCTGGCAGCTTGACAGCTATTGAGGTCAGAGAGAGTGGGGAATTCCACAGTCCTTTGCAGGTCATGTGAAAAAGTGCCAAGAATGCAAACTCACATATAATTAATCCAATACTTATTCTCTTAAAAACAAGTTTAGAAAAAATATTTTCAAACAGAAGCATGGAATATTTTGCACCAGTTTGTTTTTGCTGTGTGAGACCTCAGTTAATCCTAAACTCACCTAACTATGTATTTACAACCCCAATCTTTATTGTTTACAGCAGTGTTAAAGATTACATTCTGTGTGGCAGCTCATACGAGAAACTGCGTGGTATTACATAACAATGCTGGGATCCTGCACTCTGCACCGTCACCTGGGGTAGAACTTTCTAGATACATTTTGCGATGCAGGAAGTAGCAGTTCTAAATAATTTCAAGAGCTTCAAGCTCACAGGATAAGATTTCCTCTGTATACAAGGTGATCCTAAAGGAACATAAGAACATAAGAAATAGGAGCAGGAGTAGACCATATGGCCCCTCGAGCCTGCTCCGCCATTCAATAAGATCATGGCTGATCTTCGACCTTGACACCACGTTCCTGCCCGATCCTCATATCCCTTGATTCCCCTAGAGTCCAAAAATCAATCAATCTCAGCCTCGAACATACTCAACTACTCAGCATCCACAGCCCTCTGGAGTAGAGAATTCCAAAGATTCACAAACCTCTGAGTGAAGAAATTCCTCCTCATTGTCTTAAATGGCCGACCCCTTACCCTGAGACTATGCCCTCTAGTTCTAGACTCTCCAGCCAGAGGAAACAACATCTCAGCATCTACCCTGTCAAGCCCCCTCAGAATCTTGTATGTTTCAATGAGATCACCTCTCATTATTCTAAACTCCAGACGGTATAGGCCCATTCTATTCAACCTCACCTCATAGGACAACCCTGTCATCCCAGGAATCAATCTAGTGAACCTTCTTTGCACCACCTCTAAGGCAGGTATATCTTTCCTTGGATAAGGAGACCAAAACTGTACACAGTACTCCAGGTGAGGTCTCACCAAAGCCCTGTACAATTGCAGCAAGATTTCCTTACTCTTGTACTCCAAACCCCTTGCAATAAAGGCCAACATACCATTTGCCTTCCTAATTGCTTGCTGTACCTGAATGCTAACTTTTTGTGTTTCTTGTACGAGGACACCCAAATCTCTCCGAACACCAACATTTAATAGTTCCTCACCATTTAAAAAAAATCTGTTTTTTCTATTCTTCCTACCAAAGTGAATAACTTCACATTTCCTGATATTATACTCCATCTGCCACTTCTTGCCCACTCACTTAACATGTCTATATCCCTTTGCAGACACTTTGTATCCTCCTCAAAACTTACTTTCCCACCTAGCTGTGTATTGTCAGCAACGTGGATACATTACATTCAGTCCCTTCATCTAAGTCATTAATATAGATTGTAAATAGCTGAGGCCCAAGCACTGATCCTTGCAGCACTCCACGTGTTACAGCCTGCCAACCTGAAAATGACCCATTAATCTCGACTCTCTTTTCTGTCCATTAACAATCCTCTATCCATGCTAATATATTACCCCAACCCCATGTGCCCTTATCTTGTGTAGCAACCTTTTTTGTGGCTTATTCTTATCGAATGCCTTTTGAAAATCCAAACATACTACATCCACTGATTCGCCTTTATCTACCTTGCGAGTTACATCCTCAAAAAACTCTAATAAATTTGTTAAACACGCTTTCCCTTTCATAAAACCATGCTGACTCTGCCTAATCATACTATGATTTTCTAAGTGCCCTGTCACCACTTCCTTAATAATGGATTCCAGCATTTTCCCGACATTGTTGGTAACGCAAACAAGAGCTACACTACACAACATTGTGTTAAACATTAAAACAGGAAGGTGTAGAAATTCATCTGGGACCGTTTTCAGACCCAGGTTCAATGCTGCAAAGGCAGTGCACACCTGAATCAAGAGACTCAAGGCCGGCCTGAAATTGGGCCTCTGGTTTCATTAGCTTTTAACGCGTGAGCTGCCGGCACCTATCGTGACTCCACAGCCAGCTCGCACATTACAGGTCACCAATGTCGAGCCACTTACCTTGCTGGCAGCGGCCCAAATGGGGTTTGGTGCGGGCTATGGTGGGGCGACAATCATGACAAATGTGGAGATGGGGGAGCGCTCTTGCTCCTCCTGATTCCACAGAAAGGTTGTTTGTTAAAATAAAAAATCACTTTTAGTTGGAGGCCACAGGGCTCACTGAAGAATGGGGATCAGGGGGAAAACTCTCCAGTGGCTGGAGTCATACCTAGCACAAAGGAAGATGGTAGTGGTTGTTGGAGGCCAATCATCTCAGCCCCAGGACATTGCTGCAGGGGTTCCTCAGGGCAGTGTCCTAGGCCCAACCATCTTCAGCTGCTTCATCAATGACCTTCTCTCCATCATGAGGTCAGAAATGGGGATGTTCGCTGATGATTGCACAGTGTTTAGTTCCATTCGCAACCCCTCAGATAATGAAGCAGTCCGAGCCCACATGCAGCAAGACCTGGACAACATCCAGGCTTGGGCTGATAAGTGGCAAGTAACATTCGCGCCAGACAAGTGCCAGGCAATGACCATCTCCAACAACAGAGAGTCTAACCACCTCCCCTTGACATTCAACGGCATTACCATCGCCAAATCCCCCACCATCAACATCCTGGGGGTCACCATTGACCAGAAACTTAACTGGACCAGCCATATAAATACTGTGGCTACAACAGCAGGTCAGAAGCTGGGTATTCTGCGGCGAGTGACTCACCTCCTGACTCCCCAAAGACTTTCCACCATCCACAAGGCAAAAGTCAGGAGTGTGATGGAATACTCTCCACTTGCCTGGATGAGTGCAGCTCCAACAACACTCAAGAAGCCGACACCATCCAGGACAAAGCAGCCCGGTTGACTGGCACCCCATCCACCACCCTAAACATTCACTCCCTTCACCACCGGCGCACAGTGGCTGCAGTGTGTACCATCCACAGGATGCACTGCAGCAACTCGCCAAGGCTTCTTCGACAGCACCTCCCAAACCCGCGACCTCTACCACCTAGAAGGACAAGAGCAGCAGGCACATGGGAACAACACCATCTGCACGTTCCCCTCCAAGTCACACACCATCCCAACTTGGAAATATATCGCCGTTCCTTCATCGTTGCTGGGTCAAAATCCTGGAACTCCCTACCTAACAGCACTGTGGGAGAACCTTCACCACACTGACTGCAGCAGTTCAAGAAAGCGGCTCACCACCACCATCTCAAGGGCAATTAGTGATGGGCAATAAATGCTGGCCTCGCTAGCGACGCCCACATCCCATGAACGAATAAAAAAAAATCTTGAGTGGACCAGGCCCAATGCCTGCCCCGCTCATCATAAACAAATTGTGCAGAGAGAGCCTTCAATGTTAGGCTCCTAATTAACATATGGAAGGGGCCTAACACCCGTTTTAGGTGGCTGCCTGGGCTGCCTAGTAAATGGGCCCAATAAATTTAGCAGTGGGCCAAACGCCATCACAGATTGGCGCAGGCCATCCCACTGCTTCCGTTTCACAATACACCTAAAAAAACAGGTGCAACGCATTCCAATTTCTATCCCAAAGACAGGAAAGGAATTTTGTTTACAATGGGACAAGAATAATTTAAGAAAATTGGGCCTATTTTCTCATTCTGCATAATACTGAATAAAAATCTTGCCTTTTGTAGGTTGCCGAAAAACCTGATATTATAACAACTGTGCTGAGAAAGGACAGGCACTGATATTGTAACTACTTATGAATGTCACGACTCAGCCAGGTGTTAGTGTACAGCAGTAGAAACAATTCATGCATCAGTGCTATGTGTACTGTACATTATTGTTGATGTATAGTCATCTTTGTGGCCACCATTAGCAACATGCTAGAGATCAGAAACATGTAGGACCCCCCTTCAAGTGAGAGTCATCTCAATTCATTTGATTGTCATCATGTTTTAAACATTTTCACTTTTCCCCTACTGAAAATAAAACAAAAACAAAAGATATTGGGACCATTCCCTGGATTTGGCCCAGCATACATGGTTTCAATCAGTTGCCCAGTTTTTGTTTTTATAAATCCGATCCTTTTTGCCTCACTATGTACCTATAAATCGTGAAATTGCAAAACTGTTCTGGCCACATTGGGCTTCACCTTGAGTGAGCACAGGTGGAGTGCATACCACGCAGGTTCTCGTACATTTTGACAGCTTATGAATTCAGGGTCACTTGGCATGTGTTCTTGGAATTCGTCACAAATTAATGGTATGTTAGTCATTATGTTATTCATTATGGTGGTCATGGCACTGCAGTCAGACACAATATTTGTTTTTGTTTTGTTGAATTTGGGTCTCTCTGATAGTTAACTTCCAGTATGACTCATCCTCCTCACAAGACACTTACAGCAGGGACTTTCTATTCCCACTTCTCATTTATTTAAACACCACAGGATGTCGATTTTTTTTTGAAACCACGGTGACATTAGTGGTTAATTTCTTACGTAGTAAGTGACATGCCACAATTCAGTTCTCCCAGGTTAATGGACAGGAAGTGAGGTACGAGTTTTATTCATAAAAACACTCTTGCCCCACGATAGCCTTTGATAAAACACACATCCAGACAAACTATAAATCTTTATCTTGTCACCAAAGTTGGGAAGTTTGCCGGTGCCCAATTATTCACCAATTCCTCCTGTTTATCTGGCGGATGTCTCTTGCAATGGCCTGGAAGAATCCTGTGAGATAGAAACGTGCGCCGGGAAACAGCAGGAATTTCTGTGGATCGCTGTGTTAATCAGAGTGCTAAAGGGGGGCTCCGGTTGTTACGGCGCTGCTGTCAGACACAACATATGGCGAGAATTTTCACGGGGGTTCTCCTGATGCGGCAGAAACCCCCGTTCACCCGTCCATCCCGGGGTTTCCGCGGATCTTCTGCCTACGTTACGACGCCTGATCAGGAGGACCCTGGAGGGAATTCCAGGCAAGAGGCATGACAGCTAGAGGAAGACCAGTTTCAGTTCTTGATCATGTCTGTACATCAACCTGCAGTAGCTGGGAGCACTCAATCACTGGCTCTGCAGTGAAACAGAGATGCTGCAGTGGAGGAGAGGAATGGGGGGGGGGGGGGTCTCATCTGACATGCCCTGCTAGGACCGGCACAGTCTGTGTACACAGGTCCTGGTGTAGGGGTGGGAGTGCACAGAGGGCATTCAGATCATGCAACAGTCTGGGAGTTGGCACAGCAAGTCCTTTCCTTACAACCTTCCCAGTTGCTACTTAGATTGCTCCAGATAACTGCCACTTTAAATGTGAATGCACCATATAACCCCCAAATAATTATGAAATGATCAACCCGCAACCTTCAAAATGCTCTCAGGGAAAAGATAGATTTGAAGATTCAGCCAAAAAGCCCCCCCAAACAAACTAGCTTTGAGGAACGGCCCTTGCCTACTGTATCACTGCTGCATTCAGTTTTTATAGGCGACAGTTTAGCTTTTGGCAGCGCCTCACCCAAACCTGTGAAATTTGTCATGGTACCTGATTTCCTTTATTAGCATATTAATATGAGGCCTGCAAATGCTGGTCTGCACAGTCTCAGCAAACTCCACCAAATCATGCTTTGCAAATCTGGTATGCGAGGTTGCCCATCCAATTTTATGACCCATGCCCACTGACTGCTGGTGGAATAGGACCTCAGAAAATTGGGGCTGGTAAGTCCAGTTGCAGGTATTTTTGGTAAAAAAAACAGAAAAGTATAAGTTAGTTCAATATTCTCTTAAGTTTCGGGATTTTGGTTCTTATTATAAAAACCCACCCTCTAGTCTAATGCTGCCTGCTTATTCAATAATTGTAGGGAGGCCCTGCTATATTAACTCTCTCTGCAATTTGTATTAATTTTGTTCAGAAAATTGTATTTTGAATCTGCAGTCATGCAAGAAACATGGAAGGAATGGTAATGCAGATTATTTAATATCTGTGACTTTTAGTTTGCTGAGAAAATGTCTATATTGAATAATTGTACTGGCTGACTCCATGAAATCACTTCATTGCCAAATAAAAGTGTATGAGTGCTGCATCCAGTTCTAGTCGCCTAAATAAAAGAGAGACATTAAAGCATTAGAGGGAGTGCAGAGAAGAGCCACAAGGCTGATCCCTAATATCAAAGATCTGGGTTATGAGCAAAGGCTGGAGAAAGATAGAATTTTCATCCTCAATAGGAAGCATCTGGGAGATGATCACATCAAGGTGTATATGATGGTTAAGGGGTTGGAAAAGATAAATCTGGAATTTCACTTTAACTTAAATTTCTAGCGTAAGGCAACAGGATATAGATTCAAACAAATATAAGGTAAATTTCATACTGACGTCAGGAAATTCTTCTTCACACAGAGTGATCAATTTATGGAATAGACTTCCAGAAAGAGTACTGGAGACAAAAACCCTAGAATCTTTTAAGAAATACATGGATTCTGAAATGGAAAGACTTCAGGATCTGTTTACATGTGTGATACTAAACTGTGCCCCTGTGGGGCTGGGTTACCTTGTTTTATCAAGGCAATGCCTCGATTTTAAAATTTGCATCCTTGTTTTCAAATCCCACCATGGCCTAGCCCCTCCTTATCTCTGTGACCTCCTCTAGCCCTACAACCCTCCGAGATCTCTGCTTTCTTCTAATTTTGACCTCTTGCACATCCCCGATTTTAATCACTCCATATTGCACATTGGCGGCCATGCCTTGAGCTGCCTAGGCTCTAAGCTCTGGAATTCCCTCCCTAAACCTCTCTGCCTCTCTACCTCTCTCCTCCATTAAGATGCTTCTTAAAACCTACTTCTTTGACCAAGCTTTTGGTCACCTGTCCTAATATCTCTTTATATAGCTCGGTGTCAAATTGTGTTTGATAACGCTCCTGTGAAGCGATTTACTAAGTTAATGCTGCTATATGAATGCAAGTTGTTGTTTTTGCTACATTCCTAATAGCCTACTTAAAATAAGATCCTTTCATAATCTACACATTTTATATTTCCTCTTCCAACATGCATTACCTCATATTTTGCTATATGAAAATCCATCTACCTTTCCTTAGACCATCACTTAATTGTCCCATGTCTCTTTCAATGCTGTTCAGCTCTCTTATGCTCATTGGATCACTACATAGGTTAGTGCCAACAGCAAATTTTATACCATTACTAATAACCTCCTCTTTATAATTTATGAAACATGTGAAGATCAGGAGACCTGGGAATGTTTCTCTGATTCTTTACTGGCCAAAGTTGGAAATTTACTCACCTCATATTTAACTGGAGAGTGGACTATTCTAATTCTAAATGTGGGACACCACCAAATATCATGACATATTTACACCATCACAAAGAAAATACAAGGAAGCGACACTGACTGTATTTATGAGTAAATATTGTTAATCGCCCAGGTGCTTCTGATCTAATTTGATGTAGACTTGCTAGTTAATTCAGTGCTTCCTATACAGAAATATTAGAGTGTCATTAAGGAGTTCATTTCCTGATGATATGAGAACAGGCACCACCAATATTATGAATATATTCAATTTTTCTTAACCTAAGTGAAATGCAGTTTGAACTGTTGAAACCACATCCTCTTTAGACAAGTAAGATGTGCTAAGTGAAGAATTGGCCTTGTAGTATTATGGTATCTTGACATACAAGCAATGTGGCATCATGACACGCACACACACGATGACACATTACTCATGTGACCTCTGCAACGCCAGCAATTGTTGTTCTTCCTTTATACTGACTTCTTATTGCTGCTCAGACAATTTACAACTCTCTCCTATCTGAATGGACTGAGGCATTTTGAGGTGATCCAAGTCCTTGGCTCAGAACAGGCTGTCCAAATCCAGTGTATGTAAAGTGGACTTCATTAATTTTCTGGATTTTAATCAGCAGCTAAATGAGAAAGGCCCTTAAATGTTGTGACGGCATAACGTAGGATAAGGGCCTCCTTGTTTTTGAACAGGCTGCTTATTAATAGCATAAGTTCTTTTTCTCAAAAATCATCAGTTCTACCCCAAAGATATAGGGGGTTAAATTGGTTAACCCCCGAAAACAGGCACAGGGATCGCGGTGCGCGATTAACCTGCGCCTGGTTGTTGAGATGCAGGCAGCACATAACATTCGTGCTGCCTACAAATCTGCATGATTGCTGCATTCAGCCAGCACTACCTGCGCTGTGAGTGGCTACACGCACAAGCAGGGGGCCCTGATATCGGGAGTGGCTAGCATTACTTAAAGGCAGTCTGCACCTCTTAAAGGGGAGGTGCTGCAGGAAGTGGTGTAAAGTGATTCCTGGACTGGAAGGTATTGAGGAATGGCTGTGCCTGCGAGAGAGCGTGCATCAAGATTATCAGACGGGGCATTGGAGGCCTTGGTGGAAGAGTTGGACAGACAGAGGGCCATCCTATATCCGCAGAGGGGCAGGAGACCCTCCAGACACATCCTCAAGAGGCAGTGGGAAGCTGTGGTGCACAAGGTCAATGCCAGGAGCATTACTCCATGCATGTGGATGCAGTGCAGGAAGAAGTTCAATGATTTGACACGAGTTGTCAAGGTGAGTGAGTTCAACTGTCACGTAGCATATCTCCAACTGCAGCACTAGCCTCATCCACTGCTCCACGCACAACACCCCCTGTCATCCGCCTACCAACAAACTCTTTCAATCAGTATGCAACCCTGCGAATCAGATGCTGCACCTCACCCTCACACATTACCACTTGCAAGACACACACCCACAACTCACAGGTTACACACACTGGCAGGTAATCAACCATGACAGCCACAACAGCCAAACATCCTGCAGGACACTCACTGACACACTTCCCTCTTTCTTGCAGGAGAAGGTGGCGCATAACACTAGGCAGCAGGAAAGACCTTGGGGAAGGACAGACGCACCTACACGTCCTCATCCACATGGAGGACACCATGCTGGCGGTCATTGGGCGGTCTGTCACTGCTGCTGTGGCCACTGGCGGTGTTGGAGGGATCGCTGATGAGGGTCTCTGCATACCTAATCCTCCTTCTCGCTTCCCACTTCTCCTTCAGCCCACAATTTTTTCTGACTCATGTGCTGCAGGTGATGTCAGCGCGCACGTCTTACTTTCTCCTCTCCCCTCGCCACAACTCAACCTGTGTCCCTTTGTCATTTCGGATACCCAAGAACTGGAATCGGCACCGCCAGAGGAGGCCGAGGAAGATGACTGTGATGATGCAGACACACCGTCACTCGATCTTACACTCGCAGCCACCAGCTCAGATACTGACACTGCTCGTACTTTAGAGGCTAGGTTAGAGGGAGGGATCTGCACGTGGTGAGACACCGGGCACAAGTGCGCAGGAGCCTGGCCGGGGGAATGGATACCACAGGTGCCAGCTCGCCGGAGGACGAGGTTGCACAGTTGTTCTGTTGCCGAGGAGTCAGATGATGACTTCAATGGGCCAAGCTACAGAAGAAGGCTGATGGGTGCCAAATCACACAGCCAAATACTTGATGCACTGGAAAGTCTGCCAGAAAGCCTGCACACAATGTCAAGGGGCATGGGGGTGTCCAGCTCCAACTTGGCACAGGACTTTGCGCAGAGCTTGGAGCCCATCCTTTCCCACATGGAACGGGTCGGCACCTCCATCAGCACACCTGTGGAACCCAACATGATGCAGTATCTGATGATCAATGTCTCAGCTTCCGTTGCAGCACAAACAGCTGCCATCCAAGGTCTGCATGCTTCATTTGGGAGCTCAGACTGCTGCTTTGGAAGCTCAGACTGCTGCGTAACAGGCTCAAACTGCTGCTATCGTAACTCTGGGTTCCACTGTTGAACAGGGCTTCCAGGGCCTCACAGCACTCCAGCAACCTGTTCTCCAGCAGATCACCAGGATTGCTGAGGCGCCGCCCTGTGCGAGTGGCAGTGGCTCCATGGGAGACAAACCTGCTGTCCTCTCTCAGGATGACAGCATTCCTGCTCCCACCCCTGCCACTCCACCAGTGCCCTTGCCATTGCCTGTCAGCCAGCCAGGCCAGACTGCAGCAGCCCAGGCTGTACCAACAGCCAGAATAACTAATCCAGCAACTAACCAGTAACTTCTGCATGATCCCTTTAAATTGTGCTGGTGGGGGGGGGGGTCCTTCATGCCCTTTAACTACTGTTCAGTTGTGTGAGGTTAGGACAGTGCATTGGCTGGAGCGGGGAGTTCGAAAATGGCTGCTTCAAATCAGCATTGCACACTGATTAACCTCATGATCTCCCTGCTTTACATGTTAACGGCGATCGTTGGGTGCGCGTGTGCAGCCCCTTTTACCAAGATGGCATCCTGCGCACGTCAAGTCGGAAGTGTGCATGCGTTTCGCAGATCCATTTTCGGGGCTTAGGAGTCCACGTAGCGCCTACACAACGGGCGCTACACGGCCCAATTTAGCCCCCGTAACATTTCATTTGGTAGCTTAGGCTATAATTTCCTCTGTTCACTAATTTTTAACAAAAAAGCGACTGTTAATTTATAACAGAATGTTGCACTTCATACTCATCTCCGCTTTTTACTAAAGTTTATGAATGGAAGAAAATATAACCCCTGATTGCAGTAATCCTTTCTCATTTGGAGTTCTTTGTGAAAATGGGACCCTTTTCATAAATAAAGGTGGCCCTTCAAAGTTTTCTTTCCCCCACAGATTTTCAGATTAGAATCCACGAGATTGAATTTTAATCTGCGGTTTTCAGCAGGCCTGTGCGACACCCATTGGAAGGCAGCCAGTCCTGCTTTAAGGCACTTTTGCCCTGGGGCCTGAGCAGGGAAGCAGTGGTGCCATACCCGCCAGGCCAAACCTGCCGGGAAGCTGCATCAAGGGCCGGAAGAGGCCCAGCAAGGTAAGTAGTTTTAAAATTTTAAATCAATTTAAGTTTGTAAATTAATTTTTAAAGTGCTCATGTTTTGCATGTCATTAAGTTATCCTATGTAACACAGTGTACTCCACTAGATTTAAAACATCGAAAATTTGATCAGAAATAAAAAGACAAATGTGTCTGTCGGAAATTTGGAACAAATCCAGAAAATGCTGGAAATATTGTTCAAACTGCAACTCACTCAGGCTAAGGAAAATTGATTAATTTCCGTTTTTGGTATTTATATACTTGCTGTGCATTTCCAACATTATCTGGTGTTATTTAAAAGTTTAATCATCTTCTTGAAATAACAAATAAGATGAATGACAGAACAGTGCTCAAAATAAATGTTCCCGTTACTTGAAAAAGCACGGAAGCTTTCGCTAAATTACAAACAATATTATGAAATCTTACTGATCTCAGCAAAGTGTTTACAGATATCTCTAATAATAGCAGAAAACTGTGATATTAGTAGTGTTAAGTTCCTTGTGTAAAATTCACAAGTTTGCTTTTTTTTAACAAGTCTCACAGATTTAGTAATGTGGTTGTAAGTTGTAATAAAATATCCGAAAATAGCAGAATGAAGTAACTAAAAACATTACAACAGCACATACATTATGGGAAACTCAAAAAAAAAGGAAGGACAACTGACATCAAGCACTTTTTTGCACATTTAAAATAGAGTTTGCAGATACAGCTTTGGATGCCCTGATCCGGACTGTCAACAAGAGGAAGGGGATCCTGTTCTTCCCGGGGGTGGGCAGAAAGCCCACCTGGCAACACCACCGCCGCCAGTAGGAAGAGGTCGCTGAGGAGGTCAGTGAAAGCTCCCAGAACATGGCTGCAATGCCAGAAAAAATTCAATGACCTCACCAAATTTGTCAAGGTAAGAATCTTACCTCTCACATCACTTACTCTCTCATCACAGCTGCTCCACCTGCAGCCACACTACTCATTGCACTCACCTCCCCCATAACCCTTCACTCTCCTATAATCACTGCACCACATTTCATTCCACCTTTCTCCCTTCTATCATTACTGAGCCGGCCGATCGAGAGGGTCCGATCGTGGGGTGGTTTACAGGTTACCTTGGTGGGCCAAGGGGATGCACTTCTTGCTCCTCCTGGCCCACAGCAGTGCTGGAAAAGCACTTACCTGTTCAATCCAGCCATTGTCGCCTTGCTTCAGCTGCCGGAAACCAGCCAGCCAGCTTTAAATCAGGAACAGAGATAAAATCTTAGGCACGCAGCCTGGAACAGAGATAAAATCTTAGGCACGCAGCCTCGTTAAAGTATTTTAACGGTAGGCCCGCCTCTGGAGAGCAGGTTAGTCATCACCCCCCAACCTGCCTCCATTAAAACCGGAAGTGGGCGCGTTGGGGTCGGATTTCCCATTTTTTTTAGCCCCCCCATCCATCTCAACCCTGCCCATTGTGGGAGGTTAAAATTATCTCTAGTATTTCAGCCAAGTCTTGAACATATTTTTTCCTGGCAATTTGATTTTCTTGGTATTTTGTCGGTAGTAAGGAGATATTAACAACAACAAACTTCCATTTATAAAGCGCCTTTAATGTAGAGAAACGGCCAAAATGCTTCTTAGAAGTGTAATCTGAAATAAATGGACACTGAGCCAAAGAAGGAGATATTAAGAAGGGCTTTGGTCAAAGAGGTGGGTTTTAAAGTGGGTTTAAAAGAGGAGAGTAAAGTGGAGAGACAGAGGGGTTTAGGCAGAGAATTCCAGAGCATGGGGCCTAGACAGCTGAAGGAATGGCAGCCAATGGTGGAGTCATAGGAGGGGAGATGCACAAAGGGCCAGAGTCAGAGCAGCAGAGAGTTCTGGGGAGAATGGAGGACTGCAGTAGGTTACAGAGATAAAGAGGGGCAAAACCACAAGATATTTAAACATAAGGATGCAAACTTTGAGGACCAGGACCCAATGTAGGTCAGCAACGACAGGGGTGATAGATCAGTGTACATGTGGAAGGTGATTCCATGTCTGTGGATGATGTCATCAAAGAGCAGCATCTAAATGAGGAAGAGAAGGGAGACAAGCATTCATCCTTAAGGCATTCCAAGGTAACAGTGCAAGGAGGGGATAGAAGCCATTGCTGGAGATGCTCTGGCTACGATCAGATACATAAGAGTGGAACCAAGCAAGGGCAATCCTACTGAGCTGGGCAATGGAGGAGAGGCATTGCAGGATGATGGTGTGGTTGACCTTGTCAAAGGCTGCAGAGAGGTTGAGGAGGATGTTTAAATATCTCATGGTTTTGCCCCTCTATCTCTGTAACTTCCTGCAGTCCTCCATTCTCCCCAGAACTCTCTGCTGCTCCGACTCTGGCCCTTTGTGCATCTCCCCTCCTATGACTCTGTGGTCGACCTTGTCAAAGGCTGGAGAGAGGTTGAGGAGGATGAGGAGGGTTTCAGTCACAGAGGATGTCAATTGTGACTTTGGTTAGGGCCATTTCGGTGTTATAGCAGGGCTGGAAACTTGATTGGAAATTGTCAAATAAGTTGTTGCGGGAAAAATGGGCACAGATTTGGGAAGTACTTTGGAGAGGAAAGGGAGGTTGGAAATGGGGAGAGTAGTTTGCAAGGGCAGAGGGGTTGAGGGTAGATTTATTGAGGGGGGATGATGACAGTGATTTTAAAATGGAGGAAGACAGTACTTGAGGAGACAGAACCATGGTAAAGAAAACGTTACAAAAGATATGCCAGCAAGCATATAATTGCTAGCATTAATGCTTTTCCTACCAATGGAAGTATTATTAGCACTGGAACAACAACATTAGCATGCATTGTTTTGAAATTAATATATTCTTAACTTTAAGGTTTATTCTTTACAGTGGTAATTGCCAAAAAAGTTTTGGTTTCCGAACATTCAGAAATCAACCAGGTCTAATAGTATATACAAATGCTAATTATGTAATTTACTTCCAACATTATCACTGGGAGAAGTTTATGTTAAAAAAATCAGAAGTTTTTATTTAAATATCTACACATTTTGCGCAAACATAAGACTCCTGCGATTATACCAAACATACTGCGCCCACCAGCGCCACTCTGCAACAGTCCAAATGTCAGCAGTGATCACAGTCGTGTTAATTCAGCAAATTTGCGATCGGCATTGATTTTAATGGGGGGGCGGGGCTATGATAATTAACGGTTCAACTGTATCGGCAAGGGAAATGGCGGTGCAGCACAAAAGTCTCAGGAAGTTATGGTGTGGTGTAAGTCAAGACCTATGTCCCTGATGCCATAATTTCCTGGGACTTTTCGCCGTGAAGCAGGACCTGCAATACAGATGCATGGCGCAGGTCTCCAGAAAATTCTGGGCCATTGTGCCTTCATAAACAAAATGCGCTAAGATGTACTGCAGAGAAAGCTACTTCAGAAATGATAACATTCTCATGCCAATATGTGTGAGGTGTGTGAGGTTTGATTAAATTATTGTAGGGGGTCACTGTGAATTTATTCAGCACTGATCAGTGTCTTAATCATGAGAAATTATTCAGTGTTAAAACAAGTGACCCATAAAGCAATCCAGTAGCTTGTGAAGTGAAGCGCACTTTGATAGACCCCATCGTGACATTTGGCCATGTGAGCATAAGTGGGCACCTTGTCCAAAATTTGCATTTTTGGAAAAAAAAATTATATTTAAATAACATTAAAGCTCACATTTGAAATGGCCACTTCAACCACTTATTCCATTCTGAAAATGTCAGTGGGTCACGGGAGTCCTGTGGGAGCAGGAGCGTAAGACGTCCGTTATGATGAGCGGTTTAAGATCTGCTGACAGTACTCTGTGCCATTCTGCTTCACGACAAGTTGCTTGTTTCCAACCCTCTGACGTCCTGCTTCAAGTCTTCATGTGGGCGACTCAGGCCTGGGCTGAAAGAAGCCACCCACGCTTCTTTCAATACACACCACCAGAGAGAATTAATTTCACCCTGGGCTCAGAGCAGGAGAGCTACTGATTGTAAATAATGTTCCACTGCTACTGCTGCTGCTTCCCCCACTGCCTACCACAACAGAATAAACTTAAATGTCGGGCCAGAATCGATACTGATTATAAGCTCAAGCCTGTTGCTGACTGTAAAAGATGCTCCTTTGCTGCTGCCCCCACTCTTTCCTGCCTGCTGCTGGAGAATATACATGTTACTAAATGATGTGGGAAGATTATGGTTAGGTGATAGTGCATCTTTTCTATTCCATTTCTTCTTGAGTGGCTTGTTTTGAGGCTTTTCTTGAAGTCACCTCCCCTTCTTCCATCTTCCTCCCCCATGTTCCTAAAATTTCTAACTGCCTGAGTAATCAGGCCAGAAAGGCTGAACACTGGGCCAGAAAGAAGCCTTCATAAGCAAGGGATGAAGTGGACAGATCTGCTCTTCACCATACCTCGTTCTCTTAGTCTGTGTTTTGCCAAGAACGCAACATAGCAATTTGTGTCCATGAGAAATGTTTGAATGGGACCTGCACCTGTGTCTAAAAACACAAAAAGATAATATTCCATTTCAATTTACTGTATCTAAAACACTGTCTCAATTATAGCTGTATTTTCAGCATCAAAAACTTTTGTTTAATAATAATTAAATCGGGTGTCAATCAGACACAGTGGCAGAGAGAACCATAGATACACACAGGGACAAAAAGAATTAACTGGTAACACTCTATCCTCCCATACATCACCTTTTCTTCCCTCCTTCAAAAGGAACTTAGTGCACCTTAAAAAATATTTTATCTGAAAAAGATGAGATTTACTAAAATATATTTAACCTGAACAAATGCAGGATAACTCACAGATCTCTGTGATATATTTATACAAATCCATGACCTGACTGGGTATATTTGTTGCTTGTATGGTACGTGCATGGTTCATATTATTCTATAAATATGGGGGCCACTTCCACTTAAGGATTTCACTCCAATCATGTGCAAGCTCCGACCTTTTCTTGCCAAATTCAAATTGAGTACTACCCAGTAGAAAATAAAACAAAACCAACTATTGAGATACATGAAGTAGATTATCACTTAGTGTGACCAGGCCATAAGCCATCCCTTGCATCATACAGGCCTGCCATTTGGAAAAAATTACAATGATACACAAAATCAAGAGGATGAAACTCAATGTTGATGGGGGTAAGTAAGTGGAAAGAAAAATCGGGCATGGTGTTGAATGGGCAGCTGATCTGCTACTGGCAGTTTTGCACCACTGGCAAAGTTGAATTTCACCCAAGTCTTTCCAGTAGACGTCATACAGTTAAAAGAAGCAATTTAGCTCTTCCGTTCACTCAGCTGATTACAAAAGTGAGATGCTGAGCTGCACAGATCGGAAAGGTCCAAGGTTCATTACCCAAACTCTACTGAGTTAGCTGACCACAGCCGATCAGGGCTAAGAGTGCTCAAATCAGCCTCTAACCAGATGACAGAGAGGAAAATTAGTCAGTGTTTCCACTCCTGATCACTATTCAATAACCACTGTTGGAAGCCCACATTTGTGGACTTTGGACCAAGCTTGGCTATCATGTCACCGACAGTCAAATTTGCCTTCGCACACTTACTGCAAAGGCTCACTTACAAATAATGGCCATTTATGCACAGGTACCAAGGGGCACCCAGCACTTGTGAATCCTATGCTAGCAAGGACTCAACGCTTTTAGTATCAAATAACAATCGCCACAATGGTATCTTGGAAATTACCAATCAACTATATTAGGACAATCTGTCTCAGGATGGTTTCTTCCGTACTGACTCATCTAAAGTTCATCATCATGACCATGATGGAGTAGGTTAGTGTATTTCATCTAAAAAGACAGATAAACAAAGATATTAGAGTTAAGTCAAAATTCTTTTCAGCTATTTGATGCTTAAAATATGTGCTTGTGGTGAGATCTCTACAGCTGTCTTTAGGCTTGTGGCAATATGAACAAGGTATGTTACGGATATGTTTCCAGGGAAGGCCAGGAGTTTAAGTTCTAATCCCACTATTGACTGTCATCCTCTCAAAATCCTCTCATTTGGTAAATTGAGATGGTTCTTGAATCAAGCATTAGATAACAGCATTGTAGCAAAAGTTACCAGGAGTACAAAAGTACCTTGATCAATTGAGGATCAATTTTGTTACCATTTGAGTGAGCTGAGGGCTATTTTCCAGCAGTTCCTCGAATGTTAACAGTCTTAGATGAATTTGGTTAGGCTCACCTTCAAGCTTATTATGCAGTAAAACAATGACAGCCTGTATTAGTTTCAACTGGCATTCATAGAGTTTTCTTTAGTGCACTCAGGGACATTTTAGACCTGTCTGACTTTCCTTAGGTGAAGTGCTCATGTAACATGAGGACACGTCAGGGAATAACTCTGCTGATTCTAATTATGGATAGGGGACCAGTGAGCTGAATCAGACTATTCTATTTTGACATACAAGGGTTGTTGATTTAGAGAATGGATGTTTTCTTCTTCACTTTGCATATTGACACATATTGTCCTTCACACCATGAGGACTGGTATGTCAAAAACTGAGTTTGAATCCCAATCCCACTATTGACTGTCCCAAATTAAAATCCTTTTACTGGGTAACTTGTGCTGGTTTGTGAATCAATCATGGTGTCAAAAAACAGCAGGGCTACACTTTCCCACAGATCCATTTTGATCAGTTATAAAGTGGTATTTCCAATGTAAATCTAGAGATTGCTGTGGCTCAGAATCTCGTACCATTCTAGTTACAGGAGGACATTTAAAAAATGTAATTCTCAGGATGTGGGCGTTGCTGGCAAAGTTGGCATTTTATTGCCCATCCCTAGTTGCTCTGAGAAGGTAGTGGTGGGCCAACTGAGTGGCTTGCTTCAAAGCGCAGTTGAGAATTAACCATGTTAGTGTGGGACTGGAATTACACCTAGGCCAGACCAGGCATAGGCAGCAGTTTTTCTTCATAAAGGACATTAGTGAATCAGTTGGGTTTTTAACGACAATCTGACAGCTTCATGGTCACTTTTACTGATACCAGTTCTTTATTCCAGATTTTTTTATAAACTGAATTCAATTCTTAAACTGCCATGGTGGGATTTGAAGTCACATTCACTGGATTATTAGTCCAGGCCACTGGATTACTAGTCCAGATTAAGGAATTTTTGTATTCTTGTTAAATGTACAAAATGTTTTTCATTGCTAGTAAATGTTACAAACTGTTGTGTGTGTGTACTCCAAGCATCGTAATATCATCACATACATGCATTATGCAATAACATCAGTAGGCAATTGGAAAGCCAGGGAGTAAGATCAGGTTTTGGAAAATCCAGTATAAATTTGTTTTCTAAACCCAAAGCAACCTCGAGAATGATTTACTCTCAGTTCACTTAGTGCAGTATAACTGTATCCAAAAAGGGTTACTCCCCTTAAGTTTAAGAGCAAGTTTTTGCGAATTATTGAACTTTGGCTTAAAATGCTTTTGAACATAACAAGAATGGTTTGAATTGCTTTCAGGCATTTTCATTACATAAATGAAAATGGGATTAGACAAAGTCAACATGGATTTATGAAAGGAAAATCGTGTTTGACAAACCGACTGGAGTTTTTTGAGGATGTAACTGGTAGGATAGATAAGGGAGAACCAGTGGATGTGGTATATTTGGATTTTCAGAAGGCCTTTGATAAAGTCCAACATAAGAGGTTAGTGTGCAAAATTAAAGCACATGAGATTAGGGGTAATATACTGGCATGGATTGAAAATTGGTTAACAGACAGGAAACAGAGAGTAGGGGCCCGATTTTACCAGGGGTGCGGGTACTCGGCGGGTAGGCCAGCGGGCGCGTTTTCAACGCGCCCGGTGAAATTAGTGGGTTGCCCGTGCGATCGTAGCAGGCAACACACTATTTGGATCCACTTACCTGCTCCTCCGGGTTCCCCGATGCTGATCTGCGCGTTGGGCGGCCTGCGCATGCGCAGTAGGATCGGTCAGCTGGAGGTGCTCTATTTAAAGGGGCAGTCCTCCACTGACAGATGCTGCCACAAACAGCAAAAATTACATCATGGAGCAGCCCAGGGGGAAGGATGCTCCCAGTTTAATGATGCCTCACCCCAGGTATCATTAGATGGGGTGAGGAGGAAGGGGAGGACAGAGATCTTCCCCCCGGCGGGCGGGAGGAAGCGGCCCACCTCTGCCACCAAGAAGGCCTGGCTCGAGGTGGCAGAGGGGGTCACCTGCGCCACCAACATATCGCCCACCTGCATACAGTGCAGGAGGCGCTCCAATGACCTCAGTAGGTCAGCAACAGTGAGAACACGTAGTCTTTCCCCTACACTCCGCCTGCCACAACACTGCCCCCACCCCACATCTCCTTCGGCACTGCCAACACTACTCTGTCACATGACCCCTCATACCCACTCAAACCTCATCCTCAACTTACCTGCATCTACTCACCTCGCGAGTACTCACCCCGCCACTAC
This sequence comes from Heptranchias perlo, assembly GCF_035084215.1. Lineage (NCBI taxonomy): Eukaryota > Metazoa > Chordata > Chondrichthyes > Hexanchiformes > Hexanchidae > Heptranchias > Heptranchias perlo. The sequence goes on from NC_090335.1 coordinate 55,791,988, forward strand.
CACGCAACCCAATCCTCATACAATCTCATGGCTCTATCCCATACTCACCCTCTCGTGCATCTCTCTCACGGCCAGCCTCACTCAACCTGCCACCACCTGTGCTGCAGCCACAGGGCATGCATCACATATGTGCAGTAGGCAGCGTAAGGCAAACGTGTCGTGAGCATGAAGGGGATGCACAAGGGTGTTTGAGGGATTGTCATGGTTCTTACTTCTATTGAATTAAAGAACAACTCACATCACACATTATATTGGCACCACTACTGCCATGTCTTCGCGAATCCTGTCCGGTTTGTGCAATAATGCCCGCTCCTGGGTATCCCTATGAGAACCCACCACTGATGCCACCCAGTGTGTCACTGCAGAGTGGGTGTAGGTGTATTTGCAGGCTTCTTCTGCGCAGACGACTGAGAGACATCGGGGATGTCCCCGGTTGCAGCCTGGAAGGCTGTGGAGCAGAAGTTCGGGAGGGCAGTGGTGACTTTGACAGCGACAGGTAGGAAGATGGTGCACGGGCCAGCCAGGAGCAGCTCGGCATGAAAGAGGCTGCAGATGTCCACGGCTACATGTCGAGTGACTCTGAGCCTCCGTGTGCACTGCTGCTCAGAGAGGTACAGGAGGCTGAGCCTCGGTCTGTGGAACGTGGGGCGAGGGTAGTGCCCTCTGCGACGCATCTCTCTCTGCGGTAGCCCTCCCTCCTGCTGTGCAGGTGGATGTGTCACAGCACTCTGTTGTGGAGCTCCACTTGTCAGAGGTTGACGGCGTGGATGGCGAGGCTGGTGAGGCTGGTGATGCTGTTCGCCCTCCGAGGAGGTCATGACTGCAGCTACGGCGGCCCCCATCCACAAGATGTACATCTGAGGGGGTCCGCAATGTAGGTACATGTCTCTGGACCCCGGCGTAAGTGTGCAGGTTGGTGACTTCGACCATCAGGAGGAGGGTGGTGGAGGCCAAACTTTGTCCCAAGTGACAGAGCGGCCTCCTGCAATGGCTGAGGGTCTCCCCCCACCCCACCTGTCAAATGGACCTTTGCAGCTGCCACAAGCTGACGGCTGCAACACGTCCATTTCAACTGGGACTGTTTCCCCCAGTGTGTGAAACAGTCCCATGTTTATCCAAAATCACACACAGTCCCTTAATCAGGTCAGTTAATGACCTGAACAACCAAAGTAAATACACTCAAGTGGAATCCCGCTGGCTTTAATTGCCTGCGGGATTCCCTCCAGCGGGGGCTGCGCACGCACCCCCGCACGTCAGCGCGGAACCTGGACGTGGGCGGGATCGAGGCGCGATCCGGTCCCGCTCCGGGATTTCGGGATTTTCGGGGCCCCCCCGCCGAGAACGCACCCGGTAGCGGGTGCTAAAATCGAGCCCTAGGATTAAATGGGTCTTTTTTGGGATGGCAGGCAGTGACTAGTGGGGTACTGCAGGGATCAGTGCTTGGGCCCCAGCTAGTCACAATATATATCAATGATTTGGATGAGGGAACCAAATGTAATATTTCCAAATTTGCTGGCGACACAAAACTAGGTGGGATTGTGAGTTGTGAGGAGGATGCAAAGAGGCTTCAAGGCGATTTAGACAAGTTGAGTGAATGGGCAAATACATGGCAGATGCAGTAAACATGGATACATTTGAAGTTATCCACTTTGGTAGAAAAAACAGAAAGGCAGAGTATTATTTAAATGGTGTTAGATTGGGAAATGTTGATGTACAAAGGGACCTGGGTGTCCTTGTACACCAGTCACTGAAAGCAAACATGCAGGTGCAGCAAGCAGTTAAGAAGGTAAATGGTATGTTGGCCTTCATTCCAAGAGGATTTGAGTACAGGAGCAAGGATGTCTTACTGCAGTTATACAGGGCCTTGGTGAGACCACACCTGGAGTATTGTGTACAATTTTGGTCTCCTTACCTAAGAAAGGATATACTTGCCATTGAGAGAGTGCAGCAAAAGTTCACCAGACTGATTCCTGGGATGGCAGGACTGTCGTATGAGAAGAGATTGGGTCGACTAGGCCTGTATTCACTCGAGTTTAGAAGAATGAGAGGGGATCTCATTGAAACGTATAAAATTCTGACAGGACTAGACAGACTGGATGCAGGGAGGATGTTTCCCCTGGCTGGGGGGATCCAGAACGAGGGGTCACAGTCTAAGGATAGGGGGTAGAACATTTAGGACTGAGATGAGGAGAAATTTCTTCACTCAGAGGGTGGTGAACCTGTTGAATTCTCTACCACAGAAGGCTGTGGAGGCCAAGTCACTGAATATATTTAAGAAGGAGCTAGATAGATTTCTAGACACAAAAGGCATCAAGGGGTATGGGGAGAGAGCGGGAATATGGTATTGAGAGAGAGGATCAGCCACGATCATATTGAATGGCGGAGCAGGCTCGAAGGGCCGAATGGCCTACTCATGGGGCTCGATTTTTGGATCCGAGCCGGCGGGTTCATGGCAAGGGGGCTCCAAATATCAGGGATTCCCGGGGCGGGTCCGGAGCCTGGCTCCAACCCGCCCACTTCCGGGTTCCCCAGTGATGTACTTAGATGCGCTCGCAGCCCCCGCATGCGGGACTCCCGCCGGCAATTAAAGCCGGCGGGACCCCACTTAAGGCGATTAATTTGATAGTTCAGGTCATTAGCAGACCTAATTTGTAGGATATTTTAGGAGGGGTGGGATTTTCAACTAAACTGAGAGTGTTTCCCGTACTGGGGAATACACTCCCAGTTGAAATGGACGTGTTGCAGCCACCAGTCTATGGGAGCTGTAAAGGTCCATTTGACAGGTGTTGGGGGGGTGGAGACCCTCACTCATTGCAGGAGGCCACTCTGTCACTTTGGACAAAGTTTGGCCTCCACCACCCTCCTCCTAACAATAAAATTCACAAACTTGCACACTTACCCCGGTGTCCAGACACACATAACTACCTTGCGGACCCCCTCAGATGTGCATCTTCCAGATGGAGGCCGCCGTAGCTGCAGTCATGACCTCCTCGGAGGGCAAACAGCATCACAAACCTCGCCGGCCACACCATCCACCTCTGACACGTGGAGCTCCACAACACAGTGCTGTGACACATCCACCTGCACAGCAGGAGGGAGGGCAACCGCAGAGTCTACAGACCAAGACTCAGCTTCCTGGACCTCTCTGAGCAGCAGTGCACACGGAGACTCGGAGTCACTCAACATGTAGACATCTGCAGCTTCCTTCTTGCCAGTCTGCTCCTAGCTGGCCTGAGCACCATCTTCTTACCTATCGCTGTCAAAGTCACCACTGCCCCCAACAACTTCTCCTCCGCATCCTTTCAATGTGCCACCGGGGATATGGCCGGTGTCTCTCAGTCGTCTGCACAAAAGAGCCCTGCAAATACACCTACACCCACACTGCAGTGACACAATGGGTGGCATCAGGTGTGGGTCTTCATGGTCATCCTCAGGAAAGGGCATTATTGCGCAAACCAGACAAGATTTTCAAAGATGTGGCAGTAGTGGTGATAACAAATTTTTATGTTTTTTTGCAAAACAAAGGAAAATAAATCAAAAACATGACATTTCGTCTTTCACCCTTGTGCATCCCCTTTGTGCTCACAAATCCTTCACCTTACGTTTACGGGAACTCCTACGTGGTGCTACCCCTGTGGCTTCAGCAGATGTAGTGGCAGGTTGCTCTTGTCCATGCCCTGACCGATGAGATGCTTTGCGCGACAACCTCTAGGTTTCAGTGCCCATGAGGGCCCCTCCACAGACTGCTCCACCTGCAGGGGCAGACTCGACCACCTGGAGAGGGGGCAGCATTGCGGGTACTGGTTGAGAGGGGGCAACGGGTGAGACGTGGGAGCGCTTTGAGTGGCGTCCCCACTTCCATGTCCCCTTTCACCATCATCCCTCTCCTGGCCCAGGCCCACATCACTCCTTCCACCCTGCTGGATGACACTTTGGAGGACTTGTGTGAAACCTTGGAAGGCCAGTTGTAAGGTATCTGTCAGCCTGTTTAAGGTGGCAGAATGTTGCTCACCCTGAATCCGAACGGCCGTTGTCAGGGCCTGAATGGACTCATTGTTGAGCCGTGCTTGAAGCTCGATAGAGGCTAGCCTTTCCTCCATCGCAGACATTCCCACACCTACCCGCGACATTATCTCAGAGATGCCTTCACGTCCCTGTGACAGTATTCCACGCATGCAGGAGTTGGACTCCTCCATCCTCTGCGCGATTGTGGAGAGTGCACGTGGCAACTGTTCCAATACCTCGGCAATGTGCTGCTGCCCCTCGATGACTCTCCTTTTCACGGCTGGCCCCCAGGGTTCAGCCTCTGGGTCCAGCTGAGCAGAGCCTGGAGAAGAGTGGTCCCACCGACGCGGACTCTCCACGGCTGCCCCTGCCACCAGGGTCTGCTCGTGCTCACATGTGCATGGTGACTCACCATGTGCAAGCCCAACTAAGTGAGGACGGAGACCCACCGAGGTGTGTGTATCTGCGCTGGTGGATGTCTGGCTCAGATGTGACGATGGACCCTCAGAGGCCGGCAGGTCCTCTGAGGAATCGCCCTCCGCAGTCATAGTCATAGAGTCATAGAGTCATAGAGTTATACAGCACGGATAGAGGCCCTTCGGCCCATCATGTCCGCACCGGCCATCAGCCCTGTCTACTCTAATCCCATATTCCAGCATTTGGTCCGTAGCCTTGTATGCTATGGCATTTCAAGTGCTCATCCAAATGCTTCTTGAATGTTGTGAGGGTTCCTGCCTCCACAACCCTTTCAGACAGTGAGTTCCAGACTCCAACCACCCTCTGGGTGAAAAAGTTCTTTCTCAAATCCCCTCTAAACCTCCCGCCTTTTACCTTGAATCTATGTCCCCTTGTTATAGAACCCTCAACGAAGGGAAAAAGCTCCTTAGTATCCATCCTATCTGTGCCCCTCATAATTTTGTACACCTCAATCATGTCCCCCCTCAGTGTGAGGACAACACAGTGTGCTGAGAGTTCGGTACGTGTGGGAGTTTGGTAAAGTGGGGGAAGGAGGTGCTGCTTTGCCTTGCTTTTCCTGCAGAGCGGTAGTGGACCTGAGAGCGGTGAGCGGCGGGAGAGAGCGAGACCAGAGCGGGGATAAAAACAGCGCGGAGAGAGCGAGAGTCCAGTCGGTGAGCGGCGGTAAAGAGCGAGACCAGAGCGGAGATATAAACAGCGCGGAGAGAGCGAGAGTCCAGTCGGTGAGCGGCGGGAGAGAGCGAGACCAGAGCGGGGATATAAACAGCGCGGAGAGAGCGAGACCAGAGCTTACTCTGAGAGCGAGACTCTGAGACCAGCGGCAGAGTTCGGGGTGACGTCACCAGTCAGAAAGTGACGCGGCACAGGGGAGGCAGCTGATTGGTGAGTAGGTTCAGGTGAGTATTTCTACCATTTTACTGTAAGTAAAGTAATAAGAAAGGGAAGATCTGCAGGTTTTATAGCAGATAGTGTTTTTTTTAGTGAACCTAGGTCCCTAGTACAGTTAACATTTTCTAATTTCAACGTAATTTAAAAGGGGTAACTAAGCTAAGGCAAGTCATGGCAGCAGACCTCGCACCCGTGATATGCTCCTCCTGCAAGATGTAGGAAGTCATGGACACTACCAGTGTCCCTGCCGACCATGTGTGCGGGAAGTGTGTCCACCTGCAGCTACTGACCGATCGTATCTCGGAGCTGGAGCTGCGGGTGGACTCACTGTGGAGCATCCGCGATGCAGAGAAACTCGTGGATAGCACGTTTAGCGAGTTGGTCACACCGCAGGTAAAGGGTATACAGGCAGGAAGTGAATGGGTGACCACCAGGAAGAGTAAGAGATGCAGGCAGGTAGTGCAGGGGTCCCCTGTGGCCATCCCCCTCTCAAACAGATATGCCACTTTGGATGCTGTTGGGGGGGATGACTTATCAGGGGAAGGCAGCAGCAGCCAACTTCCTGGCACCACGGGTAGCTCTGCTGCACAGGCTGGGAGGAAAAAGAGTGGCAGAGCTATAGTGATAGGGGACTCAATTGTAAGGGGAATAGACAGGCGTTTCTGCGGCCGCAACCGAGACTCCAGGATGGTGTGTTGCCTCCCTGGTGCAAGGATCAAGGATGTCTCGGAGCGGCTACAGAACATTTTGGAGGGGGAGGGCGAACAGCCAGCTGTCGTGGTGCACATAGGCACCAACGATATAGGTAAAAAAGGGGATGAGGTCCTAAAAGCAGAATATAGGGAGTTAGGAGGTAAATTAAAAAATAGGACCTCAAAGGTAGTAATCTCAGGATTGCTGCCAGTGCCACGTGCTAGTCAGAGTAGAAATAGGAGGATATTTCAAATGAATACGTGGCTAGAGGAATGGTGCAAGGGGGAGGGATTCAAATTCCTGGGACACTGGAAACGGTTCTGGGGGAGGTGGGACCAGTACAAACCGGATGGTCTGCACCTGGGCAGGGCCGGGACCGCTGTCCTAGGAGGAGTGTTTGCTAGTGCTGTTGGGGAGGGTTTAAACTAAAGTGGCAGGGGGTTGGGAACCTGAGCAGGGAGAGAGAGGAAAGCGTAACAGGAAGGGACAGAAGGTATGGAGTAATAGGTAAAGTGTTAAAAAAGGAAAAAGCAGGAACTAAGCGTCACAAAACAGATTTGAAAGTTCTTTATCTGAATGCACGTAGCATTCGTAATAAAATGGACGAGTTAACGGCACAAATAACTACGTATGGGTATGATCTTGTGGCCATTACAGAAACATGGCTGCAGGGTGACAACGACTGGGAATTAAATATGCCAGGGTATTTAACAATCAGGAAGGACAGGCAGGAAGGAAGGGGAGGTGGGGTGGCTATGTTAATAAAGGAAGGAATCACTGTAATACAGAGAAATGATATTGGGACAAAGCATCAAGATAATGAAACAGTTTGGGTGGAGATAAGGAATAATAAGGGAAAAAAAAACATTAGTGGGCGTAGTATATAGGCCTCCTAATAGTTGCAACTCTGCTGGAAGAAATATTAATCAGGAGATAGTCGGGGCATGTAATAAGGGAGCAGCCATAATTATGGGGGATTTTAATTATCATATTAACTGGACAAATCAAATTGGGCAGAGCAGCCTTGAGGACGAGTTCATTGAGTGCATCAGGGATGGATTTCTTGAGCAGTATGTAACTGATCCTACAAGGGGGCAGGCAACCTTGGACCTGGTCCTGTGTAATGAGTCAGGATTAATTAATAATGTCCTAGTTAAGGATCCCCTTGGAACGAGCGACCACAACATGGTTGAATTCCATATCCAATTAGAGGGTGAGAAGGTTGATTCTCAAACAAGCGTACTGAGCTTGAATAAAGGAGACTATGATGGTATGAGAGCGGAATTGATTAAAGTGGACTGGGAAAATAGATTAAAGGGTAAGACGGTACATGAGCAGTGGTGTTCATTTAAGGAGTTATTTTACAACTTTCAAAATAAATATATTCCACTGAGGAAAAAAGGGTGTAAAAGAAATGACAGCCATCCGTGGCTAAGTAAAGAAATCAAGGATAGTATCCGACTAAAAACAAGGACATATAAGGTAGCCAAACTTAGTGGGAGGATAGAAGATTGGGAATTCTTCAAAAGACAGCAAAAAGTAACTAAAGGATTGATTAAGAAAGGGAAGTTAGATTATGAAAAGAAATTAGCAAAAAATATAAAAACAGATAGCAAGAGTTTCTATAGTTATATAAAAAGAAAAAGGGTGGCTAAGGCAAACATAGGTCCCTTAGAGGATGAGACCGGGAAATTAATGGTGGGAAACATGGAGATGGCAAAAATGCTGAACAAATATTTTGTTTCAGTCTTTACAGTAGAGGACACTAAGAATATCCCAACACTGGACAAACAGGGGACTCTCGGGGGGGAGGAGCTAAATACGATTAAAATCACTCAGGAGATGGTACTCAGTAAAATAATGGGACTCAAGGCGGATAAATCCCCTGGACCTGATGGCTTCCATCCTAGGGTCTTGAGGGAAGTGGCAGTAGGGATTGTGGATGCTTTGGTGATAGTTTTCCAAAATTCCCTGGACTCAGGAGAGGTCCCGGCAGATTGGAAAACTGCTAATGTAACACCCTTATTTAAAAAGGGTAGTAGGCAGAAGGCTGGAAATTATAGGCCAGTTAGCTTAACATCTGTGGTGGGTAAAATTTTGGAGTCTATTATTAAGGAGACAGTAACGGAACATTTAGATAAGCATAATTTAATAGGACAAAGTCAGCATGGCTTTATGAAGGGGAAGTCATGTCTGACAAATTTGCTTGAGTTCTTCGAGGATATAACGTATAGGGTGGATAAAGGGGAACCAGTGGACATAGTGTATTTAGACTTCCAGAAGGCATTCGACAAGGTGCCACATAAAAGATTATTACTTAAGATAAAAAATCACGGGATTGGGGGTAATATTCTGGCATGGGTGGAGGATTGGTTATCGAACAGGAAGCAGAGAGTTGGGATAAATGGTTCATTTTCGGACTGGCAACCAGTAACCAGTGGTGTTCCACAGGGGTCGGTGCTGGGTCCCCAACTCTTTACAATCTATATTAACGATTTGGAGGAGGGGACCGAGTGCAACATATCAAAATTTGCAGATGATACAAAGATGGGAGGGAAAGTAGAGAGTGAGGAGGACATAAAAAACCTGCAAGGGGATATAGACAGGCTGGGTGAGTGGGCGGAGATTTGGCAGATGCAATATAATATTGGAAAATGTGAGGTTATGCACTTTGGCAGGAAAAATCAGAGAGCAAGTTATTTTCTTAATGGCGAGAGACTGGAAAGTACTGCAGTACAAAGGGATCTGGGGGTCCTAGTGCAAGAAAATCAAAAAGTTGGTATGCAGGTGCAGCAGGTGATCAAGAAAGCCAACGGAATGTTGGCTTTTATTGCTAGGGGGATAGAATATAAAAACAAGGAGGTATTGCTGCAGTTATATAAGGTATTGGTGAGACCGCACCTGGAATACTGCATACAGTTTTGGTCTCCATACTTAAGAAAAGACATACTTGCTCTCGAGGCAGTACAAAGAAGGTTCACTCGGTTAATCCCGGGGATGAGGGGGCGGACATATGAGGAGAGGTTGAGTAGATTGGGACTCTACTCATTGGAGTTCAGAAGAATGAGAGGCGATCTTATTGAAACATATAAGATTGTGAAGGGTCTTGATCGGGTGGATGCAGTAAGGATGTTCCCAAAGATGGGTGAAACTAGAACTAGGGGGCATAATCTTAGAATAAGGGGCTGCTCTTTCAAAACTGAGATGAGGAGAAACTTCTTCACTCAGAGGGTGTTAGGTCTGTGGAATTTGCTGCCCCAGGAAGCTGTGGAAGCTACATCATTAGATAAATTTAAAACAGAAATAGACAGTTTCCTAGAAGTAAAGGGAATTAGGGGTTATGGGGAGCGGGCAGGAAATTGGACATGAAGCTGAGTTCGGATCGGTCAATGCCCTGTGGGTGGCGGAGAGGGCCCAGGGGCTATCTGGCCGGGTCATGCTCCGACTTCTTGTGTTCTTTAGATTTGTGGTTGGGATCAGATCAGCCATGATCTTATTGAATGGCGGAGCAGGCTCGAGGGGCCGATTGGCCTACTCCTGCTCCAATTTCTTATGTTCTTATGTTCTCAGCCTCCTCTGCTCCAAGGAAAACAAACCCAATCTTCCCAGTCTCTCTTCATAGCTGAAGCGCTCCAGCCCTGGTAACAGAAGTCACGGCAGATGGCCCTGCAAGAGAACAGAAAGCAATATTAAGCATGTGGACAGATGTTGAGGTGCTGCAGATGCCAAGTGATGTTAAGATTATTCGCTATCATGAGTGTTGAGTGTTAGATTTCTGTCATCAGCCACTTGTGCACTCCCAGCCTCGGTGTCCGCCATGGACAGGCACTCCAGCGTCTGGCTTATTTCGAGTGCCTGCTGCTCCGCATCTGTTAAGGCCACCTGGTGTGGCGGGCCCCTCCGGTCCTTGCCCTCTCCCGGGCATTCTGGCATCTCTTCTCCTATCAAGGCAAAACACAGAGGCGTGATTGAGTGATGGTTGCATGGTGACCTGCTGCATGCATCGGTGTGGGTGGGGGTGAGCCTGAGGGAAATGCATGGGAGGGTGCGTGTGAGACATAGCCATGAGATTGTATGAGGATTGGGTTGCATGGTAGTGTTCGAATGGGAACTGGGGCGGTGAGTACGTGCAGGCAAGGTGAGGATGATGGTTGAGTGAATGTGAGGAGTGATGCGAGAGCGTTGTAGCAGCAGTGCAGAAGGAGTTGTGTGGTGGTGGAGGTGATGTGGAAGACGGAGTGTGGGAGAATGCGTAAGTATACTCACATTGGCTGACCTGGTTAGGTCATTAAATCTCTTCCTGCACTGCACCCAGGTTCTGGACACATTGCTACTGCTGGTGACCTCCTCGGCCACCTCCAGCCAGGCCTTCTTGGTGGTGGAGGGAGGACACTTCCTCCCATCCGATGGGAAAAAAATTTCCCTCCTGCACCTCACCCCATCGAGCAGCACCTGGAGTGAGGAGTCAGAGAACCTTGGAGCAGCCTTGCCTCTGGCCTGCTCCATGATCCAAAATTGGTTCTTTGCTGCAAGAGGAGCTTTGGAGGACTGCCCCTTTAAATAGGGCTCCTCCTGCTGACAGCCTGTGATGCGGGTGCGCAGTGCGCCCGGTGCGTAGGTCTAGAACGGGAAACTCGGAAGCCAAGGTAAGTGCCTTCGATTAGGCTGCGATCGCATGCGGAGCACCCCGAATTCACTGGGCGCCCAGTCGACCCCCCCACTGCCAACCCGCCTCCTTCCTAATATCGAGCCCATGCTCCTAATTTCTAAGTTTCTATGTTTCTAAATGCCTGAAACAGAATAAGGGTGGAGCTATTAGGATTGCTCAGAGATAATGACCATATTCTGACAAGTGAGTCAGAAGCAGGAACTCATGAGCATTGACGAGCATTCAGTACCACACCCAAATTTTCATTGTCAGGTTTTTGGTTAGCAATCAGAAACAGGAAATGCAGTGAGTTTGCTCTCCTCCCTGCTCTGGGGACATTATGGTAATAATGGGAGTCCTGCCTGAGATAAGCTAACTCTGCACTGATTTGGGATTGAGAAAAGCACCTTCCTGGGCTCAGTACCACCCCAAGCAGCTCCTTTACTCTTTTCACTAAACTATCCAGAGATGGTGACCACCTGAATTTTAGACTCGGGTGCTATTGTTAGGGTAAAAACGAGGATTTTTTTTTTTTGTGGATGCTGAACTTGAATTCAGCGGTGATGCTTTAATGACAACAACAACTTGGATTTATATAACTTAGAAAAACTTCCCAAGACACTTCACAGAGATTTAATCAGACAAAACTTGACGCCGAGCCAAAGTAAGAGACATTAGGAGGGGGTGACTAAAAGCTTGGTCAAAGGGATAGATTTTAAGGAGGGTCTTAAATGAGGTGAGGGGGTTAGAAAGGCAGAGGAGTTTAGGGAGGGAATTCCAGAGCTTAAGGCCTAGACAGCTAAAAGCCAGTGGTGGGATACACAAGAGGTCAGAGCTGGAGGAACTCAAAGTTTTCGAAGGGTTGTAGGGCTGGAGGAGGTTACAGAGATAGGGAGGGGTGACACCAAGAAGTGATTTAAATATGAGGATGAGAATTTTAAATTGGAGGTGTGGAAGGACCTGGAGCTAACGTAGAACAGCGAGCACAGGGACAATGGGCAAGCAGGTTGGTGCAGGATAGGATACAGGCAGCAGATTTTTGAATAAATTGAAGTTTATGGAGGGTGGAGGATGGGAAGAGAGAATTAGAACAGTCAAGTCTGGAGGCGATGAAGTCATTGATCACGGTTTCAGCAGCAGATAGAGGTGGGGCGAGGCGGACAATGTTACAGGAGGTGGAAGTATGTGGTCTTTGTGATGGAGAGAATGGGGGTAATCTTAACCCCGCAGGATGGGTGGGAGAGGGGTTAAATTGTTAGAAATGGGAAACCCGACCCCAACCCAGCATGAACATGCCTACTTCTGGTTTAACTGGGGCGGGTTGGGGGTCGGGCGAGTAACCCGCTCTTGAGAGGTAGGTCAGTAATTATATTATGTTAATGAGGCTCAATGCCTCAGATTTTGTCAACCATTCGGATTTAACACCACCAGCACGGGTTTCCCAGGGCTTGCCATACCCGGCAGCTAAAGGGAGGCGAGAACTGTCGGATCCAGCAGGTAAGTGATTTTCCAGCACTGCTTGTGAGCCAGGAAGAGCAGGAGTGCTTCCCCCCAGCCCCCCAAACAAACTTGCCGCAATCTATCTGATCTCCCCCCCCCCCCCACAATCTTCAGAACCTCCCGCAATCCGATCTCTCCCCCGCCCCCCCCCACCACGACCTTCAGATTTCCTCCCTGCGATCCGATCTCTCCCCCCCCCACGATCTCCAGACCCCCTCCCAGCGATCCAATCTCTCCCCCCGTGACCTTCAGGCCACCCCACCGCGATCTAATCTCTCCCCTCCCCCCCCCACCCCACCACGATCTAATCTCTCCCCTCCCCCCCCCCATTCCACCGCGCTCTCACCCTCCCTCCCTCCTCTCTGGTCCCTGGCTGCGGCCTTGTACAGCAGGCTTTCCCGCCCAGCAGCCAGTCAACCTCTCAACCTGAGTGAAAATATTCTAATGAGGTCCTGCCATTATATTCAGGAGGACCCTCTGCCTTTCCCATATATCCAGGTTTCCCGGCCACTGACAAGCGCCCTCCTCTCCCTCTCCGCCTCCCCATTAATATCAGGACCAATATGTTAGAAGCTTAGCTCAGGGTCAAATAGGGCGCCGAGTTTGCAAACAGCCTGTTTCAATCTGAGACTATGGCTGGAGCGATGGATAGAATCTCTGGTGAGGGGACGGAGTTTGTAATGGGAGCTGAAGACGAAGGGTTTGATCGTCCCAATGTTTAATTGGAGGAAATTGTGGCTCATCTAGGGCTGGATGTCGGACAATCTGTCTAATGACATAGAGGCACTGACCCGTTTTGAGACAGGTGGTGGAGACGTCGAGCTGGGTGTTGTCGGCATGCATATGGAACCTAACCCCACGTCTGCGGATGATGACTCCAAGGGGCAGCATGCAGATGAGGAAGAGGAGGGGGACAGGATAGATCCTTTGGGGATTCCAGAGGTAATGTTGGAGATGCTCTGGCTACAATTGGATGGGTAAGAGTGGAACCAAGCAAGGGCAGTCTGAATGAGCTGGACAATGGAGGGGAGGCATTAGAGGAGGATGGTGTTGTCGACTGTGTCAAAGGCAGTAGAGAGGTCAAGGAGGGTGAGATGGGACAATGCACTACAGTGGACAGTCACAGAGGATGTCACTTGTGACTTTAATTCTGGCTGTTTCAGGCACAGAAACCTGATTGGAGAGATTCAAACATGGAGTTGCAGTAAAGATGGGCATGGATTTGAGAGGCGACAACATGTTGAAGGATTTTGGAGAGGAAAGGGATGGTTGGTGATGGGGCAGTTATTTGCAAAGACCGAAGGGTTGAGGGTGAGTTTTTTGATGAGGGGGTTGATGAAATTGTACATACCCCTCAATTGAGTTGTTATAGGAAGCTAGCTGCATTTGAACAAGATTTAATTCATTTGGAAAATAAAAACGAAGCAATTATTTTGCTTCAGTAATTGGGACGATGAGGCAGCCATTCAGACATGTAAAACTTGTCGTGTGAGCATGTTAACTATTTCACTGCTGGGTAAATTGGCCTTTTTTAGATTAAGGACATCTGAGCAATGTGTTTCGATTACATTGATTAGTTGTTTATTTTGGCCATATGCTGGCTTCCATTGAAATGAATAATTTAACAAAAAATGAACACTCGTAAAAATTGCCCTTTGCCAAATGTCAACTAGGCAACCTATTATACAGCACGTGTAATGGAAGCTCGAACAGATGTTGTGAGTAGCAAAGGGTTTTCCCCCATTTTCCAAAAGTCTCTACATTAAGCCTTCAACACGAAGCAAGTCACATCAATATTCTTTATCTGCATCTTGAACTCAGATCAGCTTTTATCGTATATCATGTGTCCAGCTCACACAAATTGTCACCTGACACAAAGCAAAGAAAAATCAAAAGTATCTAATTCTTCAGGCTGAATAGAGGTAATCTTTCTCAGCATCCAATTTTGTTATGCCTGACCTGGGTACGCTTGTCAGTGACACTGGACTCCACATCTCAACGTTCCTCCATTCCCTAACATCCTTTTGTTGAGCATAAAAATAATCGACAAAAAATATCAATGTAGAAATTGTTTAAGAACATTAATGCAATTAAACTGAGATTGATAGATTTTTGTTAAGCAAGGTTATTGAGGGTTACGGAACCAAGGTGGGTAGATGGAGTCAAGATCAGCCATGATCTAATTGAATGGTGGAACAGGCTCGAGGGGCTGAATGGCCTACTCCTGTTCCTATGTTCCTTCCTATGTTCCAATTGCGGATTTTAAAAGATTTGTTTTGTAAATTCTGTACGCTGAACATTTCAGACTGCATGTTATAATAGCAACAGAATGGGGTAGATTTTTTTTGATGGGTTTACAAATATCCAAAATGTGATGGACTAGCAAGTTTTGCACATTCTACTTTCCAGCTGAGCCAATCCCATGGGATTTCCTGAGATCAGCCCTAATCAAACGTGCAGGTGAGCTCCTGGCACATGGTGAACCTAGTGCTCGAAGGTCACCAGAGAGGGGAAAATGATGCGTGGTAACCTTCAAAGGGCTGCTGGGAAAATTAAAGTGATAGAGCACAAAAAAGTAAGAAGCCACATATAGAGACAAACATTTTGTTAATCTTTAAAAAGGTTGTAAATAAAATGAATATTTCACCTTTTCCAAAGACTGTTTGGAGCAAAAAAGAAAGTGTCTGGCAAAACATAGTGGTAGACACAATGAATGCAAAGGCAGGAAACCAAGGCCTCAATTTTACCTCGGGGTGGGGCGGGCAGTAATTTTAAGCCGCCTGGTGGAAACTGACGGAATCCAATCACCTGCCCGTTTTACGCCATGCCCAATTTTACTTTGCATTGAAATCAATGGAAAGTAAAATCAGGCAGCATATAAAACGGGCAGCCAATCTGACTGTGTCAGTTTCCCATCGGGCGGGTTAGATTAAAATTACCTTCTTCATTTCAGTTTAAAACTTGCCCGCTGCAGCTAACAACATATCCGGGGTATTTTATCCCCTGCCCTCATTATAATCTCACCGATTTTCCCACTGAATCGGCTGACCCAATGGTAAACCCGCCTACTTCTGGGGGGAGCAATTACAGCGGGAATGCACATCTTAAAGGAAAGTTGCATTCCCTTGTGGCTTCTCTCGTTTCCAAGGTGGTAGAGTAAGAATCTTCTGAGAAATGAGAGCGAGGAGGGAATTGCTGTTCCCCAGCAACGTGAGGTAGGTTACCAAACACTTTCTCCACCATGCATGGAGAAAGATTGTCAGCTCTAGGAGTGCCAACCCCAGGACCTGGATACAGTTAATGAAGCACTTCAGTGACTTCACTACAACAGTGAGCGCTGCTCTTCATTTATCCCTCCCTCTCTATGACACATGGCAGCAGTCCTTTCATTATGGTAAGTGTAGGCAGTTAGGTGCTGCTGATCTCCCTGGCAATCCTTCTTTTACCTTGTACCACATCAACCATGAAATACAGTGGAGTAGATTTTCGTCTTCACTATCTGGAATGTAATGGTATATAAATCAGGCGTGTTCTATAACAGGCAGGCGATGCACTCTGCTAGATTACTACCCAGGCAGGGAAGGTGAAAATGTACTCCACTGTATTTGGGATGCTTCAAAACTAAACTCGTCACTAAGCTGAACTTGACTTGCCAACCAGGATATCACACTTCACTTATATGCCTTGTTGCTCCCTGACTTCCCATGAAAGTTTGATTTATTTTTGTGTTCCCAATTTTTCAGCTCTCTGTTCAGCTAAAGGCTTCTAAATGCTTCAGTTTCATTTGACTTTCAGGTGAACTAGCAAACAGTATCGGCTAGTTTAAGTTCCACAAAAACATGCTTTTAGGAGGAAATGAAAATGCTCCAAAAAAAAATTTGAAGAACACTTTTTTCATAAAATTAAGACAATTAGTATTAGAAATCTGTACTAAAAAATATATTGCAAAGCAAAAAACAATCTTTGGGCCCTTTAATCATGTAGTTACCCTTAAGCCCATTCCAAATGGGAGAAATAAGCTCCCAGCTCTATCCCAGTCTAAGTATAAGGAAGATGGAATAAGGCGCCATTTAAATATATTATAATATTAATATTAAGCTATGGCTCATTTTCACAGTGGATACTTCAAGCCAGTCTAAAAAACCTGCCAGACAATCGCATTTGGCGCAAAAGTGGCTTTAATCCAGCTATATGCCTCTTGGGCAGATTTTCCTGTCCTGAAGTTCCTGTTTTTCTCCTGTACCTCTGGCTTTAGGACCAGAAAATTTACCCTTATACATTTTTTCTAACCTCTTGAACTCATAACCAGAACAAGTTGCGATTGCAGACCTCATTAGGTTAGCCTTTTACCAAAGCAATTCCCTGAAAAAACAATTACATCACCAAAGGTGTTAGTTTCTCATCGTAATATATTTACTGAACAAATGTCAGCAATTTGCAGATACTCTCATATTGGTGTCAAAACTTATGACGACATGAAACTTTCACAGTGCAATCAAAATATGTCTGTTCTTGGAAGCCTGACATATACAGAAGTTCAAATAAACACATCAAAGGCTGCTTGTCCAATAGAAAAACACCATTTAGACATCTCAACGACAAATTGAGTAATGTAGATACTCTAAAAAAAATGTCTGTTCACCAATGGAACTCATAGTTTGTTACAGTTGATTAATTATATTTACGTGTTACAATTTATGCAGTAATGTGACTTTGGGGTTTCCTTATGTATTAACTTACAGGGATTCCCCCCCATGCCCTTTGACTAATATAGATGTTGAAGTCATGCAGAGTTTCTCAAAGGTGGCTTTTTAAAATAACCAAATGCTCAGAGGGTTTTCCGAATGCACTGCACGAGATGTTGTGTCATCGGATTTGGTGCTTCGTTGATGAGTAAGCTAGTTAGTTTAAAATATTTTAGTTGACAAAGAATTGAATAAAGTAGAATTCTTTCGTAAAGTTTAGGCCTCCCATGGACTCCTTTCTCCCCCTTCCTGAACGCAACCCCCAAAAAACACCCCCCGGTAGTTGATCCCTTGTGTCAGCGGGCGGGCGGTCGCTGAATCATGCAATATTTCGACCAATGCCCCGGGAGTTAAAATATCTCAGGCCTCATTTCAGTAGCTGCGGATGAGTTTCCAACTCACCTCGCCACCCACCCGCCCAAAACCCGCTCAGAGTTAAAATCAGGGCAAGAATTATTTGCCACATCAACAGCTGATATGAAACAACTGAAGAAAACAGAGACTGAAGTAGCAGTGTGGTGGTATAGTTTTGATATGTAAATGTGCTGCACCATAAAATGATGTGCTACACATTTATGCCAATGATTTCCATCGGGGCACTAGATCTTGGCTGTGCCAAATCAAGGCCAGCCTCTTCCTGACAGAGAGAGCAAGATATGCCAAGCTGCTGTTACTCATCTCCATACAGGTTGGCACTGGCAGAGGTATGATAGTAAGTCACCTGCCCATCCTTTTGGCCAAGGAATAGTGTATGCCTTGGAGGGAATACAGGGCAAATTATTTTCAATGAAGGCTATATTTTCCACTTTTTTATTGCTGGTCACAGCCTTCTAACAAAATGACATAGGTGCCTGGTTTTGAAATGAGCAATTGATTTGAATGCAATTTTGATAGTGCAAACAGAAAAAAAAGCCAATCACTATGCACTTCCAATAATGATCCTTTAACACATTTCAAACAGCTAATGAACCGTTTAACTGCTATAAATGCTGTGAAGTGTAAAATATTTTTGCAACATGGCCGAGTACAATTTTAAAAGGCTTGTTCCATACATGAGACCCTGCGTACATTTGTGACCATGCGTTACAGAGAGGTTGCAGGGCAGGATTTTTTTTGTGCTGGAAGAAAGGCCCCAAACACAACATGGAGGCAAGAATTACTCTGAGAATTACACAGAATTGCAAGAAATTACAACACAAAAACAGGCTATTCGACCCACAAGCAATACCGCACAAGCAGTAGTCCTAATCCCATGTGCACGTTTTGTTCTCATATGCTTTTACTCCACTTTAAGAACATAAGAAATAGGAGCAGGAGTAGGCCATATGGCACCCTGTGTCTGTTCCACCATTCAATAAGATCATGGCTGATCTTCTAACTCAACTCGCTGACCCATCCTATCCCCAACTTTCCTTCAATCACCCACCTAATCTGATATGACCACACCATCCTCCTCCAAAACTTCTCCTCCATTGTCCCGCTCAGTGGGATTGCTCTTGCTTAGTTCCACTCTTACCTATCCAATCCTAACCAGACATCTCCAGCAATGGCTTCTCTTCCCTACCCTGCACCGTTACCTCTGGAATCCCCCAAGGATCTATCCTTGTCTTCCTCCTTTTCCTCATGCACATGCTGCACCTTGGTGACATCATCGCAGACATGGGGTTAACTTCCTCATCTACGCTGATGACACCCAACTCTCCCTCTCCAACCATCTCTCTCAACTCCTCCACTGCCTTTCTGTTGTCAGACTACTTATCCACAACCCAATTTTGGATGAGTCACAATTTCCTCCAGCTAAACACTGGGAAGATCAAAGCCATTGTCTTCGGCCCCCACCTTGAGCTCCGTACATTTGCCACCCATTCCATTCCCCTCTCTGGTCATTGACTCAGGCTGAACCGGACTGTTCACAGTCTCGGTGTCCTATTTGACCCAGCTGAGCTTCTAACCCCATTTCTACAACACTACTAATGGCGGCCTCCCCCCCCCCCCACTCATTCTGCTCCCCCTAAGTCCTAGGACTTTCCTGAAGGCTGCTGCTGGTGAGACAGCCTGCCCAAATTGGATCCCAGCAAATGGATGAGCTGCCTCTGGAGGTATGACAGGCTCCAGCAGCTCACCACGATTATTAAATTGAAGCCCAAGGCCCAATTTCTGTCAAGCCTCGGGCCTCCTGGTTTGAGAGTGTGCTAGAAGTGCACGCTGTCCGTTATGCACCCAAAAAACAGGCCAATACAAATTTCTAACCCTACATTCCACACTTCATGCATGGAAGTATACTGACATTTCGGCCTGGTTCATGGAGTAGCACTTCAGTACTTTAATTAGAGGATCCAGCACTAAGTTTGCTGCAGAATAGTAATTTCTTCATGGCAACATGACACACAAGTCAAAAGTATGACATGCAGATCTGATTCGGTTGTGGTAAAAATGTCATATTATAGTTTTTACATTTTGAGATGAGGAGACAATCATGGTGGAGAGTTGCTGACTAATTTTTTAACATCAGGCAGTTTGGCTATTGCCTAGTTTCAGGCTTTTCTGTATTCTATTTCTAGGCTGGAGGTTTTCGGAGAAGGAGCTAAATGTCCTGTTCCATGGGTTCTCCCTCCTTTGCACCTTTCTCATTCTTTGGGGAGGGAAATCATTCCATCTAGTCATCATCATCGCCTCAGCTTCCCATAACTGTTCTTCATTGTGATCTGAAGATTCTCACTGAGCTGTATTGCAAGGGTCCACTAGATTTATCCAGGGACCTAAAGCAAGACTTGAGAATTCCTAAGATCTATGAATTGTCTTGTCGTAGCCTGGACTTCATTATGGGATGGATCCTGATATACAGCTCCGAGTCATGAGCCCTGGTATGAGGGAATGTCGCATGATGAAAGCATCATAATAGCTTCCTGGGTATCTGACATTCATGTGCAGGATAAAATGATTGTCATCACAGACTGGCTGAACATTAATAGAATGAAATCCTTTCCTGTTCATAAAATTGAGGGGGTTGTCATCTGGGGCTTTGAGTGGCACATGCATTCCATCAATTGCTCCTTGCACCTGTGAGAACTCTGCCTGTATGTAGAAGTTAATAGCTCTCTTTCTTTGTTTCTCTGATTCCATTGAGAAGGATATAAATTGCACAGTTCTCCTAAATAGAGTATCAGTGACTTTCTTAATGCATTGGTGAGGAGCTGCCTGACTAATGTGGCAAAGTTCAACTACTGCTGCCTGGAAGGATCCAGTGGCAAAGAAAGTCAAGGCAGTGGTAACCTTGACTGTTACAGACAATGCTGTCCCCCAGCTGGAAGTGAACTGCAGGTCTTCAGCCAGCATTTGACATATTTCGCCCAAACCTCCGTTGGGGGGGGGGGGGCGGAGGGAAGCACAGCCTTTTGAGGCAGTGACAGTCAGACACATCTAAGTAAGACCTTCTTGGTCTGTAGATCCTGGTGAGCGGCTATGTGCATTTCGGGAAAAGGTACCTCTGTGATGCCTTTCTCTAAGAACCTCCAAATTAGCCTCTTATCATAGAATCATAGAAATTTTCAGCATGGAAGGAGGCCATTCGGCCCATGGAGTCCATGTCGGCTCTATGCCTGAGCAACCCAGTTAGTCCCACTGCCCCGCCCTATCCCCGCAGCCCTGCACATTTTTTTGTTTCAAATACTTATCCAGTTCCCTTTTGAAGGCCATGATTGAATCTGCCTCCACCACTCTCTCAGGTAGTGCATTCCAGATCCTAACCACTCATTGTGTGAAAAAGTTTTCTTCTTTGTCCTCATTCTCCTCCTTTTCATTTCATAAGAATAGAGGATTCCCACTGGGAAATTCACATCCCTAATGCAAAGCAGCACTTTGAATACAGCTGGCTAAAGCTAAAAGCAAAAGCCCTGAAAGTATTAAAGAGATCAATACGCAGGTAAAATAAAACCAACCATCAGTAGCAACACACAAAATGGCCTTCTGAATGGGGGATACCTTACTTCAACTCATATTGCCACTTATATAATAGGGGTAATTATTTGGGGTGGAAGTTGGGAAAAATGGGCCAGAGGAGTTAGCCAAGCCTTCTTGACCTCGGTTACATGTGTTGGGTCAGATTACCAGGGGACCTTTTAAAGTGGACAGGTGATTTTTTTTTGGGAGGATAATTCTGGTGCAGTTTTTTTGCAGCAGTTTTGAGGCAGTAACCTTTAAGAATCCATTCTACTCTGGTTTATGCCCCAACTCCACTTGAATACGGGAGTTAATTCAGAGGAGAATCCAGCCCATAGTCTATGAAATGTCAATATTTGCTACCAGCAAATGTGACAGAATTAAGAACAAAATAGTAAACCCCAACTCAAATGTCATCACTTTATTCCCTGCTATCACATGTACTATTTTTTCCCATAAACTCCCCTGTGAGTACACTGTAGTTAAATTCCACTTTCACATGCACTGTTTTCCCCCCTATTTAGTTCCTCTTTGTCTCCCACAGAGCTCCCTTGTGTATTGTACCACGTAGAGTTCCTCTGAATCTAGCGTTTCTTTCTACACTGCTGCAAAATCAAGTGTAACTCAATGTCCAGATCATCCTATAACACTCACCAGTTGCCCAAAATTCCACCGGCACTGCACCAGTTGTTCTCAATTAGAAAGCACTTACTGAAAGCTGCGTACTAACAAATTAATCCTTAGGCAGTGTGTTGATGCACCAGCAGCACCAATAACAACAACAACCTGTATTTACATTTTAAAGTACGAAAACTGCCCAAGGCACTTCTCAGAGCTGTAAGGAAATATAATGGACAATGAGCCAAAGGAGGGTTTATTAAGAGGGGTGACTAAAAGCTTCATCAGAGTGGTGGGTTTTAAGGAGAGTTTAAAAGGAGGAGAGGGAGGTGGAGGGTTTTAGGGAAGGAATTCCAGAGCATGGGGCCAGGGCATCTGAAGGCACAGCCGGCAATGGTGGGATGAAGGAATGGGGTGTGCACCAAGAGGCCAGAGTCAGAGGAAGAAAGAATTTGGAGGGATGGTGTTGCAGAGATGGAGGAAAATACAGAAATAGGGCCGGATGATGCCGTGGATGTGATTTAAACAGAAGGATGAGAATTTTAAATCAGAGATGTTAAGGGACTGGGGACCAGTAAATCAACAAGGACAGGAGTGATGGCAAGCAAGATTTGGTGTTGGATAGGATACAGGCAGCAGAGTTTTGGATAAGCTGCTGTTTACCGAGGGATGAAGAATGGGAGGCCGGCCAGGAGAGCATTAGTATTGTCGGGTCTGGAGGTGACAAAGGCATGTTCTTGCTGCAATACCCCCAAGATTCTTCGCCTTTGCACTGGCGGGCTCCCTTTTGACAGCAGGAATCCTACCGGGAGCCCACCAAGTACACTTAATGAGCCCTGACCCAAGAGAATGGGTCAGAGCTGGAGCGGATACAGAGGGGTGAGTAGAAGTCCCACCCCAACAGAACTCCCTGGTATAGACTGGTATTGCTAAGAAAGTCCTTTATTTTGGAATTTTGTTAACAAAAAATGGTTTTGCTGCTTCTTGTTGCAGAATTCTATTTGTCCTTTACACTTAGTGATGCAGGCCATGTTCAGTACTGTGGTCCCCTCTTCTTTTGCGGATTGGCTTATTTGGATGCAGATGAGAGGAAACAACCCTTGGCAGCTTCTGAAGAAATTTGTCTGGCCCCCTCCTGTGTAACAGACATCTTGATCCCTACCAGAGACAGGAATCCCCCCTCCTCCGACCCTGCATCCTGCCACCTGTAATTGAAGACAAGAAGCTTCACAATCAGATCAGTATCCTTCTCATATTCCTGTACCATCATTCTTCATATCCACACATGTTTTCCCTCTTCCGCCACATACTGCTTAGCACAACAGTACTGCCCTCTTCAAGGGCACCTGGACATGTGCTTGGGATTTTGTTGCCATCCCAACAATGGTTAAGAAAAAACAAATTCATTCACAATCAATGGCACCATTAAATAAATTGGAAAGGCCACTGATATTCAACTCACAGCTTCTAGCATGAATAAACGGATTTAAAAACATATCTTCAGAAACCGTCCACAGAAAAATCTTGTTCCCATTACCTGACAGATTCTAGGTCCTTCAGCCTCTCTCATGGGGCTTTTCTCTGACTTGTCCCTTTAAGTTGCTCCAATAAAACTCCTGACTACAATATTTATATCACTCCCCACGGGAAGATTGAGCACTGAGGCCATACTCCATGTGCAGCACACTGTTGTGATCACACTGTTCTCGAACAGAACCTGAAGATGAAGTTCGGCCCTTCTATTTTTATTATTTGTACCAGGTAGAAACTGAAAAAATAAATTTAAATGAGTAACGTTGACAGTTTTTATAGCCCAAGTAAAGCTGTTTTCTGATGTCACCTTGTCATTGTGATAGATGTGTAAACAGGAATTTTATTTCCACTGATATTTTTCCACACAAGTGTCAACAAAATACACTTAACACCCACTTTTTCTCTCATTTCCTCTCTAGTTTCCTTTTTTCCTGCTGTGTTTATTTTTTGTTCTCTGCTGTTTTTGTCTTTCTTTTTCTGCTTCATAATTTCTTTCTCTCATTTTTTGTTTTCCAAGTTCCCACTTTATTATGTTGAGAAATCCAGGCAAAGGGCTAAGGCCCATAGTGCAGGACGCTATCATGGTTTAATGCTTTAGAAGGAGGGCAAAGTAAATCAAGAAATATTGATCATGTGACATTAAGCTTGGCATTTAAAGGCCTGTATGTTGTAGGAAGAAGGGAATGCTGAAGGAGGTAAGGAGTCCCAGAATTTTAAGATAATGATTGAGTTAGAGGAGGAGACTGTAAGAAGAGTCTTGAGAGCTAATGACCCAGTCAGACATTCCCAACAAGAAGCAGTGCTCACAGGAAGCACAGGAAATCATGGGATTGTAAACCCCGATTTTCCGCCTAAATCCTCACAATTTTCCGATCCACATTCGCAATGGACCAAGTACCTCACCATGGGAAAAGGTTCAGAAAATCTACCCTAGCAATCATGTTTGAAATTTGGGATGATTTACATAAAATTTGGATCAGAGTAAGGATTTTCTTTCAGGTCGTTTCATAGATCTTATTAATAGGAAGTTAATTTTGTGTCACATCTACTTACAGCTTTGTCTAAATTTAGCAGAGCTACTAGAACTGAGTCATACTAGGAAGATCCCAGTTTTGATCCCCAGCCTGTGCCGAAACCATTGACCTGAAGCAAGAATGTGATGTGTCATAGTATCATAGAAAGAGGCCGTTCAGCCCATCATGCCTGTGCTAGCTCTTTGAAAGAGCTATCCAATTAGTCCCACTCTCCTCTTTCCCCACAGCCCTGTAATTTTTTTCCCTTCAAATATTTATCCAATCCCCTTCTGAAAGTTATTATTGAATCTGCTTCCACCAGATTATAACAATTCAATGCGTAAAAAAATGTTTCCTCATGTTGTCACTGGTTCTTTTGCCAATCACCTTAAATCTCTGTCCTCTGGTTCCTGACCCTTCTGCCACTGGAAACAGATTCTGCTTATTTACTCTATCAAAACCGTTCATGATTTTGACCACCTCTACCAAATCTCCCCTTAATCTTTTCTGCTGTAAGTAAAACAACCCCAGCCTCTCCAGTCTCTCCACATAACTGAAGTTCCTCATCCCTGGTACCATTCTGGTAAATCCCTTCTGCACCCTTTCTAATACCTTAACATCCTTCCTAAAGAGTGTTGCCCAGAATTGAACACAATACTCCAGCTGCAGCCTAACCAGCATTTTATAAAGGTTTAGCATAACTTCCTTACTTTTGTACTCTATGCCTCTATTAATAAAGCCCAGGAGCCTGTATCTTTTTAAAACAACCTTCTCATCAAAGATTTGTGTACATACACCCTCCAGGTCCCTCTGTTTCTGTACCCCCTTTAAAATTGTACCATTTAGTTTACATTGCCTCTCCTCATTCTTCCAACCAAAATGTATCACTTCGCACTTCTCTGTCTTAAATTTCATCTGCCACATGTCTGCCCATTTCACCAGTCTGTCCATGTCCTCCTAAATTCTTGTAAACAATTTTACAACACCAGGTTATAGTCCAGCAATTTTATTTGAAATTCACAAACTTTCGGAGGCTTCCTCCTTCCTCAGTTGAATGTGGAAATGAAATCCTCGAACCTATCGCATTTATAAATCACAGAACAATGCTTGGTGATTACAGACAGTGTTTTCAACTGCCCGTTGCCAAGGCAATCAGTGTGCAGACAGACAGGTGTTACCTACAGATCACCCGAATATACAAACCACCAAAAAAAAAGAGAGAGAGGCAGAAACATCGAAAAGACAGCAAATGACCCGTTGTATTAAAAACAGATAACATTTGTTCGCTGGTGGGGTAACGTGTAGCGTGACATGTAAATTCTGTTACTATCCTCCACATTGTTTACTACATTCCCGAGTTTCGTGTCATCTGCAAACTTTGAAATTATACCCTATCTACCCAAGTCCAGGTCATTAATATGTATCAAAAAGAGCAGTGGTCCCAATACCGACCCCTGGGGAACACCACTGTATACTTCCCTCCAATCTGAAAAACAACTGTTCACCACTACTCTCTGCTTTCTGTCCCTTAGCTAATCTTGTATGCACGCTGACACTGTCCCTTTAATTCCATGGGCTTTAATTTTGCTTACAGGTCTATTATGTGCTACTTTATCAAATGCTTTTTGAAAGGCCATATACACATCAACCGCATTACCCTCATCGACCCTTGCTGTTACTTTATCAAAGAAACTTCAGTTACATGGATAGACTGAAGAAGCTGGGGTTGTTCTCCTTAGAGCAGAGAAGGTTCAGAAGAGATTTGATAGAGGTGTTCAAAACCATGAGGGATCTAGACAGAGTAGATAGAGAGAAACTGTTCCCATTGGCGGAAGGGTTGAGAACCAGAGGTCACAGATTTAAGGTGATTGGCAAAAGAACCAAAGGCAACATGAGGAAAAGCTTTTTTACGCAGCAAGTGGTTATGATCTGGAATGCACTGCCCAAAAGGGTGGTGGAGGCAGATTCAATCGTGGCTTTCAAAAGGGAATTGGATAAGTGCTTGAGGGCAAAAAATTTTCAGGGCTAGGGGGAGTGGTACTAGCTTGATTGCTCTTGCAGAGAGCCGGCACGGGCTCAACGGACCGAATGGCCTCCTTCTGTGCTGTAACCATTCTATGCTTCTATGATTCAATGAACTCAATCAAGTTAGTCAAACACGATTTTCCTTTAATTTATTCCTTAATTCGTTCCTTTATACCGGGCCGCTGGGGTATATTCCCGCTTTCTCTGGGCTGCTCTCTCTCTGCTCTCGGTTGCTCCTTTATACCGGGTCACTGGGGTGTATTCCCGCTTTCTCTGGGCTGCTCTCTCTCCGCTCTCGGTTGTTCCTTTATACCGGGTCACTGGGGTGTATTCCCGCTTTCTCTGGGCTGCTCTCTCTCCGCTCTCGGTTGTTGCTTTACACTGGGCCACTGGGGTGTATTCCCGCTTTCTGTGGGCTGCTCTCTCTCCGCTCTCGGTTGCTCCTTTATACCGGGCCACTGGGATGTATTCCCACACTTTCTCTGGACACTACAGCTGACCTAACTAAGCACACCTAGATTAGGAAGGCAAAAAAAAATCAGACAGGTTCCTGCTCCTGATGGCTAGCCAATGACCCGCTGCTAGAAAGTAGGTAAATTTGGAAGATGAGAACAGGACTGAGCTTAGTTGTGTTGGCAGCCACAGGTGAGTAGTCTGCTGACACTCTTTCCGTTGATGTTCACTTATGAAGAGTGGCCACTTGAGTGAGGTACTGGAGGGCTGCTGGTGCTTGTGAAACAGTATTTCAGCAGGAATTTGCGCCTTCTCGAAGGGCAGGTCGGAAGGGAGAAAATTGAAAAGAAAATCAGAGGAAAAGATAAATCATGGTCACTTGAAGGAGTGGAACACGTTTATCTAAATTTAATTCAAAGATGGGTCGCAGATTTACCTATGGATAAAAGTACACAGTGTAAGGATCATCTGTTTCTGTAAGTCTTATGGCTGGATTTCCCTCCAGGGTGGTTTTGCCACCAGAGGTAGGCCGGGGAAGGGCTTCTGTTCGCTGCCCCAACCCGCTAGGACCCTGACCCATTTTCCAGGGTCGGGGATCATTAAACATGCAGGCAGGCTCCCAGCAATATCTCCGCAACACAGAGGGAGCCCCCCCCCGCTGCCAACCAGTGAAAGGTGGCAGCGCTGCAGAGTGACACATGCAGCAGTGCCACAAACAGGAGGGTCGGCACTAAACGGGGCAGAAGCACTCCAAAGAGTTTTTTAAAAATGAGAAAAAGAATTGGCCATGAGCCGTGATCTCTTCTAGAGCGGATATGGGGGCAGAAGAACGGGAGGGGTGGCCGCTACCGGGGCCTTCCCCGGCCAATAGGGCCATCAATAGGATTTCCACTGCTGCCCCAACATGTGCTGCCACCCCTCTTCTACTGATACCTTTGGTTGGTGTTACTTCAGCAGGAGGCAGGGAAAACAGCAGGTTTTCCAACCTCCCCCCCCCCCGCCCCTCCCCACCATCATTTAAATGCATTGCCAGTCAAGGATCAGGCAGTCAAGTTCCCTGCTAGGGGTGGAGGAAAATTTTCAGCAGTGGTTTCGGGGCAGGGATCTGCTGACAGGCCTCCCTATCCGATTTTCCCTTCTCCTCTGCTGCTATGCCTAAATTCTGGGCAGTATAGCGCAGGAAAATCCAAGTCTTTATTATCCAGATTTGAAAAAGACACACATTCACAATTAACAACACTTTAATGTGTTTGGTGACTCATGAAAGACATAGAAACATAGAAAATAGGAGCAAGAGTAGGCCATTTGGCCCTTCAGGCCTGCTCCGCCATTCAAAATGATCATGGCTGATCGTCTAACTCAGTACCCTGTTCCCGCTTTTTCCCCATATCCCTTTATCATTAAGAAATGTATCTATCTCCTTCTTGAATACATCTAGTGACTTGGCCTCCACTGCCTTCTGTGGTAGAGAATTCCACAGGTTCACCACCCTCCTGAGTGAAGAAATTTCTCCTCATCTCGGTTCCAAATGGCATACCCCGTATCCTGAGACTGTGACCCCTGGTTCTGGACTCCCCAGCCATCGGGAACATCCTCCCTGCATCTAGTCTGTCTAGTCCTGTTAGAATTTTATATGTTTCGATAAGATAAGACTGGCATTGCACCTTGGAAAGTGTCCCAAAAATATTTTAAACAAGATTGAAGAAGACTTGTGTTCACAATGTAGATACTTACACCTTTGATTTTCTGTGCCAGCAGTTTAAATCCATCTGCTGAAGCCTCTGAAGCTGTATATCATTGACGTAGATCATACGTGATTAATTTTTAATAAATTGATCAGCCTGATTATGTTTGTTTTAGTTGAATCTGAGCCACGTTGAACTTAAAGCTGATCATGAAATGGTATTGACAGTAACTTCAAAGCTTGTGTAAGCCAGACATGATGGGGCTGAAAATCGAACCGAGTGTGAAACAGACTGCCGATTCGCTATCGTCCATTTTGCGTTACTGTCCCTGATGAATTGCATACCAATGAGTTGAACCTCTACAAACATTCTGCATAACTCTCCAGGATTCTAGTCATGCAGACATGGATAAGAGTCTTTGTAAAAGCAAGTCTTGATTTCCCTTGATGACAAAAATGACCTATTAAATCTCTGCAAATATCTGTCCTTGCAATGAGCCAAAAGAACTCCTTAACAATAAGGCATCTTTAGATTCCATAGATACCGAAATTACAAAGACCACATGGCAGTGACAGGTACCATTGAGCAATCTGAAAGTAACAAATGTTGGGAAACACATGTATGATCAATTTTATTTGAATAAAGTGTGAGATATGTTTACTTCTGTATTCATATTGCATCGGTACCAGTAGAAACTTGCACTGATATTTGAATATTTCAGTTGAAGAATCAGCTTTACTTTGTTCTGCTTTTGCTTCTTGCCACTATTTCAGTTTATTTTTAAAATAACCATTCAGTAACTTGCTATAGACAAACAGAGAAGTGTTGCAGGAACAGCTGGGTTCTATAGTTACAAATAGACAGGAAATTACAGTGACATGTCACTAAGATTGAGCCCAACGAAAACAAAAGACAAGAAGTACACTGTTCTAATTATTGACCAATGTTGCTTTTACTTCTTCATTTTGCAGTTTAAGGAGTGCCTCATTGCAACATAGGGAGATTTGCAGC
This sequence comes from Heptranchias perlo, assembly GCF_035084215.1. Classification (NCBI taxonomy): domain Eukaryota; kingdom Metazoa; phylum Chordata; class Chondrichthyes; order Hexanchiformes; family Hexanchidae; genus Heptranchias; species Heptranchias perlo. The sequence continues at coordinate 55,821,221 of NC_090335.1, forward strand.
TCCATTTATACACAGAGCTGCCAGCACTAGGGGATCTACCATCACATTTGGCAGGCAAGACCAAAACTTGTTCTGTTTTGCAGAATCCAGGTGGTGACGTAAAAGCATAATATCTAGACAATTAATTTAGACAATTTGAGTGAGTGGGCAAATACATGGCAGATGCAGTATAATGTGGATAAATGTGAAGTTATTCACTTCAGAAGGAAAAGCAGAAAGGCAGAGTGTTACTTAAATGGTGATAGATTGGGAAATGTTGATGTACAGAAGGACCTGGGTGTCCTTGTACACCAGTCACTGAAAGCAAACATGCAGGTGCAGCAAGCAGTTAGGAAGGCAAATGGTATGTTGGCCTTCATTGCAAGAGGATTTGAGTACAGGAGCAAGGATGTCTTACTGCAGTTATACAGGGCCTTGGTGAGACCACTCCTGGAGTATTGTGTGCAGTTTTGGTCTCCTTACCTAAGAAAGGATATACTTGCCATAGAGGGAGTGCAGCGAAGGTTCACCAGACTGATTCCTGGGATGGCAGGTCTGTCGTAGAAGAATGAGAGGGGATCTTATTGAAACGTATAAAATTCTGACAGGACTAGACAGACTGGATGCAGGGAGGATGTTTCCCCTGGCTGGGTGGTCTTGAACGAGGGATCACAGTCTCAGGATACAGGATAGGACATTTAGGACTGAGATGAGGAGAAATTTCTTCACTCAGAGGGTGGTGAACCTGTGGAATTCTCTACCACAGGAGGCTGTGGACGCCAAGTCACTGAATACATTTAAGAAGGAGCTAGATAGATTTCTAGACACAAAAGGCATCAAGGAGTATGGGGAGAGAGCGGGAATATGGTATTGAGATAGAGGATCAGCCATGATCATATTGAATGGCGGAGCAGGTTTGAAGGGCCAAATGGCCTACTCCTGCTCCTATTTTCTATGTTTCTATGTTTCTCTGTCTATGACTGTACCAATTTTTACACGAGTTGTTATGAGCTATAATGCGCTGCCTGAAAGGGTGGTGGAAGCAGATTCAACGGTAACTTTCAAAAGGGAATTGGATAAATACTTGAAAAGGAAAAATTTGTAGGGCTATGGAGAAAGAGCAGGGGAGTGGAACTATTTGAATAGTTCTTTCAAAGAGCCGGCACAGGCACGATGGGCTGAATGGACTCCTTCTGGGCCATATGATTCTATGTGTATAGTGAAGATGCTACTTCTGCTTCATATTTTCCCGTTTATTTTTCTTTTATTTTTCTCTCTTTTGTTGATATTAAGGTGCTTACCACAAGACACCATTCCCAAGAATGTAGGTGGATGACCTGTTCCCGTAATTCTGGCATTGCTACCACCCTAAGCCAAGTAATGGAGGGTACACAGGAAAAGGTCTGGGTGATTTGTTACCCCGGTTTTTTGTCCCTCCTTTCCTGTAGGGGAATGCTTGCTCTCTATTTGATGGCCCCAACACTCTCCCATTCAAATTGTATAACAAAAACAAGAAGCTCACTGTACAGACTGCCCCAACTTCACAACTAACAAACATCAAACATAAAAAGGAAATGCTGAAATAAGTACAAGTTCCTTTTAAATACAATGCTAGCATCGACATTACCAAATTCAGAAAGAAACCAGATAGATATTTGGCAGAAAAATTGATACAGCAAGATGAGAATTAGAGTAGTGTATGATATTTTTCAAATCTTGGAACTGGGCAGATGGACCACAATGGTCTCTACTAGTCTTGTACATTCCTTTGTGTTAGGGACTCGAGACATATTACAGTAGTACACAGCTACTTAATGGAGATAACAGGTAAGATGTTATAGCCCCTTCCATTCAGGGTTCAGAGGGTCAAGCCAGAATCACACCTTTAGGCACCATTGTTAAGGTTCTGTAAATGAAGTCCACCCTCGTAGGTTTTGATTGACAGGCCACAGTGTGTAACTGCAGATCCAAGCCTTTTCTCTCTCCCCCACCACCCCACCCCAATCAGTGAGCTCAGTCTATCTGTCTGTCTTTCCAGATATACAGGTCTTTCCAGATGCACAGGTATTACTAAAAGTAGAATTGTTATTAAGTATAGTCTTGAAGTAACAAAAAGTGGAGATGGCCTGGCTTGAGGGGGGTCACTAAACAGCAATTTGATTATAGAGTAGAAAAGGTACTGCATGTGGATCTGAGTACAGTATTTGTGTGATTACAGTTATTTTAACTTTATTCTATTCTTGATGCTATTAAAGTGCTTGTTTATCTTTTATTTTTCAATTCTAATAGAAAGGCCCAGTCCAAAAGGCTAACTGTTTATTCTCTCCACAGATGTTGCCTGATTGGTTTTGTTTTTCTGGCATTTTCATAGTATCATAGTAGGTACAGCACAGGAGGAGGCCATTTGGCCCATTATGCCTGTGCCAGCTCTTCAAAAGAGCTATCTAATAAGTCCCATTGTCCTACTCTTTCCCCATCACCCTGTAAATTTCTTTCCTTCAAGTATTTATCTAATTCCCTTCGGAAAGTTACTATTGAATCTGCTTCCTCCACCCTTTCAGGCAGTGCATTCCAGATCATTACAACTCGCTGCGTAAAAAAATGTTTCCTCATGTTGCCTCTGGCTCCTTTGCCAATCGCCTTAAATCTGTGTCCTCTGGTTACTGACCCTTCTGCCACTGGAAAAAGTTTCTCCTTATTTACTCTGTCAAAACCGTTCATGTAAGGAGTCTTACAACACCAGGTTATAGTCCAACAGCTTTATTTGAAATCACAAGCTTTCGGAGCTTTCCTCCTTCGTCACAAAGCTCCGAAAGCTTGTGATTTCAAATAAAGCTGTTGGACTATAACCTGGTGTTGTAAGACTCCTTACATTTGTCCACCCCAGTCCATCACCGGCATCTCCACATCAAAACCGTACATGATTTTGAACACCTGTATCAAATCTTCCCTTAACCTTCTCTGCTCTAAAGAGAACAACCCCAGCTTCTCCAGTCTCTCCACATAACCGAAGTCCCTCATCCCTGGCACCATTCTAGTAAATCTCTTCTGCACCTTCTCTAAGGCCTTGATAGCCTTCTTAAAGTGTGGTGCCCAGAATTGAACACAATACTCCAGCTGAGTCCTAACCAGTGTTTTATAAAGGTTTAGCATAACTTCCTTGCTTTTGTACTCCATGCCTCTATTAATAAAGCCCAGGATCCCATATGCTTTTTAACAGACTTCTGTCACCTTTAAAGATTTTGTATGTGCACCCCCAGGTCTCTCTGTTCCTGCACCCCTTTTAAAATTGTGCCATTTAGTTTATGTTGCCTCTCCTCATTCTTCCTACCAAAATGTATCACTTCACACTTCTCTGCGTTAATTTTCATCTGCTATGTGTCTGCCCATTTCACCAGTCTATCTATGTCCTTTTGATATCTGTTACTATCCTTCACATTGTTTACTACATTTCTGAGTTTCGTTTTATCTGCAAACTTAGAAATTATACCCTCTATACCCAAGTCAGTTTTCTGTTTCTGTTTCAGATTGATTCCAATTTGATATTTGGCTCAGACTGCTCCTAACTTTTGTGTTCACTGGCTTTGTTTTTTGAGCAGTTCAGATTTATACTTTTCTATTCTATCCAAAATTCAAACCTCCAATTCCTGTCGATAAAAAATTCTTAAAGTTGACAAACATGAAACACATGATGTCAAGTAACTGCAAACAATAAGTGCCTTCAGCTGATTGGTCATCACCTTGGTTACCAGTAAGTGATATGTAAATATTATGTATAGAAGTGGAACAAGCAAATCTAACCAAATATTTACATAAGTGGATTTGGAACTGGCAGAGAGAGTCATGAGTTATTTTATTGCGTGTTGCAAATCTTCTGATATCACTCATTCAAGTAGACCATAATGCAATGGCAGTTATTGCAAGCAACAGTAGAAGAACACAACAGATCCATCAGTGTATGAAAATAGAAAAGATAGGTTGTCTCACTGTGTGCTCAACAGAGTTTGTTTAAAAACTGAGGGGCCAAAATTCTCAAAGGGCCCACTCCGCCAATGCAAGTGAGAAAGAGGGAACCCACAACCACTCACTGGAAGGGGGCCAACCCCATCCCAAGTTACTGGACCTCATCATATTCAAACCAGATGGCCAATGCTTGTAACGGCACATCAGAGGCAGCTGTCCCAGTTCACCTGCTGGAAGCTGCTCCACTAAGTTCACCCCCAAGGTCATTCCCAGTCTGAAGAGAAATCAGCATTGAAAAGATCTTCAGCTCCAATGGGATAATTGCTGCCCCTGGAGGATCAATTATCTTACTTCTGGCAAGGTCTGGGGCCTTTCCTGGGGTCTAAACAGGACTCATGCCACGTCAGCTATCAGAAAGGAGGCGAATGAGAAGGAACTTATATTATGCACGTAATAGAATAAGGGTTAATCTGCAACACTTTCAAGTTAAACTATGACTACAGGACAAGGAACTATAGGTACAAACAAGTAACAGAAATGGTGTCAGAAAGCACTTGTTCACACAAAGACTGATTAAGATTTGGAGTGGTCCTTTAGGGTAGTGGAGGCAAAAGCTCTAGTTAGATTCTGTGATGGAGGTTTCTATGGCAGGATGAGCTAAATGGGCCAAATGGCCTCCTTCATCTATCCCTCAATCAACATCACTAAAACAGATTATCTGGGCATTTATCTTATTGCTGTTTGTGGCACCTTGCTGTATGCAAATTGGCTGTCACATTCCCCTACATTATAACAGTGACTTTACTTCAAAATATCTCAATGACTGTGAAGCACTTTGGGACATCCTGAGAACATGAAAGGCACTGTATAAATACAGGTTCTTTCTGTACTTATCTTTGTGAAGTTCTTCTGCATTTTCTCCTCTTCCTCTCTTTAGTTTGTCATCCATAATTTCCCAACTAAGACAGCAGGCAGGTGATCTTCTGCCACCGGTCATCCTGGGTACATGTGAGCACCCAGTGGTGGCACTCTGTGGTTTTCACTCCACCCCAGTTGGGAAGCACCCGGTTTGTACTCCCCTGATGGCATGCAGACATGAACCGGTGCACAATCAGTCCATGGCACAATGCGCTGCACCATTCACACTAAATACACACATTATTAGGCACTCTTTTTCTACCGGGTTCATCTGTGTCCCCATTGTCAGATTTGATACAAAATTAACCAAACAGCCTAATAGTTTCAATTAAGATGAAATAGCTAACACTAGTTGATTCTTTTCTTGGTATAAATGAAACTTTGAGCCCTCCAGACATTCTCACATGCGTAACTTGGAACTTAAACCAGTCAGTGATTTTATTAGCGACCAGAAGCAATCTACTCCCACCACATCAGAGGGCAATTTGTCGGCATGTTAAAGGCAACTCTGTAAATTACTTTTTTAAGATAGAATAACAGTCAGCAACCCACCCCACCCCCTCCTCCCTGAAGATTTGTTTGTGCAAGCACATGTTAACCTTTAGACAATCCCCCACTGTACTTCACTGCAACTGGATTAACTGTTTAACCCTTCAAAAATAAAAAAAACAAAAGTGCCATTAAGATTAAACTATAAAAACTAACTTAAAAATTAATGACTATTATCCTTTAAGCTCGCAGTGAGCTCTCTGAGCTACAGCTGCACTTATTAATGATCGAGTAGCTGCCACACTTTAAGGAGTTTGGCTGCACCACCGAAATGTAACTTGGTGTGAAAATAACACTTCAACTATATGTAAACATAAGAACTGATTCTGACTGCTTCTTCTCTATTCCTAGCCAATGGCTGCAAGTTACTATTGTGGAGACAAACTTTGGGCACCAGAAGAATTTCAGTTACGATACTTTTGAATTTGAAAAAAAAATCACAGGTATTCTCAAAGGGAGTCAAGGGCTTGTAGTTTCTGGGCTCTCCTCCAGTTTGCATCTGTTCCCTTTGGTTATGTGCCATCCTGTCCTGCAAGCAGAGAATTTATCCTGAGACATTTCAAGTTTAGGAAGCACATACAGGAAGTAACAGACACCTACTCATCCTGCGGTCCATCCTGTGTGACAGTAAATAAACACGCATCATGCAGCTAACTTGTCCTATCAGGATTTGCTTTCTGAATCCCTTTAAAATTTCAGAATGCTCTACACTGCTGCCATGCACGGTACACATTCAGAGGGCTGATTGTTTCTTGGCAGCATTGCACAGGATATGTTTGTGTGAATGCTTTAGATGGGGCAGTAGTAAATGATTTACTAGTCACGAGCATTCTGTGCATGCATACTTGGGTAGCTACATGGCATAGAAAGCTATTCTGTGACCTTACCTTGACAGCTTTCTCTTGATCCGCTATCTTCTCTCTCATCTGGATCTGGATCAGACCATTCGCAACCTTGGCGTCCAATTTGACCCTGAGATGAGCTTCCGACCACATATCTGCTCCATCACCAAGGTCACCTACTTCCACCTCTGTAACATCGCCTGTCTCCGCCCCTGCCTCAGCTCATCTGCTGCTGAAACCCTCATCCATGCCTTTGTTACCTCCAGACTGGACTATTCCAATGGTCTCCGGGCTGACCTCCCATCTTCCACCCTTCATAAACTTGAGCTCATCCAAAACTCTGCTGCTAATATCCTAACTCGCACCAAGTCCTGTTCTCCCATCACCCTGTGTTCGTTGACCTACATTGGCTCCCGGTCTGGGAAAGCTTCAATTTTAAAATTTTCATCCTTGTTTTCAAATCCCTCCATGGTCTTGCCCCTCCCTATCTCTGTAACCTCCTACAATGCTCCAAGATCTCTACGCTCCTCCAATTCTTGCCTCTTGCACATTCTCGATTTTAATCGCTCCACCATTGGCGGCCATGCCGATCAGCTGCCTAGGCCCTAAGCTCGGGTATTCCCTCCCAAAACCTCTCTGCCTCTGTACCTCTCCTCCTTTAAGATGCCTTAAAATCTACCTCTTTGACCAAGCTTTTGGTCACCTGTCCTAATACCTCCTTATGTGATGCAGTGTCAAATTTTGTTTGATAACACTCCTGTGAAGTGCCTTGGGACGTTTTACTATGTTAAAGGTGCTATATAAATGCATGTTGTTGTTGTTGTTGTTGTGGTGGTGGTGGTGGTGGTGGTGGTGGTGGTGTCCAGGTCCTCTGAATCACACAGACAGCATTGGCCCCATTTGCTATTGCTTGTCATGGGCGCTCTGTGAATCCTTCGTGTGAGGGTGTTCTACTGTCCCACATAGGACAGCTGTCTTTTCCCACACTTCCTGTATGGTCAACCCCAGCACTTCATTGTCAAAGTGGGCATTGCATGTGTGTGAAACCTCTATAATAGTATGAAGCAGTTTTGTTCTGGTAGCTATCCTTTTAAATCAGACACAATGGCCCCGATATTACCAGGGAGGCGGGTTGGCAGCAGGGGGTTGACTGGGCGCATAGGTAACCCGCCCAGTAAAATCGATGGGTTCCCCACGCGATCGCAAGTAAATTGAAGCTACTTACCTTGGCTTCCGGGTTTCCCAACCTGCGCAGCAGGCGGACTGTGCACCCGCATCACAGGCTGTCAGCTGAAGGAGCCCTATTTAAAGGGGCAGTCCTCCAATGCTGCTCCTGCAGCAAACAGCCAAAATTACAGCATGGAGCAGCCCAGGGGAAAGGCTGCTCCCAGGTTTAATGATGCCTCATTCCAGGTGTTACTGGATGGGGTGAGGAGGAGGAGGGCGATCTTCTACCCAGCAGACGGAAGGAACTGGCCTGTCTCTGCCACCAAGTAGGCCTGGCTCGAGTTGGCAGAGGAGGTCAGCAGCACCAGCAACATATCCCGCACCTGGCTACAGTACAGGAAGCGCTTCAATGACCTAACTAGGTCAGCCAAAGTGAGCACACTTATTCATTCTCCTATACTCCGTCTTCCACATTACCGCCCCCACCCCACAACTCCTTCTGCACTGCCAACACTACTCTATCACATCACTCCTCACACCCTGCACTTACTCACCTCCCCAGTACTCATCCCATCACTACCACTCAACCCAATCTTCATACAATCTCATGGCTCTGTCTCATACTCACCCTCTGATGCATCTCTTTCACAGTCACCCTCACCCAACCTGCCACTACCTCTGCTGCAGCCACATGGGATGCATCACATATGAGTAGTACAAAGGGTAAGACAAAGATTTCGTGAGCACAACGTGGGTGCACAAGGGTGTTTGACGGTTTGTCATGTTTTTTATTTATATTTGATTTTGGTTCAACTCACATTAAATATTATATTGTCACCACTACTGCCACGTCTTGGCCATTCTTGACTGACTTGTGCAATAATTCCCTTTCATGAGGTTCTCCATGAACACCCACACTTGATGCCACCCATTGGGTCACCCTACAGTGGGTGTATGTGTAGTTGCACAACTATTTTGTGCAGGTGCCTGTGGCGCAGCACTGTGTTGTGGAGCTCCACGTGGCGGAGGTGGACGGCGTGCCTGGCGAGGCTGGTGATGTTGTTCGTCCTCGGATGAAGTGATGAATGCAGCCATGGCGCCCCCCATCCTGACGGTGTGAGCTTGAGGGGGTCCGCAAAGTAGGTAAATGTGTTTCCAGAGTTTAGGGTATAAATTAATAATTTTGAGTGGAAAGACAAAGGTGTTGCAGCCAAAACTTTGTCTGAAGTGACAGAGTGCCCTGCTGCAATAAATTAGGTTTTCCCCCCAACTGTCAAAAAATCCTTTGCTTCTCCCACTGGCTGCTGGCTGAAACACGTCTGCTGCAACAGGGAGTGTTTCCCACAGCACGGGAAACACGCTGAGGATCCATGAAAATTGCACCCTTGCCAAAATCTCCAGTCAATGAGGTCTGTCAAGTACCTCAACTATCTAAATAACTATGTAAAGTAGCATCCCGCCAGCTTTAATTGCCGGTGGGAGTCCCGCATGTGGGAGCTGTGCGCGCACCCGAATGCGTCACTGGGGAACCCGGAAATGGGCGGTTGGAGCCGGGCTCTGGACCCGCTCTGGGATTCCCCGATTTTACGAGCCTCCCCGCCTCCATCGCACCCACTCAGCCATCCTAAAATTGACCCCAATATCTGCAAGTTTAAAAAGACATCTGCAGGCTCAAACCTATTTTGTTACCTATGTTGAGAAGTTTTTTTGTTACACGCTCCCTAGTAACAGGCTTGCGAGGCAGTTTAACACAGGATTTACAAATATACGGTATGAATGACAGCCTGTTATTTTGTGAATGTGGCTGGCAGTTATGAATTGCTAATAAACCTCGGCAATAGTTTGAGAGTTATAAAAAGCAATGAACTGCCAACAGTAATGGAATCAAATAAATTGAGATCTTCATTGAGTGGCAGGTTGATTTTAGCTAGCTCTCACAGCCTGTAAGGAGATAAGAAGGAGGAGGGTATAACTACTATTTTTAGAGATTCAGATTAGTATTTAGATTTGTGACCTTGTGTTATTTTCTTCTTCAAAGCGATAAATGATCGAATTTCTACTGCAAATCTATGTATCTGTTATATTTTTACATATTAACATTCATTATTTAATAAATTTGCTTAATATTTTAAGGCTAGATCTAATCAAGGACTGGAAATAGATCTTGTGGATAAAAATAAATTCCAGTAGCTTAAAATAACTGACAGACCAGGGTTTTCTGTTCATTATCCTTGGCATGTTACTAAACATTTACCTAGATATCAAGGTTAGTGAAGACACTCTCAAAAGCCTAGGAAGTTGGTACTCACAGAGGAGAGTGATCTAACATATGAGAGCAAAAAAATCTAGAGTAAAGAAGGATATACAGAGCGGTGAGAATGTGGAACTTGCTGCCACATGAAGTGGTTGAAGCAGATAGCACTGAAGCATTTAAGGGGAGGCTCGATGCATCCATGAGGGAGAAGGGAGTAGAGGGATACAAAGGGCAGGGTGGGAAGAGGTAATTACAGTGGGAGGAGGCTGGTGTGGAATATAAACAGCGGCATAGACCAGTTAAGTTGAATGGCCAGTTTCTGTACTGTAGATTCCATGTAAAAGTAAAGACCCAAAAACATAACAGCCTCCATTTTAAGTCAAAACTTAAAGCTCCATGGGGCCGATTGTCATCGACCTGCCAGGTGGGAAATAGACAGTAGCACTCCGAAAATCGTGGCACTGAACTTAGCGTCCCATTCCCACTCCTGATACTCCCATGTGCTTGAATGGTGGCTGAATGCATCTGTTGAAGCAGATCGCTAAAATATGTGATATTGCTTTTCTGCAATGTATGCATATGAGTGAGTGAGTGAGTGAAGAAAGAATAACAGGAAAAGGATGGTACAAGCCCTGAGCTTCAAGGATGCTCCAGCTTCACTATAGGCCACATCCTCTATGTTCTCATGTCCCACCATGTCTAATATGGCCTGTTCTCATTGACTGAGGGGTTGAAAATGAGGGGACCAACTTTCAGTTATGCATCACTTTGTCCTGCAAGCACATGCTAAGATGTTGGAGCTTTGAAGGCCACTTAAAGAGGAACAGCCATCCTGCATCCCAGCTTATATGTGAGTAAATGAACATGCATTATGAAAGTAAGCTGTGTTGTAAGGTTGCTTTGTCAAGTCACCTTTTCAAATGGCCATACAACATGTTTCCTATTAGATGTGACAGCAGTGAAGTTTGCCCTGCTGCATTATGGGTATGCATGTGTAGCTTGGAAAGAGCTATTTTGTGAGGATTTAGCTTGAAGCCTTATTCGGGGTGCAACAGGGTGAGAAGAAATTATTAGTGGTGGCTTGCATACTTTGCCTGTCTACTTGACATAGTGCAATGCTGGCTAACCTTTCTTTGGCAGATTTCCTGAGGATGTTAACATTTTTCTTCATTTACTCCCATATCATCTGATATTTGTCACTGCATTCACTCTTGAGAAGCAACCTGGGCATCTCTTCTGCGAGGAGGGTGCCCTGAGATGCCAAAGCAGACAACCCCCTTTGCTGAATTTCTTCCATTAGCACATCCAAAGCTCCATCTGAAAATTTAGGTGCTCTGCATCTTTGCTCAGCTATGATTGTGTCTCTGCACAGCAACAATAGAATAACTAGCTTGTTTGTAACTGCATGCTATTTTCCAGTCCTCTTACTCTCAGCAAGCTTTCCCAAGTTTGCCCTATCCTGGCCGGGGGCTCATTTTGAATGGTAATTGAGGCTGAAATCTTGCAAGGTCTGCCTAGTGTTAAATCAATGAGCACTATGCTGACTGCTCTGGGGTCTTGCTGCTTTATCGCCCATATCAGAAAATTCACCAATGCGCCTCTAACAGTAGTTGAATTTCAAACTATAAATACAGTATTCACAATCTTTTAATGAGATTTATTGTAACCAATGGCTTTTCACTTAACAGGAATTAAGATTGTTTTTTAACTTGTTCTGGCTGTGGAAGTTTCCAATAATACAGCCGCAGTTTAGCTCAAGGAGGAAGTAGCTATTTCAGATAAATGAACCATGACTTAGCAGCATTAACAGTGGCTGAAACTGACATGGCTGAAACTGACTTAATGACTTGGAGTTACTGGGACTTTTATGGACTGAGGTAAGCATGGAAATTCCTCTGCTCTACAACTAACCAGCTCCTCTGACCTTCTCTCACTCCACTTTCTATCTTCACCTCAGACAAGTATGAAGAGCTCATGGACTTCTTCATCTGAATTTCAATATAGATAAGTGTGAGGTATTACATTTTGATAGGCAGAATAAGGGGGCCACATACTGCTTTAATAAGAGTCTAAATGGGGTATAGGAGCGGAGGGATCTGGGGGTACAGATACACAAATCGCTAAAAGTAACAACGCAGGTCAATAAGGCCATAAAAAAAGCAAGGAGTCTTACAACACCAGGTTATAGTCCAACAGCTTTATTTAAAATCACAAGCTTTCAGAGGCTTCCTCCTTCGTCAGGTGAGTGAGTCACCTGACAAAGGAGGAAGCCTCCGAAAGCTTGTGATTTTAAATAAAACTGTTGGACTATAACTTGGTGTTGTAAGATTCCTTACATTTGTCCACCCCAGTCCATCACCGGCATCTCCACATCATAAAAAAAGCAAACCAACCAGGGGGTTCATTACTAGAGGGATAGAATTGAAAAGCAGAGAAGTCATGTTAAACTTGTATAGAACCTTGGTTAGACCACACTTGGAGTACTGGTTTCCATATTATAAAAAGGATATAGAGACACTGGAGAAGGTGCAAAAAGATTTACTAGGATGACACCAGAACTGAGAGGTTATACCTATCAGGAAAGATTGAGCAGGCTGGGGCTTTTTTCTATAGAAAAGAGTAGACTGAGGGGTGACCTGATAGACACCTTTAAGATTATGAAAGGGTTTGATAGGGTAGACGTAGAGAAGATGTTTTGACTAGCAGAGGAGACCAGAACAAGGGGCCATAAATATAAGATAGTCACTAATAAATCCAATAGGGAATTCAGGAGAAACTTCTTTACCCAGAAAGTAGTTAGAATGTGGAACTCACTACCACAAGGAGTAGTTGAGGTGACTAGCATAGATGCATTTAAGAGGAAGCTCATGAGGGGGAAAGGATTGGAAGGATATGCTGATAGGGTTAGATGAAGTAGGGAGGGAGGAGGCTTGTGTGGAGCATAAACACCTGCATGGACCTGTTGGGCTGAATGGCCTGTTTCTGTGCTGTACGTTCTATGTAATCTCCAAACCTGAGGGCTTCCACTTTGCTGCCTCTGCTTCTTCTGACTCCTGCTCTCCCCTGTCCCTGATTTAAAGTCCTCACTGCCCTCTTCCAGACTGACCCCCTGACTTGTTTGCTCCACAGTTTTTGCTCCAGCCACTTTTACTCCAGAGCTTTCCCCCTCTCCTCCCCAGCCTTCCTTAGCCCTACGTTTGCTGATATCAACCTGTCCTCTGACATTTTGCTTACATCCTTCAAAACCACATTATCACCCTCCTCAAAAAATTATTCTAAAGGCCTCCATTCTCTGCAACTACCACTCCATCTCCAATCTTCTGTTTCTTTCTATAATGCATTGTTCAAGACCCACCAATTATTATTCCAAACACAGATTTATACTTTTTGTAATTATCCTCTGAGAAATTCTGCCAAACTCCAATCCTGCACTTGGAGTATGTACATTTATTTGAGTTGAAATTCCCAAGCTGATTGTCAACAGATAAAGATATAGAAATGGAGCAAAACAAAGGAGACTTCCTCTCTTATGGTATTCTCTATATCAATTTAAAGGTTATGACTTTGCTAAAATTGACTTTAACAATGTTACAAAAATAGACAAAGGTTTAACCATTTAACCACCAAATGACCCCAAACCAAAATCTATCAAACCACAATGAAGCCTCCAAAAGTTTGTTATGTTTCAACTGTTGTACCAAAAGTAACATATGTTTCAACCTATAAGTTCTGTGTCTACTATCCCACTTGCACTTGTATGTTGACTGCGTTTTTCCTCTGTAATCACTTGGAGTGACTGATCATCATTCAAACCTGCAGTAATTCTTCACTGAGAATTAACTATACGGAGAGCATAAAACTGACCGTGACAAATAAAATTATTCCCACAAACTCCTCAGCACACATACTAATAATGAATACATTGGGCAATTGTCAAAACAATAGTCTTATCTTTAGGGTTAGATGACTGTTATAAACCACTCAAAGTCTACTTTTGTGGTTTATAATGCATTCTGAAATGCTCAATGAGATTATTGCCTGGTAATCATTGCCATTACTTTCTATGCCATACTATTCCAGTATGAAACCATATTTAAGAAATGTTCAGTTTCCAATAGCACTTTTAAATTGAAAGTAAAACTTGTTATACCCAGATTCAAGATGATATCAAATTCCAGTCTCAGTATACAACATCCATCTTTTTAAGCAGCATTAAGTTCCCATGCTTCCTTGCAATATTAAATTCCTCACTAGCTATATTTCCCAGCTTCCTGACACAACCAAGATTAATATACCTATGTCATGACATATTTAAGCACAGGAAGTGCAGAAATGTGACTGTTGAATGTATTCCGTATATGAAAGTTACATATTGGCTGTAGGTAGAGACCCTGCAGTGAAAACGTTGGATGGCAAGATGGAATGTAATATGAGCTGCACCATACAGGCAGCTTCAGAACAAATGGGTCTCAAAAGTAGGAAATGGCACAGCCATCCTGTTCTGATTTGCATTTACTCTGTTTACACTTGAGATCAAATTTGCTTTAAAACGATTGATTGGAACTGATTCAGTCTCCTCATTATTTACAATAATTTACTGACATAGCTGTACAAATTGATACAGTAGGGTCATACATCAGAATCAAAGTATTTTGAGTTCAGCCATGACAGAAGGGTTAGCTGAGCAATAGTGCACAGGGGATACCCGGCCTTGTCTGGAGGTGCTGTTGGATTGGGTCACTATTCTCATGATGCCAGTAGCAAATCGTAGTGTGCTACCATCTTCCCACTTGAATTCACCTTTCCATGTACGTGCATGGCGGCGGGGAGTTTTGGAATTGTTGATAAGGTCTATTATTGTATAGACCTTCAAGGAAAGAGTTTATTCCTGGTGCTCTTTTGCTGCTATACTCTCCAGAAAGAGAATGTAGCTTGTTAAGATGCAAGTTTTTTTGCTTGAGATAAAGTAATTATATAAGAACAGAAATGCTGGCAGAACTTCATCTAAAACTCTTACACCAATTGCTTTGTTTATTCTGTAAATTATATATATATATATATTTTAAAAATGTAACCAGAAGTAAACAAAAATCATGTTACTAATGAATCACCTATGCTGCTGACACGGTGAGTGAAGACCAAGTATAGTCTTCAGGTTAGAGGATGCGCGATAATTGGATCAGGAATCACAGATGTATTTCAGTCCCCATTTTAAAGTCATACATTTTCCCCTTATTTTTAGTTTTCCATTGTCCATTCCTAGGTCCACATCTATAATGGAAATTGCCTATGTAAACTTGTCATAGTTATTATACCCTCCTGCCAGCGGTGGTGGCACTGCAGCACTTCCTTAGGCAAAAAGGTGTAATTACAGCGTGACAAGTTTACATACACAGTTGCCATTACAAATGTGAACATAGGAATTTATAATGGATAAAGCTGACAGGAAATGTGCATAGGCATAAGGTTTTAATATATTATAGATTATATAGATTGTAAATCTAATATATAGAAGCTTTGAGTCGGTTACATTTTAAAATACTAAAAGTATAAAAAAGATAGTAATTTCATGCTGGTTTTTTCTGCCATGGAACCATAAATTTGCAATCTGCAAACTTGCCTCACCAATAGCAATCAAACTCTGATTGACTTCTGGAATTTACCATTCATAGCAATTAGAATATGTGGCCTTAAAAGGACAAGCCAAATTAAACACCTTGGCACCTTAGCAGCAGAATAATGTACTGTGTATTACTTGGTGTAACAACCATTATAAAAGAGCATTTTATCGGACTTAACAGGGGCTATGCTGTGGGAGGTCTGCTGGTGTTTAAAACATTCTTGGCCATCTTTCAGAGCCCTACAGGTTAATATGGTTATATTGATTGCTCTGTTGCTGACAGGCAAACAATCAGATTTTTATTACTGAGCAAATGAAGACAACAGGCCCTGTTAAAAGGTGCCAAGAATCTGATAGCAAAAGTCATGTTTATGTCATGTTTACTGAAAATACTAATCAGTTTTAAGTTATCCACGAGTACATTTTTTCTGAACTAAATCGAAGAGTCAAGACAACTGCATTCTTTATACTGAACAGATGCACATCTGTGAATGGGAAAGCTTGTGGCTGAAGTGGACCATAATTTACATAAATTTAATACAGAATGTTATTGAGTTAAGTAAGTGAGGGAGTTATGTCTTGGAAGTAGCTTTCAGTTTGGAATATTGACCATACCCATGAAAAGAAATTCTTTGGTGTGTAAAATCTGCTACTTTATTAAAATAAATTAGCATTTAATCCCCTAGACATATATATTAATATGATAAAACACCATCTAAGCAGTTCAGAAGACACCTATTTGAATAAATGAATAATTCAGATAACTATTGGGTATTAATTCAATGTTAGACCATTATATGTGGTATTGCTTCAGCATGAAAACTGATACAGAGTACAAATAAATACACGTCAGATTCCACATGTACGCTGACGACACCCAGCTTTACCTCACAACCACCTCCCTCAACCCCTCCACTGTCTCTCATTTGTCACATTGCTTGTCCGACTGGATTGGCAAAAATTTCCTCCAACTAAGTATTGGGAAGTCCATAGCTACCGACTCCATCCCTCTCTTTGGCCACTATCTGAGGCAGAACCAGACCGTCCACAACCTTGGTGTCCTATTTGATCCTGAGATGAGCTTCCGACCACATATCCGCTCCACCACCAAGACCGCCAACTTCCACCTCCGTAAGATCACCCATCTCCTCCCCGTCTCAGCTCATCTGCAGCTGAAACCCTCATCCCTGCCTTCGTTACTTCCAAAATGGACTATTCCAATGGTATCCTGGCTGGCCTCTCATCTTCCACCCTCCATAAACTTGAGCTCATCCAAAACTCTGCTGCCCATATCTTAACTCGCACCAAGCACTGTTCCCCCATCACCCCTGTGCTCGCTGACCTGGATTGGCTCCCTGTCTGGGAAAGCCTTTATTTTAAAACTCTCATCCTTGTTTTCAAATCCCTCCATGGCCTCGCCTCTCCCTATCTCTGTAACCTCCTCCAGCCCTACAACCCTCCGAGATCTCTGCGCTCCTCCAATTCTCGCCTCTTGCGCATCCCCAATTTTAATCGCTCCACCATTGGTGTCCGTGCCTTCAGCTGCCTAGGCCCTAAGCTCTGGAATTCCCTCCCTAAACCTCTCCACCTCTCTCTCCTCCTTTAAGACGCTCCTTAAAACCTACCTCTTTGACCAAGCTTCTGGTCCTAATACCTCCTCAGTGGCTTGGTGTGAAATTTTGTTTGATAACGCTCCTGTGAAGCACCTTGGGATATTTTACTGCATTAAAGGCGCTATATAAATGCAAGTTGTTGTTGTTTCAACGGGTTTGGTTAACTAGTTAATTTGGATAACTAGTATTCAAATAATGACTTGTGTAACTGCCACCATTGATGAGAAGTAGGGCATTAGTTGCATTAGTTAGTGATAAAGCAATAAAACAGCAATAGACTTAATTTGAGTCAACGTTATTTTAAAACTCTTGCAAAATTTGAATTATTTATTTTGTTTATTTAAAGATCAAATGGTATCGAAACAAAAAATCAAAGCCACTAACGTTCCTGTTTTGAATTAGCAGCATTGTTCCTTTGACGCAAAAAGAAGAGTTGCCCTTATACTGAGTTAATTGCCATGTTAGTTCATGATCCAGCAAGTTTACTTAGAATGCTGACAGCTGTGCAAGACCCATGCATTAGCAGCCAGCAGCCCTAACACTTGTTTTAAGCAATGTAGAAGGGGCGTTTGGGTGGTTTTCAAGGTTTGTTTGTTGAACAAATTTGTTTGTAAAGCTCTCAGAACATGAAAAATATTTAACTGTATTGTTGACATCTGTTCTGTGTTATCGATTGTATAGATGTATGAAGTATTTTCGAGTTTGAGTTACATTACATATCAAGCATTTAAGAACAATTTGTATTTATATAGTACCTTTAACATAGAAAACATCCCAAGGTGCTTCACAGAGGCATAATCTGACAAAAATGGATATCGAGCCAAGGAAGGAGATATTAAGGCAAGTGACTAAAAGCCTGGTCAAAGAGGTAGGTTTTATGGAGGGTCATAAAGGAGATAGGTGAAGAGATGGAGGGTTTAGGTAGTGGATTCCTGGGCATAGGGCCCAGATGGCTGAAGGCACAACTGCCAATGGTAAGGCAAAGGGGGTGGGTGATGTACAAAAGGCCAAAGAAAGGAAAGTTGTGGGGGGGTGGTGGGGAGGGGTTGTAAGGCTGGAGAAGGATACAGAGATAGGGAGGGTCAAGCCCGATAGGGTTTAAACATGAGATTAAGAATTTTAAATTGGATGCATTGAAAATCCAGGAGCTAATGTAGGTCAGTAAGGACAGGGGTGATAGGTGAGCTGGGTCTGGTAAGGAGTAGGATACATGCAGCAGAGTTTTGGATGAGCTGAAGTTTGTGGAGGGTGTTTTACTCCCTAATTGAAAGATAAACTGGTACAGAAAATGTGCAAAGACAAAACCGATTGAATTCAATATGTAAAAACCAGAACTTTGTTCATCAAGCATTCCAAAACTGTTAGTTCTCAATGTGAAGCTATTCTTATGAAGGGTAATTAATCCATTATAGACTTTTTTAAAAATTGTATGTATATGCTGATCTATTAATACTTTAAGTTTGGCAATATTTGTGCTTTGTATTACTATTTAATTGCAAATGCCACCTCATTATTTAGAAGGGAGAAATTAGGAACAACAGACCCATCAGTCCAGTATCTGTTGTGAAGATGTTACTGGAATCTATCGAATGGCTGAGCATTTGAATAATTATGAGCTATCAAAGAAAGTCAGGGTGGATTTGTGAAGGGTAGGTGATGTCTGACAAATCTAGTTGAATTTTTTGAGAACCAGTTCGGTGGGTAGGAGAGTGTCTATGGATGTTATCTATATGGTCTTCCAGAAGGCATTTGATAAGGTTCCACACAAGAGATTATTAGCAAAAATTAAAGCGCATGGAATTGGAAATGAACTTGCAACATGGGTTGGAAAGTAGGAGACGGAGTAGGGATAAAGGGTATGTACTGATTGGTGGGATATGTTCCCCAGGGAACTGTATCAGCGCCTCAACTTTTCAGCATATTTATCAATGACTTGGAGGAATAAAGAGTTGTATATCCAAGTTTGCAGATGACACTAAATTGGGAAGCACGGTAAATAATGCAGATAGGAGCAGAAGCTAAAAAGGGATATAAGACAGATTAAGTGAGTGAGCAAAACTGTGGCAAATGGTGTTCAATGTGGGGAAGGATGAGTTGATCCAAGAATGATAAATTGAGTATTTTCTAAATGATGAGAAACTAGGAACTGTGGAAGAGATCTGGTTTTTCATGTACACAAATCACTAAAAGCTAGGGGACAGGTGCAAAAAGCAATCAAAGGGGCTAATGGAATGTTTGACATTTTGTCAAGGGGTTTGGAATACAAATGGGAGGAAGTTGTGCTTCAATTGTAGAGAGTTTTGGTCAGACCTGTACGGTTTCTGTATACCATCGGGAATTCCAGACTATCATGGACATAACCGGTGAGATCGAGGAAAACACAAGACAAAAAACTGTCTGAGGCTAAACTACATTTTATTTGCACACAGCAATAGTCACACAATTTCATACAACCTTGCAAAACTAGACAGTGTTGTCAAGGCTACCAGGTGATCAATCCAATGGCACTTGAGGTTTCAACATGTCAGCTTCTTCCTAGATGGGTCTCTTTGTAATCCCACCAACTGCAGCCCCATCCTGTTTTGATGTCCTCTTATAGTCTTCTTGTTTGGGGCGTGTGCCAGCTGCTGAAAGTCCCACTTTAGCCAATCATGCACTGCTGCTAGGCATTAATTGTCTTGTAATTGAATCAAACCAAACTGCCAGACCAGGTACAGGCATAGGCATGTCATGTTTACAACTGCATTGTTTGGTTTCAAAATGTTTGTTCCCTTTGCGCATGCCCTTAGCCTAATGGTCTTCCTCATTCATTAATTAGGTTAGTCTCTGTAGCATACTACACAAATGGACAATGGCTTGCATGCAGATCTTGGATTGACCTGATCAGTCTGTACTTAACAGGTTTGGAAGCTGTTATGATCTGCTCATTCTGTAAGTACAACCTTGGAATATTGTCCAAAAGTTTTAACCCATTCTGTCATAGCAGCTTGCAATATTGTCCAAAAGATTAAACCCTTTAAATCCTTCAGATCTCATTTAGAGTACTGGGCACCACTCCTCAGGAAGCAAATATTGGCCTCGGAGGGGGGGGGGGGGGACAGCACAAATTCACCAGAATGATACCGTGGCTTAAAGGACTAAATTATGAAGGTAGATTGCATAAACTTGGCTAGTATTCTCACGAGTATAGAAAATTGAGGGGTGACCTAATCACGTGTTTAAAATAAAAAAGGATTCGATAAAGGTAAATATAGAGAAACTTTCCTCTTGTGGGAGGGAATCCAGAACTAGGGGGCATAATAAAATTATAGGCAGGTCCTTCGGGAGTGAAATCAGGAAGCACGTCATCACACAAAAGGGTAGTAGAAATCTGGAACTCCCTTCCACCAAAAGGCTGTGGCTGCTGGGTCAATTTTGTTAGGTAAGGGATATAGAGCAAAGGTCAGCTATGGTCTAATAGAATGGCTAGAGGTACTAATGGCATACTCCTGTTCCTATGTTTCTAAACAATGATATCAGATTTAGAAACTGAAGCAACTGTTATGTGTAGTAATGTGTCATTTCAAAGAGAATTTGGTAGAATTCTGGCACAGGCACAAATGGCTTCCTTCTGTGCTGTATCAGTCTATGAACACGAGACTGTTAAGTCCAGTAAATACACTAAGTGGGATAATTGATAGCCCCTCAGCTATGGACATCTACAATAGCAGAGTGAAGAAAAGACAGCTTCAGCCCACAGATTACAAAGTTCACCCATGGGAACCACTGTTAGACCAAAGAGAGAATATTGAAAATCTTGAAACTCTAAGTTACATACAGGACACCAGACAGTTAGTTAATGCGTCAATTATTTAATGTAATATTATCCACAAATCTCAATAGTGAGAAGCTGTCTACAAGACATACTTTATTAAATATGATTGAACAAACTACCATTAAAATAGTTGATTTATTAGCACTTTAAGGCTACATAATTCATACTACATTTAACTTGATTAAAAAGTTACTATACATTTAACAAGTGCAACTATATTTCAGTATGAGCTTAAAATCTAGGTTAACAAAAAAACTGATACATTTAAAAAACTTATTCTCTTAAAATCAGTTATGGAAAACAATTATATGCATAGAATGATCACTTTTGACAATTATAGTGAAACACTAAGATGTTCTTAAACCCAGCATAAGCTACACAAATTAAGAGAACACAATCTTCCTTACTAGTGAGAACTACAATTATATACCTGTAGAAACAGATACCCAATAACAGAAGGATATTTATACCTCCACTTGACTCAGGAATCAGGCATTAGCATGCAGTAGAGCCCACTCATCGTACCAATTTGTATTTGCATCCAAATCTATTCCAATCCATTTCCTATCACAGTGTTTCAACACACGAATGCAGCCTGTTTTATAAATCAGTCTTCTGGTTTACAGCCGTGAAATAATTCTCTCCTCAGCCAAAATTCCTTAATCTGCAAGTGACTTTCATCAACTTTTTCCCCATATCCTACATCTTATTCCCATCTAACCTCTTCCCCTCAGTTACCTGCTCTTGGTGTGCTTGTTTTTTTTTTAAAAATGCACCATGTGCAACCCCTTCTCTCACCTTATATTCACTGTTTACTTGACCCCTTTCCATTTCAGTTGGTATACCCATCAATCTCAGGATGCCCACTACAAATACTCTGGTGAATAAATCTGGTACGAGAATAAGCAAAGCCCATTTGTGTTAATGGAATACATATCACCAAAGCAAAGTACATTTACATGGCAAGTAGAGGAATTCCACAATCATTTACAACAGTAATGTGCTTTCACTGCTTTGATGCCTGTTTGTGAATAGACTACCATATTACCAGAGAAAGCTCGTCTTGTATGAATTAAAGCAAATATCCATTTGTCAGTGTTAAAAAACTGAAAGTAACCCATTTCAAATCTTATCTATTGTATTCCAAATCATATCTATTGTTTCATCTGGACATTTCCTTCCAAAACATCTCACTTAAAGATCCATAAATCTATAGAATGTATAGGTTTATGCAATAAATCCTTTAGGATTTTCATTTGCAAAAAGGAATTTGAATGAGATCATTCTAACCTATTGCATTTGAACATCTGAGCTTCTACACCTTTCCAACCACAGCAAAGGCAAAGTTAAAACTCATACACAACAATTTTCAAGTAGATGTGAATGTTATGCCTAAATGACACACACTTAGTTCAGGACAAAAAAGTGTACATGATATTTAAATATACTTGAGTTGTGTTTTTAAATTAAAAAAGATAAAAGCACCTGGTCTTAACTACATGTTGTTGCACTGATCCTTTGGAATACATTTTTTTTTTAAATGTATCAAAAGTCAGCTGAAGCCCTAAGTTTTTAACTTCACAAAAATGGATAATATGCTCAGAGTTTAAAACAAGATACAGGTTAATACTACCATAATTTTTACTAAATACTACACTGTAGTCAACAATGAAAGTTTCTTTCACAGAAACAACACACATTTGCCAGTAACTAGCAAATATCTCTATACAAATCTAATAGGACTGCCTAACTGACAGTGAGGGTGACAGGTAAATTTTCCAAAACAGGAAGTCAGAAGAGAGGCACTCTTGACTGGACAGCTTTCCCCTTCAAAATGCGTTTGACCTGCAATTAAGTGATAGAGATTATTTTAAAAATGGGCTTAAACATTATTTTTGCTTCATTTAATCTTAATTTTATAACGAAGCTGCTTTTATTTTTATTTTCCATTAATTTCTCTTCTTTAAAAGTAATTTCTAGGTTGTCAAAACTAGATTTTTTTTTGTTAAATTGATAGAGACTACTTTGTCTCTCATTCACCTCATCTCCTCTTGCACCATCTGGCACCAGATGCACTGGTTGTTCATTCTCCAGGTTTCTGGCACTGGGATCTGCTCCCTTTCTCATCAGAAGCCGGACAGCGTTTACCTGACAGACCCGGTCTTGCATGCCAGCTGCGACGTGAAGAGCAGTGTTACCATTATACGCCTGTAAGATGAACAAAAGCTCTTGATCAACAACAAAAATATCAACATTGAAAATTTCCTCGAACGTTCTCCCAATCAGCCACCGTAACTACGACGTAGACAGGGTTTCTGCCAATGTTCCACTCAAATTATGGTGGCCGATTGGGAAATTCCCAGCACAAGTATTCTGAAATAGAGGAATTCACTGCTGTGGTTATCTTTCCAATGGGTTTCGCTAAAGTGAAGCAGATTTTTTTGGAACTCTCATTTGCTATGTTGGTTTAAATGGTACTTGTTTCATCATTAAAAGGGAAAACAATGATTTCTATAATAGCGTTTACAACTTCTGTACACACCACACAAATCTCTTTCCTTTAAAAATTGATTTGGTCTGTGAATTTTTTTGTGTTTTCACATCAAAATAAATAACATGCACATTGAGAAGTTACAAGTCTTACAAACTGATAATCATCAGTATTACTGACTACTGTTAGTAAAACTGCCAGGAATCTTAGCAAACCTATTATTAAACGACCCTTAAAAAAGGTGTCAAAATACTTTGCTCATTGCACCAAATTCCTTTCATCAAATGAATGGTTGATAAGTGCCTGGGTTACATCTTACCTTAGCATTTACAACATTGAGGCTGGTTGGCTGCTCAAGAAAGTGACGCAGAAGTTCAACGTTTGCTTCCTCAGCAGCCAAGTGCAGTGGTGTACGACCACTCTTCCGATCCTAGGGAAAATTGAAATAATGCTTAAGAGCATGTCAAAGGTTGTCTCAGATTTGTTTACAGTGAAAACTAATAATTTTAATATTTGCAATTAAATTCAAACATCAAGAACCATTTTAAATGGTGTTTACTCTCCCATGTGGCTTGATCACTATTTGCATCAGATCTGAACTTACTCGAGTTTCAATAGATGCTCCCATCTGCAAAAAGGTTTTAACTGTATCCAACAAACTCCTGTTTTTCACAGCCAGTTCCTGTACCTCAACAGATAGTGGCTGCTGGTGAATTTTATTCTGTAACTCATGCAGCACACTGTTCTGAGCCAGAACAGCACAGTGTAGAGCAGTCATACCTAAAACATAGAAGGAAACGTTCAAAATTATGAATAGTTATTTATAGCTAGCAGTGAATGTAAACAAGTTTACATTAAAACATTATACAAATTGTTTAAGCACATAAATGTACAAGACCTCCATGATTCATTGCTCGGCCTTTTCTTTTACTGAATAAAGTTTGAGAAATTCCTGTCTGGTTTGTTGAAAATTATAGGCATAAACCAAATGTAAAAAGGTGGTATCTACTAAAGGTGCATTTCTGTGCATAGTCACTTTCCTTTCACAAGTAATTTGAACATGGGATTATCAGAATATCCATTATGCCATTACTAAAGAGATAGTAATTGATCTTACCATCAAAGTTTGTAACTTCGAGATTAAGATGCTGACAATTTAGTGCCAACCCCTTTTCAATGGCCTGTATAGAAACACAAAAAGGATATGTAAACAAATGTTAAGCAATTAAATAAAAACGGCAGATTATGTAAACAACTTAATTTATTTAACTATTCTAACTGAAATGAAATGTCACTTGTTTAGTCAATACATTTATAAAAAAGCATTTAAAAAAACATTACTAACATTTATATAGTGCCTTTAACGTAGAAAATACTCCAAGGCACTTCACAGAGATGTAATCAAAAAAAAAGATGCTGAGCCAAAGGAGAGATAGGAGGTGTAATAAAAAGCTTGATCAAAGAGGTGGGTTTGAGGAAGATACAATAAAAAATTGCTGGTTTACTACCCAAGTAAACTCTGATTTATTGGGGGTGATTTTAAACCCCAAGAGCGGGTGGGCTGGGGGCAGGTGGGAACTGAAAACAGGTGTTCTTTGGGTCGCGACCGCAACCCGTCTTTATTTCCGGGTTTAACGTCGGCTGTTAAAAGTACAGGCTTCCCACTGGGAATGCAAAGTCCGAAAATTTTGCACTGCGACCCAAAAAAACAACTATTTTCAACTCCCACCCGCCCCCAACCCACCCGTTATTTGGATTTAAAATCACCCCCATTAAGTGGGGGTGACCATGCAGCTTTCCATGGTCACTATGGGTTGGATGGTGGAGAGGTGAAGACGTGTGTAAATCATGAGTCATAATTTAAAATTGTCTTCCAGACTACTTTGTCCTACAAGTTCCAAAAGGAATCCTAAAATCGTGCAAGAATCTTTCTGACTAGGGCAACCTTTAGGCTGCTATAATTGTTACACATCTTAAAATTGGATTTCTGATATTTTCAACATAATCCAAATGATGTGATAACTACAAAGGTATGCTTATTTCTGTCCATAATGTTATGACTGGTGTTTGGGAAATGATGATGAAATTGTTCACTTGTGAAGCTCTCACTTCTGCAGATCCCAAAAACCACTTGAGATCAAGACCTCTATAGAATGTCAAGAATCATTAAAATGGCTCCTCAAGTAAAAACACCTACCACAAGCACTTGAACATGACCTTTTTCTGCAATCACGTGCAGCGGTGTTCTGCCCCAGCGATCCGAAGTGTTCACTTGTGCTCCAAGGCTGACTAGATCCTGAACAATCAGGTGTTGGTTGGCAGCAACAGCCACCTGCAAAGCACTCTATAAACAAAAAAAACCTACTGTAATGTTTGACAAATGACCAACAAGGAAATTGATGACAAAAATAAGGAAACGCAAATGGCTAACTGATAACAGGGCTTTTATTAATAAGTAACCAGTATTACAAGCAAACAGCTTATCAGCCATTTCGCAAATACAAGTTAGACAGTTACTGAAAAACAAGTCAATTTAAGTTAAATATTAGCAAGATAGTACACATTAACACTAAGTTATCATGCCTGCAATACAATGAAGGCTTCAAGACAGATCTACCCTTTAGTGGAAAAGTGTTACTTTAAACAATTTGATCTAATCTAAAATCACCTTTTTTCAACTTCATATACACAATTGAGGAAAAGCAAGATTAAAAAACTGAAAATTGTCACAGACCTTCTGCTTAAATCAGAGTTTCCACAAGCCCCTCAGTCTGACAATGTCAAGTAAATGATTGAGGTGTCAATGTATCCTTACCTGTCCATTGTGTTCTTTAACATCCAGCATGTTAATAGCTGCCATCTTCTTTCCAAGGACATAAGCAAGAGCCCGTCTGCCCTGTGCAACAGCAATGTGTAGCAGACTGGAAAATATAAATGTAGCATGCTTTAAGCTTATAAAATAAAAAGGTGTTTAGACTATAATCATTCAGTTCCTTTGCTGTATTAATCTTAGCCTCTATACTCAATCCTTGATTTTCAAAAATGAAACCATATGTCCTGGAGCATTTTACCCTAATCTACATTTCTTCTGCAGTGCTACTACTTCTGATGCAGAGACTGGGTAACCCAATTGTAAGAGAGTGTGTATAGCTTCTATGAGATGCTCAATAAGTAGCACCAACCAGGACACCTCTTCTCAATAAATGTCAACAAATCAGTTGGGGTGAACAATTGCTGATACTGACTCTCAGACCACAACCAGGTTTGAACCTTAAAACTAATCATCAAGACCGGAGATAAATAGGGGTAGGTATCAATGTGCTATTTAACACAGAATGAAAGAATTTACAGTGTACATTAGAGGCAGTATTGGATGGCTCTGTGCATTGGAACTCCTGACTGTGCACCACAAAGTAAAGGCTGCAATTTCATATCTACAATTACCATAGGCAATATCCCAATCCAAACATTGATGCTGCTGGGAGGCTTTTGGCAAATGCTAAACACTACTTCCTGGGAGAAAGGGGAAAGTTGTAGAATAAGTCATCTAGAACTATTCTCACACACCTTCTAGGTCCCAGCTAGGAAACAGCATTAGAAGAGGCCCAGGAATAGGCCTCCAACGGTGGAACATGATGGAACAGGCCTTTAGGGTGGGAAAAGGACATGTACTGTGTTTTGGTATAGCCAGTGTTGGGCCGAAGGGCCTGTTTCCATGTTGTAAACTTCTATGATTTAGTAATACTTACGTGTCACCATCAGAGTCTTTGGCAAGGAGTTGCTCTTGAGTAAGGTGGGACAACTTCTTCTCCTCTTGTTCAAGTTGCCATTGAAAGAAAGACTTGCCTTGTGTCTGGTTCATTGAGGAATTACTCTGAGATTGTGGTACAAGAGTTGCAGATGGATAGTACATAGAGGCATGTGGGGATATCTCTTCCTGAGTGCTGGCTGGCAGAGGGCTAGAACCCTGCACATAAAATTCAGATGATGGTTGACTGCCCACAGGTTGGCCACCAACTGGAGGATTCTGGAACCCCTGAGATGGAGAAGGATGCTCTTGAAAGTCTTGGATGTCAAATGCACTCTGCTGATGCTGAAATTCTTGGAGCTGTCCACAGGCCAGAAACTGCTGGAAAGTTGGAGAATGGTCTACACCCTGAAACTGCTGAAACACCTTATGTTGCCCAGTGACTTGTGGTGGACTATGGACTTGGAATTGTTGAAAGTACTGAGACTGTTCAGAGGACTGTTGGCTGTGGTGCAGATCCTGCATGTAACTGTTTTTGTCCAATTTTCTTTCTTCCTGAAAAATGTGGTCATTCTTGGCAGCATTGGCCCAGCTGACCTGGACTGTATTCAGAGAGATCTGATGTGTGTCATTCTGCAACATTTTGATTATTTCCTGAAGAACATCTGGATTCACATCATTCCTGGGTTCAATTTTATGGGTTTCATCTGAATTCTCTACAGAGTTTGGAGTCTGGGGTGGAGTCTATTGAAATAGAAAAAAAAGATATGGACATCAGTAACGTAACAAAGATATTTAAATGGTTTTCTGTTGGCACAATTAATGGCCACACCAGGCCTGATTACTGGTCTAGCAGAAAGTAACAAGTCTGAAATTCCTTTAAAACAAGTTTTTTTTCCCCATTGTCTTTTGATAAAATGACAACATCATTGTTTATCCCAATCAAATTCCAGAGGTCATCCACTCAATATTAGTGTCATCAGCAACCCAAAGGCTACATCATCACAGAAAACAATCCAGTGATAATTAAATTAAAATTACATTTTGAAAGAAAGAATGTTAGATATTTTTACCAGCAGATAAGACGATGCAAGTGCCAGTGATTGTTTATAAGGAGGTGCATCAGGCAGGTCCTCCAAAGCTGATCTTTTTGCCCCACCCAGGAGATTTCTTATTTCTGCTAAAATCAAAAACAGATCAATACTGTACAATGGATAATAGAGCATTTTGGCCTAATAAAGATATTCATATTAAAATTACTGATTGGCAAGAAATTTACTTACGACAAAACTGTTCTTCTGATGAATTTGATGGGGACTAAATTGAAGGGAAAGAAAAAGTTCTGTTTTACACAAGATATATGGATTATTTTCCACAATACTTCTGCAGTTGGTCTAAATAATCTATTTACATTGAAACTTTTCGAAGTTACATGCTAAAAGTAAATTTTACCATATAACAAACAAAACCGGTAAGTTTTGTTTTATTTTAACAGACTATCAAGATAAGCAGTTTTTTTTTAAAAAAAAGGTTTAATATGCTGAACAAAATCGGATGGAGTCAGTTACCAGGTTGGTGCCTGTGCGGGTGTTCCTGAAATGGTTAAGGAGCTCCTTCACGGGATTCTTCACTCGAACTCCTTGGAAGGTTCGCCTCGGAGATCTCCCTGCACCAAAGTAGGTTGTTTAGTAAGGAAGAAAATATGAATGACGAACAACTGCAACAAAGCGCCAACTGGCGGAAGAAAAATCAGTGGAAAATCCACCCACCGCCAGATTACTCATCCAATTTCTACACACAGGTGAGGAAATGAAAGCACAGGTTAATGCACACCCTAAACTATCAACCAATTTAGAAACTCACCGAATGATCTTTTTAACAGTTCAACTCACTGCTGTCCTTAAAACTCCAATTTTGGCTTCAACGTGATTTTGTACGGTTCTCGGTTAAAATGGACTAACATGGTTTTTTCTAAAGTGCTTGTAGATCAGGAAGTGTTTAGTTCGTCTCAGTTCTCAGGTTTTAAATTTTTTAAAAAAACATATCATGGGAAACATTGTACGTGCAGTCAAAAGGAAAAAAGTACGCTCCCTCCCCCATTTTTATCAGCACGGCGCCATATACTGAAGATAAAAAATACCGAAAACGGTGCACCGAGACTCAAAACAAAAAAATCAGATGGGTGGGTGGGTGGGTGGGTGGGTGGGGGGGGAACACACAAAAAGAGTGAAATCATTAACAAGGGAAAGGTTTATAAAGAAAGTGGGGGGGGGGGGAAAGTTGACGAGGCAAAAAAAAAGTGGAAGTTTAAGAAAAAGTTGTCAGGTTATTTAAAATGTGAAAGTAGGGAGAAAAAAAACAAAGGAAAAGGTGCCGGGAATGTCCGTACCTGTGGACTGTGCCCTCTCGCAGCCCGCGTCTGCCGCTCCGCATTGCGAGTCCGAGTCTGACTGCGGCGAGATGGGGGCAGACGGAGAGCACGGCTCGCTGGCCGCGGGGGAGCTCTGGTAAAAGTAGCCCAGGTTGATGGGACTCGACATCATGCAGCTCTCCTGCTCGCAGCCATCGCTGGTGTTCTCGCTCACTCTGTCCAGGATCATCTTTCAGAGAGCCCGGGTTTGCGTTGCGCTAAAGCGGACCGGGATGGGAATTGCGCTGAGATCAGACTCTCGCTGACTGTTCAATGGGAGAGGTGGGTGCGCTCCGCTCACACGCCAACGAGGTTCCCCTGCGTGACTGCTAAACCGCTTTAACCGTGGCCCAACCTCTTTTAATCATACTTTCTGGGAGGCAGGGTGATCTTTATGACACTGTCGCCTCCTTATTCGTCCCATCCAGCGGGGTGTGTCAGAAAAAGGGGCCGGACTTACGGTAACAGTGCAAAAAAAAAAGAGACACATTACTGGAAATGATGAGGACAAATGGGGAGGGACTGTAATTTTTTTTTGTGTATTATTCTCGGCCCTAATACGAAAGCTGCTCATTTTTTTAAAAAAAGGCTGAAATGCTAACTCAGTACATTGAGCCAAAAATCTGAATTTTGTTCCACCTTGACCGTTATTAGCTTTAAACAATGTTTGTGTTTTTTTTGGTTTAAACTCCAATATGAAACACCCCTAACGTAACAGATTACACACCCCAAATATCTTAAAGGGGCCTTTTCTCTTTCTAGATGCTAACTGACATCCTGTGTATTTCCAGCATGTTCTGTTCTTATTTCAGATTTCCAGCATGAATATTTTTTCTTTTCATCTTTACCTAATCATTGAGTAAACCTAAAGAATCCAATTTTTTCATGTTGCACATTATTCTAACAATGGTTTCCTTCATTTCACAAACTCCGTTCTCTCACCACCAATTCCATCCCTCTTCCTGTCCACTGCCTCAGGGTGAATCAGGCTGTTCACAACCTTGGCGTCCTATTTAACCCCGAGCTTCTGACCCCATAACGTCTCCATCACAAAGACCGCCTATTTCCACCTCCATAACTTTGTCCATCTCAGCCCATCTGCTGCTGAAACCCTCGTCCATGCTTTTGTTACCTCTAGTCTCAACTATTCCAATGCTCTCCTGACCGGCCTCCCATCTTTCACCCTCCATAACTTGAGCTCATCCAAAACTTTGCTACCCATATTCTAAACCGCACCAAGACCCACTCATCCATCACCCCTGTGCTCATTAACCTACATTGGCTCCCGTTCCACCAGCACCTCAATTTTAAAATTATCATCCCCGTGTTCAAAACTCTCCATGGCTTTGCCCCTTCCAATCTCTATAACCTCTTCCAGCCCTACAACCCTCCAGCCCTACAACCCTCCAAGAAGTCTGCATTCCTCCAACCCTGGATTCCCCACTCCCTTTGACCCACCATTGGCAGCTGTGCTTTCAGCTGTCTAGGTCCTAAGCTCTGGAGTTCTCACCCTAAATCTCTCTGCTTCTCCAACTCTCTCTTCTCCTTTAAGACCCTTCTTAAAACCTACCACTTTGACCAAGCTTTTAGTCACCTGCCCTAGTATCTCCTCTTTTGGCTCGGTGTCAATTTTTGTCTTATTACTCTCCTGTGAAGTGCCTTGAGACGTTTTCCTGTGCTAAAGGCACTATATAAATGCAAATTGTTGTTCATTCAAAACAAATTATGATGTTACATAAAATGGCCTAGAATTTCCCGGAGACTTGTACCATTGTAATGGCGAATCTACGTAATAGGTCCCGATTTACACACAAAAGAGAGAGACCATAAGACCATAAGAGATAGGAGCAGGAGTAGGCCATTTGGCCCTTCGAGCCTGCTCTGCCATTTAATCAGATCATGGCTGATTGTGTGTAAATCGGGACCTATTATGTAGATTCACCATTACAATGGTACAAGTCTCCGGGAAATTCTAGGCCATTTTATGTAACATCATAATTTTACCTCAACTCCACTTTCCCGCCCTTTCCCCATATCTCCCTTGCTGATCAAAAATTTGTCTAACTCAGCCTTGAATGTATTCAATGACTCAGCCTCCACAGCCTTTTGGGGGTAAAGAATTCCAAAGATTCACGACCCTCTGGGAGAAGAAATTCCTCCTCATTTCTGTCTTAAATGGGCGACCCCTTATTCTGAGACTATGCCCCCTAGTTTTAGATTCCCCCATGAGGGGTAACATCCTCTCAGCATCTAACCTATCGAGACCGCTCAGAATCTTATATGTTTCAATAAGATCTCCTCTCATTCTTCTAAACTCCAATCAGTATAGACCCAACCTGTTCAACCTTTCCTCATAAGACAACCCTTCCATACCTGGAAACAACCTAGTGAAACTTCTCTGAACTTCCTCCAATGCAAGTATGTCCTTCCTCATGGGGGAATCTAAAACTAGGGGGCATAGTCTCAGAATAAGGGGTCACCCATTTAAGACAGAAATTAGGAGGAATTTCTTCTCCCAGAGGGTTTGACTTCCCTCCTATTATACTCCATCCTCCTAGAAATAAAGGGCAATATTCCGTTTACCTTCTGGATTATCTTCTGCACCTGTATGTTGAATTTTTGAGTTTCATGTACGAGGACACCCAGATCCCTCTGTACCGCAGCATTTTGTAGTATTTCTCCATTCAAATAATATTTTGCTTTTTTATTTTTCCTCCCAAAGTGGATGACTTCACATTTTCCCACATTATATTCCATCTGCCAAATTTTTGCCCATTCGCTTAACCTATCACTATCCCTTTGAGGAAATGATGGTGTTAATAGATCACACTGTTACTTACGCCACGACAAAATTTCCTGGGACTTTTGCATCGCTCTGCTGTTACCCTCGCCAAAACAGTGAAAAGTTAATCATAGCCCCACCCCCCCTTAATATCACGCATTTTCTCCAACACTTTTATCACCACTCCCACTTAGATTAAAATAATGACGCAGTGGGCCCTTAGTGACCTGCCAGCAGCATGATTTATGGATTTAAAGGATGCAATTTACTATTTTTCAAGTAAAACTACAGGAAATTATTTCGGCTATCTGCTAAGAGATTTTTTACCTTGGTAAATTAGTCACCGTTTTATTATTGGGCTATGATTTATTGAATGCATTTAAAACGTGGCCTGCGGCTGTAACGTTTCAATCCATGCCAAAAATTGGCCTGGTTTGTTTGTGGAACTAAAGGGATCATCAGTTGATTGAAACAAAGTATTTTTTTTAAACTGATGGTTCCGTTCATCTTTGTTCCTTTTGCCCATTGAACCATTTCTGAATCCTACTCCAACAATCTTCCATTGACTTAGCAGCAGCCAAAGAGCCTAGCTCAAGTTTATGGCTTGTATAAGGCTTACCAGAAATGTAAATGTACTCACAAAAGTTATGTATCAAATAACCATGGCACAAGAGTGAAATGCTGAGTTGTATCTTATTAGATGTAGGCTAGTAGGTCTTGCCGTTACGCGTGACAGTGTAATGCAAAATTCAATTTGCAACAGCCCATACACATTGTAATTACCCCTCATTATTCATTGTTATAAATGTACCAGCAACATATTTGTTTTGCCTCCCAATTTTTGCAAAATGGCTAGGGTTAAGGTAATTAAAAGCTCACAAAGGTAGTGAAGCCTTTGCATATTTAACAACATTCTCCATGATAAAGATAATCAATAAATAAACTGTTTAATGTAGAACAATGTAGATCAGCAAAAAGAAGTACTACAAAAACGTGTACAAAATAGCCATAACCAATCGAGTTCTCGGAGGCACAACACAGACAGATATAAAGGAATAGATTTCATACAGTCAATTCTTATATTTCTGCAGTTTTGCAGCTTGGCAAACCCTTTTACATGTTTAGTAGGAACAATAAAAAGTACAATTTCAGTAAAATCTTACATCCTGGGTATTCCTCTGTTTCATATATTTGTTCTAGTAATAAATAGACAAAATGATTTTAGAAGATCCTGTCTCATAAACATCCTCGACTCAGGATGTAATAGATGAAGTAAATTGTGGAACTCTTTATACATAGATAATGTCTACAGCACAGAAACAGGCCATTCGGCTCAACTGGTCTATGCCAGCATTTATGCTCCACATGAGCCTCTTCCCACCCCTCTTCATCTGACCCTATCAGCATACCTTTCTATTCCTTTCTCCCTCACATGCTTATCTAGCCTAAATGCATCTATGCTATTCGCCTCAACTACTCCTTGTGGTAGCGAGTTCCACATTCTCACCGTTCTTTGGTCTAGTTTTGGTCTCCCCCACAAGTAGAAACATCTCCTCTAGATAACTTGCTCAGACATTGGCTCCGCTGCTTCTGATTTGCTGCTATGCTCGCTGTGGCGTATCACATAGAATTTTACAGCAAAGAAGCATAGGAATATAGGAACAAGTGTAGGCCATTCAGCCCCTCGAGCCTGTTCCGCCATTCAGTTAGATCATTGCTGATCTGTGTCTTAACTCCATCTATCCGCCTTGGTTCCGTAATGGATAGAAAGCTGTTCCAGATGGATAGAAGCATGGATAGCAAGCTGGCTACAAAACAGAAAACAGAGAGTTAAGGGTAGCTGCTCAGACTGGCAAAAGGTGGGACATGGGGTTCCACAGGGATCGGTGCTGGAACCACTGTTGTTCACAATTTACATCAACGATTTGGACTCGGGAATTGGAAGTACAATTTCAAAATTTGCAGATGACATGAAATTGGTGGGTGTAGTTAATACAAAGGAAGAATGTGTTAAAATGTAAGAAGACATTAATAAACTTGCAGAATGGGCGTGTAATTGGCAAATGAATTCTAATATAGGTAAATGTAGGAAGAATAAGGAGGCCACATATTGCTTGGATAATAAGAGTCTAAATGGGGTAGAGGAGCAAAGGGATCTCAGGGTACAGATACACAAATCACTAAAAGTAGCAACACAGACTAATAAGGCCATAAAAAAGGCAAACCAAGTACTGGGGCTCATTTATAGAGGTATAGAATTGAAAAGCAGAGAAGTTATGTTAAACTTGTTTAGAACCTTGATTAGACCACAATTGGAGAACTGTGTGCAGTTCTAGTCTCAATATTATAAAAAGGATATAGAGGCATTGGAGAAGGTGCAAAAGAGATTTACCAGGATGATACTAGAACTGAGAGGATATACTTATCTGGAAAGATTAAACAGGCTGGGGCTCTTTTCTCTAGAAGAGAAGGGTGACCTGATAGAGGTCTTTAAGATAATGAAAGGGTTTGATAGGGAAGACATAGAGAAAATGTTTCCACTTGTGGGAAATCCAAAACTAGAGGTCATCAATATGAAATAGTCATTAATAAAACCAATAGGGAATTCAGAAGAAACTTCTTTACCCATAGAGTGGTAAGAATGTGGGACACGCTACCACAAATAGCATAGATGCATTTAAAGGAAGCTAGGTAAGCACACGAAGGAGAAAGTAATAGAAGGGTATGCTGAAAGGGGTAGATGAAGTAGGGAGGGAGGAGGCTTGTGTGGTGCATAAACATTGGCATAGACCAGTTTCTGTGCTGTACACTCAATGGGCGTCATTTTAGCACCCGCTATCGGGTGCGTTCCTGGCGGGGGGGCTCCGAAAATCGGAGAATCCCGGTGCGGGACCGGAGCCCGCCCCGAACCCGCGCACTTCTGGGTTCCCCGCTGACGCGCCGGCGTGCGCGCGCAGCCCCCGCTGGTGGGAATCCCGCAGGCAATTAAAGCCAGCAGGATGCCACTTGAAAGTATTTATTTAGGTATTTCAGATCATTAACTGACCTGATTAAGGGATTATGTGAGGAGGGGTGGGATTTTAGAGCAAACTGGGACTGTTTCCCATACTGGGGGAAACACTCCCAGGTCAAATGGACGTGTTGCAGCTGTCAGCCTGTGGCAGCTGCAAAGGTCCATTTGACAGGTGTGGGGGGGGGGGGGGGGAGACCCTCACCCATTGCAGGAGGCCACTCTGTCACTTGGGACAAAGTTTGGCCTCCACCACCCTCCGCCTGACAGTCAAAGTCACCAACCTGCACACTTACCCCGGGGTCCAGAGACATGTACCAACCTTGTGGACCCCCTCAGATGTACATCTTGCGGATGGGGGCCGCCGTAGCTGCAGTCATGACCTCCTCGGAGGGCGAACAGCATCACCAGCCTCACCAGCCTCGCCATCCACGCCGTCCACCTCTGACACGTGGAGCTCCACAACAGAGCGCTGTGACACATCCACCTGTACAACAGGAGGGAGGGCTACCGCAGAGAGAGATGCGTCGCAGAGGGCACTACCCTCGCCACAGGGTCCACAGACCGAGGCTCAGCCTCCTGGACCTCTCTGAGCAGCAGTGCACACGGAGGCTCAGAGTCACTCGACATGTAGTCGTGGACATCTGCAGCCTCTTTCATGCCAAGCTGCTCCTGGCTGGCCCGAGCACCATCTTCTTACCTGTCGCTGTCAAAGTCACCACTGCCCTCAACAACTTCTCCTCCGCATCCTTCCAGGGTGCAACCAGGTACATCACCGATGTCTCTCAGTCGTCTGCGCAAAAGAGCCCTGCAAATACACCTACACCCACTCTGCAGTGACACAATGGGTGGCATCAGTTGTGGGTCCTCATAGTGATCCTCAGGAGAGGGCATTATTGCACAAACCAGACAGGATTCGCGAAGACATGGCAGTAGTGGTGCCAATATAATTTGTAATGTGAGTTGGTCAGAACTTCAATATAAGTAACACCCACGACAAACCCTCAAACACCCTTGTGCATCCCCTTCATGCTCACGACACGTTTGCCTTACGCTGCCTACTGCACATGTGTGATGCACGCCCTGTGGCTGCAGCACAGGTAGTGGCAGGTTGAGTGAGGCTGGCCGTGAAAGAGATGCACGAGAGGGTGAGTATGAGATAGAGCCATGAGATTGTATGAGGATTGGGTTGAGTGGTCGTGGCGGGATGAGTACTGGCGAGGTGTGTAGGTGCAGGTAAGATGAGGATGAGGTTTGAGTGGGTATGAGGGGTGATGTGACAGAGTAGTGTTGGCAGTGCTGAAGGAGATGTGGGGTGGGGGCAGTGATGTGGCAGACGGAGTGTAGGGGAAAGACTACGTGTACTCACTTTGGCTGACCTACTGAGGTCATTGGAGCGCCTCCTGCACTGTATGCAGGTGGGCGATATGTTGGTTGCGCTGGTGACCTCCTCTGCCACCTCGAGCCAGGCCTTCCTGGTGGCAGAGGCAGGCCTCTTCCTCCCGCACGCCGGGAGGAAGATCTCTGTCCTCCCCCTCCTCCTCACCCCATGTATTGATACCTGGAGTGAGGCATCATTAAAATGGGAGCAGCCTTCCCCCTGAGCTGTTCCATGCTGTAATTTTTGCTATTTGTTGCAGCATCTGTCAGTGGAGGACTGCCCCTTTAAATAGAGCTCCTCCAGCTGACAGATCTTACTGCGCATGCGCAGCCCGCCCGACGCGCAGATCAGCAGTGGGGAACCCGGAGGAGCAGGTAAGTGGATCCAATTAGTGGATTGGATGCTACGATCACGCGGGAAGCTGACTAATTTCACCGGGCGCGCCCCGCCGAGAACCCGCAGCCCTGCTAACATCGGGCCCAATGTAACTCAATGTAACCCTTAATACCCTTGCCTATCAAAAATATATCAATCTCAGTTTTGAAATTTTCTATTTACCTAGCTTCGACAGCTTTTTGGGATAGTGAGTTCCAGATTTCCACTACCCTTTGTGTGAAGAAGTGCTTTCTGACATCATCCCTGAATGGCCTAGCTCTAATTTTAGGATTATGCCCCCTTGTTCTGGACACCCCCACCAGAGGAAATAGTTTCTATCTATCTATCCTATCAAATCATTTAATCATCCTTTAATCTTCTGTGTTCAAGAGAATACAAGCCCAGTCTATGAAACCTGTCTTCATAATTTAACCCTTTTAGCCCCGGTATCATTCTGGTGAATTTGCGCTGTACCCCCTCCAAGGCCAACCTGAGGTAAGTGCCCAGAACTGAATGCAGTACTCCAGATAGGGTCTAACCAGAGCTCTGTACAGCTGTAGTACAACTTCCACCCCTTTGTATTCCAGCCATTCGGCCCAACAGGTCTATGTCAGTGTTTATGCTCCACATAAGCCTCCTTCCACCTTATTTAATCTTAGCATATTCTTCTATTCCTTTCTCCCTCATGTACTTATCTACCTTCCCCTTAAATGCATCTATGCTATCCACCTCAACCATTTCATTAGGTAGCAGTTTCCATATTCTCACCACTCTCTGAGTAAAGAAGTTTTTCTTGAATTCCTTATTGGATTTATTAGTGACTATCATATTTATGCCCCCTAGTTTGGGACTTCCCCACAAGTGCAAACATCTTCTCTACATCTACCCTATCGAACTCCTTCATAATTTTAAAGACCTTTATCAGGTCACCACTCATAGTATCATAGTAGGTACAGCACAGGAGGAGGTCATTCAGCCCATCGTGCCTATGTCAGCTCTTTGAAAGAGCTATCCAATTGGACCCATTCCCCTTCTCTTTCCCCACTGTAAATTTTTTCCCTTCAAATATTTATCCAATTCCCTTTTAGGAACATAGGAATATAGGAACAGGAGTAGGCCATTCAGCCCCTTGAGCCTGCTCCGCCATTTGATAAGATTATGGCTGATCTGTGATCTAACTCCATATACCTGCCTTTGGCCCCTATCCCTTAATACCTTTGGTTGCCAAAAAGCTATCTATCTCAGATTTAAATTTAGCAATTGAGCTAGCATCAATTGCCGTTTGCAGAAGAGAGTTCCAAACTTCTTCCGCCCTTTGTGTGTAGAAATGTTTTCTAATCTCACTCCTGAAAGGTCTGGCTCTAATTTTTAGATTGTGTCCCCTACTCCTAGAATCTCCAACCAGCGGAAATAGTTTCTCTCTATCCACCCTATCTGTTCCCCTTAATATCTTATAAACTTCAATCAGATCACCCCTTAACCTTCTAAACTCTAGAGAATACAACCCCAATTTGTGTAATCTCTCCTCGTAACTTAAACTTTGAAGTCCGGGTATTATTCTAGTAAAACTACGCTGCACTCCCTCCCTGGAAGTTACTATTGAATCTGCTTCCACCACCCTTTCATGCAGTGCAGATCATTACAACTTGCTACATAAAAAAATGTTCCCTTATGTTGCCTCTGGCTCTTTTGCCGACAACCTTAAATCTGTGCACTCAGTCTTCTCTTTTCTAGAGAAAAGAATCCCAGCCTATTCAATCTTTCCTGATAGTTGTACTCTCTCAGTTCTGGTATCATCCTTGTAAATCTTTTTTGGACTTTCTCCTGTGCTTTTATATCCTTTTTGTAATATGTAGACCAGAACTGTACACAGCACTCTAAGTGTGGTCTAATCAAGCTTCATAGGAACATAGGAACAGGAGAAGGCCATTCAGCCCCTCGTGCCTGCTCCGCCATTTGATAAGATCATGGCTGATCTGTGATCTAACTCCATATACCTGCCTTTGGCCCATATCCCTCAATACCTTTGGTTGCCAAAAAGCCATCTATCTCAGATTTAAATTTAGCAATTGAGCTAGCATCAATTGCCATTTGCGGAAAAGAGTTCCAAACTTCTACCACCCTTTGTGTGTAGAAATGTTTTCTAATCTCACTCCTGAAAGGTCTGGCTCTAATTTTTAGACTGTGCCTCCTACTCCTAGAATCCTTTCCACATATGTTTAACATAACTTTTCTGTTTTTAAATTCTATTCCTCTAGAAATGAACCCCAGTGCTATGTTTGCACTTTTTATGGATGTGTTAACCTGCATTGCTACTTTTAATGATTTGTGAATTTATGTTCCTAGATCCCTTTGCGCCTCTTCCCCGTTTAGACTCTTACTTTCCAAGGAGTAGTTGGCCTCTTTTTTTCCTTCTACCAAAATGCACCACCTTGCACTCATCTGTCGAAATTACAAATCTAGGAAATTTTGTAGTGATTTCGCAACGGTGAGATTGGTGAGCAAAACAGCTAAATTTACACCATACGTTGCTGATCTCGCCATTGCAGGAAATTCTGTGCCAGTGTATGTAGAGACACAAAATGATGCATGTGAAATAGGATCTACATGCCATAAGATGACTCAATAACTTGTGACCAAGTGCCAAAAGGTGGGTATTGATCATACCCATGGTCATTATCATCAATTCTGTTCACTGAATGTGCTAAGCAAAAAAAAATGTAACTTGAAAATGGGAATGGAACTAATGCTGGAATCTTCAATGTTATTACTGTGAAACTTTAGCCTCACAGTAGCAATTGTCTCAGTTGTGATTTAATTTTCAATAAATCACTCCAAGAGGTGGAATTATCCTCCCTTTCTATCCACAGTCTTACTTTTTATCTGTACAGGAGCTCGAAGTCCAGTTTGCTCACTTCGATAAAAAGTATAGCGATCAAAAGATCAGATCCTGAGCTCACGTAGGCTATTGCCACAGAGTACCAAGGTGCATATAAAACAGTACTCGCACACCAAGAGCCACAAAAAATAATCTCAATGACATTTTATAATGTTTTGCAACATTTAAACAGATTAATAACCAGTATCAATATAAACACAGGAAATAGAAAAGCATCATTTTTGGAGAAAAACCCTTGGCTTCTGAAATATAGTTGAGTGCTGGTAACAGATCCACATTCTGAGGACAAAATTCCAACTTCAGTGTTAGGAATTAAACTGTGGTTTAAAATAGTAGAGTCTTAATAGCAATTTGGCTGCACTATGGATTCTACAGCAACCTATATCCCCCTCTTTGGGATTCAGAAATTACCTTCCTATGCTACTCTGCCTATCCAACTCCCTCTGCTCCTTTAAAGTCCCCCTTAAAATAACAACAACGGACACTTATATAGCACTTTGATGTAGTAAAATGTCCCACTTCATAGGAGTGTAATCAGACAAAGAAAAGTGACACCAAGCCAAAAAAGAAGACAGGATTGGTGGCCAAAAGTTTGGTCAAAGAGGTAGGTTTTGAGGAGGTTCTTAAAGGAGGAGATAGAGGTCCACCTCTTTGAATAACATTTTGGTCACCCCTCCTAATTATTCCTTCTTTGGCTTGCTGTTATTTTTTCTCATGTCACTGAAGTACCTTGGGATGATTTCTACACTAACGGTGCATTATAAATGAAAATTGTTGTTGCCTTTGATCTTAAGTGGGTTTTACGATGTTTTAATTTACCTGATTAAATCCAGGCAAAATGTTGCAAAAACCCAATAGGTCCATATATTTATTGTACTATACGAGGTCACTCAGCCCTTCGCGCCTTCTTTGGCTGACAAAGATCAATTCACTGAGTTTTATTCATTGGTTCTTTCCACATATCCTTTAAACATTTCTTCAAATATAAAGTGTTTATTCTTTCTGAAGCAATTTCACGACTTTATCCACTTATTTTACTTCCTCTCTGATCTTAGTTGTGCACCACTTTCAATTATGTGTATCAGACCAATGTACAGGTTAAAAGGATCATCCTGAGCAATATCTAATAACACATGACCACTACAAATGCAATTGTTGTCACCTTCTTAACACTATAAGCTCGTTTAAAACCTAGAATACATTACATTATTGCAGGACTTGTTTCAACAACAATTTGCATTTATTTAGTGCCTGGAATGTTCGGTGTCAAATTTTGTTTGATAATTGCTCCTGTGAAGCTCCTTGGGACGTTTTACTACATTAAAGGTGCTATATAAATGCAAGTTGTTATTGTAGAAATACTGCCCAAGCTGCTTCACAGACGCGTAATCAGACAAAACTCGCAGCGAGCCAACGAAGGAGATATTGGTAGGGATGACTAAAAGCTTGGTCAAAGTGGTGGGTTTTAAGGAGAGACTTAAAGGAGGAGAGGTAGGTGGAGAGGTTTAGGGAGGGAATTCCAAGGCTTAGGGGCTAGACAGCTGAAGGCACGGCCACCAATAGTGGAGCAAGGTGAGTGGAGGATGCACAAGGGGCCAGATATTTCAGCAGGGAGGATATGTCAGTGAGAAACATGAGGTAGGGCTAATGGGCATTAGAGATTGAGGATTTTAAAGGAAAGGCACAAGAGGTGGAATAAGATGAGGTGCTTGCAGGAGGAGAAAGTACCAGAAGAGTAGGGTGGAGAAACCAAAATGTGATTTGGTCATAAGGGCCACATCACCACTGTGGCAGTTTGGGTGGGACAAATGGTGCAAAGTATGGCCAGGTGGCCAGATTTAAATGAGGGTCAAGGTGTCACCACCATTGTGCCAAGTTTCTGTCAAAGCCACAATGTCAGTGCAAAGGCTGCGAATGGAAAGGGGCTTGTTCACAAGTGAATGGACATTCTGGAGGGAAATGCGGAGAAGGGCAGTAATTGTTGATCTGCTGGTGGAGTCAAGGGCAGCAGTGGTGGGTGGGGTGAGCGGGACAGGAAAGAGGTTGGTATAATTAGACCCCAGCAAGTGCGCTGGGCTGGAAAGTTAGTGAGAGAAGGTGATGGGGCATCTGGAGTTACTGCTAGCAAGAAGGCTGTGATAGGTGCCTCAATGCCATCTTCACAGTATGCTGAAAGAGGCACAGAGGGTAGCTGTGTGCTTACCCAAGGGGGATTCAAGCCTGGGATGGCAGCTGGAGTGTAGGAAGGTAGAGGAGTGTGACAGAGTATGAATTATAAATCACTTGTAACTTATAGTTCTCTTTCAGTCTAGGAAGAGATCCAAACATTTACTGCTTAGTAACTATTTAAAGGAACACTAATTAAATATATAATTCACACAAATTTTTGAAAAACAATGTGCAAAAGCTATGGACACGCAAAATGTTGTGGTTTCAGATATTATAAACAGACATGCATTAGTCTCTCCCAGATCTCATTTTAGAGTCTGAGACTTAGATTAAATGTTTGCTTATCCAGTCACTTAAAAATAAATAAATCCATCCTCCATCCCATGTTCTAACAGGGAGGCAATCTTCTTCAAGGCCTCTCACATTGAAGCTAGATGCAGAACAGTAACATATATTAACTCATCTTTTTCTCTTTCCTTCTCTCTAGGGAACCAAACAAATCTCCACTCTGCACATTCCTCAGTGATAAAGTAAATCAGGAAAAACTATTTCCACTGGTGAGTGGGTCATTAACCAAATTTTTAGAATTATCACCTGAAGAACAAAGGAAGAAGTTAGGAGATTTTTTTTTGCACAGAGGATTATTAGGACATGGAATGTCCTACCAGAAACAATGGTGGAAGCAGAATCCAGAAAGCTTTTAAAAAGGGAAGTCGCTAAATATTTGAAAAAAAAATTTAGAAGGGTATAGGGAAAAATCAGGAGAATGGGGCTAAGTGGTTAGGTCTTTCAGTGAGCCAGCACAGATACAATGGACCAAATGGTCTCATTCTGCACTGTGTAATTCAATGAATCAAGAAGGCCAGAAACTCAGTGTCTAGAGAATCACCAGCACAAACTCAAACCCCATCTCGCTGTGCCACAGTATGCTACAACCACATTACCATGAAAGGTAGGCTTAAAGAGTTTCATTGTAAGGCATTTTACAAGAAAAGCAAAAATGTGAACAATGTTCACCAAACCATTAAAAGTCAAGGTACAACTTCAGCAGTTCTTCACTAAAATTACATTAGAAACTCCACTGTGTAAAACATTAGCATCATTCGTCAGTAGTCGAATCATTTATTATTTAAATAGTTGATTAACAGATTACTACTCATGAAAACCTTCACATAGGTAAGCAAATTTGAAGTTTCTTGCATTCATTCTCAATGATGACAAAAATATCTAATTTTATGGCAGATATGTTGACTTTATAGTTTAGTTGGCACTTGTAGAATCATCCTGCAGCCACATGATCAAAAATTATAAAATGATAAGTGTTCCACTCACTCTCAATTTTACTGTTAACTTGGCTGAAGGATTAAGTAAAGCAGTGACCCAATTAATGTTTGGCAAAGGCAGATAGCAGCAAATTCAGTCAGTCTGACCCATGAAATATCAGTCAGATTGACTCATGAAGAGAAAGGTGTTACTAGATCTTCCCTCCTCCCAGTTTTCTATCAAATAAAAGCAAGGGCATGAAAAAATATTGGCAAGTAAAATCAAGGAAAACCCAAAGATGTTTTATAAATACATAAAGAGCAAGAGGATAACTAAGGAAAGAGTAGGGCCTATTGGAGACCAAAGAGGTAGCCTGTGTGTGGAGGCAGAAGATGTGAATATGGTTCCTAATGAATACTTTTTGTGTCTGTCTTCACAAAAGAGGGGGATGATGCAGACATTGTAGTTAAGGAGGAGTGTCAAATATTGGATGGAATAAACATAGTAAAAGAGGAAGTATTAAGGGGATTAACATCTTTGAAAGTAGATAAATCGGCAGGCCCGGATGAAATGTCTCCCAGGCTATTAAGTGAAGCAAGGGAGGAAATAGCGGAGGCTCTGACAATCATTTTCCAATGTTCTCTGGCTACAGGTGTGGTACTGGAGGACTGTTAACGTTGTACCATTGTTTAAAAAGGGAGAAAGGGATAGACCGAGTAATTACAGGCCAGTCAGCCTAACCTCGGTGGTGGGCAAATTATTGGAAACAATTCTGAGGGACAGTATTAATCGTCATTTAGGAAGGCATGGATTAATCAAGGACAGTCAGCATGGATTTGTTAAGGAAAGGTCATGTCTGACTAACCTGATTGAATTTTTTGAGGAGGTAACAAGGAGGGTCGATGAGGGTAGCGCCTTTGATGCAGTTTATACGGATTTTAGCAAGGCTTTTGACAAGATCCCACATGGCAGACTGATCAGAAAAGTAAAAGTCCATGGGATCCAAGGGAAAGTGGTAAGTTGGATCCAAAATTGGCTCAGTGGCAGGAAGCAAAGGGTAATGGTTGACAGGTGTTTTTGTGACTGGAAGGTTGTTTTCAGTGGGGTTCTGCAGGGCTCAGTACTAGGTCCATTGCTTTTTGTGGAATATATCAATGATTTAGACTTAAATGTATGGGGAGTGATTAAAAAGTTTGCAGATGATACAAAAGTTGGCCGTGTGGTTGATAGGAAGAAAGCTGTAGACTGCAGGAAGATATCAATGGACTGGTGGGCAGAAAAGTGCCAAATGGAATTCAATCTGGAGAAGTGTGAGGTAATGCACTTGGGGAGGGCAAACAAGGCAAAGGACTACGCAATAAATGGTAGGATACTGAGAAGTGCAGAGTAACAGAGGGGCCTTGGAGCGCATGTCCACAGACCCCTGAAGGTAGCAGGACAGGTTGATAAGGTGATTAAGAAGGCATACAGGATACTTTCCTTTATTAGCCAAATGTAAGGAATCTTACAACACCAGGTTATAGTCCAACAATTTTATTTTAAAATCACAAGCTTTCGGAGATTATCTCCTTCGTCAGGTGAGTGAGTGAATAAGAGGTTCTCAAATCGCATATCTTATATTAGGCTG
This sequence comes from Heptranchias perlo, assembly GCF_035084215.1. Taxonomy (NCBI): domain Eukaryota; kingdom Metazoa; phylum Chordata; class Chondrichthyes; order Hexanchiformes; family Hexanchidae; genus Heptranchias; species Heptranchias perlo. Next base: position 55,866,095 of record NC_090335.1, read on the forward strand.
GGACACCATCACACCAATCAAAGGTGTTGTTGGTGTTCAGACAGGTTAGCCACGGAAAACAGTAGGTCCCAGTATGCTGAATACACATTGTGTCAAATTACACAGACAGAGAGAAAGAGACCCGAAAGGCAGTGAGAGAGAGAGAGAGAGAATATTAAAAACAGATAACTTTTTTTCCCCCTTGCTGGTCGGGTTACGTGTAGCGTGACATGAACCCAAGATCCCGGTTGAGGCCGTCCTCATGGGTGCGGAACTTGGCTATCAATTTCTGCTCGACGATTTTGCGTTGTTGTGTGTCTTGAAGGCCGCCTTGGAGTACGCTTACCCGAAGGTCGGTGGCTGAATGTCCTTGACTGCTAAAGTGTTCCCCGACTGGGAGGGAATCCTCCTGTCTGGCGATTGTTGCGCGGTGTCCGTTCATCCGTTGTCGCAGTGTCTGCATGGTCTCGCCAATGTACTATGCTCCGGGGCATCCTTTCCTGCAACGTATGAGGTAGACAACGTTGGCCGAGTCACAGGAGTATGAACCATGTACCTGGTGGGTGGTGTCCTCTCGTGTGATGGTGGTATCCGTGTCGATGATCTGGCATGTCTTGCAGAGGTTGCCGTGGCAGGGTTGTGTGGTGTCGTGGACGCTGTTCTCCTGAAAGCTGGGTAATTTGCTGCGAACTATGGTCTGTTTGAGGTTGGGTGGCTGTTTGAAGGCGAGTCGTGGAGGCATGGGGATGGCCTTAGCGAGGTGTTCGTCGTCATCGATGACATGTTGAAGGAGAACATGGCGTAGTTTCTCCGCTCCGGGGAAGTACTGGACGACGAAGGGTACTCTGTTGGTTGCGTCCCGTGTTTGTCTTCTGAGGAGGTCTATGCGTTTCTTCGCTGTGGCCCGTCGGAACTGTCGATCGACAAGTCGAGCATCATATCCCGTTCTGACGAGGGCGTCTTTCAGCATCTGTAGGTGTCCATCGCGTTCCTCCTCGTCTGAGCAGATCCTGTATATTCGTAGGGCCTGTCCAAGGGGGATGGCCTCTTTGACGTGGTTAGGGTGGAAGCTGGAAAAGTGGAGCATCGTGAGGTTGTCCGTGGGCTTGCGGTAGAGTGAGGTGCTGAGGTGCCCGTCTTTGATGGAGATTTGTGTGTCCAAGAAAGAAACCGATTCTGAGGAGTAGTCCATGGTGAGCTTGATGGTGGGATGGAACTTGTTGATGTTCCACCCTAACCACGTCAAAGAGGTCATCCCCTATGGACAGGCCCTACGAATATACAGGATCTGCTCAGATGAGCAGGAACGCGATGGACACCTACAGACGCTGAAAGACGCCCTCGTAAGAACGGGATCGACTTGTCGATCGACAGTTCCGACAGGCCACAGCGAAGAATCGCATAGACCTTCTCAGAAGACAAACACGGGACGCAACCAACAGAGAATCCTTCGTCGTCCAGTACTTCCCCGGAGCAGAGAAACTACGCCATGTTCTCCGCAGCCTTCAACATGTCATCGATGACGATGAACACCTCGCTAAGGCCATCCCCACGCCTCCACTACTCGCCTTCAAACAGCCACCCAACCTCAAACAGACCATCGTTCGCAGCAAATTACCCAGCTTTCAGGAGAACAGCATCCACGACACCACACAACCCTGCCACGGCAACCTCTGCAAGACATACCAGATCATCGACACGGATACCACCATCACACGAGAGGACACCGCCCACCAGGTACATGGTTCATACTCCTGTGACTCGGCCAACGTTGTCTACCTCATACATTGCAGGAAAGGATGCCCCGGAGCATGGTACATTGGCGAGACCATGCAGACACTGCGACAACGGATGAACGGACACTGCGCAACAATCGCCAGACAGGAGGATTCCCTCCCAGTCGGGGAACACTTCAGCAGTCAAGGACATTCAGCCACCGATCTTCGGGTAAGCGTTCTCCAAGGCGGCCTTCGAGACACACGACAACGCAAAATCGTCGAGCAGAAATTGATAGCCAAGTTCCGCACCCATGAGGACAGCCTCAACCGGGATCTTGGGTTCATGTCACGCTACACGTAACCCGACCAGCAAGGGGGAAAAAAAGTTATCTGTTTTTAATATTCTCTCTCTCTCTCACTGCCTTTTGGGTCTCTTTCTCTCTGTCTGTGTAATTTGACATAATATGTATTCAGCATACTGGGACCTACTGTTTTCCGTGGCTAACCTGTCTGAACACCAACGACACCTTTGATTGGTGTGATGGTGTCCCAGCCTAATATAAGATATGCGATTTGAGAACCTCTTATTCACTCACTCACCTGACGAAGGAGATAATCTCCGAAAGCTTGTGATTTTAAAATAAAATTGTTGGACTATAACCTGGTGTTGTAAGATTCCTTACATTTGTCCACCCCAGTCCATCACCGGCATCTCCACATCATCTTTATTAGCCAAGGCATAGAATATAAGAGAGGGAGGTTATGCTACAACTGTATAAAACACTAGTTAGGCTACAGCTAGAGTACTGCGTACAGTTCTGGTCACCACATTACAAGAAAGATGTGATTGCACTGGAGAGGGTACCGAGGAGATTTACGAGAATGTTGCCAGGACTGGAGAATTTTAGCTATGAGGAAAGATTGCATAGGCTGGGGTTGTTTTCTTTGGAACAGAGGAGGCTGAGGGGAGATTTAATTGAGGTGTATAAAATTATGAGGGGCCTATATAGAGTGAATATGAAGGACCTATTTCCCTTAGCAGAGAGGTCAATAACCAGGGATCTTAGGCGTAAAGTAATTGGTAGAAGGATTAGAGGGGAGTTGATGAGAAATTTTCTCATCCAGAGGGTGGTGGGGGTCTGGAACTCACTGCCTGAAAGGGTGGTAAAGGCAGAAACCTTCATCACATTTAAAAATTACTTGAAATGTCACAACCTACAAGGCTACGGACCAAGAGCTGGAAAGTGGGATTAAACTGGATGGCTCTTTTTCAGCTGGCACAGACATGATGGGCCGAATAGCCTCCTTCTGTGCCATAAATTTCTATGGTTCTGTGAAATGACAAATATTAATAAGGAAAGCCTAATTGGCTAAGAATTGTGATGAAATCCAACAAAACACAATTTTTTATCCATTGTACAAACAAAATTGAAAACCAATTGTCAAATAGAAACACCACTTTGAACAAACAAAATAATCCTTTGTCTGATTTCCAATCTGCACTGATATCAGCTGGGACTGCAGTTCGGGGGTTACATTTTGGGATTGAGAGATAAAAATAAGCCAGAGATCCCCTTTCTGATTGTTGCCCAGCAACTGCTGTATATAATTGGACATTCAGTGTGAATAGGATTTTGCTTGACTGTGATACACTCTATGATTGAAAAGGCCTGCAACACTTACAGTCTCAACGCACGTGAAGAATAGTCACCTGGGGGAGGTACCAGTGCCTGTCAAACCCTACCCCAGGAAGAGATTGTTCCTTCACAAGAGGAGGAGGGGAAGACAATTTGTTTTAAAATAAAACACAAAAATTAAAGCAATGTGTCTCTTCAAAATGAAGTTTTCATTTCTCTACACATGTATCTATCCTGACATTTTCTTTTAAATCATGGTCTAACTAGCTGATACATTTCAATGATTTTTTTAATGTAAAGAAAGTTTGTATGTTCATCTTGGCAATCTGCCTGTACACTAAAGATAAGAGATGTAAGACCATTTCTAGGGAGTAAACTCTGAATGCTGGGAAAACACGTCAGGTTCCTTGTCCGAAACCCAGTACTGGATGAGCAAAACTTTCCTCCAACTTAATCTTGGGAAGACCGAAGCCATTGTCTTTGGTCCCCACCACAAACTCCATTCCCTAGCCACCAACTCCATTCCTCTTCCTGGCCACTGTCTGAGGCTGAACCAGACCATTCGCAACCTTGGCGTCCTAAATGACCCTGAGATGAGCTTCTGACCACATATCCACTCCATCACCAAGACCGCCTACTTCCACCCCTATAACATAGCCTGTCTCTGCCCCTGTCTCAGCCCATCTGCTGCTGAAACCCTCATCCATGCCTTTGTTACCTCTGCACTTGACTATTCTAATGCTCTCCTGGCCGGCCTCCCATTTTCTACCCTCCATAAACTTGAGCTCATACAAAACTCATCTGCCTGTATCCAACTCGCACCAAGTCCCGTTCAACCATCAACCCTGTGCTCGCTGACCTGCATTGGCTCCCGGCCAGGGAATGCCAGAGAATTTTAAAATTCTCATCCTTGTTTTCAAATTCCTCCATGGCCTCGCCCCTCCCTATCTCTGTAACCTCCTCCAGCCCTACAACCCTCCGAGATTTCAGCGCTCCTCCAATTCTTGCCTCTTGCACATCCCCGATTTTATTCGCTCCACCATTGGTGGCTGTGCCTTCAGCTGCCTAGGCCCTATGCTCTGGAATTCCCTCCCTAAACCTCTCCACCTCTCTACCTCTCTCTCCTCTTGTAAGACGTAACTTAAAACCTACCTCTTTGACCAGTCCTAATATCTCCTTATGTGGCTCAGTGTCAAATTTTGTTTGATAACGCTCCTGTCAAGCGCCTAGAGATGTTTTACTATGTTAAAGACACTATATAAATGCTAATTGTTGTTGCTGTTGTTCATTCATACTAGCTGCAGTAAAACAGCAAACTAGTGCAAAATCAACTTTTAACATTTTTAAGCTCAATTTTGAAACATTTCAATGTTAGCAAAGGATCTGTTGACACTCTCCTAATATTTAACGCTGGTAAGTAGGGCTCTGTTTTCACTGGGCAGAGCATTACGCACCGCAAATGGCATAATTCAGATCTGTCAATCACATTCTGCAGGTACCGGCCCTTAACTTGTACTAAACTAGCTCATGAGAATATGAGTTTGTAACATCCGTGTTAGCTAATACATATCATATAATGGATAACTGACAGTGTTACAAGACAGCAATTCAAATTAAGTAAAGACATCATACACTACAAGAGCAAAGCTTCCATTTCGCATTTTCTCTTTACTTGCTTCCCGAGTTGCCTCTTGTCCACTCCCCTAGCAACCAGGAACTAATCACATGGGAAAACAAGATACAAGCAACACCTCATATCACTGCATGGCACAAGGCACTGGTACACTGTACCACTGGGCCACCTTTTAAAAAGGTGAGTCACACAATACAACCTGAATGAGTTTGTTACATCCTTATAATAATCAGAACACTGCAACATTGCCAAGGAGTTAGAAATTAAGAACATAAGAAATAGGAGCAGGAGTAGGCCATCGGGCCCCTCGAGCCTGCTTCGCCATTCAACAAGATCATGGCTGATCTTCTACCTCAATGCCATTTTCCTGCACCATCCCCATATCCCTTGATGCCTTTAATATCTAGAAATCCATCGATCTCTGTTTTGAATGTACTCAATGATTGAACCTCCACTGCCCTCTGGGGTAGAGAATTCCAAAGATTCACCACCCTCTGAGTGAAGAAATTTTTCCTCATCTCAGTCCTAAATGGCCTACCCCTTATTCTGAGACTGTGACCCCTGGTTCTAGACTCCCCAGCCAGGGGAATCATCCTCCTTGCATCTACCCTGTCGAGCCCTGTAAGAATTTTGTATGTTTCAATGAGATCACCTCTCATTCTTCTAAACTCTAGAGAATACAGGCTACTCAATCTCTCCTCATACGACAATCCTGCCATCCCAGGAATCAGTCTGGTGATTCTTCGTTGCACTCCCTCTATGGCAAGTATATCCTTTCTTAGGTAAGGAGACCAAAATTGTACACAATATTCCAGGTGCAGTCTCACCAAGGCCCTATATAATTGCAGTAAGACATCTTTACTCCTCTACTCAAATCCTCTTGTAATAAAGGCTAACATACCATTTGCCTTCCTAATTGCTTGCTGCACCCGCATGTTAGCTTTCAGTGACTCATGTACAAGGACACCCAGGTCCCTTTGAACAACAACATTTCCCAATCTCTCACCATTTAAAAAATACTCTGCATTTCTGTTTTTCCTACCAAATTGGATAACTTCACATTTTTCCACATTATATTCCATCTGTCATGTTCTCGGCCACTCACTTAGCCTGTCTATATCCCCTTGAAGCCTCTTTGCATCCTCCTCACAACTCACATTCCCACCTAGTTTTGTGTCATCAGCAAACTTGGAAATATTATATTTGGTCCCCTCATCCAAATCATTGATATAGAATGATAGATATAGAGAGTTCTCACACTCACACTAAAATGATATCTTGCTTATCACTGAGCTTGTTAATTTTTGGGAATAACTATTTGAGGAAGTGATTTGTTTATTTTAATTAACTTTTCTCCCTGTTTCTAGAGGGAGAAGATATTCCTGTTAATAATTTTAATCTAAAACATTAGTGTGAGCGTGTTCAAGAGGAAATCCCGCCAACGTTTTTTGCTAAAATTAGCGACAGGAGAAATGTCATTCCTTGAGTTCTCTTTATATCTCACACGATTTCCTAGCTACATTGAATTTCATCGGGTCTACAGCACAGAAAAAGGCCATTCAGCCCAACTGGTCTATGCCAGCGTTTATGCTGCACACAAGCCTCCTCCCTCCCTATTTCATCTACCCCTGTCAGTATACCCTTCTATTCCTTTCTCCTTCGTGTGCTTCCCCATAAATGCTGAGAATGGGCTGAGCTGTTCCCAGCGTGACTATTCCATAAAGTTTCCCTCAGCACATTTTCCACAATGGTAAAGCTAAGGTGAGAAACTTGTGTGTCTAATCAAGGCCACGAAACCTTGTCCTGTAATTTCAGAGCATGGCATGTTGGTAAATATCACCACGGGACACCTACTTCTGCTTCTGTTGACACATCCCTGGGCAGTAAAGATATCACCCAATCAGCATACAGCAAACACACTTCATATCCTGCATCAGATTGTATAAAATAAGGACTTTACTGCTACAGTTGTTCAGAGTAAGTGCCAGATTTTAATTTGGAAATACCTAGTGGTACTTTAGTCAGAATCTTTGCTTCGTTATGCTCTTGCATGAAGAAAGGCCACTTGGGAAAAACACCAGAAAGCAGCCAGTGCCAATAAAACCATATTCCAGCTAGAATCAGCACCTTCAAGGGACAAGAGGAGAAAAGTAAAGGGAATATATATCAGTTGGAAATAGCATTTTAAAAAAACCATTACCAGGATAATTTCATAAGTGTCACTTCAAAAATGAAAAGAAATTTCACCAAAGAGCATATTGCTTAAAGAGATAACCTATATTTGATGTGATTCACACATCCCCTAGAGCTGACCTTTCCAATCATGCTGTGCTAGAGTTTTCTATTGAAACCACGAATAATAATCATGCTTCCCTGTATCTGCCTGGGCTCTTGCTCCTCTCCTGTCTTGGAGTTCATGTATATTTTAATACATTTTCAAACTGGAATCCCGGAACCCTAGAAGGTCTGTGATGGAATCCCAGCGGAATTCCGCCTGATATCAGATTTGTTGACTTAATGGTAAATTATTCATGTAGCTGTACACTAATAAAACGTGTTTTCCACGATAATCGCACCATTCTCCTTTGAGTAGCTGACCCTGTCTTTCAGAAGCTAAGGCAAGGGCCGTTTCAATACTTGCCGGGGATCCCTGCAACTGTGTTAATATTGGCAGGACAGCCCCAAACAGAAACTTTTGAAAACCACTGCTTTATGAGAATATAATTGTTCCCTCCCAGACTCTGATCACTGAACTGCACCACCTACGAGGAAGCTGTAGTTAATTTTAAAACCATCAGAAATGAAAATTTCGGGCTTTGTCTTAAAACATTTACAGTTAGCGATTGGATTCAAGCACTCAGAAGTTGCCTAGTGATTTAAACTTTGTCTTAAATATATTAAATAATATTCGGATCAACCGGTTGACTCTCGAGAACTCAAACTGACTTATTTGGTCGAAAGGGTTTTTTTTCGAAGACAAACGAGTTTAAGTAACCATCATCACATATGTCATATACACATTAAAAAGTAATAAAACTTTACCTCTTTAACTAGGGCAAAGGGCAGGAAGCCTGAACAATGTGTCCCCAGCAGTGTTGAATTACCTGTAATTTACAACCATGTCCCTTTCATCGTTGCCCAGGACCGGTTCAATTCTAAAAATGTCTGGAAGAAACCAGGAGCTTTGATGTGACTTCAGTAGCCCCTCCCCGCTCTGATCAGAAGCAAACATTTACACGGACTTTTCATGTTACGTCTGAAAAATAAAAAAAACTCCTCTGTGCTTCCGAGCCTCGACGTATGACATTTTGGAAATTCCCAACCCGTTTGACAGTGGTGTCATACCCACCCTTGCTACTCCTATAGGCTGAAAAAAAATCTGTGTTCAGTGATTCAGCGATTTAAGAACTGAGTTCAGTCTTTTTTTAAAAAAACGACTAGTTTGTCCAATTCAACCATTATTTAATTCGGCATTTTGCTAATTATGAAAATTTAAAGGGTCCAGCTAATTTTGTTGCTGTTGAGGAATAAGTAAACAGAGGAATAAGTGAACCATCCAGATGTTCTGTCCATTCATTTTAATGGACGGAAAATTGGGCAGGATGGACCATCGCCCACAGCATTTCACCCAGAATTCACACAGACAAGGTTCCAACCCTCTCCCCCAAAGAAAATGATCCCAAATATACATCCAGTCACATTTGTAAGTTTTAAAAAAAGTTCACCGAGCATTTTCATGTAGATAGAAGCTCGCTAACTGGACATTAGAATTACTTTTTTAAAAAAATGTGTAAGCTAGGCGGCCCCACTGGCAAAGTGACCAACTGCACCACATGGTTAAGACCAGAAAGATGGCAGGTTTGATTACCAGTTAGCTGGTCTCAGTCGTTCTCAAAGTGTGTGGTGGGGGAAATTACAGTCCGCATCAGTGGCCTGGAATTTCCTGGAAACTTGCGCTGAAACTACAGCGTAAGTGGGGCGTAATGCCGATTTTCAGCGTCAACGTTAGGGCCTAAGTGATTAACGGCGGTTTTTACGTTACACCCAAGATTCCTTGATCTTTCACATTACGTCAATTCGGCAAAACCTCCACTGAAAGCCTCTGCCGCTCATTAACATAATTCCATGCCCCCATGCCAAGGAGCAGCTCACGTGAATTTCCTGCATTTAGCCAGTTCTGGACGGGCTGTACATTTACATCTAAACTCTTAGGGGCAGCAAGTCCTAAAGTCATATTTCCATTGTTTTATGGAGATTTTTTAAAGCATTTTTAAAATTTCTCTTCACTGTATTTTCTGTATTTTTGAATGTGTTTTTCTGACCTTGGAATGAGTTCTTTTAAAAATTGATAAGTTTTCACGGTTGCATTTTTTTAAACATGCTGTGCCTAATTTGCATAAATGATGGTTTAATGGCGTCAAACTTTAATTTTCATAAATAAAGAGGGACTTAAAGAAGGAAAATGGTGTAAGTTCTACACTTTCCTTAGATTCCAATTGTTTACGCTGATTTCTGCTTGTTTTAAGCCGGTTTTTACTTTCTGGCGCATGCTAATGAGAGTCTCAGGATCTTTCAGCATAAATTGCTGATGGGAAAATAGGTGTAAATTTTGGCTTAACTTGCTGGCTACGCCATTCCACAAAAATCCATCCCAGCAATGTCTCTGGGCTGGAGAAAGGGAAACAAATTAGTTTGGGTTCCTCCCTCAATCACTATTCACTAGTTCTGCTGGAAACTGTGCATGTGGATGTCAGGTGAGAACATCTAATGTGATGTCCACCAAGATCAAATAACTTGCCAGAAATCACTGTTCAGGCTCATATATAAAAAATCTCCACTTGGAAGAGATACTGGGCGAAGGGAAGGGGTGTCTGTAATGGCTAGGAACCATGCAATCATATCACAACATGAGTTAATATCTTCAGGAGATAAGGTGACAAAATTTGTGAATAGTAACTTTACAAATGGTGATTGAATTACACATTGGATTGCCCGTTTGCTCTCAAATGCCAACATTTGAGAGCCCAAAATTCAGATAACAAGGGTGAAATAGAGCTCACCTTTTCGGTAGCTCCGATTCAGTCTTGCACCTGACCTCATGCAATTTCAGATACAATTTGGTTATATCTATTAGTAACCTTATTAACTTCAATGCTGCCTGCAACCTGTCAAAGTGCAAAAAAATTGGAACAATGCTGTTGAAAGCACTGATTTGTTTTTATTCATTCATGGGCGAGGCCGGCATTTATTGCCCATCCCTAATTGCCCTTGAGAATCTTCTTGAACCGCTGCAGTCCGTGTGGTGAAGGTTCTCCCACAGTGCTGTTAGGAAGGGAGTTCCAGGATTTTGATCCAGCGACGATGAACGGCGATATATTTCCAAGTCGGGATGGTATGTGACTTGGAGGGGAACGTGCAGGTAGTGTTGTTCTCATGGGCCTGCTGCTCTTGTCCTTCTAGGTGGTAGAGGTCGCGGGTTTTGGAGGTGCTGTCGAAGAAACCATGGCGAGTTGCTGCAGTGCATCCTGTGGATGTACACACTGCAGCCACTGTGCGCCGATGGTGAAGGGAGTGAATGTTTAGGATGGTGGATGGGGTGCCAATCAAGCGGGCTGCTTTGTCCTGGATTTCTTGAGTGTTGTTGGAGCTGCACTCATCCAGGCAAGTGGAGAGTATTCCATCACACTCCTGACTTGTGCCTTGTAGATGGTGGAAAGGCTTTGGGGAGCCAGGAGGTGAGTCACTCGCTGCAGAATACCCAGCCTCTGACCTGCTGTTTTAGCCACACTATTTATATGGCTGGTCCAGTTAAGTTTCTGGTCAATGGTGACCCCCAGGATGTTGATGGTGGGGGATTCGGCGATGGTAATGCCGTTGAATGTCAAGGGGAGGTGGTTAGACTCTCTCTTGTTGGAGATGGTCATTGCCTGGCACTTGTCTGGCGCGAATGATACTTGCCACTTATGAGCCCAAGCCTGGATGTTGTCCAGGTCTTGCTGCATGCGGGCACGGACTGCTTCATTATCTGAGGGGTTGCGAATGGTACTGAACACTGCAATCATCAGCGAACACCCCAATTTCTGACTTTATGATGGAGGGAAGATCATTGATGAAACAGCTGAAGATGGTTGGGCCTAGGCCACTGCCTTGAGGAACTCCTGCAGCAATGTCCTGGGGCTGAGATGATTGGCCTCCAACATCCACTACCATCTTCCTTTGTGCTAGATATGACTCCAGCCACTTGAGAGTTTTCCCCCTGATTCCCATTGACTTCAATTTTACTAGGGCTCCTTAGTGCCACGCTCGTTCAAATGCTGCCTTGATGTCAAAGGCAGTCACTCTCACCTCACCTCTCGAATTCAGCTCTTTTGTCCATGTTTGGACCAAGGCTGTAATGAGGTCTGGAGCCGCATGGTCCTGGCGGAACCCAAACTGAGCATCGGTGAGCAGGTTATTGGTGAGTGCCGCTTGACAGCACTGTCGACGACACCTTCCATCACTTTGCTGATGATCGAGAGTAGACTGATGGGGCGGTAATTGGCTGGATTGGATTTGTCCTGCTTTTTGTGGACAGGACATACTTGGGCAATTTTCCACATTGTCGGGTAGATACCAGTGTTGTAGCTGTACTGGAACAGTTTGACTAGAGGCGCGGCTAGTTCTGGAACACAAGTCTGCAGCACTACTGCCGGGATGTTGTCGGGGCCAATGTACATGTACAAATATCCTTTTTCAATGGTCACATATTCCCACTGCAATGTTCTGTCTGGAGCAGCAGTGAACAATGTCGGCAAACAGTGCTGGTGAGTCGGGGGTCATTTTCTCCTTCCTGGTTTTTAAATGGAAGAAACAATAAACAACAACAACAACTTGCATATATATAGCGCCTTTAATGTAGTAAAACATCCCAAGGCAGTTCACAGAAGCATTATCAAACAAAATTTAACACCGAGCCACATATGGAGATATTAGGACAGGTGTCAAAGAGGTAGGTTTTAAGGAGCATCTTAAAGGAGGAGAGGTAGAGATGCAGAGATGTTTAGGGAGGGAATTACAAAGTTTAGGATCTAGGCAGCTGAAGGTATGGCCGCCAATGTTGGTGCTTCTTCATATTGATTTAGTTTCCTGAACAATTTTCTCTTTCATTCTCATTTCTGATTATGCTCACATTTGTAATATATGCTTTACAGGTTTCGTCCATGATATAAGCTGCCCCTCCTAGCAAAAATGACTGCATCATCATAGATTTCCTGTGTCTTCCAGAGCATCTGCTGGTGCTGACGAGCCTGATTCAGGAAGCACAAGCCTTCTCACACTGGTCAACACTTAGGATAATTGGGTTGGAATTATTCTGCTTCTACAAAATGGTTTATAGTTTTATTGCTTTCTGTTCACTCATTTATTTTCAAATTGAGGTACAGTATTAGCACACATGGCAGCATGCCACTGTGGCCTATCAAGTGTATGGCAATATTTAGAATTCGTTCTTTTTATTTAAGTTATTGAATTCATGTGACTTGATTCACAGAGAGTGAAAGGAAGATGTTATGGAGAGAGGGGAATCCAAACTTTAGTCAGTTTTACATAGAATCATTTTCTGAAGTAAATGCCTTCAAGTCATTTTTATTTCTGCATTTCATTAATTTATCTTATAACAATCATTCACTCAAAAGAGCTAGAAGATTGTAGAAACATGATCTACAACTTGAAGGGGTCGAGAATGTAATAAACAAGCTATTTGACTTGTTGGGAAGTTGGGAGTGAAAGCCTGATTTACATAACCAGTGAACATTTCGAATTGCTAATAACTCCAGCAGGCGTTACGATCAATGTATGCTTCACTCACCCACACTTTGAATTTAGAACTCTAATTTTAAACAGGGTCTTGTTTAGAATGCCATTGAGCGGAATGCATGCTGACTAAAACCAGCAGGCAACTTCATCTATAGTCAGGTGGATAGGGAGAGGAAGACCATCAAGACTCAATAGGGTGAGAGAGAAGATCATATGCTTATCACAATAATGGACAATTCTACAGACCACATTGCTCTGTGAAAACATATTTACAGTGAAAAACAAAAAAAAGAAAAACTATCTCACACATTTTTGGCATCGTCTCTGACTGTACATGGAGGTAGTCACATACAGAGTGCTCTTCAGTCTTTTTTTCCCAATGTTTTGCACAAGATGCCACAAAGCACGAACAAAATCACAAGCACCATAATTAAAAGAGGGGAACCAAATTTACCCTGAGAAACCTAAAAGAATTTCTTAGAATGACATGTTTATCGCAGCAGATTGGAAAGTCAAATCAATCTGGCACTGGAGCGATGGGAGACAGTGTCGTGCTGCAGAAGGAAGGACAATGACCCAATGCTTGAGTCCAGGGGAACTTCAACAGGGAGCCCAAAAATGCAATTAAGTGGATTGGGCTCAAGAGTAATACGGAATTGACCACCTCCACAGTCCAAAAAACTCAAAATTTAGAACAGGTTCAAAAAATGTGTAAGTGGCTGTCAACTCCTCCACACCACCTCCACATCAGCTCTGAGGTCTCAGATTTCCAGCAATGGAGTTGCAGTCACATGCAGAAATTTCTGCCATTACGTGCCAATCTGTTCGCTTTTTATGTGGATATCATCTTTTTCAGCTCCTTGTCACAATGTTGACTCTGGAGGTTGGAAAACAAGCCTTGTGAAGTAGCCCCATTATCCATTGTGGATCACTTCTTCCGTATATGCACAGAAGAGGTGAGCTGCCATAGGGCAACTTCCCTTGTTATCCTGCCCACAATATTAAAAGGAGCTGAAAGTTATCATGCTTCAATGCACAACCTCAGAAACAAAGCAGAAATGGTAGCTATGATCAGGATTATCCCAATCTATTTATTTACAGAAGCAGTTTTTAAAATTAATTTTAGTTTTCATTATTTTAGAATAGCAGGACACATTTTCACACCATGAATGCACTTTTAACATAAGAACATAAGAAATAGGAGCAGGAGTAGACCATATGGTCCCTCGAGCCTGCTCCGCCATTCAATAAGATCATGGCTGATCTTCTACCTCAACTCCACTTCCCTGCCCTATACCCATATCTCTTGATTCCCTTAGTGTCCAAAAATCTATCGCTCTCAAACCTGAATATACTCAATAACTGAGTATATTCTGGGTAGAGAATCCCAAAGACTCACAACCCTCTGCATGAAGAAATTTTTCCTCATCTCAGTTTTAAATGGCCACTCTCTTAGCTTGACAATATAACCCCTCGTTCTAGACTCTCCAGCCAGGGGAAACAGCCTCTCAGCATCTACCCTGTCAAGCACTCTAAGAATTTTATATGTTTCAATAAGATCACCTCTCATTCTTCTAAACTCCAGGGAATAAAGGCCCATTCTACTCAATCTCTCCTCATAGGACAACCCTCTCATCCCGGGAATCAATCTAGTGAACCTTTGTTGCGCCGCCTCTAAGGCAAGTATATCCTTCCTTAGGTAAGGTGACCAAAACGGTACACAGTACACAAGGTGTGGTCTCACCAGAGCCCTATATAATTGCAGCAAGGCTCCCTTATTCTTAGACTCCAACCCCCTTGCAATAAATGCTAATGTACCATTTGCCTTCCAAATTGCTTGCTGTACCTGCATGTTAACTTTCTGTGATTCGTGTACAAGGACACCCAAATCTCTCTGACTACCAACATTTCTTAATCTCTCACCTTTTAAAAAATATTCTGCTTTTCTATTCTTCCTACCAAAGTGGATAATTTCACATTTTCCCACATTATACTCCATCTGCCAACTTCTTGCCCACTCGCTTACCTGTCTGTATCCCTTTGCAGACTCTTTGCATCCTCCTCACAGCTTACTTTCCCACCTAGCTTTGTATCATCAGCAAACTTGGATATATTACACTCGGTCCCCTCGTCCAAGTCACCGATTTAGATTGTTAACAGCTGAGGCCCAAGCACCGATCCTTGCAGCACCCCACTAGTTACAACATGCCAACCTGAAAATGACCCATTTATTCCTACTCTCTGTTTTCTGTCCATTAACCAATCCTCAATCCATGGTAATATATCACCCCCAAGCCCATGAGCCTTAACGAATGCCTTTTGAAAATCTAAATATACTACATCCACTGGTTCCCCCTTATCTACTAGATTTGTCAAACACGATTTCCCTTTCATTAAAGCATGTTGACTCTGCCTAATTATATTATGATTTTCTAAGTGCCCTGTGACTACATCCTTAACAATAGATTCTAGCATTTTCCCGACTACTGACGTCAGGCTAACTGGCCTATAGTTCCCTGTTTTCTCTGTCCCTCCTTCTGACCACAATGTCTATTCCTACTCTTGAATCAGTCAAAAATTTGTTTTAAAAAGACAGTTGGTGTCCATGTTAAAGAATGCACATTAATTTTAGGCAGTTACACAAACCTAAGAGTTCTGATTGCATTGTTTAGATTTTGAATCACATGATAATCAAAACCTGCTTAGAACAGATCTAATACAGTATTTATCTCTTTTCAAAAGGGCACACATATGAAAGAAACACATCTATTTCATTCTTGATAATGACTTGCTGGGGGTGTATGTCATGTGGCAGGTAATGTGCTATCGTCATTTCCCATGCATCCACAAATGCCACGTTGATACCTGTGAACATCTTTCTCAGCACTAAATCAAGCTGATAGGAATACCAGTCACTGTTGTACAGACTGACATCTTGTGGAAGTGCTCGGACATTGGCCGTCTTTATTACAACCACTGTATCCGGACTCCTGCCTAACAGCTGTAGAATTGATCTCCGGATATTCTGTAGCCTTCGGATATAAACTTCTACTGGAAAAGTGGTGAAATGGGCCCATAAGGTGATGGCTATTACTGTGTTTTTTCCTCCTTTAATTTCATCCAGTTTATTTGCAATGTAGTGTAAGTGCTGGCTCCAAATGGTGTTGAATTGGATCGGTGGGCCATGAGGACGATATTTCACCATGATGTTGTTTGCCAAGTCCAGAGCACAGAGAGGGCCAACTTTTTGCGGATTGCCAAGATCAAAAATTTTGAGACCTAAAAAGAAAGCGTAACATTATTTAACATGCTTAGCCATAATTTTGCTGATGTTAACAGGTATGAAACTGGGAAGCGCACATCATTTCAAACGTGATGTGGAGATGCTGGTGATGGACAATCATTTCAAACAGCAGAGCACCAAAATGGAGCCACAGATTTAGCAGCATGCCAGTGAAATAGATGAGCTAAGAGACATAATTCATGCAGTGGAATCTTGTCACAGACTGGCAAACTGGCAAATAAGAGTATACCACCTATATCATATTAGTTTGCTTCCATCTATTCTGCAAGTCTTCTCTTTTTCCTCTATTGTGCGCCTCCCACCTTTTTGGATACCTCTCATATATGCCATTTTACTGATTTATTTATTTTGTACCTTTAACCTTTTTTAAAGCCCAGGACAAACACCAAAGCAGCAGACAACATGGACTGGGTGAGATGTTGATATGAGGACCGTTCGGGGAGAGGACAAGACGGTGGTGGCCTGACAGCTGCAGCAACACACATCAATGAGATAACTTGTGCTGGGAGGGGAGGCAATGCACAGACTGAGACAGAGCAGGGATCAAGACCAGGGCCTGGGGCTGAGACCAGAAGATCTTTCTGTCACTGTCGGAATGGGTCCAGAGCAATTGCCCCAACTGCTACTGACATGTGGGAACCACTGCAAAACATACAGTCAAAAGAAAAGAAACTTGGGCTGTGGCGTTGGGAGGGAGATTGGGATCAGGGACTGGAACTTGAGACTGTGACTGAGAAACAGTGGGGAGGCTGCCTCAGAGATACAGAGTTTACAACTTTAACATAACTTTTTGCCTCAAATGTTAGAATTGTTTGTAACTGCTCCCCATTTTTTCAATGAGTAACAGCACCACCTGGTGGAGTACTGAGTCACTCGGATCAGGAAATTTTCTAGGTTCCAGCTTTCGTTAAATGAGTTGATCTTAGCTGGAGAGAGATGGGGTACTACAATTAGCCTCTGTACCTTGGGCTACAGAGGGGAGGACAAAATGAAACAAACCTGCCCAATTGCAATTCAATAACCCCCCCCCCCCCGCCGCTGGGAAGTTCATGTGCACAGGATGTTGTACGAGGATAGTATTGGGTTTGGTTGTGATGCCAATCACAATTGATTGGCTTGTCAACACTCACTATCTACGCTAACACAGGAAGGATGATACTTGGGCTGCCTAGTGGAGTGTTGCCAATGACTTTGGAACCAAACCCAACATGAGAGGAAAGAAGATTAGGTGGGGGGGGGTGGGTTAAAAACAAAAACACACACACATATGTCATGGCACGTGCTACAGAAACAAAAGGTGGACTTAAGTTTGCAGAAAGTATTTACACCAGTGGATATCTGATATTGCTTATGGTAATTTGAAAGATGTGCTGTTATATAATGGAGTGTAATGCCATGTAACACACATTAGGTTGGAATTTGCTGAAGCAGGGCATCTCACTGCATGCCCAGTTAATTAGATTTTTTCCTGTACCCTTCAGCTCAAAATCTTTTTGTACTGTAAGTTGCTAAAAGTGCGACAAGGCTAACGGGGCATCTGGGACCTTGGTGAATGACGGCACCAAAAGTATATCTCCCTAACCAATGAGATATAAGGATTAAGAAATAAACAGGAAGGACTGAGAAGGAGGATGAATTAGAATGGGTATTCTCAATGTCAAATCAGGTACAGAAAGCAATAAAGAGGGAAAGAAAGAGAGAAAAGAGGCAGAAAGGAAAAGAAGAAAAAAATTAACTTTTAAATTTGACATTTTTAAAATCTCCAACAACTCATAACCTGAAGGAATGAGACTCCACACTTTTAATTGTTCACTTTCTGGGCAAGAGAGGTTGATTGGCAGTCATTAACAATTATCACATTGTACTTATCTTATTAATTACTAGACTTAACTTTCTGTGGTGAGTTTAATGGACAATTAATGTGCAAATGCAGAAACTTCATGATACTCATGGGGAGGTTAAGAGCGAGATGCCGTTTTAACGAAGCTAACGGCAGAGCGGCGCAAATCGGCCAGCAACTTGTCGCGATTCGCAATTCACGGGGTATCTCTTCCTCACCACAAGTTGCTGGCCAATTTGCACATTAATAATGGTGTCCGTCGTTCACACGCCGTTATTTTTCAGCAAATTCCGGCCCAACGTATTATCATGGTCACCCATTCATGGAGACTGGTCAAGAAGGTACGAGCCCATGGAATCCAGGGTGCCTTGGCACTTTGGATACAAAACTGGCTTAGTGGCAGAAGGCAGAGGGTGATGGTCGAAGGTTGTTTTTGTGACTGGAAGCCTGTGGCCAGTGGGGTACCACAGGGATCGGTGCTGGGTCCCTTGCTGTTTGTGGTCTACATTAATGACTTGGATATGAATGTAAAAGGTATGATCAGTAAGTTCGCTGATAATACAAAGATTGGTAGGGTGGTAAATAGCGAGGAGGATAGCCTCAGTCTGCAGGACGATATAGATGGGTTGGTCAGATGGGCGGAACAGTGGCAAATGGAATTTAACCCGGAAAAGTGCGAGGTGATGCACTTTGGAGGGATTAACAAGGCAAGGGAATACACAATGAATGGGAGGACCCTAGGCAAGACAGAGGGTCAGAGGGATCTTGGTGTGCAAGTTCACAGATCCCTGAAGGCGGCGGAACAGGTAGATAAGGTGGTAAAGAAGGCATATGGGATACTTGCCTTTATTAGCCGAGGCATAGAATATAAGAGCAAGGAGGTTATGATGGAGCTGTATAAAACACTGGTTAGGCCACAGCTGGAGTACTGTGTGCAGTTCTGGTCGCCACACTACAGGAAGGATGTGATCGCTTTGGAGAGGGTGCAGAGGAGATTCACCAGGATGTTACCAGGGCTGGAGCGCTTCAGCTATGAAGAGAGACTGGGAAGATTGGGTTTGTTTTCCTTGGAGCAGAGGAGGCTGAGGGGGGACATGATTGAGGTGTACAAAATTCTGAGGGGCACAGATAGGATGGATACTAAGGAGCTTTTTCCCTTCGTTGAGGGTTCTATAACAAGGGGACATAGATTCATGGTAAAAGGCGGGAGGTTTAGAGGGGATTTGAGAAAGAACTTTTTCACCCAGAGGGTGGTTGGAGTCTGGAACTCACTGCCTGAAAGGGTTGTGGAGGCAGGAACCCTCACAACATTCAAGAAGCATTTGGATGAGCACTTGAAATGCCATAGCATACAAGGCTACGGACCAAATGCTGGAATATGGGATTAGAGTAGACAGGGCTTGATGGCCGGCGCGGACACGATGGGCCGAAGGGCCTCTATCCGTGCTGTATAACTCTATGACTCTATGACTCTATGAGACTGAATAAGTCAAGTTGTATTTTTATCAGATGGTATTCTAGATTTTTGCTGATTCTCTCATGGTTGAACTCCACAATTCTGTCCATTATTCTTTGAAATCTGTAATCCTTGAAGTGCAATGCTCCTGTCCAGGACCAGGACTGCCAGTATTTACAGTCCTGAGCCAGTGACATGACCCGGGGGCACCTCTACCCAGGTCTGCAACTCAGGCCTGCAGCTGTGCATCAGGTTCCAAGATCGGGGCTTTCTTGCTGCTGTTGGAGGCACCAAAAGCAACATAACATCATGGGGTTTACAAACACTTAAGAAGTGAAACTTACCTGCCTGTCTTTGGCCTTCCCCTGGGACCCCTTTCGATCAGTGGGGTCCAGAGGCAGACCTCACCTTCATCTTGGACGTTCCTCCGGCAAAGTGAAGTGTGAGGCTGGGAATCCCAGCTCCCACTTCATTAGCAGGCCCATCGCTGGTGTGCATTACTGCAGGCATAGGCCCAGCTCCTCTCATCAGATAAGCACTGGAAATCCTGGGGCAATTAGAAGGGCCAGAGACCTGTCAAAACCGCCCAATGTTCCTGCTCTCTGCACCCGGGGAAATGATCACTCCCTCAGGACAAGGGGCAAGAAAATCTACCACATTAAGTCCAAGCTCAGAACTTTCAAGAGAGGCCGAGACCTTCAAATAAAAGCATTAATAAAAAGTACTCAAAGACAGAAGACAATGTTATAGTTAAGTTTAAATCATGTTATTTTGTAATATGTATTCTTTTCTATTTAAAATGTTATTTTTGGGCCTTTAGTCAGTAGATTAAGGGGGTAAAATGGCAGACCAAAACAATTTTCTAAAAGTATTTGGATTTATTTGATTGGTTCACCTTCACTTTTTTTATTGGTGGGTTCTCCTGATAAGCCATTTAAGATTGGTTGTTTTCATTATTCCTTAGAAGTTTCTCACCAGTAGTTTTCTAACTGTTTTTCTTGGTTCAGGTTTGTACCTGAGCCAACTATAAAAGCATAACAGAGAAATTTCAAGTGTCACATATGCATTTAATCTGTGATCCATGCTATAAGCAAGATGATAGCTATAGGTAGATAGATAGATAGATAGATAGATAGACTGACTAACCAACCTAACCTGGAACAAATTGAGTCAAATATTCAAACCACTGACGTATGGTAGAATCTCCAAACAGATCAACTGTTTTTCTTCGAAGGCAGTTTATAATTCTTGCAGGAGTGTCAAAGCGGCGAATATTGCAGGTCATTGACATCCACTGATCCTTATAATAATAGCCAGATGGTGATAACATAGGCTTTCCCCGGACACATTCTCCAAGAACTTTGGCTGAAAATAAAAAGAACCAAGATACAAGAATCATGATGCATTATTCCTTAGGTTATCAATATATTTTTAATTGGCTAATCAAAGTTTCCATGGCAATGACAAATCCCAGCAGGACCATTAGCTGTTACCACAGAGTGTACACATACAGAAAGCAAAAAATAATCCATGCAGTTTTATGAAAAATGTTGTGCCTATGGGTAAATCCACCACCTGGTGTGGCGCTGAGCTATCTAGGTGTGGAGGTCCCACATTTGCTCATGCTGAGATTGTAAGAATTAACCCAATGACAGATATAATTTAGTAAAATCATCACAACAGTAGAAGTAGAATGAAATGTATTATGAATCTATGTATCTATAAGTGTAGACTGTACTGTGTATTAATATAGTATGAACCATGTAACGTGTATTCAATAAGAAAATGCTGGTGGGCCGAGAAGGATGCATGATGGTTATTATAGTCAAGTTTGCAATTAAAACTAACAGAATGCTGACAGCATTCAAGTGGGAACTAACAGACCTTGGAGAAAATCACAGGCGCTGAGGGCTGTAATAGCATAGTGTCTAAAGACATGTAGATAAAGGGACTGAAAGTGAAATAAATCAAGGAGTCACACAGGCTCTATCTCGAGTCCCGCAAGCTAGTGAATAGAAGTTTGTTTATAAAAAATGGTGCTGTGAAGGCTGGCAATGCAAATTCTAAGATAAGGTACCGTTAAGTCTGTAACAACAAGGCACAGATGGTACCAGGAGTTGCTTGGAATGTAACTTCTAAAGGGTGAGACACATGATTAATGGTAAGGCTGAGAGATGTGAATGTGATTGTGAACTGCCACATAAACTAAAAAAAAGGGTATAAGAAGAGACCTCAAAAGCTGAGGAAGGCACGCAAGATTTTGGCAAGGAAGAGAAGAACTCTTCAGAAAACAGAACACAGCAAGAGAGAGAGAGAGAGAGAGACCACACCGCAGTCACTTGGAGGGATACTTCCAAGGTTTCAAGGAACAGACTGTGACTATTTCTCTTTGTTAAATATCACATTCTTTGTATTAATTGTGATGTGCTTAATAAATCTGTTTTGCCTTTAACCATAAAACCAGTACCGTGGTGGTCTTGTGTTGTCACAAACCAGTCCTTGGATTGGATTAAATTATAATCCTGAAAGTAGGGGTTTAAATCCTACAAAATAGCTCGTCTTAGCTGAGTGGTAGTAGAGCCGCTACATAAGACATTATGTGGACCATATAGTCATGTCCCATTAAGTACAGCCTCTTGTATATATGACTGTCAACTAAAATGTTTTACTTTCTCCAGAAAAGATGAAGGAAACGAGGAAATAAAACTTTAAAGTAGCACCTCACCCTGACTCCTAACTGCTGGTTTCTTTGGAATAGTTTCTAGTCCAAGTCTACCCTACTCCCCCTAAGAATAGAGACCAGGAAAGTTGCTGCCAACCTGTTATCCTTGCTATAGAATATAGAGAATATAAATTGTTCATGGGATATCTCACAGATGGTTATGTATTCAATCCAAAGCCCAGGAATGTCTCCCTTCCATTTATTTTTGAGTAACCACAGCTATCTGTTACCACCAAAGTTGTGTTCTGCATTCTGAATGCACGTACCCAGATCTGAATAGCAACAGCAGCAACAGATTCCAAGTGTTTAGCTAAATACCTAACTGAAGTTGCAGTCCATAATTTATTTTCAATGTAACACCCTCCCAGAACCACAGAGGGATTGTTGGCAGAAACTTTGATGCTGTCTTGCTGATGTCCTACATACCTGCTCTCCAGAAACAGACTCCGTGGGGACGATTTTCACTTTCAACTGTGGTAGAAAAAGGGGGTAGTGGATCGGCCCCCCATTATACAACCTGATGATTTCCCTTTCCATTGACATCAAAAACAGGTGGCTGATGCATAACCCCCAGCTTTTTGCCTGTGCCCGAAGTGAAAATTACCCCCAATAATCTTCTAAATAGCAGTAGTATTTCTGCACCAAACCAGATTTACATTCATTTCTTCAGAGATGTGGTTAGGAACTTTATGTAATTTCATTAATTTCTCTGATTACTCTTTGTAATATCCGACTAGAAATTTAAAGTTTGGATTTGCTATCCTGCAGGAAACGCACGTTACATTTCCAAAAACCATAACATTCACATCACTTAAGAGCAATTTTCTAGGTAGAAAACTTGAAATTTCAGTTGAATGTTCTTCTAATCAATGAGTTTTTTTTTAAAAAAGGCAACAGTGCACATCAGTAATCTCAGATAATCTAGCAACCTTTTGCAATGTGTTAAGCATGTAATCCAATTTAAACAATAACATGTGCACTGTCATGGCCAGGCTCACCTGTCATTCCAGTTCCCCACACTTCCGCTGCCCGCCCCCCACCACCCCCCCCCCCCCCCGACCTCCCACACTCAGAATGCACAACTGTATTCTTTGGGACACCATTTGTTTATATGTTGGATATACTAAGTCGGGGGGGGGGGGTGGGTGGAAGAGACTAAGCAAAATATGAGAGCAACATTGTTGCTTTTTTCATTTCAAAGGAAACACACTGGAAGCAGATAGACAGACAAGCCACGTATTATCACAAATGCTGCATTGATGTTATTGAATTGATGAATATTCAGAGGTTAGTACCAAGTTTATCAATCAGCAACACTTATCCTCTATTTACTTCAGCAGGATTTCTGCATCAAAAGCACAAGCCAATTATCCTCAACATGGCCAACAGCAGTATATATTTGTGAAACTTGACATTATGAATAATAAGTGGATGTAGATGTTCATCCTATCAGAATACTTCGTCCCTGCTAAGATCCCCGCCTGAACTTTCAACTTTGAACTTTGGCAGGGGTGTAAAACGGAAGGCAGCAGATCAACTGCCAGTTATACGACCGGTCCAATTTTCCTTTTGATTGAAGTCAATACTTGGAATTCATCACTGCTGTTTCTATAGAGATCTGGTTAGGTGAAGTCAATAGAAGGAAAGCTCAGGCTGGGTGTCTAATAGGCGGCTGATTTGCTACCGCCCGTTTTACACCCCCACCGAAGTTGGAGCGAAAGTTCAGTGGCTCCAAATCTAAACACAGAATGAAATGTCATATCTCAGACTGTATTGAGGAAAAGGGGTTTGTTTTAAATCATATTTTCAAACCACAAATTAAGGTAGTTAAAATATACCATAACAACCAAGTCTCCAGTATTATGCATAGGTTCCAAGTTTGCTGACGACACAAAACTAGGTGGGATCATGAGTTGTGAGGAGGATGCAAAGAGGCTTCAAGGCGATTTAGACAAATTGAGTGAGTGGGCAAATACATGGCAGATGCAGTTTAATGTGGATAAATGTGAAGTTATCCACTTGGGAAAGAAAAACAGAAAGGCAGAGTATTATTTAAATGATGATAGATTGGGGAATGTTGATGTACAGAGGGACCTGGGTGTCCTTGTACACCAGTCACTGAAAGCAAACATGCAGGTGCAGCAAGCAGTTAGGAAGGCAAATGGTATGTTGGCCTTCATTGCAAGAGGATTTGAGTACAGGAACAAGAATGTCTTACTGCAGTTATACAGGGCCTTGGTAAGACCACACCTGGAGTATTGTGTGCAGTTTTGGTCTCCTTACCTAAGAAAGGATATATTTGCCATAGAGGGAGTGCAGCGAAGGTTTACCAGACTGATCCCTGGGATGGCAGGACTGTCGTATGAGGAGAGATTGGGTCGACTAGGCCTGTATTCACTCAAGTTTAGAAGAATGAGAGGGGATCTCATTGAAACATATAAAATTCTGACAGGGCTAGACAGACTGGATGCAGGGAGGATATTTCCCCTGGCTGGGGGTCCAGAACGAGGGGTCACAGTCTCAGGATATGGGGTAGGACAATTGGGATGAGATGAGGAGAGATTTCTTCACTCAGAGGGTGGTGAACCTGTGGAATTCTCTACCACAGAAGGCTGTGGAGGCCAAGTCACTGAATATATTTAAGAAGGAGCCAGATAGATTTCTAGACACAAAAGGCATCAAGGAGTATGGGTAGTGAACGGGAATATGGTATTGAGATAGAGGATCAACCATGATCATATTGAACGGTGGAGCAGGCTCAAAGGGCTGAATGGCCTACTCCTGCTCCTATTTTCTATGTTTCTATGTTTCTATGCATGACATTGAATGGCTTGTACAGTAATAGATACAATATGTACAAAATTTTGGATCAGTATTAAACATATGTGATTTTTTTTATTTGTTCATGGGATGTGGGCGTCGCTGGCAAGGCCAACATTTATTGCCCATCCCTAATTGCCCTTGAGAAGGTGGTGGTGAGCCGCTTTCTTGAACTGCTGCAGGCCGTGTGGTGAAGGTTCCCACAGTGCTGTTAGGTAGGGAGTTCCAGGATTTTGACCCAGCGATGATGAAGGAACGGCGAAATATTTCCAAGTCGGGATGGTGTGTGACTTGGAGGGGAACGTGTAGGTGGTGTTGTTCCCATGTGCCTGCTGCCCTTGTCCTTCTAGGTGGTAGAGATCGCGAGTTTGGGAGGTGCTATCGAAGAAGCCTTGGTGAGTTGCTGCAGTCCATCCTGTAGATGGTACACACTGCAGCCACGGTGCGCTGTTGGGGAAGGGAGTGAATGTTTAGGGTGGTGGATGGGGTGCCAATCCAGCGGGTTGCATTGTCCTGAATGGTGTCGAGCTTCTTGAGTGTTGTTGGAGCTGCACTCATCCAGACAAGTGGAGAGTATTCCATCACACTCCTGACTTGTGCCTTGTAGATGTGGAAAGGCTTTGGGGAGTCAGGAGGTGAGTCACTCGCCGCAGAATACCCAGCCTCTGACCTGCTTTTGTAGCCACAGTATTTACTTGGCTGGTCCAGTTAAGTTTCTGGTCAATGGTGACCCCCAGGATGTTGATGGTGAGGGATTCGGCAATGGTAATGCCGTTGAATGTCAAGGGGAGGTGGTTAGACTCTTTCTTGTTGGAGATGGTCATTGCCTGGCACTTGTATGGCTTGAATGTTACTTGTCAATTATCAGCCCAAGCCTGGATGTTGTCCAGGTCTTGCTGCATGACTGCTTCATTATCTGAGGGGTTGTGAATGGTACTGAACACTGTGCAATCATCAGCGAACACCCCCATTTCTGACCTTATGATGGAGGGAAGGTCATTGATAAAACAGCTGAAGATGCTTGGGCCTAGGACTCTGCCCTGAGGAAATCCTGCAGTAATGTCCTGGGGCTGAGATGATTGGCCTCCAACAACCACTACCATCTTCCTTTGTGCTAGGTATGACTCCAGCCACTGGAGAATTTTCCCCCTGATTCCCATTGACTTCAATTTGACCGAGTGTGGCTCCTTGGTGCCACACTCGGTCAAATGCTGCCTTGATGTCAAGGGCAGTCATTCTCACCTCACCTTTGGAATTCAGCTCTCTTGCCCATGTTTGGATCAATGAGGTCTGGAGCCGAGTGGTCCTGGCGGAACCCAAACTGAGCATTGGTAAGCAGGTTATAGGTGAGTAAGTGCCACTTGATAGCACTGTCAACGACACCTTCCATCAGTTTGCTGATGATTGAGAGTCGAGTGATGGGGCAGTAATTGGCCGGATTGGATTTGTCCTGCTTTTTGTGGACAGGACATACCTGGGCAATTTTCCACATTGTTGGGTAGGTGCCAGTGTTGTAGCTGTACTGGAACAGCTTGGCTGGAGGCGCAGCTAGTTCTGGAGCATAAGTCTTCAGCACTACAGCCGGGATCAAAAAGGCCAACGGAATGTTGGCTTTTATTGCTAGGGGGATAGAATATAAAAACAGGGAGGTATTGCTGCAGTTATATAAGGTATTGGTGAGACCGCACCTGGAATACTGCATACAGTTTTGGTCTCCATACTTAAGAAAAGACATACTTGCTCTCGAGGCAGTACAAAGAAGGTTCACTCGGTTAATCCCGGGGATGAGGGGGCGGACATATGAGGAGAGGTTGAGTAGATTGGGACTCTACTCATTAGAGTTCAGAAGAATGAGAGGCGATCTTATTGAAACATATAAGATTGTGAAGGGGCTTGATCGGGTGGATGCGGTGAGGATGTTCCCAAGGATGGGTGAAACTAGAACTAGGGGGGCATAATCTTAGAATAAGGGGCTGCTCTTTCAAAACTGAGATGAGGAGAAACTTCTTCACTCAGAGGGTGGTGGGTCTGTGGAATTTGCTGCCCCAGGAAGCTGTGGAAGCTACATCATTAAATAAATTTAAAACAGAAATAGACAGTTTCCTCGAAGTAAAGGGAATTAGGGGTTACAGGGAGCGGGCAGGAAATTGGACATGAATTTAGATTTGAGGTTAGGATCAGATCAGCCATGATCTTATTGAATGGCGGAGCTGGCTCGAGGGGCCGATTGGCCTACTCCTGCTCCTATTTCTTATGTTCTTATGTTCTTACGGATGTTGTCGGGGCCCATAGTCTTTGCCGTATCCAGTGCACTCAGCTGTTTCTTGATACCACAAATTCACAAAACAATACAATTTCCTTGCATAAGCCCTACTTGCTCTAAATAAGCTTGTACCCAAAATGTTGATCTACTTCAGTAAATAGCTAAATGGGACATTAAATTACACTTTATTTGAAAAAGCCGCAAATTCCTGAGCATTTACAGCGAGGATTTACTCTACCATTCTGATTACTCATAATCCCTCTGATACACCAAAACTTCAATTTACTTGTCATGAATTTACAATTATCTTACCTGCCCGAGGTAAAGGCTCTACGGTTATATAATCTGCGGCACTGGGTAATATGGGCTTCTTGATGTTGACTCCACTGAAAATGTAAATATATCATAGGGTAAGCTATTGTATCATTGTAAAAAGTGAATACATACAGGAGATAGCCCAAAACTAATTTCAGCTATCCTACTCCTCAAAACTAGAATCATAGAATCCTATTGCACAGATGGAGGCCATTCGGCCCATCATGCCTATGCCAATTAATCCCACTCCCCTGCTTTTTTCCATAGCCCTGCAATTTTCTGCCCTTCAAGTATTTATCCAATTCCCTTTTGAAAGTTACTGTTGAATCGGCTTCAACTACCCTTTCAGGCAGTGCATTCCAGATCATAACTCACTGGGTAAAAAAAATTCTCCTCATCTCACTTCCGGCTCTTTTGCCAATTACATCAGAACAAACGAACATAAGAAATAGAAGCAGAAGTAGGCCGTATGGCCCCTTGAGCCTGCTCTGCCATTCAATCAGGTCATGGCTGATCTTCAACCTCAACTCCACTTTCCTGCCCGATCCCCATATCCCTTGATTCCCCTCGAGTCCAAAAATCTATCTATCTCAGCCTTGAATATACTCAACAACTCAGCATCTACAGCCCTCTGGGGTAGAGAATTCCAAAGATTCACAACCCTCTGAGTGAAGAAATTCCTCCTCATCTCAGTCTTAAATGGCCGACCCCTTATCCTGTGAATATGCCCCCTAGTTCTAGAATCTCCAGCCAGGGGAAACAACCTCTCAGCATCTACCCTGTCAAGCCCCCTCAGAATCTTATATGTTTCAATGAGATCACCTCTCATTCTTCCAAACTCCAGAGAGTACAGGCCCATTCTATTCAACCTCTCCTCATAGGACAACCCTCTCATCCCAGGAATTAATCTAGTGAACCTTCGTTGCACAGCCTCTAACGTAAGTATTCGCTAAGGAGATCAAAACTGTACACAGTACTCCAGGTGTGGTCTCACCAAAGCTTTGTATAATTGTAGTAAGACTTCCTTACTCTTATATTCCAACCCCCTTGCAATAAAGGCCAGCATGCCATTTGCTTTCCTAATTGCCTGCTGTACCTGCATGCTAATTTTTTGTGTTTCTTGTACGAGGACACGCAAGTCTCTCTGGACACCAACATTTAATAGTTTCTCACCATTTAAAAAATATTCTGTTTTTCTATTCTTCCTACCAAAGTGAATAACCTCACATTTCCCCACATTATACTCCATCTGCCACCTTCTTGCCCACTCACTTAACCTGTCTGTATCCCTTTGCAGACTCTTTGTGTCTTCCTCACAGTTTACTTTCCCACCTACCTCTGTATCATCAGCAAACTTGGATACATTACATTAGGTCCCTTCATCTGAGTCATTAATATAGATTGTAAATAGCTGAGGCCCGAGCACCGATCCTTGAGGTACCCTATTAGTTATAGTCTACCAACCTGAAAATGACCCATTTATCCCTGCACTCTGTTTTTTGTCATTTAACCAACCCTCTATCCATGTTAATATATTACCCCCAACCCCATGAGCCCTTATCTTGTGTAACAACCTTTTATGTGGCACCTTATCGAATGCTTTATGAAAATCCAAATATACTACATCCACTGGTTCGCCTTTATCTACCCTACTAGTTGCATACTCAAAAAATTCTAATAAATTTGTGAAACACTATTTCCCTTTCATAAACCATGTTGACTGTGCTTAATCATATTATGATTTTCTAAGTGCCCTGTTACCACCTCCTTAATAATGGATTCCAGCATTTTCCCGACGACTGATGTCAGGCTAACTGGCCTGTAGTTCCCTGTTTTCTCTCTCCCTCCTTTCTTGAATAGCAGGGTTACATTTGGTACCTTCCAATCCGCTGGGACCATTCTAGAATCTAAGGAATTTTGGAAGATCATACCAATGCATCCATTATCTCTGCAGCCACCTCTTTTAGGACCCCAGGATGTAGGCCATCAGGTCCAGGCAATTTATTGGCTTTTAGTCCCATTAGTTTCTCAAGTACCTTTTCTCTACTGATAATAGTTACTTTAAGTTCCTCAATCTCATTAGCCCCTTGGTTCCCCACTATTTCTGGTAAACGTTTTGTGTCTTCTACTGTGAAGACAGATACAAAGGTCCTGATTTTAGAATGAAGTAGCGGGTGCGTAGGGGGTGGGGGGGCTCTGAAAATCGGGGAAACCCCGAGCGGGTTCGGAACCCGGCTCCAACCCACAGACTTCTGGGTTTCCCACTGACGCGTCTGGGTGCATGCGTGTCTCACGAATGCGGAAGTCCCACCAGCAATTAAAGCCGGCGGGATGATACTTAAGAGAGTTATTTAGAGAGTTGTTTAGATAGTTGAAGTACTTGAAGTACTTCATTTTGTGCACACTGAGGCAGGGGTCCGATTTTCAAACATCCTCAGCGTGTTTTCTGTGCTGTGGGAAACACTCCATGTTGCAAGAGATGTGTTTCAGCCAGCAGCCAGTTGGACATTGAAATGCTTGTTTGACAGACAGGGATAAAAGGTAAGTTATTGCAGCAGGGCACTCTGTTCTTTCAGACAAATTTTTGGCTGGGAGATCTTTGTGTTTTTACTGAAAATTCTTAGTTTCCACTCAGAATTCTTCTGTTCACATATATTCACCAACTTTTTGAACCCCCCTCAAACTGACACCAACAGGATGGGGGGGTGCCATGGCTGCATTCACCACTACATCCAAGGACGAGCAACGGCTTGTTTCGCAGAGCCTCGCAGTACGTCAACCTCCCCATGGACGACCTCAGCCAGACGTAGAGGGCAGTGAGATTCCACTCTTTGGCTGGCTTCCCACGGGTGCAGAGTGCAATCGATCGCACCCATATGGCAATCCAAGCACCTCCACATGAGGTTCATCAACGGAAAGGGTTATCACTCCATCATCACTCAGCTCATTTGTGACCACCGCAAAAGATTCCTTCACGTGTGCGCCAGGTACCCTGGCAGTTGCTACAATTCCTTCATTCTGAGGGAATCCAATAGCCCGCCCCTCTTCCATGCACCGAACACCCTTAAGGGCTGGCTCCCCGGGGACAAGGGATTCCCCCTGCGCACATGGCTCATGACACCTCTGAGGAACCCCGTCACCGGGCAACAGCGTTGATGTAATGACAGCCACATCGCCACAAGGTCTACAATTGAGCATGCTATAGTGCTACCATCAGAAAGTGTGAAAAGTCCAGTCCTCACACCACCTAGAAAGAACAGTGCCCACACCAGCACCCCCCACCCCTCCCTGCACAAAACAGTCCTGCAATTACACATATACCCAATGGGTGGCACCAAGTGTCGCCGTTCATGGTGAAGCTCATGAAAGGGCCCTATCACAAAAGCCAGTCAAGAATAGGCAAGACGTGGCAGTAGTGCTGAGAATGATATCACTTAATGTGATTTTAACAAAAAACAAATAGAAATGAAAAACACCCTTGAGCATACCCTTCGTGTTCACAAATCCTTAGGCTTCTTCTTTCTACCGCTTCTACGTGGTGCATCCCCTATGGCTGCAGCAGAGGTAGTGGCAGGTTGCTCATGTTCATGCCCTGACTGCTTAGATGCTTTCAGCCTATGCCCTCAGGGTTTTGGAGCCTGCGAGGGCCTTTCCAAAGACTGCTCCCCCTGCACCTGTGCAGGGCCACCTGGAGAGGAGACAGCATTGCGGGTACTGGTTGAGAGGGGGGCAACGGGTGAGAGGTGGGAGCGCTTTGAGTGGCGTCCCCATTTCCATGTCCCCTTTCGCCATCGTCCCTCTCCTGGACCAGGCCCACATCACTCCTACCACCCTGCTGGACAACAGTTTGGAAGACATGTATGATGCCTTGGAAGCCCAGTTGTAAAGTATCTGTCTGCCTGTTTAAGGCAGCAGGATGTTGTTCACCCTGAGTACGAACAATTGTTGTTAGGGCCTGAATGGACTCATTTGTGAGCCATGCTTGAAGCTCAATGTAGGCTGGCCTTCTCTCCATCGCAGACATTCCCGCACTTACCTGCGACACTATCTCAGACAGTTGCTCACGTCCCTGCGACACTATCTCAAAGATTCCCTCATGTACCTGTGCCATCATTCCACTCATGCAGGAGTTGGACTCCTCCATCCTCTGCGCTATTGTGGAGAGTGTGCGTGGCACCTGTTCCAGCACCTCGCAAATGTGCTGCTGTCCCTCGATCATTCTCCTTTTAAAGGATGGTCCCCGGGGTTCAACATATGTGCACAGCTAAGCAGAGCCTGGGGAGGAGTGCTCCCACCAACACGGACTCTCTATAGCTGCCCCTGCCACCAGTGTCTGCTCGTGCTCACTTGTTTGTGGTGACTCATTAGGTGCCAACCCAACTAACTGACTACTTGGATCCACCGAGGTGTGAGTATCTGCTCTGGTGGATGGCTCGCTAAGATGTGACGGTGCACCCTCAGATGCTGGCTGGTCCTCTGAGGAATCACCCTCTCCCTTCACTGTGGTCATTGAACGGCCTGAAAAAGAACAGAAGGCAATATTAAGCATCATCACAGATGTGTCATGTTGCGATGAGCATACTGAGGTGTTGAACATGGCAATCATTGTTAACATCAATTCATGTTGTGTGTGATGAATGTTAAAGTTGTGTTACGAGACGTTTGTGGGGTGCCGATCTCGGCGTCCCCGACGGACAGGCACTCGAGGGTGCTACTGATCTCCAGCGCCTCCTGCTCCACGTCTGTGAGGACCACTAGTTGTTGCGGCCCCCACTCCAGTCCTCACCCTCTCGCGTGTATTTTGCACTCTCTTCTCCTAGAAGGGGACAAAGAACAGACATGGGAGTGGGTGATGGTGAAGTGAACAACCGATGAATGCATTGGTTTGGGTGCGGCTGACCATGAAAGAGATGCATCAGAGGGTGAGTTTGAGACAGAGCCATGACATTGGATGAGGATTGGGGTGAGTGGTAGTGGTGGGGTGACCAATGGGGAGGTGAGGAAGTGCTGAGGGAGTGCAGGTAAGTTGAGGATGAGTCTTAAGTGGGTGTGGGGAGTGATGTGATAGAGTAGTCTTGGCAGTGCAGAATGAGCTAGGGGTGGTGGGGGGGGGGGGGGGTGATGTGGAACATGAAATGCAGGAGAATTAATAAGTGTACTCACTTTGCTGACCTAGTTAGGTCATTGAAACGCTTCCTGCACTGGATCCAGGTGCGGGAGATGTTGCTGCTGCTGGTGATCTCATCTGCCACCTCGAGCCAGGCCTTCTTGGTGGCAGAGGCAGGGCACATCTTCCTGTCCGCGGCGTAAAAGGCTTCCCTCCTCCTCACCCCGTTCTGTAGCTGCTGCAGTGAATCACTAAATCTCAGAGCAGCCCTGCCCCTGTGCTGCTCTATATTGTGTGTTTTCTGGTCTTTCCTGCAGCAAAAGCCTTTGGAGCAATGGCCCTTTAAATGCAGCCGCTCCAGCTGACAGCCTGTCATGCGGGTGCGCAGTCCGCCCACCGTGCAGCTTTCAGACGGCAAACCCGGAAGCCACGTTAAGTGGCACCAATTCACTTGTGATCGCTTGTGAAACGGACATATTTTATTAGTCGGGTTACCCACAAACCCATTCACCCCCCGCCCCCCCCAGCTGCCATCCCGCCTCAATTCTAGAATCAGGGCCAAAATATTTGTTTAATGCCTCTGCCATTTCCTTATTCCCCATTATAATATCTCCTGTCTCAGCCTCTAGGGGACCAATGTTTACTTTTGCTACTCTCTTCCTTTTTAATTACTTGTAGAAGCTCTTACAATCCGTTTTTATGTTTCTTGCTAGTTTACTTTCATATTCTATTTTCTCCCTTTTTATCAATTTTTCGGTCACCCCTTGCTGGTTTCTAAAACTCTCCCAATCCTCAGGCTTACTACTCTTCTTGGCAATATTATAGGCTTCTTCTTTTAATCTTATACTACCCTTAACTTCTTAGTTAGCCATGGGTGGATCACTTTTCCCGTGGAGTTTTTATTTCTCAATGGAATGTATATTTGTTGAGAATATTGAAATATTTCTTTAAATGTTTGCCATTGCTTTTCAACCGTCATATCCTATAATTTAATTTCCCAATCTATCTTAGCCAACTCAACCTTCATACCTATGGATTACCTTAAATCTGTGTCCTTTGGTTATCCAACCTTCAGCCAGTGGAAACAGTTCCTCCTTATTTACTCTATCAAAACCTTTCATGATTTTGAACATCTATTAATCTCCACTCAACCTTCTCTGCTCTAAGGAGAACAATCCCAGCTTCTCCAGTCTATCCAGGTAAGTGAAGTCCTGCATCCTTGGTACCATTCTAGTAAATCTCTTCTACACCCTCTCCAAGGCCTTGACATCCTTCCTAAAGTGTGGTGCCCAGAATTGGACACAACTCTCCAGCTGAGACCTAACCAGTGTTTATAAAGCTTTAGCATAACTTCCTTGCTTTTATACTCTATGCCTTTATTTATAAAGCCAAGGATCCCCTATGCTTTTTTAACAGCCTTATGAACTTGTCCTGCCACCTTCAAAGATTTCTGTACACAAAGCCCCAAGTCTCTCTGTTCCTGCACCCCTTTTAAAATTTACCATTTAGTTTATATTGCCTCTTCGCATATTTCCTTCCAAAATGCAATGCTTCACACTTCCCTGCGTTCAATTTCATCTGCCATGTGTCTGCCCATTTCACCAGTCTGTCTATGTCCTCCTGAAGTCTGCTACTGTCCTCCTCACTGTTTACTACTTTTACGAGCCTCGTGTCATCTGCAAACTTTGAAATTATGCCCTGTATATCCAAGTCCAGTTCATTAATATATATTAAGAGTGGTGATCCTAATGCTGACCCTTGGGGGAACACCACTGTATACTTCCCACCAGTCTGAAAAACCACTGTTCACCATTAATCTCTGCTTTCTTTCCCTTAGCCAATTTGTATCCATGCTGCCACTGCCCCTTTAATCCCATGGGCTTCAATTTTGCTAACAAGTCTATTATATGGTACTTTATCAAATGCCTTTTGGAAGTCCATACACAAACATCAACCGCAGTATCCTCAACAACCCTCTCCATTACTTATCAAAGAACTGAATCAAGTTAGTCAAACACAATTTGCCTTTAACAAATCCATGCTGATTTTCATTTATTAGCCCATACTTTTCCAAGTTCCAATTAATTTTGTCTCAGATTCTTTTCTCTAAAGGTTTCCCCACCAGCAATGTTAAGCTGACTGACCTGTAATTACCTGGTTTATCCCTCTCCCCTTTTTTTGAACAGGGGTGTAACATTTGCAACCCTCCAGTCCTCTGGCATTAATCCCATATCTAAGGAGATTGGAAGATTGTGGCCACAGCCTCCTTTATTTCCACCCTTACTTCCCTCAGCAACCTAGTATGCATCCCATCAGACTGGGCGACATTCTTACTTTGAATTCTGCCAACCTTTAAAAGTAGATAAATCACCAGGCCCGGATGAAATGTTAAAAGAAGCAAAGGAGGAAATAGTGGAAGCTCTGACCATCATTTTTCAATCCTCACTGGATACAGACGTGGTGCCGGAGGATTGGAGAACTGCTAATGTGGTGCCGTTGTTTAAAAAGGGAGCGAGGAGTAGACCGAGTAATTACAGGCCAGTCAGTCTAACCTCGGTGGTGGACAAATTATTGGAATCAATTCTGAGGGACAGGATAAACCGTCACTTAGAAAAGCACGGAGTAATCAAGGACACTCAGCATGGATTTGTTAAAGGAGGGTTGTATCTGACTAACTTGATTGAATTTGTTGAGCAGGTAACAAGGAGGGTCGTTGAGGGTAACACATTTGATGTAGTCTACATGGATTTTAGCAAGGCTTTTGACAAGGTCCCATATGACAGACTGGTCAAAAAAGTAAAAGCTCATGGGATCCAAGGGAAAGTGGCAAGTTGGATCCAAAAATGGCTCAGTGGCAGGAAGCAAAGGGTAATGGTCGACGGGTGTTTTTGTAACTGGAAGGCTGTTTCCAGTGGGGTTCCGCAGGGCTCGGTACTAGGACCCTTGCTTTTTGTGGTATATATTAATGATTTGGACTTAAATGTAGGGGGCATGATTAAGAAGTTTGCAGATGATACAAAGATTGGCCGTGTGGTTGATAGTGAGGAGGAAAGCTGTAGACTGCAAGAAGATATCAATGGACTGGTCAGGTGGGCAGAAAAGTGGCAAATGGAATTCATTCCGGAGAAGTGTGAGGTAATGCATTTGGGGAGGGCAAACAAGGCAAGGGAATATACAATAAATGATACTGAGAGGTGTAGAGGAAGAGAGGGACATTGGGGAGCATGTCCACAGATCCCTGAAGGTAGCAGGACAGGTAGATAAGGTGGTTAAGAAGGCATATGGAATACTTTTCTTTATTAGCTGAGGCATAGAATATAAGAGCAGGGAGGTTATGCTAGAACTGTATAAAACACTAGTTAGGCCATAGCTTGAGTACTGTGTACAGTTCTGGTCACCACATTACAGGAAAGATGTGATTGCACTAGAGAGGGTACAGTGGAGATTTACGAGGATGTTGCCAGGATTGGAAAATTTTAGCTATGAGGCAAGATTGGATAGGCTGGGATTGTTTTCTTTGGAACAGAGGAGACTGAGGGGTGATTTAATTGAGTTGTACAAATTATGAAGGGCCTAGATAGAGTGGATAGGGAGGACCTATTTCCCTTAGCAGAGAGGTCAATAACCAGGGGGCATAGATTTAAAGTAATTGGTAGAAGGGTTAGAGGGGAGCTGAGGAAAAAAATTTTCACCCAGAGGGTGGTAGGGGTCTGGAACTCACTGCCTGAAGGGGTGGTAGAGGCAGAAACCCTCAACTCATTTAAAAAGTACCTGGATATGCACCTGATGTGCCATAACCTACACGGCTACAGACCAAGTGCTGGAAAGTGGGATTAGGCTGGGTTGCTCATTTTTGGCCGGCGTGGACATGATGGGCCGAATGGCCTGCTTTTGTGCCGTTAAATTTTCTATGATTCTATGTTTCTAACCTTTTAAGTACCTCCTCTTAACTTAAAGTTATTTCAACGGGGAGGTTTAAAAGTTAGCCATCCTGATAGATCAGAAGCAATTTCTCAATCTCTGAGCCACATAAGAAGGTAAGTCTGTCCTGAGTTAGCTCACGACTGAGATAACAGTAGGGACAAAATAATTGACCACAGCAGCCTTGGATTAGTAAAGGGAAAAATCGGCCAGAGTTCCTGCTCCTAATAACTACCCAGCGACCCCCTACTGGAAGTGCCTGTGTGCGGAAGCTGGGTGGGGACAGGATTAGGCTCAGTTCTGCTGTCCTCCAAGTCAGAGATAGCTTTGACTCATTGTCAAAGCTCACACATGAATAATGGCCACTTGGATCAGTGCAAATGCCTGCGTGGGAATGTATCTCAATGAAAGAGTCAATGCCATCTGGAGAGCAGGATAGGGAAGAAAATTGCAGGAGAAAGTGCACCACTCAAGCTTTCATCCACTCCGTTACAAGAACAGATAGGCGTTTCTGTGGCCGCAAACGTGACTCCAGGATGGTATGTTGCCTCCCTGGTGCTAGGGTCAAGGATGTCACGGAGCGGCTGCAGGGCATTCTGGAGGGGGAGGGTGAACAGCCAGTAGTCGTGGTCCATATTGGTACCAACGACATAGGTAAAAAAAGGGATGAGGTCCTGCAAGATGAAT
This sequence comes from Heptranchias perlo, assembly GCF_035084215.1. Taxonomy (NCBI): domain Eukaryota; kingdom Metazoa; phylum Chordata; class Chondrichthyes; order Hexanchiformes; family Hexanchidae; genus Heptranchias; species Heptranchias perlo. The sequence goes on from NC_090335.1 coordinate 55,903,291, forward strand.
TTAAGGAGTTAGGAGATAAATTAAAAAGCAGGACTTCAAAGGTAGTGATCTCAGGATTACTTCCGGTGCCACGTGCTAGTGAGTATAGGAACAGAAGAATAGACCGGATGAATGCATGGCTGCAGGGATGGTGTAGGAGGGAGGGATTTAGATTCCTGGGACATTGGGACCGGTTCTGGGGAAGGTGGGACCTGTACAAGCGTGACGGGTTACACCCGAGCAGGACCGGGACAAATGTCCTCGCGGGGGTGTTTGCTAGTGCTGTTGGGGAAGGTTTAAACTAGAGTGGCAGGGGGATGGGAACCTGAGCGGGGAGTCAGAAGGGAATAAAGTTGAGAGCAGCAAGAGAGGGGAAGACCCAGGAGAAATCTACAATACAAATAGTACAAACAGTTGTTCAAGAACAAGTGAAAGGGAAAAGCATAGAGCAGTGGAAAGAAAGTGTACTTTAGGCACTTTAGGTACTATAGGCACGACAGATAAAATGAAAACTAGAAGGCGTAAGGCGATTAACCCAGCATCAAAGCTGTGGCAGGGGGTTGGGAACCTGAGCAGGGAGACAGAGGAAAGCATATCAGGAAGGGACAGAAGGTATGGAGTAAAAGGTAAAGTGTTAAAAAAGGAAAAAGCAGGAACTAAGTGTCACAAAACATATTTGAAAGTTCTTTATCTGAATGCACGTAGCATTCGTAACAAAATGGATGAGTTCACAGCACAAATAACTACGTATGGGTATGATCTTGTGGCCATTACAGAAACATGGCTGCAGGATGACAACGACTGGGAATTAAATATGCTAGGGTATTTAACAATCAGGAAGGACAGGCAGGAAGGAAGGGGAGGTGGGGTGGCTATGTTAATAAGGGAAGGAATCACTGTAATACAGAGAAAAGATATTGGGACAAAGGATCAGGATAATGAAACAGTTTGGGTAGAGATAAGGAATAATAAGGGGCAAAAAACACTCGTGGGCGTAGTATATAGGCCTCCTAATAGTTGCAACTCTGCTGGAAGAAGTATTAATCAGGAAATAGTCGGGGCATGTAATAAGGGAACAGCTATAATTATGGGGGATTTTAACTATCATATTAACTGGACAAATCAAATTGGGCAGGGTAGCCTTGAGGACGAGTTTATTGGGTGTATTAAGGATGGATTTCTTGAGCAGTATGTAACTGAACCAACAAGGGGGCAAGCAACCTTGGACCTGGTCCTGTGTAATGAGCCAGGATTAATTAGTAATGTCCTAGTTAAGGATCCCCTTGGAATGAGTGACCATAACATGGTTACATTCCATATCCAATTAGAGGGTGAGAAGTTTGGTTCTCAAACAAGCGTACTGAGCTTGAATAAAGGAGACTATGATGGTATGAAAGCGGAATTGATTAAAGTGGACTGCGAAAATAGATTAAAGGGTAAGACGGTACATGAGCAATGGTGTTCATTTAAGGAGTTATTTTACAACTTTCAAAAAATATATATTCCACTGAGGAAAAAAGGGTGTAAAAGAAATGACAGCCATCTGTGGCTAAGTAAAGAAATTAAGGATAGTATCCAACTAAAAATAAGGACATATAAGGTAGCCAAACTTAGTGGGAGGATAGAAGATTGGGAAGTCTTCAAAAGACAGCAAAAAGTAACGAAAGGATTGATTAAGAAAGGGAAGATAGATTATGAAAATAAATTAGCAAAAAATATAAAAACAGATAGCAAGAGTTTCTACAGTTATATAAAAAGAAAAAGGGTGGCTAAGGCAAACATAGGTCCTTTAGAGGATGAGACCGGGAAATTAATGGTGGGAAACATGGAGATGGCAAAAATGCTGAACAAATATTTTGTTTCAGTCTTTACGGTAGAGGACACTAAGAATATCCCAACACTGGACAAACAGGGGGCTCTAGGGGGGGAGGAGCTGAATACGATTAAAATCAATAAGGAATTGGTACTCAGTAAATTAATGGGACTCAAGGCGGATAAATCCCCTGGACCTGATGGCTTACATCCTAGGGTCTTGAGGGAAGTGGCAGTAGGGATTGTGGATGCTTTGGTAATAATTTTCCAAAATTCTCTGGACTCGGCAAAGGTCCCGGCAGATTGGAAAACTGCCAATGTAACACCCTTATTTAAAAAGGGTAGTAGGAAGAAGGCTGGAAATTATAGACCAGTTAGCTTAACATCTGTGGTGGGTAAAATTTTGGAGTCTATTATTAAGGAGACAGTAGCAGAACATTTGGATAAACATAATTTAATAGGACAAAGTCAGCATGGCTTTACAAAGGGAAAGTCATGTCTGCCAAATTTGCTTGAGTTCTTTGAGGATATAACGTACAGGGTGGATAAAGGGGAACCAGTGGACGTAGTGTATTTGGACTTCCAGAAGGCATTCGACAAGGTGCCACATAAAAGATTATTGCTCAAGATAAAGAATCACTGGATTGGGGGTAATATTCTGGCATGGGTGGAGGATTGGTTATCTAACAGGAAGCAGAGAGTTGGGATAAATGGTACATTCTCGGACTGGCAACCTGTAGCCAGTGGTGTTCCGCAGGGGTCGGTGCTGGGTCCCCAACTCTTTACAATCTATATTAACGATTTGGAGGAGGGGACCGAGTGTAACATATCAAAGTTTGCAGATGATACAAAGATGGGAGGGAAAGTAGAGAGTGAGGAGGACATAAAAAACCTACAAGGGGTTATAGACAGGCTGGGTGAGTGGGCGGAGATTTGGCAGATGCAATACAATATTGGAAAATGTGAGGTTATGCACTATGGCAGGAAAAATCGGAGAGCAAGTTATTATCTTAATGGCGAACAACTGGAAAGTACTGCAGTACAAAGGGATCTGGGGGTCCTAATGCAAGAAAATCAAAACGTTAGTTTGCAGGTGCAGCAGGTGATCAAGAAGGCCAACGGAATGTTGGCTTTTATTGCTAGGGGGATAGAATATAAAAACAGGGAGGTATTGCTGCAGTTATATAAGGTATTGGTGAGACCGCACCTGGAATACTGCATACAGTTTTGGTCTCCATACTTAAGAAAAGACATACTTGCTCTCGAGGCAGTACAAAGAAGGTTCACTCGGTTAATCCCGGGGATGAGGGGGTGGACATATGAGGAGAGGTTGAGTAGATTGGGACTCTACTCATTAGAGTTCAGAAGAATGAGAGGCGATCTTATTGAAACATATAAGATTGTGAAGGGGCTTGATCGGGTGGATGCAGTAAGGATGTTCCCAAGGATGGGTGAAACTAGAACGAGGGGGCATAATCTTAGAATAAGGGGCTGCTCTATCAAAACTGAGATGAGGAGAAACTTCTTCACTCAGAGGATGGTAGGTCTGTGGAATTTGCTGCCCCAGGAAACTGTGGAAGCTACATCATTAAATAAATTTAAAACAGAAATAGACAGTTTCCTAGAAGTAAAGGGAATTAGGTGTTACGGGGAGCGGGCAGGAAATTGGACATGAATTTAGATTTGAGGTTAGGATCAGATCAGCCATGATCTTATTGAATGGCGGAGCAGGCTCGAGGGGCCGATTGGCCTACTCCTGCTCCGATTTCTTATGTTCTTATGTTCTTATAACAAGCCAATCATTGACCAACTATGTACCTCCAATTATATTGCATAGTTGCTATCAGTAGCAGACCTCTAACATCAATGATGTACCTCAGCAGCATGGAATACCATTAAAGAGGTGATTTGTCTCCCTCCCTTCCCCCCACGTTGTCAAAGGCATAGCGTCATTGCCAGCTAGCATGAATGGCCCAATATCAACTGTGGCAGCAATATGAGATACCTTTTTTCTGCCTGCAGTTAGCGTGAGAGTTCAATACATCTGTTTAGGCCAATAATATTGTTTTTACACTACAGGTCTGTATGGACCTTCCCAAAGACTGCTACTTTTAAGTCACTGCTCATGCACTTGTTTGTGCATGCTCAGTTGTTTTTGCGTTTTCATTGCTGCTCTGAAATTCATCCCACAATATAAAACAGGGCAGATTCTAGAGCATCAAGTGCTTCAGCACATTGCATTAGTATCTCTACTAGAAGACAGCTATAAACTTCTCACAATCTGCCCAAAGTCTATGATTTCACTGGAAATTCATTGGAAGGGTCCTGTAATATATCTCAGGTCTCTTTATTCTCAACAAACGCTCTCAATTACATGAAGCCTTCCTCCTGATTATTAACAAATTATTCTGTTAGAAAGTGCGAGTGTATCAGACAAGGACAGAATCAGATATGATGCTCTACTGGTTGAATATCCTTCAAAGCTCAGATGTTAACAACTGGAACTTGGCCACGGTACTGGAAGGCTGTGAGACCTTTTGTAACTGTTCCTCAGCGTGTGTTGCTGCCTTCAGCAGAGGAGGTAAATTTTTTTTTAAATACTGTTCTATATAGCCAGAGGGTACAAAAGGAATAATTTTGCAACTCTAAGGAGAATTTTAAGACATTTAAGATCCTAGTATATTCCATATTAATATCACAGCAGATTAAACGCCTTCAATGTTTAACATAGAAAAGAAATTAATTAATTGAACACAACTGAAACTTTAACACACTCATGCGCTATAAAGTTACCATCACCGGAATTCAAAAAAAATTATACAATTACCAATTACACATCTTATATTAATATGCGGATTTTTTTGGCATATTGGCTTGGAATATTATCCGTGATAGAAAATTTTTAAACATTCCTCTATACCACATACCACTCCCAGTTTGAGAAGTGGATCAGTTCTACAGCCTCTGCCAATCCTGAACTTGGAACATTCCTTAGAGTTGTATGAAAGACAATAACTTGCCATTCAATATCCCATCCTTCACAGTGAAGAATCATAGAAAGGTTACAGCATGCAAGGAGGCCAGTCTGCCCAACGAGTCCGTGCCGGCTCTATGCAAGAGCAATCCAGCTAGTCCCACTCCCCCGCCCTATCCCCTTAGCCCTGCACATTTTTTCCTTTCAAATACTTATCCAATTCCCTTTTGAAAGCCACAATTGAATCTGCCTCCACCACCAACCCCCACCCCCACCCCCGCACCCAGCAGTGCATTCCAGATCCTAACCACTTGCTGGGTAAAAAAAGCTTTTCCTCATGTCACCTTTGGTTCTTTTGCCAATCACCTTAAATCTATGCCCTCTGGTTCTTGACCCTTCTGCCAATGGAAGCAGTTTCTCTCTATCTATCCTGTCTAGACCCTTCTTGACTTTTAATACCTCTATCAGATCTCCTCTCAATCTTCTCTGTTCCAAGGAGAACAACCCCAGCTTCTTCAGTCTATCCACGTAACTAAAGTTCCTCATCCCTGGAATCATTCTAGTAAATCTTTTCTGCACCCTCTCTAAGGCCTTCACATCTTTCCTAAAGTGCAGTGCCTGGAACTGGACACAATACTCCAGTTGTGGCCGAACCAGTGTTTTATAAAGGTCAATCATGACTTCCTTGCTTTTGTACTGTATGCCTCTATTTATAAAGCCCAGAATCCCGTATGCTTTCTTAACCACTTTCTCAACCTGCCCTGCCACCTTCAATGATTTGTGCGCATATACCCCCAGATCTCTTTGTTCCTGTACCCCTTTTAGAATTGTGCCCTCTGGTTTATATTCCCTCTCCTCATTCTTCCTACCGAAATGTACCACTTTGCATGTTTTTTGCGTTAAATTTCATCTGCCACGTGTCCGCCCGTTTCCCTAGCCTGTCTATATCCTCTTGAAGTCTATCACTATCCTTCTCACTGTTCATTACACTTCCAAGTTTTGTGTCATCTCCAAATTTGGAAATTGTGCCCTGTACACCCAAGTCCAAGTCATTAATATACATCAAGAAAACCAGTGGTCCTAGTACCGATCCCTGGGGGACACCACTGTATACCTCCCTCCAGTCCGAAAAACAACCGTTCACCACTACTCTCTGTTCCTGTTACTTAGCCAATTCTGTATCCATGCTGCTACTACCCCCTTTATTCCACGTGCTTCAATCTTGATGTCAAGCCTATTATGCGGCACTTTATCAAACGCCTTTTGAGAGTCCATATACACAACATCAACTGCATTGCCCTCATCTACCCTCTCTGTTACCTCATCAAAAAACTCTATCAAGTTAGTTAAACATGATTTGCCTTTAACAAATCCGTGCTGGCTTTCCATAATCAATCCACACGTGTCCAAGTGACTGCTAATTCTGTCCCGGATTGTCGTTTCTAAAAGTTTCCCTACTACCGAGGTTAAACTGACTGGCCTGTTGTTGCTGGGTTTATCCATACACCCTTTTTTGAACAAGGGTATAACATTTGCAATTCTCCAGTCCTCTGGCACCACCCCTATGGAATGTTTGGAAGATTATGGCCAGTACCTCTGCAATTTCCACCCTTACTTCCCTCAGCAACCTAGGATGCATCCCATCTAGACCGGGTGAGTTATCTACTTTAAGTACAGCTAGCCTTTCTTGTACCTGCTCTTTATCAATTTTTAGCCCATCCAGTATCTCAACTACATCTTCCTTACTGAGACTCTGGCAGCATCTTCTTCCTTGACAGATGCAAAGTCATTTAGTACCTCAGCCATGCCCTCTGCCTCCATCAGATGATCTCTTTTTTGGTCCCTGGTCGGCCCTACCCCTCCTCTTACTACCCGTTTACTGTTTACATGCATATGGAAGACTTTTGGATTCCCTTTTATGTTAGCCGCCAGTCTATTCTCATACTCTCTCTTTGCCCCTCTTATTTCCTTTTTCACTTCCTCGCTGAACTTTCTATATTCAGCCTAGTTCTCACTTGTGTTATCAACCTGACATCTGTCATCCGCCCCTTTTTTCTGCTTCATCTTAGTCTCTATCTCTTTTGTCATCCAGGGAGCTTTGGCTTTTGTTGCCCTACCTTTCTCCCACGTGGGAATGTGCCATGCGGGAGAAAGATAGGGCAACCTGAAATTTCTTAAATTAATGAGGGCTCCAAATGAATGCACCAAAAAGGATTTAAATAATGTCATGCTCTAGGAGGTATTTCATTTTCAAATTTTTAATTGACATTCCAGTGTTAGCAAGTCTGGTTCTATACCTCGTACATATATCACAATCTGGGTCAGAATGAGAGACAGAAAATCAAAATATAAATAAAAGAATGTTATGTGACATACCTTTGGAAATAACGACTCTCTTCTCCAATTAAGAGGCCTTTCTCATATCCTCCTTTAGCATGGTTGATACGAGCAGTGCAAGGGAGGGTCTTTGGTTTGTAACAGAACCAAGGCTCCCCATTCCTGAGATCAGTAAAGTTACAGAGCGGTTTAGTTTGAGGCAAACAAAGATTACACACAGTGGTCTCTGATGTACCCCCTATTTTGAAGGTACTTTTTAGATACACTCTATCTGGCCGTTCCTTGCGTAGCCTTTCAAGTACTTGGATCCCTTCACTGGGATGAACCAAGGAAACAGACACTTCAACTTTCCCTGGCCAAGATAAATTAAAATTTATATAGTAAAATCCATCTTGGTTATCTATGACAGTTCCTGCTGAACCGGCTTTTAAAGCTGGGGTATGGATGCGACCTTGGAGATAATCACCCCCATATTGCTTTGGGTGTCCTTCAAAATCAATCATACGCAGCGTCACTTGTAACTGATCTCCAACATAGAAAGTCTTTGCAGAATTTAAAATAACAAAGTGAACATGTGATGGGTCGCTGCTTTTTAGAAAGGGCACAGCAGGGTTGGGTGGTTTTGGCCATTCAATCATTTTCATAAGGAATGTCCCCTCTGACCTCTCTTCAGGGGTGAAGCTCTGATTCTGGTAGCCACACTGCACCAATTTGTGTGTCCAAGGGGTCTTCCTTGTTTCCACATTCTGCCTCATTGCCAGATAAAACTTTGGAGTTGGATAACGCCTCCATTTGGAATCTGATCCAGAAATTGAATATTTATCATACTATGAAAAGGAAGAACATTTTTAATGAATATATTTCCTGTTTCCATCGCAGACATGTTATTTCCTAGCACACATCCTCCTCCAGTTGAAAAAGAAGCAGGGAAGGGCAGTTCAGATCACAGACTTCTTCAGGATTGCTACACCATGATTAAAGGGTTGTATAATTAAATGAAGCAGTCTTTAATTAGCATTTTATATTTTCAAACTGCATTTCAGACCAGGAGTGAATACAAGTCTCTAGAAAGTCTGCCCATGGACTCCCAGACAGCTCACTGAGCTTATCTAGCCATGATCTGAAGCTAACCAGACCAGGAAAGTTCCAGGTTTAATCCCCAATGTGTGCCGAGTTAGCCTCAACACCGCGAGGGTAAAAATATATAATCAGTCAGTGCTCCCACTCCTGATCACTATCCAATGACTCCTGTTGCTACAGCATGAGTGGCATACAGTAAGAATAGGGTTAGGGTTTACTATGATGCCCTCCAACAGATCAGGTAGACCTCCAACATTCACTGTCAAGGCTAAATAATGATAAATATTTGGTCTAAGTGCTGGAAGGCACCGGCTTGTCACCCATGGAACTGTATCCCAGCAGCATTACTTTTCATAACTCACTTCATAACCTTGAGAGCTTTAATTAGTTCAGTTCTCGTTAAATGAGCACCCTTAACAATTTGAAGCATGCTCAGTCAGTAATGTTCGATAAGCACCAAGGACTTTGCCGCCAGTGAATAACAGCAGCTTAATTGTGTAGAAAGCTGAAGACAGACGGGCAGACTGAAGATTCGTGGACTTCAATCAGTTGACACAACCTCAGTTCTTTAATACAGTGCACATTTGCCTTGCTGTTAACATGTTACAAAAGAGAAAGTCAGAAACAACACTTACAATTCAAAAGGTTTAAAATTGGATAGTCCCTTTAAAATAGGTCACTTGCTATTTAAGTGCAGCACTCAGCTGGAAGACACAAATTCCACAGGACACAAACCATCACATTTTTAAACACTGTTACTTTGAACCATGGTCAACATGATGGTTTACTCCATACATGCTGGTTATACCATTCTACACACCTTTATATTACCCGAGTTTAGAATCAGTAACAGCAGTGCCATCAGTACCAACAACGTGAAAAGGAATCGGGATATGGAGAAGGGAAGAGCAGCTTTTCCTGCGGCTTGTTTATCCATACTGGAAGGTCACTGTGCACTAGTGCATAATCAGTCTGTTTAGCACTTCGGCTTTGTAAATCTGCAAAAAAAAAATGCTAAATAAATTTAAGATCATCAAATCATAAAATGTAATTGAAGTGGTTGGAAAGGTCACACAGAATGCCATCATCAAGGCTGTATACTACGCCCCTTTCCGAGAAGATAAGAACAGTTTTTATCTCAGCCTTTAAAATGAAGCCCTTCATATTTGCATGAATTTCCCCAGTACTATCCGTTTAGTGTTACAGGCAGCAGTTGATTTCCTTATATTACACACGTCACCGTGTGAAGAACCAGCATGATTTGGAAGATTAGATCTCCAGTAGCCAATAGAACTCCATTATGATTTATCCTCGATGTTACTGGACTTAATTGATGGATTCCATTCGAGCATCCTGAGGAAAGCCTCTGACTATAATTTCCCAAAATCTTCCAGAAAGTAAAATTGTGCCAGAGGACTAGAAGGTGGCAAATGTTGCATCTCTCTAAAAAAAGGAGACGGGGATAAGCCAGGTAATTATAGGCCAGTTGATCTTACTTCAGTTGTTGGTAAACTACTAACCTATATCACTAAGCATTTGGAGAATCACAAGTTAACAGTGCCAGTCAGCACCAATTTCTTAAAGACAGGTCATGCTTGACCAACCTGATATTTCGTCAACGAGTTCTAACAGACAGCATACTTAAAGAACATGCAGTTGATGTGGTTTATACGGATTTACAAAAAGCATTAGAAAAGGTGCCACAGAAGAGACTGATAGCAGAGATAATAGAATATGGACTTCAGGGAGTGAGGCCACATGCGCAGAGAGACGGTTAGAGACCAGAAAACAAAAGCTAGGAGTAAAAAGAATTTTCTCAGACTGAAAAGATGTAATAAGTAGCATTTCACAGGGAGATTTTTTGAGGCTTCATGGCATTACACAAGGAAGTCAAGACCAAGTACACTAGTTAGTTCACATTGGTTAAGAGGCGGGGAGGGCTTTTTCTCAGTTGGGGGGTAGGAGGCACCTGCGGTATCCATTACCCCCGCCTCAGCTGCTGTGCACTTGCGCCCAGTGTCTCACCACATGCAGATCCTGCCTCCATCCTAGCCTCTAAACTATGTGCCGTGTCAGTCTCTGAGCTGGTGGCTGCGGGTGTAAGATTGAAAGACGATGTGTTTTCATCACCACTGTTGCCTTCCTCTGTCTCCTCTGACTGGGAAGGTTCCAGTTCTTGAGTATCTTAAATGACAAAGGGACACAGGTTGAGTTGTGGTGAGGGGAGAGGAACATAGGAATATAGGAATATAGGAACAGGAGTAGGTCATTCAAGACACAAATTCCACAGGACATAAACCATCACATTTTTAAACACTGTTACTTTGAACCACTGTTACTTTGAACTTTGAGCCTGCTCCATCATTTGATAAGATCATGGCTGATCTGTGATCTAACTCCATATACCTGCCTTTGGCCCATATCCCTTAATACCTTTGGTTACCAAAAAGCTATCTATCCATCAACTTAGCAATTGAGCTAGCATCAATTGCCGTTTGCGGAAGAGAGTTCCAAACTTCTACCACCCTTTGTGTGTAGAAATGTTTTCTAATCTCACTCCTGAAAGGTCTGGCTCTAATTTTTAGACTGTGCCCCCTACTCCTAGAATTCCCAACCAGCGGAAATAGTTTCTCTCTATCCACCCTATCTGTTCCCCTTAATATCTTATAAACTTCGATCAGATCACCCCTTAACCTTCTAAACTCTAGAGAATACAACCCCAATTTGTGTAATTGCTCCTCGTAACTTAACCCTTGAAGTCCGGCTATCATTCTAGTAAACCTACACTGCACTCCCTCCAAGGCCAATATGTCCTTCCGAAGGTGTGGTGCCCAGAACTGCTCACAGTACTACAGGTGCGGTCTAACCAGGGTTTTGTATAGCTGCAGCATAACCTCTGCCCCCTTGTACTCTAGTCCTCTAGATATAAAGGCCAGCATTCCATTAGCCTTGTTGATTATTTTCTGCACCTGTTCATGACACTTCAATGATCTATGTACCTGAACCCCTAAGTCCCTTTGGACATCCACTGTTTTTAACTTTTTACCATTTAGAAAGTACCATGTTCTATCCTTTTTTGATCCAAAGTGGATGACCTCACATTTGTCTACATTGAATTCCATTTGCCACAGTTTTGCCCATTCACCTAATCTATCAATATCGCTTTGTAATTTTATGTTTTCATCTACACTGCTTACAATGCCACCAATCTTTATGTCATCGGCAAACTTAGATATGAGACTTTCTATGCCTTCATCTAAGTCGTTAATAAATATTGTGAAAGTAATACGTGCGTGCTCACATCATCTGCAGCAGTTGAATCAGAAAAAATTGTGGGATAAGGGAGAAGTGGGAAGCGAGAAGGAGGATTCGGTATGCAGAGACCCTCATCATCAATACTTCCAGCACCACCAGTGGCCGCGGCCTCAGCAGTGGCCCTTCCAAAGATCACCATCATTGTCTTCTCCATGGGAGTTAGGACGTGTAGGTGCTTCTGTCCTCCTCCAGTTCTTTCTTGCTGCCTCCTGTTATGCGCCACCTTCTCCTGCAAGAAAGAGGGAAGTGTGTCAATGAGTGCCCTGCAAGATGTTTGGGTGATGTGGCTATCATGGTTGAATAGCTGCCGGTGTGTGTGACCTGAGAGTTGTGGGTGTGCGGCTTGCAACATTGGTAATGTGTGAGGGTGAGATGAAGCATCTGATTTGAAGAGTTGAATACTGATTGAAAGAGTTTGTTGGTGTGTGGGTGATGGGGAGTGTAGTGCATAGAGCAGTGGATGAGGCTAGTGTTGCAGTTGGTAGGAGATGCCACTTGACAGCTGTACTCACTCACCTTGTCCACTCGTGTTAAATCATTGAACTTTTCCTACACTGCATCCATGTTCTTGGTGCTATGCTCCTGGCATTGGCCACGTCCGCTACTTCCTCCCACTGCCTCTTGAGCATATGTCTGGAGGGCCTCCTGCCCCCCTGCAGATATAGGATGCCCCTCCTCCTGTCCACCTCTTCCACCAATGCCCTAGTGCATCATCCGAGAACTTTGGTGCACGCTCTCTCGCACGCACAGCCATTCTTCCAACTATCAGAGCCCAGGAATCGCTTCTCACACCACTTCCTGCAGCCACAGTGCACCTCCCCTTTAAGAGGTGCAGGCTGCCTTTACGTAGTGCTAGCCATTCCCAATATTGGGGCCCCCTGCTGATGCGTGCAGCCAATCAATAGCGCAGGCGACGCTGGCTGCACGCAGCAATCTATGTTACATGCTGCCTGCATCACAACGAACAGGCATGGGTTAATCGTGCACCGCGATCCCAGTGCCCGTTTTTGGAGGTTATCCAATAATAGCCCCCTAAGTTTCTTAATTTGACTGAATATTTCCCCAGAGTGACAGAAGGAAATCAGGAATTGACAAATACATGTTGTGCAATTAACCCATTGGCCCCTCAAGAAGAGCCACAACGGATTTTTAAAATTTTAAACCGGTGACCATGGTTTTCGGGGCCGCATCAGTGGTGATGGTGCAGGATTACTGAGAGTAGTTCTTCCAGGGTGAAAATACCTCCACATAGTTACGGAGCAACCTTTGCTGGAAAGGTGTTGGTGCAAGGAGGAGATCCAATAGTGTAAAAATCATCAAAAGTCACAACAAAGTGACAAATTGGACTAAGACTTTGCCTCTCAAAGGCTTGGCTTTAACCCATTCAGGGTCATTTGTTATCTTCTGAGACAGAGTGCTTGGTGGGGTGGGGAAGAGACGGGAGTTACCTCCAAAAGTAATTGCACGTATTTCTGTCTCCACTGTAAAACCACCAAGTCTGGGTATCATTTGTTTCTGAAATTGAAATTGATAAGATATATTGATATGAGTTCCCATTCAAGCACTCAAGAAGGGAAAGTTTACCTGAAGGGTTTAATAGGATAATCATTTTTTTTTATTTAAACAAAGAAAGAGTGCAGACTAGGTGGTTCCTGCCCAATACAATGTACCAAGGTAGAAAGGTTTATTTTTGGAAATAAAATTAAACATTGACAAATCCTGTCAGTCCAACAAGACCAGTCCAGTTTGAACCTATTCCTGGTGTCCGGGGGGGGAAGAGACTGTTGAGTTAAGGTAACCAACATCCCTCATCTTGCAGACTGGACTGCTCTCTTGAATTGGAATAATTTTGAAAACATAAAATGGACCCAGGCAGAATATAGCAGGATATTTTGGGAGAAAAAGAGGTCCAATAAGAGTTTAAATAAAATAAACAAAAATGTGTTGATAACTTGGTCCGAATTGGAACTTTTAATCTATGTTTTAAGGGGTAATGATAATATTTTATTGAACTGTAAGGTTCCTCCAGGGTTCATGAATGAGCTGAAATGGTAATATAATGGGTTGTGCAAATTGGATGAGAGGAAGTGATTGAGGATATAAGATAGAAAGAAGAAAATTACATCATCGAATGAGGTCTAAGGTCATCACACTCAGTGATTATGGATGAATTTCAGGAACTGAACCAAAGGGGTTAGGGAAAGGATGTGTGAATGAACCCATGAGTAACATAAATCACCTGGGCATGATTCATCAAAAAATATCAATCTGGTGTCAATGTAAAATCTAGTGAAAGTCAGGAAGGTGTAATTAAGAATAGTTAATTGATAGCTTTCTCTTGAAGATGGTTGTGTCCTTGCCTTTACAGAACAGTGAAAAGAAAATGCATTTGAAAGCCTGGACACTACCCGAGAATTTGGGACCATGCAACGGGAGATAAGCAAAGACCGCCAGACACCCCTTGATCTTTTGATAAGATAGCCTGAAAGCACAGGAATGGACTGTATCTGATGTCATGTGTGCCATGATCTTGGGATGTGCGTGGAAGTGTGATATGTTACGCATGAGGTAACTGGTATGCAGAATGCATGAAGAAGATGCACTGAAGAACGTGTCTCAGACATGCTCAATCATGCTGACAAGTTCATTACATGAAATGGTTAATGTGGCTCAGGACAGTGAGAAAATCTTTTATTCAAGGCATTAACACATGGTCCATAGAGAAACCGTCTAATTAATGAAACAATCAAGGTAGAGTTAAACACACTGGTACCTATCAAAGATGGATTGAAATTAAAGTAAAGAGGGACATAGAATTTGAATTTATAAAATTCAGGGTTGGTTTCCTTTGAGTTAACAATTAAATTTGGACAACTGAGGGCTAGCGAGAAACAATTTTTAGCCAGAATATGGATAATGGTAAAAGGAGAGCTGTTTGATCTTTTAAGTCTATGATTTCTTGTTAATATCGTACACTGTACCACTGTATTATGATTTTATTTTCTGTATCATGATATATAATATTAACCAAATGAAACTAGAAGAACAAATGGCTTGAGATAGGTATGTGATGCTAACAAGATGAGAACGTCAGATAAGGGGGGGTCACCAGGGGCTGTTAAGACTGAGAAGTAGTAAAGGAAACCATTTTCTTCGATGACTTCTGTCATTTAAAAAGCCCTAATATGAAAGACTGACTGTACATATGAAATGTAATGCTAACATTGAAAAGGGAATATCTACCCTTGGGAACCATGAATGGTAGGAGACAGTTTACAACATAGGTCAGCATCCATGGGCTAGAATAATATCAATGGGTTTTGTCGTAGCCCAGATAATTGTCCTCATAATTCTAATTAGTACGATGTGTTGGTTCAAACGATCAATTAAGCAGCTGTCACAGAAAAACCAGAACTTGGAATTGGCTGCTTTAATTAAAGGGTGAGGGGTCATAGAATTAGATAGAATTACACAGAATGTACAGCACAGAAACAGGCCCAACAGGTCCATGCCGGTGTTTATGCTCCACACAAGCCTCCTTCCTCCCTAATTCATCTTACCCTATCAGGAACTAGTTCCTTCGACCTCATGGACGGGAATGTAAGATTAGGTAGTTAACATACAATTACAGCAGATTAGGTATTCTACATATAACCAGCTCACACTTATAGAAATTAGGGGCTCTATTTTAGCACCCGCTATCGGGTGCGTTCATAGCGGGGGGGGCTCCGAAAATCGGGGAATCCCGGAGCGGGTCGGGAGCCCGGCTCCAACCCGCCCACTTCCGGGTTCCCCACAGATGCGCCGACGTGCGCGCGCAGCCCCCGCATGTGGGACTCCCGCAGGCAATTAAAGCCAGCGGGGTGCCACTTAAGAGTATTTACCTTGCTATTTCAGGTCATTAACAGACCTGATTAAGGGAATATTTCAGGAGGGGTGGGATTTTAGAAACAACTGGGACTGTTTCCCATACTGGGGGAAACACTCCCAGTTGAAATGGACGTGTTGCAGCTGTCAGCCTGTGGCAGCTGCAAAGGTCCATTTGACAGGTGGGGCGGGGGGGAGACCCTCACTCATTGCAGGAGGCCACTCTGTCACTTGGGACAAAGTTTGGCCTCCACCACCCTCCTCCTGACAATCAAATTCACCAACTTGCACACTTACCCCGGGGTCCAGAGACATGTACCTACCTTGCGGACCCCCTCAGATGTACATCTTCCGGATGGGGGCCGCCGTAGCTGCAGTCATGACCTCCTCGGAGGGCGAACAGCATCACCAGCCTCGCCGGCCAAGCCATCCACCTCTGACACGTGGAGCTCCACAACACAGTGCTGTGACACATCCACCTGCAAAGCAGGAGGGAGGGCAACCGCAGAGAGAGATGCTTCGCAGAGGGCCCTACCCTCGCCACAGGGTCCACAGACTGAGGCTCAGCTTCCTGGACCTCTCTGAGCAGCAGTGCACACGGAGGCTCAGAGTCACTCGACATGTAGTCATGGACATCTGCAGCCTCCTTCATGCCGAGCTGCTCCCGGCTGGCCCGAGCACTACCTGTCACTGTCAAAGTCACCACTGCCCTCAACAACTTCTCCGCATCGTTCCAGGGTGCCACCGGGGACATCGCCGACGTCTCTCAGTCGTCTGCACAAAAGAGCCCTGCAAAGACACCTACACCCACTTTGCAGTGACACAATGGGTGGCATCAGGTGTGGGTCTTCATAGTGATCCTCAGGAAAGGCATTATTGCACAAACCAGACAAGATTCGCAAAGATGTGGAAGTAGTGGTGCCAATATAATATGTGATGTGAGTTGATCAGAAATTAAATATAAGTAAAAACCATGACAAACCCTCAAACACCCTTGTGCATCCCCTTCATGCTCACGACACGTTTGCCTTACGCTTCCTTCTACACAAGATAAATACTAAAAGTAATGTTGAGGAAAAGGTGAAGTAGTGATGTTGAAGGGTTAATTGACCAGTGAAAAAAGCATGTTGCATTCTCCTTTTAGTGAGTTTTATTTAGGATATCACTTCTATGAATTGAGCTGTCAAGGTGAGCAGCAGCAACGGTGCAGTGAGAGAAATAATTGTCGTCTTTACGCCTAGTAACACCATTACACAGTCTTTAGCCTTGTATAGTTTTTGATTGAGTTATAGAATTTGATTGAGTTTTTTGAAGGGGTAACCAAGAAGATAGATGAGGGCTGTGCAGTAGACGTGGTCTACATGGACTTTAGCAAAGCCTTTGACAAGGTACCGCATGGTAGGTTGTTACACAAGGTTAAATCTCACGGGATCCAAGGTGAGGTAGCCAATTGGATACAAAATTGGATTGACGACAGAAGACAGAGGGTGGTTGTAGAGGGTTGTTTTTCAGACTGGAGGCCTGTGACCAGCGGTATGCCTCAGGGATCGGTGCTGGGTCCGCTGTTATTTGTTATTTATATTAATGATTGGGATGAGAATTTAGGAGGCATGGTTAGTAAGTTTGCAGATGACACCAAGATTGGTGGCATTGTGGACAGTGAAGAAGGTTATCTAGGATTGCAACGGGATCTTGATAAATTGGGCCAGTGGGCCGATGAATGGCAGATGGAGTTTGATTTCGATAAATGTGAGGTGATGCATTTTGGTAGATCGAATCGGGCCAGGACCTACTCCGTTAATGGTAGGGTGTTGGGGAGAGTTATAGAACAAAGAGATCTAGGAGTACAGGTTCATAGCTCCTTGAAAGTGGAATCACAGGTGGATAGAGTGGTGAAGAAGGCATTCAGCATGCTTGGTTTCATTGGTCAGAACATTGAATACAGGAGTTGGGATGTCTTGTTGAAGTTGTACAAGACATTAGTAAGGCCACACTTGGAATATTGTGTACAGTTCTGGTCACCCTATTATAGAAAGGATATTATTAAACTAGAAAGAGTGCAGAAAAGATTTACTAGGATGCTACCGGGACTTGATGGTTTGACTTATAGGGAGAGGTTGGATAGACTGGGACTTTTTTCCCTGGAGAGTAGGAGGTTTAGGGGTGATCTTATAGAAGTCTATAAAATAATGAGGGGCATAGATAAGGTAGATAGTCAAAATCTTTTCCCAAAGATAGGGGAGTCTATAACGAGGGGGCATAGATTTCAGGTGAGAGGGGAGAGATACAAAAGGGTCCAGAGGGGCAATCTTTTCACTCAAAGGGTGGTGAGTGTCTGGAACGAGCTGCCAGAGGCAGTAGGAGAGGCGGGTACAAATTTGTCTTTTAAAAAGCATTTGGACAGTTACATGGGTAAGATGGGTACAGAGGGATATGGGCCAAGTGCAGGCAATTGGGACTAGCTTAGTGGTATAAACTAGGCGACATGGACATGTTGGGCCGAAGGGCCTGTTTCCAAGTTGTAAACTTCTATGATTCTATGATTCTATACATATGTCATGCATGCCCTGTGGCTGCAGCACAGGTAGTGGCAGGTTGAGTGAGGCTGACTATGAAAGAGATGCACGAGAGGGTGAGTATGAGAGAGAGCCATGAGATTGTATGAGGATTGGGTTGAGTGGTAGTGGCGGGATGAGTACTGGCGAGGTGAGTAAGTGCAGGTAAGATGAGGATGAGGTTTGAGTGGGTGTGAGGGGTGATGTGACAGAGTAGTGTTGGCAGTGCAGAAGGAGATGTGGGCGGTGATGTGGCAGACGGAGTGTAGGGGAATGAGTAAGTGTACTCACTTTGGCAGACCTACTGAGGTCATTGCAGCGCCGCCTGCACTGTATGCAGGTGGGCGATATGTTGGTGGTGTAGCTGACCTCCTCTACCACCTCGAGCCAGGCCTTCCTGGATGCAGAGGCAGACCGCTTCCTCCCGCCCGCCGGGGGGAAGATCTCTGTCCTCCCCCTCCTCCTCACCCCATCTAATGATACCTGGAGTGAGGCATCATTAAACCTGGGAGCAGCCTTCCCCCTGGGCTGCTCCATGCTGTATTTTTTCCTATTTGTTGCAGCATCTGTCAGTGGAGACTGCCCCTTTAAATAGAGCTCCTCCAGCTGACAGATCTTACTGCACATGCGCAGTCCGCCCGCCGCGCAGATCAGCAGTGGGGAACCCGGGAGACCTGGTAAGTGGATCCAATTAGGCTGCGATCGCGTGCGGGGCAGACTGATTTCGCCGGGCGCGGGTAGCCCCCCCGCTGCGAACCCGCAGCCCTGGCAATATCGAGCCCTAGATTCAGCATTAACATATAAACAGCAAAAATCCAGAGAATGGTCAAGTTAGAACCTACCCATAATGCAGAAGAGTATAACTGAACAAAAGATGCATCAAGCTGCTTACACTGCATGTCTGTCTGAAGGCTTGGAAGCAGACAATGAGAAAGTCCAGACCTTGTTACGAAAGGCCCAAACATTCCAGAGACTGGAACAAGTGATAAAGCCACTGTAGAAACAAATGGAACCTACAGACTGAATATAAGTCAGGAGTGTAGATAATTTGAAGTTGTAGAGAAACAGGAGTGGAGACCGGAAGACATTCTGTGGGTTGTGTTCATTACCCAAAGGAGAAGGTGGGTAGTATCATTTTCTTCTTCGTAATACTATTGCCTTAAACATTGTGCATGTTGATACTTGCTTAAATTCAATAATGGATTAATCGCAACCAAACTGGCGTCAAGTCTGAATTGAACTTACAATGTCTAAGACCAGTACCTGTAGTATACTGAGTCCTTAATCTGTTCTAAACTATCTCATTGGAACATGAATTTGTAGCTAAAACATATCATATAATGGATAGCTGACAGTGTTATATGACAGCAATTTAAATTAAGTAAAGACATCAGCCCAGAATTTGCTGCAGCCGGTCAACAAACAGCGCCGACCATTAATTAGACTTGCCCGTTTAATCTCCAAGATATTTTGCACCACAAGTGGCTGGAAGTGGGAAATGGAAATGGTGCAGCACCCTCTACAGGTCATCTGGGGTCTGAGTGAACAAAGCAAGCAACTGTGTATCTCCATAACCAATCAGATTGAAGGATTGTTACTTGTGGGCAAGAACTGAGAAGGAAGCGTAAGTTAGAATGGTGAATTCAATGTCAAATCAGGTACATAAAGAGAGGGAAATAAAAATTTGGTTCGGAGAGAGGAAAAAAAGACAAAGGAAAAATATTTTTAAAAATCTCCTACAAAAATTAAAACCTGAAGGAATGAGACACCACACTTGTAATAGTTAATTTTCAGTGCTAGAGAGCTTGACTGGCAGTAATGAACACTTGTCACATCATTAAAAGGGTGCTTAGACTGAAATGGACAAGCCCTAACTTTCTGTGGAAAGTTTAGTTCATATGTACCATGCAAATACAGGAACTTCAAGCCATTAAATGCATTTGACTGGTGAGGCAGACACACTAAAATGATATAACTTGCATATAACTGAGCTTGATAATTGTTAGACCATAAGACCATAAGAGATAGGAGCAGGAGTAGGCCATTCAGCCCCTTCGGCCTGCTCCGCCATTTAATGAGATCATGGCTGATCTGATTTTTACCTCAACTCCACCTTCCCGCCCTTTCCCCATATACTTTGACTCCCTTGCTGATCAAAAATTTGTCTAACTCAGCCTTAAATGTATTCAATGACTCAGCCTCCACAGCTTTTTGGGGTAAAGAATTCCAAAGATTCATGACCCCCTGGGAGAAGAAATTCCACCTCATTTCCGTCTTAAACAGGCGACCCCTTATTCTGAGACTATGCCCCCTAGTTTTAGATTCCCCCATGAGGGGTAACATCCTCTCAGCATCTAACCTATCGAGTCCCCTCAGAATCTTGTATGTCTCAATAAGATCTCCTCTCATTCTTCTAAACTCCAATGAGTATAGACCCAACCTGTTCAATCTTTCCTCATAAGACAACCCTTCCATACCCAGAATCAACCTGGTGAACGTTCTCTGAACTGCCTCCAATGCAAGTATGTCCTTACTTAAATAAGGGCACCAGAACTGTACGCAGTACTCGAGGTGTGGTCTCACCAGCAACCTGTACAGTTGTAGCATGACTTCCCAGCTTTTATACTCCATCCCCCTAGAAATAAAGGCCAATATTCCGTTTGCCTTCCGGATTACCCGCTGCACCTGTATGTTGACTTTTTGTGTTTCATGTACGAGGGCACCCAGATCCCTCTGTACCGCAGCATTTTGTAGTATTTCTCCATTCAAATAATATTTTGCTTTTTTATTTTTCCTCCCAAAGTGGATGACTTCACATTTTCCCACATTATATTCCATCTGCCAAATTTTTGCCCATTCGCTTAACCTGTCAATATCCCTTTGCAGACACTTTGTGTCCTCATCGCAACTTGCTTTTCCACCTATCTTTGTATCATCAGCAAATTTGGCCACAAGACACTCTGTTCCTTCATCCAAGTCATTGATACATATTGTAAATAGTTGAGGCCCCAGCACTGAGTCCTGCGGCACCCCGCTAGTTACAGATTGCCATTTTGAAAATGACCCTTTTATCCCGACTCTTTGTTTTCTGTTAGTTAGCCAATCCTCTACCCATGCCAGTATATTACCCCCAACACCATGAGCTCTTATCTTGTGCAGTAATCTTTTATGAGGCACCTTATCGAATGCCTTTTGGAAATCCAAATATACTCCATCCATTGGTCCCCCTTTATCCACCCTGCCCGTTACTTCCTCAAAGAACTCTAATAAATTTGTCAGACACGATTTCCCCTTCATAAAACCACGTTGACTCTCCTTGAATGTCCTGATACCACTTCCTTAATAATGGATTCTAGCATTTTCCCAATGACAGATGTTAGGCTAACTGGTCTATAGTTGCCTGCTTTCTGTCTCATGCTCTTCTTGAATAGGGGTGTTACGTTTGCAGTTTTCCAATCCGCTGGGACCTTTCTAGAATCTAGTGAATTCTGGAAGATTACAACCAATGCATCCACTATCTCTGTAGCCACTTCCTTTGGATGCAAGCCATCAGGTCCAGGGGACTTGTCAGCCTTTAGACCCATTAGTTTACCTAGTACTTTTTCTCTAGTGATAGTGATTGTTTTTAGTTCCTCCCTCCCCTTTGCCCCTGATTTTCTACTATTATTGGTATATTATTAGTGTCTTCTACTGTGAAGACAGATACAAAATATCTGTTCCATTCCTCTGCCATTTCCTTGTTTTCCATTATTATTTCCCCAGTCTCATCCTCCAAGGGACCAATGTTTACTTTAGCTACCCTCTTCCTTTTTATATACTTGTAGAAGCTTTTACTGTCAGTTATTATATTTCTTGCTAGTTTACTCTCATAATTTATTTTCTCCCTCTTTATTATTCTTTTAGTCATCCTTTGCTGGTTTTTAAAGTTTTCCCAATCTTCGGGCTTACCAGTAATCTTTGCCATGTTGTATGCTTTTTCTTTTAACCTGATACCATCTTTTACTTCCTTAGTTAGCCATGGTTGGTTCAGCCTTTTTGTGGAGTCTTTCCTCCTCACAGGGATATATTTTTGTTGTGAGTCATAAAATATCTTTTTAAATGTTTGTCACTGCTTATCCACCATCATACCATCTAATCTGTTTGCCCAGTCCACTTTAGCCAATTCCGCCCTCATTCCTTTATAATTGCCCTTATTTAAGTTCAATGCAGTAGTTTCAGACCCAAGATCCTCGCTCTCAAACTGGATGTGAAATTCTATCATGTTATGATCACTGCTTCCCAAGGGATCCTTTACTTTAAGATCATTAATTAATCCTATTTCGTTACCCATTACCAGATCCAAAATGGCCTGTTCCCTGGTTGGTTCCCCGACGTATTGGTCTAAGAAATTGTCCCTAATACACTCTATGAACTCCTCTTCAGGGCTATTTTTGCCCATTTGATTTGTCCAATCTATGTGAAAATTAAAATCGCCCATGATTATTGCATTACCTTTTTACAAGCCTCCCTTATTTCCTGATTAATATTTTGCTCTACAGTGTAGCGACTGTTAGGGGGCCCATATAGTACTTGTTGGGGAAAAATATGTTTTCTATTGAAACGACGAATAACAATCACGCTATATTGTATCTGCCTGGGCTCTTGCTCCGCTCCTGTCTTGGAGGTCATATATATTTTCAAACTGGAGACCCTGAACCCTAGAAGGTCAGTGATGGAATCCCAGCGGAACCCCAAGCTCCTCAAATTTCCACCTGTCATCAGATTTGTTGACTTACTGGCAAATTATTCAAATAGCTGTACACCAATAAAATGTGTTTTCCACGATAATTGCACCATTCTCCTTTGAGTAGCTGACCCTGTCTTTCAGAAGCTAAGGCAAGGGCTGTTTCAATACTTGCCGGGAATCCCAGCAACTGTGTTAATACTGATGATGTGGAGATGCCGGTGATGGACTGGGGTGGACAAATGTAAGGACTTGCACAACACCAGGTTATAGTCCAACAGTTTTATTTTAAATCACAAGCTTTCGGAGCTTACCTCCTTCGTCAGGTGAGTGAAGGGTTCTGAAAACGCATAGCATATATAGTGGCAGCAGAGCCCCAAACAGAAACGTTTGAAAACCATTGCTTTATGAGAATATAATTGTTCCCTCCCAGACTCTGATCACTGAACTGCACCACCAACGAGGAAGTTGTAGTTAATTTTAAAACCATCAGAAATGAAAATGTCGGGCTTTGTCTTAAAACATTAATAGTTAGCGATTGGACCCAGACACTCAGAAGTTGATGTTTGATCTGCCCGGTGATTTAAACTATGCCTTAAATGTATTAAATAATATTCGGATCAACCGGTTCGTCATCCAACTGTACTCTCTCGAGAACTCAAACTGACTTATTTGGTCGTCAGTGTTTGTTTTCAGAGACACCAGAGTTTAAGTGACCATCATCACATATGTTATATATACACATTAAAAAGTAATTAAAACTTTACCTCTTTAACTAGGGCATAGGGCTGGAAGCCTGAACAATGTGTCCCCAGCAGTGTTGAATTACCTGTAATTTACAACCATGTCCCTTTCATCGTTGCCCAAGACCGGTTCAATTCTAAAAATGTCTGGAAGAAACCAAGAGCTTTGATGTGACTTCAGTAGCCCCTCCCCGCTCTTATCACCAGCAAACATTTACACGGACTTTTCATGTTACACCTAAAAATTAAAAAAAAACTCCTCTGTGCTTCTGAGCCTCGACGTGTGACATTTTGGAAATTCCCATGGGCTGAAAAAAAATCTTTGTTCAGTGATTCAGCGATTTAAGAACTGAGTTCAGTCTTTTTTCAAAAAAAAACGACTAGTTTGTCCAATTCAACAGTTATTTAATTCGGCATTTTGGTAATTATGAAAATTTAAAGGGCTCAGCTAATTTTGTTGCTGTTGAGGAATAAGTGAACAGAGGAATAAGTGAACCATCCAGATGTTCTGTCCATTCATTTTAATGGACGCAAAATTGGGCAGGATGGACCATCGCCCACAGCATTTCACCCAGAATTCACACGGACAAGGTTCCAACCCTCTCCCCCAAGGAAAATGATCCCAAATATACATCCAGTCACATTTGTAAGTATTAAAAAAAGTTCACCGTGCATTTTCATGTAGATAGAAGCTCGCTAACTGGACATTAGAATTACTTTTTTTTAAAAATGTGTAAGCAAGGCTGCCCCACTGGTAAAGTGACCAACTGCACCATATGGTTAAGACCAGAAAGATGACAGGTTTGATTACCTGATTTGAGCTCAGTTTGCTGGTCTCAGTTCTCAAAGTGTGTGGTAGGGGAGTTACAGTCTGCCTCGCTGGCCCAGAATTTCCTGGAAACTTGCGCTGAAACTACAGTGTAAATGGGGTGTAATGCCGATTTTCAGCGCAAACTATCTGATGTAAGTGATTAACGGCAGTTTTTACATTACACGCGAGTTTCCTTGATCTTTCGTGTCATGTCGATTCTGCAAAACCTCCACTGAAAGCCTCTGCCGCTCATTAACATAGCTCCATGCCCCCATGCCAAGGAGCAGCTCACGTGAATTTCCTGCATTTAGCCAGTTCTGGACGGGCTGTACATTTACATCTAAAATCTTAGGGATAGCAAGTCCTAAAGTCATATTTCCATTGTTTTATGGAGATTTTTTAAAGCATTTTTAAAATTTCTCTTCACTGAGATCTACATTGTATTTTCTGTATCTTTGAATGTGTTTTTCTGGCATTGGAATGAGTTCTTTTAAAAATTTATAAGTTTTCACGGTTGCGTTTTTTTTAACATGCTGTGCCTAATTTGCATAAATGATGGTTTAATGGTGTCAAACTTTAATTTTCATAAATAAAGAGGGACTTAAAGAAGGAAAATGGTGTAAGTTCTACACTTTCCTTAGATTCCAATTGTTTACGCTGATTTCTGCTTGTTTTAAGCCGGTTTTTACTTTCTGGCGCATGCTAATGAGATTCTCAGGATCTTTCAGCATAAATTGCTGAGGGGAAGATAGGTGTAAATTTTGGCTTAACTTGCTGGCTACGCCATTCCACAAAAATCCATCCCAGCAATGTCTCTGGGCTGGGGAAAGGGAAACAAATTAGTTTGGGTTCCTCCCTCAATCACTATTCACTAGTTCTGCTGGAAACTGTGCATGTGGATGTCAGGTGAGAACATCTAATGTGATGTCCACCAAGATCAAATAACTTGCCAGAAATCACTGTTCAGGCTCATATATAAAAAATCTCCACTTGGAAGAGATACTGGGTGAAGGGAAGGGGTGTCTGTAATGGCTAGGAACCATGCAATCATATCACAACATGAGTTAATATCTTCAGGAGATAAGGAGACAAAATTTGTGAATAGTAACTTTACAAACGGTGACTGAATTACACATTGGATTGCCCGTTTACATATTCACCATCATTTGAGAGTCCAAAATTCAGATAACAAGGGGTGAAATAGAGATGACCACCTTTTAGGTAGCTCCGATTCCGTCCTGCATCTGATCTCATGCAATTTCAGATACAATTTGGTTATATCTATTAGTAACCTTATTAACTTCAAAACCATCTGCAACCTGTCAAAGTACAACCACAATTGGAACAATTCTGTTGAAAGCACTGTTTTATGTACAAATGTCACTTTTCAATGGTTACACATTCCCACTGCAATGTTCTGTTCTGAAGCACCAGTGAAGAATGACGGTAAACAGGACTGATGAAGCTAGGGTCATTTCCTCCTTCCTGGTTTTGTACAAATTACAATTTTTTTTTAATAATGTAAGAAACAATATAGATGCTGTTCTTGACTTCAATCCAGTCGGATTATTGGGCCGGAACTTGCTCCGACCGGCGCGGCAAGGCTGTCCGCAAATCCTGCGGATAAATACTACGGGAAAACTTACCTCGTGGTCTCCAACGTCCACTTGCTCCCTTTTCAACTTTTTTCAGTTCAGTGTTGCGATTTCAGCGCAGTTTCCTTCGTGTCGATAGAGACTGTGGGAACGGAAGCCACGCGAACAGAATTTGGCAAGAAGAGAAATCACTTCCACAAACAGGCAAGTACAAATCGTTCATTTAAAGTAAACTTCTGTATGTTCGTTTAAATAAAAATTTAACCTATCTTATAAAAAGCCAAGCACATGATTCAATCTAATGAATCTTACAGAAGTTAAATAAAAATAACATTTTTAATTAAAAAAAAATTTTTTAATGATCAAAAAAAATAAAAATAAGAGTAATTTGACATTCCACATTTTAAAAATTTAATTTCTTGTTGCTTCCCAGTCATTAACAGTCACCACGCTTTTAAAAATTGCCCTTGAGAAGGTGGTGGTGAGCCGCCTTCTTGAACCGCTGCAGTGCGTGTGGTGAAGGTTCTCCCACAGTGCTGTTAGGAAGGGAGTTCCAGGATTTTGACTCAGCGACAATGAAGGAACGGCGATACATTTCCAAGTCGGGATGGTGTGTGACTTGGAGGGGAACGTGCAGGTGGTGTTGTTCCCATGTACCTCCTGCTCTTGTCCTTCTAGGTGGTAGAGGTCGCGGGTTTGGGAGGTGCTGTCGAAGAAGCCTTGGTGAGTTGCTGCAGTGCATCCTGTGGATGGTACACACTGCAGAGACTGTGCACCGGTGGTGAAGGGAGTGAATGTTTAGGATGGTGGATGGGGTGCCAATCAAGTGGGCTGCTTTGTCCTGGATGGTGTCGAGATTCTTGAGTGTTGTTGGAGCTGCACTCATCCAGGCAAGGGGAGAGTATTCCATCACACTCCTGACTTGTGCCTTGTAGATGGTGGAAAGGCTTTGGGGAGTTAGGAGGTGAGTCACTCGCCGCAGAATACCCAGCCTCTGACCTGCTCTTGTAGCCACAGTATTTATATGGCTGGTCCAGTTAAGTTTCTGGTCAATGGTGACCCCCAGGATAGTGAGTACAGAAATAGGAAGTTAAGGCAGGTTAATGCGTGGCTAGAGAAATGGTGCAGGAGGGAGACCTTCAGATTCTTGGGACAATGGGACCAGTTCTGGGGCAGGAGGGACCTCGTCAAGAAGGACGGGTTGCACCTCACAGAGCTGGGACCAATGTCCTCACGGGGAGGTTCACTAGTGCTGTTGGGAGCGAGGGGGGTTTAAACTAATTTGGCAGGGTGATGGGCACCCGGATGTAGCAGTAGAAAGGAGAAACAAGATGCACATAGGATTGGGAGAGACAGGTAGCACTAGAATAAGAAATAATACAATATTAGGTGGGATCAGACTAAGAGAGAATACAAGAAGGTCGAAGATAGGTTTAGAGTGCATGTGTGTAAATGCATGAAGCGTGGTAAATAAGGTTGGTGAGCTACAGGCGTAATTAGTCACATGGGAATATGATGTTGTGGCGATAATGGAGACCTGGCTCAAAAAAGGGCAGGATTGGGTACTAAGTATTCCTGGATACAAGGTGTTTAGGGAAGGAAAAAAAGGAGGGGGTGGCAGTATTGATTAAGGAGAATATTGCAGTGCTGGAGAGAGAGGATGTCCTTGAGGGGTCAAGGACAGAATCTATTTGGTTAGAGTTAAGAAACAATAGAGGTGCCATTACACTACAAGGTGTATTCTTCAGGCCACCAACTAGTGGGAAGGATATAGAGGAGCAAATTTGCAGGGAAATTACAAAGGTGCAAGAACTATAGAGTAGTGATAATGGGAGACTTCAACTATCCTAATATAGACTGGGATAGTAATAGTGTAAAGGACAGAGAGGGGGAGGAATTTCTGAAGTGTGTTCAGGAGAACTTTCTTGATCAGTATGTCTCCAGTGAGGAAAGAGGCATTGCTGGATCTGGTTCTGGGGAGTGAGATGAGTCAAGTGGAGCAAGTGTCAGTGGCGGAACATTTAGGGAACAGTGATCATAGTATCATAAGATTTAGATTAGTTATGGAAAAGGACAAGGAGCAATCTAGAGTAAAATACTTAACTGGAGGAGGGCCAATTTCAGTTGAGAGCAGATCTGGCCCGGATAAATTGGAATCAAAGATTGGCAGGCAAAACTGTAATCAAACAATGGTCAGCCTTTAAAGAGGAGGTGGTTCGGGTACAGTCTAGGTACATTCCCACGAGGGGGAAAGGGAGGGCAACCAACCTGGAGCTCCCTGGATGACGAAAGAGATAGAGAGTAAGATGAAGCAGAAAAAGAGGGCATATGACAGATGTCAGGTTGATATTACAAGTGAGAACCAGGCTGAATATAGAAAGTACAGAGGAGAAGTGAAAAAAGAAATAAGAGGGGCAAAGAGAGAGTATGAGAATAGACTGGCAGCCAACATAAAAGGGAATCCAAAAATCTTCTATAGGCATGTAAATGGGTAGTAAGAGGAGGGGTGGGGCCGATTAGGGACCAAAAAGGTAATCTACACATGGAGGCAGAGGGCATGGCTGAGGCACCAAATGAGTACTTTGCATCTGTCTTTACCAAGGAAGAAGATGCTGCCAAAGTCACAATGAAAGGGGAGGTAGTTGAGATACTGGATGGGGTGAAAATTGATAAAGAGCAAATACTAGAAAGGGTGGCTATGCTTAAATTAGTTAATTCACCTGGTCCAGTTGGGATACATCTTAGGTTGCTGAGGGACGTAAGGGTGGAAATTACAGAGGTGCTGGCCATAGTCTTCCAAACATCCTTAGATACGGGAGTGGTGCCAGAAGACTGGAGAATTGCAAATGTTACACCCTTGTTCAAAAAGGTGTAAAGATAAACCTGGCAACTACAGGCCAGTCAGTTTAACCTCGATGATGGGGAAGCTTTTAGAAACTATAATCCAGGACAAAATTAATAGTCACTTGGACAAGTGTGGATTAATAAAAGAAAATCAGCACGGATTTGTTAAAGGCAAATTGTGTTTAACTAACTTGATTGAGTTTTTTGATGAGGTAACAGAGAGGGTAGATGAGGGCAATACGGTTGATGTGTATATGGACTTTAAAAGGTGTTTGATAAAATGCCACATAATAGGTTTGTCAGCAAAATGGAATAAAAGGGGCAGTGGCAGCATGGATACAAAATTGGCTAAGTGACAGGAAACAGAGAGTAATGGTGAACGGCTGTTTTTCGGACTGGAGGAAGGTATACAGTGGTGTTCCCCAGGGGTCGGTACCAGGACTGCTGCTTTTTTTGATCTATATTAGTGACAGTATAATGAATTAACACTGGTTTGGCCACAACTGGAGTATTGTGTCCAATTCTGGGCACCGCACTTCAGGAAGGATATGCAGGCCTTAGAGAGGGTACAGAAAAGATTTACTAGAATGGTTCCAGAGATGAGAGGCTTCGGTTATGTGGATAGACTGGAGATGCTGGGGTTGTTCTCCTTTAGAGCAAAGAAAGTTGAGAGGAATTTTGATAGAAATGTTCAAAATCATGACGGGTTTATATGGAGTAAATAAAGAGAAATTGTTCCCATTGGCAGAAGGGTCGAGAACCAGAGGACACAGATTTAAGGTGATTGGCAAAAGAACCAAAGGCGAGGTGAGGAAAAACTTTTTTAAGCAGCGAGTAGTTATGATCTGGAATGCGCTGCCTGAAAGGGTGGTGGATACAGATTCAATCGTGGCTTTCAAAAAGGAATTGGATCAATATTAGAAGGGAAAAAATTTGCAAAGCTACAGGGAAAGAGCGGGGAGAATGGGACTAATTGGATTGCTCTTACAAAGAGCCGGCACAGGCTCAATGGGCCAAATGGCCTCCTTCTGTGCTGTAATGATTCTATAATTCTACAAACATCTGGTCCACATCCCAGATGCCATGTCAATTGCATCACAGAACCTGTGATCTTATTTGTCTACCAGTATGTAACTAGTTAGTGTTTCTTAGAAAATAAAAGGAAAAATTAAGCTATATAAAATATCTCTCAAAAATAAACAAATAGAATGCCACGCAAGCTGCTGTGATAATACATTAGGCACTACATGGAGCTGTTCAAACATTGCAATTTTAAAACCAAGTTGGCATTATCTTAATTAATTGTTGTATACCTTTTACCAAAAAAAATCTGTTGGCTGATTATTTTAATAAAGCTGTAATTTTGTTTGTGCAACACATAGAATCATAGAAACTTACAGCACAGGAGGCCATTAGGCCCATTGTGCCTGTGCTGGCTGTTTGAAGGAGCTACTCAATTAGTCCCACTCCCCTGCTTTCTCCCCATAGCCCTGCAATTTTCTCCCCTGCAAGTATTTATCCAATTCCCTTTTGTAAGTTACTATTGAACTTGCTTCCTCCATCCTTTTAGGAAGTGCATTCCAGTTCATGATAACTCGCTGCATTAAAAAAAATTCTCCTCATCTCACTCTGGCTCTTTTGCCAATTACCTTCATTCTCTGTCCTGCCACCTTCAAAGATTTCTGTACATAAACCCCTAGGTCTCTCTGTTCCTGCGTCTCCTTTAAAAATTACCATTTAGTTTATATTGCCTCTCTGCATTTTTCCTTCCAAAATGCATCAATTCACACTTCTCTGTGTTAAATTTCATCTGCCATGTGTCTGCCCATTTCACCAATCTGTCTATGTTCTCCTGAAGTCTGCTACTTCCTCACTGTTTACTACTTTTTTGAGTTTTGTGACATCTGCAAACTTTGAAATTATGCCCTGTATATCCTTGTCCAGTGTAAATATAGGTAAAGGTATTTAGGGGAACCAGGCTCAATAGGGTTAATTAGTCAAAGTTTTAGCTGAAAGTACTGTACTATAATAGACTGCTTTTAAATTAACTTACTGCACCTGCAGGCACTAACAGCCATGAGAATCTTGTTATTGTAAACTAAGGGAAGAACATAACGGTACCCCCACTGCATTTTTCTAGGTTTGTTTCAGTTCCAGTTTTAAGGGATTAGGGCAGAACTTACTCAGCTCACTCACCATTCCTCAATGGCGTCCTGTCCAACCGCCGTCAAATCCATCGGAGCAAGTTCGCGACCGCGCACGTGCGCATTAAAATCCCGAAAATCATGAACATGCTCCAATTGATTCACCGGCGATTTGACAGTTACGAATTAAAGGGTCACCTACGCAACAATCAATGCATTCAGCAAACATCCGTAAACTTAACCATCTGCCCAGCTGGAACAAAGACACTTGCCGCTCGAGAAAGTACTTTGAAAATACCAGCCCTACACTTTTTTAAAAACGCGGAGACTTATAATGACTGCTGAACAACAAAAAATTAAATTTTAAAAACATGGAATGTCTAATTATTATTTTTTGATCATTAAAAACATTTATTAAAAAAAAATTAACTTTTAATTTTTGTTATAAATCATTTCCTTGCCTTTTTATATTAAGGTATGTTATTATGTTAAATTTTTATTTAGACTAACATAGGGCATGTCACTTTAAATGAATGAGTATTACTTGCCTGCTTGTGGGTGGGGCTTCCATTCCTACAGTCTTTGCACGTGCACATGGCTTGCGCTGATCTCGAAGCGCACCAATGGAGAAGATTTCAAAATTCAGCAAATGGACGTCATGGCCTACGCAGTGAGTACATTCGTACTTTTTATCCGCAGGATATGCGGAGAGCCTTGCCATGCCGGTCAGAGCAAGATCCGGCCCGTTATTCTTTAAAATAGATCATTTAATGCTATTGTCGTAGTGCTTTAGTTAAGCGTATAAGATTTTTAAGTTTCTTAATTTAAGTGGATATTTCCCCAGAAGGAAATCATGAATTGACAAATTAACCCCTTGGGCTCTCAAGAAGAGCCACAATGGATTTCCTGTTATTCTTTTCTTTTACACAGGGAATCATGGTTTTCAGGACCGCAAACGTGTTGGTGCAGGAAACGATCCAATGATATTAAGAATTTAAGACCTTGTCTGCAGACATCAGCAGATATCAAATATCACAGTGTGGTGATGTTTTGGACTAAGACTGAAGACTTGGATTTTGAAAATTCAAAATTACGTAGAGAAGGAAAAGGAAACATCAGCCTTGACCCAAGTTACTTTTCCCTTTCTGAAAAAGTCTTGCCAAAAGTAATTACCGGTACTTCTGTCTCTATTGTAAAACCACAAAGCCTGGACATAATTTGTTTCTTAAATTGGAATTGATAAGATAAATTGATATGAGTTGCTGTTCAAGCACTCGAGAAGGGAAAATTTACCTGTAGTTTAAGGGGATAATCAAATTACATTTCAAAATAAAATGAGTCCAGTCTAAATGGTTCCTATCCAATGCTTTGTATCAAGGAAAAAACAATTTTCAGGGGGAAATAAAATTGTACATTGACAAGTCCTGTCAGTCCAACAATACTGCTCTCTGGAATTAGGATAATTTGAAATGATGGAATGGACTCAGGCATAATGTAGCGGGATATTTTGGGAAATGAAAAGCAGTCCAAGAAGAATTTAAGTAAAATAAACCAAAAATGTATTGATATTGGACCAGCCTGTAAATATTGTATTGGACAGTAAAGTTCATCCAGGGCTCATGAATGGTAATAGAATGAAAAGCAGTTCAAGAAGTAAAATTGGATGAGAGGAAGTGATTGAGAATTAAAGTATAGAAACAGGAATTACACCACCAAATGGGAATGTCTCTAAAGTCCTGAGCATGATTTACCAAAAGATATCAATCTGGTATAAATGTACAATCTAGTGAAAGTCAAGGAGGTGTAGTTGATAATAGTAAATTGATAGCTTTCTCATGGAGATGTTGTGTCCTTGCCTATACTGAACAACGAGAAAACTGCATTTGATAGCCTGGCCACTACCCAGACATCGGGACCCTGCAGGGAGAGAGAAGCAAAGATCCCCAGACATCCCCCGGTCCATTGATAAGATAAACTGAAAGCCCAAGAACGGCTACAGTGGACATGAAAGATACAAATGTATGTTGTCATTAATTGAAAACGGAAACCAGGATGAAGATCATGATTACAAAAGCCTACGACTTGGCGAGATATTGGAACCACTCTTTATACGGAGCAGCTGCTCTTACAGGATTGAATCTTACTGGATATATGACATGTGCCATGGAAAACACATTTGCTGATGCCATGAGGAAGAAGAAACTGGCCAGCAGAAAGTTAAAATTCAAGAATATCACCTATGATATATTGCGTGTGAGGCAAGCAGTATGTGGAAATGCAAGATGAAGATATACTGAAGAACGGGTCTCAGACATGCTCAGTTACTTGATAACAGCACAACATGAAATGGTTAATGTGGCACAAGAGAGTGAGAAAACCTTTTAAGCAAGACACTGATACATGCTCCATAGAGAAATCGACTAATTAATGAAACAATAAGGATAGCTTTAAGCATTGGTACCTATCAGAGAGATTGAAATTAAAATAAAGAGGGACATAGAAATTTGGACTTCCAAAATTCAGGGTTAGGTTCCATTCAGTTAATATTGAAATTGGGCTCAGGAGAAATAATACTTAGCAAAAATATCCACAAGGTGGATATTAGTAAAAGGAGAGCTGGAGAATCTTTTAAGTCCATGATTTCTTGATATTATGATGTGTTCTTTGAAATGTATGCTTAAAAAACTTGTTCGACGCGCTAATAACCTAGAGATAGTGACTCTGTTGCAGCAAGGTAAGAAATAAATTGAGTGAGGAGTCGGAGATAGTAGCTCCTCCTCCTCAAGGTGGCGAATGTAAGGAAATATATGTTAAGGTATTTAGGGGAACCAGGCTCAATAGGGTTAATTAGTCAAAGCTTTAGCTGAAAGTACTGTACTATAACATAGACTGCTTTTAAATTAACTTACTGCAGCTGCAGGCACTAAAAGCCATGAGAATCTTGCAATTGTAAAGGGAAGAACATAACGGAACCCCTCACTCCTTCAGACATACTGGAATGCTGAAGCTAGCCATCTCCTGTCACCTTCAAGGCCTTTAGGGTGACATATCAAATGCAGGGACTGGGGAACATTGTGCTGGGGATAAGGAGAGATAAGGGGAAAGCATAAGGCACTGTCTCTTCTGACTAGTATGAGTTGTCTATATGATTGGGTAAATTAAAGGGAGTATTTTAGAAAATACCTGATTGGATGTATTTTGCTGCAGTGAGAAGGGGGACAAGGGGTTAATTCAGTGTATAAGTAACCAGGTCCTACTCACACTCAGGGTAGAGAAGAAAAAAAGTGGAAGCGAGAAGCGGACAACTCTCTACCAAGAAAAGAACAGGTAATATAATTCTTGTCCTGTACTGTTAACTACTGCTTAGACACTTGCGTGTGTTGGTCCTTGTGCAAAGTTAATAAAGTGTCACTATCTCCAATTGGAGTTAGATCAAATCTTTTCAAGACCAGGTCATTAATATATATCAAGAAGAGCAGTGGTTCTAATACCGAGCCCTGGGGAACACCACTGTTAACTTCTCTCCTTTCTGATAAACAACCGTTCACCACTACTCTCTGCTTTCTGTCCCTTAGCCAATTTTGAATCCATGCTGCCACTGCCTCTTTAATCCCATGGGCTTCAATTTTGCTAACAGGTCTATTATGTGGTACTTTATCAAATGCCTTTTGAAAGTCCTTATACACAACATCAACTACACTACCTTCATCGACTCTCTCCGTTACTTCATCAAAGAACTTAATCAAGTTAGGCAAACTCGATTTGCCTTTAATAAATCCATGCTGGCTGTCATTTATTAGCCCATACTTTTCCAAGTGACAATTAATTTTGTGCTGGATTATTGTTGCTAAAAGTTTTGCCACCGCCAATGTTAGGCTGACTGGCCTGTAGTCACCTGGTTTATCCCTTCTGCCGTTTTTGGAACATTTGCAATCCTCCAGAGTTCTGGCACCTCTCCCTTATCTAAGGAGGATTGGAAGATTGTGGCTAGAACCTCCACAATTTCCACCCTTACTTCCCTCAGCAATCTAAGATGGTTGCAGCAACCAGCCGGACCGAGTGACTTTTCTACATTGAGTACTGCCAATCTTTTAAGTACCTCCTCTTTATCTATTTTTATCCTATCCAATTTCTCCACTACCTCCTCCTTTGCTGTGACATTAGCAGCATCCTCTTCTTTTCTGAAGACAGATGCAAAATACTCATTTAGTACCTCAGCTATGCCATCTGCCTCCACAAGAAGATCTCCTTTTTGGTCCTTAATTGGCCCCATCCTTCCTTTGACTATTCTTTTACTATTCATATGTTTTTAAAAGACTTTAGTGTTCTTTTTTATGTTACCCGTTAATCTATTATTATACACTCTTATTGCCCCTCTTATTTCCTTTTTCAATTCTCCTCTGCACTTTCTGTATTCAGATCATTTCTCTACTGCATTATGAACCTGACATTTATCATAAGCCTCTTTTCCCTCATGGGAATGTGTCTAGTCTGTACCTGAACTATCTCCTCTCTGAAGGCCTCCCATTGCTCATTTACTGTTTTACATTCCAATCTTTAGTTCCAAACCAAGGCCAGATCCCTTTTCAACTTACTGAAATTAGCCCTCCTCCAGATGAGTATTTTGACATTTGATTGTTCCTTGCCCTTTTCTATAACTACACCAAACCTAATGATATGTGATCACTGTTTCCCAAATGCTCGCCCACTGAAACATGCTCCATTTGCCCTGCTTCATTCTCCAGAACTAGATCCAGCACTGCTTTCTTTCTTGTTAAGCTGGAAACATACTGATTAAGAACATTCTCTTGTACACATTTCAGGAATTCCTCCCCCTCTTTGCCCTTTGCATTGCTATTTTCCCAGTCTATATTCCTCAGCTGAATCAGATTTCCAGCATCCACAGTATTTTGCTTTTCAATTAAAAAGATGGACTTATCATTAGTGCTAACTGATGACTGCAACAGATCACTCAGAATGAATCTGTAATCTCTGTGATTCAATAGTTTTACCTGTGTTGGTGATTGACTACTTTTCCTTGTATTAAAGTCAGGCGTTTATGCCTGAGGCCTGGTGCCTGAAACCTCCTAGGGTAGGTTTTTCTCTTCCCTGTACCTGGATAATCAGCATCCCCAGGTGTAGGCAAGAGGAAAAAAGCAGGACGGAGCATTTGCAGCCTCTTGCTTTGTTTTTCCTCTCTCTATACTCTTTGGTTGCCCTGGAGGATGTGAACCTGAAGAACCTTGATGCAATGGTCTGTCCCGGAAGGTCTGCAGGGGTCACCAGGGAGGCTAAAGATGTTGCAGGTAAGTACAACATGTTGGTTTTACTCCATCCCCAAGGAGGGGGATTTAAACTATCAAATGCATGTGATTTCACAGAGAGTGAAAGGAAGATGTTATGGAGAGAGGGAGAAAGCAAACTTTCAGCTAAAGCACAGAGCGAACGGAGTGGATAGCGAACAGAGAGGAAACTTGAGAATTTGGTGAGAGGGGGACTCTGATAAAGTAGTGGGTGAATTGAAATTAAAATGTAGTTCAAAATTTAACATAGAACTTTAAAACTTTAAAAGAAACTG
Organism: Heptranchias perlo; assembly: GCF_035084215.1. Classification (NCBI taxonomy): domain Eukaryota; kingdom Metazoa; phylum Chordata; class Chondrichthyes; order Hexanchiformes; family Hexanchidae; genus Heptranchias; species Heptranchias perlo. The sequence continues at coordinate 55,939,648 of NC_090335.1, forward strand.
CAAGTTAGGTAGCAGTTAACAGACTGCAAGTCAGTGGCAGTTAAGTCAATCAGCTGTAAGTGATTGTCTGAATAGAGGGTAATTACTGGGAATTGGAAGCTGATTGAGCAGTTGTAACTGCTATTCTCAAAAGTTGTATAAAGTAGAAGGTAGCTGCTAAAGCACAGAGTGAACGGAGTGGATTGCAAACAGAGTAGGAACTTGAGAATTTGGGAAGAGGGGGAATTAAGTGTAGAGGGGGAAGGACAGTGAACAGAGAGGAAGAGCTCATATGACAGTAGATAAGTAGTGGCAGGCATTTAAAGAAATATTTCAGAATTCTCAATGAATATACATTCCATTGAGAAATAAAAACTCTATGGGAAAAGTGATCCATCCGTGGCTAACTAAAGAAGTTAAGCATAGTATTAGATTAAAAGAAGAGGCTTATAATGTTGTGAAGAATAGTAGGAAGTCTGAGGATTGGGAGTGTTTTGGAAACCAGCAAAGGCTGACCAAAAAATTGATAAAAAGGGAGAAAATAGAATGAGAGTAAACTAGCAAGAAATATAAAAACAGATTGTAAGAGCTTCTACAAGTATGTAAAAAGGAAGCGAATAGCGAAAGTAAACGTTGGTCCCTTAGAGGCTGAGACAGGAGAAATTATAATGGGGAATAAAGAAATGGCAGAGACCTTAAACAAATATTTTGTATCTGTCTTCACAGTAGAAGTCACAAAAAGCATACCAGGAATAGTAGGGAACCAAGGGGCTAATGAGAGTGAGGAACTTAAAACAATTAATATCACTAGAGAAAAAGTACTAGACAAACTAATGGGAATAAAAGCCAACAAATCCCCTGGATCTGATGGCCTACATCCTAGGGTTCTAAAAGAGGTGGCTGCAGAGATAGTGGATGCATTGGTTGTGATCTTCCAAAATTCCCTAGATTCTAGAACGGTCCCGGTGGATTGGAAGGTAGCAAATGTAACACCGCTATTCAAGAAAGAAAGGAGGGAGAGAGAAAACAGGGAACTACTACTCGTCGGGAAAATGCTGGAATCCATCATTAAGAAAGTTGTAACAGGGCACTTAGAAAATCATAATATGATTAGCAGAGTCAACATGGTTTTATGAAAGGGAAATCATGTTTAACAAATTTATTATAGTTCTTTGAGGATGTAACTGCCAGGGTAGATAAAGGGGAACCAGTGGATGTAGTATATTTGGATTTCCAAACGGTATTCAATAAGGTGCCACATAAAAGGCTGCTACGCAAGATAGAGGCTCATGATGTTGGGGGTAATATATTAGCATGGATAGAGGATTGGTTAATGGACAGAAAACAGGGAGTAGGATAAATGGGTCATTTTCAGGTTGGCAGGCTGTAACTAATGGGGTTCCGCAAGGATCAGTGCTTGGGCCTCAGCTATTTACAATCTATATTAATGACTTAGATAGAGGGACCGAGTGTAACGTATCCAAGTTTGCTAATGATACAAAGATAGGTGGGAAAGTAAGCTGTGAGGAGTTCGAAAAGAGTCCGCAAAGGGATATAGATAGGTTAAGTGAGTGGGCAAGAAGGTGGCAGATGGAGTATAATGTGGGGAAATGTGAGGTTATTCACTTTGGTAGGAAGAATAGAAAAATTGAATATTTTTTTAAATGGTGAAAAACTATTAAATGTTGGTGTTCAGAGAGATCTGGGTGTCCTCGTACAAGAAACACAAAAAGTTAGCACGCAGGTAGAGCAAGCAATTAGGAAGGCAAATGGCATGTTGTCCTTTATTGCAATGGGGTTGGAGAACAAGAGTGAGGAAGTCTTTCTACAATTGTACAGAGCTTTGGTGAGACCTCACCTGGAGTACTGCGTTCAGTTTTGGTCTCCTTACCTAAGGAAGGATATAATTGCCTTGGAGGCGATGCAACAAAGATTCACTAGATTGATTCCTGGGATGAGAGGGTTGTCCTATGAGGAGAGATTGAGTAGAATGGGCCTATACTCTCTGGAGTTTAGAAGACTGAGAGATGATCTCATTGAAACATATAAGATTCAGAGGGGGCACTACAGGGCAGATACTGAGAGGCTGTTTCCCCTGGCTGGCGAGTCTAGAGCTAGAAGGCATAGTCTCAGGATAAGGGGTCGGCCATTTAAGACTCAGATGAGAAACAATTTCTTCACTCAGAGGGTTGTGAATCTTTAGCATTCGCTACCCCAGAGGGCTGTGGATGCTGAGTCATTAAGTATATTCAAGGCTGAGATAGAAAGATTTTTGGACTCTAGGGGAATCAAGGGATATGGGGATCGAATGGGAAAGTGGAGTTGAGGAGATTGAACGGTGGAGCAGGCTCGAGGGGCTGTATGGCCTACTCCTGCTCCTATTTCTTATGTTGTTATATTCCTTCGTCAGTTTTTCTGTCTTCAAGTCATTTTTATTTTTGCATTTCAATAATTTATTTTATAACAAGCATTCACTCAAAAGAACAAGAGGATTGTAGAAACATGATATGCAACGTGAAGGGGTTTAGAATGTAACAAACTAGTTATTTGGCTTGTTGGGAAGTTGGGAGTGAAAGCCTGATTTACATAATGAGTGAACATTTTGAATTGCTAATAACTCCAGCAGGCGTTACATTCGATATATGCTTCACTCGTCCGCACTTTAAATTTTAAACAGGATCTTGTTTAGAATGCCATTGAGCAGAATGCATGCTGACTAAACCCAGCAGGCAACTTCACCCATAGTCAGGTGGGTGGAGGAAGACCATCAAGACTCAGCAGGGTGAGAGAGAAGATCATATACTTACCACAATAATGGACAATTCTACAGATACTGTAGAGTTGCGTGTTTTTGTGGTAAGTATATTTTCACAGGCCAAGTTCCTCTGTGAAAACATGTTTACAGTGAAAAACTATCTCACACATTTTTGGCATTGTCTCTGACTGTACATGGAGGTAGTCACACACAGAGTGCTCTTCAGTCTTTTTTTTCCCAATGTTTTGCAAAAGATGCCACAAAGCACGAACAAAATCACAAGCACCATAATTAAAAAAGGGGAACCAAATCGTTAAAAATTTACCCTAAGAAACCTAAGAGAATTTCTTTGAATGAGATATTTATCACAGCAGATTGGAAAGGCAAATCAACCTGGCACAGGAGCGATGGGAAACAGTGACATGCTGCAGAAGGAAGAAAGTCAATGACCCTAATGCTTGAGTCCAGGGGAATTTCAACAGGGAACCCAAAAATTCAATTGAGTGGTTTGGGCCCAAGAGTAATACGGACTTGACCTCCTCCAAAATCACAGTCCAATAAGCTCAAAATTTAGAACAGGTTCAAAGTATGTGTAAGTGTCTGTCATCTCGTCCGCACCACCTCCACATCAATTCTGAGATCTCAGGCTGCCAGCAATGGAATTACAGTGACGTGCAATAAATTCTGCCCATACATGCCAATCTGTTATCTTTTCGTGTGGACATGAGCTTTTTTAGCTCTTTGTCACAATGTTTACTCTGGAGGCTGGAAAGCAAATCATGTGAAGTAGTCCCATTACCCATTTTTTAAAAATTAATTCTTGGGATATGGATGTCACTAGCAAGGCCAGCATTTATTGTATATCCCTAGTTGCACTTGGCAAGGTGGTGGTGAGCTGCCTTTTTGAAGCACTGCAGTCCGTGTGGTGAAGGTACTCCCACAGAGCTGTTAGGTAGGGAATTCCAAGATTTTGACCCAGCAAATGGAAGGAACAGTGATATATATCCAAGTTAGGACGGTGTTGCAACGAGTTAGATCATCAAGTTACATGCAGCATAGAAACAGGTCATTAGGCCCAACTGGCCTATGCCAGCGTTTATGCTCCACACGAGCCTCCTCCCATCTTCATCTAACCTTATCAGCATACCCTTCTATTCCTTTCTCCCTCATGTGCTCATCTAGCTTCCCCTTAAATGCATCTATCCTATTTGCCTCAACTGCTCCTTGTGGTAGTGCATTCTACATTCTTACCAACCTTTGGGTAAAGTAGTTTCTCCTGAATTCTCTATTGGATTCATTAGTGACTATTTTATATTTATGACCTCTAGTTTTGGACTCCCCACAAGTGGAAACATTTTCTCTACGTCTACCCTTTCAATCACTTTTATTATCTTAAATTCTTCTATCAGGTCGCACCTCAGTCTTCTCTTTTCCAGAGAAAAGACCCCCAGCTTGTTCAGCCTTTCCTGATAAGTATATCCTCTCAGTTCTGGTAGCATCCTTGTGAATCTTTTATGCACCTTCTCCAATGCCTCGATATCTTTTCATAATATGGAGATCAGAATTGTGCACAGTACTCCAAGTGTGGTCTAACCAAGGTTCTATACAAGTTTAACATAACCTCTTTTTTTCAATTCTATCCCTCTAGAAATGGACCCGTGATTGGTTTGCTTTTTTTTATGACCTTATTAACCTGTGTCGCAACTTTTAGTGATTTGTTAATATGTACCCCTAGTTCCTTTTGCTCCTCTACCCCATTTAGACTCTTATTATCCAAGCAGTATGGGCCTCCTTATTCTTCCTACCAAAATGCACATCCTCACATTTATCCATATTGAAATTCATTTGCCAATTACATGCCCATTCTGCAAGCTTATTAATGTCTTCTTGTATTTTGTGTGACTTGGAAGGGAACTTGGAGTAGATGATGTTCCAATGCACCTGCTTCTCTTGTCCTTCTAGGTGGTAGAAGTTGCAGGTTTGGGAGGTGCTATCGAAGACACCTTGCTGAGGTGCTGCAGAGCATCCAGTAGATAGGACACACTGCAGCCACGGTGCATTGGTGGTGGAGGGAGTGGATGTTTAAGGTGCTGGATGGGCTGTCGATCAAGCAGAATGCTTTGTTCTGGATGGTATCGAGTTTCTTGAGTGTTGTTGCAGCTGCACCCATCTAGGCAAGTGGAGAGTATTCCATCACACAGTGGATCACTTCCTCTGTGTATGCACAGAAGAGATGAGCTGTAGTGAATTATAGGGCAACTTCCCCTGTTTTTCTGATTACAGTGTTAAAAGGGGCTTAAAATCATCATGCTTCAATGTACAACCTCAGAAACAAGGAAAAAATGGCAGCTATGATCAGGGTTATCCTGGTCTATTTATTTAAAGAAGCAGTCTTTCTTTATAAATAATTTTATTTTTTATTATATTAGAATAAAAAATTATTTTGACAAATAATTTAACACCCGAAACATTAACTTGTCTATTCTTTCCACAGATGCTGACTGCCCTACAGAATGTTTCCAGCATTTTCTGTCTGCTCCAGATTTCCAGCATCTGCAGATTTTTGCCTTTTGTTGATAGAATATCAGATGTATCTTAATCTTAAGACATAACAGGCTCACATGTCACAGCATTTTAATGAATTATTTTTGTATGTCATAGGTGGGGCCGTTGAGTTTCAGTTTTCACTGTTTCATTGGCTGTGAAGTGCTTTGGCACGTCCTGAGGTTGTGAAAGGCACTATATAAATGCCACTGGGTGGCAGTATATTTTAACAACTGCCAATAGGCTTGCTAGCATGCAAGCTGATTAGACCCCTACAAATAAGTTCATTGAGTAAGTCCATCCATGCATTTGATATCACAATTAGGGGGCTTGGAACTAACATCCTATGTGGTACAGTTCACATTTTTAGATGAACATAGGAACAGGTGCAAGCCATTCAACCCCTCTAGCAGATTCCGCCATTCAATTTGATCATGGTTGATCTGTATCTTAATTCCATCTACCTGCCTTGGTTCCGTAACCCTTAATATCCTATCCTAACAAAATTCTCTCAATCTCAGTTTTGAAATTTTCAGTTTTGAAATTTTCAGTTGATCTAGCCTCAACAGCTTTTTTTGGGGGGAAGAGGGTTCCAGATTTCCACTACCCTTTGTGTGAAGAAGTGCTTCCTGACATCACCCCTGAATGGCCTAGCTCTAATTTTAAGGTTATGTCCCCTTGGTCTGGACTCTCCAACCAGAGGAAATAGTTTCTTTCTATCTACCCTATCAAATCCTTTAATCCTCTTAAACACCTCAATTAGATTATCGCTTAATCTTCTATATTCAAGGGAATACAAGCTTCGTCTATGCAACCTGTCCTCATAACTTAACCCTTTTAGCCACGATATCTGTGAATCTGCGCTGCACCCTCTCCAAGGTCGATATATCCTTCCTGAGGGGCAGTGCCCAGAATTGAATGCAGTACTCCAGATGGGGTTTAACCAGAGCTCTGTACAGCTGTAACATAACTCCCACCCTTTGTATTCCAGCCCCCTTGAGATGAAGGCCAACATTCCAATAGCCTTTTAAATGATTTTTTGTACCTGTCCATTAGCTTTTCTTGATTTCTGTACTTGGACCCCTAAATCTCTCTCTCATCATCCACAGTTCCTAGCTTCTCGCCATTTAGAAAATACTCTGATCTATCTTTCTTAGGTCCAAAGTGGATGACCTCACACTTCACCACATTGAGCTCCATCTGCCACAATTTTGCCCACTCACTTAATCTATCAATATCCCTTTGCAACTTTCTGCTCCCATCTGCACTATTTACTGTGCCACCTAACGTAGTGTTGTCAGCAAACTTAGATATACATCTCTCTATTATTTCATCCAAGTCATTTACAAATGTCATGAAAAGCTGCGGCCCCAGTACAGATCCCTGGGGGACACCACGAGTCACTTCCTGCCAATTGCAGTACATGTCCATAATTCCTACTCTCTGTCTCCCACCTCCAAACCAATTCGCCATTCCAAATCAATAGGTTGCCTCTAATTCCATTGGAAGAAAGTTGATGGACAATGAGCAACTATGTGTCTGTAGACGGTGCTGCTATCATGATTCATTTAGATAATGATAGGTTTTTTCAAGTTTGGTTTCCAATTCTTGAGTACTGCCCGCACCGTTCTAATTTTAATTAGTCAACTTTGAAGTTGATTGGTGGAGGTGTAGCGGGACACACTTTCACACCATGAATGCACTTTTCTCTTGTACAATATATATAATCCACCGTCCCTTCAACAACCCTGTTTTTATAACCCGAAAGAATTAACCCATAAAAAGGTCACTGATTTACAGTTTTCATAGAAAAATGGTTGAATCACAGAATTTAGCCCCTAAAAGACTAAGTAAACATCTCAGAATATCCTGTAGCAAAAATGGAATTTCACTTTAGTCACTACAAATCAGTAGCCCTGACCACAAGTTATGACTTTTGTTACAGAACTACAATGGACGGTAAATGTATTGGTCAGTAGAAACACCATCTGCAAACTAACAAGTTACCACAGTAGTCAAACCATTTTACTGTGAGAAGAGATGAGCAAGAAGAGAGATTCAGGGCATCATTTCACCACAGGTTGATGGTTCAGACATGTCGGTTGCCTGTTTTACGGTCGCATGGTTATGAAAATCTGAAATTAAAATATTTCTCAAAACTGACAAAGCTTCATTTAGAACATAAGAACATAAGAAATAGGAGCAGGAGTAGGCCAATCGGCCCCTCGAGCCTGCTCCGCCATTCAATAAGATCATGGCTGATCTGATCCTAACCTCAAATCTAAATTCATGTCCAATTTCCTGCCCGCTCCCCGTAACCCCTAATTCCCTTTACTTCTAGGAAACTGTCTATTTCTGTTTTAAATTTATTTAATGATGTAGCTTCCACAGCTTCCTGGGGCAGCAAATTCCACAGACCTACTCTTCCCTCTCCCCACCTAAAGAGTATAAAGAAAAATTGATCTATCAGACCCAGCCTACTTAAACTGCTTTTCTTGTTAAAAATAGGGAATTTGCACTCATTTTCAAGAATGAATAAAATTTTCCATCGAATGATTAGCACCCATCAAGATTCTTGGTGAGTGATTTGTAATTAAGATTAGGATCTGCCCTATATAAACACAACTAAAAACTGATCACCACTGCACAATACAGGGAGGGGGGTCCTGAGCACAATTAGATGTTTTGAATTTGATGATCCAGTTTACTGGTTGAGTGTATTGAGGATTCCACAATTATAGGCATCATACACCATGCAGTAGTAACCTTCTTTCATGGATGGTTTAGTACTATTTGAAAGCCTTAATGAAGGATTAGGTGGATTATTGCATACAATGGCAACAGCTCAAAGTTTACACTGTCACCTTAACTGTATTCCCAATGGAAGTCCTTATTTTTTCTTTCCATTCATAAATATTGTTATTTTAATTCTTTATGTTGTTGTAATCTCTCTGCTAATTTTGTTCACCTTCTTGCCTTGTTTTTGTCGCTATGGATAGGAAGAGAAATCAAGCAGCATCGTTTCATTCTTTGCAGGTTTCTTTCATTGTTCCAACATGAAAGCTAAATCTGCCTCACTTCTCATTTTCCTTCTCCACAGCACTTCCCCAGTCCTCTGTCTCTCAGAACCTATCGCCTTATGTTCATATTCTACTGCATCCTTAGCCTTCAATGCATTCCTCTCTCACTCTCTATATCCTGAGCTTTCAATTAGTTTTCTTCATTTATCTGAAGTAAAGTTCCACTGGTAATAAGGGAGGTGAAGTTTGCCACACTCCCAGCACCACAAAACAGTGTTCCACACTACCTGGCTTTAGGAAAAGCCCCTTTGCAATACAGTGAATAACCATGTACTGTAGTTCCTTTAAAAAGACAAACTCCAACACCCTTGTTCCACTCATAATGGATAATTTGTACACAACAATAAGCAAAATCCTCATTTAGTTAGGACCACAATGAATATTCCTACTCTTGAATCATTCAAAAATTATCATTTGTTTTATAAAGACAGTTGGTGTCCATGTTAAATAATGCACATTAATTTAAGGCAGTTACACAAACCTAAGAGTTCTGATGGCATTGTTTAGATTTTGAATCAAAACCAGCTTGGAGCAGATCTAATACAATATTTATCTCTTTTCAAAAGGGCACACATATGAAAGAAACACATCTATTTCATTCTTGATAATGACTTGCTGGGGGTGTAGCTCATGTGGCAGGTAATGTGCTATCGTCATTTCCCATGCATCCACAAATGCCACGTTGATGCCTGTGAACATCTTTCTCAGCACTAAATCAAGCTGATAGGAATACCAGTCACTGTTGTACAGACTGACATCTTGTGGAAGTGCTCGGACATTGGCCGTCTTTATTACAACCACTGTATCCGGACTCCTGCCTAACAGCTGGAGAATTGATCTCCGGATATTCTGTAGCCTTCGGATATAAACTTCTACTGGAAAAGTGGTGAAATGGGACCATAAGGTGATGGCTATTACTGTGTTTTTTCCTCCTTTAATTTCATCCAGTTCATTTGCAATGTAGTGCATGTCCTGGCTCGAAACAGTGTTGAATCAGATCGGTGGGCCATGAGGATGGAATTGCACCATGATGTTGTTTTCTAAGTCCACAGCAAGGTGAGGGCCAATATTTTTAGGATTGCCAAGATCAAACATTTTGAGATCTAAAAAAGAAAACATAACATTATTTAACATGCTTAGCCATAATTTTGCTGATGATAACAGGGATGAAACTGGGAGGGGCACATGATTTCAAACAGCAGAGCAAAAATATGGAGCCACGGATTTAGCAGCGTGCCGGTGTAATAGATGAGCTAAGAGACATAAATCATGTAGTGGAATCTTGCATTAAGCTCAGACTGACAAACTGGCAAATAAGAGTATACCACCTATATCATATTAGTTTGCTTCCATCTATTTTGTAAATTATTTATCCTCCTTTCACATTTCTTCCCCTTAAACTCTGCATCATTCTCCAATGAGGGGGCAGACACACTGGGTGACCTGTTCCCATGGCTCTGCCAATACTGGTCTATCGGACCTCAAAAGAACAGGCAAGACCAGTGAGGGTTAACTGTGTCAGATTTTCTTATTCTCCCTCTGAGAAATACTTCTCTCCAACTGGGCGAATGGAAATTAAAAGCTCAAACTGTGGGAACATAGAGGGGAGTACACATTGGTGAACGCCATTGTTAATTGGGCTATGTTCAATAAGAATTTATTGAGACAGAGTGGGCTCAGGAAATCAGTAAGTTACTGATGTCCCATCAGAGTTTGCTATCTATACTAGGCGAGTTACTACTGTTACTCTGCTTCTCTTCCATTCCGTGATTCTTTTGTTCTCCCTCTCTGCTTTCCTGTTTGTCTTGTTCTGCCTTTTTTTTCTCTCTCTCTGTATTCCCCTCCAACACTTTCTTTATCGTATCTCTCTTTGTTTTCCTTCACCACTCTCTCTTTTGCTACAAGTCTTCTCTTTTCTCTCCATTGTGCGTCTACCACCTTTTTGCATACCGCTCATGTAGACCGCTTTACTGATTTATTTATTTTCTATCTTTAAACTTTTCGAAATCCCAGGACAAACACCAAAATGGCAGGCAACATGGACTGGGTGAGATGTTGATACCAAAACCAATCAGGGAGGGGGCAAGGCCGGATGGAGAAATGCGATGGTGGCCTGAGAGCTGCAGCAACACGCATTAATGGGAGAAACCGAGAGCTTGTGCTGGGAGGGGAGGCAATGCACAGACTGGGACAGAGCAGGGATCAGAACCAGAGTCTGGGGCTGGGACCAGAAGATCTTTCTGTCACTCTCAATATAGGTACCCAGCGCAATTGCCCCAACTGCCACTGGCATGGCATGTGGGAACCACTGCAAAACATACAGGCAAAAAAAAAGAAACTCAGGGCCTGGGATTGGGAGAGAGGTTGGAGCCAGGGACTGGAACCGTAGCTGAGAAACGGTGGGGAGGTTGCATCAGAGATACGGAGCTGTAAAGCTGCCGAGTGTGTGATCACTAACAAATCAGATGCTTGGAAAAAGACAGAAACTCTCTTCTTTAAATAGACAGATGGAATTACAACTAAGTTTACAACTTTCACATATTAAATCCTTTTTGAGTCAAATATTAAATTGTTTGTAACCTGCGTAACCTATTTTGGCCGTTCCCAATGTTTCAGTGAGTAACCGCACCACCTGGATCAGAAAGTTTTCCAGGTTCGAGTTGTTGTTGAATTAGTTGGGTCTAAGCTGGAGGGAGACAATGGGGCACTACAATTGGGGTAGAGAGGGGAAGAAAAAATGAAACAAATTGCTATTCAATAACCAAAAGTTCATGTGCACTGGATGCTGTACGAGGATAGTATTGGGTTTGGTTGTGATGCCAATCACAGTTGATTAGCCTGTCAGCACTCACCAACGAAGCTAACACAGGAAGGATGATACTTGGGCTGCTTAGTGGAGTGTTGCCAATGAATTTGGAATCAAACACAAACCATGAGAGGGAGAAAGATTAGGTGGGAGAGGGAGATGGAAAAACAAACACACACAAACATGTCATGGCACACCCTACAGAAACAAAAAGTGGACTTAAGTTTGCAGAAAGTATTTATAACAGTGGATATCTGACTTTCTTTATGGTGAATTAAAAGATAGGCTGTTTTATGATGGGATGTTATTGCATGTAACACAGAATGTATTATCATGGTCACCCATTAATTAAACTGAATAAGTCAAATTGTGTTTTTATTACATGATATTCTGGATTTTTGCTGATGCTTTCAGGACTGAAGTCCACAATTCTGACTGTTATTCTGTGAAAACTGGAAATCAGTGCCCTTGATTATATCATTTTATTTATGAACTCAATTTTATTTCTTACCAATTTTTTTTGAAGGTCCAGGCTAGAGAGCAAAATAGTAGACAACAATATACCAGACCAGAGGTAGGTCCTGGTATTTAGTAACACTGGGAAAGAGTATAAATGAGGTAGCAGCACTGGAGATTTGTCCTTGGTCTTGGTAGTACTAGAAGGGGAGTGGGTCCTTGGGTGCGGGGCTTCGAGTTTGGTAGAACTGTGGCAGGGTTCAGAATAGTTTTGAAACATTTTTATTCACAAAAAGATTCCAAATTCCACTCACCTGCTTGTCCTCTTTCTCTGAACAACTGATAACAAAATATGAAACTTTACGTGAAACACTGGCCCCGATATTTACAGAGAGGTGGGGAGGGAGTGGGGGAGCTTGTTGGTGGGGGAGGGGTAACCCGGAAATCCCAGGAAGGCAGAGGTCCTACCGAATTTAATGATACTACCTCATTATCATGTTTTTATTCCGTTTCCCGTCTGTCATCCGTCCAGATTGACAGGCTGACCGGCTGCCGGGTGGGAAAGGCGGCGGCTGAAGGCTGCAGCCAGGGACCATTGGGGACGGTCCACGGTAATCGGGAATGATCGCAGGTTGAAGAAGGGGGTCAGCAAAGATCGCAGGACAGAAGGCTTAGGATCGCGGATTTGAATATGGGGGCGGTTGATTGCGGCAGAAGGTTTGTTTGAAGGGCCGGGGAGAAGCACTTCTGCTCCTGGCTCACAAGCAGTGCAATAAAAAGCACTTATCTGCTTGATCTAGCTGTTCCCGTCTCCACTTAGCTGTCAGGTTTCCTGAGCCCTGGGAAACTCAGCCGGCCAGTCAAAGTTAAATCACGCTTCCAACTGCACTGTGAGAGCCTGATTTAAATATTATAATGAGGTGCCCCGCCCCTCAAGAGTGGGCACTGACGCGGCACGCAGCCCACCACAGTAAAAATGGTGACAGGCGGCGGGTTGGGGTCGTGTTACGTGATTTATAATTTTTAGCCCCCCCTACCCCCGACTCTCTCCTGCCCATCCTGGGGGTGGTGGTTAAAATTCCCCCTACTGTCTTTGGAAGTTGCAGCTATTAAAAATGAATCGACATTGCATTTAAAATCATTTGGAAAAACTCAGGAACTCAGAAACGCATTTATGACTGGAAGAAATATGTTGTTCCACTTGTACAGAGTCCTACTGTTGAATGCTTGGAATTGTGCACACTTGCAGACTGTGGCATCACCCTTTGGTGAACAGAGTGAAAGGGGTGAAGAAAAATATTAGGGAAGATTTTTCTGGCACCTGTCTGCCCTAGCCCTGGACAGGAACAGCATCCTCGAAGTCCAATGCTCCTGTCCAGGACCAAGACTGCCAGTATTTACTGTCCTGAGACAGTGACATGACCCGGGAACACCCCTACCCAGGTCTGCAGCTCAGGCCTCTAGCTGCGCATCAGGTTCCAAGATCGGGGCCTTCTTGCTGCTGATGGAGGCACCAAAAGCCTCAGAACATCATGGGGTTTACAAATACTTAAGAACTGAAACTTACCTGCCTGTCTTTGGCCTTCCCCAAGGACCCCCGCTGACCTTCCGATCGGGTCTGGAGGCTGATCTTAGCTTCATGTTTCACTGGGTGCCCAGAGACCTGTCAAAACCGCCCAATGTTCCTGGTCTCTGCACCAGGGGAAATGATCACTCCCTCAGGACAAGGGGCAAGAAGATCTACCACATTAAGTCCAAGTTCAGAACTTTCAAGAGAGGCCGAGACCTTCAAATAAAAACATTAATAAAAGGTACTCAAAGACAGAAGACAATGTTATAGTTAAGTTTAAATCATGTTATTTTGTAATATGTATTCTTTTCTATTTAAAATGTTATTTTTGGGCCTTTAGTCAGTAGATTAAGGGGGTAAAATGGCAGACCAAAACAATTTTCCAAAAGTATTTGGATTCATTTGATTGGTTCACCATCACTTTTTTTTATTGGTGGGTTCTCCTGATGAGCCATTTAAGATTGGTTGTTTTCATAAATCCTTAGAAGTTTCTCACCAGTAGTTTTCTAACTGTTTTTCTTGGTTCAGGTTTGTACCTGAGCCAATTATAAAAGCATAACAGAGAAATTTCAAATATCACATATGCATTTAATGTACGATCAATGCTACATACAAGATGATAAATTAGATCGATAGATAGATTAGATTAGATAGATTGACAGACAGATCTAACCTGGCACAAATTCAGTCAAATATTCAAACCACTATTTTTCTTCAAAGACAGTATGTAATTCTTGCAGGAGTTTCAAATCGGCGAATATTGCAGGTCGTTGACGTCCACTGGTCCTTTTAATAAAAGCCAGATGGTGATAACATAGGCTTTCCCCGGACACATTCTCTGAGAACTGTGGCTGAAAATAAAAAGAACCAAAGTACAAGAATCCAAATGCACTCAATAAAATTTCAATTTTTTGCACTTTTAAGTTTTAGTTGCTAGAATTTACAATGCATGCCATTAATTTAGGGATCCATTTTAAATGTGAATTTGGCATTCAGTCCCTTATGTTATCAATAGTTTCTAATATACCAAACCTTCAATTTACTAGTCATGAATTTACGTCTATCTTACCTGCCCGAGGTGAAGACTCTACAATTATATAACCTGTGGCACTGGATAATAAGGGCTTCTTGATGTTGACTTCACTGAAAATATAAATATATTGTGCATTAAGCCATTGTATCAATGTAAAAAGTGAATACATACAGGAGATAGGCCAAAACTAACTTCTGAAACCATAAACCTATTCCTCAAGATTGTTTAATATCTAAACATTTAACATAAATTTATTAAGGCTTAAAGAGTAGCCATCCTGATAGATCAAAAGTAATTTCTCCATCTCGGAACTACACAGGAAGGTAAGTCTGTCCTGAGTTAGCTCACAGCTCAGATAACAGTAGGGGCACAACAACTGACCACAGCAGCCTTGGGTTAGTAAAGGGAAAGATCAGCCAGAGATCCTGCTCCTAATAACTACAAAGCAACACCCCTACTGGAAGTGCCCGTGTGCAGAAGCTGGGTGGGGACAGGATCAGGCTCGGTTCTGCTGTCCTCCAAGTCAGAGATAGCTTATCAACACTTACTGTTGAAGCTCACACATGAATAATGGCCACTTGGATAAGTGCAAATGTCTGCATGGGAATGTATCCCAATGAGAGAGTCAATGCCATCAGGAGAGCAAGGTAGGGAAGAAAATTGCAGGAGAAAGTTGGGCGGGTAAAGCACCTAAGTGTAGCACTCAAGTTTTCATCCACTCAGCAACAAGAACAAGCCAATCACTGACCAACTATGTACCTCCATTTATATTGCAGAGTTGCTATCAGTCGCAGACCTCTAACATCAATGATGTACCTCAGCAGCATGGAATACCATTAAAGAGGTGATATTTCTCCCTCCCTTCCCCCCACATTGTCAAAGGCATAGCATCATTGCTAATTAGCATGAACAGCCCAATATCAACTGTGGCAGCAATATGAGATATTCTTTTTCTGGCTGCAGTTAGCCTGAGAGCTCAATATCTGTATAGGCCAGTAATGCTGTTTTTACACTACAGGTCTGTATGGACATTCCCCAAAGACTGTTACTTTTACGTTACTGCTCATGCACTTGTTTGTGCATGCTCAGTTGTTTTTGTGTTATCATTGGTGCTCTGAAATTCACCCCACAATATAAAGCAGGGCAGATTCTAGAGCTTCAGGTGCTTCAGCACATTGCATTACTACCTCTACTAGAAGACAGCTATAATCTTCTCACAATCTGCCCAAAGTCTAGGATATCACTGGAAATTCATTAGAAATGCCCTGTAATATATCTCAGGTCTCTTTATTCTCAGCAAACCTCTCAATTACATGAACCCTTCCTCCTGATCGCTGTCAAATGATTCTGTTAGAAGATGCGGGTATATCAGAAAAGAACAGAGTCAGATATGATCCCCTCATGGTGAATATCCTTCTAAGCTCACAGACATTAACAATTGGAACTTGGCCAAGGTACTGGAAGGCTGAGAGGCCTTTTGTAACCATTCCTCACTGTGAGTTGCTGTCTTCAGGAGAGGAGAGAAATAAAATGTAAAATACAACCAGAGGGTACAAAAGGAATAATTTTGCAACTCTCAGGAGAATTGTAAGATCCTAGTATATTCCATTTTCATATCACAGCAGATTAGTTGCCTTCACTGTTTAACATAGTAAAAATATTATTTAATTAAAGACAACTGAAAATTTATCACTCATGCGTTATAAAGTTATCATCCACTAGAAGACAAAAAAAATTACATTAATACTTATTATACATCCTCTATTAAGATGCAGATTTTTTTGAATTTGGCTTGGAATACTATCCATGATAGAAAATTTTTAAGATATTCCATTGATTATTTTCTTGACTTTAACTCCTTCCTCTGTACCACATACCACTCCCAGTCTGAAAAGTGGATCAGTTCTACGGCCTCTGCCAATCCTGTACTTGGGAGGTGTATGAAAATGGCCTACGATAACGCGCCATTCATTTTTCCATCCTTCAACGTGAAGAAGCACCCAAAATTTCTTAAATTAACAAGGGCTCCAAATGAATGCACCTAAAAAAATTTAAATACTGTCATGCTCTAAAAGGAATTTCATGTTTTTAATTGACATTCAGTGTTGGGAAGTCTGGTTCTATACCTCGTACATATGTCACAATCTGGGTCAGAATGAAAGACTTAAAATCAAAATATAAATGAGAATGTTAAATGACGTACCTTTGGAAATAACGACCTTCTTCTCCAATTAAGAGATTCTGCTCATAACCTCCCATCTCATGGTTGATACGAGCAGAGCAGGGGAGCTTCTTTGGTTTGTAACAGAACCAGGGCTCCCCAGTCCTGAGATCAGTAAAGTTACAGAGCGGTTTAGTTTAAGGCAAACAAAGATTACACACAGTGGTCTCTGAGGAACCCCAATATTTGAGGGTACTTTTTAGATACACTCTATCTGGCCGTTCCTTGTGTAGCCTTTCAAGTACTTGGATCCCTTCACTGGGATGAACCAAGGAAACAGACACTTCAACTTTCCCTGGCCAAGATAAATTAAAATTGAGATAGTAAAATCCATTTTGGTTATCTATGACAGTTCCTGCTGAACCGGCTTTTAAAGCTGGGGTGTGGATCCGACCTTGGAGATAGTCACCCCCATATTGCTTTGGGTGTCCTTCAAAATCAAACATACGCAGCATCACTTGTAACTGATCTCCAACATAGAAAGTCTTTCCAGAATTTAAAATAACAAAGTGAACATGTGATGGGTCGCTGCTTTTCAGAAAGGGTACAGCAGGGTTGGGTGGTTTTGGTCATTCAATCATTTTCATAAGGAATGTTCCCTCTAAACTCTCTTCAGGTGTGAAGCTCTGATTCTGGTAGCTATGCTGCAACAGTCTGTGTGTCCAAGGGGCCTTCCTTGTTTCCAATTTCTGCCTTATTGCCGGATAAACTTTGGAGTTGGATAGCGCCTCCATTTGGATACTGATCCAGAAATTGAATGTTTATCATACTATGAAAAGGAATATTTTTAATGAATATATTTCCTTTTTTTTTAGTCCGTGTGGTGAAGGTTCTCCCACAGTGCTGTTAGTTAAAAAGTTCCAGGATTTTGACCCAGTGACAATGAAGGAACGGTGATATATCTTCAAGTCGGGGTGCTGTGTGACTTGGAGGGGAACGTGCAGGTTGTTCCCATGCGCCTGCTGCTCTTGTCCTTCTAGGTAGAGGTTGCGGGTTTGATAGATGTTGTCGAAGAAGCCATGGTGAGTTGCTGCAGTGCATCCTGTAGATGGTGCACACTGCAGCCATGGTGCGCCAGTGGTGGAGGTTAGGGTGGTGGATGGGGTGCCAATCAAGCGGGCTGCTTTGTCCTGGATGGTGTTGAGCTTCTTGAGTGTTGTTGGAGCTGCACTCATCCAGGCAAGTGGAGAGTACTCCATTATACTCCCGACTTGAGCCTTGTAGATGGTGGGAAGACTTTGGGGAGTCAGGAGGTGAGTCACTCGCCACAGAATACCCAGCCTCTGACCTGCTCTTGTAGCCACAGTATTTATCTGGCTTGTCCAGTTACATTTCTGGTCAATGGTAACCCCCCAGGATGTTGATGGTGGGGGTCTCGGAGATGGTAATGCCATTGAATGTCAATGGGAGGTTGTTAGACTCTCTCTTGTTAGAGATGGTCATTGCCTAGCACTTGTCTGGCACGAATGTTACTTGCCACTTGTCAGCCCAAGCCTGGTTGTTGTCCAGGTCTTGCTGCATGTGGGCTCGGACTGCTTCATTATCTGAGGGGTTGCAAATGGAACTGAACACTTTGCATCAGTGAACGTCCCCATTTCTGACCTCATGATGGAGGGAAGTTCATTGATGAAGAAGCTGAAGATGGTTGGGCCTAGGACACTGCCATGAAGAACTCCTGCAGTGATATCCTGGGGCAAAGATGATTGGCCTCCAACAACCACTACCATCTTCCTTTGTGCTATGTATGACTCCAGCCACTGGAGAGTTTTCCTCTGATTCCCATTGACTTCAATTTTACTCGGGCTCCTTGATGCCACACTCGGTCAAATGCTGCCTTGATGTCAAGGGCAGTCACTCTGGAATTCAGCTCTTTTGTCCATATTTGGACCAAGGCTGTAATGTCTGCCATCGCATCCATGTTATTTCCCAACATACATCCTCCTCCAGTTGAAAAAGAAGCAAGGAAGGGTAGTTCAGATCACAGACTTCTTCAGGATTGCTGCACCATGATTAAAGGGTTGTATAATTAAATGAAGCAGTCTGTAATTAGTATTTTATATTTTCTAACCGCACCTCAGACCAAGAGGGAATACAAGTCTCTAGAAAATCTGGCCATGGACTCCCAGACAGCTCAGTGAGCTTATCCAGCCAATGTCTGAAACTGACCTGACCAGGAAAGTTCCAGATTTAATCCCCAGTGTGTGCAGAGTTAGCCTCAGCACAGCGAGGGGAAAACTACATAAGCACTCAGTGCTCCCATTCCTGATCACTATCCAATGACTCCTGTTGGAAGAGCATGAGTGGCATAGAGTGGGAACAAGGATGGGCTTCACTATGATGCCCTCCTACAGGTTAAGTAGCCCACTAACACTCACTGTCAAGGCTAAATAATGATAAATACTTGATCAAAGTACAGGATGATACCGTCTGCCCATGGAACTGTATCCCAGCCTGATTAGTTTTCATAATTCCCTTTATAATCTTGAGAGCTTTAATTATGTAAATGAGCACTTATAACAGTTTGACGCTTGCTCAGTCAGTAATGTTTGATAAGCACCAAGGGCTTTGCCGCCAGTGAATAACAACAGATTAATTGTGCAGAGAACTTAAGACAGACGGGCAGACTGAAGATTCGTGGACTTCAATCAGTTGGCACGATCTCAGTTCTTTAATACAGTGCACATTTGCCTTGCTGTTAACATGTTACAAAAGAGAAACTCAGAAACAACACTTACAATTCAAAAGGTTTAAAATTGGATAATGTTACCCCTTTAAAATCAGGTCAGTTACTATTTAAGTGCAGCACTAAAGGACACCAGGGGCAGTGAATTAAAACTGGCACTTCTTATTTATGCTTCAGCACTCAGTAGGAAGACACAAATTTAATGCTCCTACGCTGCTCAGATCCCTGTGTAACTCCGCAGCGGGGTACAGCAGAAGCTACAGTGTCTACTTGCAGAGGGGTGAAGGGGAAGGGGAGGAGAGAAAAAGGACAAGGCGTCCTCTTCAGACTACTGTTGTGCACCTCCTAGTAGGTGGCCAAAGAAAGCACGGGCAGAGGTCTGAAACACAATGCTCACCATACAGTAGGAATACATAACCAAGCAGGACCCAAAAAGGGTGAAAACCCAACACTTGTTTCAAGAGACAACAACAGAAATATGACCACATTGATACTTTCCATTTGGAACATGTGGTCCACGAGAGACGTACTAAAGGACACCAGGGGCAGTGAATTGAAACTGGCACTTCTTATTGATG
Organism: Heptranchias perlo; assembly: GCF_035084215.1. Lineage (NCBI taxonomy): Eukaryota > Metazoa > Chordata > Chondrichthyes > Hexanchiformes > Hexanchidae > Heptranchias > Heptranchias perlo. The sequence goes on from NC_090335.1 coordinate 55,959,353, forward strand.
CTGCAGCACTCAGTTGGAAGACACAAATTGCACGAGAGACAAAGCATCACATTTTTAAACACTGCTACTTTGAACCTTGGTCAACATGATATTTTACTGTAAACATGCTGGTTATACCACTCTACACACCTTTATATTTTGCAAGTTTAGAATCGGCAGCAGCAGTGTCATCAGTATCAACACCGTAAAAAGGGATCGGGATATGGAGAAGGGAAGAGCAGGTTTTGTTGTGGCTTTTTCATCCATACTGGAAGGTCACGGTGCACTAGTGCATAATCAGTCTGTTTAGCACGTCTGCTTTGTAAATCTGTAACAAAAAAGCACCAAATACATTTAAGATCAACAAATCAATGGGACCTGATAGTTTCTGTACCAGCATCCTGAGGAAAGCCTCTGACTATAATTATCCCAATTCCCCTGGAAAGTAAAATTGTGCCAGAGGACTGAAGGGTGGCAAATGTTGCATCTCTCTAAAGAAAGGAGATGGGGATAAGCCAGGTAATTATAGGCCAGTCGGTGTTATTTCAGTTGTTGGTAAACTATTAACCTGTGTCACTAAGCATGGTTAGGAGGAGGGGGGATAACTAGACCCAGGCAGAAGAATGGGGAGAAGGCAGATGGTTGAAAGGGGTAGGACGGGAGGAGAGGTGAGGAAAGGAGGGGAGGGGAGGGGAGGAGGGGAGAGGAGGGGAGGAGAGAGGAGAGGCAAGGCGAGGCGAGGCAGATGGGTTGACGGCAGAGGGGGGAAGGAGGGATGAGGAGGGAACAGGGTGGAGGAGAAGAGTCAACGGGGGCACAGGGAAGGGGTGGGGACAGTGGGTTTTGTCAGTGGGGTGGGGGGGGTAGCAGAGAGTTGGTTTTCGGCCTAGGTGGGGCTGTAGGAGGTCCAAGTTGTTTTTCAGAAGGAGACGAGGGGGTGTGTAAATGGGGGAGGAGGAGGGGAGGTGGAAGGAGACAGGGAAAAGGGAGGGAGCAAGAGGAGGAGGGAGGGGGGAAGGCAGGGAAAGGTGGCTGGCATTGGGCCAGGGTCAATTTTCTCAGTGGGAGGGGGGAGCTGCAATGGTCCACGGCCTCTTTCCATTTGGTGGTGCTATGTTCTTCTCAGTATGGGGGAGGGCAGGTTTCTCTCATTGTGGTTGGGGGAGGGGGGAGTTGCAGAGGGTAGATTTTCAGCTGTGTGGGGGGTGGGGTGCGGATGGGGAGAAAAATGAAGGACTTAGTTCCTTCTCTGCAGGAAGGATGAGGAAGTGATACCAGGAGAAGTTTCCCTCTGAGGGAAGAACTTACATTTAAATAGCACCTTTCACAACCTCAAGACATCCCAACCCATTTCACAGAAAATGAGGTACTATTTTTTTGGTGTAGTCACTGTTGTAAAGTAAGGAAACACGGCAGGCAATTTGTACACAGCAAGATTCCACAAACAGCAATGCGATAACGGACCAGATAATCTGTTTTTTTGGTGATGTTAGTTGAGGATTAGATATTAGCCAGGACCAGAAGGATTCCCCTGCTCTTCTTCGAATAGTACTATGGGATCTTTTACGTCCTCCTGACATGGCAGATGAGTTCTCGGTTTAACATCTCATCTGAAAGACAGTACCTCCAATAGTGTTGCACTCTTGGTGCTGCACTTAAGTGTCAGCCTGGATGATGTGCTCAAGTCCCTGGAGTGGACTTTGAACACATAATCTTCTGGTTCAGAGGCACGATTACTTCTAGGCGGGGACCTTCAAAAAGTCTGGAGGAGCGGAAAGGCCGGAGTATGTTTTTTTAGGGCGGGGAGAGGGGAGGCTGGAATTTCTTCTCATAAGGAGGTGGAGAGAGGCCAGGTTTCCTAGGATGTATTTACTGATTTCTATTGCTACTGTCAGTGGATTTAAATGAGCACGAGTATCTGATTACATTCTGCACTTCCAGACTTTGCTTGCTACCCTCCCTTCTCGATGGGCCATCGGGTGAAAGAATATTTTTGTTGAGATGACAAGGAATTTAGGAGGCACAAAATCAGTTTGGGATGATCAGGGCTATCCATTTAAAGTAAGATGTAACTTGCGTCAGGGACATTTAAGCTCGGACACACTGCTGGCGGTCCTTCACATTACACTTTACAGAATTTGCTGGATGGACTAAATTTAAGCTGAAGGTGGGTTTCTTGGGACATTTAGGAAGATTTAGTGAAAATAAGCTGGAACAATGCCATAATCCAGTGTCTGGAGCAGAGTACAGGAGTCTGTAATGTAATGTTAAGGGAAGGACATAGATAGGCTAGCAGGATGGGCAGCTCAGTGACAAATGCAGAAAAATGTGAATTAATACATTTTGGAAGTATGAACACGGAATAGGGAATACACCTTAAATGGCAGGATTTTAAATGGAGAAGAGGAGCAGAGGGACTTTGGTGTGCAGATTCAAAGCTGGCAGTGCAGGTAGATAAAAAGCATCAAAATTGCGAGCAGAATCCTTTTGTTCCTAGAGGCATAAAATATAGGAGCAAGGAGACAATGTTGAACTTGTACAAGAACTTAGATACATTGCATCGGAGTAGTATGTAGAATTGGAGGCACTCCTTTATAGGAAGGATATAAAATCAATGAAAAGGTGCAGCACAGATTCACTAGAACGTTACCAGGAATATGGGATTATAGTTATGAAGAGAGACTTCAGAAGGCTTTTTTCTCCTAGAGGAGACAAGATTAAGGGGGTGACCTGATAGAGGTTTTCAAAATTAAGAAGTGTTATGACAAGGTATATTACACAGAATTACAACATGAAAACAGATCATTCGGCCCAATCATTCCTGATAATGTTTATCCTCTACACAAGCAGTAAATCCCATGTACCCATTTTGTTCTCATATCCTTTTAGTCTGCTTTCCTTCAACCACCTACCTAACCTGTTCACTTGACATGTGCATTACTGCAGCCACCCCCACTAGAGTCTTTCCTTTTTATGTCTTCTTCCGTTCCCTTGTACTAATGTTTTTCCACAATGTGTTTCTTTTTTACTTTGCTTCTTACGCCTTAATATTTTCCTAGTAGTTTTAAGTTCCTTCCCCTTCTTCTGAGCTTTCCATCTACAGATTGAGAGTTACTTCTGTGCTAATGGGAGAAGAGGTTATTCATATTCTTCAGCAAAATTGAAACCGCTCTAGAATGTGCAGATTCACAGGTCATTAGAAGGTGGCAGTGCAGGTAAATAAATGGCAAAAAATCCCTTGCCACCAATGCCATCCTTCTCTCTAGCCAGTGTCTCAAGCTGAACCAGACTGTGCGCAACCTTGACATCCTATTTGACCCTGAGCTGAGCTTCTGATCCCCTAATATTGCCATCAAAAAGACGGCCTACTTCCACCTCCGTAACATTGCCTGTCTCCACCCCTGCCTCAGTCCATCTGCTGCCTGAAACGCTCATCCAAGCCTTTGTTACCTCCAGACTTGACTATTCCATTGCTTTCCTGACCAGCCTCCCATCTTCTATCCTCAATAAACCTGATCTCGTCCAAAACTCTTCTGCCCATAATCTAACCAGCACCAAGTCCTGCTCACCCATCACTCCTGTGCTCTCTGACCTACGTTCGCTCCCGGTTCACCAACACCTCGATTTTAAAATTCTCATCCTCATGTTCAAATTCCTCCATGTCCTCGCCCCTCCTCTGTAACCTCTTCCAACCCTACAACCTTCCAAGAAATCTGCATTCCTCTAACTCTGGACTCCCCACTCTCTTTGCCCCACCATTGGCGGCCGTGCCTACAGCCGTCTAGGCCCTAAGCTCTGGAATTCCCATTCTAAACCTCTGCATCTCTCCACCTCTCTCTCTTCCTTTAAGACCCTTCTCAAAAGCTCTTTGACCAAGCTTTCAGTTACCTGCCCTAATATCTCCTTCTTTGGCTCAGTGTCAATTTTTGTCTAATTACACCCCTGTGAAATGCCTTGGGACATTTTCCTACATTAAAGGCGCTATATGAATGTAAGTTATTGTTGTTGTTGATCATTCAAAACAATTTACTGTTGTTACATAAAATGGCCTAGACTTTCCTGGCGACTTATGCCGTTGTAATGTCACATCTATGCCATAGATCTCATTTTATGCTGACGCCATTACTTACGCCACACCAAAATTTCCTGGAACTTTTGCGTCATTCTGCCTTTTCCCTCGCTGAAACAGTGAGAAGTTAATCATAGCCCCGCCGTCATTAAAATCAATGGCACTCACGAATTTCATGAACTAACTTTATCACCACTACCACTTAGACTAAAATAATGGCACTGGTGGGCCCTTTGTGAACGTATAATACAAAAGTCAATTCGCAGCAGCCCATGCACACATTGTTATAAATGTACCAGCTACATGTTTGTATTGCCTCCATTTTGTGCGAAATGACTAGGTTTAAGGGTAATTAAAAGCTCACAAAGGTGAGCTTTTTATTTAGCAACATTCTCCACGATAAAAACGTATATAAATTAGCAATAACCAATGGAGTTCTCGGAGACAGAACACGGAGAGATATAAAGCAATATATTTTGTACAACCAATTCTTGTATTTCTGCTGTTTTGCAGCTTTTATTTGTAAGAACAATAAAAGAAGAGCAATTTCTGGAAAATCTTACCTCCTGGGTATTCCTTAGTTTCATATTCGTTTTAGTAATAAACAGACAAAATGATTTTAGAAGATCATGTCTGATAAATATTCTCGACTCTATCAGGACGTTATAGATTAAGTAAATTGTAGAATCTCTATAACTTACTGAGACATTGGCTACTCTGCTTCTGATTCACTGCTATGCTCGATGCGGCACATTCGCATTACAAATCCAGGAATTTTTGGAGTAAGTTCATATCGGTAAGATAGATGTGTAAAACAGCAAAATTTATGGCATGTATTGCCAATCTCTCCTTTGCAGGAAAAATTCTGGGCCAAAGTATGTAGAGGAACAGAATGATGTGTGTGGAATAGAATTTATATGCCACAAGATGACTCAATAACTTATAACCAAGTGCCAAAATGTGGGTACGGATCACACCCCATGGTCATTGTCGTCAATTCTGTTTACCGAATGTGCTAAGCAAAAAAAAATTTAATTTGAAAATGGGAATGAAATTGATGCTGGAATCTTCAATGTTATTACTGTGAAACTTTAGCCTCACAGAGGCAATTGTCTCAATTGCGATTCAATCTTCAATAAATTCCGAGATATAATCTCCTCCGTTTCTTATCCGCAGTCTTGCTTTTTATCGTGAAGGCCAGTTTGTTTACTTCAATAAAAAAACATAGGGATCAAAGAATCAGATCATGAACCCACATAGGTTATTGCCACAGAGTACCAAAGTGCACATCGAAAGTGACAAAAATTTAATCTTAGTGGCATTTTATAATGTTTTGCAACTTTTACACAGATTTAAAACCAGTATCAATATAAACACACGGAATAGAAAGGCATCATTTTTGGCCAAAAACTCAGCTTTAGCTTTTGAAATATGGTTTAGCGCTAATAACATATCTACATTGTGAGGACAAAGTTCCTACTTCAGTATTATGAATTAAACTGTGGTTTAAAATAGCAAAGTCATAATAGCAATTTGGCTGCATTAGGGATTCATCAGCTCAGGAGTCCCCCTATGGATTCATCCTTGGTCCCTCCTCTTCCTCATTTATATGCTAACATTTGGTTATATCATCAGTAGAAATGGGGTCAGCATCCACACACAAACCGATAACACGCAGTTCTACCTCTCAATCAATTCTCCCAACTTGTTCACTGCCTCTGTGCTGTCAGACTGCTTGTCCAGAATTAAATCTTCGATGAGTCTTAACTTCCTCCAGCTAAATATAATGAAGACTGAAGCCATTATCTTTGACCCCCACCACAAACTCCACTCCTTTGTCACTGGCCCTATCTCTTTCCTCAGCTACTCTCAGGCTACCCTAGACCATTTGCAATCTCAGCATCCTGTTGAACCCAAGCTGAATTTCAGACCACATATCTTCTCCATCACAAAGATCGCCTACTTTTGCCAACATAATATTAGCCACCGCTGACCCCACCTCAGCCCATCTGCCACTGAAACCCTCATACATGATTTTGTCACTTCCACACTTGTTTGCTTGATTGACCTCCCATCCTCCACCTTTTCCTAAACTCTGCTGCCTGTATGCTGTCCCCCAAGTCTTGCTCACCATTCACCTCACTGACCTAAACAGGCTCCCAGTCCCCACAATGCCTCAAATTTAAAATTCTTATCCTAGTTTTTAAATCCCTCCATAACCACATCCCACCTTATCTCCGTAACCTCCCCCAGTCCTTCCAAAACTCTCCGTTCCTCTCACTCTGGCGTTTTGTGTTTCCCCCTCTCCCTTTATCTCACCATTGGTGGCCATGCCGTTACCTGTCTAGGTTCCCCTCTTTGGGCTTCAGAGATTACCTTCCAGAGCTACTCTGCCTCTCATAGGAACAAGCGTAGGCCATTCAGTCCATCGAACCTGTTCCGCCATTCAATCAGATCACAGCTGATCTGTGTATTAACTCCATCTACCTGCCTTGTAACCCTTAATACCCTTGCCTAATAAAAATCTATCAACCTCAGTTTTGAAATTTACAATTGACCTAGCCTTAACTGCTTTTTGGGGGAGAGAGGTCCAGATTTCCACTACCCTTTATGTGAAGAAGTGCCCCTTTGTTCTGGACTGCCCCACCATAGAAAATAGTTTCTCTTTACCTTTAACCATCTTAAACACCACAATTAGATTATCCCTTAATCTTCTATATTCAAGGGAATACAAGCCTAGTCCATGCAACCTATCTTCATAATTTAACCCTTTTGACCCAGGTATCATTCTGGTGAATCTGCACTGCACCCCCTCCAAGGCCAACATATCCTTCCTGAGGTGCGATGCCCAGAACTGAATGCAGTACTCTAAAGAAGGTCTAACCAGACCTTTATATAACAGTAACATAACATCCACCCTTTGTATTTCAGTCCCCTTACGATAAAGGCCAACATTCCGTTAGCCTTTTTAATTATTTTTTGTACCTGTCCTCTCTTATTTAATGATTTCTATACTTAGACCCCTAAATCTCTCTGCTCCTTCACAGTTCCTAGTTTCTCACCATTTAGACAATACTCTGATCTATCTTTCTTAGGTCCAAAGTGGGTGACCTCTCACTTCACCACATTCTGCTCCCATCTACACTATTTACTGTGCCACCTAACTTGGTGTCATCAGCAGACTTGGATATGGCTCTCTATTCCTTCATGTAAGTCGTTTATAAATATAGTGAAAAGCTAAGGGCCCCATTATACATGCCTGGAGGACACCACTAGTCACATCCAGCCAATTGGAGTACATACCCATTATCCCTACGCTCTATCTCCTACCTCCTAACCAATTCCCTACCCATGCCAATAGGTTGCCTGCAATTCCATGCACTCTCATTTTAGTTAACAGTCTCTTATGTGGAACCCTATCAAATGCCATCTGGAAATCCATATAAATAACATCCACAGACACTCCCTTATCCACCACGTAAGTTCAAAAAATTCAATTAGGTTCATTAGACATGACTTACCCTTTACAAATCCATGCTGGCTCTCTCTGATCAGTTCATGTTTGTCCATGTCAGTCACTCAGTCTCCAACTCCCTCTGCTCCTTTAAGGTCCCCCCTTTTCACCAATATTTTAGTCACCCCTCCTAATCACTCCTTCTTTGGCTTGCTGTTACTTTTCCTCATGTCACTAAAGTACCTTGGGATGATTTCTACACTAAGGGTGCGTTATAAATGAAAGTTGTTGTTGCTGTTGATCTTAAGTGGATTTTACGTGTTTTAATTTATCTGATTAAACCCAGGCAAGACGTTGCAAAAATCCGATAAATCCGTATATTTATTGTACATATAATCATCAAATTGTACTGCACAGAAAAAGGCCATTCAGCCCTTCGTGCCTTCTCTGGCGGAGGCTGAGGGAGAAACGAATGCAAGCGACATTACAGAGATGGAAGTAGGTGGCCTTTCTAATGGAGAGTACAAGGGGTCAAAATAGGAAGCTGAATTTGCCAGCTGTCCTGTTCAATCTGACACAACGCCCAGGAAGGGTGATGGAATCGGTGGCGAGGTTACGGAGTTTATGGCAGAGGCCGAAGACGATGGCTTCGGTCTTCCCAATGTTTAACTGGAGGAAATTGTGGCTTGGACTGGATGTTGGACAAGCAATCTGACAATACAGCAATGGTGGACGGATCGAGGGAGTTTGAGATGGAGAGATAGAGCTGAGTGTCATCAGCATATATGTGGAATCTGATGCCATGTCTTCGGATGATGTTTCCAAGGGGCAGCAGGTGGATGATGAAGAGGAGGTGGGGAAAGGAGTGATCCTTGGGTGACTCCACAGGTAATGGTGCAGGGATGGGAAGAGAAGGTATTGCTGGAAATGCTCTGGCTGAGATTGAATAGGTAAGAATGGAACCAACTTTGGGGGAAGTTTGGTTTGGTGGGCTAGGGGAAGTTGGGTTGCAGCAGAGGCAGCTGTACGGATGGTCTCAATCTTAGTGACCAAGATGACTATGAGCTCCTCACATATGTTGTTGGAGGTGAGGGTGCAGGGAGCAGGGGAGATGGGCTTAAGGAGATGGTTAGTAGTAGAGAAAAGAAGTCAGGGATTATATTTGCTTTCCAGGATGAACCTGAAGTAGTGAGCAGTTTTGGCAAGGCCTGATAGTGCTTGATGTGGTCTAGCCAGATTTGGTGATGGATGGCTAAACCAGTTATGTGCCAGATGAGCTCAAGTCTGCAGCTCTTGGACTTGAGGGAGTGAAGATGGGTCCATACCAGGAGGAATGACCAGCATGGTGAGGAGTAAAGATTTTACTGGGGACATGGGCATCAAAGGTGAAGTTAAGGGAGTGGTTGAACAGATTGACAGCTGCAGAAGTATTATAGCGAATGGAGGGCCAAAGGTTAAACAGTTGGGAGTGTGAAAGTGCAGTTGTAAGTGACTGGGGGTAGAGTTGCAGAAGGATGTTGGGTTGGAAGTAGATAGGGGGATGTGGGTAGTGTGGGATACAAGGAAGTGGTCAGAAATTACCTTGCATGTGGTCAAGACAATGGAATTGGAGAGGACACATGAGATGGCAAGATTGATGGAGTATCTGTGGATATGGGTAGGATAGTTTATACGGAGGGAGAGGTTAAGGGAAGACAGGAGGGCAGTAAAATCAGAGGAGAGAGGGCAGAGTGATTTGAGATGGAGATTGAAATCACTGAGTATAAGGAGTCACTCAGTGCTGAGGCTGAGGGAGGAAAGGAGGGAGGATATGTCAGTGAGTAACTTGGTGGGGTTTGGGGGCAAGGAAAATGAGGATTTTAAAGGAAAGGCATGAAGGGTGGAATAAAGTGAGTTACTCACAGGAGGAAAAAGTTCCAGAAGAGTAGGGCAGAGAAACCAAGGTGTGATTTGGTCATAAGGACCATAATGCCACTATGGCAGATTGGGTGGGACAGATGGTTAAACAAAGATATCATACACTACAAGAGCACTTCCTCTTTTCTTGCCTCTCCCCCACTCCCTTCGCAACTAGGAACTAATCACGTGGAAAAACACACTACAAGCCAACCTCCTATCACTGGTACACCCACGCCCTGTGCCACTGGGCCACCGTTTATAGTCACAGTACAACCTGAATGAGTTTGTTACACCCATATAATAATCAGAACACTGTAACGTTGACAAGGAGTTCTCACGCTCACACTAAAATGATATCTTGCGTCTAACTGAGCTTGTTAATTTTGGGGAATAACTATAGTTTTCTATTGAAACCACGAACAACCATTGTGTTACATGTATCTGCCTGGGCCTTTGCTCCTCTCTTGTCTTGGAGTTCATATATATTTTAATATATTTTCAAATTGTAGTCCCTGAACCCTAGAAGGTCTGTGATGGAATCCCAGTGGAACCCCAAGCTCCTCAAATTTCCACCTGTCATCAGATTTGTTGACTTACTGGCAAATTATTCAAATAGCTGTACACCAATAAAATGTGTTTTCCACAATAATTGCACCATTCTCCTTTGAGTAGCTGACCCTGTCTTTCAGAAACTAAGGCAAGGGCTGATTCAATACTTGCCGGGGATCCCAGCAATTGTGTTAATATTGACAGGAGAGCCCCAGACAGAAGTGTTTGAAAACTACCATTTGATAAAAGTACAATTGTTCCCTCCCAGACTTTGATCACTGAACTGTACCACCTACCAGGAAGTGTTAGTTAATTTTAAAGCCATCAGAAACAAAATGTTCTGGCTTTGTCTTAAAACATTAATAGTTAACGATTGGATTCAAACATTCAGAAATCAATGTTTAATCTGACCAGTGATTTTTAAAAAAAGAAAACTTGCATTTCTAAAGCACCTTTCACAAACTCAGGACATCATAAAGCACTTTACAACCAATTAAGTACTTTTTTTGCAGAGTCGTCACTGTTGTAATTTCGGAAACACGACAGCCAACTCTCAGACACAGCAATGAAATAAATGACCAGAAAATCTGTTTTAGGCATTGCTTGAGGGATAAATGTTGGCCAGGATACCGGGAGAAATCCCCTGCTCTTCTTCAAATAGTGCCATGGGATCTTTAACATCCACCTGAGAGGGCAGATGGGGCCTCAGTTTAACTTCTCATCCAAAAGCAACATCTTCCAACAGAGCAGCATCCCCTCAATACTGCACTGGATTTCTGCCTAGATTAAGTACTCAAGTCTCTGGAGTGGGACTTGAACCCACAAATGTCTGACTCAGAGAAACGTGCTACCAGCTGAGCCACAGCTGACACCTGTTGTAAATGTATTAAATAATAAACATTGTCTTAAATGTATTAAATAATATTCCGATCAACTGGTTCTTCATCCATCAATTGACTCTTGAGAGCTCAAATTGACTTTTTTGGTCCAAAGTGTTTGTTTTCGGAGACACTCAAGTTTAAGTATCCTTCATCGGATATGCTATATATGCACAGTAAAAAGTCATTAAAACCTTACCTTTTTAACTAGAGCAAGGGCAAAGTCTGAACAACATGTCCCTAGCAGTGTTGAATTACCCATAATTTATAAACATTTCCCTTTCATTGTTGTCTAGAACTGGTTCAATTCTAACAATATAGAATTTTAATTCAAACAAGAGGATAACTAAGGAAAGAGTAGGGCCTATTAGAGGCCAAAAAGGTAACCTATGTGTGGAGGTGGAAGATGTGGGTATGGTTCTTAATGAATACTATGCGTCTGTCTTCACAAAAGAGGGGGACGATGCAAAGATTGTAGTTAAGGAGGAGGATTGTGAAGTATTGGATGGGATAAACATAGTGAGAGAGGAAGTATTATGGGGTTTAGCATCGGTGAAAGTAGATAAATCACCAGGCCCGGATAAAATGTATCCCAAGCTGCTAAGAATCATAGAATCATAGAAAATAGGAGCAAGAGTAGGCCATTCGGCCCTTTGGCCCGCTCCGCCATTCAAAATGATCATGGCTGATCATCTAACTCAGAACCCTGATCCTGCTTTTTCCCCATATCCCTTGATCCCTTTAGTATTAAGAAATATATCTATCTCCTTCTTGAATATATTTAATGACTTGGCCTCCACTGCCTTCTGTGGTAGAGAATTCCACAGGTTCACCACCCTCTGAGTGAAGAAATTTCTCCTCATCTCAGTTCTAAATGGCATACCCCGTATCCTGAGACTGTGACCCCTGGTTCTGGACTCCCCATCCATCGAGAACATCCTCCCTACATCTAGCCTGTCTAGTCCTGTTAGAATTTTATATGTTTCGATGAGATCACCTCTTATTCTTCTAAACTCTAGTGAATATAGGCCTAGTCGACCCAATCTCTCCTCATACATCAGTCCTGCCATCCCAGGAATCAGTCTGGTAAACCTTTGTTGCACTCCCTCCATGGCAAGAACATCCTTCCTCAGATAAGGAGACCAAAACTGCACCCAACACTCCAGATGTGGTCTCACCAAGGCTCTGTACAACTGCAGTAAAACATCCCTGTTCCTGTACTCAAATCCTCTTGCAATAAACGCCAACATACCATTCGCCTTCCTAACTGCTTGCTGCACCTGAATGCTCGCTTTCAGCAACTGGTGTACAAGGACACCCAGGTCTCGTTGCACCTCCCCTTTTCCCAATCTATCACCATTCAGATAATAATCTGTCCTTCTGTTTTCACAACCAAAGTGGATAACCTCACATTTATCCACGTTATACTGCATCTGCCATGTTCTTGCCCACTCACCCAACTTGTCTAAATCACATTGGAGCCTCTTTGCATCCTCCTCACAGCACACATTCCACCCCAGCTTTGTGAAATGTTACATTCAGTTCCCCCATCCAAATCATTGATATATATTGTGAATAGCAAGGGAGGAAATAGCGGAGGCTCTGACCATCATTTTCCAATCTTCCCTGGCTACAGGCGTGGTGCCGGAGGACTGGAGGGCTGCTAACGTCATACCGTTGTTTAAAAAGGGAGAAAGAGATAGACCGAGTAATTATAGACCAGTCAGTCTAACCTCGTTGGTGGGCAAATTATTGGAATCGATTCTGAGGGACAGCATAAATCTTCATTTAGAAAGGAATGGGTTAATCAAGGACAGTCAGCATGGATTTGTTAAGGGAAGGTCATGTCTGACTAACTTGATTGAATTTTTTGAGCAGGTAACAAGGAGGGTCGATGAGGGTAACGCGTTTAATGTAGTGTACATGGATTTTAGCAAGGCTTTTGACAAGGTCCCACATGGCAGACTGGTCAAAAAAGTAAAAGCCCATGGGATCCAAGGGAAAGTGGCTAGTTGGATCCAAAATTGGCTCAGTGGCAAGAAGCAAAGGGTAATGGTTGACGGGTGTTTTTGCGAGTGGATGGCTGTTTCGAGTGGGGTCCTGCAAGGCTCAATACTAGGTCCCTTGCTTTTTGTGGTATATATTAATGATTTGGACTTGAATGTGGGGAGCTTGAGCAAGAAGTTTGCAGATGATTCAAAAATTGGCCTGATAGTGAGGAGGAAAGCTGTAGACTGCAGGAAGATATCAATGGATTGGTCAGGTGGACAGAAAAATGGCAAATGGAATTCAATCCAGAGAAGTGTGAGGTTATGCATTTGGGGAGGATAAGCAAGGCAAGTGAGTACACAATATATGGTAGGATACTGAGAGGTGTAGAGGAAGAGAGGGACCTTGGAGTGCATGTCCACAGATCCCTGAAGGTAGCAGGACAGGTAGATAAGGTGGTTAAAAAGGCATACAGGATACTTTCCTTTATTAGCCGAGGCATAGAATATAAGAGCAGGGAGGTTATGCTAGAGCTGTATAAAACATTGGTTAGGCCACAGCTTGAGTACTGCGTACAGTTCTGGTCACCACATTACAGGAAAGATGTGATTGCACTAGAAAGGGTACAGAGGAGATTTATGAGGATGTTGCCATGGCTGGAGAATTTTAGCTATGAAAAAAGATTGGATAGGCTGGGGTTGTTTTCTTTGGAACAAAGGAGGCTGAGGGGAGATTTAATTGAGGTATATAAAATTATGACAAGACTAGATAGAGTGAATAGGGAGGACCTACTTTCCTTAGCAGAGGGGTCAGTGACCAGGGAGCATAGATTTAAAGTCATTGGTAGAAGGATTAGAGGGGAGCTGAGGAGAATTTTTTTCACCCAGAGAATGGTGGGGGTCTGGAACTCACTGCCTAAAAGGGTGGCAGAGACAGAAGCCCTCAACTTATTTAAAAAGTACTGGGATGTGCACTTGAAGTGCCATAACCTACAAGGATGTGAACCAAGTGCTTGAAAGTGGGATTAAGCTGGAAAGCTCTTTTTCGGCCGGCACGGACACAATGGGCTGAATGGCCTCCTTCTTTGCCGTAACTTTCTATGATTCTATGATTCTATGAATAACTGGAAAAAAATAGGAGCTTTGATCTGAGTTCTGTAGCCTCTCCATGTCCTGATAACCAGCAAACATTAACACGAACTTTACATCAGAAAAATAAACTCCTCAGTGCCTCTGAGCCATAAGGTGTGATGCTTCTAAAAATCTGATTGATTAACAATGATTAACAATTTTCTTGTGTAACACATAGTGATGCAGCAATGGTTTCTGCAAACAAACTACATGGGGAAAGATTTGTTTGCAGTGTTCTTGTGTTTGATCAGATTTGGGTATTTCTGGCCATTTAGTCATACAGCTATGTGGAGATATTCAGCATATAACTTCACTCGCTACAACATGACATAGGTTTTCAAATAAAAGAAAATATTTTTTGTGGAATTGTAGCCACAAACAAGTTCGTTGCACTTTAGTTGAGCTGGAAAGTCACACCAATAAAAATAAGGAAGTTACATGCAAGTTTCCTGGAGAAAATTAATTTAAATAATCTTGGTGTAACTCTGGTGTAACTTGAGTGTAGAAACTGTGTGTGCTGACCCCCCCTCCCCCCCACCCACCCCCTTGCTCCCATAAATTTCCGTGTAACAACAGCATAACTCTTTAAATGCACTCTACAGACTCCTGGCAACGGCAGAATACCGACTGACAGCTGACATCTCTCACCCACAGCATCAGTCCAGATTGGCACCATAATGGCCACTAGGCACCGCGCCAGGGCAGCAGGCAGGAGAAGCACAACCACCTTCTCTGATGAAGACCTCCAAGACCTCCACAAAGAGGGATCAGACAGGAACTTTACATTACTGGCACTTTCTGTCACCAAGCCGGACACCAACATTAGTTATGCTCCCTGCAGGAAGCTGGCATTGCCACTGACTCCCAATTCCCTCACACTCAGGATTGACCAACAGGGCAAAAAGAAGTGAAAACATTTCACAAGGTCAGCCAATTAACACTGTGCATTCCTCCTGCAGGAGAAGAAAGCAATCAATGCCAGAGAATGAGGAGGATGTACCAACATCTGGTGTTAATTGTATTCATGTGATTTATATTAATTAGTGTTCATTGTATTTAGGTGGTGAGTATCAATTGAGAACTCTCTTGTATCCATTTATAAGAGAGCTGATCTAGGGTGTGGTGTGGGTGTAATGTGGAGCTTTGTGAATAAAGGCTTGGAAGCAACTGAAGACTAGGCTCTAGTATTCGATCCTTCACCACCTGGCTACCCAATTTATAACATCTCTTTAATCTTCTTCTCCTTAACCTGTCCAGCGCAAGGTAGGTGAAGAAATCTGGAGGTTGCTACCCTTGAGGTCTTGTTTTTCAATCTAGTGCCTAACTCCTTAAATTTCTTCTGCAAGATCTTAAATATATGTCATTGGTCTAATTTGGACTTTGGCTTTTGGGAGCTGTGCCTCCCTTCCCAAAAGTTTTCCCACCCGTACTGTGATGTCCTTCACCCTCGAAGGCAACATACCAATTGGGACTCCCAGTTATAAATGCAAGAAAACTGTTTATTCCCTACACTATAAAATCTCCCACAATTACCTCTCTCCTGTTCTGGTAGTCTACCTGCCTCACACCCTCCTGGATAATCCTTTGCTCCACAATGCTACAATATTGTCCAGCACCACCCTCCTCTGAGTCACTGTCCAACTCATACTTATCCAACGCCATGGCCCAGATGTTGTTGGAGCAAGGTATCTTGCGGCATGCCCTGTTAGTTAGACTTGTTTGTGCAAATTTAGGTTTTAAAAGATTTTGCCGACAAAGTTGCTGGAAGGGTTAGGGTTAGGGTTAGGGAAGTGCGAGCTGATAACAGGGCATCTGGGACCTTGGTAAACAACGAGACACCAGTGTATCTCTTTAACCAATGAGATTGAAGGATTGTGAAATAAACAGAGGAAGGACTGAGAAGGAGGGTGAATTAGAGTGGGTGAATTCAGTGTCAAATCAAGTACAGAAAGACAAATAAAGGGAGGGAAAGAAAGTTTGGATTAAGAGAGAGAAAAAAAAACAGAAAGTAAAAGTAAGCAAAACAAATTTTAAATTTTAAAATTAACATTTTAAAAATCTCCAACAACAATTCATAACCTGAACGAATGAGACTCCACACTTTTAATCGTTCACTTTCTGGGCAAGAGATGTTGATTGGCAGTCATTAACAATTATCACATCATTAAAAGGGTACTTACGCTGGTAATTACTAGATTTAACTTTCTGTGGCGAGTTTAACGAACAATTAATGTGTAAATGCAGCAGGTGCATGAAAATCACAGGGAGGTTAAGCACGAGATGCCATTTTGGCAACGCTAACAGCAGAAAAGCACAAATCAGCCAACAGCTTGTGGTGATTCGCAATTCACGGGGTATTTGACTAAAACCAGCAGGCAACTTCACCCATAGTCAGGTGGGTGGAGGAAGACCATCAAGACTCAGCAGGGTGAGAGAGAAGATCATATACTTACCACAATAATGGACAATTCTACAGATACTGTAGAGTTGCGTGTTTTTGTGTTAAGTATATTTTCACAGGCCAAGTTCCTCTGTGCAAACATATTTACAGTGAAAAATTATTCCACGCATTTTTGGTATTGTCTCTGACTGTACATAGAGGTAGTCACATCCAGAGTGCTCTTCAGTCTTTTTTTCCCAATGTTTTGCAAAAGATGCCACAAAGCATGAACAGAATCACAAGCACCCTTATTAAAAGAGGAGAACCAAATCGTTAAAAATTTACCCGAAGAAACCTAAGAGAATTTCTTAGAATGAGATATTTATCACAGCAGAATGGAAAGGCAAATCAATCTGGCACTGGAGCGATGGGAGACAGTGTCGTGCTGCAGAAGGAAGGACAATGACCCAATGCTTGAGTCCAGGGGAACTTCAACAGTGAGCCCAAATATTCAATTAAGTGGATTGGGCCCAAAATCACAGTCATAGAATGAATCATAGAATGGTTATAGCACAGAAGGAGGCCATTCAGCCCGTCGTGCCCATGCTGGCTCTTTGTAAGAGCAATCCAGCAATCCCATTCCCCTGCTCTTTCCCCTTAGCCCTGCAAATTTTTTCCCTTCAAGTATTTATCCAATTCCTTTTTGAAAACCACGATTGAATCTGCTTTCACCATCTTTTCAGGCAGCGCATTCCAGATCATAACTATTTGCTGCGTCAACAAGTTTGTCCTCATGTCACCTTTGGTTCTTTTGCCAATCACCTTAAATCTGTGTCCTCTGGTTCCTGACCCTTCCGCCAATGGGAACAGGATCTTTTTATTTACTTTATCTAAACCCTTCATGATTTTGAACACTTCTATGAAATCTCCTCTTAACCTGCTCTGCTCTAAGGGGAATGACCCCAGCTTCTCCAGTCTATCCACGTAACTGAAGTCCCTCATCCCTGGAACTATTCTAGTAAATCTTTTCTGCACCCTCTCTAAGGCCTTCACATCCTTCCTAAAGTGCGTTGCCCAGAATTGGACACAATACTCCAGTTGTGGCCGAACAAATGTTTTATAAAGGTTCAATATAACTTCCTTGCTTTTATCATCTATGCCTCTATTTATAAAGCCCAGGATGGTGTATGCTTTTTTAACTGCTGTATTAACATATCCTGCCACCTTCAAAGATTTGTGCACATATACCTCCGGGTCTCTCTGTTCCTGCACCCCCTTTTTAGACTTGTTTAATGCACTGGTATTAAGATGCTACTGGAGAACAAGTATTTAAGGCAATGCAACAAAATGTTGTGAGATACTCAATTCATCATCTTAAATCGCCTGCAGCACCACCACCACCACCATAACCTGATGTGTTATGTTGCTAGAATGGCAGAGAAATCATTAGGTGTTATTCTCAAGTGGACCTAATACAGAAATTTCACACCCACCATCATCAAATCCTAGTAATGGTACATGAAATCCTTTGCCATCCTTTCCCACCAATTTTCTCCTTCATTTCCCTAACCCAGGACACGAAGGCCAACTGTAGAGTCGACACTGCTACCCCAGCTGAGAACAGCACGGACAGGGGGAATCAAACCTGAGGCCTTCCTGGGCTGTGTTGCTCAGCAAATCACTGAATAGCCACTATTTCAGCCAGAAAATAATACAAATTTGGGATATTTTGATCAAAATTGATCATTTTTTCTCATCTACGTTTGACCATGATAAGCTGTGCCTTGTTTCTTATGCTGATATCACTTCCACCTGTAGATTTTTAAATGTTAATACAGATATATTGCATAAATAACCACGCAAGTCCCCTGCGGAGTGATACCTGGCAAGTCTGACACCCTGCCCACAACCCCTGTATATTCAGAAGAGAATTTCTGCTCTGATCTGTATGGTAACCAGGGGGCCTGGACTATCCAGGACCCGATTGTCAAGGGCCTGGATTGCCTGGGGCAAGGTTGTTAGGGTTACCAGGAGTGCGGCAAGTTGCCAGGGGAATAAACTCAAAATTTGGAACAGGTTCAAAGAAGCTGTCATCTCGTCCACACCACCTCCACATCAATTCTGAGATCTCAGGTTGCCAGCAATGGAGTCACAGTGACATGCAGTAAATTCTGCCCATATATGTCAATCTGTTTGCATTTCATATGGATATCAGCTTATTTAGGTCTTTGTCACAATGCTTACTCGAGAGGCTGGACAAGTAGTACCATTATCCATATTTTAAAAATTAATTCTTGGGATATGGATGTTACTGGCAAGGCCAGCCTTTATTGTCCATCCCTGGTTGCTCTTGAGAAGGTGGTGGTGAGTTGCCTTTTTGAAGCACTGCAGCCCGTGTGGTGAAGGTACTCCCACAGTGCTGTTAGGTAGGGAATTCCAGGATTTTGACCCAGTGAATGGAAGGAACAGTGAAAAATATCCAAGTTAGGATGGTGTTACATCGAGTTACATCATCGAGCACAGAAACAGGCCATTCGGCCCGATTGGTCTATGGCGGCGTTTATACTCCACACGAGCCCCCACCCACCCCTCTTCATCTAACCCTATCAGCATATCCTTCTTTTCCTTTCTCCCTCATGTGCTTATCTACTTCCCTGTAAATGCATCTATGCTATTTGCCTCAACAATTCCTTGTGGTAGCGCATTCCACATTCTTAACACCCCTTGAATAAAGAGGTTTCTCCTGAATTCCCTATTGGATTTATTAGTGACTATCTTATATTTATGACCTCTAGTTTTGGACTCCCCATACGTGGAAATTTTCTCTACATCTATCCTATCAAACCCTTTCATTACCTTAAAGTCATCTATCAGGTCATATCTCAGCCTCATCTTTTCTAGAGAAAACAGCCTCAGCCTGTACAGCCTTTCCTGATAAATATATCCTCTCAGTTCTGGTGTCATCCTTGTGAATCTATTTTGCACCTTCTCCAATGCCTTTATATCCCTCTTAGAATATGGAGACTAAAACTGTGCACAATAGCCCAAGTGAGGTCTAACCAAGGTTCTATTCCACCTTCCAGGTGGTAGAGGTCATGGGTTTGGGAGGTGCTATCGAAGACACCTTGGCGAGTTGCTGCAGAGCATCCTGTAGATAGGACACACTGCAGCCACGGTGCGCTGGTGGTGGAGGGAATGGATGTTTAAGGTGCTGGATGGGCTGTCGATCAAACGGAATGCTTTGTTCTGGATGGTATTGAGCTGCTTGAATGTTGTTGCAGCTGCACCCATCGAGGCAAGTGGAGAGTATTCCATCACACAGTGGATCACTTCCTCTGTGTATGCACAGAAGAGATGAGCTGTAGTGAATTATAGGGCAACTTCCCCTGTTTATCTGATTACAGTGCTAAAAGGGGCTGAAAATCATCATGCTTCAATGTACAACCTCAGAAACAAGGAAAAAACGGCAGCTATGATCAGGATTATCCTGGTCTATTTATTTAAAGAAGCAGTCTTTTTTTTATAAATAATTTTATCTTTTATTATATTAGAATAAAAAATTATTTTGACAAATAATTTGACCACCCGAAACATAAATTTGTCTATTCTTTCCACAGATGCTGACTGCCCTACAGAATGTTTCCAGCATTTTCTTTCTGCTTCAGATTTCCAGCATCTGCAGATTTTTGCTTTTTGTTGATAAGATTAAGATACATCTGATATTCTAAGACATAACAGGCTCACATGTCACAGCATTTTAATGAATTATTTTTGTATGTCATAGGTGGGGCCGTTGGGTTTCAGTTTTCACTGCTTCATTGCCCGTGAAGTGCTTTGGCACGTCCTGAGGTTGTGAAAGGCGCTATGTAAATGCAATTTCTTTCTTTCACAGAAAAAACAAATTGCAGCACGTGAGCCTAAATACTGATAAAAATCCAGAAATTCAAGGTAGTGAGAACGAATTTAATTTACTCAGTTGCCTTGAAGCAGTGATCTTGGTCCTAAGGCCTTTATTCCGGGCCGTTATTGCAGTTGCACATTGTCTTTTGAATTGTCAGCTTTTTGGGGCTGTATAAGCTATTGTTAGTTTTGTAGGTTGAATTGGCTGGGTTGCAGAATATTTTAACAATTGTCAATGGGCTTACTAGCATGCATCCTGACCTGATTAGATCCCTACCAATAAATTCATTAAGTTAGTCCATCTATGCATTTTATATCACAATTAGGGAGGCTTGGAACTAACATCCTTAGTGGTACACTTCACATTTTGGGATGAACATAAGAACAGGAGTAGGCCATTCAGCCCCTCAAGCCTGTGCAACCACTCAAGTGGATCATGGTTGATCTGTATCTTAATTCCATCTACCTGCCTTGGTTCCGTAACCCTTAATACCTATCCTAACAAAATTCTCTCAATCTCAGTTTTGAAATTTTCAGTTGATCTAGCCTCAACAGCTTTTTGGGGGGAAGAGGGTTCCAGATTTCCATTACCCTTTGTGTGAAGAAGTGCTTCCTGACATCACCCCTGAATGGCCTAGCTCTAATTTTAAGGTTATGTCCCCTTGGTCTGGACTTTCCCACCAGAGGAAATAGTTTCTTTCGATAAACCCTATCAAATACTTTAATCATCTTAAACACCTCAATTAGATTATCCCTTAATCTCCTATATTCAAGCGAATACAAGCTTAGTCTATGCAACCTGTCCTCATAACTTAACCCTTTTAGCCACGATATCTGTGAATCTGCGCTGCACCCCCTCCAAGGACAGTGGGGCATTGCCCAGAATTGAATGCAGTACTCCAGATGGGGTTTAACCAGAGCTCTGTACAGCTGTAACATAACTCCCACCCTTTGTATTCCAGCCCCCTTGAGATGAAGGCCAACATTCCAATAGCCTTTTAAATTATTTTTTGTACCTGTCCATTAGCTTTTCTTGATTTCTGTACTTGGACCCCTAAATCTCTCTGCTCATCTACAGTTCCTAGCTTCTCGCCATTTAGAAAATACTCTGATCTATCTTTCTTAGGTCCAAAGTGGATGACCTCACACTTCACCACATTGAGCTCCATCTGCCACAATTTTGCCCACTCACTTAATCTATCAATGTCCCTTTGCAACTTTCTGCACTATTTACTGTGCCACCTAACGTAGTGTTGTCAGCAAACTTAGATATACGGCCCTCTATTACTTCATCCAAGTCATTTATAAATGTCATGAAAAGCTGCGGCCCCAGTACAGATCCCTGGGGGAACACCACTAGTCACTTCCTGCCAATTGCAGTACATGTCCATAATTCCTACTCTCTGTCTCCCACCTCCAAACCAATTCGCCATTCCAAATCAATAGGTTGCCTCTAATTCTAATTTTAATTAGTCAGAACATTGGCATCAGCTACTCTTTGGCAAACCAGCAATAAGGTTGATTGGTGGAGGTGTAGCAAGACACATTTTCACCATGAATGCACTTTTCTCTTATACAATATATATAATACACCATCCCTTCAACAGCCCTGTTTTTATAACCAAAAGCATTAACCCATAAAAAAGTCACTGATTTACAGTTTTCATAGAAAAATGGTTGAATCGCAGAATTTAGTCCCCAAAAGACTGATAAATATCTCAGAATTCCCTGTAGTAAAAATGGAATTTCACTTCAGTCACCCAAATCAGTAGTCCTGACCATAGGCTATGACTTATGTTATAGTAACTGCTAGGGACTGGAGATGTATTGGTCAGTAGAAACACCATCTCAAACTAACGAGTGACCAAGGTTACCTCAGTAGTCAAACCACTTTACTGTGAGAAGAGATGAGCAAGAGGAGAGATTCAGGGCATCATTTCACCACAGGTTGATGGTTCAGACATGTCGGTTGCCTGATTTATGGTCGCACGGTTTTAAAAGTCTAAAATTAAAATATTTCTCAAAACTGACAAAGCTTCATTTCTCTTCCCTCTCCCCCACCTAAAGAATATAAAGAAAATTGTTCTATCAGACTCAGCCTACTTAAACTGCTTTTCTTGTTTAAAAAAAAAGGAAAGCACTCATTGGATGATTACTACCCTCAAGTGATTTGTAATTAAGAATGAGATCTGCCCTACATGAACTCAACTAAAAACTGATCACCACTGCACAATACAGGGAGGGGGGTCCTGAGCACAATTAGATGTTTTGAATTTGATGATCCAGTTTACTGGTTGAGAGTATTGAGGATTCCACAATTATAGGCATCATACACCATGCAGTAGTAACCTTCTTTCAGGGATGGTTTAGTACTATTTGAAAGCCTTAATGAAGGTTTAGGTGGATTATTGCATACAATGTCAACAGCTCAAAGTTTACACTGTCACCTTAACTGAATTTCCAATGGAAGTCCTTATTTTTTCTTTCCATTCATAAAAAATGATATTTTAATTCTTTGTGTTGTTGTAATCTCTCTGCTAATTTTGTTCACCTTCTTTCCTTGTTTTTGTCACTATGGATAGGAAGAGAAATCCAGCAGCAAATGTTCCCATTCTCTTTACCCACAGACTTTATCTTCTCCCTCGCCCATCGTTTCATTCTTTGCAGGTTTCTTTCAATGTTCCAACATGAAAGTTAAATCTGCCTCACTTCTCATTTTCCTTCTCCACAGCTTTTCCCCAGTCCTCCGTCTCTCAGAATCTTTAGCCTTAGGTTCATATTCTACTGCATCCTCGCTCACTCTCTGTATCCTGAGCTTTCAATTAGTTTTCTTCATTTATCTGAAGTAAAGTTCCACTGGTAATAAGGGAGGTGAAGTTTGCCACACTCCCAGCACCACAAAACAGTGTTCCACACTACCTGGCTTTAGGAAAAGCCCCTTTGCAATAGTGAATAACCATGTACTGTAGTTCCTTTAAAAAGACAAACTCCAACACCCTTGTTCCACTCATAATGGATCATTTGTACACAAAAAGCAAAATCCTCATTTAGTTACAACCACAATGAATATTCCTGCTCTTGAATCATTCAAAAATTATCATTTGTTTTAAAAAGACAGTTGGTGTCCATGTTAAAGAATGCACATTAATTTAAGGCAGTTACACAAACCTAAGAGTTCTGATGGCATTGTTTAGATTTTGAATCACATGATAATCAAAACCTGCTTAGAACAGATCTAATACAGTATTTATCCCTTTTCAAAAGGGCACACATATGAAAGAAACACATCTATTTCATTCTTGATAATGACTTGCTGGGGGTGTAGCTCATGTGGCAGGTAATGTGCTATCGTCATTTCCCATGCATCCACAAATGCCACGTTGATGCCTGTGAACATCTTTCTCAGCACTAAATCAAGCTGATAGGAATACCAGTCACTGTTGTACAGACTGACATCTTGTGGAAGGGCCTGGACATTGGCCGTCTTTATTACAATCACTGTATCCGGACTCCTGCCTAACAGCTGGAGAATTGATCTCCGGATATTCTGTAGCCTTCGGATATAAACTTCTACTGGAAAAGTGCTGAAATGGGACCATAAGGTGATGGCTATTACTGTGTTTTTTCCTCCTTTAATTTCATCCAGTTCATTTGCAATGTAGTGCATGTCCTGGCTCGAAACAGTGTTGAATCGGATCGGTGGGCCATGAGGATGAAATTCCACCATGATGTTGTTTTCCAAGTCCACAGCAAGGTGAGGGCCGATATTTTTAGGATTGCCAAGATCAAACATTTTGAGACCTAAGAAAAGAAAATATAACATTATTTAACATGCTTAGCCATAATTTTATTTATGTACTCAATTTTATTTCTTACCAATTTTTTTTTTTAAAAAAGGTCCAGGCTAGAGAGCAAAATAGTAGACAACAATATACCAGACTAGAGGTAGGTCCTGGTATTTAGTAACACTGGGAAAGAGTATAAATGGGGTAGCAGCACTGGAGATTTGTCCTTGGTCTTGGTAGTACTAGAAGGGGAGTGGGTCCTTGGGTGCGGGGCTTCGAGTTTGGTAGAACTGTGGCAGGGTTCAGAATAGTTTTGAAACATTTTTATTCACAAAAAGATTCCAAATTCCACTCACCTGCTTGTCCTCTTTCTCTGAACAACTGATAACAAAATATGAAACTTTACGTGAAACACTGGCCCCGATATTTACAGAGAGGTGGGGAGGGAGTGGGGGAGCTTGTTGGCGGGGGAGGGGTAATCCAGAAGTCCCAGGAAGGCAGAGGTCCTGCCGAATTTAATGATACTACCCCATTATCATGTTTTTATTCAGTTTCCTGTTAGTCAGTCATCCAGATTGACAGGCTGACTGGCTGCCGGGTGGGAAAGGCGGCGGTAGAAGGCCGCAGCCAGGGACCATTGGGGACGGTCCACGGTAATCGGGAATGATCGCAGGTTGAAGAAGAGGATCGGCAAAGTTCGCGGGGCAGAAGGCTTAGGATCGCAGATTTGAATACGGGGACAGTTGATTGTAGCAGAAGGTTTGTTTGAAGGGCTGAGGAGAAGCACTTCTGCTCCTGGCTCACAAGCAGTGCAATAAAAAGCACTTGATCTAGCTGTTCCAGACTCCATTTATCTGTCGGGTTTCCTGAACCCTGGGAAACCCAGCCGGCCAGTCAAAGTTAAATCACGCTTCCAACTGCACTGTGAGAGCCTGATTTAAATATTAAAATGAGGTGCCCCGCCCCTCAAGAGTGGGCACTGACGCGGCACGCAGCCCACCACAGTAAAAATGGTGACAGGCGGCGGGTTGGGCTCGTGTTACGTGATTTATAATTTTTAGCCCCCCCTACCCCCGACTCTCTCCTGCCCATCCTGGGGGTGGTGGTTAAAATTCCCCCTACTGTCTTTGGAAGTTGGAGGTGTTAAATATGAATCGACATTGCATTCAAAATCATTTGGAAAAACTCAGGAACTCAAACGCATTTATGACTGGAAGAAATATGTTGTTCCACTTGTACAGAGTCCTACTGTTGAATGCTTGGAATTGTGCACACTTGCAGACTGTGGCATCACCCTTTGGTGAACAGAGTGAAAGGGGTGAAGAAAAATATTAGGGAAGATTTTTCTGGCACCCGTCTGCCCTAGCCCTGGACAGAAACAGCATCCTCGAAGTCCAATGCTCCTGTCCAGGACCAAGACTGCCATTATTTACTGTCCTGAGACAGTGACATGACCCGGGAACACCCCTACCCAGGTCTGCAGCTCAGGCCTCTAGCTGTGCATCAGATTCCAAGATTGGGACTTTTTTGCTGCTGATGGAGGCACCAAAAGCCTCAGAACATCATGGAGTGTACAAAAACTTAAGAGCTGAAACTTACCTGCCTGTCTTTGGCCTTCCCCTGGGACCCCTTTCGATCAGTGGGGTCCAGAGGCCGACCTTTGCCGGAGGAACGTTCAAGATGAAGCTAAGTGAAGTGTGAGGCTGGGAATCCCGGCTCCTGCTTCATTAGCAGGCCCATCGCTGGTGTGCATTACTGCAGGCACAGACCCAGCTCCTCATCAGGGAAGCCCTAGAAATCCTGGGGCAATTAAAAGGGCCAGAGATCTGTCAAAACTACCCAATGTTCCTGCTCTCTGCACCCGAGGAAATGATCACTCCCTCAGGACAAGGGGCAAGAAGATCTACCACATTAAGTCCAAGCTCAGAACTTTCAAGAGAGGCCGAGACCTTCAAATAAAAACATTAATAAAAAGTACTCAAAGACAGAAGACAATGTTATAGTTAAGTTTAAATCATGTTATTTTGTAATATGTATTCTTTTCTATTTAAAATGTTATTTTTGGGCCTTTAGTCAGTAGATTAAGGGGGTAAAATGGCAGACCAAAACAATTTTCTAAAAGTATTTTGATTCATTTGATTGGTTCACCTTCACTTTTTTTATTGGTGGGTTCTCCTGATAAGCCATTTAAGATTGGTTGTTTTCATAAATCCTTAGAAGTTTCTCACCAGTAGTTTTCTAACTGTTTTTCTTGGTTCAGGTTTGTACCTGAGCCAACTATAAAAGCATAACAGAGAAATTTCAAATATCCCATATGCTTTTAATGTACGATCAATGCTACATACAAGATGATACATTAGATCAATAGATAGATTAGATTAGATAGATAGGCAGACGGATCTAACCTGGCACAAATTCAGTCAAATATTCAAACCACTGACGTATAGTGGAATCTCCAAACAGATAAACTATTTTTCTTCGAAGACAGTATGTAATTCTTGCAGGAGTATCAAATCGGCGAATATTGCAGGTCGTTGACGTCCACTGGTCCTTATAATAAAAGCCAGATGGTGATAACATAGGCTTTCCCCGGACACATTCTCTGAGAACTGTGGCTGAAAATAAAAAAAAAACCTAAGTACAAGAATCCAAATGCACTACACCTTATATTATCAATACATTCTAATAGTTTCTAATATAACAAACTTTCAATTTACTAGTCGTGAATTTACGTCTATCTTACCTGCCCGAGGTGAAGACTCTACAGTTATATAACCTATGGCACTGGATAATAAGGGCTTCTTGATGTTGACTTCACTGAAAATGTAAATATATTGTGCATTAAGCCATTGTATCAAAGGTGAATACATACAGGAAATAGCCTGAAATTAACTTCTAAAACTAAAATCCTCCTCCTCAAGATAGCTTAATATCTAAACATTTAACTTGAATTTATTTCAACAGAAAGGTTTAAAGGGTAGCCATCCTGATAGATCAAAAGTAATTTCTCCATCTCTGAACTACACAGGAAGGTAAGTCTGTCCTGAGTTAGCTCACTGCTGAGATAATAGTAGGGGCACAATAACTGATCGCAGTTGCCTTGGGTTAGTAAAAGGGAAAGATCAGCCAGAGTTCCTGCTCCTAATAACTACACAGCGACACCCCTACTGGAAGTGCCTGTGTGTGGACGCTGGATGGGGACAGGATCAGGCTCGGTTCTGCTGTCCACTAAGTCAGAAATAGCTTACCAACACTTACTGTTGAAGTTCAAGCATGAATAATGGCCACTTGGATAAGTGCAAATGCCTGCATGGGAATGTATCCCAATGAGAGAGTCAATGCCATCAGGAGAGCAGGGTAGGGAAGAAAATTGCAGGAGAAAGTTGGGGGGGAAAAAGCATCTAAACAAATGTAACCCCACTATTCATGAAAGGAGGGAGAGAGAAAACAGGGAACTGCAGTCCAGTTAGCCTGACATCAGTCGTCAGGAAAATGCTCAAATCCATTATTAAGGAAGTGGTAACAAGGCACTTAGAAAATCCTAATATGATTATGCAGAGTCAACATGGTTTTATGAAAGGAAAATCATGTTTGACAATTTAGAGTTTTATGAGGATGTAACTAGCTGAGTAGATAAGGGGGAACCAGTGGATGTAGTATATTTGGATTTTCAAAAGGCATTCGATAAGGTGCCACATAAAAGGCTGTTACGCAACATACGGGCTCATGGGGTTGGGGGTAATATATTAGCATGGATAGAGGATTGGTTAATGGATAGAAAACAAAGATTAGGGATAAACAGGTCATTTCCAGGTTGGCAGGCTGTAACTATTGGGGTATCGCAAGGATCAGTGCTTCGGCCTCAGTTATTCACAATCTGTATTAATGACTTGGATGAAGAGTCTGAGTGTAATGTATCCAAGTTTGCTGACGATACAAAGCTAGGTGGGAAAGTAAGCAGTGAGGAGGACAACAAAGAGTCTGAAAAAGGATATAGACAGGTTAAGTGAGTGGGCAAGAAGGTGGCAGATAGAGTATAATGTAGGGAAATATGAGGTTATTCTTTTTGGTAGGAAGAATAGAAAAACAATGTTTTTTAAAATGGTGAGAACCTATTAAAATGTTGGTATCTGGAGAGACTTGGGTGTCCAGGTACAAGAAACACAAAAAGTTAGCATGCAGGTACAGCAGGCAATTAGGAATGCAAATAGCATGTTGGCCTTTATTGCAAGGAGGCTGGAGTATAAGAGTAAGAAAGTTTTACTACAATTGTACACGGCTTCTGTGAGACCACACCTGGAGTACTGCGTACAGTTTTGGTCTCCTTATCCAAGAAAGGATATATTTGCCTTAGAGGCAGTGCAACGAAGGTTCATTAGATTAATTCCTGGGATGAGAGGGTTGTCCTATGAGGAGAGGTTGAGTAGAATGGGCCTATACTCTCTGGAGTTTAGAAGAATGAAAGGTGATCTCATTGAAACATAAAAGATTATGAGAGGGCTTGACAGGGTAGATGCTGAGAGGTTGTTTCCCTTGGCTGGAGAGTCTAGAACTAGAGGGCATATTCGCAGAATAAGGGGTCGGCCATTTAAGACTGAGATGAGGAGGAATTTCTTCACTCAGAGGGTTGTGAATCTTTGGAATTCTCTACCCCAGAGGACTGTGGATGCTGAGTCGTTAAGTATATTCAAGGCTGAGGTAGATAGATTTTTGGAATCCAGGAGAATCGAGGGATACGGGGGTCGAGTAGGAAAGTGGATTGAGGTTGAAGATCAGCCATGATCTGATTGAATGGCGGAGCAGGCTTGAGGGACTGTATGGCCTACTCCTGCTCCTGTTTCTTATGTTCTCATGTTCTAAGCGTAGCACTCAAGTTTTCATCCACTCAGCTATAAGAACAAGCCAATCACTGACCAACTATGTACCTCCATTTATATTGCAGAGTTGCTATCAGTAGCAGACCTGTAACATCAATGATGTACCTCAGCTACCACCGTGCTAAAAATGGGATAGATTCAGAACAGATCTAGCAGCTCATGAGGTGCTGTGGGCCATCAGCAGCAGCAGAATTGTATTCCAGCACAATCTGACCTCATGGCCTGGCATATTCCTCACTCTACCATTACCAAGCCAGGGGATCAACCCTGGTTCAATGAAGGGTGTAGAAGAGCATGCCAGGAGCAGCACTAGGCATATCTAAAAATGAGGTGCCAACCTGGTGAAGCTACAACTCAGGACTACATGCATGCTAAACAGCGGAAGCAACATGCTACAAACAGAGCTAAGCAATTCCACAAACAACAGATCAGATCAAAGCTCTGCAGTCCTGCCACATCCAGTCGTGAATGGTGGTGGATAATTAAACAATTAACAGGAGGAGGAGGAGGCTCTGCAAATATCCCCATCCTCAATCTTGGCGGAGTCCAGCACCTGAGTGCAAAAGACAAGGCTGAAGTGTTTGCGACCATCTTCAGCTAGAAGTGCCGAGTGGATGATCCATCTCGGCCTCCTCCCGATATCCCCACCATCACAGAAGCCAGTCTTCAGTCAATTCAATTCACTCCACGTGATATCAAGAAACAGCTGAGTGCACTGGATACAGCTAAGGCTATGGGCCCCGACAACATCCCAGCTGTAGTGCTGAAGCCTTGTGCTCCAGAACTAGCTGCGCCTCTAGCCAAACTGTTCTACTACAGCTACAACACTGGCATCTACCAGACAGACAATGTGGAAAATTGCCCAGGTATGTCCTGGCCACAAAAAGCAGGACAAATCCAATCCGGCCAATGACTGCCCCATCAGTCTACTCTCAATCATCAGCAAAGTGATGGAAGGTGTCGTCGAAAGAGCTATCAAGCAGCGCTTACTCACCAATAGCCTGCTCACCGATGCTCAGTTTGGGTTCCGCCAGGACCACTCGGCTCCAGAACTCATTACAGCCTTGGTCCAAACATGGACAAAAGAGCTGAATTCCAGAGGTGAGGTGAGAGTGACTGCCCTTGACATCAAGGCAACATTTGACCGAGTGTGGCACCAAGGAGCCCTAGTAAAATTGAAGTCAATGGGAATTAGGGGGAAAACTCTGCAGTGGCTGGAGTCATACCTAGCACAAAGGAAGATGGTAGTGGTTGTTGGAGGCCAATCATCTCAGCCCCAGGACATTGCTGCAGGAGTTCCTCAGGGCAGTGTCCTCGGCCCAACCATCTTCAGCTGCTTCATCAATGACCTTCCCTCCATCATAAGGTCAGAAATGGGGATGTTCGCTGATGATTGCACAGTGTTCAGTTTCATTTTCAACCCCTCAAATAATGAAGCAGTCCAAGCCCGCACGCAGTAAGACCTGGACAACATCCAGGCTTGGGCTCATAAATGGCAAGTAACATTCGCGCCAGACAAGTGCTAGGCAATGACCATCTCCAACAAGAGAGCGTCTAACCACCTCCCCTTGACATTCAACGGCATTACCATCGCCGAATCCCCCACCATCAACATCCTGGGGGTCACCATTGACCAGAAACTTAACTGGACCAGCCATATAAATACTGTGGCTACAGGAGCAGGTCAGAGGCTGGGTATTCTGCAGCGAGTGACTCACCTCCTGACTCCCCAAAGCCTTTCCAACATCTACAAGGCACAAGTCAGGAGTGTGATGGAATACTCTCCACTTGCCTGGATGAGTGCAGCTCCAACAACACTCAAGAAACTCGACACCATCCAGGACAAAGCAGCCCGCTTGATTGGCACCCCATCCACCAGCCTAAACATTCACTCCTTTCACCATCGGCGCACAGTGGCTGCAGTGTGTACCATCCACAGGATGCACTGCAGCAACTCGCCAAGGCTTCTTC
The DNA here is from genome assembly GCF_035084215.1 of Heptranchias perlo. Classification (NCBI taxonomy): domain Eukaryota; kingdom Metazoa; phylum Chordata; class Chondrichthyes; order Hexanchiformes; family Hexanchidae; genus Heptranchias; species Heptranchias perlo. Next base: position 55,990,213 of record NC_090335.1, read on the forward strand.
GACAGCACCTCCCAAACCTGCGACCTCTACCACCTAGAAGGACAAGAGCAGCAGGCACATGGGAACAACACCACCTGCACGTTCCCCTCCAAGTCACACACCATCCAGACTTGGAAATATATCGCCGTTCCTTCATCGTCGCTGGGTCAAAATCCTGGAACTCCCTTCCTAACAGCACTGTGGGAGAACCGTCACCACACGGACTGCAGCGGTTCAAGAAGGCGGCTCACCATCACCTTCTCAAGGGCATTAGGGATGGGCAATAAATGCTGGCCTTGCCAGCGACGCCCACATCCCATGAACGAATATAAAAAAGCAACATGGAATACCACTTATAAGAAATAGGAGCAGGAGTAGGCCATACGGCCCCTCGAGCCTGCTCCACCATTCAATAAGATCATGGGTGATTTTCATAATATCACAGTACGTACAGCACAGGAGGAGGCCATTCGACCCATTGTGCTTGCCAGCTCTTTGAAACAGCTATCTAATTAGTCCCATTCCCCTGCTATTTCCCTAGAGCCCTGTAAAATTTTTCCTTTCAAGTATTTATCCAATTCCATTTTGAAAGTTTCGATTGAATCTTCTTCCACTAACCTCTCAGGTAGTACATTCCAAATCATTACAAGTCGCTGTGTAAAAAAATGTTCCCTCTTGTCGCCTCTGGCTCTTTTGTAGATCATCTTAAATCTGTGTCCTCTGGTTACCAACCCTTCTGCCACTGGAAACAGTTTCACCTTATTTACTTATTCTCCTGATCAAAACTATTCATAATTTTGAATACCTCTATCAAATCTCCTGTTAACCTTCTCTGTTCTAAGGAGAACAACCCCAGCTTCTTCAATCTCTCCACAGGAATGGTCCCAGGGATGAGTAAATCTCTTCTGCTCCCACTCCTAGGCCTTGACATCCTTTCTGAAGTGTGGTACCCAGAATTGAACACAACACCCCTGCTGAGGCCTAACCAGTGTTTTATAAAGATTTAGCATCTTCTACCTTAACTCCACTTTCCTGCCCTATTCCCATATCCCTTGATTCTCTTAGTGTCCAAAAAAGTGATGTGTCTCCCTCCCTTTCCCCCACATTGTCAAAGGCATGGCATCATCGGTAACTAGAATGAACAGCCCAATATCAACTATGGCAGCAATATGAGATACCCTTTTTCTGGCTGCAGTTAGCGTGAGAGCTCTGTACATCTGTATGGGTGAGTAATGCTGTTTTTGCACTACAGGTCTGTATTCACCTTCCCCAAAGATTGTGGAGGTTATATTGGATAACCCCCTTAAACAGGCGCTGGGATCCTGCTGTGCGATTAACCCATGCCCGGTCGTTGAGATGCAGGCAGCACGTAACATTCGTGCTGCCTGATGATTCAAATGATTGCTGCGTGCAGCCAGCACTACCTACGCTGTTGAATGGCTGCACGCATCAACAGGGTGCCTTGATAACGGGAGTGGCTAGTACTACTTAAAGGGGAGGTGCACGGTGGCTGCAGGAAGTGGTGGAATTCAATTGTGAAGTGAATCTGTGCTGCAATATATTGAAGAATGGCTGCGTCTGCGAAAGAGCGTGCACCAAGGTTCTCAGATGATTCACTAGAGGCCTTGATGGAAGAGGTGGACAGAAGGAGGGGCATCCTGTATCCACAGGGGGGCAGGAGGCCCTTCAGACATACGCTCAAGAGGCAGTGGGAGGAAGTAGTGGACGAGGTCAATGCCAGGAGCGTAGCGTCAAGAACATGGATGCAGTGCAGGAAGAAGTTCAATGATTTGACACGAGTGGTCAAGATGAGTGAGGTCAACTGTCAAGTGGTATCTCCAACCAACTGCACCACTAGCTAGATCCACTGGTCCACGCATTACAACCCCCCCCTCCCCCCTCACTCGTCTACCAACAAACTCTTTCAATCAGATGCCTCATCTAACCCTCACACATTACCACTGTTGCAAGGCACACACCCACAACTCATAGGTCACACACACAGGCAGCTATTCAACCATGACAACCACATCACCCAAGCATCTTGCAAGACACTCAATGACACACTTCCCTCTTTCTTGCAGGTGAAGGTGGCACAAAACAGGAGGCAGCAAGTGGCAGTGGCTCCATGGAACATGAACCTGCTGTCCACTCTCAGGATGACAGCGTTCCTGCTCCCACCCCTGCCACTCTGCCAGTGCCCTTGCTGTTGCCTGTCAGCCAGCCAGCCCACTCCCTGTAGAGTATTAAAACTTTATCCAAGAATAGGAAACCTCCAAAAACAGGTACAAATGCACCAGCAGCCAGAATAAATAATCCACCAACTAACCTGTAATTCCTGCATGATCCCTTTAAATAGCGCTGGTGGTGGTGGGGAGGGGTCCTTCATGCTGTTTAAGTCCTGTTCAGCTGTGCAAGGTTAAGACTGGAGCGTGGGGTTCCAAATAACAGCGGTCCCTTTAAATCAGCGCTGCACATTGATTCGCGTCATCATCTCCCAACTTTACATGCTGCTAGCGGTCGTTAGGTGCGCGCGCGCAAATTCCTTTACCAAGATGGCATCCTGCATACTTCACGGCATCTCGGACGCCATTTTCAGAGCTTAGGTGAGTTACACGACCCAATGTCGCTCCCTGTTACTTTTACGTCTCTGCTCATGCACTTGTTTGTGCATGCTCAGTTGTTTTTGTGTTATAATTGGTGCTCTGAAATTCACCCCACAATATAAAGCAGGACAGATTCTACAGCTTCAGGTGCTTCAGCATATTATATTACTACCTCTACTAGAAGACAGCTATAAACTTCTCATAATCTGCTCAAAGTCTAAGATATCACTGGAAATTCATTAGAAATGCCCTGTAATATATCTCAGGTCTCTTTATTCTCAACAAACCTCTCAATTACATGAACCCTTCCTCCTGATCGCTGTCAAATAATTCTGTTAGAAGATGCAGGTGTATCAGAAAAGAACAGAGTCAGATATGATCCCCTCATGGTGAATATTCTTCTAAGCTCACAGACATTAACAATTGGAACTTGGCCAAGGTACTGGAAGGCTGAGAGGCCTTTTGTAACTATTCCTCACTGTGAGTTGCTGTCTTCAGGAGAGGAGGGAAATAAAATGTAAAATACTGTCCTATACAACCAGAGATACAAAAGGAATAATCTTGCAACTCTAAGGAGAATTGTAAGATATTTAAGATCCTAGTATATTCCATTTTCGTATCACAGCAGATTAGTTGCCTTCACTGTTTAACAAAGCAAAAAAAAATATTTAATTGAAGACAACTGACACTTTATCACTCGTGCGTTATAAAGTTATCACCAGAAGACAAAAAAATTACACAAATACTTACTGTACGTCCTCTATTAATTTGCAGATTTTTTTGGCTTCTTGGTTTGGAATATTAACCTTGATAGAAAAATTTTAAATATTCCATTGATTATATTCTTGACTTTAACTCCTTCCTCTGTACCACATACCACTCCCAGTCTGAAAAGTGGATTAGTTCTATGGCCTCTGCTGATACTGCACTTGGGACATTCCTTAGAGTTGTATGAGAGTGGCCTATGATAACTTGCCATTCATTTTTCATGATTCACTGTAAAGAAGCACCTGAAATTTCTAAAATTAATGAGGGCTCCAAATGAATGCACCAGAAAGGATTTAAATAATGTCATGCTCTAGGAGGTATTTCATGGTCAAGTTTCAGTGTTGGGAAGTCCAGTTCTATAACTCATACATATATCACAATCTGGGTCAGAATGAGAGACAGAAAATCAAAATATAAATAAAAGAATGTTATGTGACATACCTTTGGAAATAACGACTCTCTTCTCCAATTAAGAGGCCTTTCTCATATCCTCCTTTAGAATGGTTGATACGAGCAGAGCAGGGGAGCTTCTTTGGTTTGTAACAGAACCAGGGCTCCCCAGTCCTGAGATCAGTAAAGTTACAGAGCGGTTTAGTTTGAGGCAAACAAAGATTACACACAGTGGTCTCTGAAGTACCCCCATATTTGAAGGTACTTTTAAAATACACTCTATCTGGCCGTTCCTTGCGTAGCCTTTCAAGTGCTTGGATCCCTTCACTGGGATGAACCAAGGAAACAGACACTTCAACTTTCCCTGGCCAAGATAAATTAAAATTGATATAGTAAAATCCATTTTGGTTATCTATGACAGTTCCTGCTGAACCTGCTTTTAAAGCTGGGGTGTGGATCCGACCTTGGAGATAGTCACCCCCATATTGCTTTGGGTGTCCTTCAAAATCAAACATACGCAGCATCACTTGTAATTGATCTCCAACATAGAAAGTCTTTGCAGAATTTAAAATAACAAAGTGAACATGTGATGGGTCACTGCTTTTCAGAAAGGGCACAACAGGGTTGGGTGGTTTTGGCCATTCAATCATTTTCATAAGAAATGTCTTCTCTGACCTCTCTTCAGGGGTGAAGCTCTGATTCTGGTAGCCACACTGCACCAATTTGTGTCTCCCAGGGGTCTTCCTTGTTTTCACTTTCTGCCCCATTGTCGGATAAAACTTTGGAGTTGGATAACTCCTCCATTTGGAATCTGATCCAGAAATTGAATATTTATCATACTATGAAAAGGAAGAACATTTTTAATGAATATATTTCCTGTTGCCATCGTATACATGTTATTTCCTAACACACATCCTCCTCCAGTCAAAAAAGAAGCAATGAAAGGTAGTTCAGATCACAGACTTCTTCAGGATTGCTACACCATAATTAGCGAAGAGAAAATAGGTCTGTAGAAAGTCTGGCCATGGACTCCCAGACATCTCAGTGAGCTTATCCAGACAATGTCTGAAGCTTACCAGACCAGGAAAGTTCCAGGTTTAATCCCCAGTGTGTGCAGAGTTTGCCTCAGCACAATGATGGGAAAAATATATAATCAGTCAGTGCTCCCACTCCTGATCACTATCCATTGACTCCCGTTGGTAAAGCATGAGTGGCATAGGGTGGGAACAGGATTGGGCTTCACTATTATGCCCTCTTACAGGTCAGGTAGCCTGCTAGCACTCACTGTCAAGGCTAAATAATGATAAATATTTGGTCGAAGTACTGGATGACACCAGCTTGTCACCCAAGGAATGCCCTTCATAATCTTGAGAGCTTTAATTAGTTCAGTTTCCTTTACATGAGCACCCTTAACAATTTGAAACACTCAGTCAGTAATGTTTGATAAGCGCCAAGGACTCTGCCACCAGTGAATAACACAGCTTAATTGTGCAGAGAACTTAAGACAGACGGGCAGACTGAAGATTCATGGACTTCAATCAGTTGGCACGATCTCAGTTCTTTAATACAGTGCACATTTGCCTTGCTGTTAACATGTTACAAAAGAGAAACTCAGAAACAACACTTACAATTCAAAAGGTTTAAAATTGGATAATGTTACCCCTTTAAAATCAGGTCAGTTACTATTTAAGTGCAGCACTAAAGGACACCAGGGGCAGTGAATTAAAACTGGCACTTCTTATTTATGCTTCAGCACTCAGTAGGAAGACACAAATTTAATGCTTCTACGCTGCTCAGATCCCTGTGTAACTCTGCAGCGGGGTGCAGCAGAAGCTACAGTGTCTACTTGCAGAGGTCATGATGTGGAGATGCCGGTGATGGACTGGGGTTGACAATTGTAAACAATTTTACAACACCAAGTTATAGTCCAGCAATTTTATTTTAAATTCACAAGCTTTCGGAGATTTTCTCCTTCCTCAGGCAAATGTTTGCCTGAGGAAGGAGAAAATCTCCGAAAGCTTGTGAATTTAAAATAAAATTGCTGGACTATAACTTGGTGTTGTAAAATTGTTATACTTGCAGAGGGGTGAAGGGGAAGGGGAGGAGAGAAAAAGGACAAGGCGTCCTCTTCAGACTACTGTTGTGCACCTCCTAGCAGGTGGCCAAAGAAAGCACGGGCAGAGGTCTGAAACACAATGCTCACCATACAGTAAGAATACATAACCAAGCAGGACCCAAAAAGGGTGAAAACCCAACACTTGTTTCAAGAGACAACAACAGAAATATGACCACATTGATACTTTCCATTTGGAACATGTGGTCCATGAAAGATAAACCATCACATTTTTAAACACTGCTACTTTGAACCTTGGTCAACATGATGGTTATACCACGCTACACACCTTTATATTACGCAAGTTTAGAATCAGCAGCAGCACTGTCATCAGTACCAACAACGTGAAAAGGGACCGGGGTATGGAGCTGGGAAGAGAAGTTTTTTTTGTGACTTGTTCATCCATACTGGAAGGTCACCGTGCACCAGTGCATAATCAGTCTGTTTAGCACTTCTGCTCTGTAAATCTGCAACAAAAAAGGGCTAAATAAATTTAAGATCAACAAATCATTGGGACTTGATGGAATCCATTCGAGCATCCTGAGGGAAGCCTCTAACTATAATTTCCCCAAATCCTCTAGATTGTAAAATTGTGCCAGAGGACTGGAGGGTGGCAAATGTTGCATCCCTCTAAAAAAGAGATGGGGATAAGCCAGGTAATTATAGGTCAGTCGGTCTTACTTCAGTTGTTGGTAAACTATTAACCTATATCAGTAAGCACTTGGAGAAACATGAGTTAACAAGGCCAGTCGGCACCAATTTCTTAAAGACAGGTCAGGCTTGACCAACCTGATGGAATTAATTGAAGAAATAACAAAGAGCATACAGAATGGACATGCAGTTGATGTTGTTTATACGGATTTACAAAAAGCATTGGAAAAAATACCACATAAGAGACTGATAGCAAAGATAATGGCATATGAACTGAAGGGATCATGGCCACATGTGCAGAGAGATGGTTGGAGAACAGAAAACAAAGGCTAGGAGCAAAACGAATTTTCTAAAACTGAAAAGATGTGTTAAGTGGCATTCCACAGGCGTCTCCTTTGGGGCCTCATGGCATTACACAAGGGAGAAGCCAGATTTCCTTCTCAGTTGAGGGGTGGGTCGGGGGAGCGCATCGGATATCATCATTGATTCAAATTCCTATGATTATCACCTTCTGCTTAACGTTGGCCAGTGGATGTATTTACTGATTTCTATTGCTGCCGCCAGGGGATTTAAATGAGCATGAGTATCTGATTACTTTCTGCACTTCCAGACTTTGCTTGTCACGCTCCCTACTCCATAGGCCACTAGGTGAGAGTATTTTTGTTGAGATGACAAGGATTTTAAGAGGCACCAAATCATTTTGGGATGATCACGGCTATCCATTTAAAATAAGATGTAGCTTGCGTCAGGGACATTTAAGCTCGGACTCACTGCTGACGGCTCTTCACATTGCTGCTTACAGCTTCGCCCGAAAATGTGTCTTGGGGAATTTTTGGGGTTTCACTTTTTGCTGAATAGACAAAATTTAAGCTGAAGGGTTAGATTCATGGTACATTTAGGAAGACTTAATCAAAATAAGCTGGAGCAATGCCACAATCCAATGTCCGTAGGAGGAAGCAGAGTACAGCAGTCTGTCACATAACATTGGGGGAAGGTCATAGGTAGACTAGCAGGAAGGGCAGCTCAGTGACAAATGCAGAAAAATGTGAATTAATACATTTTGGAAGTAAGAACACAGAATACACCTTAAATGGCAGGATTTTAAATGGAGTAGAGGAGCAGGGGGACTTTGGTGTGCAGATTCAAAGCTGGCAGTGCAGGTAGATAAAAAGCATCAAAATGGCGAGCAGAATCCTTTTGTTCCTAGAGGCATGAAATACAGGAGCAAGGAGACAATGTTGAACTTGTACAAGAACTTAAATACGTTGCTTTGGAGTAGTATGTAGAATTGGAGGCACCCCTTTATAGGAAGGATACAAAAGCAATGAAAAGGTGCAGCACAGATTCACTAGAACGTTATTGTTATGAAGAGAGACTTCAGAAGGCTTTTTCTCCCCCACCAGAGGAGACAAGATTAAGGGTGTGACTTGATATAGGTTTTCAAAATTAAGAAGTGTTATGACAAGGTATGTTATACAGAAATTACAACATGAAAACAGATCATTTGGCCCAATCATTCTCTGCTGATGTTCAAATTCTACACAAGCAGTAGTCCTAATCCCATGTACCAGTTTTGTTCTCTTATCCTTTTACTCCACTTTCCTTCAACAACTACCCTTCACTTGACATGTGAATGACTGTAGTGACCACCCCCCACCCTTCCCAAAGACTTTCCTTTTTATGTCTTCTTTGGTTCCCTTGTACTATGGTTTTTCTACAACGTGTTTCGTTTTTACTTTGCTTGTTACTCCTGAATACTTTACTAGTAGTTTTAATGCTCATTCCCTCCTTCTGGTGAACATTGATGGAATCATTATGCTAATCTGAAATGGGCATTCATCAGCTCTACTGCTGATCAATTTTCTTCCCTAGCCTTTCAACTTTTCTTCATCTCCCCACCTTTAAACAGTTCCCTTCCCTGAAGGATATTAGTGCACCAGATATGCTTTTATGACAATCTGGGATAGTAATAAATTGTTTCTACTGATTGGCCAAATGGTAACATGAGGATACATTGATTGGATGACAGGAAGGGAGCAGACAGAAGATAAAGGTCTGAACAGCACCAAGAGAAAAAAAAAGATAGAAGTAATGGGCTCAGTCCAGAAAGGCAGACAAAATGGGCACAGGGAATATTCAGGTTGCATCGGCACGGCAAAGATTAGGAGAGACATATCCTGGACATAATCAGAGGACTGGGAGGAGACAATATGAGAGAGTCCACAGTTAAACTCTGAGGTAATTGTGGGATGAAGTTGACTTGTAGACAGGGTGGAGTCAGCTTGGAGCATTGACAAACCAATGTCTAGGTTTGGAGAAAGTTGTGGAGAGGGAAAGAATCCAGGAGCTGTTCAAGGGGTAGAGTACCAGAGGTGGATGTTGTCCAGAGGAAACAGAGCGTTGAGAAGGAGTGGAATCAAGCATGAGCCATCAGATGTTGATACTGGTGTCCAGCGAAGGTGCGTAGTGGCCTCAGGTGTTAGGAATGCGCACCAGTAGACCCAGAATACCAGCAGAGGAGCGAGGAGGAGTGGAAGAGAAACCTAAGAACCAACAGCAGTGAAGTCCAGAGAGCCGGGAGGGTGAAAGGTAAATCCACAGATGAGGGGCCTGCTCTAGATCTGCAATTCCTGCTTCTTCATCACCAACTCTGTTCCGGTATTAATCCTGCACAAGCACAGAGACACCCACTCTGGAGGGAGTAGTTATTGCGTCAGAAGGATTTTCAGCAGGTGAAGCACGATAGAGCTTAAGGACCTGGAAATGGCAGAAGGGGAGAGTGTCATTGCTTCACAGAAGATGGAGAAATGACCATCCGCAGTTGAGAAACCTAGGGACTGAGATCTCAGTGATGAGGAGCTATGATGAGGAGCATGGAATACTTGTGCAGGCAGTGGAGATGGTGGCTATGCATATCATTGAGATGATGGAGAAGTGGGAGGAGTCCACTACCCGCATCTGAAACACATTGCAGGAAATTTCTCACATCATGCAGAACACCCTGGGGAAAGTGGCAGTCCAAGGAGGTTCTGCAGTAACAAGGCAACAGGAGGAAGTAGTGGCTTGCAGAGTGGAAGCACACCACTGCTTCAATAGATGCCTTGAAGGTCAGCTTCAATGCCCCACTTGCACAGCAGTTCCAAGACCTGGTTGGGACCATTCTGTCTGTAATGATACCGACCAATAGCATCTCTGAGCCTGCACCCTGTACCAGTGGGCATAGATGTCACGGTCTTGCCCAAGGGTGGCAATGAACCAGCACCTTAAGGTTCCCCCCTTCAAGGCCCGCACATGACAGAACTTCAGACGTGGGCCTAGTATCTCTTGACACTACATGAGAACGGCTACCAGAAGCTAGTCGCTCTGGGACAGCTGACTGACTGAAGTGAGTCACTTCAGGCTCCAAGGCAACCATCTTAGACACCCACTGCGCAACCTCACCTCACTCAGGAAGCACATCATAGAAGTTGTAGACTAGGACCCAGTAAGTAAGTTAGCTAGCACAAAGGGTAGGCACAGTTTTAAGAAGTAGTTGTAGATAGGGTGAATTGAATGTTTGGCAGCTTTGGGTAAATGCTGTCCTGCAAAGTAAACAAGGCTTAACCACAGAGTTTTTGCATCTTTTACAGCTAGGTAATGTCAGGGGAACTATAAGCTTTACTCTTATGAAGGAAACAGGCAGGAAAGTGTGAACTGACTTTATTTTGTGTGTCAGATAAGTTGTGTCCTCCTTTCTTTAGCTGCTGGCTGATCTGTTCCACAATCTCCCCTTCCTATGCAGCTTCCTTATACTGTGGAGATGGACGTCTTCATCACCCCTTCAGCTTCCGGATGCAGCAAGCCTTTCTTCATTGTGATGTTATGTAGTACACAAGCTTCAATAAAGAAAGAAATGAACTTGAATTTATACAGGATCATTCGCAACCTCAGGACATCCCAAAGCACTTTACAGCCAATGAAACCCGGGTTTAACGTCTCATCCGAAAGACACCACCTCCGATAGTGCAAGACTCCTTCCGGAGTGGGACTTGATCCCGCAACCTTCTGATTCCGAGGCAAGAGTGCTACCACTGAGCCAAGGCCAACACCTAAACTTGCATTGATATAGCACTGGTCACAGTCTCAGGATATCCCAAATTGCTTCATAGCTAATGAATTACTCTTAAAGTGTAGTCACCGTTGTAAGTTGGGGAAAAGCGGCATCCAATTTGTGCACAGCCAGGACACCAAGAGAAATGTCTTGCTCTTCTTTTGAAGTATTATTGGATCTTTTAAATCCACTTGAGGGCAGACAGGACATTGGTTTAACATCCCATCTGAAAGACAGCCCCTCTGCCAATGCAGCGCTTCCTTAGTACTGCACTGAAGTGACAGCCTAGATGATATGCTCATGTCTCGGGGGCGGGGCTTAAACCCAAAACCTTCTGTCTCAGAAGCAAGAGTGCTACCAGTGAGCCTAGGCTGAACACCAATACTGGGACTCTTGCTGGGTTGTATTGCAGGGCTCCACCAGATTTGTTAATTGCACCTAACACAAGACGTCAGAATTCTGATAAGCTGCTCTATCACACTTCTTGCACTGATATGAGCCTCATTATATCTGTGGTTCCTCTCAGTTTAAGAAGCCTTCCTGGAGTCATAAGCCATGAATGCAGGGGAAAGCCTTGAACACCAATCAACCACCCTAATACATGACTTTGAATCATCAGGGCTGGTATGGTAGATTGTCACATGATGAAAGCATCATCGCTACTTCTTGGGTAGTGGACATTTAAGTGCAGGATAAGGTGATTGGAATTGAACACTAGCACATTAATTCTGTTCATGAAACTGAAGGGGTTGTCATATGGGGCTTTGAGTGGCCCATGCATATTGCCAATTGCTCCATGAATCTGTGTGAACACTACCAGTCAGTAGGACACTGTCTCTGGCTTCATTGAGAGGGAAATAAAATGCACAGCCTGTCTAAAGAGAGCATCACTGTCCTTCTTTATGCAACGATGCGCTATTGCTTGACTTATGTGGCAAAGGTCACCAGATGTTGCCTGGAAGGATCCAGTGGCAAAAAAATTCAAGGCAGTGGCGACACTGACTGGTACAAACTATGCTGTTCCCCTGATGGGAGGTTTTCAACAGCAGTTGACATATCCACAATAGCCTATGGGGTGGCGGGGGGAGGTGGAGCACAGCTTTGAAGCACTGATGTGTAGAGAAATCTAACTAAGACCTTCTTCGTTTATAAACCTTGATGAGTGGGTACCTGAATGTAGGGAATAGACATCTTTTGTATGCCCTAATCTAAGAACCTCCAATCTAGTCTCTTCCATATCCTCCTCCTCTTCATAATATAGGAATACAGGGATTCGCATTGGGAAATCAGTGTCCCCAGCAAAAGGTGACTGAACAGGGCAGTAAAAGTCTTGACAGTCCTTTCAGAGCACCGAACAACTAAAACTGATATGCAGGCAAATTAGAACCAAGCTTTGGATGTAGCAAACAAAATGTCCTTCTCAATACAGTATCTGCCTTGGGCATATCGCTTTGCAGCTCATACTGCCACATATATAGAGACAGCAATAATTTGCATTGGGTTTGAGGGGAAAGTTGGGAAAAATAGAGTGGGGAGGGTTAGCCATGCCCACTTAACCCCATTTAAATGTTACAGGATGGCCTACCGGTGAGCATTAAAGAAAAATTACACTATTTCTACAGGATAATTCTGGTATAGTTTACTGTTGTACTTGAGGCTGTAACCATTACCACCTCATTTTACACAGTCTTGTGGCCCAAAATTGCACAAAAAGTCTAGTAAAATCAAAGGATGCAGTATGAATAAGGAGAGCAGTAAGGACACATCATGAGGTGTGAAGGGCAGTAAAGAGAGAATGCCATTAACAATTTGCAGAAAGATTTAGATCAGTAATGCATTCAGGCAGCAAATGAAATTTAATACAGCAAATGTAAAGTTGGGTTGTAAAGTGCAAAGTTTTCACTTTGGGCAAAAAAATTAAACAACATAGGGTGACTTCAAGAGAGATCTGGAAGCAACAACAGACATTTTCAATGTCAGGACAATGTGGAGAAGTAATTAAAAGAGCATTGGGACACATAGCCAGAATAGTGGAGTATAAAGAAAGGATGGATAAACTCACATTTATAAAGCCCCTTATCACGTCCTCAGAATGTCCAAAAGCACTGTACAACTGATGGAATTGTTTTGAAATGCAGTTTCTGTTCTTACATAGGCAAACACAGATTTCTACTACCCTTTGTGTGAAGAAATGCTTCTTGATTTTACACCTGAATAGCCTGGCTCTAATTTTATGATTATGGATCTGGATTCCCCCACCAGAGGAAATAATTTATCTTTATCTACCCTAACGAATCCTTTCATCATTTTAAACTCCTTGGTTGGATCACCCCTCAATCTTCCATACTCAAGGGAATACAAGATAAGTTTATGCAACCTGTCCTCGCAATTTAAGCTGCAGCGATATTCTGGTTAACACACTGCACCCTCTCCAAGGTCAATATATCCTTCCCGAGACGGGATGCCCAGAATGGAACGCAGTACTCCAGATGGGGTTTGACCAAGGTTCTATACAACTGAAGCATAACTTCCACCCCTTTGTATACCAGTCCCCTTTAGATGAAGACCAACATTCCATTAGCCTTTTAGATTACTTTTGTTCCTGTGCACGAGCTATTAGTGATTTGTGAACAGGCACACCCAAATCCCTTTGCTACTCCACAGCTCCTAGTTTCACACCATTAAGAAAATATTCTGGATGTGTCTTTCTCAGATCCCTCAATTCCCCACAATGAAGTCCATCTGCCTTAGTTTTGCCTCTAGTAAATATTACCGTCTTGGAGGTCCTGCTTTTTAATCTAACACATCACTTCAAGACCTCCATCCTGTTCTTCACTATGTAATTAGTATCAACATGAACCAAGCCTTCAGGCTGCTCAGCATTCCTTTCCAGATTCTCCTCCACCTGCACCATTATGGCCCTTATACTGGTACGTGGGATGCAACAGACCATTTGTGAGTTTCCTTTTTTGACATTATCACTTCTTTTACGCTAGGTAATCACTTGTTCGATAGAGCCATGACGTTGCCTGAGATTTACCTCCCTGTGTTGCTATTCTCAACAATCAAACAACTTCAGATCCCTAGGAATCCTCAATCCCTCCCTACAGATGGTCACCCATTTCTCCTTCCTCACTATTCCTCTCTAGTTATGGGATAACCACCTCCTGGAATGTACATTCCTAGAATCCTGTCTCCTTCCATACAGTACAAAGTTTCTCCAACTGAATCTCAAGCTTAATAACTTTAAGCTTGAGTGAATCCACCTGGAGACATTTCTTCCATTTGTGGTTTCCTAGACACTCTTATCTTCCAGAAACTTCCACAAAACACTAGCCTCGTCTGTCCAGCCATGTAATTATATAATCTCAGCAGGGGAACTAAATTTTTTTTTTGTAAAAGAGCGCCTCACTTTTTTCATGCAAATATTTGCTCTATTTCAATGCAGTACTCCACATGGGGTCTGACCAAGACACGGTACAACTGAAGCATCACTTCCTCACTTTTGTAATCCGACCCCTTGACATAAAGGCCAACATTCCATTAGCCTTATTGATTGATTTTTGTACCTGTCCAGTAGCTTTTAATGACGTGTGTATATGGACACCCAAATGGCTTTGTTCCTCCACAGTTCTTGGTTTCTCACCATTTAGAAAATACTCTGATGTGTCTTTCTTGGATCCAAAGTGGATAACCTCACACTTCCCCACATTAAACTCCATTTGCAAAAGCTTTACCCACTCAGTTAATCTGTCTGTATCCCTTTGTAACTTCCTGCTGCCAATTTAGTGTCATCTGCAAAATTGGACCATGTAGCGCCCGTTGTTTCAGCGCTACGCAGCCTCCTGAAGTGCCAAGATGGCATCTTGGCTGCGCACACACGTTTCCAGCGTGACGTGTGATGGACGCCATCTTGGAATAGGTATTAGCGCAGGCGCAAATATCGAACGCCGGCAGCATGTAAAACAAGGAGAAAATGGATACAATGCTGATTTAAAGTGATAAATCCCCAAATGGTGTCTAACGCTCAACTCAATGCACAGTCTTAACCACAACAGCAAAGGCTATGGGCCCCGTCAACATCCCGGCTGTAGTGCTGAAGACTTGTGCTCCAGAACCAGCTGCGCCTCTAGCCAAGCTGTTCCAGTACAGCTACAACACTGGCATCTACCCGACAATGTGGAAAATTGCCCAGGTATGTCCTGTCCACAAAAAGCAGGACAAATCCAATCCGGCCAATTACCGCCCCATCAGTCTACTCTCAATCATCAGCAAAGTGATGGAAGGTGTTGTCGACAGTGCTATCAAGCGGCACTTTCTCACCAATAACCTGCTCACAAATGCTCAGTTTGGGTTCCGCCAGGACCACTCGGCTCCAGAACTCATTACAGCCTTGGTCCAAACATGGACAAAAGAGCTGAATTCCAGAGGTGAGGTGAGAGTGACTGCCCTTGACATCAAGGCAGCATTTGACCAAATGTGGCACCAAGGAGCCCTAGTAAAATTGAAGTCAATGGGAATCAGGGGGAAAACTCTCCAGTGGCTGGAGTCATACCTAGCACAAAGGAAGATGGTAGTGGTTGTTGGAGGCCAATCATCTCAGCCCCAGGGCATTGCTGCAGGAGTTCCTCAGGGCAGTGTCCTCGGCCCAACCATCTTCAGCTGCTTCATCAATGACCTTCCCTCCATCATAAGGTCAGAAATGGGGATGTTCGCTGATGATTGCACAGTGTTCAGTTCCATTCACAACCTCTCAAATAATGAAGCAGTCCGAGCCCGCATGCTGCAAGACCTGGACAACATCCAGGCTTGGGCTCATTAGTGGCAAGTAACATTCGCGCCAGACAAGTGCCAGGCAATGACCATCTCCAATAAGAGAGTGTCTAACCACCTCCCCTTGACATTCAATGGCATTACCATCGCCGAATCCCCCACCATCAACATCCTGGGGGTCACCATTGACCAGAAACTTAACTGGACCAGCCACATAAATACTGTGGCTAGAAGAGCAGGTCAGAGGCTGGGTATTCTGTGGCGAGTGACTCACCTCCTGACTCCCCAAAGCCTTTCCACCATCTACAAGGCACAAGTCAGGAGTGTGATGGAATACTCTCCACTTGCCTGGATGAGTGCAGCTCCAACAACACGCAAGAAGCTTGACACCATCCAGGACAAAGCAGCCCGCTTGATTGGCACCCCATCCACCACCCTAAACATTCACTCCCTTCACCATCGGCGCACAGTGGCTGCAGTGTGTACCATCCACAGGATGCACTGCAGCAACTCGCCAAGGCTTCTTCGACAGCACCTCCCAAACCCGCGACCTCTACCACCTAGAAGGACAAGAACAGCAGTCACATGGGAACAACACCACCTGCACGTTCCCCTCCAAGTCACACACCATCCAGACTTGGAAATATATCGCCGTTCCTTCATCGTCGCTGGGTCAAAATCCTGGAACTCCCTTCCTAACAGCACTGTGGGAGTATCTTCACCACATGGACTGCAGCGGTTCAAGAAGGCAGCTCACCACCACCTTCTCAAGGTCAATTAGGGATGGGCAATAAATGCCAGCCTCGCCAGCGATGCCCACATCCCATGAACGAATTTTTAAAAAATCCATCTGATTATGTCTTAGATCGCCTGGAGGAGGCTCCACCCGTGCTATTTAAAGGGATCATGCAGGATTTACAGGTTAGTGGCTGTTTCTGGCTGCTGATGTATTTGTAACTGTTTTTGGAGGTGTCCTAGATTTGAATACTAGTACGCGGGGACATTGCCTAACATTTAGAGCCAGGACGTGCAGGAGTGAAGTTAGGAAATGCTTCTACACACAAAGGGTGGGAGACGTTTGGAATGCTCTTCTGCAAATGGCAGCTGATGCTAGCTCAATTGTGAATTCTAAATCTGAGATTGATAGATTTCTGTGAAACAAGGGTATTAAGGGATATGGGGCTGAGCTGGGTATATGGAGTTAGGTCACAGGTCCACCATGATCTCATTAAATGGCGGAACAGGCTCGAGGGCTAAAAGCCACTGCCACTTGCTGCCTCCTGTTATGCACCACCTTCTCCTGAATGATGTGCCTGTCATGGTTGAATAGCTGTCAGCGTGTGTGGCCTGGGAGTTGTGGGTGGGTGGCTTGCAACAGTGGCAATGTGCAAGGGTGAGAGGAAGCATCTGATTGGAAGAGATGGAAAGAGTTTGTTGGTGCGTGGGTGATGGGGGGTGTAATGCGTGGAGCGGTGGATGCAGCTAGTGATGCAGTTGGTAGGAAATGCCACTTGACCTCACTCACCTTGACCACTCGTGTCAAAGCATTGAACTTCTTCTTGCACTGCATCCATGTTCGTGGTGCCGTGCACCTGGCCTTGACTTCATCCCCCGCTGCCTTTTGAGCATATGTCTGGGGAGGGCCTACTGATGTGCTCCCCCCCCATTTTCAACCCATGTCGCAAGGTCAAAGATATTTGGGGGACTCAAAATGCAATTAGTGCGAGGCTAGGTGAGTTAGTGTATCAGGATAATTGGCAAAAGAACCAGGGGGAAGATGAGAATTTTTTTAAGCAATAAGCTGTTCTGATCTGGAATGCACTGCCTGAAAGGGTGATGGAAACAGATTCAATAGTGACTTTCATAAGGGAATTGGATACATACTTGAAGAAAGAAAACTGCAGGTCTATGGGGAAACAGCAGGGGAGTGAGACTAATTAGACAGCTCTTTCAAAGGGGCGGCAGAGTCACAATTGAACAAATGGCCACTTTCTGTGCTATATGATCCTATGAAAAAGTTAATCCTCTTCTCATCGTTGAGTTTTCTTATGCATGTTCTTAAGGTTATACATTAAAAATATACTGTGCAGCAACTGCCATGTGGATCAGGTTGCGCATAACTACAAAATGAAGTGGGGGCGAGGGTGCACACAGGCGAGCACAGGAGGGAGGGAGAGGGCGAGCGAGCAAGCAATTAAATTACTCTAGCAATGGCATTTCTGGTAGCCTCCTTATCTGATGTTGGTGCTCGATTGCCACCATCAACCAATATTTTCTCTTCGCTTGATATATCCAATGGATTTTGGACTTTGTTTGTAGCCAGAGTAACAAGCTGTTTACTTTTTGGTACTCTGCCGCTGGACGCAAGTTACTACAGGATTTCCATACTTCCCTCATTTTGTTTATCCTTCATCCTGCGTGTAATCTGCTGATTACAGTTACAGTCATATGCAATAAAAACAGAAAATACTGGAGAAGCTCAGCAAGTCAGATAGCATCTGTGGAGAAGTTCTGACAAAAGGTCTTCGACCTGAAACGTTAACTTTCTTTCTCCACAGATGCTGCCTGACTTGCTGAGCTTCTCCAGCATTTTCTGTTTTTATTTCAGATTTCCAGCATCCACAGTGATTTGCTATTGATACAGTCATGTGAAACTGTGTAGAAGATTGAGTTAAATCAATTGCAGTAGGTCAATTTAGAGCACAGTCTTTTAAAATTACTCACAAACAGCATGTTTGAAACCATTTGCCCTCTAAACTAATTCTGCTGTGGCCAACTTCACCCTAGGCTTGTCAGCAAAATTGAAGCACAAGGAATAAAAGGGGCAGTAGCAGCATGGTTACGAAATTGTTTCCTGTCACTTAGCCAGAGTAGTGGTGAACAGTTGTTTTTCGGACTGGAGGGAGGTATACAATGGTGTTCCCCAGGGGTCGGTACTAGGACCACTGCTTTTCTTGACATATATTAATGACTTGGACATAAGAACATAAGAAATAGGAGCAGGAGTAGGCCAATCGGCCCCTCGAGCCTGCTCCGCCATTCAATAAGATCATGGCTGATCTGATCCTAACCTCAAATCTAAATTAATGTCCAATTTCCTGCCCGCTCCCCGTAACCCCTAATTCCCTTTACTTCTAGGAAACTGTCTATTTCTGTTTTAAATTTATTTAATGATGTCGCTTCCACAGCTTCCTGGGGCAGCAAATTCCACAGACCTACTCCCCTCTGAGTGAAGAAGTTTCTCCTCATCTCAGTTTTGAAAGAGCAGCCCCTCATTCTAAGATTATGCCCCCTAGTTCTAGTTTCACCCATCCTTGGGAACATCCTTACCGCATCCACCCGATCAAGCCCCTTCACAATCTTATATGTTTCAATAAGATCACCTCTCATTCTTCTGAACTCCAATGAGTAGAGTCCCAATCTACTCAACCTCTCCTCATATGTCCAACCCCTCATCCCCGGGATTAACCGAGTGAACCTTCTTTGTTCTGCCTCGAGCGCAAGTATGTCTTTTCTTAAGTATGGACACCAAAACTGTATGCAGTATTCCAGGTGCGGTCTCACCAATACCTTATATAACTGCAGCAATACCTCCCTGTTTTTATATTCTATCCCCCTAGCAATAAAAGCCAACATTCCATTGGCCTTCTTGATCACCTGCAAACTAACTTTGATTTTCTTGCACTAGGACCCCCAGATCCCTTTGTACTGCAGTACTTTCCAATTGTACAGGGCACAATTTCAAAATTTACAGATGCCAAAAAACTTGGAAGTGTAGTGAACAGTGAGAAGGATAGTGATAGACTTCAAGGCGGCATAGACAGGCTGGTTGAATGGGTGGACACATAACAGATGAAATTTAACACAGAAGTGCGAAGTGATACATTTTGGCAGGAAGAACGAGGAGAGGCAATATAAACTAAATGGTAGAATTCTTAAAGGGGTACAGGAACAGAGAGACCCCGGGGGGGGGGGTTATTTTTGCACAAATCTTTAAAGGTGGCAGGACAGGTTAAGAAAGCGGTTAAAAAAGCTTATGGGATCTTGGGCTTTATAAAGAGGCAAAGAGTGCAAAAGCAACCTTTATAAAACACTGGGTCGGCCACAACTGGAGTATTGTGTCCAGTTCTGGGCACCGCACTTTAGGAAGGATGTGAAGGCCTTAGTGAGGGTGCAGAAAAGATTTACTAGAATGGTTCCAGGGATGAGGGACTTCAGTTACATGGATGGACTGGAGAAGCTGGGGTTGTTCTCCTTAGAGCAGAGAAGGTTAAGAGGAGATTTGATAGAGGTGTTCAAAATCATGAAGGGTTTAGATAGAGTAAATAGAGAAACTGTCCCCATTGGCGGAAGGGTCGAGAATCAGAGGACACAGATTTAAGGTGATTGGCAAAAGAACCAAAGGTGAAATGAGGAAAAACTTTTTTTTAAAAAAAACAGCCAGTGGTTATGATCTGGAACGCACTGCCTGAAAAGGGGGTGGAAGCAGATTCAATTGTGGTTTTCAAAAAGGAATTGGATAAATACTTGAAGGGAAAAAATTTGTAGGGCCACAGGGAAAAAGCAGGGGAATGGGACTAACTGGATTGCTGTTACAAAGAGCCAGCATTGGCTCAACGGGCTGAATGGCCTCCTTTGTGCTGTAATGATTCTATGATTTTTTTCTGAATAGCAAGTCCGCAGGTTACTGACAGTAATTAACCGTTTACTTCTACGCTGTCTGGCGTTGCGAACACAAATTATATCTAAGTAAATGCAGCAAGTGCTTAAATTTTTGATTTTCCAGCAAGAATTCAGTTCGCTCACTAAGGTGCTAAGTGTCAGCCGTGGCTCAGTGGTAGCACTCTTGCCTCAGTCAGTAAGTTGTGGATTCAAGTCCCATTCCAGAGACTTGAGCACACAATCTAGACCGATACTCCAGTGCAGTACTCAGATTGTGCTACACCGTCAGAAGTGCCGTCTTTCAGATGAGACGTTAAACGAGGCCCTGTCTGCCCCCTCAGGTGGATGTAAAACATCCTATGACACTATTCGAAGAACAGCGGGGCTGATCTTCCTGGTGTCCTGGCCAATATTTATCCCTCAACGCAAATCACTAACAGACAGATGATCGGGTCATCACTGTTGTTTGTGGGATCTTGCTGTGCACAAATTGGTTGCCAGGTTTCCTACATTACACCAGTGACTACACTTCAAAAGTACTGCATTAACTGTAAAGTGCTTTGGGATGTCCTAAGGTCATAAAAGGCACTTTATAAATGCAAGCCTTTCTTTCTACAAGGCATCAAATTAAATTACATATCTTTAAAAAGGTTAATCCCAGTTTAACAGTATCCACAAAGATCTTGGAGATTCAGTTCCTGTTTCTCATCGTTTCCACAGCTCATCATAGAGACCGATTCGGCCTTCGTCGCCAATGCAACAGTGGAATTTGGCCCTTTTGGGTGAACAATGGTTTCCTTTCATCTGACTGTAAACCCATTAAATGTGTGTTTGTTTTCCACCAAATAGTGTTCTTTCACCTTCAGTTGCCTTTCTCTATCTTTATTAGGAAGGTGAAGGGTTATTCCAGGGCAGCAAACTTTGACCAGTTATCACACAGAGTGTCTTGCTAATTTAGGCATTCAGGGGAAGGAAAATGTTGTGGGTACCACCAATATTACCAGAGGAAACCGCCATCACTTGCACACAAACTGCTAGACGTGAGACAGGGCAAGAGAAATATATAGATTTAGCAAATTAGAAGACCAGGGTGAGGAATCAGCAAGGCATACAGCACAGCTGTACTTTGTTCTGAAATTTCCTGCTTCCATATGATAATTACAAAGAGCAACTATCTGTTCAAAAAGGCATAGTAGTTCAAACAGCACATATAAGCATGGCCTGGGAGTGATTAGGCCTTGGCATTCAGTCTGTAATAACCCCATTTACCTTCTGTGAAAGCCCAATGGAACATGGCATTTGACCACGGGTTTTCAGCAATTAAATCGATCTAAATCTAGCTGCTGCTTCACCGGTAGCCTCCTTGCGTGATGTTGGTGCTCGATTGTCACCCTCAGCCAGGATTCTCTTCCCTTGATATATACAATGGATTTTGTCTGTAGCTAGGGTGTCTCGATTAATAACAAGCTGTTCCCTTTATGTATAATGCAAGTGGTATTAGTTACCATGGGATTTCCACAAGTTGCTAATTTTGTTTCATTCCTTCATCCTGCATGTTATTTCCTCATTACAGTTATAGAGTCATGTGAAATTGTATGTAGATGATATTGAGATTTAAATCAATTGCTTTTGGTCAATTTAGTGTCCTGTCTTTTAAAGTTACTTACAAACAGCACATTTGAAGCCATTTGCTTTCTAAACTGATTCTGCTGTGGCCAACTTTACCTCTTCTATTTAGCAAGTCCATAGGGTACTGACTAATTGACCCTTTACTGCTATAGACAGCGTCTGGCTTGGCAAACACAAACTGTACGTAAGGAAACGCAGCAAGTACTTCAACTTTTGATTTTCCAGCAAGAATTCAGTTCTATGTTATAAAGGTACTTAGTGTTGTTTTCCTGGAATTTTGACCCTTTTGGGTGAACAATGGTTTCCTTTTATCTGACCGTAAACCCATTAAATATGTGTTTGTTTTCCGCTCGATAGTGTCCTTGCACCTTCCGTTGCCTTTCTCTATCTTTGTTAAGGAGGTAAAGGGTCACACCAGGGCTGCAAATTTTGACCATTCATCGCACAGACTGCCTCGCTCATGGAGGGGGAGGAGTTATGGGTACCTCCAATATTACCAGAGGCGACCCCAATCACTCGCACACAAAGCATGAGAAGTGAAATAGGGACAGAGAAATATAAGATTTAGCAAAATTATAAGACCAGGATGAAGATGTAGCAAAGTGTTAAGTACAGTTGTTAGGGAAGCAGGAAATATCAGAACCATACGATAAATACAAAGAGTAGCAATCCATTCATGAAGGCATAATAGTTCACATAACAAATGCAGCCATGAACTGGGCAATGCCAAAGCACAAGGAGAGATGTGCACAGCGCATGACCTGCCAACAAGTGGACATGGAGGAATGTCAAAAACTTTGAAATTAGCCAAGGAAATGGGTTTGTGGCCAAGGATGGGAAATAAAGATTGGATTATGAGATAGAAAAAAAAGAGACAGAAAGGAAAAGTAAATTAAAAAAATTTTACATTTTAAATTTGACATTTTTAAAATCTCCAACAATTAACACCTGAAAGAATGAGACTCCACACTTTAATAGTTCATTTTCAGTGTCAGAGAGGATGATTGGCAGTAATTAACAATTATCACACCATTAAAAAGGGTACGTGCGCTTGAAATGACAAGACTTAACTTTGTGGCAAGTTTAATTCGTATCCACCGTGCAAATACAGCAACTTCACACCATTCATTGCATTTCAATGTTGAGCCAGACAGCAAAACGCTGTTTTCGCGAAGCTAACAGTGGAGCGGCACAACTCAGACAACAACTTTTGGGTATTGGCATTTAACTGCGCATCTGCTTGTCACCTGAAGTTGCTGTACCATTTACACACAAATAACGGCGAGCGCCATTCACCTAATCGTTATTTTGGCAGCAAATTCTGGCCCATTGAATTCACCCACTAATTTATACTTCCTTCTCAGTCCTTGCACTGATTATTTCTCAATCCTTCAATCTGATTGGTTAGGGAGGTACACATTTGGTTGCCCTGTTCACTCAGGTCCTGGATTCTGTGTTTCCCTCACTGTGCCATTACCAGCTTGCATTTTCAGCAGCTTGCCACACAAAAAATTTTAAAACCTAAACGTGCAAGGGCAATATTTGACAGCACTGTTAAGAGGAAATGGTGTCCAAGGTTGAATATGTGTAGCAATTACCAGCAAATTTAAAAAGGATGCAGCATACCTCTGCCAGAGTCACCACAAGACATAGGGATGACTTCAAAGCACAGGTTCAGTGTAATCTGGGAGACAAGGCAATGTTGCAACTGACGGGAACCTGTCACACTCACTATTTCCAAAGTGGCAAGGTCTCTGTGGTAATCGATATCTTAGATTCAACCATCGTTAAATAGAGAATAACTTCAGGAAAGGGTTTCTAGGACAAGTGGGTATATGTTAATCAGACAAAGGTGTTTGAAGAAGGATAGGAAACATCTGATGTGCATTTTTCCTTACATAGGGCCTCCAACAACTATTTGGAGGATTGGACTTATTGTCAGTCTTCTTTTAATGGCCAGGAGGAGCCTGAACAGTGCCCATTTACTGTGCTAGAACCCAGTAGTGGAGTAGTAGTTGAACCTTTGCTGGTATTCTGTTCAGTGATGTAAAATAGATTTTTTTTTAAAGTGTTAAATGAGACTTGTCACAGGTTAAAGCAGAAATAGCCAAGTTTCAATAAGACAAAGTAAAGTTGATTATGTAATTTTGCATGATATACAAGGGCTAGCAGCAGAAGCACAAACTATTGCTGACATAAAAAGACTGCTCTAAGTGACTGACAAGACCAGTGGTTTCACAGCCTATGGTATGGTCTCTTACAAAATGCTCATGTAGTGCAGTTAGCACAAATCATAGATTATACTGGGTAACACCATTTTCCTCAATATGTTATGAATTTGACTGTTAAGAAATTGGCATGCAGGAAGATCAGAAAGAATTGTACAATCTTGCACAAGTGGTTGCATTGCCCATAGATATCCTCCACAGTTCCTAGCTTCTTGCCATTTAGAAAATACTGATTTATCTTTCTTAGGTCCAAAGTGGATGACCTCATTTCCCCACACTGAACTCCATCTGCCACAGTTTGGCCCACTCACTTAATCGATCAATATCCCTTTGCAAGTTTCTGCTTCCATCGACACTATTTACTGTGTCACCCAACTTGGTGTCGTCAGTAAACTTGGATATATACTCTCTATTCCCTCATCTAAGTCATTTATAAACATAATGCAAAGCTGAGGCCCCAGTACAGATCCCTGGAGGAAACCATTAATCACATCCAGCCAATTGGAGTACACACTCATTATTCCTACTCTGTCTCCTACCTTCTAACCAATTCCCTTCCCATGTCGATGGATTTACTCCAATTCCATGTGCTCTCATTATTTGCGAGCAGTCTCTTGTGTGGAATCCCAGAGGGCTGTGGATGCTCAGTCGTTGAGTATATTCAAGATTGAGATCGATAGATTTTTGGACACTAAGGGAATCAAGGGATATGGGAATAGGGCGTGAAAGTGGAATTGAGGTTGAAGATCAGCCATAATCTTATTGAATGGCAGAGCAGGTTTGTGGGGTCCTATGGCCTACTCCTGCTCCTATTTCTTATGTTCTTATGACTGCCTTCTTGAAGTCCATATAAATAACATCCAGGCATTTCCTTATCTACCACCTTAATTACCTCCTCAAAAAAATTCAATTAGGTGCGTTAGACATGACTTACCCTTTACAAATCCATGCTGGCTTTCTCTGATCAGTTCATGTTTGTCTAAGTGTTCAGTCACTCTGTCCCTAATAATAGATGCTGGTATCTGAGCTGAAATCAACAGAAGAGCAAACTATTAAAAAAAAGTGACTGGACTGTAGCAGGATTTGCAGTCTCGTCTTGACAGGGAATCCTCCAACACTGCTAACATAAGGGTTACCGATAGAAGATATTATCTCAGGCTAAGATAGGTGGTGATTAAGTATAGTTATGATATTGATACTGACCAAATAAATAAGCTTTGATCACTAAATTTGTTCAGAAGAAACAAATAAGCATTTTACGACATACTGTGGTCTGGTGTGGTTGTCACTGGGTGAGAACTAGGATTATAGCCGAGAACTGGACTCAAGATCCCATATTATAAATGTAACTATTTCATATCCCTGACACCATGGCACAATTTGCATATTTGAGAATTGAAAATTGGGGCTAGAGCCTCTGCTATCTCCTCTCTGACTTCTTTCAACAGCCTAGGGTGCTTGCCATCAGGTCCTGCGACATCCACCCACAGCAGACTGGCTCCCCCAAAGGGTACAGGATTCTTCGGGATTCACATGTCCAAACCAAATCTCCATTATAGCTACTATATCTTACCCCCTCCTTAGTTATTGATATTTCTAACAATTTTGTTTTGAATGTTTTGTGCATTCATAAACATAACTCAATGCTGACTCGATTTTTTTTGCAACATTGACCCATTTTTCTTGGTTTAGAATATTCACATTCACAGTGCCGTTCGAAATCTCCCAATTTCTTATGTTCCCATTTGGCCAGCTGCCCCTGCATCCACCTTAAGTTCCCCTCATTTTTTTCAGAAAAATTTCCTTTTCTACAGTTATCAATTACTCTATATCCTACACACTATACCTACATTCTCACTCCCACATTCATTTTTAAAATTAATGCAAAATATTTAACATCTCCACCATACTGATTCTTCATTCTTTTCTATGCTCATATTAAACCTAACTGACTATGTTGTGATTGCTACTTCCCAATCGTTCCACTTTCAGTTATTTGCCCCATTTATTTCCCAGAAATGAATCAATCATTGCTTCTATCATTGTCAGACCAGAAACATACTAATCCACAGGAACGTAGGAACAGGAGTAGGCCATTCAGCCCCTCAAGCCTGTTCTGCCATTCAATTAGATCATGGCTGATCTGTACCTCAATTCCATTTACCAACCTTTGTTCAATATCCCTTGATACCCTTATACTTAACAAAAATCTATCACTCTCAGTCTTGAAAATTTCAACTGACCCAGAATTCACAGCCTTTGGGGGAAAGAATTCCATATTTCCACTCTCCTTTTTATGAAAAAGTGCTTCCTGATTTCACTCCTAAATGGCCTAGCTCTAATTTTAAGATATGCCCCCTTTTTCTTCCCCCCCCCCACCCCCTCTCGATTTCCCCACCAGAGGAAATAGTTTCTCTGTGCCTACCCTATCAAATCCCTTATCATTTTAAAAACTTGATTAGATCACCACCCCACCTTCTAAACTCAGGAGTGCAAAGCAAGTTTATGGAACCTATCCTCGTAATTTAACACTTCAACCCCTGTATTATTCTGGTGTATCTGCACTGTATCCCCTCCAAGGCCAATATATCTTTCCTGAGGTTCAGTGGCCAAAACTGAATGCAGTACTCCAGATGGGGTATGACCAACTAAAGTATCACTTCTTCACTTTTGTATTCCAATACATTCCAAAAATATCCCCCACTTTAACTTTATTCCAGTCTATTTTGGGATAGTTAAATTACCCAGTATTAATACTTTCTGTTACATAGGACATAGGAACAGGAGTAGGCCATTCAGCCCCTCGTGCCTGCTCCGCCATTTGATAAGATCATGGCTGATCTGTGATCTAACTCCATATACCTGCCTTTGGCCCATATCCCTGCCTTTGGCCCATATCCCTTACTACCTTTGGTTGCCAAAAAGCTTTCTATCTCAGATTTAAATTTAGCAATTGAGCTAGTATCAATTGCTGTTTGCGGAAGAGAGTTCCAAACTTCTACCACCCTTTGTGTGTAGAAATGTTTTCTAATCTCGCTCCTGAAAGGTCTGGCTCTAATTTTTAGACTGTGCCCCCTACTCCTAAAATCCCCAACCAGCGGAAATAGGGTGGATAGAGAGAAACTATCTGTTCCCCTTAATATCTTATAAACTTTGATCAGATCACCCCTTAACCTTTGAAACTCCAGAGAATACAACCCCAATTTGTGTAATCTCTCCTCGTAACTTAACCCTTGAAGTCCGGGTATCATTCTAGTAAACCTACGCTGCACTCCCTCCAAGGCCAATACGTCCTTCCGAAGGTGCGGTGCCCAGAACTGCTCACAGTACTCCAGGTGCAGTCTAACCAGTGTTTTGTATAGCTGCAGCATAACTTTTGCCCCCTTGTGCTCTCGTCCTCTAGATATAAAGGCCAGCATTCCATTAGCCTTCTTGATTATTTTCTGCACCTGTTCATGACACTTCAATGATCTATGTACCTGAACCCCGAAGTCCCTTTGGACATCCACTGTTTTTAAACTTTTTACCATTTAGAAAGTACCATGTTCTATCCTTTTTTGATACAAAGTGGATGACCTCACATTTGACTACATTGAATTCCATTTGCCACAGTTTTGCCCATTCACCTAATCTATCAATACCGCTTTGTAATTTTGTGTTTTCATCGACACTGCTTACAATGCCACCAATCTTTGTGTCATCAGCAAATTTAGATATGAGACTTTCTATGCCTTCATCTAAATCGTTAATAAATATTGTGAATAATTGAGGCCCCAAGACAGATCCCTGCGGGACTCCACTAGTCACATCCTGCCAATGTGAGTACCTTCCCATTATCCCTACTCTGTTGCCTTTCGCTCAGCCAACTTCCTAACCAAGTCCGTTCTTTTCCCTCGATTCCATGGGCTTCTATCTTAGCTAACAGTCTCTTATGTGGGACTTTATCAAATGCCTTCTGGAAGTCCATATAAATAACATCCATTGACAATCCCCTGTCCACTACTTTAGTCACCTCTTCAAAAAATTCAATCAGGTTTGTCAGGCACGACCTACATTTCACAAATCCATGCTGGCTCTCTCTGATTAACTGAAAATTCTCAAGGTGTTCTTGCATATCTGTCTGAACTGTCCGTAAATTTTCATCCCTCTCTCATCTCCACTGTTTGGTGGCCTGTATTGCACACCAAGAACCGTACCATTTCCCATTTAAAAAAACTTCCTTAACTCTAGCCATTAGCATTCAGTCTTAAAGCAACCTCCTAGGTCATCTTTATGGTCTCATTCAATTTTTACATTCTAACAATGTCAACCCATATTCTTTTTTTCTCCCCATATCTCACTTGAAAATGTTATAACCAAGAATATTCAGTTCCTAGTCCTGTCCAAACCAAATCTCCATTATAGCTACTATATCTTACCCCCTCCTTAGTTGTTGATATTTCTAACAATTTTGTTTTGAATGTTTTGTGCATTCATAAACATAACTCAATGCTGACTCGATTTTTTTTGCAACATTGACCCATTTTTCTTGGTTTTCTCATTTAATTTTTTTGATATCCCTTCTACAACAGTGCATTGTATTCTACAGCAATGTATGGTATCTTTCACTACCTCATGGAATACAAGCAGAAGGTGTAGCCTAACAGCTTTATTAATCTTGCTCACCCTATCCAGTCTTAAAATTAGACTTTCCCATGGCCTTACCATACTAACTTAAATTCCCCCACTACTGTAGCTACTCTTTCCGCAACATTGGTGCCACCTCGACCCTTCAGTATAGCCTTTCTTTATTCCAGAACCTGTTCAAACGACCCAAGATAGTGAGCCCTTCGCTTCAGAGACTTCAGCACATAATCTAGGCTGAGACTTCAGTGCAGTACTGATGGAGTGCTGCACTATCAGAAGTGCCTTATTTCAGATGAGAGGTTAAACAGAGGCCCTGTCTACCCTCTCAGGTGAATATAAAAGATCCCATGGCATTATTTAAAAAAACAGTAGGGTTGTTCTCCCCGGTGTCCTAGTGAATATTTATCACTCAACGAACATCACAAAAAACAGATTATCTGGTCATTATAGCATTTCTGTTTGGGATCTTGCTGTGTGAAAATTGGATGCAATGTTTCCTACATTACAACAGTTACTGTACTTCAAAAGTACTTAATTGGCTGCAAAGCACTTTGGAATGTCCTTAAATCGCAAAAGGTGCTATATAAATGCAAGTCTTTCTTTTTTCTTTAAATTTCCATTTTGCTATATTTCTTCTTATACCACACGTCTGAACTTTTCTAACTCGTGAGGCACCTTATTGCGTACACAGAAGGCCACGGGACAGTTAACCAAACATTTAGCCTGCATGCAGTAGAAATACCAAATACTTACTCAATCAACTAGGGGATGGACATGATCCTTTCCGATGCATTAATCAATGATTGTAGGATTGAAGGCTGAAGAACCTAGAAAGCCAAAGTAAGGCTGTAACAGATTCATGTATGAAGTGAAAAATCCAAATTTATCCTCCAGATACCAAAAGCCCAGCTCCTTTTTTAGAAAAATATAAGCACATTTTTTCTTCCACTTGCTCGTATATTTTATGAGGCGAAGGCACACTGGTAAATAAATTTTAAAATTAATTTTCAGCAGCACCAGAGAAAACATCAGAACTCAAGTCATGTTCCCCCGTTTGAACTGGGTAATGCGGAACAATCCTTCAAGACAGAGAAAAGAAATAGTAAACGCGGATATGAAGCCTACTAGAAGCATTGAAAGTGCTGCTTATTATTATTACATCTTGTAACTGGAAGCGCTCTGTCTTTGCTTAAAATCCCGTCACCCACAACACCACCTCCGCACCCCATCGCCAAGCAGAATGAGTGACAGGAGCAGCTTCGCCAAATGTGCTTTAATAGCCAAGGCTCGATTGGTTCTCTGATCCGCTACTTGCTCTCATCCAGTGCAGTTGGCCGTAATTCCGAGCCAATCAGACTAGAGGGAGGGCGGGATTTAAATCATGAGCGACGGGCAGCGATCGCCCCAATGGTGAGTGACAGCAGGAGCACCCAATCGGATTGCTTCACAATGTAACGACCTCAATTAGAAATGGATGTTATTCATCGTCCCCCCCCATACCTCACACACACTACATGCAGGGTGAATAATGTGCGACTTTTAATCTCTCCACCTTTAATTGATATTTATCCCATTGCAGCAAAACAAAATCTTAAATCTTCCGTTACATCCTCGTCCGTTTGCTTACCAGCTGGGTAATCAGATTGTAGCCAGTGGGGGAAAAAAATACAATTTACAACGTCCTGCACTCAGATGCGGCCATCCTGACGCGGGCGCCTGCAACCTGCTTCTGCGCATCGGCCCCTGCTGTTAGCATACAAGGGCAATGCGGGGATTTCACGCATTCGAAAAGTTATTAGGGGCTTATCGATTAATATCAAAGCAACTTGCATTGCTTCCTATTTATTCATTAGTGCTAGGTACCGGGTTCTCCAATCTTCTATTATGAACGAGACTGCAAGTCTTAATGGTGTTCTGCTTTAAGTCTAGTTATATTTCTTTACCTAATAGTCTATAAAAGAACTTGCATTTATATAACGCCTTTCACGACCTCATTATATCCCAAAGCGCTTTACAGCCGACCAAGTACTTTATTTTTGAAGTGTAGTCACTTGTAATAGAGGAAACTCAGCAGCCAATATGCACACAGCAAATTCCCACAAGTAGCAATGAGATAATGACCGGATAATCTGTTTTAGTGATGTTGGTTGAGGGATCAATATTGGCCAGGACACCAGGGAGAACTCTCCTGTTCTTCAAATAGTGCCATGGGATCTTTTACATTCACCTGAGAGGACAGACAGGACCTCAGTTTAACATGCTCAGTGTTTGCAGGAGTAACTGATACTTGCCTGTTCTAACAGCTTCCCTGCCGTGATTAGGGAATGGGATCAAAAGAAACTTTCGATGCAGTAGTTTGTTCCTCTGTTAATTCGAATCATCTCTTATCATATTTCAGTGGTCTTTTCACTCCGGTAGTGGAAATAAAAAGTGGGTCCAGATATAGGTTTAATCTACTGCTACAAGTTAACTTCTTTGGTGGCAGTGGATGAACTTCTGGTGCCAGACATTGGTGAATCAGTAGAACCATTCTGCGGGATGGTTTAATATTTCTATCCTCATTTTTTTGTATCTCCCAGGAGATTACATGGCAGTGGGGGGTATGAAATGTCTAATCATGATGCTCGAGGCATCATGAGTGTGGGGCATGCTTGATGGACCAGCGAGTCTTTTCCTGCTTGTCTTATTTGTATGTTCGTATGTAACATCTCATCCAAAAGACAGGGCAGCACTCCCTCAGTACTGCAATGAAATGTCAGCCCAGATGATGTGCTAAAGTCTCTGGAGTGGGTCACAACCTTCTGACTCAGAGGCAAGAGTGCTTTCATTGAGCTAAGGCTGACACCATAATTAGTCAGATATTTTGAGCAGTAACTTAAGCAATAAATGTTTTTTTTGTGCCAATCACAATTTGGGGTTATAGGAGAGAGGGAAACTGAGGAATGGGGGTTGGGGGGAAAGAGGGAGATAGGATGGGGGTTGGGGCAAGTGGGAATCTGGGAAATGGGGGTCGGGGAGAAAGAGACTGGGGAATGGGGGTCAGGGAGGCAGGTTAGGCTGTGGGATTGGGGTTTGGAGAAAGACTGGGATGGTGGGGAAAGAGTGAGATTAGGGAATGGGAGGTCAGGGTGAGAGCGCAAGACTACGGGTTGGGGAGATTGGGTCTTGAGCTAGGGGGTAGAGAAAGGCAAACTGGGGAATAAGGTGGGCATCAGTCTAGTATTTTCTGCAGAGCCGGGAGTAGCAGCAGCAACATGATGAGTGGGAGCAGCACCGAGAGCGGAGCAGCCAGTAAAAGGGTGAGTGAAACCTGGGAACTTTACTGTGGGTAAAAAGATAGTTTCCACTGGTGGGTGAACGGGGAACAAGGGGACAGAGACCGAGGATTCTCACTGGAAGAACCAAAGGGGAATGGGGAAACAAGGTATTTTCACTGCGGGCTTTTAGACCATGGAATCCTTTACCTCAAATGGCTATTGAGGCCGTAACCCCTAATTCCCTTTACTTCTAGGAAACTGTCTATTTCTGTTTTAAGTTTATTTAATGATGTAGCTTCCACAGCTTCCTGGGGCAGCAAATTCCATAGACCTACTACCCTCTGAGTGAAGAAGTTTCTCCTCATCTCAGTTTTGAAAGAGCAGCACCTTATCCTAAGATTATGCCCCCTAGTTCTAGTTTCACCCATCCTTGGGAACATCCTCACCGCATCCACCCGATCAAGCCCCTTCACAATCTTTTTGTTTCAATAAGATCGCCTCTCATTCTGCTGAACTCCAATGAGTAGAGTCCCAATCTACTCAACCTCTCCTCATATGTCCGCCCCCTCATCCCTGGGATTAACCGAGTGAACCTTCTTTGTACTGTCTCGAGAGCAAGTATGTCTTTTCTTAAGTATGGAGACCAATATCTTTTTCCAAAAGGTATGGACAAAAAGTGAAATCATTTCATTAAATTGATCTGCACATTTAGACACTGATCAGCTCTCTGCCCCTCAACAGCCTTCGCCTTAAATTAAAAGAACTGACAACCTTATGAAAACCTAAGTTAAGAGGCACAGTAAGGTGTGAATGGGAGCAGAGAGTTACAAAGTTACAGATTAAGTGAGTGGGAAAAACTGTAGCAGATGGATTTCAATGCGGGGAAGTGTGAGGTCATCCACTTTGCATCTGAAAAAGACAAATCAGAATATTTTCTTAATGCGGAGAGACTGGGAGCTGTGAAGGAGCAAAGGGATTAGGTGTCCATGCACACAAATCACTAAAAGTTAGTGCATGGGTACAAAAAGTAATCTGAAAGGCTAATGGAATGTTGACCTTTATGTCAAGGGGGTTGGAATTCAAAAGTGAAGCAGTGATGCGTCAGTTGTACGGAACCTTGGTCAGACTCCATCTGGAGAACTGGGTTCAGTTTTGGGCACCGAACCTCAAGAAAGATAAATTGGCCTTGGAGGGGATGCAGAATGATACCAGGGCTTAAAGGGTTTTGTAAGGAAAGGGTTAATCAGACTGTTCTGATTAACCCATGTACCAATGTTATACTACATTGATTTTTCTTTCTACTGTAGTAATGTTAACCGTTAGCCTTTGCATGTTAAGCAAGGAAGTATGAGCCAGTTTGGAGTGATGACTGCTGGGCTGTTGGGCCAGGACTGATCCTGCAGCAATGGCCACTTTCAGGGTGAAGTAATGAGACTTAATTAAAGACGAGCCATTGCATACTGGTTCCTAAAATTTCAGAGAACTTTAATCATTTGATAATGAGAGTGGAAAAACAATTAGTTTTGCAAATAAAAATGTCTGGGCATATATCAGTCTTTTTAATTGGTACCAGTGATACAGAAACAAAGACATACATAATTAAAGGTTTCACTTGGTGGAATAGCAATGAAATGTAACAAGAGTGAAATAATCGATTAGATAAGGAAATGAGAGAGTTATACTAATCTCATTAACACAATGGGAGAAGAGCTCGTTAAGTAAGGAAAACTAAAGATATTGGTAAGGGATGTCAATTAAATCCTTATATGGAGTTATATTTTAACTTTTATATATTTATATAATGCAGAAACACATGGATTGTCACGTAGAGGGAGTGAGAGAAATGTATAAAAACTGGCAGCTTGTAATGAGTATTTGGATTCGTAAAGGCCTAAGATACTGAACTCAGAACGTTTGGATGCCCAACCAAACTGCTAGGTGCGGTAATAAGTATGACCTTTTATGGTTATATAAGTACTATTGCATGTACTCTATGCTTAATAAACATATGATACCTGACTGAGTAGTGAAAGTAAACATGGGTCCCTTAGAGGCTGAGACAGGAGAAATTATAATTGGGAATAAGGAAATACTTTCGCTACTCTCTTCCTTTTTACATGCTTGTAGAAGCTCTTACAATCTGTAGAAGCTGTTACAATGTTTACATTTCTTGCTAGTTTACTTTCATATTCTATTTTCTCCCTTATCATCAATTTTTTGGTCATCATTTTCAGGTTTCTAATACTCTCCCAATCCTCAGGCTTACTATTCTTTGCAACATTAATGGCAGAGACATTAAACAAATATTTTGTATCTGTCTTCACTGTAGAGGACACAAAAAACATACCAGAAATAGTGGGGAACCAAGGGTCTAACAAGAATCATAGAAGTTACAACATGGAAACAGGCCCTTCGGCCCAACATGTTCATGTCGCCCAGTTTATACCACTAAGCTAGTCCCAATTGCCTGCACTTGGCCCATATCCCTCTATACCCATCTTACCCATGTAACTGTCCAAATGCTTTTTAAAAGACAAAATTGTACCCGCCTCTACTACTGCCTCTGGCAGCTCGTTCCAGACACTCACCACCCTTTGAGTGAAAAAATTGCCCCTCTGGACCCTTTTGTATCTCTCCCCTCTCACCTTAAATCTATGTCCCCTCGTTATAGACTCCCCTACCTTTGGGAAAAGATTTTGACTATCTACCTTATCTATGCCCCTCATTATTTTATAGACTTCTATAAGATCACCCCTTAACCTCCTACTCTCCAGGGAAAAAAGTCCCAGTCTATCTAACCTCTCCCTATAAGTCAAACCATCAAGTCCTGGTAGCATCCTAGTAAATCTTTTCTGCACTCTTTCTAGTTTAATAATATCCTTTCTATAATAGGGTGACCAGAACTGTACACAGTATTCCAAGTGTGGCCTTACTAATGTCTTGTACAACTTCAACAAGACATCCCAACTCCTGTATTCAATGTTCTGACCAATGAAACCAAGCATGCCGAATGCCTTCTTCACCACCCTACCCACCTGTGACTCCACTTTCAAGGAGCTATGAACCTGTACTCCTAGATCTCTTTGTTCTATAACTCTCCCCAACGCCCTACCATTAACGGAGTAGGTCCTGGCCCGATTCGATCTACCAAAATGCATCACCTCACATTTATCTAAATTAAACTCCATCTGCCATTCATCGGCCCACTGGCCCAATTTATCAAGATCCCGTTGCAATCCGAGATAACCTTCTTCACTGTCCACAATGCCACCAATCTTGGTGTCATCTGCAAACTTACTAACCATGCCTCCTAAATTCTCATCCAAATCATTAATATAAATAACAAATAACAGCAGACCCAGCACCGATCCCTGAGGCACACCGCTGGACACAGACCTCCAGTTTGAAATACAACCCTCTGCAACCACCCTCTGTCTTCTGTCGTCAAGCCAATTTTGTATCCAATTGGCTACCTCACCTTGGATCCCGTGAGATTTAACCTTATGTAACAACCTACCATGCGGTACCTTGTCAAAGGCTTTGCTGAAGTCCATGTAGACCACGTCTACTGCACAGCCCTCATCTATCTTCTTGGTTACCCCTTCAAAAAACTCAATCAAATTCGTGAGACATGATTTTCCTCTCACAAAACCATGCTGACTGTTCCTGATCAGTCCCTGCCTCTCCAAATGCCTGTAGATCCTGTCCCTCAGAATACCCTCTAACAACTTACCCACTACAGATGTCAGGCTCACCGGTCTGTAGTTCCCAGGCTTTTCCCTGCCGCCCTTCTTAAACAAAGGCACAACATTTGCTACCCTCCAATCTTCAGGCACCTCACCTGTAGCTGTCGATGATTCAAATATCTCTGCTAGGGGACCCGCAATTTCCTCCCTAACCCCCCATAACGTCCTGGGATACATTTCATCAGGTCCCGGAGATTTATCTACCTTGATGCGCGTTAAGACTTCCAGCACCTCCCTCTCTGTAATATGTACACTCCTCAAGACATCACTATTTATTTCCCCAAGTTCCCGAACATCCATGCCTTTCTCAACCGTAAATACCGATGTGAAATATTCATTCAGGATCTCACCCATCTCTTGTGGTTCCGCACATAGATGACCTTGTTGATCCTTAAGAGGCCCTACTTAAAGTGAGGAACTTAAAGTAATTATTAATAAAGAAAAAGTACTGGAGAAGTTAATGGGACTAAAAGCCGACAAATCCCCTGGACCTGATGGACTACATCCTAGGGTTCTAAAAGAGTTGGCTGCAGAGAGAGTGGATGCATTGGCTTTGATCTTCCAAAATTCCCTAGATTCTAGAACGGTCCCAGTGGATTGGAAGGTAGCAAATATAACACTGCTATTCAAGAAGAGGGAGAGAGAAAACAGGGAACTACAGGCCAGTTAGCCTGACATCAGTAGTAGGGAAAATGTTGGAATCCATTATTAAGGACATAGTAATGGTGCACTTAGAAAATCATAATATGATTAGGCAGAATCAACATGTTTTTCAAAAGGGAAATCATGTTTGACAAATCCACTGGAATTTTGTGAGGATGTAACTAGCAGGGTAGATAAAGTGGAACCAGTGGATGTAGTATATTTGGATTTTCAAAAAGCATTCATTAAGGTGCCACACGAAAGTTTGTTACACAAGATAAGGGCTTATGGGATTGTGGGTAATATATTAGCATGGCTAGAGGATTGGTTAATGGACAGGAAACAGAGAGAGTAGGAATAAAGGGGTCATTTTCAGGACGGCAGGCTGTAACTAGTGGGGTGCCATAAGGATCAGTGCTTGGGCCTCAGCTATTTACAATCTATATTAATGACTTAGATGAAGGAACCGAGTGTAATGTATCCAAGTTTACTGATGATGCAAAGCCAGGTGGGAAAGCAAGCTGTGAGGAGGATACAAAGGGTTCGATTTCCAAGCTGAAGTGCAGGTGCGTTGGGGGCGGAGGGCTCCGAAAATTGGGGAAATCCTGAGCGGGTGAGGAAGCCAGCTCCAACCCGCCGACTTCCAGGTTACCCACAGACGCGTGCGTCTCATGAATGCGGAAGTCTCACCGGCAATTAAAGCCGGTGGGATGATAGTTAACACTGTTATTTAGATAGTTTAAGTATTTGAAGTAGTTAATTTCATGGTGATTGAGACAGGGACCGATTTTCATTCAGCCTCAGCGTGTTTCCCGTGCTGTGGGAAACACTCCATGTTTTAGGAGACGTGATTGGACATTGAAATGCTTGTTTGACAGACAGGGATAAAAGGTGAGTTATTACAGCAGGGCACATTGGTCTTTCAGACAAACTTTTGGCTGAGAGATCTTTGTGTTTACACTGAAAATTCTTCGTTTCCACTCAGAATTGTTCTGTTGACACATATTTACCAACTTTTCAAGACCCCCTCAAACTGACACCATGAGGATGGGGTGGGGGGGGGGCGATGGCTGCATTCACCACTACATCCGAGGATGAGCAACATCACCTGCCTCGCCGGCATGGCGTACACTTCTGCCACTTGGGGCTCCACAACACAGTGCTGCGCACAGAGGGCAACATCGCAGGAGGCACTACCCTTGCCAAAGGGTCCACAGACCAAGGCTCAGCTTCCTGGACCTCTCTGAGGAGCAGTGCATACGGAGGCTGAGAGTGAGTCGCCAGGTGGTTGCAGACATCTGCAGTCTCCTTCGTGCCGAGCTGCTCCCGACGGTTAAATGAATATCTGCATGCCGCCTCTTCAAGATTAAAAAGGCCCTTTTAAATTACAAAATATAGGCACTAATTCTCGTAAACCTCAGGCTTGTAATCTCAACAAACAAATGAACAAGTTAAAGGCAATATGTCATGTGCTATTCATTTATTTATAATAGGAGGCATCCGTTGGACTTTTAAGAGCTAACAACTTAACTACAGTTAAGATAATAGAGCAGAAAACGTTTGCGAAATAACGGAGAGCTCAACAGCTCCTTGAACTTGCTCCTACTGGTTCACCAGCGATATGACAGCTTCGAATTAAAGGTATATCGCATGCTGCAATCAAAGAAATCATTGAAAAAGTGCAAACTTACTTATCTGCTCATGGACAAATGTAAGGAATCTTACAACACCAGGTTATAGTCCAACAGTTTTATTTGAAAATCACAAGCTTTCGGAGGCTTTCTCCTTCGTCAGGTGAGTGTGGGATTCCATGGAAGGTACCGAATATATAGTCAGAGAACAATGCCTGGTGATTACAGATAATCTTTCCAACTGCCCGTTGTCAAGGCAATCAAAGGAGTCGAATAGTGTTCAGACAGAGAGACATTACATACAGGACTACTGAATATACAAACGGTCAGAACCCAAAGACAGAGAGAGAGAGAGAGAGAAAAACATCCGAAAGGAAGAGAAAGAGAGAGCATGATCAGTTGTATTAAAAAGATAACTCTTTTTTCGCTGGTAGGGTTACGTGTAGCGTGACATGAACCCAAGATCCCGGTTGAGGCAGTCCTCATGGGTGCAGAACTTGGCTATCAATTTCTGCTCGACGATTTTGCGTTGTCGTGTGTCTCGAAGGCCGCCTTGGAGAACGCTTACCCGAAAGATCGGTGGCTGAATGTCCTTGACTGCTGAAGTGTTCCCCGACTGGGAGGGAACCCTCCTGTCTGGTGATTGTTGCGTGGTGTCCGTTCATCCGTTGTCACAGTGTCTGCATGGTCTCGCCAATGTACCATGCTCCGGGGCATCCTTTCCTGCAACGTATGAGGTAGACAACGTTGGCCGAGTCACAGGAGTATGAACCATGTACCTGGTGGGTGGTGTCCTCTCGTGTGATGGTGGTATCCGTGTCGATGATCTGGCATGTCTTGCAGAGGTTGCCGTGGCAGGGTTGTGTGGTGTCGTGGACGCTGTTCTCCTGAAAGCTGGGTAATTTGCTGCGAACGATGGTCTGTTTGAGGTTGGGTGGCTGTTTGAAGGCGAGTAGTGGAGGCGTAGGGATGGCCTTAGCGAGGTGTTCGTTGTCATCGATGACATGTTGAAGGCTGCGGAGAACATGGCATAGTTTCTCCGCTCCGGGGAAGTACTGGACGACGAAGGGTACTCTGTTGGTTGCGTCCCGCGTTTGTCTTCTGAGGAGGTCTATGCGATTTTTCGCTGTGGCCCATCGGAACTGTCGATCGACGAGTCGAGCGTCATATCCCGTTCTTACGAGGGCATCTTTCAGCGTCTGTAGGTGTCCATCGCGTTCCTCCTCATCTGAGCAGATCCTGTGTATTCGCAGGGCCTGTCCATAGGGGATGGCCTCTTTGACGTGGTTAGGGTGGAAGCTGGAAAAGTGGAGCATCGTGAGGTTGTCAGTGGGCTTGCGGTAGAGCGAGGTGCTGAGGTGCCCGTCTTTGATGGAGATTCGTGTGTCCAAGAAAGAAACCGATTCTGAGGAGTAGTCCATGGTGAGTTTGATGGTGGGATGGAACTTGTTGATGTTATCGTGTAGTCTCTTCAGTGATTCTTCGCCGTGGGTCCATAGGAAGAAAATGTCGTAGATGTATCTGGTGTATAGCGTTGGTTGGAGGTCCTGTGCAGTGAAGAAGTCGTGCTCGAACTTGTGCATGAAAATGTTGGCGTATTGGGGTGCGAATTTGGTCCCCATGGCTGTTCCGTGTGTTTGGGTAAAGAACTGGTTATCGAAGGTGAAGACATTGGGATCCAGGATGAAGCGGGTGAGTTGTAGGATGGCGTCTGGAGATTGGCTGTTGTTGGTGTTGAGTATTGAGGCTGTCGCAGCGATGCAGTCATCGTGGGGGATACTGGTGTAGAGTGCCGAGACGTCCATTGTGGTGAGAAGTGTTCCTGGTTCAACTGGTCCGTGGGTGCTGAGTTTTTGTAGGAAGTCTGTAGTGTCATGACAGAAGCTGGGGGTTCCCTGCACGATGGGTTTCAGGATGCCCTCGACGTATCCAGAGAGGTTCTCACACAGGGTTCCGTTGCCTGATACGATAGGACATCCGGGTGTGTTGGCTTTGTGTATCTTTGGGAGGCAGTAGAAGTCTCCCACACGGGGAGTACGTGGGATGAGAGCGCGTAGGATGCTTTGAAGGTCTGGATCGAAGGTCTTGATCAGTTTGTTGAGCTGGTGGGTGTGTTCTTTGGTCGGATCTGCAGGTAACCGTCTGTAGTGTTCCTGGTTGTCCAGTTGTCGGTATGCTTCTTTGCAATAGTCCGTTCTGTTCTGTATGACGATGGCTCCTCCTTTGTCCACTGGTTTGATGACGATGTTGCGGTTGGTCTTGAGAGCGTCGATGGCGTTGCGTTGTGCTCGGGTGACATTCTGGACTGTCTTGTGAGTGCGGCTGATGAATCTGGCATTGACACATTTCCTGACAGCTTGAGCAGACATGTCAAGCTTAGGGCAGCGACCCTCCGGAGGAGTCCAGTTTGACTCTTTCTTCTTCGGTTGCTGTACCGCGGATCCCTCTGTCTGCTGTTCCAGATCGTTGATTGTCTCATTGGGTTCGCTGCTGAAATCTTGGGATTTGTGGAAGAATTCCCGGAGCCTCATTCTCCTGATGAATTCCTCTGTGTCCGCCGCGAGACCAATGGGGTCCATTTTGATGGTGGGGCAGAAATTGAGCCCTCGGCTGAGAACTTCGATTTCGTCTGGTTGAAGGGTGTGGTCGGACAAATTGACGATAGACTTCCCTGTGGTTGCAACCGTGGTACCGGGGGAGGCTTGGTTGATGCTGGTGGTGATGCTGAGTTTCTCAAGCTTCCTGCTCATGGAAAGTAACTAATTACGCCACAAAACAGGTATGCTTAAAAATACAGGTCTAACCTAAGTTTTAACAGCGTGGCAAGTCTTAATGATTGCCAAAAAAACTAAAAATTAACTTTTAGAAATGTGACGTCTCATTACTCCTTATTTTAATACTTTT
This sequence comes from Heptranchias perlo, assembly GCF_035084215.1. NCBI lineage: Eukaryota > Metazoa > Chordata > Chondrichthyes > Hexanchiformes > Hexanchidae > Heptranchias > Heptranchias perlo. Next base: position 56,030,908 of record NC_090335.1, read on the forward strand.
TGGTCGTTAAAAATGTTTTTTTTTTAAAAAGTTAAAAATTAAAATTTTAAAAAAGTGTTTCCCCTCTGTCTCTTTTATTTCATTCAATTATTTCTTACCCTTTTTTTTGCTGTCTATAACTGTTTTTACATCGATTTTAATGTTGTACCTTTCACTTCCTGATTTAACAATTCAAGCCAGCAGAGACAGTGAACGCAATGTGTCTAAAATGCTGCAATCTGATTGGTTGAGGGGAGAGCTTGATCCTCTCGCTTCTCCCAGGATCCTAGCTTGAACTGACACTGGGCTCCTTTCAGCTTCCTATTCGAGGAAGTGGCCAATGTAAGTTAATGTGTTAGTATAAATCTATGGCGAGCAGTGTTGGTTCGCCGCTCCGAGCAATTTCTGCCCCATAAGATAATGGCTTATCTAAATCATAGAATCATATTTTTACTTTCTTAAATTCATTCATGGGATGTGGGCGTTGCTGGCAAGGCCAGTATTCATTGCCCATCCATAACCGCTGCAGTCCATATGGTGAAGGTACTCCCACAGTGCTGTTAAGTGGGGAGTTCCAGGATTGATATGTAAGAATATAGATATGTTTTTGCATTGTTTTTAAAGACAGAACAGCTAATGGAGCAATTATGGTTAAACCACATGAACAAACCAATTTTGATGTAACCTGTGTACTGGCAGGTCTTATCTATTGGTCGCAATGACATACCAGTTTGGGAGTAGCAAAGATAGGAACCAAAGGTTGCTGAGATAACAATGCAACAGGATATTAACCAGGACATTAGGCCTCCTATCACTGTATGTTCATCAATTTGTTCGATGACCGAAGGGTAATAAATCACCCAACAAAGTTAAATCCATAAAGAATTAGACAGCGAGAGCTGTTTTTTAAAGTGATATACAGATACAAAGCTTCACTCAGTAGGAACTTTGGCTACCTTCAAGATGAGATACCGTGAAAGGCTTTGGATAGGCAATCGCTCACTATTCCCGAAAAGTTCTTTACCCATACATTTCTAGACGTAGGACTGCCGTGTACTACTCTGTATCTAGTCTTAAAATGAATGTTTTGAAACAATAATAAATGTAGTTAAATGTCAGACATATTACTGTGTCTAGCTTTTTGAATCTGTTATTAAAAAGGATAAGGATTATTCAACATCATACACCACAGAAGGAGGCCATTCAGCCCATCTTTAAAAGAGCTATCCAATTAGTCCCACTTCCCTGCTCTTTCCCCATAGCCCTGCAAATTTTTCCTTTTCATGTATATGTCTAATTCCCTTTTAAAAGTTACTATTGAATCTGCTTCTTTCAGGCAGTGCATTCCACATCATAACAACTTGCTGCATTAAAAAAAATTCTCATCTTTCCTCTGGTTCTTTTGCCAATTACCTTAAATCTGTCTCTTTTGGTTACCAACCCTGCTGCCTATGGAAACAGTTTCTCCTTACTTACTCTATCAAAAACCCATGATAATTTTGAACACCTTATTAAATCTCCCCTTAGCCTTCTCTGCTCTAAGGAGAACAATCCTAGCTTCTCTAGTCTTTCCACATAAACAAAGTCCCTCATCCCTAGTACCATTCTAGTTAGTCTCCTCTGCATCCTCTTCAAAACCTTGACATCCTTCCTAAAATGAGGTGCCCAGAATTAGACATATTTATATGAGATTTTCTGATACCCAGTCCACTCCTGCCAGTGAGCAAAAACATTTTTTTAGGCCCATAGTGAGCAAAGATGCTTAACTACAGGGGCCCCAATCTTAGTAAGGTAAATGCAATAACATTTGCAAACTGCTTGCAAATGTCACGTGTTCACACCTCCAGGAAGACATCCAAGCAAGAATTGGCAACCCTATGTGTAAGGCGGTTCAGAGTGAGCTGAAGCAGCATCCTATAAGCCTTAAATGTGTTTAACTTCTCTTATTATGCCTCTTATTGTCTCACGTTAATATAACCCCAGCCATTTAACTATTTTGTTTAGGCACTTTGCAGATAATTCTACTTCCTGTCATGTGTGTGTTTTTCTCCCTCCCCTTTCCTTTACCGTTCTTTTAAATGCTGCTCATCTATAATCATTAACTTATCTGGTTTCATCACCGTTTTTGTTTTTGCTTCAGATTTCTGGCAGCTAGTTTTCTGCTTTTTCTTCACGCAAGCTAGAGACTTGGCTACACACTACTGTCGTGTTGGCCTCCACTCTATTACTGTTACCAGTTCCCCAACAGCTGATATATTGCCTCAGGTTTGTGCTAGCACAAATGTTACGTCGATTCCAACACCAATCCAGCATCAGGTTAAAGGAGGCTGTAACACTGCAGCTGGCCATTTAACGTAAAAATGGACCAGGTAAAAAGAGTCTGGTCTCCTCATAGCACACCGGCCTCTTAAGCACCATCTGTCAAAAGTGATTTATTCCTGAAGGAAATTAGTATAAAGCTCTGCCTGCAAAAGAATAAAAGCTATAATTACATTGCTGGTTTTCACATTAAAATGGACAGAGAATATTGAAATTTCACATGCCCACCATTATTCTTGAAATCCTAGTGACAACACTTAAGGTGTTCATCCATTGATTTGAGAGTTTGTGGGATCCAGGAGGTTGCAAAATGGGTGAAAATACAGCTAAGTTTTATGAAAAGAGAAATGACAAAAGCTCTCAAAATTTTACTCATACAAAGATGCCTGAAAACCCATTTTAATAAGTATTAAATTATTATACAAAAAAGTACAAAAAGCAGGTATTCAAATAAATATGTAAACAAATAGTAAACTAGACCATGCTCCTGCCCTTCAAATACAGAAATGAGGATTTATACTGGCACTAGAAATAAATAGTGGAGCCAATTTTCCTGGCCTCTGTCTAGCTCTGGATAGGCACATTTGGCCAAAAATGTGCTGTGCCTGTCCAAGCTGAGCTACACCCAAATTTGGTGGGCAAGATCATTAACATGACCCGGTCACACCCTTGCATAGGCTGTCCCCAGGCAGAGCCTGGTACCAGGAATCGGGGCAGAATCAGGAGTGCAATTGCAGGCCTATGGGTCAGTTGCCAGCCTAGGGGGCCTTCCAACTACCATTGGGAACCCTATGGTTTGAGGCCGATCCAGGCCCAAGGCCGACTACCATCTTCTGTGCACTTCAATGAGGTAGGTGCCCCTGGTTGAAGGAAGAGGAAATAGTTGTAGGAGGACTGGGAACAATTGTCCTACCTCATTTCATTACTGATCTGCCCATTTGTGAAAGCCCTGGAGCAACGTAAAGGGGGCAGAGACCCAGCATAATTGGTCTCTATTCCCTTTTTCCATGCCTTTATGCCAGGACAATAGGCGTTCCTTAGTGGCAGAGGTCAGGAAAATCAGGCCCAGCATCTTTAATATTTCTCCTGAAGCTTCACCTGTAGCCACAATTGATAGTTCTTCCCCAGTGACACTATTAATAGGAGACACAAGCTGATGGCTGTCTTAAACATCCCGGAGAAAAAGCATCTTGAAAAATCTTGTTTAGAAGGACATTTTATGCCAAACTAGAAAACTATTTGAAATGTTGTTCATTAGGAAAGCACATAATTACATGAAAGACTAATTGTAAAAATAAACACAATGCATTACCTGGTGTTTTTCTCTAAAGTCTCTTCACAATCAGTATACCAAAATGGAAATACCAGTATGATTTTCATACTTAGAGATTTAATTTTTTTTTTATATAAAATGTTTTAATTTCTGACAATTGTGAAAGCAATTTTGGGTTGATTGCTGGAAACTGCAGTGAAATTGCTCAAGATAATTTTGAGCTAAGGACTCCAAGTCAGAAAGAGAATAGTTTTTCATTGTTCTTCACTGTCAGTGTTGTATTAGACTCCAGGTACAAATTATGAAAAGTGACAATGTTCCAACTAGTCTCTTCAACTTAATTAATTAATTAGGTATAAAACTTAACCTACTGAAGAAATAATTTTGGCTTTGGACTGAATGTTGAGCTTGCACCATAAACAGCCCAAGTATCAGTCTGCATGGCTAAATTCATCAAAACAAAAGGGAAATCAAGTCTCACACCGTATCAACTCACTGCAATCTCAAGAGGGATTTCATAACAATAATCGGGGAGAAACAATGTACCATATGGAAGGTGTCTAAAATTTGATGGAGTAATGTTTTGCATTTCATCAGAACTGGATAACTATCCAAAACAGTAACTTATAGTTTTGCTTTTCCGGTGCTAAATGGAACTTAAGTTTTAATTTTGGATTTCTAGCATTTGCCATTTTTTTCCTTTACTACATAACGAAAGATTTGTGAGGATGCATGGGGGAAAGGATATTTGAGCGGCTAATAAAATCATGCATATTCATGTTGTAAATCTATTTCTGGGATCAGGGTTATGAAAAGATTCTTCAGTAAATTCATAAATTAATTACTTATCACCTCTATTTTAGACTTTGGATTCTGGACCACAGGCTATGTTGCATTCACATTAGATAAAATGAAGTGGTTCCAGTTGACAGTCTCGAGAAAGCTTTATGCCCCAGTGAAGGATTAGCATAGCTGTTCACAGCAGTGTCAAATCAGATTAAATTAACTGCAAAGTAAATTCATAGACAATGTAATTTTCTTTTTGTATAACAGGATAAAGATTTATTACTGTACATCTGAAATTCAATAACTTAACAGGATCAATGATAATTTGATCAATAAAGCAAACCATTCAGAGTTATTGTGTTCTCAAGTCCCCACAGCAAGAAAACAATGTATTGTACATATAAAATATATATGGCATTAGTGTTTATACAAAGTTTGAAAAGGCCAGGAAGCAATGTGGTAGTTATTTTTAAATATTACAAAGACTGATTTGAAGAGACACTGAACCCTTAGAATTCAATTATCACGACTTTACGTTCAGTGGGTACTGGAGAGTCTTTAGCATTTTCACTTCAGTACGTACAAATCTGAGGATTATGTATTTGCTCCAGGAATAAACAAATTTGACCCAGATGCCAAATCCCTGCAGACTAGACTAGTAGTAACACCATGGAATTCTCACGTTGGAGATTTGGTAATCTCAATGATGTACAACTCTGTGAATAAACTATTTGGCTTATCCCAGCATGTTTGTACTGACTAAATCTGTTGGATTATTTTTCACTCAACTTTTTCCATATAGTCATCAACTCTTCTATATGGCACAGAGGATATTAGGCTTGATAAGAGTTTGAATCCATCCTGTTCACTCTTCTGAAGGGATATGCTCCAATATAAAGCAAGCAGAGGTCAGAAATGCATTGTTTGATAGAAGGCAAGAGTTGCCACTGAAAATATGTGCACTCAGGTTAGACCACAAACAGAACTAATTGGTCAATTTATATTTAGAATGGCCCTGATATTGTTTCCTTTTTTATAATGCAACCTTAAAATGCAATTTGCTTGTATAAATGCAAAATTTCAGAGCAGGATTTACAGGCATATTTTGGTGTTTAGTTATTATTTACCATAACTTTCAATAAACACTCAGTGTCAAGGAGACAGTGGTTCATGCACTTTATCATTAGTCCTAATATTACAAGCATATATATATTTATTTTCTTTACAGAAAATAAGAGTATAAATCAAATAGGAGATGCAACCCTTTTCAATGTTAGAGTTTAAAACTGCAAGTTCAATTGCAAATAGGCCTATGTTTCAAAGTCAGATCAGTAGCCCATTCCATGCTACACATCAAAATATTTAATGAAGCTTGAAAGGAATTTCTCCTAATTAGATGACTACAACTTAACAGGATATGGCAGTACAGGGCATAACCATGCCATTTCGTTTTTATTTCTACCATAATTTCACAAAAATTGTTCTCCAGCCTATTCCTCATTTCCCCCCTCTGCTGAAGGTAGTGACTAATATCAGAGTACAATTTCCATGGGCATTAACAGCCCAAGTGGCCATTTTTCATGTGTGACCCTAGATAACGGGTAATTTGACAGTGGAAGACATCACAGCTGAGCTTGGTTTCATCTTCACATAAAGCAAGGGTCATTGAATAGTGATCAGGAGCAGTAATCTGAGTAAAGGGATGCTGAATTCTCTAGTAACGTCCCACTGCAGCCTTATGTAAAATTGGAGATCAAATCTAGGACTTTCCTGGTCTGTATCTCAGTACCATATGATGCAGTGCATTTATTAAACTTCATTCATTTTTGGGTTGAAGGGCCATTAAATCTTACTCTGTTTCATAAATGGATAAATTGCCTACTAAATATGCGTTATCCTGCAACACTCCGGAAATGCACTTCAGACACACTTAGGGTTGGGGTTTCACATTAAAAAAACATTCCCCATTAACTACAAAAACAAATACTATCTCAGCTATCGGTCACCTGTTTTGCAACTGTCCAAGAACTACAATCCTTGGCATACTCAAAATGTTTGTCAACATAGGGTAAATTGGAATATTTTCATGAAATTATGGTAGTTCAAATCTGTCAAAACTACTCAATGTAATCCCATTTGGTAAGAGTAGTGCTTAATCAGTCTGACAAGAACATCACCTCATACACAGAAATAACTAATGGCTGCAATTGTGAAGAACATACTTCCATAACAAAAGCTGTGATCAGAAAGCAAGATAGAAAATTGATGATATTCTAGATTGCTGCTTCAATATGTTTTGCCCAGAGTTGGATACAAGTTCACACCTACCATACTACACGCAAGAAGTTATTAATCTGTCATGCCATCATGGTGAGGAGAGGAGATATAGAGACACACATGCAGACTCTGAACCAGGTACCATGTATAGCCCAGGAAGCCCACAGAAGAGGTAGAAAAACATACTCCTCAAAAGAAAAAAAAAAAATCACAGGGCAACAAAGTAAAAACTTAAGACTGTAGACACTGGGGACTGCGAACCACTGCTAGTTGGAATGCTGACAACCATAACTAACTAAATAAATAGTCATTAAGCGCTAGCATTAAATTTAAATCTGATCTTTCAAGTTTTTGAAAAATTATATTGTTTAATTAGCACAATAACATCTTACTTATCTGATGCCTCCTGAATTTTTCTCTTTGGAATGCAGCATTTGAGACACATTTAGGCCTTTTACATATTGCTTTCACATAAGTATGCATATTGACAGAAAATTCTGAGCTTACTAGCACTGTTGTTAACCGATTACAGTTAGTTAATTATCTACATCTACTCATAATGCCTCAGGGATTGGCTCATGGTTTCTTTCTTGCACTTCTATGGAGTCTACAATTTCAATGACACATTCTTCTGCTTGACAGAGGGATTCCGGAATTCGATTATTGTTATCTCCAGACACTTCCACTGAAGCACCAGAGGGGGAATCGTGAACATCATTCGTACTACTGCATTCCATCCTCCCACTAACATTTGGTTCATCCTCTGCAGCGTCCAGCTGCCTTACTGAATTGAGATACTGCTGTATAAGGCTGCTGTCCTGTTCACTATTTGAGTTCTCCTTACTGCATTCTGTGTGACTGGAATCTAGGGCTTCTGGCTCCGCAAGCTCCTTAGTCAGACAGTCCTTGTCTTTTTTTACAATTTCACAAGAGGCTTCTACAACTGTGCTCGTGCTCCCTTCTGAGGAGCTTTGACAAGAATTCAGGGAATCTTTGAGATAATTGTGGGTGATGTCTGAAGACTGAAAGCCAGAATCAGGAAATTCTTGCAATGAACACTCCAAGTGAGTATCCTCACTGGACGGGGGGCTCAGGTGGCTATTCAAGGGAAAAGACTGTGGTTTGCATTCAGAAGGATGAATAAACATATGTTGTGGGAGAATGGGTTCTTTTGTGTCAGAGTGCAGTACTACATTCTCTTTCTGGGTCATGGACATCTGCCACTCCTGGAGGCTCCGAACCTGCAGTGAAAAAGGAAAACCACAAAACTGAAAAGCCAGGCTAAAAGCATTCCATCTAAATATATTATTCAAGTCCAAAAGGTTGCACTAGGGTGTGATGCGTACATATCTTTTGTACACTTAATATTAATTTGCATTCACTTACACATTCTGTTTACAAAGTCTCAAGCACTAGGAAATATCATAAAATGTTCCTTAAAATTTATTTATGTTGCCAATGTTACATAATGTAATTTATATCCCCACTCTGGTCACGCTCTTTCCCACTGCGGAGAAAACAAGAGTTCAGTCGGCGAGCTGCGGGAAAGAGAGTGACCAGAGCTGGGGTGTAAACAGTGTGGAGAAAGTGAGAGAGTTCAGTCGGCGAGCTGCGGGAAAGAGAGTGACCAGAGCGGGGGTGTAAACAGTGCGGAGAAAGTGAGAGAGTTCAGTCGGCGAGCTGCGGGAAAGAGAGTGACCAGAGCGGGGGTATAAACAGTGCGGAGAAAGTGAGAGAGTTCAGTTGGCGAGCTGCGGGAAAGAGAGTGACCAGAGTGGGGATATAAACAGTGCGGAGAAAGTGAGAGAGTTCAGTCGCTGCCAGTCAGAACCCACCCACCACAGACTGAGAAAAACCCTAGTGTGATGTCACAGGGAAACACATAAGTGATTGGTTGGTGAGTAATTGATTTGTTTAACTTTCAAAATGAGTGTAACTTAGTAAATGTAAGGTTTTAGTAGTAGTAGGAGGTTTACTAGCTGTAGTAAAGCTTATAGGGAGTAGTAGGGTTTATAAATTATAAATTTAATTAATAATAATAAATTAATTAACACATAATAAAGATGGCAGGGCAGGTGATGTGTAGTGAATGCAGAATGTGGGAGCTCCTGGATGCCAGTGTGATCCAGGGCAAACACGTCTGCAGTAAGTGTCTACGGCTTGAGGAGCTTCGGCTCAGAGACATTGAACTGGAGGTCGAGCTGCAAACACTGCGACACATCAGGGAGGGGGAAAATACCTGGACGTTCGGTTCCAGATGGCGGTCACAACGCTTAGGATAAGGTCGTCTAAATTGGTCAGTGGTCAGGGACAGGAGGGTGTGACCGCGAGCGAGGCAGCTAAGGGGACTGAGAAGGTAGAAGTGGAGGAGCCTCAGCCTTTGCAATTGTCCAACAGGTTTGAGGTGCTTGCAGCCTGTATGGACGAAAGCGAGGGCTGCAGGATGGATGAGCAAACTGACCGTGGCACCATGGTACAGGAAGTCATTCAAGCGGGGGGAAGTTAGTAGGAATGTAGTGGTAGTAGGGTACAGTACAGTCAAGGGGATAGACACAGTTCTCTGCAGCCAAGAACGAGAGTCCAGAAAGCTGTGTTACCTGGCCAATGCCAGGGTTCAGGACATCTGCTCTGGGCTGGAGAGGAACTTGGAGTGGGAAAGGGATGATCCAGTTGTCGTGGTCCACGTAGGTACCAACGAGTTAGATAGGATGAGGGAAGAGGTTCTTCTTCGGGAGAATGAGCAGCTAGGGGCTAAATTAAAAAGCAGAACCTCAACGGAAATAATTTCTGGATTATTACTTGAGCCACGAGCAAATTGGCATAGGGTAAATAAAGTTACATTCATGACTCAAAGATTGGTGTGGGAGAAATTTTATTTCAATTCATGGGGCACTGGCACCAGTACTGGGCAAAGTGGGAGCTGTACCGCCGGGACGGGCTTCATCTGAACCGTGCTGGTGCCAGTGTTCTGGCGAATCGTATAACTAGGGTGGTAGAGAAGGCTTTAAACTAAATAGTGGGGGCAAGGGATCAAGTAAGGGAAGATGTGATAAATTAAAGAAAGAAGACAAGGCAAGAGAGCAAGGTAGCAATAAGAGAAATAATAATCAGAGATTGGCAGGAAGGGACAGAGCATGCAAACTTAAGAGTGCACCAGCAGATAAGGCTAAGAGGTTGCAAAAATAGTAAAAAGACAGCACTAAAAGCTTTGTATCTGAATGTGCGTAGCATTCGTAACAAAATGGATGAATTGGCAGCTCAAATAGAAATAAATATGTACAATCTGATAGCCATTAGAGACATGGCTGCAAGTTGACAAAGGCTAGAACCTGAATATTCAAGGGTACTTGACATTTCGGAAGGACAGGAAGCTGGGAAAAGGTGGAGGGGTAGTTCTGTTAATTAAGGATGACATGAGTATAATAGAGCGAAATGACCTTAGTTCTAAAGACCAAGATGTAGAATCAGTTTGGGTAGAGATAAGAAATAGTGAAGGCAAGAAGTCACTTGTGGGAGTAGTTTATAGGCCCCCTAACAGTAACCACACTCTAAGACAGGGTATAGAGGAAGAAATGATGAGGGCTTGTGAGAAAGGAACAGCGATAATCATGGGTGATTTTAATCTACATATAGATTGGAAGAATCTGATTGGCAAAGGTAGCCTGGAAGATGAGTTCATAGAGTGCTTTCAGGACAGTTTCTTAGAGCAGCATGTTCTAGAGCCAACCAGAGAGCAGGTTATTCTAGATCTGATAATGTGTAATGAGACAGGATTAATTAATGATCGCATTGTAAAGGAACCTCTAGGTAGCAGTGATCACAATATGATTGAATTTCACATTCAGTTTGAGGGAGAGAAAAGTCTAAGACTAGTGTTTTAAACTTAAATAAGGGCAATTATGAGGGCATGAAGACAGAGCTGGCTAAAGTGAACTGGGAAATTAGGTTAAGGGATAGGTCAGTAGAGATGCAGTGGCAGACATTTAATGAGACATTTCATATCACTCAGCAAAGATACATTCCAGAGAAAGAAAGACTCCAGGGGAAGGACATACCATCCATGGCTAACTAAGGAAGTTAAAGAGAGTATCAAATTGAAAGCAAAAGCATACAATTCCGCAAAGATTAGTGGCAGGTCAGAAGATTGGACAGAATATAAAAAACAGCAAAGAATGACTAAAAGAATAATAAGGAGGGAGAAATTAGAGTACGAGAGACAGCTAGCTAGAAATATAAAAACCGATAGTAAGAGTTTCTACAGGTATTTAAAAAGGAAAAGAGTAAGTAAAGTGAGCGTTGGTCCTCTAGAGAGTGACTCTGGGGAATTAATAATGGAGAATAAGGAAATGGCGGATGAATTGAACAGATATTTTGCGTCAGTCTTCACTGTAGAGGATACAAATAACATGCCAGAAATAATTGTGAATCAAGAGGTGAAAGTGCATGAAGACAGAGCTGATGGCAGATGGAGTATAATGTGGGAAAATGTGAACTTGTCCACTTTAGCAGGAGGAATAGAAAAGCAGTATATTTAAATGGAGAGAGATTGCAGAACTCTGAGGTACAGAGGGATCTGGGTGTCCTAGTACATGAATCACAAACAGTTAATATGCAGGTACAGCAAGTGATTCGGTAGGCAAATGGAACGTTGTCATTTATTGCAAGGAGAATATAAAAGTACAGATGTTTTGCTACAGTTGTACAGGGCATTGGTGAGACCACATAGAGTCATAGAGTCATACAGCACGGATAGAGGCCCTTCGGCCCATCGTGTCCGCGCCGGCCATCAGCCCTGTCTACTCTAATCCCATATTCCAGCATTTGGTCCGTAGCCTTGTATGCTATGGCATTTCAAGTGCTCATCCAAATGCTTCTTGAATGTTGTGAGGGTTCCTGCCTCCACAACCCTTTCAGGCAGTGAGTTCCAGACTCCAACCACCCTCTGAATTCTGAGTGCAATTTTGGTCTCCTTATTTAAGAAAGGACATAATTGCTTTAGGGGCTGTTCAAAGAAGGTTCACTCAACTGATTCCTAGGATGAGGGGGTTATCTTATGAGGGAAGGTTGGACAAGTTGTGCCTGTATACATTGGAGTTTAGAAGAATGAGAGGTGATCTTGAGAGGACTTGAAGGGGTAGATGCTGAGAGGATGTTTCCCCTTGTGGGAGAGACTAGAACTAGGGGACACAGTTTAAAAATAAGGGGTCTTCCATTTAACACAGAGATGAGGAGAAATTTTTTCTGAGGGTCGTGAGTCTGTGGAACTCCCTTCCCCAGAAAGCAGTGGAGGCAGGGTCATTGAATATTTTTAAGGCTGAGTTAGATAGATTCCTGATTAACAAGGAGTCAAAGGTTATAGTAGGTAGATGGGAAAGTAGGGTTGAGGTCACAATCAGATCAGCCATGAACTTATCAAATGGCAAAGCAGGCTCGAGGGGTTGAATGGCCTACTCCTGCTCTTAATTAGTGTGTTCGTATGTATGTTTAAGGTTCTGGTTGGTACGTAGCATTCCAATGTAAAATGCGCTACAGTTGTCAGTCTCAGATTCCTTATGGACTCCCTCGGGTAAATTTTCTGATCAGGTCTTCTGCATTAGTCATGCAGTCTATTACAACTACCATCCGACCATTAGTCTGCTGACCCTGTTTGATTTTGTGTGGTAGACTTTATTTACATAAATGTGGCCTAGCTTTTGACCCACATTGGGCCGGGTAAGTGGCCACATACAGGGGCAAATACAATGGTCGCCTTTACAGTACTAGTCGAACCCCTGCGGCATTGCACATGGGGAGTTGACACTAAGTGTAGTTTTCAGGTGAAGTAGAGTTAGAGGCGGGAGAATAATTGGACCAGGGCATGTAGATGTAATTCAGCCCCCATTTTAAGTTATACATTCTCTCCTTATTTTTATATTTCCATTATAAATTCCTATGTTCACATTTATAATGGAAACTTCCTATAGAAGCATAGAAATTTACGACACAGGAGGCCATTCGGCCCATCGTGTCTGTGCCACCCGAGAAATAACTATCCAGCCTAATCCCACTTTCCAGCTCTTAGTCCGTTGCCTTGTAGGTTACGGCACTTCAAGTACATATTCAAGTACTTTTTAAAATGCAATGAAGATTTCTGCCTCCACCACCCTTTCAGGCAGTGAGTTCCAGACACCCATCACCCTCTGGGTGAAAAATTTTCTCCTCAACTCCCCTCTAATCCTTCTACCAATTACTTTAAATTTATGCCCCCTGGTTATTGACCTCTCTGCTAAGAGAAATACGTCCTTCCTATCCAGGCCCCTCATAATTTTGTATATCTCAATTAAATCTCCCCTCAGCCTATCCAATCTTTTTTCATAGCTAAAATTCTCCAGTCCTGGCAACATCCTCATAAATCTCCTGTGTACCCTCTCTAGTGCAATTACATCTTTCCTGTAATGTGGTGTCCAGAACTGTACACAGTACTCGAGCTGTGGCCTAATTAGTGTTTTATACAGATCTAGCATAACCTCCCTGCTCTTTTTTTCTATGCCTCAGCTAATAAAGGAAAGTATCCCATATGCCTTCTTAACCACCTTGTCTACTTGTCCTGCTACCTTCAGGGATCTGTGGACATGCACTCCAAGGTCCCTCTATTCCTCTACACCTCAGTATCCTACTATTGGTGTAATCCCTTGCCTTGTTTGCCCTCCCCAAATGTATTACCTCACACTTCTCTGGAATGAATTCCATTGCCTCTTTTCTGCCCACCTGACCAGTCCATTGATCTCTTCCTGCAGTCAACAGCTTTCTTCCTCACTATCCACCACACGGCCAATTTTTGTATTATCTGCAATCTTCTTGAGCATGTCCCCCCATTCAAGTCTAAATCATTGATATATGCCACAAAAAGCAAGGGACCTAGTACTGAGCCCTGCAGAACCCCACTGGAAACAGCCTTCCAGTCAGAAAAACACCTGTCGACCATTACACTTTCATTCCTGCCACTGAGTCAACTTTGGATCACACGGGCTTTTACTGAGGAACAGAGAGACCTTGGAGTTCATGTCCACAGATCCCTGAAGATAGCAGGACAGGTAGATAATGTGGTTTAGAATAAGTAACAGAGAGGGTTGATGAGGGCAATGCAGTTGACGTGGTGTATATGGACTTCCAAAAGGCATTTGATAAAGTGCTGCTTAATAGACTTGTCATCAAAGTTGAAGCCTATGGAATAAAAAGGGCAGTCGCAGCATGGATACAAAATTGGCTAAGTGGCAGGAAACAGAGAGTAGTGGTGAACGGTTGTTTATCGTACTGGAGGGAGGTGTGCAGTGGTGTTCCCCAGGGGTCAGTACTAGGACCACTGCTTTTCTTGATATATATTAGTGACTTGAACTTGGGTGTACAGGGCACAATTTCCAAATTTGCAGATGACACAAAACGTGGAAGTGTAGTGAACAGTGAGGAGGATAGTGATAGTGATAGGCTTGAAGAGGGCATAGACAGGTTGGTCGCATGGGCGGACACATGGCAGAAAAGTGCAAAGTGATACATTTTGGTAGGGAGAACGAGGAGAGGCAATATAAACCAAAGGGTACAATTCTAAAAGGGGTGCAGGAACAGAGAGATCTGGGGGGGGGGGGAATATGTGCACAAATCTTTGAAGGTGGCAGGGCAGGTTGAGAAAGCGGTTAAAAAAGCATACGGGATCTTGTGCTTTATAAGTAGAGGCACACAGTACAAAAGCAATGCAGTTACGATCAACCTTTATAAAACACTGGTTCGGCCATAACTGGAGTATTGTGTCCAGTTCTGGGCACCGCTTTTTAGGAAGGATGTGAAGGCCTTAGAGTGGGTGCAGAAAAGATTTACTTGAATGATTCCAGGGATGAAGAACTTCAGTTGCATGGATAGACTGGAGAAGCTGGGGTTGTTCTCCTTAGCGCAGAGAGGTTTGAGAGAAGATTTGATAGAGGTATTCAAAATCATGAAGGGCCTAGACAGAGTAGATAGAGAGAAACTATTCCCATTGGCAGAAGGGTCAAGAACCAGAGGACATAGATTTAAGGTGATTGGCAAAAGAATCAAAGGCGACATGAGGAAAAACTTGTTTACACAGCGAGCGGTTAAGATCTGGATTGCACTCCCTGAGGGGGTGGTGAAGGTAGATTCAATCGTGGCTTTCAAAAGGGAATTGGATAAGTACTTGAAGGGAAAAAATTTGCAGGGCTACGGGGAAAGGGCAGGGGAGTGGGACTAACTGGATTGCTCTTGCAGAGAGCCGACACAGACTCGACAAGCCGAATGGCCTCCTTCAGTGCTGTAACCATTCTATGATTCTACGTGGGATCTTGTCAAAAGCCTTGCTAAAATCCACGTAGGCTTCATCAAATGCACTACCCCTCATCGACCCTCCTTGTTACCTCCTCAAAAAATTCAAATCAAGTTAGTCAGACACAACCTTCCCTTAACAAATCCATGCTGACTGTCCTTGATTAATCGGTGCCTTCCTAAACGATGAATAATTCTGACCCTCAGAATTTTTTCCAATAATTTGCCCACCACTAATGTTATTCTGACTGGCCTCTATCCCTTTCTCCCTTTTTGAAAAACAGTACCATGATAGCAGTCCACCAGCTCCACACCTGTAGCTAAAAGGGTTTGGAAAATGATGGTCAGAGCCTCCGCTATTTCCTCCCTTGCTTCTCAACAGCCTGGGATACATTTCATCCGGGCCTGGTGATTTATCTACTTTCCAAGATGCTAAAGTCCTTAATATTTCCTCTCTCGCTATGTTTATCCCATCCAATATTTCTCACTCCTCCTCCTCTTTTGTGAAGACAGACGCAAAGTATTCATTAAGAACCATACCCACGTCTTCCGCCTCCACTCACAGGCTACCTCTTTGGTCTCTAATAGGCCCTACTCTTTCCTTAGTTATCCTCTTGCTCTTAATGTATTTATAAAACATCTTTGGGTTTTCTTTGATTTTACTTGCCAATATTTTTTCATGCCCTCTCTTTGCTTTCCTAATTTCCTTTTTAATTTCACCCTTGCACTTTCTACACTCCTCTAGGCTTTCTGCAGTATTGAGCTCTTGGGAGCTTATGTCAGATACCCTTTTTTGCCTTATCCTACCCTGTATGCTCCTTGACATCCAGGGGGCTCTAGATTTGTGGGAATATATTTACCCTAAACCCTCACCATCTCCTCCTTGAATGCCTCCCACTGATTTACCTTCAAGTAGCTGTTTCCAGTTCACTCTTGCTAAATCACATCTCAGCTTAGTAAAATTGGCCTTTCCCCAATTGAGAACTTTTACTCCTGTTCTATCTTCATCCTTTTCCATAACTGCACTAAATCTAACTGAATTATGATCACTACCACCAAAATGCTCTCCCAATGATACCCCTTCCACCTGCCCAGCTTCATTCCCTAAAACCAAGTCCAGAGCTACCCCCTCTCTTGTTGGGCTTGCTACGTACTGGCTAAAAAAAAGTTCTCCTGAATCCATTAAAAAAATTCTGCGCCCTCTATACCTTTTACACTGATTCTATCCCAGTTAATATTAGGGTAGGGGATATCCCCTACTAGTACTGGCCTATTGTTTTCACACTTCTCAGAAATTTGCCTATATATTTGCTCTTCTAACTCCCTCTGACTATTTGGGGGTGTATAGTATACTGCCAGTGTGATTGCCCCTTTTTTGTTCTTAAGTTCAACCCATATGGTCTCATTTGATGATCCTTCTAACAGATCATCCCTCCTTACAGCTGTAATTATTTCTTTAACCAATATTGCAACCCCCCCCCCTCCATTTTTATCCCCCTATCGCATCTGAAAATCCTGTAACCAGGAATGTTGAGCTGCCATTCCTGCCCTTCTTTAAGCCATGTTTCAGTAATAGCTATATCATACTTCCACTTGTCTATCTGTGCCCTCAGCTCATCTGCCTTATTCACTATACTCCTTGCATTGAGGTCTATACCATCAAACACTGCCAAACTCCTTTGTTGTCTATTTTCTAGCCTTTGTTTCCTCTGCCTTCCAAACTCACTTACTAATTTTCTGCCTTCCATTTCCTGCTCTGCTTCTCTCCCTTCTGAATCTACGCTCAGGTTCCCATCCCCCTGCCAAGCTAGTTTAAACCCTTCCCTACAGCACTAGCAAACTTCCCGGTGACGATATGGCCTCGGCCCTGTTGAGATGCAAACTGTCCGGCTTGTACAAGTCCCACCTCCCCCAGAACCGGTCCCAATGCCTCAGGAATCTAAAGCTATCCATTCTGCACCATTTCTCCAGCCACAAATTCATCTGCATTATCCTCCTATTTCTGTACTCACCAGCACATGGCACCGGGAGTAACCCGGGAGATTACTACCTATGAGGTCCTGCTCATTAATCTCTTTCCAGCTCCCTGCAGGACCTCATCTGCCTGCAGGATCTCATCACTCTGTCTACCTAAGTCATTGGTACTGATATGGACCATGACCTCTGGCTGTTCACCCTCCCACCTCAGAATGTTCTGCAGCCGCTCAGTGACATCCTTGACCCTGGCACCAGGGAGGCAACATACCATCCTGGAATCACCGCAGAAACGTCTGTCTGTTCCCCTAACTATTGAATTCCCCCATTACTATTGCTTTCCTGACCACCCCCCCCCCCCCCACCGCCGTACAGCTGAGCAACCTATGGTGCTACGGACTTGGTTCTGGCTGTACTCCCCAGAGGAACCATCGTCCTCACCAAATACCAATTAGAAAGTGAGATGCACTCAGGGGTCTGCTGCACTGATCCTTCCTTGTCTATCTGGCAGTCACCCATTCCCGCTCTGCCTGCACACTCTTAAGCTGTGGGGTGACCACCTCCTGAAACATGCTATCCATGTAGCTCTCAGCCTCGCAAATGCACTGGAGTAATACCAGCTACTGCTCAAGCTCCGAAACCCCCACATGGCACAGGATGTGTATTCGACAGGACTGAAGTGCCCTGCCTTGCCTCTATTTATTAAACTACTAACTAAACTTACCAGAAATAAACTTAAGATTTGGCCCTGATCTTGACAGAAAAAAACAAAAACACTCACCAGTTACTCACCAATCGGCTCCTTCCCTTATGCTGACGTCACTTTAGATATTTATACCTTTCTCCCTGACCTCCGGGCTCTCCGATTGAGGCCTACTCTCAGGGACTCGCTACTTATAACTCTCCCGCTGCCCTGCTCCATCCCCAAACTCTCTCAGGTCCATGTTCCCTTACCTCCGAGCTCTCCGATTGAGCTTTTATCCTAACTCAATTTGTCACACAGTAATTATACCCTCCTCCCAGTGGTGGAGCAGATTGTGTAAAGACACAAGAACAAATGAGCAAAAGGCCAGTTGGGAAATAAACTAATTGATGAGAAGCGGGTTTAATATTTCGCCAGCATTCAAAATTGTCCATCAAGTGAAAGGGATCACAAATGTGCTAGTCAACTTGTCAGGCTCCAAATTGATGGGCTGGTGCAACGGGATGGCAGGTGTAGCGGATGACTTATCAGTGCTGGAGGTTAGGTGGTTTGGAGGATAGATCAGTGGACTCCATTGTGCTGCACTGGCTGGGAGGTGAGCCGGTGGGGAGCGGTAAGGCGTGTTTGCAATACAAAAAATAGTTAGCTAGCTGGGTGGGGTGGAAGGAAGTCCCAGAGGTGCAGAGGGCAATAAATTATGGAGAAACGTTACATTTGATTTTAATCTTTACTACATACTTTCCTATACCAACATGGCTGTTGGCTTAAAAATTTAGGCTGCTCCACAGCGACACTGGCAGCCAGGTACTGCAACTCCATGAAGTCTAAAATAAATGTTTAAGTACTAATTATCACCATATTATTTGGCAGCTATTGAGCTAGATTTTGCTGAGTTGCGAATGAGCGGCGCACTGCAAGTTTCTCTCATGGGGCCCTCATTCCAGAGCGACCTCCTCTCTGGGACCTGTGTGAATGGGGCAAGTAACTGTGTATCCCCTTAACCAATCAGATTGAAGCATGTTAATAAGCAGCAGAGTCAGAATCAGGAAGTGTAAGTTAGAAAAGTGAATTTGATGTCAAATCAGTTACAAAAAGTGAAATAGAGGGTAAGTAATTATTGAATTAAAAGACAGAAATAAAAGAGAAAGAAAGAAAAAATATATATATTTTTTTAAATGTCCAACAACAATTAAAATCTGAAGGAATGAGACTCCACACTTGTAAAAGTAAATTTTCAGTGCCAGAGAGGTTGTTTGGCAGTCATTAAGACTTAACACGCTGTTAAAAGTTTGTTTAGGCCTAAAAAAATTTAACGTAACTTTTTTGGCAAAATTACTTTGTATCCATCAGGGCAGTGCAGGAACTTCATGCTGTTCCATTCATTTCAACAGTGAGTCAGCTGGCGAGATGTCGTTCTCGCGCAGCTTACGGAAGATCAAGGTATTTGGTAGAGGAGCTTCAGGATTTACGCGTTTAACCGTGCATGTGCGGTCACCGGAAGTTGCTGTACAAGATGCACTGAAATTACTTCACTGCAAAAGTCGGCCCATTGTTTCAGCAGCTAATGCTATGTGGCTTCCACTGAAAACTATTACAGCACCATCTGCAGGTTTAACTGATACTGCAGGTAAATGTTGACAGTTTTCATAAGAACATAAGAAATAAGAGCAACCCCTTGAGCCTGCTCCGTCATTCAATCAGATCATGGCTGATCTTCAACCTCAACTCCACTTTCCTGCCCGATCCCCATGACCCTTGATTTCCCCTAGAGTCCAAAAATCTATCTATCTCAGCCTTGAATATTTTGCTATGGATTTTCATATCGTCAGAACCTGACATAGGAATTTTCAATGTAATTTGAAATGGAATGTTGCGATCCATTCAGCAAATTTAATAGACATATTGATATTGCAGACTTTGGAAAACCCAGTAGCTCTCTGTGTACAAGCTTCTAACTGAGGGGCAAAAGTGCTACCACTGAGCCAAGCAGAATCGTTTTAGGTTCCTCTGCTGTATATTTGGCTTCTTATAATATATTTATTTCTATACTCACTTTTTGCCCTTCCTCTGTGTGTGCAAGTGCTTTGTCAGATAAAATAATATACAGAATTGTATAGTGAACACAGTACCATTTTAACTACTGGATATGCTTTTTCTCTAGTTTTCAGCACTACAAAGGTCCCTTCTCAAGGAAGCATTAATAGTGGATAAATCTAAACTTCTACTAATTTATTGATACTACTGAGATTATTGCAGCTATGAACTCCCTTTCTTGTTCCTCCTAAACTCTAAGTTGTGCATGCTGTTCTTCCTACATCATTGTATTGAAATTAAGACTCATTGCACTGTTTTCTACTGAAACATTTCTTTCCCCAAGTCCTCAATTCTGTGCAACTCCTTACCGCCTCAGTTTTCTCTTATTCCTATCCACTATAGGCTTTAAAAACTTAAGCTTGGCACCATCTAATTCCTTATTTGCCTCATTTCCATTCCGAATCTTTGGAACTTTGATGTTATGTACAATATGCCATGACCTTTCATCTACAGTTCTCAATTTTGAAAAATGTATACCTTATAATAGAAACAGATTCACTTTTATTTTTGTGCTAAGTAAATTCTTACGTCAGTCTAGACTATTGGATCACATGCGATAGGAGAAGTTACCTGGTTCCATAAGAACTTTACAGCTTCTTCCTGCACCATCCTTTGAATGCGTTCTTCTTCACATTCTTTCCTCCATCTACAAAGATAGGACAAAAGAGAATGAAGATTAAACATAACTGCAATTTCTTTTTGTAGGAACTTATCATGCA
Organism: Heptranchias perlo; assembly: GCF_035084215.1. Classification (NCBI taxonomy): domain Eukaryota; kingdom Metazoa; phylum Chordata; class Chondrichthyes; order Hexanchiformes; family Hexanchidae; genus Heptranchias; species Heptranchias perlo. The sequence continues at coordinate 56,051,342 of NC_090335.1, forward strand.
GTATTTTCTTGGTCAGCAAGAATCAGGGTCGGTCAGAAGATAATGTTCCCTCGTCCCATAATCCTGACTCTTATTCTTGTATAGTATTTCACGTAGCAGCCCAGCAGAAGGTTAACAAAATTTACCCAACTGAAGCAGAGAAATGTGGGCACCAAGTAATTTTGAGAATTGAATGGGCAGCATTGGATTCAAGTGCTTTGACTCCTAGCCTACAAGATTAAAATAAGATTTTTAATAAATGGATTTCACTCCTGTATTGTATTATTCTCTTCAGAGATACATTTAAGAGAAACCACTCTGTGACAAAGTTATCATGAAGGTCTTTTTATCCTCAAGTGAAGCTACTCCCTGTAAATAAATAATGTAAATTTTTGCATCAACAGAGTAATCCCAAGCAGTAAATTGGATAGGAAAGGGATGGAGCTTTATAAGAGAGGGAGTGGGCATAAATGCTGTGTTTTATATAAATTTTTTTGTAATTTTATAGATTATTTATAGTTGCTCTATGAACATAATAGAGCTCAAATGGACTGTTGGGCCTATAGTCAGGACTAGAACTTTTCCAGTAACAAGCTTTTGATCATTTGAGCAGTGGGGTGATGGGCAGGAGCAAGAAGCATACCAATCTCTGCTCAGATGAATAGTAACAACTGAACATATATTCACTGAATACATTGCCAGGGCAGTTCTTTTCCAACTTAACATGTCTTTTGAGGCTTCTTTCAGACCGTTACTAGTTAACATCTTATCTAAAGAATCCTAGAAGGTTGCGGGGCAAGGGGAGGATGGGGTGGGGGGGGGGGGGGGGGGGGGGAGAAAGGCAGGGAGTTCTTTACATTGAAAGTATTTCCCACCACCCCTGGCCCCTTGAGCGATGTTTCCCTTTAAAGATCCTGAGACCTTTCAGAGATAATGCTTCATAAACATTTGGATTTTATTTGGACATTATACTCGTATCTACCTTTATTTTATCTGGCATTTTATAGATAAGACCAGGAATAGCAAACCAGCTTAAATTCACATAGTTGATTTTCAAGGCCAAAACTATTTCTCATCCAGTTACAGTCATAAAATGGAAGTGGAAAACCTGGTTTAGCTTGGTTGTTTCAGATTTCTATTGGAATCTTGTTGAATCAACCCAAGCAAACTCAGAATATCACTCAGATTTACCCGCAATACTGAGACTGAGATGAACATGGGTAATTACTTGGTTATTAGTCTGGTGCAGGATTTTGGCTTTTCACTCTCTTAAATAGGACATTTAACCAAAGTGCAGTATGAATTCTCAAAAGGATAAAAGAATCCCTCCTTCTCCAGTATTTCACCTGATTACTTCTTCAGTCAAGTATTCCACGTGTTCCTGCATCCTACGTAGCCGGATTTCACAACGTATTTCCTTTGCCTTTGGATTCCAGTTCCTGGTGTAAAATCCTCGCCAGTGTGCTTGAATCTTTATGGCTGCTTTATTAATTTCATTCAGAAATTCTGAGTTTGGCTCAAGTGTTACAGATGTACCAGATTTATCTGGCTTCGAGTCTTCTCCTACGACCTTCTGGCCGGTTTCCATTGGTGCCAGATTGGGCAATCTATTGTCAAGCAAATTGCGCTCTTTTGTTAATGCAGTGGACACTAAGTATTTGCTTACACTTGAAGTGAAGTTGACACAAGATCGCACAGGACTGGATACATGGATCAACTTGCTGCCACTCCCGTCTTTACTTTTCTCGCTAGCTCTTCCCACCCATGCTCCGTATTCTTCTGCTCTTCTTGCAGCCCTCTGATGCTTTTGGTCATCGCTATCCTTGTGTTTAGCCTTAGTTTCCAAATGCAATGGTGGTGTGACATCACCTTCTGGAGTCAGAATATCTCCAGGAAGCCTTAGATCATGGGAAGATGAAAGAGGGGACATTGCAGTGGTTACAGGCATGAATGTAGACTCTGAAGAGAGAAGACTACAATTCAGTTTGTCTTCATCAGTCTGTATATCCTCCAACAAGAGCTCACTTTGACAACACCCTACACTCTGTCCAAGAACTGGTGAGATCGGCTTGATTGCATAGGACTGGTCTCCATGGCCACTCGCTTCAACCCATGAGTTAATTCGAATTACAGGCTCTGGAATACAACCACAAAGATAACTTTTTTCTAAAGCTATGTAGCATGAAATCACGCTTCTTTCTTCTTGTGCCTTTGCAGGGCAAGGCTATATAACTAGCAAACTCATTCTGTACACATCAAAGGCTGCCAATGGAACTTACAGGCTGTAGATCTACTGTCACAGTCTTATACAGTGGGTCTCAGTTCATTCCATAGTGTACGGACTAGAAATTTCATACACAATTGACTGGATAAGTAACTTACCACATCCTTTGACTACAGTCAAATCCTCCTATTACTTCACAATTATCCTGGTGGGACTGCCCTTACGTGTTCCAATTCTACATGTTCCAATGTAGCTAGTGCCACTCCAGCAATGCTTTCTCCTTCAGCTCCTGCATGGTCACTTCCAGAGTTCATCAAGGATTTACCCTTGGTCCCCTCCTCCTCCTCCTCCTCTTCATCCACATAACGTCATTTAATGGCGGCCCTAGACACTCGGTCAGCTTCCACATGTAAGCTGATGACACCCAACTCTGTCGCCACAAGTTCACTCAATCATATGACCTTCTCTTCAGTGTCAGGGTGCCTGTTTGACATCATTGTGAAACAAGTCAGAAATTCCTACAACTAAACATCAGGAAAGCCAAAGCAATCCTTTTCAGCCCGTACATTGAGTAGAATGGGCCTATTTTCTCTGGTGTTTAGAAGAATGAGAGGTGATCTCATTGAAACATAAGATTCTGAGGGGGCTTGACAGGGTAGATGCTGAGAGATTGTTTCCCCTGGGTGGAGAGTCTCGAACTAGGGGGCATAGTCGCAGGATAAGGGGTCAGCCATTCAAGATTGAGATGAGGAGGAATTTCTTCACGCAGAGGGTTGTGAATCTTTGGAATTCTCTACCCCAGAGGGCTGTGGATGCTAAGTCATTGAATATACTCAAGGCTGAGATGGATAGATTTTTGGGCTCTAGGGGAAATCAAGGGATATGGGAACGGTTGGGAAAGTGGAGTTGAGGTCGAAGATCAGCCATGATCTGATGGAATGGCAGAGCAGGCTCGAGGGGCCGTATGGTCTGCTCCAGCTCCTATTTTTTACATTCTTATGTACCAGAAACATCATACTCTTGTCATCAACTCATGTCTTTCTTTGCTTTCTGCTCCATCCATCTCTTCATCCATCAGCTACATCCCCTTTAATACTATTTATCTTAAATTTTAGAATAAGTCTCTTATACAGCACCTTATCAATGACCTCTCTGTCCTTGCAAACCACTGTCCATCGCCAACCTCCCTTTCCTCTCCGTAGTCCTGAACATGTTGTTGACTCCCAAATCTGTGCTCATCTTTCCCACAACTCCATGTTTGAATCTCTCCGATCACGATTTTTCTCTGCCACAGCACTGTAACGGCCCGATTCAAAGTCACAAAAGACATCCTCTGTGTCAATGGTGCACTATCCCTCCTCCCTATCCCTTATTGATCTCTCCACAGCCTTCGACACGTCGACCACACCATCCTCCTCCAATATCTCTCTACCGTTGTCCAGCTAAATGGGAATGCCCTTGCTTCGTTTCACTCTTACCTATTCAATCATAGCCAGAGCATTTCCAGTAATGGCTTCTCTTCCCATACCTGCACCCTAACCTCTGGAGTCCTCCAAGGATTTATCCTTGGCCACCTCCTATTCCTCATCTACATACTGCCCCTTAGCAACATCATCCAGAGACATGGGGTCAGCTTCCATATGTATGCTGACGACACTCAGTTCTACCTCTCCACCACCTCTCTCAACCCCTCCACTGCCTCTGTGTTGTCGGACTGCTTGTCTTGACATCCAATCTTGGATGAGCTCCAATTTCCTCCAGTTAAACATCGGGAACGTTGAAGCCATCGTCTTCAGCCCCTGCCACAAACTCTGCATCCTTGCTACCGATTCCATCCCACTCCACGGCAACTGTTTCAGGTTGAACCAGTCTGTTTGGAACCTCTTATTCAACCCGAGGCTTCCAACCTCACATCCTCTCCATCACAAAGACTGCCTACTTCCACTCTAACATCACCTGCCTGCGCCCATCTGCTGCTGAAAACCTTATTGATGCCTTGGTCACCTCCAGACTTGACTATTCCAATGCTCCCCTGGCTGGCTTCCTCCACCTTCCATAAAACTTCAGCTCAGTAAAAATTCTACTGCCTGTATCCTATCCCACACTAAGTCCCACAGGCCCTTGCTGACCTATATTGTTTATATGGGATTGTGCAAAGCATTACAAATGAAGATGGGGAACTAAAGGCATTAATTAGAATGTTGGGGTATGATGATGTAGATTTGAAGAAAACTTGGCTTCAATCAAATTAAGTCTGGGAAGTAAATATTCCTGACTATAAAATCTTCAGGAGAGATAGAGAAGGGAAAAGGGAAGGAGTGGACTTATTAATTAAAAACATAATTACAGCTATAGAAAGGATAGCTTTCATTGATGGAGGCTCTCGCATGGAGTCTGTCTGGGTTAAGGAATGATAATGGATCTATAACTATATGTAGACAATAGAACAGTGGAAAGGAATTAGAAATGCAACACATCGATTAAGGAAACAATCCTTTATTTACTCTAGAAATCTCTCCCCATTTTGACCGTAAACTTTTGTCTTATCTTAATCTACCACAGAACACTTAAAGTCTCCATTATCACAGCTGTTACCACTGCAAACCTCTCTAAATCGCCTATAAATCTCATCCTCAATTTCTTTCCACTGTTCAGTTGCCTATATATGGTTATGGATCCTTTATAATTTCTTAACCCAGAGAGACTCCATCTGAGCACCACAGTCAATTGAAGCTCTTCTTTCTCTGGTTGTAATTATGTTCTTAATTAATAAGTACAATTCTCCTTCCTTTTTTCTTCTTTATCTCATGAAAATTTTACAGTCGGGAATATTTATTTCCCAGACTTGCCATGGTCGAAGCCAAGTTTTCTAAGTTTCCTTCAAGGCTACATTATCATGGGATGGGATAAACATAGTGAGAGAAGAAGAATTAAGGGGTTTAGCATCTTTGAAAATAGATAAATCACCAGGCCTGGATGAAACGTATCCCAGGCTGGTAAAAGAAGCAAGGGGGCAAAATAGCAGAGGCTCTGACCATCATTTTCCAAGCCTCTCTGGCTGATCACAGGCGTGGTGCCGGAGCACTGGATGACTGCTAATGTTGTACAGTTGTTTAAGAAGGGAGAAAGGGATAGACCGAGTAATTACAGGCCAGGCCAGTCAGCCTAACCTCTGTGGTGGGCAAATTATTGGAAAAAAATCTGAGGGACAGTATTAATTGTCATTCAGAATGGCACAGATTAATCAAGGACAGGCAGCATGGATTTGTTAAGGGAAGGTCGTGTCTGACTAACTTGTTTGAATTTTTTGAGCAGGTAACAAAGAGGGTCGATGAGGGTAACGCGTTTGATGTAGTGTACGTGGATTTTAGCAAGGCTTTTGACAAGGTTCCACATGGCAGACTGGTCAATAAAGTCCATGGGATCCAAGGGAAAGTGGCAAGTTGGATCCAAAATTGGCTCAGTGGCAGGAAGCTAAGGATAATGGTTGATGGGTATTTCTGTGGCTGGAAGGCTGTTTCCAGTGGGGTTCTGCAGGGCTCAGTACTAGGTCCCTTGCTTTTTGTGGTATATATCAATGATTTGGACTTAAACGTAGGGGGCATGATTAAGAAGTTTGCAGATGATACCAAAATTGGCCGTGTGGTTGATAGTGACGAAGGAAGCTGTCGTCTGCAGGAAGATGTCAATGGCCTGGTCAGGTGGGCAGAAAAATGGCAATGGAATTCAATTCAATGCCAATTCAGGTAATGCATTTGGGGAGGGCAAACAAAGCAAGGGAATACACAATAAATGGGAGGGCATTGAGAAGTGTAGAGGAACAGAGGGACCTTGGAGTGCATGTCCACAGATCCCTGAATGTAGCAGGACAGGTAGTTAAGGAGGCATACGGGATACTTTATTAGCCGAGGCATAGAATATAAGAGCAGGGAGGTTATGCTAGAACTGTATAATACACTAGTTAGGCCACAGCTTGAGTACTGCGTACAGTTCTGGTCACATTACAGGAAAGATATGATTCTATGAACTTATCCCTCCAATCTACTTAGTGCCTGTAGTTCTCGGACTTCCTTTCCAAAACTTTGCACAGTCCCATATAAACACTGCAACCGTGACCCTTTTATATTCCTCAGTACCCTCTCTTATTTTTTCCCCTTACACTTTCCCTCTCGATCAGTCTCCCTTACTCTTGCCCTACCTTCCTTAAGGTTCTTTCTTCCATAACCCCCTCTTTGAGATTACTATTTCACACCGCTTTTCCCCCCATCATTGTACTTATTTTTAAGCCCTCCTTCTTATACTGAGATTTGCCCCTACCCACTTCATCAGTTTAAATTCTCTCCTACTGTTCTATTTGCCCACTCTCCAAGGGCATTGACACAGCCCAACCAGCCTTTAAAACTTTCTCCCTGCCCCAGAAATCTGAAACTCTCCCTTCTACACCATTGTTAATTGTATCCATGTGATTTATATCAATTAGTGTTAATTGTATTCAGGTGGTGTGTATCAATAAGGAACTCTCTTGTATCCATTTACAAGAGAGCTGAATAAAGGCTTGGAAGCAACTGAAGACTAGGCTCTAGTATTCTATCCTTCACCACCTGGCTATTTAGTTTATAACAACCATCTCTCAAGCGTTGATGCTTCTAATCTGCTTCTCCCCAACAGGCCTTGCTTGTGGCACGGTGGAGACCATTGGAACAGGAGTAGGCCATTCAGCCTCTCGAACCCATTGCGCCATTCAATTAGATCATGTCTAATTGGTACCTAAACTCCATTTACTAGTCTTTGTTCCATATCCCTCAATAATGCTTACTTAACAAAAATCTATTAATCTTTCTCTTGAAAGTGTCAATGGACCCAGCATCCACAGCCTTTTGTGGGAGCGAGTTCCTGATTTTCAGTCCCTTTAGTGCTACCTGATTTCACTCTTAAATGGCCTAGCTCTAATTTGATTATGCCCCCTTGTTCTGGATTCTCTCATTAGAGGAAATAATCTCTTTATCATCTTAAACACCTTGATTGGATGACCTCTCAACTTCAAGCCAAGTTTATGCAACCTGTATTCATAATTTAACCCTTTAACCCCTAGTAGCATTCTAGTGAATCTGTGCTGTACCCCTTCCAAGGTCAACATATCTTTCCTGTGGTTTGGTGCCCAAAACTGAACGCAGTACTCCAGATGGAGTCTGACCAAGGTTTTGTATATCTGAAGCATCACTTCCTCACTTTTGAATTCAAACCCCCTTGAGATAAAGGTCAACATTCCATTAGCCTTTTGGATTACTTTTTGTACCTGTGCATGAGGTTTTAGAACTCCATCTGCCATAGCTTTGCTTCTGGTAATAGATATTACTGTCTTGGAAGTCATGTTTTCTTAATCTAACACCTCATTTCTCAAACTCTCTTTGCAGGAGTTCCATCCTATTCTTCACTATGTAATTAGTGCCAACATGAACCAAGACTTCAGGCTGCTCAGCCCTCATTTCCAGATTCTCCTCCACCTGAACCATTATGGCCCTTATACTGGTACGTGGGATGCAACAGACCATTTGAGTGTTTCCTTTTTTGACATTATCACTTCTTTTATGCTAGGCAATCACTTATTCCATAGTGTCATGATGTTGCTTATGATTTACCTCCCTGTGTTGCTATTCTCAACAATCAGACAACTTCAATCCCTCCCTACAGATGGTCACCCATTTTCCCTTCCTCACTATTCCTCTCTAATTATGAGATAACCACCTTCTGGGATGTACATTTCTGAAATCCTGTCTCCTTCCATATAGTACAAAGTTTCTTTAAGCTTGAGTGAATCCACCTGGAGACATTTCTTGCATTTGTGCTTTCCTAGACACAATCTTCCAGAAACTTCCACACAATGCATGTTCCACTCAATATGGACCTTGTCTGTCCAGCCATATAATGATATACTCTCACAGCAGAGGAACTAAATTTTTTAAAGAGCTCCTCACTTTTTTCATACAAATTTTTGCTCTATTTCTGATGGGTATCTCTCTCTTTTAAGTTAAGTTGTCAGAAATCATTAGCCTGGAAAGCCAATCAAGCAGATTGAACTCCAATATTACTACTATTCCATTCAACATTAAATCCCCAAAATAATACAAATCAATATTTGCATTGAATATTTGCAGCTTTAGAAAAATGCATCAAACGCCAGTGTCACATAGGTTATGAACTATGCACATTTAAAATCAAAATTATAGAACCTTGGTGCAAATAGATTGGCAGGACCATGCATTCAAAAGTAGTTCAATCGTTTTAGAGCACCGTGTTACTTGCAATTACAGTATTTTGAGGGGTTCTGGATTCTTCCTACCATTCACATTATGGGTAGTGTGACTTTGGGTTGGGCTGTTATATTCGCTTTGAAATAACAACTCCTGGGTGGGACTTGACTGTAGAATATGGCTGCTGTTCTGGAACTTCTCCATCAGCTCCAGTTGGTGAAGCCTAGTGCCAGACAAAAGAAAACACAAAATTATCTACCCAAAAACAAACTCAATTTATTCTATTCACAATACTAGAACTGCATTGGTTTCATATTCAGTGGAGACTCCGTTGATCGACGTTGAAGGGACCTGAAAAACTTGATATACCAACACTTTGATATATTGAACCTGAATATTCAAACTATTTTCCTGGTGCCTTAGCTTTAAAAGGGACTACCTGTCCATGGCATCCAGTTGTGTAGCATGTCTATGGAAATTCCTGTTACCAATAACCATCTAAGTTTCAGAGAAGTTTAAATCCCACTGTTCAGCTGCAGTGACTAGTGACACCATGGTAAATCAGCTGCAGTGACCGACTCCCTGGAGTTTGCAAAGTTCAGAGCAGTTAATTTTTATGTGCATGTGCTGCGGAAGAGTCTCCTCTCCTGCAGCTGCCGCAGGCCTATGCTCCCCAATGTTACCTCAGTCTGCAGGTGTGGAAAACAGATTGGGGGCAAACAAAAACCTCTTAAGTTTTAGAACTGCATTGGTTTCATATTCAGTTGATCGACGTTGAAGGGACCAGAAAAACTTGATGTACCAACACTTTGATATATTGAACCTGAATAGTCAAACATTTACCTCTAGAGACTGGGATCCCATAAGAAGCAATATATTGAGAAACTCAACAACTTGAATTTATATCATGCCTTTAATATAGTAAAATGCCCCAAAGCACTTCACAGAAGTTAAAACAAATGCCAACCAGTGATGGGAAAAGAGTTAGCAGAGGCGACTAAGGACATGGTCAAAGAGGTAAGTTTTGAGGAGGCTTTTAAGGGAAGAGCAGGTTTGCAAGACTTTTGAGAGAACATTTCAGAATGTGAGGCCAAGCTGGGTGAAGGTTCTGCCATTAAACATGGAGCAGGTGGAATGTAAGGAACAGCAGACTAGTACGTAGGTCTGGAGGAGGAGGCAGAAGGAGGAGGGGCAGGCTGTGGAGGAATCCATAAACAATTTTCAATTTGTATTTTGTGATGGAGAACTAGTAGAAGTTGGTGTGGACAAGGATGATTGGGGGGTGGGGGGAGGGAAGAGAGAGTGGAACTTAGTGCAGAATAGAATGCAGGTAGTAAAATTTTGATGAGTTGTAATTTGTGTAGGGTGGAACTTGGGAGGCCAGTGAGAACATTGGATTAGCCAAGCCTAGAAGTGACCAATCCAAACAAGGATAAGTTTTTCAGTGGCAGTAGGAATTTGGCAAGAGCAGAGGCAGGGGATGTTGCAGAAATGTAAATAGGTTGTCTTGGAGACAGATAGGAAGTAGAGTTTGAAGCTCAGCTTAGGATCAAACAGGTGATTGAGGATATGCACTGTCAGATTCAGTCTGAGCGAGCAGCTGGCAAGAGGAATGGAATCAGGAGCTAGAGTTTCGAGTTTGGGTGATAGGAGCCGAATAGAATGACTTTGGTCTTGTTCATCTATAACATGACATTGGACAAGCTGGTGGACTGCACTGTAGTGGTCATGTCATTAAGGGCGATTGCAGACCTGGGTTTCTTGAGCATACATACGGAAACTGGTCCAATACCTAAGATGATGATGATGTTGTCAAGGGGAAGCATGCAGATAAGGAAAAGGAGGGGAGCAAAGATTGAGATGTGCTGGCTAAAATGGGACAGGTAGGAGTGAAAACAAGCGAGGGCGGTGCCACGAAGGTGGCGTGGACCACAGAGCAGAGACAATGAAGGAGAATGGAATGGTAGGCTGTGAGGTTAAGGAGGACAAGGAAGGATAATATACCATAACTGCAGTACCGAGAGAATGTTGTTGATGACTTTGACCAGGGCAGTATTGGTGCTATAGACAAATCGGAAATTGAAGTGATGTTTTGGCTCAAGGCTGGGTGGCAAAGGCAGAGTTACAAACCTTAGAAAGGAAAGGTAATTGCAGAGGAAGGATGGACCAAGTGGCTTTTTGAGGTGATAACAGCAGTTTTCAGACAGAGATGGAGCCTGATGAAAGGATGCCACTGATGATGTTAGCAGACCTTTTTGCCATGGTGAGATAACTGTTTGGTAAGGAGCATAGTTGGGAGGAGATCAAGGACGCAAGAGGTGGGTCTCATGGAGGTGAGCTGGATGAAGGTGGGGGAGGGAGTGGGAAAAATTACAGGGTGACTTGAGGTACTGAATATATTGACGTTCAATATGTTAAGGCTCGAATGTACTTTCAATTTTACTTCATAAAATTAAGCACCAGAACATTATATTACAGTTAAGTATTGAATACTAAAACTGAAATGTCCCCAAACGTGTCCAAATATATTTACAGAAAAGAGTTTGCAAAACCCCACTTGGTCCCATTCACAGGCAATGCAGAAAAAAAAATTTAGTGTATAGGTGAGAAACAATAGCCCGGACACCAGAACTCCTCTGCACTTCTTTGAATAGTTTCATTGGATCTTTACCGTCCATCTGAACAGGGCCTTGGCTCAACATCAAAAAGAGAAAACTTAAAGAAGTTTTGCCATCCATTTGTTGTTTAAGAAACTAGAAAGGAGCTTGGTCATATTTAGATTGTGGGTGCTGATTTTTACCTCTGTTTATTTAGAATTTTTTCAAGTTTAGCATCCTCTGCAGATTGCAATGCTGGAGTCGATGTGAGAGGACAAACTGAGGCCAAATATTGGACCAGCTGCACGTGTTGACCAGGTCGAAATGATCGACCTTTCCCTTGACTGTAAAGCCACTCTGCTTTGAGGCTGAAACAGAACAAAAAATTGTTCATATAATGTTATACAGTACATTCATCCACTGTCGGTCACTCCTGCCCCCCCCCCCCACCCTTAAAAGGGCCTACTTCTGCTTGGCTCCATTCCATCCACACACCACCCCCCACCCCCAACCGCTGGCGTTCATTCAGCACTGGCAGCTCACTGATATTATTCTAATGGAATTTGGAAGCATTTCTAATTTGGTATAGTGCATATCCTTTTCTGGTACTTAACAATGAAAACAGCTTGTGGAACATCTTCATATGGCACATAGTTGGCTAGAATATGTTTTTGAAGATCTGTAGCAACAAGGTAGCAATAAGGGAAATATAATTAAACAATCGCTTTAACTCTTCTGAAGAGTTTTATGTACAAAGTATTGCCAATACTAAAAAAACAAATAGCCTGTGCCACAGTGTACAGGAAACAAAAAAAAACTGCATCAAGGGCAGAGGATGCATATTGTGGGAGCACCTTCACCATATGGATTGCAATGGTTCACAAAGGCAGCCCCACCACCACCTTCTCAGGGCAACTAGGGATGGGCAATAAATGCCGGCTTTGCCAGCGACACCTAGATTACAACAATTAAAGAAAATGTCCAGTCTGTTTCTGCAGGATAGGTAAAAAGTTAGGAACTTTTCTATGATCCAATGATTATGCTCACTTGTTTTCCTGTAATATTCTGCAGCACCACCTCTTTTTCTGCCAAGTACACATCAGAAAAACACACATTTCCAAGTGGCTCTGCATGCAGTACTGCCATACTACTGCTGCATTGCAAATGCTTTACTCTCATGTGGGCATGTAGAGGAATGGCTTGGTTCATCGACCACTTTCACAAAACCCTGCACAATATTTCTCCTTATGTCAGTGATTCTTTGAAGGGAGATCACCATAGTACTTAATCATGTTTTCATGCCATAACCTCTCTTTTCTTGTGTGCTTGAGAATAAATGCTCTGCAATCGTGAATTTGCAAAAATGATCCAATCGCTTGATTGAACACTATATTGCACAATGTGCAGAAGAGGTTCCCCATTATCTTCATTTAACTTGTCTCCTTGGTTTCAGTCAGATGGTGTGGGCTTAATAAATCTATTCCTATCTTATAAATTCATTTTTAAAGAAACTACTTTTTTTTAAATGTCACATTATAATTAATGTAAAAAGAAACCTTCACTTACGGTCTCCTGGCACTGGTTGCCTCTTGTAGCATTCTTCAAGTGTGAGCCAAGTGAAAGTTGGGAGGCCATTCGACTATTGAGGCGAAGGGCACATTGGGGGGTAATTACAGATAAGCCTGATCCTGTCCTCAAACTACTTCCACATATACAATTGCAACAGGGTTTCTGGATAGCAATCAGGATTGACAATCTTTAACCTTCCCAACCTAGGAACACTGAGGCCAATTTCAGCAACGCTCCTGCTGTCCCAGCTGAGATCAGCTAACTCAGCGCAGACAGGGAGTCAAACCTGGGACCTATCTAATCTGTATGATGCATTTACTCACTGCCACAATCTGGGGTGGGGGAGGAAAGAAAGAGGGCTTATGTTCTATAGTTCTGCTTTCTAAGAGTCACTAGAATGTATGGAAAGAAAAGGCATGCTTATTTCAAAAAGGTCTTTCTGTAGTCAGAGTTAAATTGAAGTAGGGCAAAGCACGTTTTATGTGGATTATTAATAACACAGATTAAACAAAGCCCCTTAAAAGGGGTTGATGCAACTTTTAAATAATTATGCTCCAATGATTTAAATTACAACACAGAAAAGCTATTACTTTGAGATGTTTTTAGTATCATCTCCCAGTCACAACAGCCCAACAAGTGGTAGTTTCCACAAGTGGACATTTCTCCTTCTAATCAGAAGCTGTACCTTTTCTACACTGTTCTCACATGAGTGTACTGAAGGAGTTAGCAATTGTCTCACTTGCAGCAATGTGGTCAATGGATTTAACATTAGTGCATACACACTACCAAATTTTCTTTGAAATGCATATTACTGCAATAAAAGGTTTAAAGAATAGAGCAACTAACATTTTGTTTACAAATATGAAACAGAATGATTGACAAATAATAATACAGTAAAACACAATGCTATAAAAAAGTCAAGAAAGAAATAAAGAACAAAAAAACTTGCATTTATGTAGCATCTTTCACATCCTCAGGATGTTCCAAAGCATTGCACTGTACCTTTGAAGTACTGTTGTAATGTAGGCAAACACGGCACCAATTTGTGCACAGCAAGGTCCACAAACAGCAATACCAGTAAATTTGAGTTTAGTGATGTTGGTTAAGGGCTTGACTGTTGGTCAAAACAAAAGAACTACTTTCTGCTCTTCTTCAAATAATGTCATAAGATCTTTAGCATCCGGGGTTGAGGGGCGACTTGATGGGGGTCTTTAAGATAATGATAGGGTAGACAGAGAAACTATTTCCACCTGTGGGGGAGTCCAAAACTAGGTCATAAATATAAAATAGTCACTAATAAATCCAATAGGGAATTCAGGAGAAACCTCTTTACCCAAAGAGCAGTAAGAATATGGAATGCGCTACCACCAGGAGCAGTTGAGGCAAAAAAAATATAGATGCATTTAAGGGGAAGCTAGATAAGGGAGAAAGGAATAGAAGGGTATCCTGATAGGGTTAGATGAATTAGGGAGGGAGGAGGCTCGCATGGAGCATAAACGCCGGCACAGACCAGTTGGGCAGAATGGCCTGTTTCTGTGCTGTAGTTTCGATGTAACTCGATGATGTAACTGAATCACTGGAAAGGTAGATAGGCGCTTGATTTAACCTCTCATCCAGAAGTGGCACCTATGACAGTGCAGCTTTCCTTCAGTACTGCAATGGAGCATCAGCTTAGACTAAGTGCTGGAAATCTTTTCAAACACACAAACTTCTGCAGTTAAACCTAGACAGTGATGTTTAGTATATGTGTAACTGTTGCTCCATTTGGCAGCCTTGCAATGGTATTTACTGGAATCTAATTGAGTGATGTCCAGGAAGTAGCATGGAATGGATGGAATAACCCTAAATCTGCTTTGAGCTTCTTCCCTGCAATATGGTGGAATTCACTAAACCATCCAGTTGGTTAATTTTTTTGCGTCCATTTATTATGGCAGGATAGTGGAAACCTGCGTTGTGCAAAACTTGCATGATGCGGGAGTTTCTGAAAACTGAGGGTCTGGAAACTGAGTGCCCAGGACAACCGTGGGTGTAAGAAATATGTCCAGCCTGCTTATATTTTAGTTTGCAGTTCTGACAAGGGGTACACACTCGAAGTGTCATAACCCACCTTTTCTATTTACAGATGCTGACTGACTTGCTGTGTATTTCCAGCATTTTCTGTTTTTAGTTCAGATTTCTAATATTTGCAGTTTTTTCTTTTTATTTATGGAATGGAAAACATTTGACATAGAAGCAGCTTAAATAAAGAAAATTTGATATGAAAACAACATACCAAAATGAAAAATGCACATAAGGGGCATCTGTGTGGAACAGTGGATTATATATAATCACATCACCTCTCAATCTTTGTTTTGAATCTAATCCAGATTGATGAGGATCTCTCGGACACTAAAAGTGCCAAGAAAAATGAGTATGGCCATTCCAACTCCTTTTCCAATGAGTGAGAGTCTATAGCACCAACCTATTCTCAATTTAGCACCAATTGGTTCTCACTCAAAGGCCATAGGCAGTTCACACTGGTGTAGCTGAGGGCTCATTTGACATTGCAGTTAAAGAATTTTATTGAAGCCAAGTAGCAAAGCTTTATGCTGCATCTAATCATCCAATAACAAACCTAGAAGTACTTGATAAAAACACTGGTATCAAAAGTAGAAAAGTGTTTCATTCCTTAGCCCTGACATACTTCATAAGCACAAAATTAAAATGTAATACATATTCTAGTGAACAAGAGTTGATGTTAACCAGAACTAGATGAGCCTTGTAAATTTTACAAGTAATTCTTTAACAAATATCCAAGTTTCCATTTACCTCTCTTTCTGTGAGATTACATAACCATCTAGAATCCGCAGGGTTAGACACCAACTGACTATATATGGTCTATAGTCAAATCCAGGAAGGGAGGGTGTGGCCATCACACATGGATTGCTCATGATTGACAGCTGCTCCAGCTCACGAAGGAACCCCAGATAGGAAACCTAATGGGAAACATCTTATGTGATTTAAGAAAGGGTAAGGAAGGAGATTCATTACAATATGATATGCTGCTAGTAAGAAAAAAAATCTGATTTTAGAATGCAAAGTGCCATATACCACTGATGCATCTTCTGAAAATTAGTCCAGTATTTGCACAATACATTACTGCTACAATCACATTCACTGCACAACGACTTGATTAATACCCTTTCACATATTGTTACTTTCATAAAATGAAATGCAGTGTACCTCATTTAGATCTCTAATCTCATTCTCTGCTAGAGAGAGGATGTTTAAATCCGGAGGCAGGTGATTGGAAGCAGATCGGAGTGTGGTGATGGTATTTCCATGCAACAGCAGTATCTGTTAAATTAAAAATATATTTACAAGTTATATTCCTCAAACATATTTCTACAACTCCATAACCTTTTGCAAACCAGAAAACATCAGATGGCTTAGTTCTAACAGCACCTCATCATTCACATTAGAAAGTGAAGAGGGGGAAGGGTTACAAGTATTGCTTAGTTCTAAAAGAAAAATATAGGACCAGGCAGCATAGTGAAGTAGCACATCACATGCTATGCTATCATATGGTAGGACATGGGATTGTGCTTTT
The DNA here is from genome assembly GCF_035084215.1 of Heptranchias perlo. NCBI lineage: Eukaryota > Metazoa > Chordata > Chondrichthyes > Hexanchiformes > Hexanchidae > Heptranchias > Heptranchias perlo. The sequence continues at coordinate 56,067,551 of NC_090335.1, forward strand.
ATCTTCCACCAGTGACTTGATGAGCAGCTACAGGTAAAAGTGATAGAAGAAAAAGCAGGGCAATGTAGCCAACGACTGCAGCTCACTACTTCATTTATAGGGATACTGTTGCTAATCTCAGCCTTACATCAAAGAAAGGCACATCTTAAAACCGCAGTGTCAGTGGTAGTACTATCGCCTCAGAGTCAGAAGTTTGTGGGTTCGGGTCCCAGTCCAAAGACTTGACAAAATCTAGGCTGACACTCCAGTGTAGTACTGAGGGAGTGCTACACGATCAGAGTGTCTTTTGGATGAGACATTAAATTGAGGCTCCGTCTGCTCTCTCAGGTGGACGTAAAAGATCCCATGGCACTGTTTGATGAACAGCAGGGGAGTTAACCCCGATCCTGGCCAATATTTATCGCTCAATCAACATCACTAAAAACAGATGATCTGGTCATTGCTGTTTGCTGTGTGTAAATTGGCTACCATATTTCCTTACATTATCACAGTGACTACACTTAAATGTACTTCACTGGCTGTAAAGTTCTTTGGGACGTCCTGAGGTCGTAAAAGACACTACATAAATGCAAGTTCTTTTTTTCTTTCTTGTGGCTTGATTGCAGCCCACTTCATAATGCGTAATCCACCTAATCCATAAATTCCCCAAGAAATCACCATGTCAAAATTACAGCTCCAAACACTTGACATGATACAAGATTTGGCATCATAGGAAGGAGGGATGGAGCTTTAGGCCAATCGAAGAACAAAAAGTAACATCTCCACGTAGGTAGCTAGCAAGCTGCATATTCAGCAGTGATTGTAGTTGTTTAAAAAGGATCCATTTCACAAAAAGTATCAAACTATACTCTCTTACATCAGAGATAGACCACAATCATCTTATTGAGGTGAAGGCATGTATGGCTGGTTCAGGGGAAACTAAAAGGGTGGACTCAGCATTTTTTTCAAATGGGAAACAATCAGGCATGTATTATGACAAAAAGTAGAAATTCAACAACAGTTCCATTCTGCACTCCAGAAATAGAAAGTGTGAATTGAGTAACTTTTATCTGTCTATTGGCTGCAACAAGGCCTTGTGATACACTGTACAGGAGTTAGGAGCTGAAGAATCTAGTGGCAATGGCTATGTCGCCCCTTATAGTTAGTGGCTTTTGGACAGCCAGGTTACTGCAAATCACTCAGCATTGTCCCAAAAAAAATGATTTTCTGCATTAATTATGTCTCAGAGAATAGAATCTTAGAACATTACAGCATAGAAATAGGCTATTCAGCTGCAATGGTGTTTTTATCCACACAAGCGACCCAGTTTGATCCCATTTTCCCACTTGCTTCCCATACCCTTCAATATTCCTCTTTTTCAAGCAACAATCTAATTCTCTTTTCAAAAAACAATTGTAAACTCTACTTCAACAACAGAGAATTCCACTTTTCAACCACCCTTTGTGTAAAGATTTTTTTTCTAATTTTTTCTTTAATTCTTTTTGCAACAAATAGGATAAGGCAGGATCTGGCCAAAATGGACTGGGATCAGCTGCTTGTAGGAAAATCCGCATCGGAACAATGGGAGTCTTTCAGAAGGGAGATTGAGACCATACAATGGCAACATGTTCCCGTAAAGGTCAAGGGTGGTTCCAAGAACTCCAGGGAACCTTGGATGTCAGGGGATATACGAGAATGGATTAGGAAAAAAAGGAGGGCTTTTGGCAGATACAAAAGGCTAAAGACGGAGGAAGCCCTAGAGGAGTACAAAAAGTGCAGGGGGATACTTAAAAAAGAAATTAGGAGATCAAGGAGGGGCCATGAAATAACACTGGCAAGCAAAATAAAGGAAAATCCTAAGATGTTTTATAAGTATATTAAGGGTAAGAGGATGACTAGGGAAAAAATAGGGCCCATTAGGGACAAAAATGGCAATCTGTGTGTGGAGCCGGCAGATGTAGGAGGGGTTCTAAATGAATTTTTTGCATCTGTTTTCACTATGGAGAAGGACGATGTAGACATAGAAATACGGCAGGGGGACTGTGATATACTCGAACATATTAACATCGAGCGGGAGGAGGTATTGGCGGTTTTAGCAGGCCTAAAAATGGATAAATCCCCAGGCCCGGACGAAATGTATCCCAGGCTACTGTGTGAGGCAAAGGAGGAGATTACGGGGGCTCTGACACATATATTCAGAACCTCTCTGGCCACAGGGGATGTGCCAGAGGACTGGAGAACCGCTAATGTAGTACCATTATTCAAGAAGGGGAGTAGGGAAAAACCGGGGAACTACAGGCCAGTGAGCCTAACATCAGTGGTAGGAAAATTATTGGAAAAAATTCTGAAGGACAAAATTAGTCTCCACTTGGAGAAGCAAGGATTAATCAGGGATAGTCAACATGGCTTTGTCAAGGGAAGATCATGTCGGACTAATTTGATTGAATTTTTTGAGGGGGTGACTAGGCGTGTGGATGAGGGTAACGCAGTGGATGTGGTATACATGGATTTCAGTAAGGCCTTCGATAAAGTCCCCCACAGGAGACTGGTCAAGAAGGTACGAGCCCATGGAATCCAGGGTGCCTTGGCACTTTGGATACAAAACTGGCTTAGTGGCAGAAGGCAGAGGGTGATGGTCGAAGGTTGTTTTTGTGACTGGAAGCCTGTGGCCAGTGGGGTACCACAGGGATCGGTGCTGGGTCCCTTGCTGTTTGTGGTCTACATTAATGACTTGGATATGAATGTAAAAGGTATGATCAGTAAGTTCGCTGATGATACAAAGATTGGTAGGGTGGTAAATAGTGAGGAGGATAGCCTCAGTCTGCAGGACGATATAGATGGGTTGGTCAGATGGGCGGAACAGTGGCAAATGGAATTTAACCCGGAAAAGTGCGAGGTGATGCACTTTGGAGGGACTAACAAGGCAAGGGAATACACAATGAATGGGAGGACCCTAGGCAAGACAGAGGGTCAGAGGGATCTTGGTGTGCAAGTTCACAGATCCCTGAAGGCGGCGGAACAGGTAGATAAGGTGGTAAAGAAGGCATATGGGATACTTGCCTTTATTAGCCGAGGCATAGAATATAAGAGCAAGGAGGTTATGATGGAGCTGTATAAAACACTGGTTAGGCCACAGCTGGAGTACTGTGTGCAGTTCTGGTCGCCACACTACAGGAAGGATGTGATCGCTTTGGAGAGGGTGCAGAGGAGATTCACCAGGATGTTACCAGGGCTGGAGCGCTTCAGCTATGAAGAGAGACTGGGAAGATTGGGTTTGTTTTCCTTGGAGCAGAGGAGGCTGAGGGGGTACATGATTGAGGTGTACAAAATTATGAGGGGCACAGATAGGATGGATACTGAGGAGCTTTTTCCCTTCGTTGAGGGTTCTATAACAAGGGGACATAGATTCAAGGTAAAAGGCGGGAGGTTTAGAGGGGACTTGAGAAAGAACTTTTTCACCCAGAGGGTGGTTGGAGTCTGGAACTCACTGCCTGAAAGGGTTGTGGAGGCAGGAACCCTCACAACATTCAAGAAGCATTTGGATGAGCACTTGAAATGCCATAGCATACAAGGCTACGGACCAAATGCTGGAATATGGGATTAGAGTAGACAGGGCTGATGGCCGGCGCGGACACGATGGGCCGAAGGGCCTCTATCCGTGCTGTATGACTCTATGACTCTAATCTTCAATTTGTGTCATTACCATCACACCCAGCATTGGAAACAGTCTATTCAGTCTCTTTTCCGCTCAATAAACTTTCAGAATCTTGAAGGCCTCTATCAGATCACCCCTTTACCTTCTCTGCTCCAGTGAAAAAATGTCCTAATTTCTCAAGGTTTTCTTCATAACTGTAACTCTTCATCCCTGGTAATATCCTAGTGAATCTACGCTGCACTTACTCGTTGCTTCTATATCCTTCCTATAATGGGGTGCCCAAAATTGTACACAATACTCCAACTGAAGCCTGTGGTCTTGTACAAGTTTTATGTTTTTACATCTGAAGGCATAGAACACTGTGTTCTATGCATCTAGATGTAAAACCCAAGGATTCCAAGTTCCTTTTTTATGGCTTTATACATTTGCACTGCCACTTTTAACAATCTGTATATCTGCATACCAAGATCCTTCTGCTCTTCTACTTTATTTAAATTCTTACCATTTATGGTGCAATTCCTTTCCCTATTCCTACTTTCAAAATCTATTTACATTTTCTACTTTGAACTGAATCTACCACCTATCTACCCATCCTGCTAGCCTTTGTCTCCTGCAGTCTTTACAATCCTTGCCATAATTTGCCATATCACTGCCCCCCCCACCCCACAGTTTCAATATTGTTCCCTCAATTCCTCAGAGCATATCACTTATGTATATAGCAAATAAGAAGTCCCAATAGAGACTCCTGTGGAATAGCACTCACCACATTTTTCCAGTTAGAGGAAATTTGCTTTACTCTTATATTTCGCTTTTGGCCCTCCAACCATCTCTCTAACCATATGGTCACATCCTCCTGAATTCCATGGGTCATTATCTTTTCCATGGGTCTCCTGTGTGGCACCTTATCAAATGTTTTTGAAAATCCATATAAACGACACCCACTATTTATCCCCACTGTTAATTATTTAAAGACTCCTATAAGGTTGGGCAAGCACGATCTACCTTTTTAAGAAATCAATTTCATCTCGTATTAGACTCTAGTAGTTTACCAATAACTGAAGCAAGACTAACCAGTCTATGGTATCTTGACTTATTTTGGTCTTTTTTTTTTGAGAGGGAGTCACTTTTCAGTCCTTAAGCACAGTTTTTCTTTTCATAAAATTTTGGCAAATTATTCTCAAGATATCAGTTTGTTTTACCTCATGTGGTAGAAGTGCCATGATGCAAGGAGCCCAGAAAACAAAAAGATTAGAAATCAGGTGCACTGTTTAAATATGATTGTACCTGAATCAAAAATATAATCATACATGGCTTATTCACTAGTTGTGGCACCAATTGCTCCAAAATATTGACCACCTCTGCCTTAGGGGGCAGTGAAAATAAACAGGCTACTGAAAAGGCATCCAGGATCATTCTACACATCTTGCGCAACCCAACTCAAACTGGCAGTAACAGAAGTCTTGGAGCAGGTTGGTTACCCCCACTTTATGGCTGGGAAATTATTTTTGGTGTAAAGTGATGAAGGGAAGAACCAAAAATAATGTTAAAATGGAGTTAAAAGAAGGATTTTATAGTACCCTGAATAAATATTTTCTTAATCCCAATGGAGCACGGTATGCATATCTTACCTTCAGAGACAGGAGTTTCGATAGGTCACCTATCAGGGAAATGTTGTTGTCTGACAAATCCAAATGTCGAAGTGACAAGCAGCCGTTAACTGGTTCCACGGACTGTAAAAAGCAGAAAACAAATACCAGTTACAGAGAAGAGTCATGAATTATCACCAAGATTCACCTGAACATATATTACACAGATGCCTTTTTGACCAGTAGAAAGATAACATTCAGTACAGGTTGGGTTCATGAAACTGGATGTCAAACCTCAGGGTTGTAGGTAAAGTCTGTCCTGCATAACTACATGTGTCAGAAGGTTACATCCCTGCACTCAGTATAAATTGCCATCTGAAGAAAGCAGAAGATTTATGTTCAGTCAGGTCTTGTTTCATAAGTGTCAAGCTTCAGTGTTAAGTAAGAGATTCACATTTCAAGTAAATAAATAATGTCCCAGCATTTATTATCATAGCATGAAATATGGTACAAGTCAAAGCACCAGGATGTCAGATTTGGTGCTGTGCAGAACATTTCTAGTGCTTTCTCTACTATGTCCTTTTGTTTATAATTCATAGCTGAGGAACCCTAGCTAAAATTTCCTGTTGAGAGATTTTAAATTAGAGGATTATGATTTAAATATTTAGCATTATAATAGGTTTTCCTTAAAGAAATGAGAATCCAAGGTGAAGGGCTAAGGCCTCTACTGCAGAAGAACTAAGTATGGGGCCATCAAACATAACAGATAATTGGTGATTACATTTGCGAGAGAGAAAGGAAGAAACAGTGTTTTTCAAGATTTTCATCACACCAGCGATGGGCATGAGAAAGATCAGGTTGCAGCGATTCAGCCATTGTACTGAAAGAAGACTGGAAGTTGTGTGCACTGCTGACGTGTGATCTGCCGAGCATTGATGAATGTAGAGTGGAATCCTTAGCAAAAGAGTAGATAAGGTTGGGTGATGAGGTCACTGATATGAAAACAAAAAAGAGTGGAAAATAGGTCAGTTGCCCAAGTTAATGGAAGAACAACTATCAACCTCAGCACACGTAGAGCAATTTGAGGAAACTGGATAGCCAGGAACAGAATTTTGAAGCTGAAGCCATATGATGGTAACTTGTATAGAAGTGCACAGTGCCATTTGTTTCAAAGCTTTGTCCTAGGTAATGACAAATGATGCAAAGTGTTAAAAGGACATCAGAGATCCAGAGGCACATAATATAGGCAACAAAATCACCAGTGGAACAGCAATGTCAAAAATGCATACTGGTGGTCATGGATTAGGCCTGAACTTTCAAAGTGATGAATAACAGCATATTCTATAGTAGTTCTGATGTATGGGCATTAAGGCAGTAATTTGAAGAGCAAAGGGGATCACCTTTCTGGAGGAACAGAATAAACATAAGCAAATTTTCACGAAGGGGAAATGGACTGGGAGTAAAAGATTGAAGCAAGGACATAAGACAGATAAGTTCAGTGGTGTACATCTTAAGCATGGTGGGGTACCATCAGGAGCAGAGGTCTTACTGGAATGTAGAATGCAGAGGATCACACCTGGCAGGGATAAAATTTTATGTTGGTCACAATGAACAGGATGGAGGAATGGGAGAAGATTGTTAGCAGAGATCATTAAAATTAGAGTTGTAGGAAAAAAAGTGATCCAAAAATGTTCATTTTTTTCTTCAGGTGAGCGAGCAATTGTACCATCAAGAGGCAAGAGATGATGAAAGGAGTATTTATAGAAGTTATGAGAAACAGCTTTAACAAGAAACCAGAAGCAATGGCTACTGGAGAGGCAGGACAACAGCAGTTAGTGTTGCATTCAATAAAATTGCATTTAGCAGCTCTAACAATGAATTTGGTGAAGTTACAGGCAGAGATAAAGTTAAATGTAAGAAGATTGAGAAGACTAAAGGAATACTTTAGATTGAAGATCATGTAAATTAACTTCATATTAACTTGACATTAAAAAAAATCCACATAAGTCATGATACTGGAAACAGAAGTACTTCAAAGGGAAACCATTTTATGACTGTGTGGTGGCAATTCAGATTTAAATAAGAAAATGTACAATACCTTGATGTTGTTCCCAGCTAAGTTGAGCCATTCTAGATGAACTAAGTCCTTCAGGCCTTCCACATTTCCAATACTGTTGTTAGGTAAGTTTAGAACTCGCAAATTGACAAGCTTTGCGACACCATTCATCCGAACTAGGCGATTGTTGGCTACAGATAACTGTAAGAAGTGCCAAATACAAACAATGATAAGTTTATTACATGTAGATTATGGTGATTTGAATTAACCAAGTTATAATGAAGAATTTCATCCATGGGTTTTTTTTCTTTACTGTATCATTTAGTTTAAAAGAAAATCACACTCAAATGGAAGTTACACCTTCCTTGGAAAGCAACCTGTCTGCTCAAAGTCAGCTTCTCTAGGTGGCAGCCACATTAAGGGGGCAATTCATTTTGATCTGCCAATATTTTAATTGCAAAGCTGTTAAGTGTCAATGTCCCACTATTCATACGAGTCCTTCATAAATTTGTATCTACTAGACTGCTAGCTGGTACTGTTTTTTGTTTAAAAAATATATATTTGGCCTGTAACTATGATAAGGATGAGCTGCTGTGAGTTAACTAAAACAACTTGCATTTACATAGTGCGTTTAACGTAGAAAAACATCCCAAAGCGCATCACAGAAACATAAGACGACAAAAATTGACACCGAGCCAAAGAAGGTAATATTAGGAGGGGTGACTAAAAGCTTGATCAAAGAGGTAGGTTTTAAGGAGAAGAGAGAAGTAGAAAGGCGGAGAGGTTTTGGGAGTGAATTCCATAGCTTAGGGCCTAGACGACTGAAGGCACGGCCGCTAATGGTGGGGCGACATGAGTGGGACATGCACAAGAGGCCAATGTAGTAAGAATGCAGAGTTCTCAAAGAGCTGTATGGCTGAAAGAGGTTACGGAGATGGGGGCAGGAGAGAACCACAAATGGATTTAAATACGGAGATGAGAATTTTAAATTCGAGGCTTCAGAGGACTGGAAGCTAATGTAGGTCAGTGAGCACAAAGGTGACAGATGAGCGGGACTTGGTGTGGGCTAGGATATGGGCAGCAGAGTTATGGATAAGCTGAAGTTTAGAGAGGGTGGAGGATGGAAGGCCGGCCAGGAAAGAATTGGAACAGTTGAATATGGAGGTGACAAAGGCATGGATGATAGTTTCGATAGTGGATGGACTGAGACAGGGATGGAGAGGATATGGGATTAGAAGCTCCACTTGGGGTCAAACAGGACGCCAAGGTGGTGAACAGTCTGGTTCAACCAGAGAGTGTGGTTGGAGAGGGGGTTGGAACCAGTAGCGAGGGTTTGGAGTTTGTGGTGGGGTCCGAAGATGACGGCTTTGGTTTTCCCAATGTTTAATGGAAGGAAATTGCATTCGTCTAGGAGTGGATGACAGAGAAAAAGGCTGACAATACAGAGGCAGCGGAGAGGTCGGGAGAGATGGTAGAGGTAGAGCTGGAGCTGGCTGTTGTTACCAAGGAACAGCATGTAGATGAGGAAAAGAAGGGGAAGGTGTCGATCCTTGGGGGACTCCAGAGGTAGCGTGAGAAGAGAAGCCATTACTGGAGATACTCTGGCTACGATTGGATAGGTAAGAGTGGAACCAAGTGAGGGCATTCTCACTGAGCTGGACAATGGAGGTGTTGGAGGAGGATGATGTGGTTAACTGCATCAAAGATTGCAGAGAGATCAAGAAGGGACAGTGAACTTGGTCACAGTCACAAAGAATGCCATTTGTAACTGATTAGGGCTATTTCAGTGCTATGGCAAGGGCCGAATGCTGATTGGAGAGATTCAAACATGGAGTTGCGGGAAAGACAGGCACGGGTTTGGGAAGCGGCAACACATTCAAGGACTTTGAAGCAAAAAAGGACTTTGAAGATGGAGCAGTAGTTTGCAATGACAGAGGGGTAGAGGGTGTTTTTATTTGAGGCGTAGAGCAATGATAGCGGTTTTGAAAGGGAGGGGTACAGAACCTGAGGAGAGGGAACCATCTACAATGTCAACTAGCATGGGGGCAAGGAAGGGAAGTTGGTTGGTTGGTCAGCAGTTTAGTGGGAATGGGATTGAGAAAATAGGAGATTGATCTCATTGACAAGAGGAGCATAGAAAGGGTATGAGGGGAGATGGGAAAGAAGCTAGAGAAAGATGTGGTTTCAGGGCTACGGTAGGAGGAAACCTTGGCGGTAGTTTGGCTTGGTGGGCAAGGGGAAGGAGGGATGTGGAAGAGGCAGTTGAATGAATGTTCTCAATATTAGTGACAAAGAAGCCTATGAGCTCCTTGCATGTTGCTGGAGGTGAACATGTTTTAAGGAATTTGTTGGTAGTGGAGAAATTTCAGGATAATCCTGGAGCAGTAAGCAGTTTTAGCAGAGATGAGCAAGGCCCAAAAGTGCTTAATGTGGTCCAGCCAGGTCTGGCGATGGATGGCTATATCAGCTGTGTGCCAGATGTGTTCAAGTCTACACCCTTGGAACTGAGGGAGTGAAAAATGAAGCCATATCTGGAGGAATGGCTAAGGTGGAAGAGAGTAAGGGTATCAAAGGTGATTGAGCAGATCAACAGTTGTAGTATTGTAGCAAATGAAGGGCCAAAGGCTAGACAATTGGGAGTTTGCAAGTGCTGTTGTAAATGATTTGGGGGAAGAGTTTCTTCCCAGGGACAGACACAGAAGAAAATAGGGTTAGAAGGGGGATGTGAATGGTGTAGGATACAAGGAAGTGATCACAGACAAGGCCATCTCTGATGGGAGTCAAGAGGCCATGTGATGCATCATGGTTGAGGGGGTGGTTGTGAATATGTGTAGGACAGTTTATATGGAAACTGCTGTTAGACGAAAGATGAATCCTGGGCAGAAATGTTACAGAACACCTAACCATTATTAATTTTTTTGTCTTGCTGTGAGGCATTGGGACGAAACATGATTCTATAAGCTTACACTCATTCTGAGTCTTACAAGAACTATATAGATAGAACAAAACAGCTATTTCTTTTTGAGAAGTTTTTCATCAGCCAGCTTCATCTGACTGGCTTGCTCATTTAATGAACTGGCTCCAGAATGATGCATTTGAACTGTTCCAATATTTTGCTTATAGTGCTGCTTCTGAAATTTTACTCAGTTAAATTCCATTCAAAACTACAACCCAGCATTTTCAACATAAGTGAAAAGGGAAGAAAGGGGGAAAAGTGCACTGGAATGAGAAAAACATCAGGAAGTGATGAGGCATTACAGTGATCTTATATGATCTACCAAGATATATTTCTGTTTGCACATTTTGCAGCTAGCTGTTATTGTCACATCTCGACTCCCATCTTAACAGAATACAGTAAGGTCAACCAAAACAAAATCCTGACCTAGAACAAAATGCATATCAAACAGATTTTGCAAAACTGCTTTATTAAATCAAAGCAACTTGCGTGTAACTTTACAAGGAAATGTGAAATTGTACAACTGCTTCCCCGATTGGGTCTGCGCACAAAGTGTTCTATTTCAGCAAATGTTTATTAAAAATTAACAAAACACAAAAATATCCAGTTCACAATGCAGCCTATGTAACATTTGCTACAGCAAAGACTTTCCATTCAGCCGCAACAGTGACTCTGAAGCAGAGAGGATAGTCCAAGAACTTAGCACCACTGATAAATCCCCCTAACCCATGTGATGTCCCTTTAAAATCTCACACATGAAAAAAAACAGTAATACCACCTACTTGTACTAAATCGCTGCATTTCTCCACGCTTTCCAATTTAGTCAGTTGGTTCTTGTCCAGAATCAGAGTGAAAGTATCTGCTGGGCACAGAGAAACTGTATCCAAATGCTGCAATCCCATCCCTGATAAATCAACTACACGGCCTTAAAAATAAAAAAAAAATAAAAATCTAAATTAAACACATGCTACTCAGAATTTTAAAATGAATACATTTTAATCCCCTAAGTACTCAACTTTCTTACCAGCATTCAAAATGTACATTCAAGACTGAGACTGATAGATTTTTGGACACTAAGGGAATCAAGTGATATGGGGATAGAGTGGGAAAGTGGAGTTGAGGTAGAAGATCAGCCATGATATACACACAGATTGTAAGAGCTTCTACAAGTATGTAAAAAGGAAGAGATTAGCGAAAGTAAAAAAGCAAGATTCTGCGGATGCTGGAAATCTGAAATAAAAACAGGAAATGCTGGAAAAGCTCAGCAAGTGAGGCAGCATCTGTGGAGAAAGAAACACAGAGTTAACGTTTCAGGTTGAAGACGTTCTGATGAAATGTCTTTGACCTGGGACGTTAATTCTGTTTCTTTCTCTACAGATGCTGCCTCACTTGCTGAGCTTTTCCAGCATTTTCTGTTTTTATTAGCCAAAGGAAACATGGGTCCCTTAGAGGCAGACACAGGAGAAATTATAATGGGGAATAAGGAAATGGCAGAGACGTTAAACAAATATTTTGCATGTCTTCACAGTACAAGACACAAAAAGCGCACCATAAATAGTGGGGAACCAAGGGTCTGATGAGAGTGAGGAACTTAAAGTAATTAAGATTAGTAATGAAAAAGTACTGGAGAAATTAGTGGGATTAAAAGACGACAAATCCCCTGGACCTGATGGCCTACATTCTAGGGTTTTAAAAGAGATGGCTGCGGAGATAGTGGATGCATTGGCTTTGATCTTCCAAAATTCCCTAGATTCTAGAATAGTCCCTGTGGATTGGAAGGTAGCAAATGTAACCCCGCTATTCAAGAAATGAAGGTAAGACAAAACAGGGGACCATAGGCCAGTTGGCCTGACATCAGTAGACGGGAAAATACTCGAATCTATTATTAAGGATGTAATAACAGGGCACTTAGAAAATCATAATATGATTAGGCAGAGTCAACACGGTTTTATGAAAGGGAAATAGTTTTTGACAAATCTATTAAGAGTTTTTTTGAGGGTGTAACTAGCAGCGTAGATAAGGGGGAAACTAGTGGATGTAGTATATTTGGATTTTCAAAAGGGATTCGGTAAGGTGCCACACAAGAGGTTGTTACATAAGATTAGGGCTTGTGGGATTGGGGGTAATATATTAGCATGGATTGAGGATTGGTTAAGGGACAGAAAACAGAGAGTAGGAATAAACGGGTTATTTTCGGGTTGGCAGTTTGTAACTAGTGGGGTGCTGCAAGGATTAGTGCCTGGGCCTCAGCTGTTTACAATCTATAATCAATGACTTCAGTGAGGGGACCGAGTGTAACGTATCCAAGTTTGCTGACAATATAAAGCTAGGTGGGAAAGGAAGCTGTGAGGAGGACACAAAAAGGCAGCAAAGGGATATAGACAAGTTAAATGAGTGAGCGAGAAGGTGGCAGATGGAATGTGAATATGTGAAATTATCGACTTTGGTAGGAAGAATAGAAAAACAGTCTCTCAACTTTAAAAAAAAAATTCTAAGAAATGTTGGTAGTCGGAGGGATTTGGGTATTCTTGTACACGAATCACAGAAAGTTAGCATGCAGGTACAGCAAGCAATTAGGAAGGCAGATGGTATGTTATACTTCAACCCCTTTGCAATAAAGGCTAAGAGTAAGGAGGTCTTGCTGCAATTATATAGGACACTGGTGAGACCACACCTGGAGTACTGTGTACAGTTTTGGTCTCCTTACCTAAGGAAGGATAAGAGAGAGGATGCAACGAATTCTTGGAGGGCTTGACAGGGTAGATGCTGGGATGCTGTTTCCCCTGGCTGGAGAGTCTAGAACTAGAGGCCATAGTCTCAAAATAAGGGGTCAGCCATTTAGGACCAAGATGAGGAAAAATTTCTTCACTCAGGAGGGTTGTAAATCTTTGAAATTCTCTACCCCAGAAACCAGTCGATGCTCAGTCGTTGACTGAGATCGATGGATATTTGGACACTAAGGGAATCAGGGTATGTCGGGATAGGGCGGGAAAGTGGAGTTGAGGTAGAAGATAGCCATGGTCTTATTGAATGGCGAAGCAGGCTCGAGGAGCCCTATGGCCTACTCCTGCTCCTATTTCATATGTTCTTATGTATGCTTACATCATAAAATACCATTTGAAATCCTGTTTCTATTACAAAAGTGCAAGTACAGAAATGTACAAAACCGTGCAATATGTTAGATGTGTTCTAATAAATAGTGCCACTTCCTAGAATTTTTTTTCAAATTATTGTCAACATAACAGCACAGCAGATCCATGCTCCAATGCACTCTGGTACCCTGCATTAGTACGTTAATAAATTTCCAAAATTTCCCACATGAGAATCACACAGACAGGGAGAGGGATCTGGCCAGGGCAACAAGCCAGCAATTAAACAGAATGAGTGCACTTGTAGTGGAGGGATCCAGCCAGGCAGAATAACAGCGCAGCAATGGGAAAGAGACCTGGCCAGGACTACACGCCAGCAATGGGGCAGGGAGAACTCCAGAGTAGCCATTGCCACCTTTTAATTTGAAAAAATGTAAAAAAAGGTTTAAAAACATATTTAAAAAGGCAATAAAATATGCAATGCACACCAGACAGAAGTTTTTGATGGGATCTGCGGGAAGCAAAAGGCCAGATTTCAACAAACTTCAGGCAGATGGCGCTGTGGAACCACATACCTTGGAGACCTCATGCAAAGAATAAAGCATTGATAAATATAGCTTGTAGGCAGACATGACAGAAATAGCATAGCAGGAAAGCGTTACAAAAAATAAGTGTGACCCTTACATGAAATGAATGATATCCGTAAGACTCAAAGGAAGAAAGTGCCTAGATTTAGAAAAAGCGATAGCATTTCTAAGTTTGCAGAAGAGTAATGAAGTAATGATATATTTGTACATAATGTTAATTAAGCCACAGTTAAGGACATTAAAGCCAGAGAGATTGTACAGCATTAATTCACCAGGATGATTCCAGGAAAGGAAACTATAGTTATGCAGAGAGACTTAAGATACCAGGACTATTTGAAGGGAAAATTGGATAAATATTTGAGGCAGAGAAAGTTACAGGGTATGGGGAAGAGCATGGGGCAGTGAGATTAGTTTTGTATTTCTCCAGCCAAGTTCCAGCACAGACACAATAGAGCTAATTTTTACCCCCCCCCCCCCAAGATGGGCAGGGGGGTTTAAATGGGAAACCCGACCCCACCTTCCGGTTTTAACAGAAGCTGGGTGCCAGGCGTCTAACCTGCCCTCCGGAGGCGGCCAGTCATTAAAATATTTTAACGAGGTTGCGGCCTAAGATTTTATCTCTGTTCTAGATTTAATGCTGGCAGGCCAGGTTTCCAGGGACTTGGAAAACCTGGCAGCTGAAGGGAGGCGAAAACAGGTAAGTGCCTTTCCAGCATTGCTTGTAGGCCAGGTATCGAGGGATATGGGCCAAGTGCAGGCAATTGGGACTAGCTTAGTGGTATAAACTGGGCGACATGGACATGTTGGGCCGAAGGGCCTGTTTCCATGTTGTAACTTCTATGATTCTATAACAAGCTAACCTGTAAACCACCCCGCAATCGGACCCACTCAATTGGCTGACGCCCCACCACGAGGTGCAACTCATCTCCCTACCTCCCTCCCACCATTCCTCGGCTGCGGCCTGGAGCCACATGCCTACCCACCAGACAGTCAGCCAGGCTCTCAATCTGGCTAGTTGCGCCCGGGAAACCAATTCAAAAAATTTAAATCTGGTCCTGCCATTAAATTTGGCTAGACCACCGGGGAACCCATATTTCACAGCCTTTAAACCTCCCCACTCCCGCCCTCCCTGTTATTATTCGGGGCCAATGGATCGCATGGCCTCCATCTCTACTGTATAACTCCTATAGAGCCATGGAGGTTAACGAATTGTGTAAATTGTAAAAGAACATAGATAGATTAAATGATTAGGCAAATCAATTGCAGATGTAGCTCAACATAAAAGTATAAGGATGTACACTTTGAATGCAAGTGTGTCATGTGAAAAAGTCGGAATGGAGAAATGGGGGCAGGGGGGGAAAAGGGAAGTTAACAAGGGGATTCAGGGGTCCAAGTTCACATCATTAAAAGCTAGCTTACGTGTAAAAAGTGATCAAAAAGGCAAATGGGATGCCAGGCTAATTCACAAGATGTATAAGATATAAACGCACAGAAGAATTTGTATTAACATAGCACCTTTCACATTCCCAGGATGTCACAAAGCATTTCAAACTAATAAATTACTTTTGAAATGTAGTTGTGTTGTTACATAGGCAAAGATGCCAGCCAAATTTGCACAAAGAACGTCTTATAAACAGAAAATGAGATGCCAAGTGGGGTAGATTGAAAGATTAACGTTGGCCAGGATGTCAAGAGAACCCCCTGCTCTTCTTCGGCCACGTGTTAGCCTTGGCTCAGTGGTAGTACTCTTACTTCTGAGTCAGAAAGTTACAGGTTTGAGCACATAACATAGGCCAACACTTCAGTGCCGTACTAATGGAGTATGGCATTGCCAGAGGTGTTTCCTTTCGGATGAGACAATAAACTGCAGTCCCATTTGCGTGTTCAGGTGTATGTAAAAGATCTCATGGTACTATTTGAAGAAAAGCGGGGATGTTCTTCTGGTGTCCTGGCCAATGTTTATGCCTCACTCAACACTGCCAAAAACAGACGAACTGGTCATTCATCTCAATGCTGTTTGTGGAATCTTGCAGTGCAAAATTCGGCTGCCACGTTTGCCTACATTACACTAATGTCCTTTCGGGAAGGAAACCTGCCGTCCTTACCCCTCTGACCTATATGTGACTCCAGACCCACAGCAATGTGGCTGATTCTTAATTGCCCTCTGAAATGGCCGAGCAAGCCACTCAGTTGTACACTCTCGCTAAAAAAGTCATAATAAGAATAAAACCAGACGGACCACCCAGCATCGGAACACGAGGCACTGGACACGACAAAGGCAAACCAAGCCCAGTCGACCCTGCAAAGTCCTCCTCATTAACATCTGGGGACTTGTGCCAAAATTGGGAGAGCTGTCCCACAGACCAGTCAAGTAACAGCCTGACATAGCTGTACTCACAGAATCATACCTTTCAGCCAACGTCCCAGACTCTTCCATCACCATCCCTGGGTATGTCCTTCCCACCAGCAGGACAGACCCACCAGAGGTGGCGGTACAGTGATATACAGTCAGGAGGGAGTAGCCCTGGGAGTCCTCAACATTGACTCTGGACCCCATGAAATCTCATAACATCAGGTCAAACATGGGCAAGGAAACCTCCTGCTGATTACCACCTACCATCCTCCCTCAGCTGATGAATCAGTCCTCCTCCATGTTGAGCACCACTTGGAGGAAGCATTGAGGGTAGCAAGGGCACAGAATCTACTTTGGGTGGGGGACTTCAATGTCCATCACCAAGAGTGGCTCGGTAGCACCACTACTAACCAAGCTGGCTGAGTCCTGACGGACATAGCTGCCAGACTGGGCCTGCGACAGGTGGTGAGCGAACCATCATGAGGGAAAAACCTACTTGACCTCGTCCTCACCAATCTACCTGTCGCAGATGCATCTGTCCATGACAGTATTGGTAGGAGTGACCACTGCACAGTCCTTGTGAAGACGAAATCCCGTCTTCGCATGGAGGACACCATCCAACGTGTTGTGTGGCACGACCAACGTGCTAAATGGGATAGATTCAGAACAGATCTAGCAGCTCAAAACTGGGCATCCATGAGGCGCTGTGGACCATCAACAGCAGCAGAATTGTATTCCAGCACAATCCTTACTCTACCATTACCAACGAGCCAGGGGATCAACCCTGGTTCAATGAGGAGTGTAGAAGAGCATGCCAGGAACAGCACCAGGCGTACCTAAAAATGAGGTGCCAACCTGGTGAAGCTACAACTCAGGACTACATGCATGCTAAACAGCGGAAGCAACATGTTATAGACAAAGCTAAGCAATTCCACAACCAACGGATCAGATCAAAGCTCTGCAGTCCTGCCACATCCAGTCGTGAATGGTGGTGGACAATTAAACAACTAACGGGAGGAGGTGGCTCTGTAATCATCCCCATCCTCAATGATGGCAGAGTCCAGCACGAGTGCAAAAGACAAGGCTGATGCATTTGCAACCGTCTTCAGCCAGAAGTGCTGAGTGGATGATCCATCACGGCCTCCTCCCGATATCCCCACCATCACTGAAGCCAGTCTTCAGCCAATTTGATTCACTCCACATGATATCAAGAACCAGCTGAGTGCACTGGATACAGCAAAGGCCATGGGCCCCGACAACATTCCGGCTGTAGTGCTGAAGACTTGTGCTCCAGAACTAGCTGCGCCTCTAGCCAAACTGTTCCAGTGCAGCTTCAACACTAGCATCTACCCGACAATGTGGAAAATTGCCCAGGTATGTCCTGTCCACAAAAAGCAGGACAAATCCAATCCGGCCAATTACCGCCCCATCAGTCTACTCTCAATCATCAGCAAAGTGATGGAAGGTGTTGTCGACAGTGCAATCAAGCGGCACTTACTCACTAATTACCTGCTCACTGATGCTCAGTATGGGTTCTGCCAGGACCACTCGGCTCCAGAACTCATTACAGCCTTGGTCCAAACATGGACAAAAGAACTGAATTCCAGAGGTGAGGTGAGAGTGACTGACCTTGACATCAAGGCAGCATTTGATCGCGTGTGGCACCAAGGAGCCTTTGTAAAATTGAAGTCAATGGGAATCAGGGGGAAAACTCTCCAGTGGCTGGAGTCATACCTAGCACAAAGGAAGATGGTAGTGGTTGTTGGAGGCCAATCATCTCAGCCTCAGGGCAGTGTCCTAGGCCCAACCATCTTCAGCTGCTTCATCAATGACCTTCCCTCCATCATAAGGTCAGAAATGGGGATGTTCGTTGATGATTGCACAGTGTTCAGTACCCCTCAGATAATGAAGCAGTCCGTGCCTGCATGCAGCAAGACCTGGACAACATCAAGGCTTGGGCTGATAAGTGGCAAGTAACATTCGCACCAGACAAGCGCCAGGCAATGACCATCTCCAACAAGAGAGAGTCTAACCACCTCCCCTTGACATTAAACGGCATTACCATCGCCGAATCCCCCATCAACATCCTGGGGGTCACCATTTACCAGAAACTTAACTAGACCAGCCATATAAATACTGTAGCTACAACAGCAGGTCAGAGGCTGGATATTCTGCGGTGAGTGATTCATCTCCTGACTCTCCAAAGCCTTTCCACCATCTACAAGGCACAAGTCAGGAGTGTGATGGAATACTCTCCACTTGCCTGGATGAGTGCAGCTCCAACAACACTCAAGAAGCTCGACACCATCCAGGACAAAGCAGCCCGCTTGATTGGCACCCCATCCACCACCTTAAACATTCACTCCCTTCTCCACCAGTGCACTGTGGCTGCAGAGTGTACCATCCACAGAATGCACTGCAGCAACTCACTAAGGCTTCTTCGATAGCACCTCCCAAACCCGCGAACTCTACCACCTAGGACAAGGGCAGCAGGCACACGGGAACAACACCCGTTCCCATCCAAGTCACACACCATCCCGACTTGGAAATATATCGCCGTTCCTTCATCATCACTGGGTCAAAATCCTGGAACTCCCTACCTAACAGCACTGTGGGAGAACCTTCACCACACGGACTGTAGCGGTTTAAGAAGGCGGCTCACCACCACCTTCTCAAGGGCAATGAGGGATGGGCAATAAATGCTGGCCTCGCCAGTGACGCCCACATCCCATGAACGAATAAAAAAGTGAATATACTTCAAAAGTACTTTATTGGCTGTAAAGCATTTTTGGATGTCTACAGAACGTGCAAGGCACAATTTAAATGCAAGTTCTCTTTTGAAAAGTGCACTGGCAAACAGGACCTCGGTATAACATTTCACCTGAAAAATGGCACTTTCAATAATGCAGCACATTGCATCGAAGTTTCAGTCTAAATTATTTATGCTCAGATCCTGAAGAGCTTGAACTGATAACCTGATTCTGAGGCGAGTGCTAGAATTGAGCCAAACTGCCACTATTACAGAGCACTAATGAAATCTCATTTGAAATATTGTATTTAGTTTTGGGCACTCCAGCTTGGGAACATGGCTTTGGATGGAGTTGATAATTTACCAGGAAGACATTTGGAATGCATGGACTCAACTAGAAGAGAAAATCAGCCAGTACTCCCAAGTGACTCCTGCTGAAAGTGTGGATGTCAGATGAGGAAAGGATCAGCATCATCAATGATGCCCTCCAATGTTGACTCACATGAAGAATGTTCCTTGGACAAACTACCAGAGGGCTGCTAGCATCAAAATGTCCTTCCACAGCACAAGTTACTACCTTCAGAACAGAAAGGGCAAAAATCAAACAAAATGTGTTTTTTTTTAAATAGTTGCTGCAATATGCTCAAAGAGGAAGGAAAATGATTCAAAGTACTGTGATTGACATCGAGCAAGGTAATAGAATTTTTTAAAAACAGTATAACAACATGTAGCATTTATTTTAACACAGCCCTTCATTTTGATCTCTGCTTTTAATGGCTGAAAAGTTTATTTTCATTTCAAAGACTATGTTATTTTTACAATAAAGCGATGTAGCTCCCATTTTAAACATAATTAGAACACAAAACAAGACCAAGGCCCATAGTGCAGGACATCAAAGACAGAAATGTAAAAGCAAACATTTCTTTTTAAGAAGAAAAGGTAAATACACAAGTTGTTATTAGATGATGCACTTTAAAAGATTTAAAACTGTAGGGGGAAGAAAAGACTAAGTGAGATGAGGTAAGGAGTTCCAGAATTTTGAATCCTGGGAAAGAATAGGTTACACTAGGACACCATGGGACGAAATGGATAAAATTAATCTCACTTAGAGATTCACCCACAATACTGTGACTGTCGTGATCAAAGTTACCTACAATTTTCTGTGTGACTGTACTATCCCTGCTTTCCTTCCTGTCACCTTCAATGGCAACAACTTGCATGTATATAGTGCCTTTAATGTAGTAAACACCCCAAGGCACTTGGGATATAAAAGCACTATATGCTTCTGGCCAGTTGGTCTCAGACTAAATCCAGGTTTTCCACCTTGGCAACTTGTCCAACTCTGAGCTTTGTATTCCACATCCAGTCCATTGACAAGCACTATTACAGCTCCAGAACATTAGCCACTTAAGCCCATACTTCTTTCCCTTGCTATTAAGATCCTAATCTCCACTTTCATCACCTCAAGGATTGAGTTCTCCAATGTTCTCCTTGCTTCATCCCTGCCTTTACCCTTCACAAACTATAACTAATTCAAAACTCCACAGCCACCAATCCTGGCCATTCCAAACTCCCCTGTACCCCAGCGAATAAACTTCAAGGTCCTTATCCTTGTATTCAAATTTTGTCTCTGTCTCGCTCCACTTTTCCAAACGATCTTCTCCAGCCATATTTTGCTCATTTGATATTGGATAGGTTCTTTATTTCTTCTGTTTCACTATTAGAGCTCATTCTTCAAAACACTACCTCCTTGCCCTCTGTACCATTTTGCCTTGTAACCCACTCCCTGCCTTTGAAAGCCTCCTAATAACCCTTCTGTGACCCTGCTTTGGGTCTTTCCCCTAAGTATTTCCTCTCTCTGCCTACTGTTAACCAACACAGCTTCCGTTACCCAAGGAGTGAAATATAAAATCGAGCTCAGTGGTAGCACTCTCACCACTACGTCAGAGGGTTGTGGGTTCAAGTCCCACTCCATAGACTTGAGCACATAACCTAGGCTGACACTCCAGTGCAGTACTGAGGGAGTGCTGCACTGTAGGAGGTGCCATCTTTCGGATGAGATGTTAAACCGAGGCCCAGTCTGCCCTTTCGGGTGGACATAAAAGATCCCATGCCACTATTTCGAAGCAGAGCGGGGAGGGGGATCTCCCCAATGTCTTGGTCAATTATTATCTCTCACCCAACATCACAAACAGATAAACAAAAGGAAAACACTGCAGTTGCTGGAAATCTTAAACATATACAGAAAATGCTGGAAAACACTCAGCAGGTCAGGCAGCATCTGTCATTAAAGGTCATCGATCTGAAACGTTAACTCTGTTTCTCCACAGATGCTGCTTGACCTGCTTATTCTAGGTTTATCCAGCTTATTCTAGGTTTATCACTAAAACAGATTACCCGATCATTATCACATTGCTATTTGTGGGAGCTTGCTGTGCACAAATTGGCTGCCGCATTTCTTATATTACAACAGTGACTACACACGAAAAGTACTTCATTGGCTGTAAAGCGCTATATCATAGTAGGTAAAGCACAGGAGGAGGCCATTTGGCCCATCGTGCCTGTGCCAGCTCTTTGAAAGAGCTATCCAATTAGTCCCACTCCCCAGCTCTTTCCCCATAGCCCCATAATTTTTTTCCCTTCTAATTCCCTTTTGAAAGTTACTAACTAATCTGCTTCTAACACCCTTTTGGGCAGTGCATGCCAGATCATTACAACTAACTGTGAAAAAAAATGTTTCCTCATGTCACCTCTGGCTCTTGCAGATTACCGTAAATCTGTGTCCTCTGGTTACCTCCCCTTCTGCCACTGGAAACAGTTGCTCCCTATTTCCTCTATCAAAACCATTCATGATTTTGAACATCTCTTATCAAATCTCCCCTTAACCTTCTCTGTTTTAAGGAGAACAACCCCAGCTTCTCCAGTGTCTCCACATAACTGAAGTCCCTCATCCCTGGGTACCATTCTAGTAAATCTTTTCTGCACCCTCTCTAAGGCTTCCTAAAGTGTGGTGCCCAGAATTGAACACAATATTCCAATTGCGGATTAACCAGCATTTTAAAAAGGTTTAGCATAACTTCCTTGCTTTTGTACTCTATGCGTATATAAATGCAAGTTCTTTCTTAAATTCAAGTTGCTGTTGATGAAAAAAGTCTCCAAATTATAATTATTAGACTATTAATATAAATCAAAAACAAAGCAAGAAACTCTGAGATCGCCTAACATTGCGGAAAAAGTCGGTTATGAAAAAAACGGTATTTTTGAAGTAATACTATTGTGCACTTGTCCTTCTGGGAATTGTAGTTCTAATGCTCCCACCATCCCCTTCACGACATAGTAATCCTAAAATCAAAAGCAAAATACTGCGGATGCTGGAAATCTGAAAGAAAAACAGAAAGCGCTGGAAAAGCTCAGCTCTGGTGCTGACGAAAGGTCTTCGCTCTGAAAATTAACTCTGTTTCTTTGTCCACAGATGCTGCCTTACTTGCTGAGCTTTTCCAGCATTTTCTTTTTTTATTATAGTAATCCTACAGTTTAACAACTACAATTCCCAGGCGGCAACAGCAACGGTCACAACCACAATGCAAACTCGGCCAGTAAGGAGCGTATCACCATTACCCTTCCGCTGTGATGAGTTTACTTCAGAAAAAAATATAATAGTTACTACACGAAGTATCGGTTTGTAAATTTAACCCGACAGTTAAAATATAACGCTTCATTTACAAATAAACACTTACTTTCTAGCGCCTTAACCGTCATCTCCAAAGCTTCTTCCTTCTCAGCCGCCATCACGCATCAACTTCCCGCTTGGTAAACGCCAAGCAACCGCTATATTACCTGATTGGTTATTTTAATTACTCAAACAAAATGCGCCCACCCTTTTCAAAAAAAAATGCCTTTAATTTTTATTCCAAAATTTGTGCATGTTTTAGTTTTCGAAATACGATTTGTCTTAAAATTTTCTCCAACTACATAACGACCGACCCATAATCCTCCTCTTTCTCTGCGCCATTTTAATTGCCGACATGAAGTGAGTTTTATCCCGAATTGTATCGGTTTCCATCCACTGTTTTACCCTTAAAATAACCGTATCTACGATTATATTATGAAGCTGCTGAGTGGAAACAACGATGATAACTCATTATTTGTTTTCCTAGGGTCGAACTGTGCAGTTTTAGCGGGTATAAAATATACCCCGGTCACGGGAAGCGCTATGCCAGGATTGATGGGAAGGTAATGAAAAGCTCTATGTTGAGTCATGTAATTCTGTTTTAAATACGCGGTTTAAGTACTTACTGCATCGGCTAACTTTTTTTTGCTGAAAGGTACAAGATATATTGATTTGCTTGTTGATTTGTGTAGTGTGTTACGGATTGGCTAGGGTAATGGTTGTTTTTGTGACTGGAAGGCTCAGTACTAGGTCCCTTGCTTTTTGTGGTATATATATCAATGATTTAGACTTAAATATAGGGGGCATGATTAAGAAGTTTGCAGATGATACAAAAATTGGGTATGTGGTTGATAGTGAGGAAGAAACCTGTAGTCTGCAGGAAGATATCAATGGACTGGTCAGGTGGGCAAAAAAGTGGCAAATGGAATTCAATCTGGAGAAGTGAGGGGTAATATATTTGTGGAGGGCAAACAAGGCAAAGGAATACATAAATGGTATGATATTGAGCAGTGTAGAACAACAGAACAGGGATCTTGGAGTGAATGTGCACAGATCCCTGAATGTAGTAGGACAGGTAGGTAAGGTGGTTAAGAAGGCATAGCATTAGCCGAGGCATAGAATTTAACAGCAGGGAAGTTATGCAGAACTGTATAAAACACTAGTTAGGCCACAGCTACAGTTCTGGTTACTACATTACAGGAAAGATGTGATTGCACTAGAGGGTACAGAGGAGATTTACGAGAATGTTGCCAGGCCTGGAGAACTTTAGCTATGAGGAAAGATTGGATAGGCTGGGTTTTTTTTTGGAACAGAGGAGGCCGAGGGGAGATTTAATTGAGGTATATAAAATTATGAGCGGCCTAGATAGAGTGGATAAGAAGGACCTATTTCCTTTAGCAGCAAGGTCAATAACTAGGGGGCGTAGATTTAAAGTAATTGGTAGAAGGATTAGAGAGGAGTTGAGAAATTTTTTCATCCAGAGGGTGGTGAGGAGTCTGGAACTCACAGCTTGAAAGGGTGGTAGAGGCAGAAACCCTCATCTCATTTAAAAGGTACTTGGACAAGTACTTGAAGTGCTATAACCTACAAGACTACGGGCCAAGAGCTGGAAAGTGGGATTAGACTGAATAGCTCTTTTTCGGCCAACACAGAAACAATGGACCGAATGGCCGCCCCCATGCCGTAAATTTCTATGATTCTTGTAAGCATTGCTTTTTTAGGGCGCATTGCATTGAAGCACACAATTGTAAATTTGACATTGGAAATATCCTCCTGGCAGGTAGTTCAGATCTCCTGGCAGGTTGTTCAGATTTGTATGATCTGTACGGTCCAATCTTCCAAGCGAAGGTGTCAGTTGTTATTTTAAATAGTATTAACATTAAGCCAATGAATGGCCTGTTTCTGTGCTATTGATTCTATCTAATTCTATGCAGTAGTGAGACATTAGACTTCCTTAATGTGAGGTCCAGTTCTGTATTTGTCTTGTTGTTTAATACACTTGGTAGTTATTCTAACAACTTAGCCTTGGTTTTTTTTAAAAAACAAATAACTAAACATTTCTGAATGTGCAAGGACTTTATATGGTATGCATGTTTTAATACAGAAGACCTTCCATATTCTGTACCTGCACTGATAGTTTAAAGCTTCACAAAGTGAAGGTGTGAAACTTAATGGGTAGCCAGAGTTGTTAGTGATTTAGTTGCCATTGTACGTCAAGTAATGGCCCCAGGAGATGTTATTAAAAAACTTGTTCCCGGTGCGTCTAGCTGGAACTCTTGCAGGAGAGTAAGTTTTTCATTTTTTTTCTAAGAATACTTTTATACTCCTGATTTGTCCTTCGCAGGACTTTTGTTGTGTTGGGTGGAGATTAAGATTGTATTGGTAGAGTAAGCCATCTTAGTGTTTTGATCTGATGAAAACAGTTTTAAGTGGGCTGTGAAGCATCTCTTAGCCTGCCAATTAAAGGTACTGCCTGTGGTGGTACTTAGACTAGAAGATAACAGATTTGATCCCTGGTCTGCACTGTTAACTGGGGTAGTTGGCCACCGCATCCTAGGCTAGGAAGAGGAAAATCATTCAGGGTTGCCACACGTCGTTATTCAGTGATCTGGGGGAATGGTTTGCTGAAGTATGTGTGGATATTTAGCACACTGTCCAGGCTTGTGTGAAGAATGGGCAGGTGGCATCTGTAGAACTGACTCGGGCAAGAGTTGGAGGTTTGGAAGAGGGAGAAAGGTTATGATTAACCATCCTTATTTTGGGTCTTCAATAAATCTGACTATCCTGAATAACTTGCTGTGTAACACTACAATGTATTCTTGTAAATATGATATAAGATTAAAGTTTGTTGACTTTACTCCAAGAACAAGTTTATTGCTGGAAAAAGCTGGTAGTTAGCATAGTCGGTTGGTACTAGGTGAGATCTGTAATTTGCTGCTAATTGTTTTTTCTTTGTAGGTGTTCCAGTTTCTGAACTCAAAATGCGAGTCAGCCTTCCTCTCCAAGAGAAACCCTCGACAGATCAACTGGACTGTCTTGTACAGGCGCAAGCACAAAAAGGGGCAGTCTGTAAGTGAGAATTCCACTTCTATGGTTTGAGGACAGGGAATATACAATATAATATATGTCTCAAATGGTATTGTTTGTAGTAAATTGAGTGTCGTAATATAAGCAGTGTTGTACTATGTAATATACAATGTAATGTTCTGCTGGTAAGATGAAGCTGTGTCGCTTTAAGGCCACGAAGACTTTCTCTAGTAAAACTAGCCTTGAATCACTGAGTTTAGTTGTTTGGTCAAGGAACTATGCAAATTAGAATGCGCTTGTCATTTTCAGGCTTCAGCTGAAAAGCAAGTACTTTACAATTGTTTTTCCACCTATAAAGGAGGTACCTGCACATGCTGGTGTACTGTTTTTAATTTTATTATATAACTTAATGTTATCTCAATAATTGAACTTGCATAGTTCACAAATGACTGGCCCTAATCGAGGACTTTATTTCAGTAATCCAGTAGTTGATAAAATGCTCTAGTTGTTGAGTGGTCATCTTAAAGGGAAAGATTGGTGTTTCCTGAAGAGCATTTTAGGGACGATTACATGAACTAGGTGTTCGTTGTTTTCAAGGGAAAAAAATGTTTCTGTTGTTGGGTTATGCTTAATTTTGTTAGGAAATCAGGTTATGATGAGGAAAGAATTTGAACCTGATCTCATTTTCATTCCCAAATCTGTATTTTCTAAATGTTCTGCTGATGTGATGCGATTAGGCTTTCCTAAACATTTTAAATACCTTCTGTTAGGTACCCAAGTATCTATCAGACCCATCTACTTATTCCATTTATCATCATTTTCTTCTCAAAACTCTTCCAGAGAAGGGTGGCTGGCAAAATCAAATTGTTAGCTTTGGCTTAAACATTTGTTTTCCGCCTCCGGTATTTTCTTGCTAACAGTTTCCCATTTTCGTAGCAAGAGCAAAGAGAAATAATACTCTCATTAGTGTAGCGTGAACTGGCTTCTTGCCGTAGCACCACATTTATCGGTTAGCTGTCTAAGTGCCTTGTAAAACCATGCATCCTTCTTGTTCAAATAATACTCCATTGCGTAGCTTTATTCCTGAGTATATGCATCTTAAAATAGTTTGAGGTGACTGCTGGGATTAATTGTAAAATAGGGACTATGGCCTGGAATATATTCCTATAATATCTTGACTAAAATCATGCAGTTCCAGAAATGCAAACCAGAGAAAGCATTCAGAACCTACTGCTACCTGTTTTTTGTCATGGATTTAGGATGTGGTTATATTTAATCAGAACTGAAATTGCTCAAAATTAGGAATTTGAAATGATGAGGCTAAAAGCAGCTTGACACAATGAGATTTTTTTTAAAAATCATTCCTTTTCCCTTTTCAGGAAGAGATTCAGAAAAAGCGATCCCGTCGTGCAGTGAAGTTCCAACGGGCTATTACTGGTGCCTCTCTGGCTGAGATTATGGCTAAGAGGAATCAGAAGCCTGAGGTGCGCAAGGCTCAGCGCGAACAAGCAATCAGGTGGGAACTGATCGTGTTTGAGGTAGTGACCTCAAGTAGAGTTTTCTGTTGTAAATTTATTGGTTTCTTGCACTATAGTGCACATAATTTAAAACATTTTGCATGTGGCCTAAAAAGTACTTTTAAAAAAAATTTAACTGGTTTGGTTCAGTTTTGATGTAATATTTAGGTGACTTTATTACAATATATTTTGTCAGAATCAGAATTCATGTAGTACTAATAATGGAGGAAAGTTGCTTAACTCTCTTGTGGTTAACAGGGCTGCCAAGGAGGCTAAGAAGGCCAAAGCTGCAACAAAGAAAGTCAGTGCACCTACAACTAAGGTAGTGAAACAGATGCAACGCTTTGAATTGCTGTTCTGACCATTGGAAGTACATTTGTTTTAGATAAAGACATTCAAAACCAAATAGCACAAATATGAAATGTCTAAATTGCAATGTCTAATACATCTTGCTTCTATTAAGACAAAAGTAACTATTGGTCGAAGAAGTTGTGTAAAATTAATATCTTGTGTGGCATTTCTCTAGGATTAAAAACTAGCTATATTTAAAACTTATAGATATTAAAAACAAGGGGGCAAAACCAGTGATTAAATGGTGACATTTATATCTGGCATTAATACAGTCGTGTCCTATAACCAGCAATTGAGCTGTTTTATGAATAAGCTCAATCACACCCTCACCTCCACCAATGATGGCCTTGTCCCCATCAAAACCATTACACTCTCTTCCCCCGGTACAGTCCCCATCTCCACTCTCAAGTCCAAGGGAAGCAGACTTGAACGTTTATGGCAGACAGCCGGATCTGACTCGACTACATAAAGCACTATTGGGTCCTGCAGTCCTCTGCCAAAGCTGCTCACTATTCCAGGATCAATCTGGAATGCAAAGATAACCCCTGGATTCTCTTCTCTTCACTACATACAATCTTCTTAAACCTTGCCCCTGCCTCCTCCACCCTTGCCCCCAACAACAAGTGTGATGAGCTCATGGACTTTTTTGTCACTAAGATTGAGACGTCCGTTCAGCTGCCTTTGCCGTTTCCTTCACTTCCCCCAGCCCACCAAGCCAAACTTCCCCTAAGGTTCCCCCCGCCCCAGCCCTGAACTTCATCTTTCTCTAGTTTCTCTCCTATCTCCCCTCATGCCCTCTCTGAGCTTATCTTGTCTGAGACCCACCTCCTGCTCCCTCGACCCTAATCCCACCAAACTGCTGACCACCCAACCTCCCCTCCTGGCTCCCGTTAGCTGATATTGTTAACGGTTCCCTCTCCTCAGGTACTGTCCCCCTCCCCTTCCAAAAAAAAGCCCACCCTTGACCCCTCTGTCCTGCAAACAACTGCCCCCTCTCAAGTCCTTGAACGTGCTGTCACCTCTCAAATCAATGCCCATCTTTCCCGCAATTCCATGTTTGAATCCTTATAATCAGGTTTCTGCCCCAGCCATAGTACTGAAAAGGCCCTTTATCAAAGTCACAAATGACATCCTATGTGATTGTGACCGTGGTAAACTATCGCTCCTCGACCTGTCTGCAGCCTTTGACATGGTTGACACACCATCCTCCTCCATCATCCAGCTGGGTGGGACTGTGCTCGCCTGGTTCCGTTCTTATTTATCCAGTCATAGCCAGGCTTCTCTTCCTGCTCCTGCACCATTACCTCTGGAGTTCCCCAAGGATCTATTCTTGGCCCCCTCCTATTTCTTACCTACATGCTGCCCCTTGGCGAAATCATCCGAAAACACGTCAGGTTCCAGGTGTATGCTGACGACACCCAGCTCTACCTTATCACTACCTCTCTCGACCCCTCCACTGCCTTTAATTTGTCACGCTGCTTGTCCGACATCCAGTACTGGGTGAGCAAATATTTCCTCCAACTAAATATTTGGAAGACAGAAGCCATTGACTTCGGCCCTAGCCACCGACTCCTTAGTAACCTCGGCGTCCTATTTGACCCTGAGATGAGCTTCCAACCACATAGCCGCTTCATTACCAAGACCATCTACTTCCACCTCCATAACATTGCCCGTCTCTGCCCCAGCCTCAGCTCATCTGTTGAAACTCTCATCCACGCCTTTGTTACTTCTAGACTTGACTTCCAATGCTCTCCAGGCCAGGCTCCCATCTTCCACCTTCCATAATCTTGAGCTCATCCAAAACTCTGCTGCCCATATCCTAACTTGCACCAAGTGTGTTCACCCATCACCTCTGCTTGCTGACCTACATTGGCTCCCGGTCTGGGAACGCCTCGAATTTAAAATTCTCATCCTTTGTTTTCAAACTCCTGCATGGCCTTGCCGCTTCCTATCTCTGTAACCTCTAACCCTCCAAGATCTCTGCGCTTCTCCCATTCTTGCCTTTTGCGCATCCCCGATTTTAATCGCTCCACCATTGGCGGCCATGCCTTCAGCTGCCTAGGCCCTAAGCTCTGGAATTCCCTCCTTAAACCCCTCTGCGCCTCTCTCCTCCTTTTAAGACGCTCCTTAAAACTCACCTCTGACCAAGCAATTGCTCGCCTGTCCTAATGTCTCCTTGTGTGGCTCAGTGTCAAATTTTGTTTGATAATGCTCCTGTGACGTGCCTTGGGAGGTTTTACTATGTTCAAGGCGCTATATAAATGCAAGTTGTTCATGAATAAGTTCCAAGGGAAAAAAAACAGCAGCACCACTTGCATTCCCTCTGGGCAGATCTTAACCTACAATCTTCATATCCTAGCAATTAGAACACGACCTCGATAGCCAGGTGTCATTTTCTCCAGTAAAACACACCATGTTCAGTGTGGAATTTGGTCAACTTTAAAATTAAGTCTTCAGTACAATGGAAGGAGGGGAATTATTCTACAACTGACTGTTCAAGTTTTCTGAGGTAGTGTGATGTGGGGATTGCACTTTGGGTGTAAGCTAAAATTACCACGTGTAGCATAAGTAGAGTGTTTCAATTAAAATCCTAGCTGTGTTTTGAATTAGCTGGTCAGAAACCCTGATTGTAGTTTTTGTATTACTGTAATATAGATCCAAAATCAGTATACTTTTTCACAACTCTTCCTTGATTTGCACTTAATGATTTTTTTTGTTTCTAGGCTGCTCAGAAGACAGCACCCAAACAGAAATTTGCTAAGCCAGTGAAGACTCAGGCTCCACGTGTTGGTGGAAAACGCTAAAGATCATACATTTCAATGTAGATGTATAATAAAGCCTGAATAAAATTTGTGTTTTTTGTGTCTTACCATTTCAACCAAAAGTTAACTTAACTACAAGGTAGGAACTATGTGAATATCCTAGTTGAGGTCCACTGGGTTGCACTAAGGGGAGAAGAGTCTTGCAGCAGTCTTAGGGAAGAGTGTTTATAGAATGATACAGCACAGAATGAGGCCATTTGGCCCAATGTGCTTGCTCTTTGAAAGAGCTACCAATTAATCCCATTGCCCTGCAAAATTTTCCCCTTCTGTTGTGATGCTGACCTCATTTGATGTTGAGCACTTCCACCAGAGGTCACTAGATTGATTTCTGAGATGAGGAGAGATTGAGTAAAATGAGCCTTTATTCTCTGGCGTTTAGAAGAATGAGAGGTGATCTCATTAAAACGTATAAGATTCTGAGAGGCTGTTTCCCTGGCTGGAGAGTCTAGAACTAGGGGTAATAAAAACAAAATGCTGGAAAAGCTCAGCAAGTGAGGCCGTATCTGTGGAGAAAGAAACAGAGTTAAAGTTTTAGGTCGAAGACCTTTCGTCAGAACTGTAAGATGTTAATGTTTTTTTAAGCATGTACAGAGCCAGGGAGGGAAGGGAAGGGAAGGTCTATGATAGGGTGGAGGGCAAGAATGATTAAATGATAAATGGGATGATGGTGCAAGGCAAGGACGGTGGTAATGGGATAGGTTAAGAAACAAAAGGTGGGTCTAGAGTAGCTGTGAATGGTAACAGCAGAACCATTACCAGCACTTGCTGCCCAAAAATTGGGAGCAGTGGTTATGATCTGAAGTTATTGAAATCAATGAGTCCGGAAGGTTGTCACTACCTGGCTCTGTACTTGCTTTAAAAACTAAATCTAATATCTTCCAATTCTGATGACAGGTCTTCAAACTGAAATGTTAACTTTCTCCACAGATGCTGCCTCACTTGATGAGTTTTTCCAGCATTTTCTGTTTTTATTTCAGATTTCCTCACTGAGGGTTGTGAATCTTTGGAATTCTTTGCCCCCAAGGGCTGTGGATGCGCAGTCATTTAGTATATTTTTGGACACTAAAGGGATATGGGGATAGGGTGGGAAAGGAGTTGAGGTTGAAGATCAGCTATGATCTGATTGAATTGTGGAGCAGGCTCGTGTGGCCTACTCCTGCTCCTATTATGTTTTTACATAGAAATCAGGAGTAGGAGTCCCATTCAACCTTAATTCTTTAGGGCTGTTGAGGCCAATTTAATGCTATGGCTGAGCAAGGACTGGGGATCAAAACCATAACCTTGCTCAGCTACAGACTATTAACTTACAGGAGGTAGAAGTCTACTTATAGATGTTTGAGCTCGGAGCTTTAAGTTTAAATCCTAGTTTTAAATGGCATTAGCTTTCGGACTTCCCTGTGGGCAGTAAGTACCCAAAGATACCTCAATTTTATCACTGTTTCATACACTTGAGTTTTAACCACCCAACATCTACAAGATAATCTTGAAAGTGCAAATTAATATGCATTATTTGTGCTTCAGTTAGTGGTAAGTGAACAGGACGTAGGATACGTATTCAAGCTCTAACCAATCCCTGGGTATGACAACCTTTGTTCAGAGTTAACGTGGTACAGACAGATTAATTTTGTAGGAGGAAAAATCGTTTGAGAAAAGAAAGAAATAAAATGGGTTTTTGCTCCTGCTCCATACCATTAATGGTATAGTGTTACTAATGGAATGTCTACCCAAAGAAGCCAAACCTCTTCAATGCTTATCTTCTCCAGCAAAGGATATGGGAATTCAATCACGTATTATGTCAGCTTCTATGGAGCAAGTGAATCCTTTGGCTATTTTTCACTTCATAAGATAGGTTTGTAAGAAGAAGGTCCTTCAGTTCATTTTTATCTCCTTCCAGAATACCAACCCCACCATTTTCTGTTAATACATCTAATTATTAGTGTCCTGGGAACAATCACCCAACCTGGCAGTATTGCTGTTGATCATCCTCTAAAGAAATAATTCCTGACATCTATCCAAAATTTGCCTAACCCTATGCCCCTTAGCGTGCTGCCCTTGCACATCAAAAAAATGTTGGGTTTACTTTATCAACAACTTGCATTTATATAGCGTCTTTAATGTAGTAAAACATCCCAAGGTGCATCACAGGACTGTTACCAAACAGAATTTGACATGGAGCCACATAAGGCAAAATTAGGATAGGTGACCAAACACTTGGTCAAAGGTAGGTTTTTTAAGGAGCGCCTCAGAGATCTCTACAGCCCTCAATTCTTGCCTCTTGCACAAGCCCGATTTAAATTGTTCCACCATTGGCGGCTGTGCTCTCAGCTGCCTAGGCCCTAAGCTCTGGAATTCCCTCCCTAAACCTCTCCGCCTCCCTCCCTCTCCTTTAAGATGCTCCTTAAAACCTTCCTCTTTGACCAAAGTTTTGGTCACCTCTCCTAATATATCCTGTTTGATAACGCTCCTGTGAAGCACCTTGGGACGTTTTACTACAGTAAAGGTGTTAAATTACTGCAAGTTGTTAAGTTAGTAAAGGAAAGCCTTGTGGTACTTTATTAAGATTCCTTTGAAGTCAAGGTACACAACACTATACGTCTTTCCTCCCCGGCCCCATCAATTTGGGTTGTGAGTTCAAAAAGTCTGATGTTGGTCAGGCAACTTTGTCACTTCCCTGTATGGACATGATTGGAATATGCAGAATCATAGGTTCAGATCTGCTTGCCATTACTCTCATAGCATCTCTGAAAATGATCTCCAAACAAGATATTAACTGGGATTGTGGCCCTCAACAAAAAGTTGATTTACACCAATTTGATATCTTCACTTCAGATAATTGAAACTTAATTTGGATCTTATATTTGTGTATGGGTAAAGCTACAGAGAGCAATGTCACTTGGGTCAAGGTTCATTCTGAACCTTAAAATCCTATACACTGTGTTATCTGGCTGAACTGAGAGTTTCTCCAGTCTTTAATCCTTGGTTCCCATCCCACGACTATATTTTCCATTATCCTGGGTTCCATAAATACACATATGCTTTTCTCTTGGAATAAAACAAGGCTGCATATAGATAAGAGTAGGCCATTCGGCCCCTCGAGCCTGCTCCGCATTTCAATGAGATCATGGCTGATCTGATTTTTACCTCAACTGCACTTTCCTGCCTTTTCCCCATATCCTTTGACTCCCTTGCTGATCAAAGTTTTGTCTAACTCAGCCTTGAATGTATTCAATGACTCAGCCTCCACAGCTTTTTGGGGTAAAGAATTCCAAAGATTCACGACCCTCTGGGAGAAGAAATTCCTCCTCATTTCCGTCTTAAATGGGCGACCCCTTATTCTGAGACTATGCCCCCTAGTTTTAGATTCCCCCATGAGGGGTAACATCCTCTCAGCATCTACCCTATCGAGTCCCCTCAGAATCTTGTATGTTTCAATAAGATCTCCTCTTATTCTTCTAAACTCCAATGAGCATAGACCCAACCTGTTCAATCTTTCCTCATAAAACAACCCTTCCATACCCAGAATCAACCTAGTGAACCTTCTCTGAACTGCCTCCAATGCAAGTATGTCCTTCCTTAAATAAGGGTACCAGAACTGTACGCAGTACTCCAGGTGTGGTCTCACCAGCACCCCGTACAGTTGTAGCATAACTTCTCTGCTTTTATACTCCATCCCCCTAGAAATAAAGGCCAATATTCTGTTTGCCTGCCAGATTACCTGCTGCACCTGTATTTTGACTTTTTGTGTTTCATGTACGAGGACACCCAGATCCCTCTGTACCGCAGCATTTTGTAGTATTTCTCCATTCAAATAATATTTTGCGTTTTTATTTTTCCTCCTAAAGTGGATGACTTCACATTTTCCCACATTATATTCCATCTGCCAAATTTTTGCCCATTCGCTTAACCTGTCAATATCCCTTTGCAGACACTTTGTGTCCTCATCGCAACTTGCTTTTCTGCCTATCTTTGTATCATCAGCAAATTTGGCCACAAGACAGTTACTTCATCCAAGTCATTGATATATATTGTAAATAGTTGAGGCCCCAGCACTGAGCCCTGCGGCACCCCGCTAGTTACAGATTGCCATTTTGAAAATGACCCTTTTATCCCGACTCTTTGTTTCCTGTTAGTTAGCCTATCCTCTATCCATGCCAGTATATTACCCCCAACACCATGAGCTCTTGTGCAGTAATCTTTTATGTGGCACCTTATCGAATGCCTTTTGGAAATCCAAACATACATTGGTCCCCCTTTATCCACCCTGCCCGTTACTTCCTCAAAGAACTCTAATAAATTTGTTAGACATGATTTCCCCTTCATAAAACCATGTTAACTCTCCTTGATTGTATTATGAGTCTCCAAATGTCCTGATACCACTTCCTTAATAATGGATTCTAGCATTTTCCCAATGACAGATGTTAGGCTAACTGGTCTATAGTTACCTGCTTTCTGTCTCACTCCCTTCTTGAATAGGGGTGTTACGTTTGCAGTTTTCCAATCCGCTGGGACCTTTCCAGAATCTAGTGATTACAACCAATGCATCCACTATCTCTGTAGCCACTTTCTTTAAGATCCTCGGACGCAAGCCATCAGGTCCAGGGGACTTGTCAGCCTTTAGACCCATTAGTTTACCTAGTACTTTTTCTCTAGTGATAGTGATTGTTTTTAGTTCCTCCCTCCCCTTTGCCCTTTGATTTTCTACTATTATTGGTATATTATTAGTGTCTTCTACTGTGAAGACAGATACAAAATATCTGTTCAATTCCTCTGCCATTTCCTTGTTTTCCATTATTACTTCCCCAGTCTCTTCCTCTAAGGGACCAATATTTAGAATCATAGAAGTTTACAACATGGAAACAGGCCCTTTGGCCCAACATGTCCATGTCGCCCAGTTTATACCACTAAGCTAGTCCCAATTGCCTGCACTTGGCCCATATCCCTCTATACCCATCTTACCCATGTAACTGTCCAAATGCTTTTTAAAAGACAAAATTGTACCCGCCTCTACTACTGCCTCTGGCAGCTCGTTCCAGACACTCACCACCCTTTGAGTGAAAAAATTGCCCCTCTGGACCCTTTTGTATCTCTCCCCTCTCACCTTAAATCTATGCCCCCTCGTTATAGACTCCCCTAACTTTGGGAAAAGATTTTGACTATCTACCTTATCTATGCCCCTCATTATTTTATAGACTTCTATAAGATCACCCCTTAACCTCCTACTCTCCAGGGGAAAAAGTCTCAGTCTATCCAACCTCTCCCTATAAGTCAAACCATCAAGTCCCGGTAGCATCCTAGTAAATCTTTTCTGCACTCTTTCTAGTTTAATAATATCCTTGCTATAATAGGGTGACCAGAACTGTACACAGTATTCCAAGTGTGGCCTTACTAATGTCTTGTACAACTTCAACAAGACATCCCAACTCCTGTATTCAATGTTCTGACCAATGAAACCAAGCATGCTGAATGCCTTCTTCACCACCCTATCCACCTGTGACTCCACTTTCAAGGAGCTATGAACCTGTACTCCTAGATCTCTTTGTTCTATAACTCTCCCCAACGCCCTACCATTAACGGAGTAGGTCCTGGCCCGATTCGATCTACCAAAATGCATCACCTCACATTTATCGAAATTAAACTCCATCTGCCATTCATCGGCCCACTGGCCCAATTTATCAAGATCCCGTTGCAATCCTAGATAACCTTCTTCACTGTCCACAATACCACCAATCTTGGTGGCATCTGCAAACTTACTAACTATGCCTCCTAAATTCTCATCCAAATCATTAATATAAATAACAAATAACAGTGGACCCAGCACCACTTTAGCTACCCTCTTCTTTTTTATATACTTGTAGAAGCTTTTACTGTCAGTTTTTATATTTCTTGCTAGTTTACTCTCATAATTTATTTTCTCCCTCTATTTTTCTTTTAGTCATCCTTTGCTGGTTTTTAAAGTTTTCCCAATCTTTGGGCTTACCAGTAATCTTTGCCATGTGGTATGCTTTTTCTTTTAACCTGATACCACACTTTACTTCTTTAGTTAGCCATGGTTGGTTCACCCTTTTTGTGGAGTCTTTACTCCTCACAGGGATATATTTTTGTTGCGAGTCATAAAATAGCTTTTTAAATGTTTGCCACTGCTTATCCACCATCATACCATCTAATCTGTTTACCCAGTCCACTTTAGCCAATTCTGCCCTCATTCCTTTATAATTGCCCTTATTTAAGTTTAATACAGTAGTTTCAGACCCAAGATCCTCGCTCTCAAACTGGATGTGAAATTCTATCATGTTATGATCACTGCTTCCCAAGGGATCCTTTACTTTGAGATCATTAATTAATCCTGTTACCATATCCAAAATGGCCTGCTCCCTGGTTGGTTCCCTGATGTATTGGTCTAGGAAACAGTCCTTAATACACTCTATGAACTCCTCCTCAGGGCTACTTTTGCCAATTTGATTTGTCCAATCTATGTGAAAGTTAAAATCGCCCATGATTATTGCATTACCTTTTTTTACAAGCCCCCCTTATTTCCTGATTTATATTTTGCCCTACAGTGTAGCTACTGTTAGGGTGCCTATATACTGCTCCTACCAGTGATTTCCTTCCCTTGCTAATTCTTACCTCCACCCAAATTGATTCGACATCTTGATCTTCTGAGCCAAGATCATTTCTCACTATTATACCAATTTCATCCTTTATTAATAGAGCTACCCCACCACCTTTACCTTTTTTCCTATCCTTCCGAAATGTTAAATAACCCTGAATATTTAGCTCCCAACCTTGGTCACCTTGCAACCACGTCTCTGTAATGGCCAGGAGATCATACCCATTTGTTTCTATTTGTGCCGTCAATTCATCTAATTGCGAATGCTGCGCGCATTCAGATAAAGAACCTTTAATTTTGTCTTTTTACCATTCTATCACCACAAGTCCCGGCCAGAATGAAGATGATTAGGTAATTCCCCCGTCAATCACGCCTATAAATGACTGGGATTGATTTTACACATAATTTGAATTATGTAACTATCCTCCACCCACTGCATTTTGCTGGAGAATAATCCTGCTTTTATCGGAAGACTGCTGTAGTTTTGGTCATGAGTTCTGTTTGTTGTAATCCGTAGAGACTGTTTCAATAGATTCTGTTTGGTGTAGTGCATAGAGACTCTGTTTAAATGGACTTGAGTAAATAGACTCTGCTGTAAGTCCCGCCTCCAACACATTGGCTGACACAGTGATGTCAAAACTCACTCTGAAAAAGAAACTTACAATTACATAAGGTCCCTTGTGGCTTTTCTAAAAGAAACCACTACACTGTACACAAGCATTTCTGTATTCTATATAAGTCTCCAGATGGATGATGGGGTTGGAAGCTCAGCTCAGGGTCAAATAGGATGCTGAGGTTGTAAACATTCTGGTTCAGCCTCAGACTGTAGCCGGGGAAAGGATTGAAATTGGTGACTAGGGAACAGAGTTAGTGGTGGGGGCCGAAAACAATGGCTTCGGTCTTCCCAATATTTGATTGGAGGAAATTTCTGCTCATGCAATACTGGATGTTGCACTCGAGGGTAAAGAGAGGTGGTGGTGAAGTCGAGCTGGGTGTTGTCAGCGTTCATGTGAAATCTGACATTGTGTTTTTGGATGTCACCGAGGGGCAGTATGTAGATAAGAAATAAGAGGGTCGAAAGATCTATGATGCGGGAGCGGGAAGAGAAGCCATTACATGGGATTCTCTGGCTACAACTGGATAGACAAAAATGGAACCAGGTGGGGGCAGTCCCACTCAGCTGGACAACAGAGGAGGATGGTGTGGTCAACTGTGTCAAAGGCTGCAGACAGGTCGTGAAGGATGAGGAGGGATCGTGCGCTACGGTCAGTCACATAGGATGTCATTTGTGACTTTAATAAGGGCCATTTCAGTGCTGTGGCAGGGGCTGAAACTTGATTGGAGAGGTTCAAACATGGAGCAGTGGAAGGTGGGCATAGATTTGGGAGGCAACAACATGTTTAAGGACTTTGGAGAGGAAAGGGAGGTTGAAGATGGGACAGTTGTTTGCAAAGTCAGAGGGGTCAAAGGTGGGTTTTTTGAGGGGAGGGGGTGATGACAGCAGATTTAAAAGGAAGGGGGACTGTACCAGAAGAGAGAGAACTGTTAACAATACCAGCTAGCATGGGGGCCAGGAAGGGAAGTTGAGTGGTCTGCAGTTTAGTGCGAATAGGATCTACAACCCAAATTGATAGGGAAAGATATACGGTGCTGTGTACCTTGACGATAAAATGACTATCTTTAGGAGATGAGGGAGGAAATTGGTTAAAGTAATGTAAAGGTACTTCCAAAAAATGCAATGATAGCTATCAATAAGTGTTATTAAAATTGGAACACGTTAATATACTATGGGAATAAAGAACGGCCTATGCTGTAAAGTAGGAATCAGTATTATATAACAATTTGGAAATCTTCTGAACGTAGGAATATGCATTGCATGTGACTGACTAGAAGTTTCTGTGGAAATCAATTGTAGCATCAGAGAAAAGCCAGAACAAATATCCACTCCATCACCAAGACTGCCTACTTCCACCTCCGTAATATCGCCCCTTTCCGCCCCCACTTCAATCCATCTGCTGCTGAAACCCTCACCTATGTTTTTGTTACTTCCAAATTCGACTATTCCAATGCTCTCCTGGCCAGCCTCCAATCCTCCACCCTCTGTAAACTTCAGCTCACTAAAAGCTCTACTGCCTGTATCCTGACTCGCACCAAGTCTTGTTCACCCATCAAACCTGTGCTCGCTGACCTACATTGGCTCCCAGTCCAGCAATATCTCAAATTTAAAATTCTCATCCTTGTGTTCAAATCCCTACATGGCCTCGCCCCTCCCTATCTCTATAACCTCCTGCAGCCCTACAATCCTCCAAGAACTCTGCAACCCTCCAATTCTGGCATCTTCTGCATTCGTGATTTCCTTCGCCCCACCATTGGCAGCCATGCATTCAGCTGCCTAGGCCCTATGCTCTGGAATTCCCTCCCTATACCTCTCTGCCTCTCCTCCTTTAAGACACTTCTTAAAACCCACCTCTTTGACCAACCTTTTGTTCACCTGTTCTAATACCTCCTTATGTGGCTCGGCCAAATTTTGTCTCATAACGCTCCTGTGAAGCTTCTTGTGACTTTTCACTACATTAAAGGCGCTATATAAATGCAAGTTGTTGTTGTTCTGATGAAAGGTCAAGGATCGTTAACTCTGTTTTTCTCTTTCCAGATGCTGCCTAACCTGATGAGTGTTTCCAGCATATTCTGTTTTTATTTCAGATTTCCAGCAGCCGCAGTATTTTTGCTTTTATTTTGTGGTTGTTCTTGTTGGGGCAGATTTCCCCTCCCAAAAAATAGAGGCACTGAGGTTAATTGCAGCATAACCACATCACCTAATATCCAACCAGGGATCTTTTCCCAGCAAGGTAGTTGCGGCTCTGGGGTGCCTTTGCCTCTGAATGACAGGGTGCAGGGATAGACTTTTAAATAATAATAACAACTGGGAGAGTCAGCAGCCGTCCTGCAGCGGAAGTCTATCCGGCTCAGGGTTCACGGCCTCTTGATGTAATCTCCGGTTGTGCAGCAGCCATTTTGTCTATCCGAGGAAACCTTTCCCGCTCCCTCCGTCCGAAACCCACCAACTTATAATAAAAATAAATAAAATAACATTTTAAAGAACTCTTATTAAAATCCTGATTTTACTTTTTTCTAAAAATCCCAGCGAGGCCTCGGCTGCAGCCGCTCCCGGCCCCAGGGGCTGTGACATGTCGAGCGAGGAGAGTTACAAAGCGATCATCCGCTACCTGACCAACGAGAAGGAACCTTATGCGCCGGGGACCGAGGGCAACGTGAAGAGGAAGATCCGCAAGGCCGCGGCCTGCTACGTGGTGCGGCGCGGCACCCTCTACTATCAGAAGAAGCGCAAGGACCGCGACGAGTTCGACGAGCTGGAGGTGGTGCTGGAGGCCGACACCCGCCGCGAGCTCATCGCCTCCTTCCACGAGAGCGCCGAGGGGTTCCACTTCACCCGGGACCAGACCTGGAAGAACATCTCGCAGAGCTACTGGTGGAGAGGTGATGGAGGGAGAGAAACAGGGGGAGGGGAGGGGAGGAGAGGAACAGGATGGTGGTGGTGGTGGTGGAGGAGGAGGCTCCCTGCCTTGGGGGGGGGAGCTGCAGCCAGGGCACTGGGCGTGGACCGAGAAGTGAGGACACACAATTGTCAACAGGCACCGAGCTAATTTAAGTGAAACCCCCCCCCCCCCCGGGCCGGTCACCCCCGCTTACTGCTGGTTTACTAAATAAACTGACGGTGTTGGAAATACACGTTGGGCCAATTTTTTTTAAAAAAATCAAATATAATGAACCTTTTGTGTGGCACCCTTCGTCAGAACTCGACATTTTATATAAATCGAAAGTTATCAGCTTGCATGGTACTAAAATGTTAATGATGTAAAACACACGATTGTCACCCGTTGTGCCTTTGTACAAAACTGGAGCATTTAAATTTACGTGGAACTTTTTTTTTTACAAATTACAACCATCAGCCATCTCACTTTTTGTATGTTGGTAGTATATATAAATTAGATAATAAGCCTCATTCCTGTTGATATAACTTGTTTTGATGTATCTCATTTAAAAAAAACCACCTCCCTCTTAAATATGATTAGGATCAACCTTGCTCTTTTAGATTGCTCTATTTCTAATGTTTCCTTGAGGTTAATGGCTCTGGAAACTGCTCCTCAGCCTGCTTGGAACATAAGAATTGCAAGACAAAAACAGACCACGATCTTTCTAGTTAGCCTTCTATCATCCTAATAGTTACATGATACAGTGATAATGGAGTTATTGATTAATCATAACAATCAATCTCTACCGATTAGTCTATAACAGACACGAGATGAGGAAAATTCCATTGATGGAAAGCTTTGCGAACCATAGGCCCAAAGTCACTTGTTTCTCCCAAGCATGCTACACTTACCACATGCCATGTATCAAATTACTCATACTGTCTGCTAAAATATTATTTTCTGAAAGTGGGTAGAGGAGGAGAGAATAGTCTTCCAGCCACATATTCATGTTGAATTCAGATCATTGTTGTTCAACTTGGAGCAAAGTTTGTCAATTTTTGAGGAGGCTATTGCATAGAATATCAGTGATGGGTTGATCTGTTTTTAAATGGGTTGAAGCGATTCTCAGGGTCAGCTCAGTTTTGGCAGATCATGGAGTGACATTGACAGCAAGTATGTGATTGTTGCATGCATTGGTGTAAAGATGAAGTTTAACAACGCTGCTTTTTTTTCTTAACACTAGTAAATTGCTCATGGTGTTGCCACAGTCACATGACGAATATAACTTTTAATATACAAAATGACGATGGAGAAAGATTTCAGAAACTCATTCAACAGAGCCAACTAATGGCCATAGGCTGAAACTATAATGTGACAGTTGACAGCCAATTGATTGGGAATGTTGACATAGCAATTTACAGTGTCGGCCGAAAAGCGTGACTAAAATCACGGCAAAGCAATAAGGTTTGTGGACAGGAAGTGCATGCCCTACGCAAGATTTACATGTGATGGTTCCCAATCTCTGTCTGGCTGGCGGAGACACTGAGCAAAAGCAAAAGGTTCTTTTCCAGAGAGCAGAAAGCAATATCTGATACAAGTTCAACTTTTGTTGTTTATGCTCAATTTCTAATGCCTATATAACAGCATTGGCAGAAGCACGGGATTAAGTTTTCTGTCTCACGTTTTGATCAGGGTGAGGTATGGCGAATGAAAGGAGGGAATGACAGATAACTGATAAAATGGAATCTCAATGTGTAACGGATTCACTTGGCTAATTGTGTTTATTTTTAAGTTTATATGTTTCATTCACAGGGCATTATATTTAAAAAAAACTCACTTAATCTGTGGCATATACACCAGATTTTAGGATGTGTTTAGTTTTTTGGTGTTTTGAGAATTCACTAAAAGAATCCGAGAATAGCACGTGTGGAAGCACCTTTTCAAGGGCAATTAGGGATGGGCAATAAATGCTGGCCTCGCCAGCGACGCCCACATCCCATAAACGAATTTTAAAAAGTTGAGTGCGAAAAAAGAATATTTCATATAGTTTGTGTGTAGATCATTAAAGTGGCACTGAGCCCACACTAGATATAATTTGAGTATAAAATATTTGAAATCAGATTACTTCTTTTTCAGTTTTCCTCCAGATAAGCAAACTTAGGCAAAGCATATCTCATTGCAGTCTTCGTAGTGAGCTGAGGAAGCTCCAAGATGTTAGAGCAGGCTGAACAATGTAATTTAGTATTTACTTTTTTTTTTAAAAGTGACCTTTTTAAACCTATTTCAAACTGTTTTAAGTCTACCTTTCAAAGGCAAGTTGTTAGTGAATCATAAATGTTCAATTTTATGACCCCCAACTTAACTTTTTTTTTAAAAAAGAAATCCATTCACTGCTTTTTTATTTTCTTATTTCATGGGCAAAGGAGGAGAACTGAGTTTCTGCATCTGTGCATCACTGGACCTTCCTATATTTCTGATGACATTTTGATTTATTTTCAGGTATATTTAAGCAAGTGAAAGACTATATCAGAGAATGTATTCAATGCAAGGAAAAGGTCGATCGAAACAAGTCAGTGTCTGCCGATACAATGGAAATCCTGGAGCAGCTGGGAATAGATGCTCCGATGATGGGGGATAGCAATGAAACTGATGATGAGTTGAGTAATTCTGAGGGACGATCCAATGCCCCTGCAAAGCCTACCAAAAAGAAAACCGTCCCAAAGCAGGAATTGGTATTTGTAAGTAACATTTTGTTATATCACAAAGATTGAACTGGGTACATAAAGGGTTTCAGGCAGGTAAAACCAAAGGTGTGGGTGTCGTGGCACAGATCTGTTAAAGTTTCACTTAGTGTAACTATCAAAACAGAGAGAGTCCAATTACAGTCCAGGAAGATTAGAGACAAAATAGCTGCCTACTAGCCTGGTACAAAGAAATGTAATGGAATAATTAATAATGCACTATTACTGTTAGGAAAAAGCGTGTTATGTCTGCTTTGATTAATTTGCAATGATAACCACAAAGAACCTAA
The DNA here is from genome assembly GCF_035084215.1 of Heptranchias perlo. Classification (NCBI taxonomy): domain Eukaryota; kingdom Metazoa; phylum Chordata; class Chondrichthyes; order Hexanchiformes; family Hexanchidae; genus Heptranchias; species Heptranchias perlo. The sequence goes on from NC_090335.1 coordinate 56,111,080, forward strand.
CCCAGTGTGTTGACTAAAAATGGGAGCTGTAAAAATACCTTAAAATAACAATTAACATTTTTCCTCTTCTCTAATTTCCCATCCTCTTCATTTTACTCCTATTATCCTGAAAACAGTGTTGCCCTGGGATAGGATTTCATAGACACCCAAGTGATTATTCTTATTTGTAATCCTGACCAGTAATGTTAGGGCAGCATTCAATGCGGGCAGGGGAATCACAACTAAATCTGTCTCATCCTCACTTGTCAGGGTAAAGGGGGAAGGGGGGATGGAGAGAGAAGAGTTGCTCTAGATGTAACGTGTAGCAGAATCATAAGCACGTTCCTTTTGAATACATTTACGATGTTGCTACACATAACAACCAGAGCAGTTCTTCTCCTTGATCTCCAAATCTGTAGACCTCCAATGGGGTTACTGTTTAGCAGGCAGGAGTGAGAACTTTTTTTCCTTCCTTCCCACTTCCTCGTCTGGATACATTGCCCAAATATAGCACCGTACTACATGATACTGTTAACTAGCTAGCTTTATTTATGCAAGTTCAATCAATGACGGGAAGACAATATGCTCACAAGAAAAGTTCATTTATTTCAAAGTGTTAATGTCGCAAATAATGTAAAGTATTTACAACCAATATAGCTTAGCTGAGGAAACAATGTCTTTTGAGTTACAATTCTTGAGCTCAATCTTTTCGGGTTGAATCCAAATTCCTGTTACCAAAGCACTATCTTATACATTAGCAGTTATAAATTTCTTTTTACAATGTCCATATATGGCATTTTCAATATGACCTGATTGTGCCTTGTTCATGTGCAATTTTGCATCTCCAAACTACAGAGTACATGACCAATGGGTAATTTACAATACTTCTATTAATTGATATGAGTGAAGATGACCTCACTTTAAATCATTTTGTTTTTCCCACATTATCAACCATTATCTCCCTGTTCCCAGTGTCACCATTCCATAACTTAATGAATTCTTTATGAAGCTAGTGCCAAGCAGTATCATGTATGGTTTCTCTCAGGGTCTGGAGCATGATAAGCATGCAGGTGTTATCTGCCTTGGTGAGGCAAACTTCAGTATTTCAGCAGAGAAAGCAAATCCATGAAATTCTCTGCATTGATACTTTTGCAGTTCCTTGTTTTACTTAAGATAGCAGTCTACATTTTAACCTTTTTTCACCCATATCTCCTGACAATACGTTTAGTTGTTGAACCATTAATGGAGCTAAATGGATGATGGTTGAAGTTGAAGATAATATTTTGTGGTTCTTCAAGTAGTTGCTAAGCAGTCAATTATTGATTGACTTACAATATTGTAACACGAGAGTTTGAAATATACAAATACATTGATTTATTCAGGTGGATAGCAAAGGTCTCGTGAAACAGGAATCTGAAAAGCACAGCCAAATAGTTTTAGAGCAGTTGAACCTTCAGAGGTTATCCAACCAATTCTGTGATGTCACACTCCTGATTGAGGGAGAGGAGCACAAAGCACATAAGTCCATCCTGGCAGCAAGCAGCGAATATTTTCGAGAACTCTTCATCGAAAAAGGGGCAGTCTCCAGTCATGAAGCTGTTGTGGACCTTTCAGGTACGGAATAATCAAGTAATTATGTATGTGCACATTGTGGCTAGGAATTGTAGTGTTTATCCTCAGTAACAACATTAAGTGGTTTCACTTTTGCTAAGGAGTGAGGGTAAGCTTCACCCAATAGCATGAAACAAGTCACTAGGTAAGAGGAGTTTTACTCTTGTCGAGTAGTATGGGTAGGCTTTGTCTCCCTTACTGTAGAACTGACTTTCTCAATCAGCAGCAGGGGTACAAAACTACTATTAAAGCTTATTAGGCCACGTTCAATATTAACTATAGCATGTTAAATCAGATTGACTTAATGAGGTCAATGACGCAATGTAATTACACCAGGGCATATTTTTTCTTTTCTTTCACTCTGGTACTGCTCCCTCTTTTTTGACAAATTTCTTGCTTATCTTCCTCTCCTGAATGCATTAACATCTCCCTCCAGCTGCAGCACAATTTCACAGATGCTGGTCACTCTCATGTACTGCACCCAAATAGCCCCCTCAACTGCCCAGCTATTCATTTATAGACTGAACCAATGGGGGAGTTCCTTCGCCCATTTTGGTCACCTCTGGCTACATGCCGCCTAGTGGGAGACGATGGATTCCATTATATTTAATATCGTTAGCACTTTCTTTCTTAACATCTTGAATTGAATATGGTTGTTTGCATAACTTGTTTATGTGCAGTTTTTTTCCCCCAGATGAATTCCTGCTTATTTATTTGTTATCGTCGGGTTTCTACATTTGGCTTTTAGTGTACTGCATTGAACCTACATTAGGTTGCCCTATAAGACCTGAAGGAATCTGATGATCACTTTGATTTTAAAAATTAGTGGAGATGTTTTGAAGTTCATAGTCCTCCCCTTTTTGTTCACATTTGCATTGCTGTAACAAATGGTAATGATTATAGAAAGCGAGGTGTGAGAGAGGAGCCATTTGGGATTTGAATTAGATGCTGTATTTTTGTTTGTTTCACAATCCCTTCTGGTCATCTTGACCCGTGCACAATCTATGGCTAAGAAGCCAGGCAACTTAATCCCAGACACCTCCAATAGTATGTTGAAATGACCACCAGGAAATGTGAAAGTGCTGTATTCTCATTTTTCACCCTTTTTCATGGTGAAGTTCTTGGTTCTTGGTCAAAGACTCTTACAGTGACACAGCTGAAATTGAGATTCTGCAAAGGGAGCAATCAAACTAGCATTCCATTGCCGTCTGGCACTTCACGTTGGTGCTCCAACACAGTAAGCTACCATACAGTTGGAATTGGTATATTTATAATTATTGTCAGTTTGAAAACAACATTTATGTAAACACCACACTTTTTTTTTAAATTCCCTTCTAGGGTTTAATAAGACAAGTTTTCTTCCATTGTTGGAATTTGCCTACACATCTGTCTTGGCATTTGATTTCTGTCACATGGCTGATGTTGCCACATTGGCACGGCATCTACTGATGCATGAAGTTCTGGAGATATGTGAGCATGTACATAAGCAGCTGGAGGAAAGGAAAATTACAGTGTACCAAAAAGGAGATATAAAAACTGTCAATTCCACAGTCAACACCCCAGAAGTGGAGATGCCTATGGATGTTAACACTTTAGAACATCAGGAGCCTGAAACTATTGAAAACACTGGTGATGGCTCCATTACAGTAGTACTTCAGGAGTCTATACAAATTCCTGTACCTGCTGAAGCCCCTCCATCCAGTATGGAAGATGAGATCCCGAAAGAAGCAGTAACATATGAATCAGAAGAGGCACAGACAGCTGAAGAACTGACAGTTCAGCAAAGCCAAGGTACTCTGGACTGCCCTGTGGAAGGCAGTGATGATGAAAAGAGCCAGGCTATTAAACAAACTGAACCTATGGAATCCAGTTTAAGTGTGCCAGATCTAGAAAGCTCAGAGAGTAATGTCAAGGATGTGGCAGAAACTCCCACTGCTGATGTACAGATGGACACCCCTGCTGTTAATGGGAATGAGACTGAAAATCAAATAAAAGAGGAGCCCATAGATACTCTGAGTAACAATGTGTCAGATGTACCAAAGCGAAAGCGTGGTAGACCACCAAAATTACATGACAAACAGAAAGCTGCAAAAGCAGTTGCCGTTGCCTCTTCTTCCAAATGTCTCTTAGATGATACTTACAAAAGTAGATTACGACAACGTACGCTGGCTGAAGGTGGATACATTCGGTTACACAAAGGTACCGAGAAGAAGCTGCGGGCCAGGAAAACCAACCCAAAATCTGCAACACAGCAGGTATGAAATTTAACTGCAGAGAGTTTTGGAAAATGTGCAGTGGGTTATGGTATGCAGAGATAATATCCTAGTCCAGTACCATGTTAGCCTGATATTTCTATTACAGAAACTCCTTTGTCTGGTTTTGACAGAATATTGGAGTAAGCAATATATAGACCTTTATTAGAAAGCTATAATAAAATTGCAGGTAGGGTTGGGGTTTATTTGGATTATATATGGCACAAAGTTGATTGTCAGCTGCACCGGTAAGATTATACTGGAACTTTGTAAATCTTGTAACTTAAACCAATTACTACATACAATGTATCAAATATTTTATGTTGCTGTACTTGGTTGCAGGATAATATCTTTTGTCACCTTATTTGGCAGTTCTAATTTATTTTTGCAAGCACATGCCTTTTTTTAATTCATTCTCGGGATGTGGGCGTTGCTGGCAATGCCAACATTTATTGCCCATCGTAATTACCCTGAGAAGGTGGTAGTAGGCCGCCTTCTTGAACCGCTGCAGTCCCTTGTAGCGTTTTGATACAACTGAGTGGCTTGCTAGGCCACTTCAGAGGGCAGTTAAGAGTCAACCACATTGGTGTGGGACTGGAGTCAAATATTGGTCAGACCGAGTAAGAGTAGCATGTTTCTTTCCCTGTTCTTAGTGTACCATGGTGGGATTTGAACTCCCATTCTCTGGATTATTAGTCCATCACATAACCACAACACTATCTACCCCAATGCTTAAATATGAACCAGTGAGAAATCACCTAAAAAAAGTATTAAGACAAGGATGGTTTTTCCACCAATTTCAGTGAGTAACTGGCCACACACACCAGGGAAGTCCTAAGTTTGAACACCAGTGTGTGTTGAGTTTTTTGATGCTCGGAGGGTGCTACAGTTGGCTTCATCTATCAGGAGCTAGGGAAGAGAAATTGGTCAGAATTCTTGCTGCTGATCCAGCAACTGCTGCTGGAAGAGCACGTGTATAAATGCCAGGTGAGGATGTCATAAAGCCTTGACAGCAGGTATTGGTAAGCTGATATAAATAATGACCTTTTGGTTGAGGTACTGGAAGGTGACTGTGGAACTGGAACCGCATGAATGTCAATGTCATCAGAGGCAAGGGGAAAAGTTAGAGGGCGGGGGGGGGGGGGGGGGGAAGAAAAAAATAAAATGACAAAAAGTAACTTTTTTTAGTGAGGTAATATTTGTGATCCCCCTCAAAAAAAAGAGGCTAGTGTCTAAAGTGTGTATTGTCCTTCTAGGTGGTAGAGGTCGTGGGTTTGGGAGGTGCTGTCGAAGAAGCCTTGGCGAGTTGCTGCAATCTATCCTGTAGATGGTACACACTGCAGCCACGGTGCGCCGGTGGTGAAGGGAGTGTATGTTTAGGGTGGTGGATGAGGTGCCAGTCAAGTGGGCTGCTTTGTCCTGGATGGCGTCGAGCTCCTGAGTGTTGTTGGAGCTGCACTCATCCAGGCAAGTGGAGAGCATTCCATCACACTCCTGACTTGTGCCTTGTAGATGGTGGAAAGGCTTTGGGGAGTCAGGAGGTGAGTTACTCACCGCAGAATACCCAGCCTCTGACCTGCTCTTGTCGCCACAGTATTTATGTGGCTGGTCCAGTTAAGTTTCTGGTCAATGGTGACCCCCAGGATGTTGATGGTGGGGGATTCGGCGATGGTAATGCCGTTGAATGTCAAAGGGAGGTGGTTAGACGCTCGCTTGTTGGAGAGGGTCATTGCCTGGCACTTGTCTGGCGCGAATGTTACTTGCCACTTATCAGCCCAAGCTTGGATGTTGTCCAGGTCTTGCTGCATGCAGGCACGGACTGCTTCATTATTTGAGGGGTTGCAAATGGAAGTGAACACTGTGCAATCATCAGCGAACATCCCCATTTCTGACTTTATGATAGAGGGAAGGTCATTGATGAAGCAGCTGAAGATGGTTGGGCCTAGGACACTGCCCTGAGGAACTCCTGCAGTAATGTCCTGGGGCTGAGATGAATGGCCTCCAACAACCACTTCCATCTTCCTTTGTGCTAGGTATGACTCCAGCCACTGGAGAGTTTTCCCCCTGATTCCCATTGATTTCAATTTTACGAGGGCTCCTTGGTGCCACACTCTGTCAAATGCTGCCTTGATATCAAGGGCAGTCACTCTCACCTCACCTCTGGAATTCAGCTCTTTTGTCCATGTTTGGACCAAGGCTGTAATGAGGTCTGGAGCCAAGTAGCCCTGGCGGAACCCAAACTGAGCATCGGTGAGTAAGTGCCACTTGATAGCACTGTCGACGAAATAATTAAAGTCAAGGCACCTGTGAAATGGAAACTTGTTTAAGAGCAAAAATGGAGCATCCTTTACATATATACCTTCAGCATCGATTGATTTTCGGAATATACTTAAAGTTGTCATTTTTAATAGAGTTGGAATAGGAATGTAAAATAGTGTGTACTGTCCACTTGATTTAACACTGTTACCACTGAATCAGAAACTTGCAGATTGAAGCTTTATTCCAGGCCTTGAGCACATAATCTAGGCTGACATTTCACCAGTACTGAAGGAGTGCTGTATTGTCAGAGGTGCTGTCTTTCAGGTGAGACATTAAACCAAGACCTCATCTGTCTGCTGATGTGTTGCACTATTTGAAGAAGAGCAGAGAGTTTTCCTGGTGTCCTAGCCAAGATTCATCTCTTGAACAGTACTAGAAAAACAGATTAGCTCGTCATTTATTTCATTCCTGTTTGTGGGACCTTGCTGTGCATAAATTGGTTGCCATTTTTGCTAACAAAACAGTGGCTACATTTCAAAATTAATCCGTTGGCTTTGAAGTGCAACCACTGTTGTTATGTAGAAAGCTCTGGAACCGCTTTGTGCACAGCAAGGTCACCAACATTAATTAGATGAATGAACAGTTAATCTGTTTTGGTGTTGTTGGCTGAAGAATTAATGTTGGCCAGAACACAGGGAAAACTCCATGCACTGTTGAATAGTGTCCTAGGGTCTTTCACGTACACCTGAACAGGCAGAATGCGCCTCTGGCAGTGCAGCACTGAAGTATCAGCTTCGATTATGTGCTCAAGTGCTGGTGTGGATTTGACCTTGCAACCAAACTGACACTTAGATTATAATGTCAAGTTTTCACCTTTTGAGGGTTGAAGAGAAATTTCACAGTTTTATGTTCTTGATCATTTTACCTGTGTTTAGTCACTTTATAGAATAAATTCGAGAGAGAGTCCAGATGCAGGTCATCTGACTCTTGTAAGGATTGGGTTAGATGAGCCAAATAGATGCTTCATTATGCAAGCTAGCTAGCTCCTTTTTAAGCAAAAATTCTATGGCGGCATGTTTGATTCCTTGTGTCATTGATTTGCCAGTTTCAGCAAAGCTGCTGCAGAAAAACATCAAGCAGAGAGCAGGCATCTCTCCCCACGAGAGAAAGAAAACATCAGTTATCCTCTTGCTGCTGTCACCAGCATCTTTGGGGAGATTAAGAGCAGCATTCCAGAGGCTTGGGAGTAGATTGTTTGCCTGTGATCACATGTAGATAACATTTGGTCTTGGAAGAGCATAGGGACCAGGTAGAGAATAGAGGGGTTTATATCATAAAAATTAAGAAAATATAAATTAGCACTGTGCTCTGAAAGCCTATAATATGAGCTGTAAAGCAGCAGTACTCAAGAGCCTTGTACCTATTAGGCCATAAATATGTAACGAATGACAATCTTTCTTCTACAGGTTGCCCAGAAATTGGTGAAGAGAGGGAGAAAGATGCAGCCAAAACGAACCACTATAGAGGGAGATGATGTAGAGATGGAGCACAAATGTAATGAATGTGGAAAGGCTTTCCCAAAACGTTACACCTTGATGATGCACATGATGACCCACAACAGAATCAAAGAATTTAAATGTCCGGTAAGAATTATGAGGAACAGTAAAATGCTCCTGTATTGTCTTATGCTGTAGATAGAAACAACGGTTTTAATTTTGTGTAGTGTGTCTGTAAATTTGCACAATGCTAAATTTTACAGATTTAGAGCAAAGCTACTTATTGTTAGTAATTTCACTGTCCTCGTACAAATACAGCTGGTAATTTGCTAATGTACATTATTGTTATTTTGACAGGGCTGCAATAAAGGTGTTTATTGCACCTGTTAGTGAATTTCTTATACCCTGATACCCCAGACACACCTGGAGTAGGGGCTTTGAGGAGGTGGAAGACATATAACAATCTTTCCTAGTATAAAGTCCGGAGATAAGCTCCATTGATGGCTCAGCAGATAAATCTATTGCATGGTGTGGTATTGATCCATACAGATCTAGGCCTAGCCTGTGCTGAATTAGCCCATCCTTACCCTGTGTGCATATATATGGACATCAGTGATTGGGCTCGTCTCTGATGCCGTCCTATGATGTGCTAACACACACTCTTGGTGCTCACAAATAAAGAATGGCTACTTGGGTGAGGTATGAGAAGGCTTCTGGTCCCTTTGGAACAATACGCCACTACTGAAAGGAGATGGGGGGAGGGGAAGAAAACAAAACTGGACAGCAGAATTCATGCAAATGGTGAAGCAAGCACTTCTGTTCTAAGATTTTACTATGATAGTAATCTCACTTCATTATTTTCCTATTTCTTTAGCTCTGTGAGAAGGAGTTCCTCTACAAAGCCTCTCTGCTTTCTCATCTTTTACGGCACAAACGGAACAATGAACAAATAGATGAGAGTCCTGGAGGAAGGACAAAGCGACAGTTCATCTGTGACATTTGTGGAAAAACATTGCCCAAACCCTATAATCTGCGACTTCATATGCTTAAACACACAGGGGTCAAGCCACATGTATGCAAGGTGAGAATTTGTTTTGTTAGGTTTCTGCTAGCATTTTAAAAGAGAACTTTTCAGTAGCACTTAATGCTTTGGGGCAAATTACACTGTTGTGCAGATTGTGGATTAGTTCCAGTGACATCACTGAAATCTTTTTCACCATGTTTTCTGTTCTCAACTGTGATATTGTCTCCATGAGGTGTGAGAAATATTTAATGGAGGTGAATCCTTCACATGGTAGAAATACATATGTGAGTGTATATATAAAAAATTTTATTAATGTATTGTATGCTACAAAAAAGAAAATAGTGGAAAATTTAACTAACATTGTCTTTTTCTCAAATTAGACTTTGATGAAATGGTTCCTTATGGTATAAACATTTGATTTGGTTATTAATGTCTGCAACACTTCATAAAACAAGATCTTTTTACAACAGTGAAAAATATGCTGTGAAGAATCTTAATATGTTTTCTGGGTAACTGATGTAAGCATATATATAAAAAAAATACCAAAGACTGGACTGCTTGTTTAATGCAACATTATTATTATGGAAAGAAGCTGTAGTATTCATATATATTGCCTAGTAAAATTTGATATTACTTGTGCCTAATCACGTTGGACATGGAAGAGCTGCCTGACGCCACCCCCAAAAAAAGCGAAAATGTAAACCAGTAATTGAACAATGGGAGGATTTCAAGGAGGAGTTGATTCGGGTACAGAGTGGACACATTCCCATGAGGGGGAAAAGGAAGGGCATCCAAAGATAGAGCTTCCTGGATGACTAAAGATATAGAGATTAAAATGAAACAGAAAAAGGAGACTTATGACCTGTAAGGTTCATAATACAGTAGAGAACCAAGAAAGTACAGAGGAGATCTAAAAAAGGGAATAAGAGGGGCAAAGAGAGTATGAGAGTAGATTAGCAGTTAATATAAAAGGGAACTCAAAAGTCTTTTATAAACCTATAAATAGTAAAAGGGTAGTCAAAGGAAGGGTGGGGACAATTAGTGACAAAAAAGGAGATAGTGTGGAGGCAGAGAGTATGGCCGAGGTACTGACTGAATACTTCGCATTGGTCTTCACCAAAGAGGATACTACTAATGTAGCAGTAAAGGAGGAGATAATAGCGATGTTGGATAGGATAAAAACAGATAAAGAGAAGGTACTTAAAAGGTTGGCAGTACTCAAAGTAGAAAAGTCACCTGGTCCGAATGGGATGCATCCTAGGTTAATGAGGGAAGTAAGGGTGGAAATTGCGGAGGCTCTGGCCACAATCTTCCAATCCTCCTTAGATATGGGGGTGCTGCCAGAGGATTCGAGAATTGCAAATGTTGCACCCCTGTTCAAAAAAGGGGAGAGAAATAAACCCGGCCATTACAGGCCAGTCAGCCTAACGTTGGTGGTGGGAAAACTTTTAGAGGCAATAATCTGGGTCAAAATTAATTGGCACTTGGAAAAGTATGGACTAATAAATGAAAGTCAGCACAAATTTGTTAAAGGAAAATAGTGTTTGACTATCTTGAGTTCTTTGATGAAGCAACGGAAAGTGTTGATGAGGGCACTGCGATTGATGTGTATATGGACTTTCAAAATGCATTTGATAAAGTACCACACAATGACTTGTTAGCACAATTAAGGCCCATGGGATTAAAGGGACAGTGGCAGCGTGGATACAAAACTAGCTAAGGGACAGAAAGCAGAGAGTAGTGATGAACGGTTGTTTTTCAGACTGGAGGGAAATATACAATGGTGTTCTCCAGGCGTCAGTATTAGGACCTCTGCTCTTTTTGATATATGTTAATGACCTGGACTTGGGTATAGAGGGTAGAATTTCAAAGTTTGACTGTGACACGAAACTCGGAAGTGTAGTAAACCACGTGGAGGATAGTAACAGACACCAGGAAGATATAGATAGACTGGTGAAATGGGCAGACACATGGCAGATGAAATTTAACAGAGAAGTGTGAAGTGATGCATTTTGGTAGGAAGAGAGGCAATATAAATGAAATGGTACAATTTTAAAGGGGAACAGAGAGACCTGAGGAAGTATGTACACAAGTCTGTGAAGGTGGCAGGACAAGTGGAGAAGGCTGTTTTTAAAAAAAAAGCATGTGGGATCCTGGGCTTTATTAATAGAGGCATAGGGTACAAAAGCAAGGAAGTTATGCTAAACCTTATAAAATGCTGGTTAGGCCTCAGCTGGAGTATCATGTTCAATTCTGGGCACCACACTTTAGGAAGGATGTCACGGCCTTAGAGAGGGTGCAGAAGAGATTTACTAGAATGGTGCCAGGGATGAGGGACTTCACTTATGTGGAGAGACTGGAGAAGTTGGGGTTGTTCTCCTTAGAATAGAGAAGGCTATGGGAGATTTGATAGAGGTGTTCAAAGTCATGAACAGTTTTGATAGAGTAAATAAGGAGCAATTGTCTTCAGTGGCAGAAGGGTCGGTAACCAGAGGTCACAGATTTAAGGTGATCAGCAAAAGAGCCAGAGGTGACATGAGGAAACATTTTTTTACGCAGAGAGTTGTTATGATCTGGAATGCACTGCCTGAAAGGGTGGTGGAAGCAGATTCAATAGTAACTTTCAAAGGGGAATTAGATAAATACTTGAAAGGAAAAAATTTACAGGACGATGAGGAAAGAGTAGGGCAATGGGACTAATTGGATAGCTCTTTCAAAGAGCCAACACAGCGATGCCCTCTGCCTCTACAAGATGATCTTTTTTACCCCTAATCCATCCCATCCTTCCTTTGACTACCCTTTTACTATTTATGTTTATAAAAGACTTTTGGGTTCTCTTTTTTTAAAGCTACTAATCTATTCTCTTTGTCCCTCTTCTTCCCTTTTTTAAACCTGCTCTATACTTTCTGTATTCTTGTTTGGTTCTCTACTGTATTATGAACCTCACATTTGTCAGAAACCTTTTTGTGTTTCATTTTAATCTCTATATTTTTAGTCATCCAGGGAGCTCTAGCTTTGGATGCCCTTCCTTCCCCCTAGTAGGGATGTGTCTACTCTGTACCCGAACCAACTCCTCCTTGAAGGCCTCGCATTGTTGAATTACTTTTTGACGCCAATCTACCTGGGCAAGATCCCTTTTTAACTCACTGAAATTTGCCCTCCTCCAGCTAAGCATTTTCACACTTGATGTTCCTTGCTCTTTTCCATAACTATTCTAAACCTAATGATATTATGATCGCTGTTCCCCAAATGCCCTCCCCCCACAACTGAACTATACTTCACCTACTCCACTTCATTCCCCAGAACTAGATCCAGCATGGTTTCCTTCCTGGTTGGGCTGGAAACACTCTGTTCCAGAAAGTTCTTGTACACATTTCAGGAATTCCTCCCCCTCTTTGCCCTTTACACTGTTACTGTCCCAGTCTATATTAGGATAATTGATGTCCCCCATTATCACTACTCTATAGTTCTTGCATCTTTCTGTAATTTGCCTGCAAATTTTCTCCCCTATCTCCTTCCCACTGTTTGGTGGCCTATAATTTACACCAGTAGTGTATTAGCTCCTCTATTGTTCCTTAATTCTAACCAAATAGATTCTGTGTTTGACCCCTCAACGACATCATCCCTTTCCAGTGCTATAATAGCTTATATGATCAATACTGCCAACCCCCAACCCCCCTTTCTTTCCTGAATACTTTGTAGCCAGGACTATTAAGTACCCAATCCTCCCCTTCTTTGAGCCAGGTCTTTGTTATTGCCACTATATCATAGTCCCATGTGGCGACTTGAGCCTGCAGCTCACCAACCTTATTTACCATGCCATGTGCGTTTTCGCATATGCACTCTAAACTAGATTGCTTTGCATTTGTCCACCGTCTGATCCCTCCTATTTGTGAACTATTCTTTACTCTAATGCTTCTTGTCCCTCCCAGTCCTCTGTGCACCTGGTTTCTCCACTCTAATGTTTCATCCTGGTGCCCATCCCCCTGCCAAATTAATTTAAACCATCCCCCACAGCACTAGTTAATCTTCCCATGGGGACATTGGTCCCAGCTCTGTTGAGGTGCAACCCATCCATCTTGAACAGATCCCTCCTGTCCCAGAACTGGGTCTCAATGTCCCAGGAATCTGAAACCCTCCCTCCTGCACCAATGCAGCCATGTATTAATCTGTCTTATCCAACTATTCCTATACTCACTAGCGCGAGGCACTGGGAATAATCCAGAGATTACTACCTTTGAGATCCTGCTTTTTAACTTCCTCCCTAGCTCCTGAAACGCTGACTCCAGGACTTCGACCCTTTTCCTTCCAATGTCATTGGGTTCCCATATGGACCACGACTTCTGGCTGTTCACCTTCGCCCCTCAAAATGTTCTGCACTCTCTGGTGATGTCCTTTACCCTGGCACCAGGGAGGCAACACACCATGCGGGACTCACATTGACGGTTGCAGAAACGCCTGTCTATCCCCCAACTATCGAATCCCCTATAACAACTGAATTTCTTTTGCTCCCCCGTGCAGCCGAGTCTCCCATGGTGCCGTGGATTTATTCCAGACTGCACTCCCCCCGAGGTGTTCAGCACTCAGTACTGGTTTGTGAGCGCCACACTCCTGCACTGCCTGCCTGTTCCTCCTAGTCTGCCTGGCGGTCACCCACTCCCTCTCCGCCTGAACTCTGCAGCTGCAGGGTGACCACCTCCTGAAACGTACTATCCATGAAACTCTCCGCTTCCCGTATGCGCTGTAGTAACGCTAGCTGCCCCTCAAGCTCAGAAACTCTGAGCTCGAGCAGTTGGTGGCAGTTCTTGCACATGTGGTTTTCCAGGACATGGTGTTCTGGAGTTTCCACATGGCACAGGATGTGCATGCAACAGCCCCAGCTGCCCTGTCATGTTAGCTACAGTTATTTAAACTGTTTGTTTAGCTTTAAGGCAATTTACCTTTCATCTAACACTAACCACTAAAAAATACTAAGCAACCACTAAAGATACTAACCACTAAGAACAACAACCACTAAAAATATTAACCAATGAACTAAATATTTACTGACTTACCCTCTGTGTTCCTCCTTGTCTTGAGGTCATTTTTTGATTTTTTTTCTCCTTGACTTTTGATTCCTCACACTGCTCCCTTTATGCTCTGCTCAGTCTTAATCTTAGTCTTTTTAAAAATTTTGTGTTTTTTAAATTTAAGTTTTAAAAGTTGATAGTTTAGTTTATAGTTCCTTGCTTTAAATCACTTAGCAGCGCCTTCCCACAATCACCAAATTCCCAATTGAAAGTCCTCAATCTGTTAGTAATTCACTGCGTTGGAGGTCCAAGCTCTGTGCTTTTGCAAACACCTGGTCAGGAACCTACTTACGGTTGATTGTCTGTTAACTACTAACTGCCACTGACTTGCAGCTTTTTAAAGTTATTAAACTAAGTTACATTTCAGTTTGATAAAAATAAAGCATACTTACTACTGAATTCCTACACTTACCAAATTCCCAGTTGAAAGTCCTCACTCTGTTAGCAGTTCACTCCATTAGAGGTTCACTCTCTGTCTTTGCCAACCTCTGTGTTCAAGCTGTGTTAAGGAAGATAAAATTGCCAGGGTTCCCTCTTCTGATTGCTGTACAGGTGTGGACACTGGTTGAGGACAGGATCAAGTTTGACTTACACATAAATAATGGATAGTCGGACGAGATGCCAGAGGGTAAGCGATGCCTGTGTAACTACAACCCAGTGAGGGAGTTAACACTTTCAGGACAGGAGTGGACAACTTTAGATTGTTGCACTGTTAAACAGAAAGATTGTTGCAGTATTTTAACTCTATTTTCTCCATTCTTTAGATATGTGGAAAGACCTTTGGCTATAAACATAGTTTAAGACTACACATGGCTCACCATGAAGGTAAAAGGGAATTCAGCTGTGAAATCTGCGAAAAATCCTTTGCTACAAAACGCAGTCTTCAGGAACACAATAGTGTTCACACAGGTAAGGAAATAGACGTGTGCCAGAAAACATAGTCGCTGGAGCAGTTGTCAGTTGATGGGAAATGTATGACTTCCTTGTTACTGTCACAGTGTGATTTATCCAGTAACAGCCAGATATCAAACTTGTGAGATATCTCTCTTTGCTTCAGTTGTTTCTGGTTGCACCCTGTTTGACCACTACATAAATTTTTAATAAGTTACAATGACTGTATCTTCTGGAGTAAGGAGAATTTCTGCTGGTTGACTTTAACAGTCGCTTTTTGTTGAAATCATGGAGCTATTCCCAGTTGAAGATAAAGAACTTTTCACCATTTCTTTGTGGCAGTATGGAGTCTATGATGTGTTAATGTACTGTGAGTTAAAGGGGAAGGAAAGTTGGTGCACTTTTTGTTCTCAATAATCCCTTTTTGTAGAAGGAAATATTAGCCTCAGAAGTTTGATTGACATTTGAAAAAAGCAATTTTTTTACCAAGATGAAGATGAGTTAGGTTCCTTGCTGACCACTGAAATGATGTCAATGACAGGGTATCTCCCTGTGCATCCTGATATGACTCCATTGGAAACAGTGTATACCTCCAGCTCATCCATGCTGCCTGTATTTTTTTTTATATTCGTTCATGGGATGTGGGCGTCGCTGGCAAGGCCAGGATTTATTGCCCATTCCTAATTGTCCTTGAGAAGGTGGTGGTGAGCCGCCGTCTTGAACCGCAACAGTCCGTGTGGTGAAGGTTCTCCCACAGTGCTGTTAGGAAGGGAGTTCCAGGATTTTGACCCAGCGACAATGAAGGAACGGCGATATATTTCCATGTCGGGATGGTGTGTGACTTGGAGGGGAATGTGTAGGTGGTGTTGTTCCCATGTACCTGCTGCTCTTGTCCTTCTAGGTGGTAGAGGTTGCGGGTTTGGGAGGTGCTGTCGAAGCCTTGGTGAGTTGCTGCAATCTATCCTGTAGATGGTACACACTGCAGCCACGATGCGCCGCTGGTGAAGGGAGTGTATGTTTAGAGTGGTGGATGGGGTGCCAATCAAGTGGGCTGTTTTGTCCTGGATGGTGTCGAGCTTCTTGAGTGTTGTTGGAGCTGCACTCATCCAGGCAAGTGGAGAGTATTCCATCACACTCCTGACTTATGCCTTGTAGATGGTGGAAAGGCTTATGGGGAGTCAGGAGGTGAGTAACTCGCCACGGAATACCCAGCCTCTGACCTGCTCTTGTAGCCACGGTATTTATGTGGCTGGTCCAGATAAATTTTTGGTCAATGGTGACCCCCAGGATGTTGATGGTGGGGGATTCGGCGATGGTAATGCCGTTGAACGTCATGGGGAGGTGGTTAGACTCTCTCTTGTTGGAGATGGTCATTGCCTGGCATTTGTCTGGTGCGAAAGTTACTTGCCACTTATCAGCCCAAGCCTGGATGTTGTCCAGGTCTTGCTGCATGCGGGCATGGACTGCTTCATTATCTGAGGGGTTGCAAATGGAACTGAACACTGTGCAATCATCAGCGAACATCCTCATTTCTGACGATGATGGAGGGAAGGTCATTGATGAAGCAGCTGAAGATGGTTGGGCCGAGGACACTGCCCTGAGGAACTCCTGCAGTAATATCCTGGGGCTGAGATGATTGGCCTCCAACAACCACTTCCTTTGTGCTAGGTATGACTCCAGCCACTGGAGAGTTTTCCCCCTGATTCCCATTGACTTCAATTTTACTAGGGCTCCTTGGTGCCACACTCAGTCACATGCTGCCTTGATGTCAAGGGCAGTCACTCTCACCTCACCTCACCTCTGGGATTCAGTTCTTTTGCCCATGTTTGGACCAAGGCTGTAATGAGGTCTGGAGCCGAGTGGTCCTGACAGAACCCAAACTGAGCATCGGTGAGCAGGTTATTGGTGAGTAAGTGCACTGACGACAGCACCTTCCATCACTTTGCTGATGATTGAGAGTAGACTGATGGGGCGGTAATTGGCCGGATTGGATTTGTCCTGCTTTTTGTGGACAGGACATACCTGGGCAATTTTCCACATTGTCGGGTAGATGCCAGTGTTGTAGCTGTAACCTGCATCAAGTCCCACTCACCCATCACTCCATCCTCACTGATTTACATTGGTTTCCAGTCCCCTGAAGCTTCACATTTAACATTCTTATTCTGCTTAAACCTGTCTGTGGCCTTATCTCTCCCAATATCTGTAGACCGTTCCCCTCACCCTAGTCTGTGTGCAACCCCCTCCCTTCACCACATCACTGTCAGTTGTGCCTTCAGCTTCCTAGCTCCCACTCTCTGGAATTCCCCCTCCCCAAACCCCGCTGCCTCTCCACCTCTCTTCCACCTTTTGGTGGCAGTGGGAACAATGCTCAGACACTCCTGAGTAACCCCAAGAAACCATGTAACAAGTTTTCTTGGGTCATCACAGACCAGTTAGTAGTCATACCCCTGCTGCTTAGTACGGAGCCACTCTGGCTCACTCACCATCAGTGACGTCACTGGAACAGCCAAACAGGGAGGGAGGAACACCTTTCTATTACATTTTTAAAAAAGGTCAATCAACATTTTAAGGCAGGTAATATCTTGTCCTGTAAGTGGGAGGAGCCCATGGATTTCTTCTTTATCAAGATCAGAACATTCCATTCATCTACCTCCACTGCTTCCCCTTTCCCCTTGACCTTAAGTCAAACTGGTTTGATGAAAACAGTGATGATATAAAAAGGTTACTTGATGAGAAACAACATCTGCATTCATCATGGATACAGGACAAGTCATCAACCAAGAAGAAGGAAGCTTCATGATAGCAGTTGTAAACAACTCCAGACCGAACTAAGGATTATGTGTGACACCTGATGGAGCAAAAAGTCAGATGAATTGCAGTCCTATGCTGACTGGAATGACATGAAGAACTTCTATGATATACTTAAGAGCATATGTGGTTCTTCTCACAGACAAAAGTCTGATCCTGAAAAGATGGGCTGACCATTTCCAAAACGCTCTAAATTAAGAAATCAGCTATCAATCATGACATAATGTGGAGATGCCGGTGATGGACTGGGGTTGACAAATGTAAGGAATCTTACAACACCAGGTTATAGTCCAACTGTTTTATTTGAAAATCACAAGCTTTCGGAGGCTTTCTCCTTCGTCAGGTGAGCGAGTGTGGGATTCCATGGAAGGTTACCGCATTTATAGTCAAAGAACAATACCTGGTGATTACAGATAATCTTTCCAACTGCCCGTTGTCAAGGCAATCAAAGTGTTCAGACAGAGTGATGTTACCTACCTAATCATGACATAGGAAGTGCTAGTTGTAAAAAGACCGAGGTCCATCTGATTTGTCTTCTACCATCCTGGTAGTCATATGATACAACAATAATGGAGTTGTTGACCAATCTTGCCAATCAATCTCTATCATTTACTCTACAACAGACCCTGACATGAGGCAAGGAAACCCCCAATGGAGACCATAGGTCCAAAGTCACCTGTTCCTCCCAAATGTTGAGGTGTTTGACTAAGTAGTGGTCAGCAAATGGTGTATATCTTATCTGGGGTAAACACCAGAACCAAGTGTCATCCCATTGAGTGCAACCGGATGGCCTTTTCCATCTGAGATGGTCGGTTCTTTTGCAAGGATATCATTGAAGGCACATTGAGGCAGCTGATCAATTTTGGTGGCAGTGGGAGCAATGCTCAGACGCTCCTGAGTAGCCCAGGAAACCATGTAACAAGTTTTCTTGGGTCATCACAGACCAGTTGGTAGTCGTACCCCTGCTGTTTAGTATGGAGCTCAAAGTATACAGGGCTTTTGTTCTGACGACCCTGCTTTATGCTGTGAAACTTGGAAAACATTTGCACGCCACATTAAGAAACTGAATCACTTTCGCCTGAGACAGCTAATGAAGATCAGCTGGCAAGACAATATCTCTGACACCGAAGTTGTGACATGCCAAACGTAGATACTCTGATCATGAAGGCACGGCTTCGCTGGTCAGGTCATGTGGTGCGAATGTCCGATGAACGAATCCGGAAGATCGGGCACATTGACAACTGAAAAGCAATCTCGTGGTGAGATCGGACAGCAAAAGAGATATTAAAAACTGCTTAAAAGCAACTCTGAAAAAGTGCAAAATAGATGTCCATAAGTGGGAACAACTTGCTCAGGATAAGAAAGCATAGAGAAAAACCATTCTACTATTGTGAGGACCTTCACATTGCCGATGCTGATTGTAGACGCCAGCTGAGGACATCTCACCTGAAAAATCAAGATCCCTTACCTAGCGTATCCGGGATCCACTGTTCACTCTGTGGATGTTCCTTCCTAGCAAAAATTGGTCTCATCAAAGGATTCACTGCAGAAAATGAATTGATATTTTGGCTGTCGTCTTCAATGTTGAAGGATGAATGAACAAAGTCAAACCACCCAGTCTCTCTCCTGCTCTAGCTCTTGAGCCCCCATTTTTCCCTGGTTCCCCACCCCCCCCCACCCCACCCAAACCGGCATTGCAAGCTCAGTTCATCCATGCATTAACCTCCTGCTCCCTAAAGCTAATTCCCACTAAACTCAAGACCACCCAAATTCTCGACCCCATGGTCACATTTTAAAGTATTCCCTCTCCCTAGTGCTGTCCCCATTGCTTTCAAAACAGTCATCATCACCCACACTTTTTAAAAAAAATACACTTTCAACCCCTCTATCCTTGCTAACTCACCCCATCTTTAAACACCCTCACCTCAGTCCTTGAAGCTGTTGTTGCCTCCCAGTTGCAACTCCCTGTTGGATTCTCTTCAATTCAGTTTGATCCCCCTCATAGCACTGAAATGACTCTAACCAAAGTCACAAATGACATTCTGTGTGACCAGGAGTGCATTATCCATCTCAATCTCTATCCAGCTTTCAACATGGTTAACCACACTATCCTCCTCGAACCACTCTCCTCCATCGTCCAGCTCTGTGGAAGGATCTATTGTGATGGCATTCCTTCCCAGCCTTGCATAGTTACCTTCAGAGTCCGTCAAAGATGCACACTTGGCCCCCTCCTCTTCTTCACCTACATGTTGCCCTTGACGACATCTTGCTCAGACTTGCACATTTATACCGACAAAACCTAGTTCTACTTCTTAACCCCTCCGCTGCCTCTGTGCTGTCAGACTGCTTGTCTGACATCCAGTCTTGGCTAAGTTTTCTTTGGTCAAAGAGGTGGGTTTTAAGGAGGTCTTGCAGGAGAAGACAGGTGGAGAGGTTTAGGGATTGGGAAGACCGAAGTCAACATCTTTGCCCCCTGCCACAAACTCCAATCCCTCATCATTGACTCTATCCCTTTCCCTGGTAACTGTTTCAGATTGAACTGGACTGTTTGCAACCCCAAGCTGAGTTTCCAACCCTATTTCCTCCCAATCACAAAGATTACCTACTTCTGTCCATCTAACATCACCTGCCTCCACATCTACCTCAGTCTGTCTCCCGCTAACCTCATGGCTTGGCATCTCTATTTTCCTCATGATTTTGTGAAGCACTTGGGACATTTTTTTTATTTAAAGCACTATATAAATGCAAGATGTAGTAGAATAAAAAGATGGAATACTTTGAATAAAATGTACTAACCCATGCCTTTCCTTTCCCCTTAATTGCTTTCTTAGAAAACTGGAAAATGTATCACAAAAATGCTCCAAATATGTCTTGTACTTTTATGTCCATTTGTTAAGTACAGTTTTTGTACATTTGTGTTTAAAAGGCATTTAAGTTTTGCTTGGTATGTTGTTTATTTCAGGTGAATCCAAGTACCTCTGTTCAACTTGTGGAAAATGTTTCAAACGTGCCTCTGGTCTTAGCAAGCACTTGAAGAGACATTTGCCGAAGCCTGAAATCAGAAGCTTTCAGTGCACCCAGTAAGTTGGCACAATGAAATGATTTACTATCTCACGCTTTTGCAGAGCAATAGAAACTACATTAGAGAAAGGATGTATGTATGGGTTCCACAGTGACTGGAACAAGATGTCTGAGGACTGGAATCTAGAACAATCTCTTTAATATTCTTGGCATAGATACGTACTGTGATATTTACAATTTTAAAATGATCCATGTATTATAAGGAGAAATCCATGTTGGTCTTGCACGGTAGATAGAATTTTTCAATTATGGTTGGCCACCATCACAACTCACTTATAACTTCCATTACTTTACAAGGTTATGTAGTGAGACCACTTATATAATCTAGGATATATTCTACAGGACAGATTCCGTCTTCACCGTTAGGGCGATAATTTGGCAGAGCGATGGCCCACCTGCCCTTTACGGAATCTACCCATTTCATTCAGTTGATATCAGTGGATTGAAAATTCGACTGGTTCTATAAAGGGCAGGTGATCTGTTCTGCCAGATTACCGCCCAGGTGATACAGACAAGAAAGGACCCCTACATGCCTGTAGAGGTGAACATGTCCTGCAAATTGAAAGGTCAGATTTAGTTGCTGCACAGTGAAAAATTGGAAAGAGATCGTTGCAGATGTGATTTTATACTAATCCAGTTTTAAATTGAGATATTTTGAACATCGTAAATTAGGAACTAGGAATGTCTCCACTGGAATTCTTCACAACTCCCTAATTTCTGGAACGCATGCTTTTGCTTCTGTCGTCACCTACTCCCATCCAGGCTCTACCATACAATTTTATTTGCAGATTCTGGGTTCATTTATACTTTTGCTGTTTAACTTCCTAATCCAGTCATATAGTCAAATTGCGGTTCTGCCGATCTGATTGAATATCTTGAATTTGAAATATTTCCTAAAATGACTAGAATTAGGTTAAACTGCTGACATTATAGTAGTTATAAAATTTAAATGGAAATGTTTTTTGAGAAGACGTCTTCATTTTTTGTAGATGTGAACGAAGTTTTTATGAGGCACGGGACCTGCAGCAGCACATGTACAAACATCTCGGGGTGAAGCCATTTCAATGCCAGATCTGTGGGAAGTGCTACAGCTGGAAGAAAGACTGGTATTCTCATGTAAAAGCACATTCTGTTACAGAGCCATATAAGTGAGTACTGTTGATTCTTGCCAAGGGAGAATAACTTTTATGTCACAAATAGGTTCAACAGTCCCATCACGGGAACTCCCATTTAAAATGCTGGTATATTACAATGATGTTTAAAATGCATATTAGTTTTGATTGTCAACAGAATACTTTAAGAGTTTTGTCGTGTGGAAATCATGTCTTCCATAAATTAGGTTAAGACGATCCATCCAGCTCATTTCATAAAAGGTGCCGAACGGTCATCAGCAAGATTTTTAAAAATTGTTTCTGTCTAACATGGAGTCAAGCCGACAATTCACAAGCATAGGTCCATATGTAATCTACAACACTGACAACCCAGTCTGTTATTTGAATTCAGTTTTAATTTGAATGTTAGTCTGCTTTTTGCTGAACATAATAAAATACAGCTGTTGTTTCTAGCAATCCTGTAGTAGTTACGTGCACGTTCTACTGCTGATGCTGTCAAAGTACTTTTGAGATCATTTGTGACAAGCAACTTTTTCTTGGCAAAACTGAATTGATCTTCAAAGGAGCGTTGTGGAATTCAGTTTAGTTTTAGATGTCCAGTAGCATGACCATTTAACATCCTTGCAGGATGTTATGATTCAGAACAGACCTAGCAGCTCAAAACTGGGCATCCATGAGGCGCTGTGGGCCATCAGCAGCAGCAGAATTGTATTCCAGCACAATCTGTAACCTCATGGCCCGGCATATTCCTCACTCTACCGTTACCAACAAGCCAGGGGATTAACCCTGGTTCAATGAGGAGTGTAGAAGAGCATGCCAGGAGCAGCACCAGGCGTACCTAAAAATGAGGTACCAACCTGGTGAAGCTACAACTCAGGACTACATGCATGCTAAACAGCGGAAGCAACATGCTATAGACAAAGCTAAGCGATTCCACAACCAATAGATCAGATCAAAGCTCTGCAGCCCTTCCACATCCAGTTGTGAATGGTGGTGGACAATTAAACAACTAACGGGAGGAGGAGGCTCTGTAAACATCCCCATCCTCAATGGCGGAGTCCAGCACGTGAGTGCAAAAGACAAGGCTGAAGCGTTTGCAACCATCTTCAGCCAGAAGTGCCGAGTGGGTGATCCATCTCTGCCTCCTCCCGATATCCCCACCATCACAGAAGCCAGTCTTCAGCCAATTCAATTCACTCCACGTGATATCAAGAAACAGCTGAGTGCACTGGATACAGCAGAGGCTATGGGCCCCGACAACATCCCGGCTGTAGTGCTGAAGACTTGTGCTCCAGAACTAGCTGCGCCTCTAGCCAAGCTGTTCCAGTACAGGTACAACACTGGCATCTACCCGACAATGTGGAAAATTGCCCAGGTATGTCCTGGCCACAAAAAGCAGGACAAATCCAATCCGGCCAATTACCGCCCCATCAGTCTACTCTCAATCATCAGCAAAGTGATGGAAGGTGTCGTCGACAGTGCTATCAAGTGGCACTTACTCACCAATAACCTACTCACTGATGCTCAGTTTGGGTTCCGCCAGGACCACTTGGCTCCAGACCTCATTACAGCCTTGGTCCAAACATTGACAAAAGAGCTGAATTCCAGAGGTGAGGTGAGAGTGACTGCCCTTGACATCAAGGCAGCATTTGACCGAGTGTGGCACCAAGGAGCCCTGGTAAAACTGAAATCAGTGGGAATCGGGGAAAACTCTCCAGTGTCTGGAGTCATACCTAGCACAAAGGAAGATGGTAGTGGTTGTTGGAGGCCAATCATATCAGCCCCAGGACATTGCTGCAGGAGTTCCTCAAGGCAGTGTCCTAGGCCCAACCATCTTCAGCTGCTTCATCAATGACCTTCCCTCCATCATAAGGTCAGAAATGGGGATGTTCGCTGATGATTGCACAGTGTTCAGTTCCATTCACAACCCCTCAGATAATGAAGCAGTCCGAGCCCACATGCAGCAAGACCTGGACAACATCCAGGCTTGGGCTGATAAGTGGCAAGT
Source organism: Heptranchias perlo (assembly GCF_035084215.1). Lineage (NCBI taxonomy): Eukaryota > Metazoa > Chordata > Chondrichthyes > Hexanchiformes > Hexanchidae > Heptranchias > Heptranchias perlo. The sequence continues at coordinate 56,134,670 of NC_090335.1, forward strand.
AACATTCGCGCCAGGCAATGACCATCTCCAACAAGAGAGTGTCTAACCACCTCCCCTTGACATTCAATGGCATTACCATCGCCGAATCCCCCACAATCAACATCCTGGGGGTCACCATTGACCAGAAACTTAACTGGACCAGCCATATAAGTACTGTGGCTACAAGAGCAGGTCAGAGGCTGGGTATTCTGCGGCGAGTGATTTACCTCCTGACTCCCCAAAGCCATTCCACCATCTACAAGGCACAAGTCAGGAGTGTGATGGAATACTCTCCACTTGCCTGGATGAGTGCAGCTCCAACAACACTCAAGAAGCTCGACACCATCCAGGACAAAGCAGCCCGCTTGATTGGCACCCCATCCACCACCCTAAACATTCACTCCCTTCACCACCGGCGCACAGTGGCTGCAGTGTGTACCATCCACAGGATGCACTGCAGCAACTCGCCAAGGCTTCTTCGACAGCACCTCCCAAACCCGCGACCTCTACCGCCTAGAAGGACAAGAGCAGGAGGTACATGGGAACAACACCACCTGCACGTTCCCCTCCAAGTCACACACCATCCTGACTTTGAAATATATCGCCGTTCCTTCATCGTCACTGGGCCAAAATCCTGGAACTCCCTTCCTAGCAGCACTGTGGGAGAACCTTCACCACATGGACTGCAGCGGTTCAAGAAGGCGGCTCACCACCACCTTCTCAAGGGCAATTAGGGATGGGCAATAAATGCTGGCCTCGCCAGCGACGCCCACATCCCATGAACGAATAAAAAAAGGATTTAATTGTACTTTTAATTTGGAAACCAGCTAAGATGGATTTTCAACATTTTGTGATCAAGGTGAGAAAGGAATGTAAGAAAGGCGACATATTTGCTTCCCTCTTCTGTATATAGCAATCAGGTATAACACAGCTGTGAGTGACTTCAAAAGGTGTTGACACGCGACCTTCATCTATTACTCGGGCCTTCATACCAACTTGTAATTGTCGAATAATATTCACAAATCTGCCAGGGCAGAGATTCTGGTGCTCTTCTCTACAATTTCCTTGGTTTGGTGGGCTGAGAAAATCATGTCAAATATTTTGTGACCAGCCCAGTAGCCGCATTGGCTTTCTAGGAGAATTTCTTCTGCTTGTTTAGTTGGCAAAGTATGATCCAGGCGAGAATTTTACTTGCCATCAATAGAAGGGAAATCCCACGGTGACTATCTCAGCATTAGCAGAGGTGCAAAATGTCTTTGAAATCTTGGGGTGCAGTTTCATGTTCTCAGATTTAATTGTAAAGGGTGAGGAGTCTCTGAAGATTGTGAACCCCCCACCCGTGCTTGTAGGCCTTCGCAGGGATACCATCCGAACTGGCTGCTTTTCCACCCGATATTTGCCGAACCACAAATTGGATTTCAGCAGTGTTGGGTGGGATGATAAGTTGGCCTTGCAGTGGTAGTTGTGGTATATCATTTAGCGCAGACACTGCAGAGGGACATTTGAGGACTTGGTTGAAATGGCCCATGGAATCTTGGCCCAGTGTTCCAAGATTTCTGCTAGCAACTTAGTGCCATCTTCACTTCGAATGAGGACATGCCACTTGTCCATATACAGCCTTTAGTTTGTCGAAGAAGTGCATCATGCCCTTTTGGCCAGCGGCTGATTGCAGCATCTCAGCCTTCATCTTCCACCATTTTTCCTTCATAGAGCGAAGCATAGTGTGAGCTTGCTGCAATACAGTCTTCTTCACCAAGCAGCTTTTATCATTAATCCAAGAGGTGAGTAGAATGCATGGAGGCCAGAAGCTGTCTGATTTTCCTCATCATTGTCATCAAACATTTTAGGTTCAATAAAGCGAAGTACTTCTGTGGAGGTGCAGTATACAGCTTTCTTGAAGTTTGACCGCATACTTTCAACATCACTCATTTGATGTTGGATGTGTCGCTCGATATCTTGCTTGATTTCAGGACATTCTCAAGCTTACCCATCAGCTCAACACGTGTGTGTGGTAATCCTCGAGTGCATGCACATTGTTCAGCATACAGTTTGCTGCGGTACTGCTCGAGGCATTCGAGAAGTGTGACAGGGAAATCTATATTTGATACTGCATAGAAGGCCTTCATCGGCTCCATGCAAAAACAAAAGTAATGCAGATAACCATTCGTGACGTGCTTTTTGCCGATTGTGTATGACTCGGCCACTCTCGAGGGCATGCAGCTGCTATCTGACTGCGTGGCTCAACTAGCACAACATTTTGGCCTTACAGTGAATTCTTAAAAGTCTGAAGTCATGGTCCAACCCATACTTGGTCATCCAGTCATACCCCCTATGGTTACGACCAGTAACAAACCACTTAAAGTCACAGAAAAATTCTACTACCTCGGTAGCGTACTCTCGCAGAATGCCATAATCGACGACGTCACTCGCTGGATTGGCAGGGCCAACTTGGCCTTTGGTAAACTCGATTGGAGACTCTGGCAGGAACAAGGGGTTAGTCTGTCAACGAAAGTTTCTATATACCTGGTGAACTGTTGTTCTCACCCCACTACTATGTGGATTGGAGTTGTGAATCTGTTACTGCTGTCTCATCAAGTCAAGTGACCATTTCCACTTGTGACGTATCGCTGGCATCAAGTGGCAGGACAGAGTGCCTATCATCCATGCGCTGCAATATAACTGGAATTGAAGCCAAGATGAAAAAGGTCCAGTTGTGTTGGTCTGAACGAGTCATTTGCATGCCCGACTATAACAACAACAACTTGCATTTATATATCGCCTTTAACATAGTAAAACATCCCAAGGAGCTTCACAGGGGTGTTACCAAACAAAATTTGAAAAGAGCCACATCGTGAGATAATAGAACAGGTGCTTGGTCAAAGAGGTAGGTTTTAAGGAGTGTCTTAAAGGAGGGTAGAGAGGCATAGAAATTTAGGGAGGGAATTCCAGAGCTGAAGGCATAGCTGCCAGTGGAGGAGCGATTAAAATCGGGGATGGCCAGAATTGGAGGAGCGCAGAGATCTCAGAGGGTTGTAGAGCTGGAGGAGGTTACAGAGATAGGGAGGGGCATAGGCATGGAGGGATTTGAAAACAAGGATGAGAATTTTAAAATCGAGGCATTGCCAGACCTGGAGCCAATGTAGGTCAGGGAACACAGGGGTGATGGGTGAACGGGACTTGGTGCAAGTTAGGATACGGGCAGCAGAGTTTTGGATGAGCACAAGTTTACGGAGGATGCAAGGCGGGAGGTCGGCCAGGAGAGCATTTGAATAGTCGAGTCCAGAGGTAACAAAGGCATGGATGAGGGTTTGAGCACCAGAGGTGATGGAGCGGATTTGGGTTCGGAAGCTCATCTAAGTGTCAGATAGAATACCAAGGTTACGAGCGGTCTGGTTCAGCCTCAGACAGTGGCCAGGGAGAGGGATGGAGTCGGTGGCTAGGGAACAGAGTTTGTGGTGGAGACCAAAGAGAGTGGCTTTGGTCTTCCCAATATTTAGCTGGAGGAAATTTCTGCTCATCCAGAGCTGGATGTTGGACAAGCAGCGTGACAAATCAGAAGCAGTGGAGGGGCCGAGAGAGGTGGTGGTGAGGCAAGGCTGGGTGTCATCAGCATATTGTGTTTTCTGATGATGTCGCCAAGGGGCAGCATATGGATGAGAAATAGGAGGGGGCCAAGGATAGATCCTTGGGGGACTCCAGAGTTAACAGAGTGGGAAGAGAAGCCATTGCAGGTGATTATAGAATTACCAAAGATGTCTTCGAAAGTGAGCTGCAGTCCAGAAATTGCAACAGAGGTGGGCAGATGAAATGCTGTAAAGACAAACTAAAGGCCACCTTGAAATCTACGATATTAACCCCAGCACCTAGGAAAACAGCCACCGACATCACAATGATGTCATGTCCGTCACGTCGGTTTGAATGAATTTGAGGCTGTGAGGTTGAAAAATCTGGAATGCAAGGCAGTTTATCCGCCTCACCTGTCTTTCAATGCGGCCTTATACCTGCGTCTAGGATTGGGCTCTTCTTCCATCAATGCACCGATAACAACTGAGACTTATCCAGCAATTTGACAGGAGACTGCATCACCAATAGAGTTTACACTGCTGTAACGTGACCTTTCCACTTTTTGCATATTAATTTATGGCTATTTTTATAATTTGTATCTATTGGAAATCTGAGTGACTGAACTTAATTTCACTTAAGATTCTTCGCAGCTGTTCAAGCAGTTGCTCTAATTCATCCTGTTTGTTGAAGATCAGAACCTAGAGGTTTAGATGTGATTTTCTTTTAATAAGGATAACTTATGACCCACTTCAGTATTTAGTCACATAGGAAAATAGCCTTCTGAGACCTACAGGAAACAGTATGTCCAATGTTGATGTTTTCTACTTTCAGGTGTAATGTCTGTGGAAAAGAATTCTTTGAAAAAGCTCTTTTTAGGCGACATGTAAAGAAAGCCACTCATGGCAAGAAAGGCAGAGCCAAGCAGATGCTGGACCGTACCTGTGAGCATTGTGGGAAGAAGTTTTCACAACTTAGAGAGTATAGGAGGCATATGAACAATCATCAGGGTAAGCACTAAAAAGCATAATTAAACCAAAGTGAAATTAATATTGACTTTAAGCTTTGCCTTTCAGGCTGATAATTGGACAAGTCGATTGGTCACATTTTTAAAATCGGTAGGTGCCACAGTGGTGGAAAAATGGAAATGCTGTGACACGGTGTCTTATCGAAGAAATTGAACACTTCAAAAAAAAATCCATCATCTACATTCTCTTTTCATCTTCATATACTGTTCCTCTGATCATGCTGAGCTGTTTGTTGGACCTTTCCCTCCTGTCCTCTCTCTGCTCCTCCCTTCCTCGGCTGAAGTGGCTCACCTCCCATTTGGCTCCTCCACCATTCGTTAGTGCACCAATACTCTGCATCATCAGTTCAGGTGTCAGGTTCTTCAACATAGAAATATATATTTTACATCTGGTTTGCAGATCCTTTTTCCTTTTATACTGGATACAGCAACGGCAATGGGCCCCGACAACATCCCGGCTGTAGTGCTGAAGACTTGTGCTCCAGAACTAGCCGTGCCTCTAGCCAAACTGTTCCAGTACAGCTACAACACTAGAATCTACCCAACAGTGTGGAAAATTGCCCAGGTATGACCTGTCCACAAAAAGCAGGACAAATCCAATCCGGCCAATTACCGCCCCATCAGTCTACTCACAATCATCAGCAAAGTGATGGAAGGTGTCGTCGATAGTGCTATCAAGCAGCACTTACTCACCAATAACCTGCTCACCCATGCTCAGTTTGGGTTCCGCCAGGACCACTCAGCACCAGACCTCATTACAGCCTTAGTCCAAACATGGACAAAAGAGCTGAATTCCAGAGGTGAGGTGAGAGTGACTGCCCTTGACATCAAGGCAGCATTTGACCGAGTGTGGCACCAAGGAGCCCTCAGAAAATTGAAGTCAATGGGAATCAGGGGGAAAGCTCTCCAGTGGCTGGAGTCATACCGAGCACAAAGGAAGATGGTAGTGGTTGTTGGAGACTTATCATCTCAGCCCCAGAACATTGCTGCAGGAGTTCCTCAGTGCAGTGTCCTAGGCCCAACCATCAATGACCTTCCCTCCATCATAAGGTCAAAAATGGGGATGTTCGCTGATGATTGCACAGTGTTCAGTTCCATTTGCAACCCCTCAGATAATGAAGCAGTCTGTGCCCGCGTGCAGCAAGACCTGGACAACATCCAGACAAGTGGCAAGTAACATTCACGCCAGACAAATGCCAGGCAATGACCATCTCCAACAAGAGAGAGTCTAACCACCTCCCCTTAACATTCAATGGTATTACCATTGCCGAATCCCCCACCATCAACATCCCGGGGGTCACCATTGACCAGAAACTTAACTGGACCAGCCACATAAATACTGTGGCTACAAGAGCAGGTCAGAGGCTGGGTATCCTGTGGCAAGTGACTAACCTCCTAACTCCCCCAAAGCCTTTCCACCATCTACAAGGCATAAGTCAGGACTGTGATGGAATACTGTCCACTTGCCTGGATGAGTGCAGCTCCAACAACACTCAAGAAGCTCGACACCATCCAGGACAAAGCAGCCCGCTTGATTGGCACCCCATCCACCATCCTAAACATTCACTGCCTTCACGGCGCAACGTGGCTGCAGTGTGTATCATCCACAGGATGCACCGTAGCAACTCGCCAAGGCTTCTTTGACAGCACCTCCCAAACCCACGATCTCTACCACCTAGAAGGACAAGGGCAGCAGGTACATGGGAACAACACCACCTTCACGTTCCCCTCCAAGTCACACACCATCCCAGCTTGGAAATATATCGCCGTTCCTTCATCGTCGCTGGGTCAAAATCCTGGAACTCCCTTCCTAACAGCACTGTGGGAGAACCTTCACCTCACAGACTGCAGCGGTTCAAGAAGGCGGCTCACCACCACCTTCTCAAGGGCAATTAGGGATGGGCAATAAATGCTGGCCTTGCCAGCAACGCCGACATCCCATGAACGAATAAAAAAAAAATATTTTGGTGTTACGCTGATTGATTTAGATGACATACAACTGCTAACTGCCCCCACTATCCCAATTCACAGGGTTGACAATAGTATTTTGGCAAAGTGTAATAGCAGGCACTACCATCCAGTGAATCAAGAAATTATTTTTGTTTCCTTTTTATTTTTCTATTTTTGTTTTCTTTCTTGCTTTGTTTCCTTGCCTCTCTAGGTTGATGTAGTAACTTTTATGTTAACTGGGTTGACCGTACCCATATTTCTTAGCAACAACAAAACCACCTTATAATGACTGGATCATTGCAGATAACAGGTAGTTTTGATCCTTTTATTACAAGTGCTTTTGACATTAAAGCAAAATGAATGTGAATTGGTGGAAAAGGATATAAAATACTGAGTTCAGAAAGCTGCACTATTTTTAGATTTCATGTGTCCTGAGTACTCAATTGATTATTTTTCTCTAATGGAATGTTGACAAAGTAATTGTTTGCTGTGGACTTGAAATCCTGACATATTAAACTGTTTGGTTCACTATAGTGGATGGTATGGTACATATAGAACTACAGTTGCTGTGATTAAAGTATACACAAATGTTCATTCAGTGGATAATAGATACCAAATATTTTATTAATCAGTTTTGTCCACAAGAAATCCTAGTTTTTTTAGGAGGAGACGTGAGAAAATTGGCAAGATAGGAACATAGGAACAGGAGTAGGCCATTCAGCCCCTCGTGCCTGCTCCGCCATTTGATAAGATCATGGCTGATCTGTGATCTAACTCCATATACCTGCCTTTGGCCCATATCCCTTAATACCTTTGGTTGCCAAAAAGCTATCTATCTCAGATTTAGCAATTGAGCTAGTATCAATTGCCGTTTGCGGAAGAGAGTTCCAAACTTCTACCACCCTTTGTGTGTAGAAATGTTTTCTAATCTCACTCCTGAAAGGTCTGGCTCTAATTTTTAGACTGTGCCCCCTACTCCTAAAATCCCCAACCAGCGGAAATAGTTTCTCTCTATCCACCATATCTGTTCCCCTTAATATCTTAAACTTGGATCAGATCACCCCTTAACCTTCGAAACTCCAGACAATATAACCCCAATTTGTGTAATCTCTCCTCGTAACTTAACCCTTGAAGTCCGGGTATCATTCTAGTAAACCTACACTGCACTCCCTCCAAGGCCAATATGTCCTTCCGAAGGTGCGGTGCCCAGAACTGCTCACAGTACTCCAGGTGCTGTCTAACCAGGGTTTTGTATAGCTGCAGCATAACTTCTGCTCTCTTGTGCTCTAGTCCTCTAGATATAAGGCCAGCATGCCATTAGCCTTCTTGATTATTTTCTGCACCTGTTCATGACACTTCAGTGATCTATGTACCTGAACCCCTAAGTCCCTTTGGACATCCACTGTTTTTAACTTTTTACCATTTAGAAAGTACCCTGTCCTATCCTTTTTTGATCCAAAGTGGATGACCTCACATTTGTCTACATTGAATTCCATTTGCCACAGTTTTGCCCATTCACCTAAACTATCAATATCGCTTTGTAATTTTATGTTTTCATCTACACTGCTTACAATGCCACCAATCTTTGTGTCATCGGCAAACTTAGATATGAGACTTTCTATGCCTTCATCTAAGTCGTTAATAAATATTGTGAATAATTGAGGCCCCAAGACAGATCCCTGCGGGACTCCACTAGTCACGTCCTGCCAATGTGAGTACCTTCCTATTATCCCTACTCTCTGTTGCCTTTCGCTCAACCAATTTCCTAACCAAATCCGTACTTTTCCCTCGATTCCATGGGCTTCTATCTTAGCTAACAGTCTCTTATGTGGGACCTTATCAAATGCCTTCTGGAAGTCCATATAAATAACATCCATTGACATTCCCCTGTCCACTACTTTAGTCACCTCTTCAAAAAATTCATTTAGGTTTGTCAGGCACGACCTACCTTTCACAAATCCATGCTGGCTCTCTCTCATTAACTGAAAATTCTCGAGGTGTTCAGTCACCCTATCCTTAATTATAGACTCCAGCATTTTCCCCACAACAGATGTTAGGCTAACTGGTCTATAATTCCCTGGTTTCCCTCTCTCTCCTTTCTTAAAAAGCAGAGTGACATGTGCAATTTTCCAATCTAGAGGGACAGCTCCTGAATCTAGAGAACTTCGAAAGATTACAGTTAAGGCATCCGCAATGTGCTCACCTACTTCCTTTAAAACCCTGGGATGGAAACCATCTGGTCCTGGGGATTTGTCACTCTTTCGTGCTATTATTTTCTTCATTACTGTTGCTTTACTTATGTTAATTTTATCGAGTCCCTGTCCCCGATTCAATATTAGTTTTCTTGGGATTTCCGGCATGCTATCCTCTCTTTCGACTGTAAATACTGACGCAAAGTAATTGTTCAACATGTCTGCCATTTCCCCATTGTCAATGACAATATCCCCACTTTCAGTTTTTAAGGGGCCAACACTGCTCCTGATCACCCTCTTCTTCCTAATATAACTGTAAAAGTTCTTCGTATTGGTTTTGATATCCCTTGCGAGTTTCTTTTCATACTCTCTTTTTTTGTAGCTTTTACTATTTTTTGCTATTGTGCGATTTTTTGCCTTTTTGTATGCCCTTTCCTTATGTCTTATACTGTCCCTTACCTCTTTAGTTGTCCACGGCTGTTTTTTTTGGCAAGTAGAGTTCTTGCCCCTCGGGTATAAACCGATTCTGTGTCGCGTTAAATGTTTCTTTAAACATTTCCCACTGATCATCAGTCGTTTTATGTTTTACCCATTAACAGATTTGCCCAGTTTACTGTGGACAGTCTCTGTCTCATCCCATTGAAGTCGGCCTTGCCCAAGTCTAGAATCTTAGCAGCTGATTCACTTCCCTTTCAAACACTACATTGAACTCGATCATGTTATGATCACTATTGGAAAAATGTTCATGCACAGTTAAGCTGTTAACTAAATCTGGTTCATTACTCATTACTAAATCTAGTATGGCTTGCCCCCTTGTTGCCTCTAGGACATACTGCTGTAGAAAACTATCCCGGACACACTCAAGAAATTCACTATCTTTCTGACAGTTGCTAGTCTGCTTTTCCCAATCTATGTGAAGGTTAAAGTCCCCCATTAAGACCACTATACCTTTGTTACACGCTTGTCTAATCTCTGCATTTATACAATCTAGCACTTCAGAGCTGCTGCCAGGGCTCCTATATACAACTCCCACTATAGTCTTAGATCCTTTCCTATTTCTCAATTCAACCCATAAGGTCTTTGTTGGCTGCTTACCTCTCGTTATATCCCCCTTTATCATTAAGGCTACTCCTCCCCCTCTTCCATTTTCCCTATCTCTCCTGTAGACCTTATAACCCGGTATAATTAGTTCCCAATCCTGACCATCCTGCAGCCAAGTCTCAGTAATAGCTATCATGTCATACCCTCCAATTTGAATTTGAACCTGTAGTTCATTTAATTCATTCCTTATACTCCGTGCATTTGTATATAGAACTCTTAGTTAGGCCACACACCCTAGCCTGACCTTCAGCTTTAATGCTGGGTTACGCCTTCTAGTTTTTACTTTATCTGTAGTGCCTAAAGTACAATTTCTTTCCACTGCTCTAGCTTTTCCCTTTCACTTGTTCTTGAACAACTGTTTGTACTATTTGTATTGTAAATTTCCCCTGGGTCTTCCCCTCTCTTGCTGCTCTCAACCTTACTCCCTTCTGACTCCCCGCTCAGGTTCCCATCCCCCTGCCACTCTAGTTTAAACCTTCCCCAACAGCACTAGCAAACACCCCGGCGAGGACATTGGTCCCAGTCCTGCTCGGGTGTAACCCGTCACGCTTGTACAGGTCCCACCTTCCCCAGAACTGGTCCCAATGTCCCAGGAATCTAAATCCCTCCCTCCTACACCATCCCTGCAGCCACACATTCATCCGGTCTATTCTCCTGTTCCTATACTCACTAGCACGTGGCACCGGTAGTAATCCTGAGATCACTACCTTTGAAGTCCTGCTTTTTAATTTATCGCCTAACTCCTTAAATTCACCTTGCAGGACCTCATCCCTTTTTTTACCTATGTCTTGGTACCAATATGGACCACGACTACTGGCTGTTCACCCTCCCCCTCCAGAATGCCCTGCAGCCGCTCTGCGACATCCTTGACCCTAGCACCAGGGAGGCAACATACCATCCTGGAGTCACGTTTGCGGCCGCAGAAATGCCTATCTGTTCCCCTTACAATTGAATCCCCTATCACTATAGCCCTGCCACTCCTCTTCCTCCCCTCCTGTGCACCAGAGCCACCCATGGTGCCACGAACTTGGCTCTTGCTGCTTTCCCCTGATAAGCCATCTCCCCCAACAGTATCCAAAGCAGAATATCTGTTTGAGAGGAAGATGGCCCCAGGGGACTCCTGCTCTACCTGCCTAGTCCGTTTACTCTGCCTGGTGGTCACCCATTTCCTTTCTGCCTGCGTAATCTTTACCTGCAGTGTGACCACCTCACTGAATGTGCTATCCACGATAGTCTCAGCATCGCGGATGCTCCACAGTGAATCCACCCGCAGCTCTAGCTTCGAAATGCGGTTAGCCATTAGCTGCAGCTGGACACACTTCCTGCACACATGGTCGCCAGGGACACTGGTCGTGTCCATGACTTCCCACATAGTGCAGGAGGAGCATATCACGGGTGCGAGCTCTGCTGCCATGACTTGCCATAGACTCTCGGACTCTCCTCCCGCTCTCGGTCTTTCCTTTTATACTGTGCTCACCTCTCTGACTCTCCTGCCTCACCTATGACGTCGCACAGTAGTTTTCTCTTGTTGCAGGTCTGCTGCTGCTTTTATTCCCCAATCTCAGTCTTCTACTCTCAGGTCCGCTGCCGCTCTGCGGAAAAAGTTAGGAAAAGCAAGGCAAAGCAGCACCTCCTTCCCCCACTTCACCGAACTCCCACACTTACCAAACTCTCAGCAGCTCACTCTGTGTTGGCCGCACTCCGTGCTGGTTGCACTGACAGATAAATACAAGATAAATACTTCTTTCAAAAAAAAAAGCACAAGGTATTTTACTTTCTTTCCCACCCTCAGTTTTCTGCACTTCCTCTTGAAGGCAGTGACTTTCTTTCCAACAATGGCCACAAGATAGCAATTAAAAGTGAGAATTTTGGTTGCATTTTTCCCTCTGCCCTAGGCCAGGATTCAGTTGTACTGCCCACTCTGCTACCTGACCTAAGAATAGCGAATTCGGCATTAATTAGAGCTGGGATCTTCCTGGTCTGTATCATTTAGTATTGCATCATACAGTGCATTTATGCACTGAATTATTGAGGAGCTATATCTTTCAATTTTAAACCATCATTGTAAAAGTGCAGTTGATTATTATTGGAATTTTCTTTCCATAAGGTGTTCATTTGAATCACGGCTAACTTTCCTCTCTCAACCAACACCACCAAAAACAGTTTATCTGGTCACTCATTCATTTGCTATTTGTGGAACCTTACTGTGCAAACTGGCTGCCGTGTTTGTTTATATAATAGCAAATGACTGCACTTCAAAAGTAAACTATTGGCTGCAAAGTACTTTGGGGCTTGATCTATAAGAGCAAGTTCTTTTTTCTTCTTGAATCATAAAGTTTTCAAAGGTATGAGTTCTATGGGCTGCCCAGCATTTGAGTTTTGTCAGTTTTGTTGATGAAAAGAAAAATTTGTTGTGACTTACTTTGCTCTACAACAAGCACACCTGCTTTGGTTAAACAGATAAGACTAAGTGTAACTAGTGGCAAGGTCTATATCTTGATTTGTCAGACATCTTCAAAGCTGTAACAATCTTCATGGGAAACAGTAAAAATAGTATTTGCTTTTTTTTCATACAAATCACTTTTTGTCTTTTTATTTAGGAGTGAAGCCATTCGAGTGTTTGACCTGCGGTGTAGCCTGGGCAGATGCACGCTCTCTCAAGCGGCATGTACGAACACACACAGGAGAACGGCCTTATGTTTGCCCAATATGCAATGATGCCTACATCGATGCTCGTAGCTTGCGCAAGCATATGACTAAGTTTCACAAAGAGCATGTTCCTGGCAAAATAATGCTAGAGAAAGACACACTACAGTTTCACAATCAGGGGACCCAGGTAGAGCATGCCATCAGAATCTTAGCTGCTGATATGCAAGATGAATTGGACAAATCAGATTTAATTGGAGAAGAAATTGAGACTGTCATAGTGACTGGAGAGACGGTGGAAGCGGTCGAGGCGGTGGAAGCTGTCGAGGCGGTGGAAGCTGTCGAGGCGGTGGAAGCGGTCACTTCAGTAGAAGGTGTTGAAGCTGTAGATGCAGTTGAAAGCCAAGATGAGGCGTTGCCCTCGCTAACGGACCATGGAATTATGCAGGTGGTCAACTATGTATTGTCTCACCAGCAAGGACAGAAACTTACTGAAATTGGTGAGACAGTGGAAGTTGAGGTTGCCCATATTGGAGAGGCTGAAGAAAATGTGTAAGGAAACTGAGTGATTTGGGACTTGTCCTTATAATTATTGACAATGCGCACATTGCCCAGCACCAGTTAAGATGGAGACTTATTTATGTTAAAGCATTCTTGCAGGCAAATAACTAGATCGTGGTCCTGCAGTGGTCAGAAATAAATAACTGGCAGCCTTTTACAAGAATATCTTGGATTCCTCACTGAGAAATATTCAAAGTGAACAAATAATAACAATGTAAAAGGGGGGAGATTTGAGTTACAGAACCAGAAGGTATTTTGAACTTATTACATCTTTATATGAGAGAGATGAGCTTGTCGCATTCTGCAGCAAGGCAAAAACTTCCACCCATTTTAGGAGCAATTGCAATGTATTTTTCATTGCTTCCTTATTTTAAGCACTGGTCAGTTTGCAAATAAATCACTTCAATGAGAACAGTCCTCTATCAGTATTTTGTGTGGGAGATCAGCATGTGTAGATTGCCATACATAAGCATACAGAAATTCTTAAAACGCACAGATTTATGGTTGGAAACTGTTGTCTAATTCTGTGATCTTCAGCTCTGGGTGGGAGATCCAACCTGTGAGCATGGTTCCCTACTGGGAACATGGGAGTGTGGAGTTGGCCCTTATTATTGTGGGTATAAATCTATATGGGCAAAAATGCCTTTGCAAGGAATAAATATAACTTGGAATGAATGGGGAGAGGGAAATTAATAAGCACAATGTTTCTTTGGAGGAGTGGAATAAAGGCTGGATTTCCAAATTCTGAGAGTTTAATTTTAACTTGTGGCCTTGTTGGGATTATTGAAGTTTTGGATAAATATTTCTTCAGTTCCTGGTTTAATAGAGTACTGAAGATTCCATTACTGTTACCACCATAAAATCAGTTATAAGGGAGAAACTTACAGGTACAGTCACCATCTTTACCTAGTGCCAGTTGTGCTAAAGTGACTTGAAGAAAGCTCAGCTTGAGTACATTTGAAAGCTCCTAAAGGTTGTTTACGTCCTATGAAATTCTGCAGATTTAAGTTGTAGGAAAGGTGTTGTAAACCTGGAAATACAAATTCCAGGTTACAAGGATAAGTTTGCATTTGTCAAGTAGGAGGCCTTCAGTGGGCAAATGGAGCTGAAATGTAATTTATGTAAATAAATGTGCATATGAAATGGGTTTATACAGTTACTGATTTATGCATGTATATACCTTCATAGTCCAGTCACTTGTTTCTGTTAATCAAACTATCTACATACGTATGTGTGACTTTAAAAATAGGAGTACTTGCAAAAGGCATCCATGTAAATTAAAGCACTGAAAGATTGGTGGCTGTTTCTTAACACTCTCGAGGCATTCCAGCAGTTTACTATTAAGAGAAAACAATTTAAAAGTGAAATCAAGAGCTTTTTTTGGTTTGTAAAATATGTCTTGTCTGGCTGTAAGCTTTCATGCAGAATTATTAAATTACTAAAAAAACTATGCAGTCTTGTTACTGAATATCGAGTTCAAATTTTCTTTTGTCAGAGAATGCTTTTCCCTTTTGTATAATGCAGTAAAAACTGGAATTGTTGCTTTGCTGTCAGTAATAACTTTGGTTGCTGTGACTGCTGAATAAAATAGTTTGCATAATGTTTAAAAATATGAACTTTTTGTTCTTCTGTTGGGAAGGGAGGGCTAATAGTTTTTCCCCATATGTCAGAAGCTTATACAGGATAGTGGCAAGTGATACTGGGGGAAAAAATTAGATTATTTGACAATCCAGGTGGTTTCTGAGACCATAGTCTATTTTGCATTCAAAACACAGGATACATGAGGGTTCCAAGTCAGACAGAGAATTGAGTGCAGGATGCTGTAGATTAGTCTTCGGGTCACACTACTTCAATAGCACTAACCAACATGAGCCAGGATGTACCTGATGCTAAGAACATTTCTTCATTGGTTGGCCTCAGCACTGCCCACTGTGGGGGAGGAGGGAGGTGTTCAGGCATGTCAGTTGGGCCAATCCTCTGAGTAGTTTTTTTTTGCCTTTTGTAAGGAGTTTAATGACATTTCTGCACATTATACTAGGGTGGGGTGGGGGGGAAATTGGCTAGCAGCCCTAAAATTTTAACAATTCATACTTTTCCCATCAGAAACATAAGGTTTTAATATGCAGGGAGTAAACTACCAGTGCAAAGTACCCTGCAATTGAAGCCCAGCAAACAGTCTGGTTGAGCCTGAGATCATGTCAAGGGAGGGGGTTGGAATCAGGGGCAAGGATATGGCGTTTGTGGTGGGGGCCAAAGACAAAGGTTTCAGTCTTCCCAATGTTTAATTGGAGGTAACTGTGGCTCATCCAGGACTGGATGTCTGACAAATGATCTGACAGCACAGAGGCACTGGAGGGGTCAAGAAACGTGAGATAGCGGTCAAGTGTATATGTGATGTCTTGACATGTCTTTGGCTGATGTCGCCAAGGAGCAGCACGCATATGATAAATAGGGCCAGTACCTGAGGAGACCGAACTGCTCACAATACTAGGAAGGGAAGTTGTGTAGTCTGTAGTTTAGTGGTGATAGGGTCACGAGCAGGAGGTGGGTCTCATGGACAAAATGAGCTCGGCTGCCATGAGGGGAGAGAAACTTGAAAAAGATGTGGGTTCAGGACTAGGGCAGAAGGAAACTTTGGGGGAAGCTTGACTTGCTGGGGAAGGGAGAAATGTGGTAGAGGCAGCTGAACAGATATTAATCTTGATGAAATCCATGAGCTCCTTGAACTGGTTGGAGCTGCGGGGGCAGAGAGGGGTTTAGGAGACAGTTGGTGGTGTAGAAAAGCCAGGGGTTATCTTTACATTCCAGGATGATCCTGGAATAGTGAGCATTTTTGGTAGAGCAGAGCCCGATAGTGCTTGATGTGGTCCAGCCAGATCTGGCGAATATGGACTAAACCTTGCTAAATTGTACTATGGTCTTGGAAATTGGACTTAAATTTATCAGGTTTAGCTTCGTAAGACTATAACAGTAATGTATCTGATTATTTAGATTGATAAATATAATTAGCCAATAATTTTACTGTAATCAATACCCAACATGGTGATAGCAACTATGACAATGCAGTTGATACTGTTAAATAAAGTAGTGTTAATGCATTTGTGTCTAACTCTGTCTTTCATGACTGGCTAGTAAGAGTTACACTTCACTTGTGTTATAATGCACTCCTGTGATTGAGCTGACTTGGTTAACTACCAGTATAATTTGGACTAGGGGAGGTGGGACAGTCCAAAGGCATTTTAATTTAGGCATTGTATATTGAACCCTAGATATGAATTTAGGACCCCAATCGGTGGTAGGGAAGGAGAGAGTTTGATACTCTTCAACCTATAGGATGCCTATTGCAATTTCCAATACAATATTTCATACCTATTGTATGGTATTTAGCATCCATCAATCACAACTCTACACAAATTGTGCTTTCAAGTATTTAACAGACAGTTTGCTGATCCAGAAAGCGTTTTATTCCCCTGCCCAACTTGCAAAATTTTACATTTTCAGTACAATAAAAATCACATTTTCTTAACAAAACAACCTCATATGCAAACACAGACAACCAGAAGCTTCTTTATATACAGCACAAATCTTACAGGAGATGAAGAAAAACAAACTAATGGAACTGAGTCTTGTCAATTCTAACATCTGAAAATACTGCAAGTTTTAATGTTTAAATCCTGCATATGGTCTGCATTTGCACCTGTGATTCCCTGCAAGTGAAGTTCCTAAACTCATTTTGGCCATCTAGGGAGGCATGATTCTCACAAGGAGAAAGGGAAATCTTAACAGTAAATCAACCATTTCACCACTTAGCAGCTAGTTATACTGCAGCAGAGGATTTCAGAACAGGTTGCTTGCCCAACCCCAATAATCAAGAGATCATGCATGGTTTCAGGGACACAAGAAAAAAAACTGGAGGAAAATAATGAACATGTCAAGGCAATTATGATTTTTATTACATTCTGGCCATCTGAAATGCATTGTCAATAGCCATCTGTTTAAAACAAATTGCTCATTTGGCTTTGCTTTAATTCACATTCCATCAACTGCTGCAAAATAAAAAAAATCCTGCCTGATATCAAGTTAAAAAAAAAATCAAATGAAGTATATTCCTACAATCTGATCTAAGAATTACTGTACTTGATAATTTACAAAAATAAGTTTGTACAGCATTTAGTATGACTGAAGGGGTTTCAAAATATGAAGCAAATTGCATTTTGCAAGTCAGCACACAAACTAGAATTCTTTGGGGGAGATTAGGTAGAAGTTTTTTTTAAAAAAAACTCTCAATCTTTGCTGCTATACATGAAGTGAAAAACAGCGTTTCTTTCAGCTTTCACATGAGTGATTTCCAGATGCGTTACAATTGTGGGGTGGGTGGGTGGAATCTGAAATTTGATATTTAAGATTTTTTTTAAAATGTCAATTGGGCAAGACCCTATTCAGGCAACTCACTAATTACCTGCAAAGATGTACTTCTTTTCTGGGGGTGGGGGGTGGGAAAAGAGAAAATAAAACACACACCAGGCTGAATCAACTGAAATTATTCAAAAGCATACAAATGATCTGTTTCGCTAACAGAACTGTCACAAAAGCTCTGAAATAATATCTGTGCTCCACTCAATACTATAGATTTGTGGTGTAATACTAAATACACACTAACAGACAGGATACCTTACACAAAAAACATTTTAGGGCTGAGTTATGGTCTTTACAAAACAGTACTCCAGTCTTCACACAGTTTTGAATAGTGTCTTCATAGTGCTACCAAATGCCACAAAGCAACCTACTGTGAAGACTGTAGCCAATGTTGTAGTTTGCAGTCCTGAAGTTCCTGTACCTAACAGTACTGAGTTGCAAAGATTGTAGCTGACAAGGCACTGGAGTTTTTGAAGAGTTTTAGGAGTGATCTAGTTATAAAAACTTTGATACAATCTCAATGAAACAGGAAAAAAAAACTGCAGTGAACTCACATGTGCCACTACCATTGATACTCCCAAACCAGTCCATTTGTTAAAAAGGAATTTAATTGCAAGAAATTCTTCTTGGTGTTTTTTCCCGTTGAAAATTTTCTTCCCTCCTCTCCTGCAGACAATGACTCCTTGTTGGCATATGTTCCACAGGTGTCAATCACCCTTCAGTACCTCACTTAAGTGGTCATAATTCACGTGAGTCTCGACAGTGAGCATCAGCATCCTATATGGGTTTCACAGCCAAGCTCGATCCTTTCCTTACCTGACATCCACACTTCCAGCAGGGTCCATGAATAGCAATCAGTTGAATTAAACTGATCTAGTTTATCTATGTATTATCATCTATGGAGAGTTTTTGTTCAAAATTACACCGTTTCCAACTGAAAAAATATAAGTATAAACATATTTACTCCAGGCTAATTTCTTGAGTTCACAGATATGAAAGCTCCCAGAGACTACTAATTACACTGAAGGCTGCAACTTTTACACCAGTCTAGGAGACAACCTGTGAAAATGATATAACTGGAGTAATCTCAAGGTGGGGAAGAGCAGATATGGAAGGCCTCATGGAGTGAGAAATTTCAAGTTTTTAGAAAAAGTCAGTGAAGAGTTATTTTTCCCAATGGACAATGGGGAAATACTTTATGCAAAAGAAGTATGGGCATTAGTAGCTCTCCAGTATCTTGCCCAAGTGGCCATTCTTCATGTGCGAGCTCAGTGAATGTTGATGAGCTAGTCAATTATGGAGAGTATCACAGGGTAATCTGATTTTCTTCCCTCCTACGACATCAACATATACACACGTGCCAGCATCAGAAGCCACCAAATAACGAGCAGGAGTAAAAATCTTTGCTGATTTCTCCCCCTCAGTACAGATGATGATGCCAATATTCACAGCTTACTGCTACCATCACATATCAGGCAACTGTCCCCTATTTACCAGATGCTATGAAGACTGCAGTCTCCACCTTGGCTACAAAAAGTAGCCTCTAAATAGCCCACAGAAAGAGCAGTGCCACATCAGGAAGAGTGGCACTGGTCTCTGAGGTTCCCAGATCTTGATCATTAAGGTAACAGTGCTTTATGTATTAGTGGAACCAGATTAATGAATCCCATAAAGAATCTTTAAAAATTATGTTTCTATATATATTTTTTTTAAATGTAGAGAAGCAACTGTCTCAACAAAATTAATTTTGCACAAAATCGCTGGCAACCTTAAGTGTGCAAAATATTCCTCGCACTAATATGGTGCCATTTGTGGCATAAATCTCAGGTATAATTCACTAAAAATGCCTTATTGAAACAGGTTACTGCATGAACAAGGTTGCCTGAATTTAAATATACTTACACAATCCTAGAACTATTGTGTGAAATGGAAACAAATGTGTAGTTCCTGTCATATACAGGTTGTAAAGGGAGATAAATCTACACTCATTGGCGTTTCACCATCACAAGTTCTTACTGTGTTACAGACTTTTAAACAACCAAACAAAAATTGCCTGAGAGCAGATGATGATGTAGAACGCCCTCTCTGTCAATCTAACACCATGAATGCATAGTCCAGTGACATTATGAATGGGGAAATTAATGCTGCCCACATCATTATGTACAGGTACTGAATCTTTTTTTTAAATATAGCATTCAGGATTGTGACTGCTCAGCATAATACACCTTACCTTGAATAGCAAACATCTAGCAGGGAATATTTCTTCTGTGCACTATGTGTAGTAAATTTGCACATGTATTTACAATTTTACTACGAATAAAAACAGATGACATTTTCCCCAAAGATCATATTAATAGTTCAATTATTCTCCAGGGATGTTATTCCTAACCTTCATATTTCTGGTAGATTTATACAACTGAAAACATCGAGCTAGGAAGGGGAAGAAAACAGAATAAATCATTGTATAGAGCTGGCTACAGACAGACGGCCTTGCTTTTCCAGCTGTAGTGCAGTCTGTTTGGATGTTTGAAGGGTGAACCAAAACAACAGAACTGGGACATCTGATATAAAAATAGGAGTTCCTGCACACCAAAGAATAAAACAAATGCATAAATTTACTGGACTCAGCGAAAGAGCAAGAGCCCAGAAGATGAGAGTTCTAAACCTCCGTTTGAGTTACCAAAGGTAGAGTGTCATGTGGTACACTTGGAACAGTAACACCATCCCAGTTTAGAGCTTATTATTTATCATAATTGCACAGGAGAACTAATACACAAGACTTTGAAGCCCGAGGATAGGACAGTAAGAATTTCAGCAAAGCTGTGGCTGTACTGATTCACGTGGATACAACCGCATCAATTAATTATATATAATGAGGTTTTTAATTCAAACTCCTAATCTGCTCTTACCCCAGCTTTGCCTCCTCATTGGACATGTACCCTGTGGGAGCAGGAATGATGGTATTCATCATACTCACATGGTGTTCCAAATTATAAAATTTGTATTTCACATGAGAATACCGTGACCCCATTAATAATAATCTGGAATAAAGACGTGCAGTATATGTTGGAGTACTGATAGGTGCATGGAGTGGCAGGACACAGTTTGCCCATGCCATTCCCCACAGTGATTTCCTGTTCTGCATCACAAGGATAGTACAGTCAATGGGAAAGTTAAACTATTCCTACTTGGGCTTACGCACAACCTAGGAATGTATCACTAGTCCACCCTCTTGCTGGGAAATGGTGTGTGGCACTAGGAAATTTAATAATGTTAATTTTTTTTGGCAGGCTTTAAATTTCTGTGCTACATGAAATTTGCTTTAACCAAAAATATCCCTCCCACAGTAAAGTATAAAACTGTTCTCAGGAACTATGCAATTAATGATCATGAATTTTCCAATGGTGTAAAAATTAAACTTTTCCTTGCTGCTTTTAAGTACTGATATGTAGATATGTTAGTTTACAGCACTCCAAACCAAACAGCCCACTGTGACACACTAAAAATAATCAACAGTAGCTACAAGATCTAAATGTGAACTTCTGTGTCAAAATATTCTGCCAATGAAATTGTGTGATGGGGTTACCTACTGTTTACTAAACACATTGCACTCATTACAATTTATAGTGAGAAAGTCTTTAAGTTTACATTATACACTGTCGTTGAAAATGGTTTCCATTTCAGAGCAATCCGGAGGGTTTTGAACGCATCTTAATCCCTAAATTTCCTTTCTACGTCCCACATCTCACTCAACTCTGGCTTTTGAACAATAGCATTTAGTCCTCGTCTCCAAAATTCCGCAGCTGACTCTTCATTTTCCGCTCCCATAACCTCTGGTTATCGGAAAATCCTTGTTTTCCTTTGTTGAAGGAATTTGGTCCTGCTGATGTTGGAGTTTCTCTGCAAAAAGACAATGTAAATTACCAAAATGCACAATTGAGTGCGTAAATATATTAATGTGTCATTTTAACGTGTAAAGAAAAGTTTCAATCTCCAGGGTGGGAGCTTATAAATTATTCAAATTTATAAAAGTCATCACAGTCCCCAACATTAAATATTCTATGGTCCTTACAATGCTTTAAGACACAAAAGTGAATTACTGCATTACAGTTAAAGCTGCTCAAGTGACTTTTTTTTTTAAAAAGGAGATAACTTTGTTAACTGTTTGGATCCTTATTTAAACCATACTAAGCTGGACATCAACATACAAAAAATGCAACAGACTTGTTTTCTACAGACAACTGCCAGAGAACTTAATTTTCATTATATATTGTTTATACAATTAGTGCTGATATAATAGCAAAGTACTGTGCTGAAAAAATTAAATTCCACTTGACTGCAATATTTTCATACCCCCTAATATTTCTTCAATCTTCAATGTATAAAAGATATCTTTTTCAAAACAAAGTTAATTTCCAATGTTACTGCTTACACAAACTTACAGGTTTCAGTTTTCTCTCTGTCCAGTTCAAAACTAGGTTTAAAGCTTACAAGGAATTATCTAAAAAAAATGTTTACATGCAATCTCTGCAAATGCTTTTCCCTTTTTCTTTCAAATAGATATACATAAAAATGTGCAACTTTAACAAGTTTCCATTATAAAACTACATTATCTAGAATTAAGTAACCAACTGCCCCCTTGAGTCTTTTTGGTTACAGCAGTTTTTAAAGTTATACTTGAAGAACATTTATATGAACATTAATCACTGAATTAATCACTGAATCCCTGCAGGGATCTGTCTTGGGGCCTCAATTATTCACAATATTTATTAACGACTTAGATGAAGGCATAGAAAGTCTCATATCTAAGTTTGCCAACGACATTTTGGAAGAAATGAACTAAGCTGAAAAATGTTTCATACAATATATAGCATGCTATTTTAGTGGGATAAAATGTTAGCAATTTTAAGGGTGTACAACATGTGAAAAATTATAGTAAACCTAATTTTAGTGAATAATCTGTAAAAGAGAACATAAATACAGATTGGCATCATTTTATTCACATACTTCCAACTGAATTATATTTGGCATGCTTAAAATATGTATTTATATTCTCAATTAATTCTAAGCGGCATACCTGACCTTCTGGCACCGGTGTCACTCTGATTAGTTACGTGAATGTAGGGAAACTTCCCTTTAAAATTAAGATATAAAAATAGAGGGTTCTGCACCTCTCAGGCTGACCAGTGTTAGATAATTGGTAGTCAGTAGTAGTAGACAGCCTGTAGTAATCATCTTCGAGAAACAGCAAACTGTCTCTGTCTTTGTAGAGGTAGCAGTCTCTCTGGTCAGTTCACCAGGGTTCACTTTCTTCTATGGGAATCTCTGCATAATGGACATGGAGGAGTGCCTTTGCAGGTGCAGTGTATTAGAACAGAGAGTAGGGTACTGAGCCAGCTTGTGAGGCTGCAGTAGCCAGTTGCAGGCAGAGAAAAATGTTACTTAACTTTATAAGTGCCCACGGTCAGAGAAAAGGGAGTGTGAAGCCAGCTCAGTTATCGTCACTCCTGTTTAATGTGAGTTGAGTCGGGACCGAAAATCCAAGTGTAACAGATCGGCCCACTGCAAAGGGGTTCGTTGACTCAACACTCCAGAAGCTAACATCTACGGTGCAGGGAAGAAGATCGACTAAACCATGCCTTTGAGGATGAGGTTGTGTACGGTCTTAACGTTGTTAATCGCACACATAGCCTTGAGGTATTTAATGGACTGACTATTCAAAGCCGTTAACTTGTCAGCTATCTAAGGAATTACTTTTAAGTTTAAAGCCAGGAAATTTGGCTTCTTCTTTGATGATTTGGCAAGCATCAGCAGCTCGAGGGTAACCTAATTGAGGGTTAGTAAACTAAATTCATTTTGATCCGAACCGAGTTATATGCTAGACAGTTCGGCAAGCTGAGTCAGGTATCATTCATCCTTAGAGCTACACCGAGAGATGGAGGTAAAACCTAATTCCTTTGTAAGGATTCATCTGGTTACTCGGCATATATGTCAGGATGCCGAAACCCAGCTTTCTTACAATACATCTTCATAACCATTCACAGGGCACCATTTTTGTTTTGACGAGGATACCACTAGAATTTGTCAAAGTCAGCAAAACTCTTACATCTGATGGCTACCTAACAGCTTCCCTATAAAATATATAAATTTAATGTCATACTGGTATACAGCAATGGGTGCACCCATTGAATTATGGCTTTTGTATTTAATAATTGAAATTACTAAAACCCTACCGTCCCATGTTCTTCATGCGCATTTTTGCTTCAGGGGGCATTTCCTCAGGCTCACTCTGCAGGCAGAAAAAAAGGACTCCATTAACCACTAATCAACCTTTTATAATACAGGTGTTATATTTCAAGCCTAATCTTAGTTAAATAAGTAAACTCTCTGAAGTTGGAAGAATTGGATTTTCCAAATTCTAGCCATCAAGAAGATCCAGGAGAAATTTTGCACACTCACTGGATTCCTGATGTAACAGTACAATGAGATTCATCGTTAAAAAAAGCTACCCTCTTGCGGAAATCTTACTGACTATCCTGCTTAGCATGCCAATTAGTCATTTAGCAATGACACCATGCACAGAAACTTGAGGTTCTTCTATATGAAACTGCCAAAAAAAAACTTTGCTGGTTCCATGCGGAGGCTGCAATGCCTGGATGGGTGTTGAAACATCATTTTGAAGAGCCTCTGATCAGTAATCCAGCAATAAGTAAATATTATTTATTCATTTTAACCATAAAGGTAGCAGTCTCTCTGGTCAGTTCACCAGGGTTCACTTTCTTCTATGGGAATCTTTGCATAATGGACATGGAGGAGTGCCTTTGCAGGTGCAGTGTATTAGAACAGAGAGTAGGGTACTGAGCCAGCTTGTGAGGCTGCAGTAGCCAGTTGCAGGCAGAGAAAAATGTTACTTAACACTTTGGATATGCAAGATAATCAAAGTATTCTGTCTCACTAATATTTGACATATTTGGTTACTTTTTTTTTTAAAAACTGGACACTGGCAGTCACTATTTTAAGTAAAATGTTTTTCCTTGTGTACAACTTAACCAGATTCTTCCTATTCTGGTCATAACATTTTACAGCACATAAGGCCATTCACCCCATCATGCCTGAGCCAGCTCTTGAAAGAGCTATCCACTTAGACCAATTTTTTTTTTTATTATTCGTTCATGGGATGTGGGTGTCACTGGCAAGGCCAGCATTTATTGCCCATCCCTAATTGCCCTTGAGAAGGTGGTGGCTGCTTAAGTGGCTTGCTAGGCCATTTCGGAGGGCGATTAAGAATCAACCACATTGCTGTGGGTCTGGAGTCACATATAGGCCAGACCGGGTAAGGACAGCAGGTTTCCTTCCCGAAAGGACATCAGTGAACCAGATGGGTTTTTACAACAATCCAGTAATTTCATGGCCACCATTACTGATACTAGTTTTTTTTATTCCAGATTTTATTTAATTAATTGAATTTAAATTCCCCAGCTGCCGTGGGGGATTTGAACTCATGACTCCAGATTACTAGTCCAGTAACATAACCACTATGCGACCGTACCCTATTCCCCAATCCTTTCCTTATACCCCTTCAATTTGTTCTTTTTTGAATATTTAGCCATTTCCCTTTTAAAAGCTATTTTGGACTCTGTTTCCCCCAGTTTCTGCTAAGTTATTCCATGTCCTAACAGTATTCTGCATAATTTTTGAAAATCACCTCGCCTGCACCTTCATTCTTTTGATAATGATCTTAAATTTATGTCCTCTAATTACCTACTCCACCAGTAGAAACTGATTTCTGCTATTCACTTCATCAAAACCCCTCATCATTCTGAACTCTTAAAAAGATATTGTAACCTCAATTCTAGTAAAAAGAGCACCGGTTTCTCCAGCTAAAGACACTCATCCCTGATGAAATCCTTGTAAATTTCTTCTGTGCCCTCTTCATGGCTTTTACATCTTTTCTAAAGTAGGATGCTAAAAAAAGACAATATTCTAACTGGCCTAATCAACAATTAATATAGGCTTAGCATTACTTCTTCACTTTTGTAGTCTATGCTTCTATTTATAAATCCTAGGATCTCATAGGCTTTAAACATAACAGCTCTTTTGTCCTCTTACTTAGCCCTAGTCTGGCCTGGACTGGTTTGTAATAGGGCAGCAATTCCTCAGTGTTTTGTTCCTAAATTCAGTTGATATCAGCTTTAATGTAATGGCAAGCTTGTTTTTAACCTCCAAAAAAACAGAACAAAATACAGTTGTTGTAGTCAGCCGAGTTATTCTGCTCAGGTACAGAAGAACCTCAAAGTTACCAGCTCATTGGTCGTACCAAGAGAGAATCTGGGGGCAATGGCACTTACAATACTTCTCATAAGGCCCTCAGTAGACCTGCTGCTTTGTGGTATTTGTGCCTGTTTACAAGCAGCCCAAATGTTGGAGCCAGAAATCAGCTCTAGTCCTCGCCCAGCAAGATAAAGCAATACTATTAAGTGGAACTATGAGCTTTTCCATTTATGCAATACTGAATCAGCTCCATTCTAAATATTATTCTCTTGCGTTAAGCACAGAGCTTGGTGAGAGTTCGATGAATCTACTAAACGGAGTGACAGGCTAAACATAGTGACGACGGGAATTCAATGGTAAATAGTGAGTGAGTAGTACAGACAGCATGTTATCAAACTGAAATCTAACTTGGTTTTCTAACTTTGTTAACTGTCACTGACTTGCAGTTTTTTAATCAATCAGCTGAACGTGGGTCCCTGACTAGGTGTTAATTATTGTGGCTGGAAGTTGACGCACCAGTTTTAACTAGTTTGTTTCTGAAGGTATATATTAGAGGGATATCTGCAAAAGCACGAAGCTTTTAGGCAGAGAGCTTGAGGAGAGTTGGGTCAATGTACCAAACGCAGTGACTTGCTAAACAGAGTGCCAATGGGGAATTTAGAGAGAGTGGGAATTGGGTGCAGAGGGGGAAGGAGGCGCTAAGTAATTTAAACCAAGGGGCAACAGTAAATAAATCAGAGTAATTAATTAGATATAAGGGGATAAAATTAACTAAATAGAGGATACCAACATTAAAGGTATCCGAATTGCATTAAATAAAAATCTGATTTACATAAATAAATAAATAGGAGTTAAGGGATATTACATAGACTGTACAGCACCGAAACAGGCCATTCGGCCCAACAGATCTATGCCGGTGTTCATGCTCCACAAGAGCCTCTTCCCTTTATTTTATACTAAAATAAAGTTACAAATAAACAAAAAACAAGACTAATCAGTTACATATTAATGTGAAATCAAGCTAAATCCATCTACTAAATATAATCTAGATCTCAAGTAATTGTATTATGTCTAGAATTAAATTACAACTACAGAGGAATGGCAGACAGCTAATGATTCCTATATTTAAAAAGGAAGATTGAACCAGTCCAGGGAACTATAGACCAATTAGCTTAACGTCAGTCGTAGGAAAGATAATGGAATTCTTACTCAAAGATGTAATAGAAAAACATCTAGAAATCGAAAATAAAGAATAGTCAGCACGGATTTCAAAAGGGAAGGTCATGCTTGACCAACTTATTGAATTCTTTGAAGAAGTAACAGAAAGGGTAGACAAGGGTAATGCAGTAGATGTAATATATTTGGATTTTCAAAAGGCCTTCAATAAGGTACCACATAATAGACTCACGACTAAGGTTAGAGCATGTGGAGTCAAGGGACAAGCAGCAGAGTAGATAACAAGCTGGCTACAAAACAGAAGAGATGGGGTTAAAGGTAGTTACTCAGACTGGCAAAAGGTGGGAAGTGGTGTTCCACAAGGATCAATGCTGGGGAGCACTGTTGTTCACAATTTAAATCAACGATTTGGACTCGGGAATCGGAAGTACAATTTCAAAAATTTGGAGAAGGCACCAAAGTGGGGGGGGGGGGGGTATAGTTAACACCGAGGACTGCACCAAAATACAGGAAAACATTAATAAACTTGCAGAATGGGCATGTAATTGGTAAATTAATTTCAATACAGATAAATGTGACATATTGCATTTTGGTAGGAAGATTAAGGAGGCCACATAATGCTTGGATAATAACAGTCTAAATGGGGTAGAGGAGCAAAGGGCTCTCAGGGTACAGATACACAAATCACTAAAAAGTAGTGATGCAGGTTAATAAGGCCATAAAAATGGCAAACCAAGCAATTGGGTTAATTTCTAGAGGGATAGAATTGAAAAGCAGAGAAGTTATGGGTAAACTTGTATAGGAACCTTGGTTAGACCACACTTGGAGTACTGTGAACAGTTCTGGCCTCCATATTATAAAAAGGATATGGAAGCATTGGAAAAGGTGCAAAAAAGATTCACAAGGATGAAATCAGAACTGAGGATATACTGATCAGGAAAAGCTGAACAGGCTGGGGCTCCTTTCTCAAGGAAAGAGAAGGCTGAGGGGTGACCTCACAGAGGTCTTTAAGATAATGAAAGGGTTTTACAGGGTAGACGTAGAGAAAATGTTTCCACTTGTGGGAGAGTCCAGAACCAGAGGTAATAAATAAGACAGTCACTAATAAATCCAATAGGGAATTCAGGAGAAACCTCTTTACCAGAGTGGTAAGAATTTGAAACATGCTACCACAAGGAGTCATTGAGGTAAATAGCATAGATGCATTTAAGGGGAAGTTAGATAAGCACACAAGGGAGAACGAATAGACGGGTATGCTGATAAGAGTTATAAGACCATAAGACTTAAAGACATATACTTACGTCATCATCTTCATTGAAGACTGCTGCAACTGAAGGTTTCTTTGGAGCCAGAACAGGTGGACTTTCTTTTGGTTTCTGGGAATTGGAATATATCATACATTTGAGTCCTGATAAATAGACCACTGTAGGCCAAACAAAATATATTGGGTCACCTTAAACTAGGTGTCATGGGTTGGCCTTAGTTACTCAAGCATTAACTTTAGTCGTGGAGCTCAGCAAGAACTGTGTTAGGACCATTGTCCTTCACAACCTTTATTAATGATTCAGATGAAGGCATTGGGGGAATTGTCTGCAAGTTTGCAGATGACACAAAGATTTGTGCCAATGTTAGGATCCTGGATAAGAAAAACAACTACAATCAGATCAAGATATGTTGAGAGAAATGGGCCCGTGACTGGCAGATGTAACTTAACATAGATAAATCTGGTGTTATGCACATGGGTAGCGTGAATGCCAACTATGTGTATACCATGCAGGGTTCCGAACTAAAGACTGTTAAGGAAAGAGACCTAGGTGTTATAGTACACTAGTCCCGAAAAGTTCAGGACATGTGCTGCAAGGTTACAGCAAATACAAGTGAAGTATTAGGATGCATTGCTGGGACAATACAATATAAAACAAAAAATGCTACCATCCTTGTACGACATCTTGGTTAGGCCACATCGTGAATACAATGTCCAGTTTTGCTCCCCTCTCCACCCTTAGTTTTAACAACAGTGTAAGAAGCACATGGACTGCTTTGTCACTAAGATTGAGACCATCCATTCAGCTGCCTCTGCTGTATTCTCTCCTTCCCAATGCCCAAGCCAAACGTCCCCCAGGGCCCTGCCTGACCCAGCTCTGAACCGTGTCTTTCTCTGGTTTCCGACACAGCTACCTCTGGAGTCCCCCAAGGTTCTACGCTTGGCGCCTCCTCTTCCTCATCTACATGCTGACATCACCCGAAGACACAGGTTCCACACGTATGCTGATGTCACCCAGCTGTACATCTCTACCACCTCTCTCGACCCTACATTGCCTCTATGTTACAAGACTACTTATCCAACATCCAGTCTTGGAAAAGCTGCAATTTCCTCCAGTTAAAAATTGGGAAGACCAAAGCCAGTGACTTTGGCCTCATCACAAACTTTGTACCATTGTTACCAATTCCATTCCCCTCCCTGGCAATTGTCTCAGGAGGAACCAGACTGCTCGCAACCTCAGGTTCCTATTCAACCCTGAGCTGAGCTACTGACCCCATATCCGCTCCATCAAAAAGACTGCCTGCTTCTAACAATCGCCTACCTCCGCGCATATGCTGCCGAAACCTTCATCCATGCCTTTGTCACCTCCGGCCTTGACTATTCCAATGCTCTCCTGGCTGGCCTCTCATCCCCAACCTTCCATAAGCTTCAGTGCAAATAAAATCCTACTGTTCATATCCTAACCCACACCAAGTCCCACTCACCCTTCCTTGCTGACTTACATTGACTCTCAGTCCCCCAATACCTCGAATTTGAAATTCTCATCCTTGTTTTTAAAATCCCTTCATGGCCTCTCCCCTCAGTCTCTTCATCTCCTCTAACCCTACAATACCCCCAGAACTGTGCCTTTCTGACTCGCCTCTTGTGCATGCCCCCTCCCTTTACCCCACCACTGGCAGTCATCCCTTCAGCCCTCTAGGTTCTAAGATCGGGAATTCCCTCCCTAAATCTCCCCACCTCTCTCGCCTCCTTTAAGACCATTCTTAAAATCCACTCTTTGATAAAGCTTTGGTCACCCCTCCTAATAGCTGCTTCTTTGGCCAAAATTGGTCCAATTATGCATCAGTGAAGTGTCATAGGACATTTTTCTATGTTAAAGACACTATATAAATGTAAGTTGTTGTATGCCAGGAAGTATTTTTTACTTCACACAGGGATGACCATTGCCAGCTCGTGCAGTGAACGCAGATTTGCCGCAAGCGTTCAAAAAGGAGCTGGGTGATTTCCTGGCTGTGGCTGATAGCACAACTTACAAATAATAGGTGGAGCATTGGGTGATGTGCCCTTTAGTCACTGTAATTTCCAGAAAGCTGTTTTGATCACCTTCAGAGGTCGGAGACAAACTTCTCAGATTCCCCCCCACTCCCTTGAATTGGCCTAGTGTTTTTTATTC
This sequence comes from Heptranchias perlo, assembly GCF_035084215.1. NCBI lineage: Eukaryota > Metazoa > Chordata > Chondrichthyes > Hexanchiformes > Hexanchidae > Heptranchias > Heptranchias perlo. The sequence continues at coordinate 56,164,987 of NC_090335.1, forward strand.
TGTTTATATTTCCTCTTACATGGCTGCTGGTGGGCATACAGGATGATGCTGCACAGTTGCACCGTGACTGTATGGGACCGGCTTGAAGAACCAGCTGGACTTTTCCTAGCTGTCATTTTCGTATGTTTGCATTGTACAATATTCATCTCAAGATCTAGTTTCACTGTTATAATCCAATGTAATGTGAATTCTTTTCTTCTTTTCCCAATTTTCACCCCATCTCTTTTAAAAGTGACGAGTCATGATGTGGCCCAAACTATTTGGTACATAAGTCCCGACTGATTCTCGCTCCCCCTACCCCCCAACATCCTAGGAAGTTGAAGCCGATTGTGCTGCACTCACTCTCAAGCTAAGATCAGCCAATTCAGCACAAAGCAGGAACGAACCCGGAAATAATCATTTCCAATTAATCTCCTTATAACTGCACTTAGGCAGGTATGAAAAGTTTAAAATCCTATAAATTTAACTGTAATTCAACTGCAGGGAGCATTATAACTGAACATGATCGTGACTTCATCCAATGTTCATAGATATGCACTACCAGCAGAGGTCGAGTTGTTTATCCACTCCCTAATCCAGGTTTGCCGAAGGCAATTTTAGTGCCTCAACCCCAGTTGAGATTAACTAACTCAACACAGACCATAGATCAAAACTGGGATCTTCCTGGGTTATAAAGCTCAGTGATACACTAGATAAACTTATGGAGCTGTTGGAAAATCTATTTCTTAAAAAAAAAGCAACTTAGCACTTTTTCCCCCACCCTCAACTGCAAACATGAATATTAACAATGGGGGCTCTCATTTTGTTAATGAGGACTATGTCTGTGCATTTATGTCTTGAAATCAGAACCTAGGAACACGAGTAAGTTATTCAGCCCCTCGAGCTTGTTCTGCCATTCAATTAGCTATGGCTAATCTGTATCTTAACTACATTTACCCGCCTTTGTTCTATATCCCTTGACACCCTTACCTAACAAAAATCTATCCATCTCGAAAATGTTCAATATATCCCACTTTTCTATATATTTCCTAAGAACAGCTTGAGGAGAGAGTACAATATTGTACAAACGATTCCATTAGAATATATTAAACTATGCGGTGTACACATATATTCAACACTAGAGCAAGCATAATCCAAATTTAGGCTGGTAATAAGACTTACACACCTCATACCAGCATCAAAACCATGCTAAAATGATTAAAGCTATATTACAATTTCCTAATTCAAATGTTCAGCGAACTATGCAACTCTAACCAACTTTAATGCAAGACCTGCCATTAGTGTCCAAACCAAATGTTAAAATCTTACATTTCTTACTAAAATGAAGCAATGCATTATTTAAAACGTGATGTTCAAAAATTGCACTGGGTAAATACTCTCACTTCCTAGCAGCAACCACTTACAAACATTCTAGGGGTAAACTGTATTTCAAAGTTAATATGTGACAATTCTCAGCACAATTTTGAACATTAACATTTTTTATTCTACCCTGTTCAGATCATAGAAAGGTTACAGCATGAAGTAGGCCATTCGGCCCATCGAATCCATGCTGGCTCTATGCAAGAGCAATCCAGCTAGTCCCAATCCCCCGCCCTATCCCCGTAGCCCTGCAAACTGTTTTCCTTTCAAGTACTTATCCAGTTCCCTTGTGAAAGCCATGATTGAACCTGCATCCACCACCCCAGCAGTGCATTCCAGATCCTAACCATTCACTGCATAAAAAAGCTTTTCCTCATGTCACCTTTGGTTCTTTTGCCAATCACCTTAAATCTATGTCCTCTGGTTCTTGACCCTTCTGCGAATGGGAACTGTTTCTCTCTATCTATTCTGTCTAGACCCTTCATGATTTTAAATACCTCTATCAAATCTCCTCTCAACCTTCTCTGTTCCAAGGAGAACAACCCCAGCTTCTCCAGCCTAACACATAACTAAAGTCCCTCATTCCTGGAATCATTCCAGTAAATCTTTTCTGCACCGTCTCAAGGCCTTCACATCTTTCCTAAAGTGCAGTGCCCAGAACTGGACACAATACTGCAGTTGTGGTCGAGCCAGTGTTTTATAAAGGTTCATCACCACTTCCTTGCTTTTGTACTCTATGCCTCTGTTTATAAAGCCCAGGATATCATATGCTTTTTTAACCGCTTTCTCAATCTGCCCTGCCACCTTCAACGATGTGTACACATATACCTCCAGATCCCTCTGTTCCTGTACCTCTTTTAGAATTGTGCCCTCTAGTTTATATTGCCTCGTTCTTCCTACCGAAATATATCGCTTCGCATTTTTCTGCGTTAAATTTTATCTGCCACATGTCCACACATTTCACCAGCTTGTCTATAGCCTCTTGAAGGCTATCACTATCCTCCTCACTGTTCACTACACTTCTACGTTTTGAGTCATCTGCAAATTTGGAAATTGTGCCCTGTACACCCAAGTCATTAATATATATCAAGAAAAGCAGTGGTCCTAGTATCGACCCCTGGGGAACACCACTGTACACCTCCCTCCAGTCCGAAAAACAATCATTCACCATTACTCTCTGCTTCCTGTCACTTAGCCAATTTTGTATCCATGCTGCCACTGCCCCTTTTATTAGTGTTGCTTCAGTATTGATAAGTCTATTATGCGACACTTTATCAAACGCCTTTTGAAAGTCCCTATACGCCACATCAACCGCATTGCCCTCATCGACCTCTCTGTTACCTCATCAAAAAACTCTATCAGGTTAGTTATTTAAATATATTCAAGATTAATTACATTTCTCTCAAGTTGGAGAACTCGGTTAAAATTGAAGCAGGTTAGAATTGCACATATATTTCATTTGGACTTGGTGCTTAATACAATCATTTAATATGGCTTTAATGTTCATATGAGGTTCAGTGTTCCATTACCAGCCCCAATTCCTATGCTTGAATTATGCCAATTTCAATTTATGCTCCATTTATTTCGGAACACCCCCCCCCACCCAATCCATGCAGAGCATACCCAACACTTCAAAAGCATTGCCCCATTAGCACATTTAAATAAATACAATGATTCTGCAATTAGCAAATATCCATCGTGATAAATTACAAATACCCTTCCAACTCAACAAAATAAAATCATGTTACTTACATTTGCTCCTAATTTGATGGATATCGGGGCTGGTTTCTTTACAGTCATACTTCCTATTGAAAATCCAATTTTGGAGACCTTTGCAGGAGTGGGCTTGTTGTTTGCATCCCCGGCAGCAGGGTCATCTTGATTTTTCTCATCAGCTGCTCTTTTCTCTGCACTTCGACTTGAACTTTCTCCTTCATTACTGGAAGAAACAGTCTTAGTTTTCACAGTTTTCTCTGCCTTCTCTTCTGGTCCTGGTGGAGTCGAAACAACTTACCAAGATGAGATACTTTTATCGAGCATTTTGACGGATGCAGCAACCTCATTAAGTATTTAGGGAGCTTCTGTGGGTGTGCACTGACTGAACCAGTAGTCTCTTCCACTGTTTGTCAGATACAGTAGATGCAGGCACTGAGAAACCATTTCATAGATGGATGGACTCTATATTTCAGTTTCAGGGCAGGATTAATCCAGTGCTCCTGTATCTTGGACCCCAGAGAAAATTCATTGGACCAAAACAGTACAGATTTTGGTAGACCAAAGGTCCACACTGAGCAAACATTCACCAAGCACTGTACAAATTGTAGACTTTCAGATGTTACAATATAAACCATGTTGGGGGGAACATTTTTACTTCACAGCACCACAACAACAGCATCCTAAAATAACTGGTGACCAAAAGTATTGCCAAGATGGACAGCATTTCCAACAAAATGATTCACATCGGCAAGTTACAGCCATTTTTGGTAGTCAATTACTTTAAGAGCTGCAGTTCCAGCAATTTCAGTTTCTACTTTGTGATTCTTGATCTTGTCTTATTTTTCATTTCTTACTAGTCAGTAGTAACATCCAACAGAATACGTCTAGTTCAAGTGATTAGATAAATTAAAAATATAGGAGGTAATTCTTCAAATCTGACAATCAGTTTGAAATCTGATTAAACTAACCTTAATTCTGAAGACAAAATTCAGAATGGCAAATAATGACAATTTAAAAAGATTAAATATTTTACAAGTATAGATCATTTACTACAGAATAAAATTTTGTTCCAAGAGAAATAATTACTTTTAGTTAAATTCAGACTTGCTAATTTTTTTTAAAAAACAAATTCCTCCTGGTTTTAAGCAAGTAACCTGGAGAAATACTTTTCAAGTTCAAATGCTTTTAACATAAGCACCAGCTATCAGCCTAATTTTTTTTCCAATAGAACATACTTGTTATTAAATAGCCTCTGCATTCCTGACAAGGAATCGGCCATACAGCCAGCACAGATTCTTTTCATTAGACTACATAATAGTTAGCCAGCCAGAAATGGATACAACAGTACAGACTGTCACACACACACATCCAACAGCCTGTTTTGACTTTCTAAATCACTGTGGTTCTCCACATGTATTTACCACTTGATAGCAGTTTCCTCTTAGAAGGAATTTACCAATACAAGACTAATATTATAAAAATTTTAGAATGTTAATCAAAAAACATGATTGAACATAATTGTGTCTCCCAACAGGATAATTAGATAATTCCAAAGTTTTAAACAAACATAACCCACACATTATTTTAAAAACTGTATTTAGCTTTGCAGAACAAAAATATGTTGTGCAAAGCTGTGGATAATCCTAAAGTTAACATCTGGAAGTCTATCATTCATATCAAGTTAGAGCACGTAACCTCAAAGTTAGATGTTCTAAATTCCAATGCTGTTAACATGATTTACCTCTGCTAGATGAGGTACTGTAATTTCCCACGCGAACTGTTATAATTCAGTTGTAGTACAAAGCAGCGACCAGGATGCTCTATCTTACTGGGCTACTGATCAATCAAAACCAGTACTGTATTGGTCCTACTGGATTTTTTATGTTGCCAAAACCCTAAATCACTGAATGTATCCAGCACTGTTTATATACAGTATATTGTGGCAAGTTACTAATCATTACATACATTATAAAATAATTTTGAGCATGCCTAAAAAGATGCCATGTACAACAATTAAGATTACAAATTGTTACAAAATGTATATTAAAAGCATACTTTGCTGTAACAGTCAAACAACTATTCTTGCTTCCATTCAGTTACTTAGATTGAAATTCAGAAACTATTCAAAAAATAATGAAAACAAACAAAAATTCCTCTGTTCCAATGCAAGACATTAGCTGGCAAAATGAGATAATCAAAAGGCATAAATCGCAACAAAACTTTGTGCCCTAACACATACTCCACGTTATATTTAGTTTATCTACTTTTAAATGTAGAAAGGTATTTATTAATCTCAAATAATTTGAAATACACTAGAATACACACTAGGTCATAATCAGATTGACTAATGGGTTGCATTTCACGTTACACGACGAAGAATTGCAGGAGTCAATTCCTACATTTCACATCAATTGAAAAAGAATTGCTTTGTTTAAAAAGGGTGACAGACCTACCCTCCCACTTGTGTTAGAAATTATCCCGAGTACCGGGCAATTGTTTTTTAAAAGTTTGAATGGTTATTCTTTTTACCAAATATCATATATGTTAAATTTCCAAGCTAAACCCAAGATTTTAGTACTAAGAAATTATCCCTAATAAATCATTCGTTTAAAATTCAAATTTGAGCTTTAAAACACTTAAAATAACATAGCACATTAGACTAACCTATTCTAACAAAAATACACTTTGCCCCAGGGCGCCAAGCGAACATCAGCCCCTTGTACAGTGGGGAGCCCGCTCGAGGCCTGCCGACTTATCCCGCTCGCCCTCTCTCCAGTTCCCGCACTGACTCTACACCGTGGGGCTCTCGCTTTGTACTTTTTTTAAAAAAAAATATTTTCTTCCCTTCGATAATATGTGTATGTGAAATTGTGCATCCTGCCGCGCTCAATGTAGGAAAAGATTATGAATCGGCACCTTCGTCTTGCAGTTTCTCCACCTCCGAACGCGTTTCCTCCGCCATTTTATCTACTTAAAACCGCCAACAGCACACTGGGAACGGGCCGCTGACGTCACTTCCAGGTGCTGTGCTGCGCTGCTGTCCCCGAAGTGGTCGCTGGGCCGCCATTGACTGCCCTCCAACAACAAAATATGCCCGGGGCAGTCACCGTCATCACTATAGCAATGAGGAGTGAGAGCTACAATTGCAAAGAGCGAGACGGATGGAAACCCTTTTAAATCGGTAGGGCGGCGTACCTTCAGATGGAAGGGTCCACACTTCAAACGTCTGCTCTTTCCATTGAAGAAAGAACTTGCATTCAAATATTAGATAAATGTAAGGGATCTTACAACACCAGGTTACAGTCCAACAGTTTTATTTGAAAATCACAAGCTTTCGGAGGAGGAGAAAGCCTCCGCAAGCTTGTGATTTTCAAATAAAACTGTTGGACTGTAACCTGGTGTTGGAAGATTCCTTACATTCGCCAACCCCAGTCCATCACCGGCATCTCCACATCAAATATAAGATAGTCACTAATAAATCCAGTAAGGAATTTAGGAAAAACTGTTCCTTTCTTCAGTGTGATTTCCATTGGCCTCTGTTCACCTTCACTGCTGGCCCCTCTTTGTTTTTGATCATTTATTTGCTGACTAGCTTCCTCAGTCACATCTCTTTTCTCAACACCTGGTTACAGCTCCAACTCATTCTACATGGATTCTGGCTCAAATTTCACCCTGTTTGAGATCAACCCACGATCACCAATCCTCTGTGATGTTCCTCTAATCACTCCTCTCGTTGTTTCATGAAATCCACCCTCTCCACCGTGTGCCGCCACAAATATGGTCTCGATCATTCTCTTCATTAGCACCGACTTTATTTCAGGGCTGTCCTGGTTCTCAGTTCTATTTCATCCCTCGTCTTAACTGGCGCTTTAACAAAAAAGTTTTTTTCTTCCTTTCAAGTAGCAAGAACCGTATTCTCGAATGCCACCCTAACTTCTGATTCTTCTTCAATTTCACTTTCTTGCAACCCTCTCCTTCCAATCTCATCCCTTGTCATATTTTCACTATCCGCTCAGATCTTCCTCTCTCTGACCCCAAACAATCAGTCCTTAGCAAGGGCCTCTGCTTCATCCCTTTATGACCCCATCTCGACAAATTCTGATCTCAACGTGATGCTGAGTACTTCTTCTGCCGCCTTTGCCGTCGTGCCTACTTTTTTGGCCAAGAGGTCAAATCTGACCCTTTCTCATGTCTTCAGCCTCCCTGATCTACCTGGACTCCTCCCTCTGGCCTGTCAATTTTCTTTTTAATTGAAGACTGCCAGCACGATATCGACCATGTCAGATTCTCCACTCCCTCTGAACTCGGAGCCTTCCATTTTCTTAGGTCCAATCTCGGCATCATTATCAAACCCGCTGACAAAGGGAATACTGTTGTATAGCAGAAGGACCGCTATCTCACCAAGGTTCAACACCAACTCTCCTATCTCCCACTGGACTACAACCCCACTATTGAATACCAAGATATAATTTCCCAGACCATTACTGACTTTATCTCCTCTAGAGATTTTCCACTCAGCTTCGTGAAACCATGAGCTTCCAACCTCATGGTTTCCTAACCACACACAGCCAGCTTATACCTCTTCCCCAAGGTACAGAAACATGACTGACCCATTGGGGTGATTTTAAATGCCAAGAAGGGGTGGGTTGGAGGTGGGTGGGACTTGAAAATAGTTGTTTTTTGGGTCGCGACTGCAACCCGGCTTTATTTCCAGGTTTAACATCGGCACGTAAAAGTACAGGCTTCCCATTGGGAATGCAAAGTTCAAAAATTTTGCGACCCAAAAAAACAACTGTTTTCAACTCCCACCTGCCCCCAACCCACCCGTTCTTGGGGTTTAAAATCACCCCCATTATTTCAGCCTGCTCCTGACCCATTGAACTAATTTCCTCTTATTTTGACATTTTTTTTCCCCCTTGTCCAATCCCTACTCACCTACATTCATGACTCTTCTGAAGCCCTCTGCTACTTAAACAAATTCCAGTTTTGTGGTTTTGACTGTCTCCTTTTCACTATGGATATGGTCCATCTACACCTCCATCCCTCTTAAGACAGCTGCCGGGTCCTCTGGTTCTTTCTTGAACAGCGACCCAACTAGTCCCATCCACCAGCACCTTCTTGCACCTGGCTGAACTTGTTCTCACATTCAACAACCTTTCCTTTAACTCCACTCATTTAGTTTTGATGAAGGGTCCGCACTTGAAATGCCAACTTGTCTATCCTCTTCATAGATGGTGCTTGACCTGTTGAGTGTTTCCAGCAGTTTCTGTTTTTATTTGTAGTAGCTATGATCTTTTGGATGAGATATTAAACCAAGGCCCCATCTGCCCCCCTCTCGGGTAGATGTAAAAGATTCCACAGTACTATTTGAAGACAAGCAGGGGAGTTTTGCCAGTGTTATGGTCAACATTTATCCTTCAACCAACACCTAAAATAGATGATCTGGTCATTTATTTCATTACTGCTTGTAGGACCTTGCTGTGCACAAATTGTCTGCTGCATTTTCTACATTACAACAGTGACTACACATCAAAAGTATTCATTTGCTGTAAAGCGCTTTGGGATGTCCTGAGGTCATGAGGCGCTATATAAATGCAATATTGTTCGTTCATACTTTCTTGGTACTGGAGTAGCTAACCAGAGGTCAGGAGCTCAGGTCCCCATAAAGCAAGTAATGAAATTAAATTAAATAAATCTGGGCTGGCACTTCAAGGATGGGAACCTACCACCTCTACCCAGCCTGGCCTACGCATGATTCCAATCCCACATCCCGTGTCAAGGGAGCAGGAGGTAGGCCTCATGGACAAGATGAGCTCGGAAAGCGCACGAGGGTGAGACAGGAGAGAGACTAGTTAAAGACGTGGGACCTGGGCAGGGGGGGCTTGGGGTGAGATTTTGCTTGTTGGGAAAGGGGGAAGTAGCAGATGCAGCTGAATGGATGATCTCAAACTTAGTGACAAAGAAGTCCGTAAGCTCCTCGTCCTTGTTAGAGGTCAGGGTGGAGGATGATCCTGGAGTAGTGGAAAGTTTTGGTAGAGGAAATTGAAGCTTGATAGCGCTTTGGGCGGGGCAGGTCAAAAAATGATTGAAACCAGAACAAAAGCCAAGAACCACATGGAAAGTTATAACCAGGCGGAAAGGCATCATTAAGGGGCCAGGTGTTGCTATCCATGAGCAAAGTTTCAAAGAAAGCTAGGATGTCAATTCAGTCACCAACAATAAGGTTGTGATTGCAAGAGCCTTGTTCACAACTGATTGAACATTCTAGAAGGAAGTGAGGAGAAGGGCAGATTATTGATCAGCTGGCAGAATTTGAGGTGATGGGTGGGGTGAGCAGGACGGTAAGGAGATTGGCGAGATTAGTCCCTAGCGGGCACGCCAAACTGTAAGATTGGCAAGAGGGGAAAATGAGGCAGTTGGGGTTGCTACTTGTAATGAGGCAATAATCGGTGCCTCAATAGGCCCTTCGCAGAACACCAAGAGAGGCACAGAGGATAGCTGTGGGCTTATCCAGGTGGATTCAAACCTAGGTCAGCAACAGGAAAGTAGATAAACAGAGGAGTAGTAATGGATTGGTGGATCATGTAGTTCTTGGCTTTTGTGCTGGATTCAAACATTTTTTGACTTAATACTCACTTAGAAATGAAACAGCCTTTCTTCTCAAATATTAGAAACTCTTCCTTTACAATTGGGCCATACATTGTCTCAAACATGGCTTTAGGCAGTCGTTTCTCAGACTCTTCTTCAATCCTTCTATCTAAACAATCATTGAGATGTTTGAGAATGTTACAAAGGCAGACATTTTGTCCTATTAGTATGCTTAGAAGTTATGGTAAACCAGGTCTAAGATGTATTCTACTCACTTTGTTAAAATCTAAAATAGCTGCTCAAGGACACTTTGTCCTCTTGACAGCTGTAGAATTCTTTTTTTAATCCATCTATTAATTAGATTGTGTGCTTTAAATTGTTGTGAATAGCTATTTCTAGGCAAATCAGGGCCCTGCAGATACTAATGTTTGACTGCAACCTTAGCTAGTGTGTGTTTTGTTAGCATTCCATGGGAACTACACAGTATTTATATTGTGATCTTAAAAAAAGAGAATTTGTACAATTGTCACGTCAAAACAGTATTGTTGCTTTGATGACAATTGATTGACAGCAGCATCTTCAAAGGAATTATGGGTATAAAATCAGAGGAACTTTCTGGGTTTAGTTCTACTTGCAATATCTAGTATCTGTTCAAACCACAATACTCCATAAGCATTTGACTTATATATACCCTGCAAAAGGCTGAGATATTTCCATAGACTGTTGTTTTGTGTAGACCGCAAAGGAAGACCTGAAAGACTCTATTGGAGCAGCAGCTAAGTTTTTTAGTGGATCAAAAGGCCTATGAGCTTATGAGTATTCTGCAGTCAGCATTGTAGCAGTTAAATGAGTACAGCCAGAAGACCAGAAGCAATCATTTTATCCAGCCAGGTTGTGTGGGGTGAACCACATTTGCAGGCAGATAGGTATGGATGGTGCAATTGATTAACTCGTGACAGGAGAAATGATAGGTGATGCCAAGCAGGTGCTCATCAACATGGGAGAAATTCTCAAAGCTGCAAACTGACTATAACATTATAAAAAAGATGTTAAAAAAAAACAATTCTGCTGGCAGACATGATTGACTTCAACTGTGTTAATGGAGTTTACAGGCAATATTTTAAAACCAAGCTGCCTGCCAGGTTGCTGCATTGCCTTGAGATTTAATTGAAATTGAAATTGAAATTGTGACTGTCTTAGGAACTATTTTTCAATGGAATTACAGATCAGAAATTATAAATCAGAGATTAATGTTATGATGGGGATATGGTACAAAAGGCAAATAAGCCACTGCACTACATGGTTTTATATTTGATGTGTTCTTTGTACTGATCAATAATTTAAAAAAAGATCAATTAGAGACACAGATTGTTTTCTAACTTGTTGTTTGCCTTTTCAATTGTCTTTAATAAAAGCCTTTTTCTCTATCTGATGTTTTATACCTTGCAATGAAAATTCTGCAACATGCAACTGAGTTATCAACTTAGCTTACACTGATTTAAAAATTTTTTTAAAAATGTACACCCTCGATATATATATGCATTATAAATTGCTATTTGTGGTATATAGTATTTAACTTTTTGCTATTATAATAAATCAATTGTATATAAATTAGGTTAGTTGTTTTAGCTTGTATGATGCTGGTTTGGCATTTGTTATTTTCCATGTTTTGACATAGTATATGTCCTATGTCAATTTCGGTAAGCAATTTACTGTAATCAAAGCATCTGTTAAACCTTGACTACATTAATTGTGATAAGAGCAGAAAGTGAAAGATGAAGATTTCACATCATAATGTGCATGGTTCTCTAGCAGATACCATCACACCATTTCAGCAAACAATATTTAAAAAAAATAAAAAGTAACTGAATTACCCAGTTTGACTCATTCTTCCCAAAAGAAGAGCTTAATTTTTCCCTCCAATTTTCTCCCAAAGGTACTAACTAACTCTTGCTGGGCCACGGTTTCATGGATGACAACAGCCCTCCCTCATGGACATTCTTCATATGTGCACCTACGTTATGAGTGCTGGCTGGCTATTTTACCATAAAGGGAATCACAGCTGAGCATGAATTTGTTCTTGACTGATGCTCATGTGCACTTTCTACAGGAACCCTGACCAATTTTTCCTCTTCCCAGCCTATCGGAGGCAATCCAATAGATGTCCAACAGAGATCAAGAATCAAACCTCAGACCCCATGGTCTGCACACATTATTGCTACACCAGAAGGTGCCTTCATCTACTAGGTCATCAGCAGAGCTCACCCTCATCTTTGTTTGATGTGGAGATGCCGGTGATGGACTGGGGTTGACAATTGTAAACAATTTTACAACACCAAGTTATAGTCCAACAAATTTATTTTAAATTCCACCAGCTTTCGGAGGCTTCCTCCTTCCTCAGGTGAATGGGGCCTGAGGAAGGAGGAAGCCTCCGCAAGCTTGTGGAATTTAAAATAAATTTGTTGGACTATAACTGGGTGTTGTAAAATTGTTTACAATCATCTTTGTTTGGTTGAGTTTATGGACTTACTAAGTAGGTTATGCCACATACAATTCCAGGCCAATTTTCTCTGCATTGTTAATTTGAAATCTTGGCATTGTTTGACACAGAGCTGGGTTTAAACCCCATATTCTAATATCAAGAAGAATTATTTCCACCATCACATTACCAACCTCCGTTCCTGCCTTACATCCACTAAAACCCTTATTTGCACTTTTGTCACATCTAAACTCGACCTCTCCAACACCCTCCTTGCTGGTCTTCAAACTTCCATCCTCTATAACTCCGCTACCTACATCCTGCCCTGCATTATGCCTCACATGCTCATACTGACCTACACTGGCTCCCCACACTTTCCCAATAGATTGAATTTTAAATCCTTGACCCGATCTACAAATCCCTCCATAACCTCACTCTAGCCTATCTCTACAATTTTCCCCAGTCTTATGATCCCTCCCCCCCACCCCCGTACCCTCGGGTCCTTTGACTCTGACCTCCTTTCCTCTTTCCCTGCCCTACTACTTCTAGCAGAAACTTCAGGCATTTTGGCCCTACTCTCTGGAATGCTCTCCCTAAACCCTTCCCACACTCTACATCCTTCCTGCCTTTAAAAGCCTTCCCAAAACCCATCTCTACCTGAGCTATCTATATCCTCCTAACTCTCCCAAAAAGATTCACATATTCATTCCTTTCCTCCTCCATGAGGCACTTCAAAACATTTTTCTACACTAAAGGCACCATATAAATACAAGTAATTGTACTGGTTCTGTTTGGATATAGAACCATTACTCATATTTCTGTGACATTTTCTTTTAAGCGATTGAAGCATTCCTGATAAGTAAGTGCAATTTTGTGGTAAAACTAGTTAAAATTCTTTTCTGGGACTTTTTAAATAAAATAAACAGGTTTTTCATCACAATTGTTTTCTAAGATTACTTTCTGAAAAATCATAACCCAGAATTGCAAATTACAGTATGAGAAAAATCACAAACAGAGAACAATAGAATTTATATCTATTATATATTAAAAGTCAATGAATGGCTCACAATATTTCATCTCAAAGTGCACTGAAAACTGCTTTGGCAGCCTCTATGGCAAAATCCATTTTAAAAGCGTTAACATCTACCAGCAGTACCAGTTATTGCTCTAGGTGATCCTGCAAATGGACATTTTCCATTGTAAATCTGTTGCTGTAATTTTCTGAAAATCAGCACTTACAGTAATTTAAGTGAATTGTCCTGCAGTGTAAGACACTAGACACCTAGAGCCTTATACCTCCAGAATACATACATATATAGAAATTACAACACAGAAACAGGCCATTCTCTAATCCAATTCTGGGGTGTGGAATTTTAGAAAAATATTAAATGTTGGTTAATATTTCTTCTATATAATGTATAGATTATATATAATCTGCAGATTTATTGTTCCCACTATTCTTATAGGAATGCACCACCAGTGGTCCCCAGCTGTACAAAAGAGTCACCTAACTCAAAAAAACCACTTGAAAAGGTGGGAGAGTCTATGTCTAGCTGTGCTGCCACACCCCATGACTGCCGACTGTCAAACGTGTTCAATTACTGTACAAATATACACAACTATGACATCAGTGTAGCCTCCTGTAAATGCCTTGTTGAGAATATGCACCACTAAAATATGTCTGAAAATTTTTATCTGCATTGTTAATTGTTAAATGTTTGCCAGTTTTTCTGTTCCAAGTTATAATTTATATTTGTAATGTTTGGTTTCTTGAAGTGAAATGTTTTTATATATATAGTGAAGGCAAGTCCTGCAATAGCCCAACCAGGCATTCTGTGACAACTTCATACATAGAAGTTACAACATAGAAATAGGCCATTCAGTCCAACCAGTCTGTATCAGCGTTTACCCTCCATGTGAGTAAATAGTCTAATCACATTTACCCACCCTGTTCCCATATCCCTTCAACCCCTTTTCCTTCATCATAAGTTTTTAATACAAGATACTCAAACAAAACAGGGACTAAGAATGAATCCTTCAAATCATATTGTTGGATTTCCTTTACATGTTTGTCTACAAATGTTTGTTTTTTAATTTCTCAAAACAGGTATAACCATGAAAATTGGAGGCACTTTCTACAACGTTCTTTTTTTTTGTTGGATGGGGTGGATGTTATACATTTGATTTATACTTTTTAGCAGTTAATCACATGTGAGAAAATCTACAATAAAGTGACTTATTATGGTATATGGTAGACTTTTAACTGCCAGTAAGATGACTATTAGTTTGAGCCTCATGGGTGACAGACACTTGAGCCTGACTGCCATGATAGTGGTAGTGCTTCCCCTCTTGTTATTTGTTTTTCTTCCTCTTCTCCAGTTTTCCTACATAACTCTTCCTTTCCTAAAGACTGCAACTCATACTGGGATAAAGTTCTACAGATACCAGCAGTCCTCTGGTAGCTCACCCAATGTAGTCATTGTATTGAGTCTAGTCAGTGACTGTCACCAGGCTAAGTGATTGTAGAAGCTACCATATAAAAGCCCAATCGTATCCTTAACCAAAGTTCACGCACAAGTAATTTCAATAGGGGTCACTGGACAGCAATCAACAGTGGGAAGCCTGTTTGATTTTTATCCCTCTCTAGGTGAGGGATACTGAGTTCAAATATAATGGTCCCAGCTCCCTCCCTTAACTATTCTGGGTAATATTGACTAACTCAATACAGACGCAATTTTTAAAACGTGTTCTTTTATCCCCCACTAATTTTCTCCACCAGTTTTTCTCTCCTGAAAGGCACGGTTCTGTGGGCACTGGTTGCCTGCCAGTATGTTGACCAAATGGTTATTCTTCAAGTAACGCCCTGTGTGTAAACAGTGTGTTTACTGGGGGGGGGGGGGGGGAGTGGAAAATCACAGCCAGCCTAATCCTATCCTCACTCCAAGCTAGAATTGCTGAATAGCAATTAGGTGGATCCTGGATAATTATCCCCCCCAAAACCCTGAAGTACCGAGGCCTATTACTATGTCCCTAGCACAGCCCTCGCTGAAATCACCTAACTCACACTGGCCAGGGATCAACCCTGGAACCTCCCAGTATTTATGGTGCAGTTACTCACTGAATAACTTGCTGATCCACCAGGGAGCTAAACATGCAACTTTTATTACTTTGTTATAATTTTCCTCACAATTATGGTTCATTATCAGTGCACTGGGGTGTGAAGACGTACACATTAGTCAGATTTACATCTTTGATACATCAATGCAATAGGAAAATCAGTGTACTAATAAAGATATTTCTTGTAGCCAAATCAGTACTTAAAATATTTTAAGGATCTTCAATCTTCCTTCGCCCACCATCTTTTTCTTTTATGACTATCCAAAGATTTTTCTACAGTTCGATTTGAATTTAAAGTTGAATTTTGCCACCTGGCTCTCTTTTCTGGTTCACTGTTAATTGTCTTCTTGTGATTTTTGGTTCGACTGCAGTATCTCTTTTCCATTAGATCTGGTAGAAATCCTTCATGTTTCCTTTTTGGAACAAACTTGAGAGCTTCTTGCCAACTACCAGTTTCTTTCACAGTCAACAAAATGCTGATCATCTGATTCAATGTAAGATTTTTTGCACCACTATCCCACTTCAAATACTCATCCAAAGGAAGCCGTGCAGTTGCCAACTTCAAACGCTTTGCATTTGCATGGGACAATCCTGTCTGAATTGACTTATCAACAATGGATCCAATGATGTAGATTTTATCATGCTGAAAAGTCTTCAATATGCAAGGTGAATCTGCAGTTAAATACACAAGCTTGTCTTTGGGAAAAATGTCAACATATGACTTTTCTGTTACAGTTATCAACAGCCTATCCCAAGCATCTCCATAACGTTTCAAAAGCTCCTTATGATATGCTCCCTCTGGGCTAAGGTTACAGAAATGTAAGTGAAATGGGTCTAAAGATCTTCTGTTCCACCCCTCACACTCCAGTAGCTGAGATACAGTATTATCCATTTCTCGACGAGCCATGTAGCTTTCATAGCTCATATCAAGCACCAGTGGCTGACCAAATATCATAGACTGGGCTGCCCTCCAATTGTACATTGTATCGAAAGACCGTTGCCAGAATTGTAAGAGAAAAGTATTCTTTAATGCAACTCCTTCCTCATTTTCTCTTTCCTTCTGCAGATGCTTTGCTGCTTCTTGCTTTAATTTTTGTTTTTCCTTTGTGGCTTTCTTTTTGCCTTCTTTGATTGCTAGGTGCTTAAGATATTTTTTCTTTGCAGATTTGGAAGGCAGTTCTTGAACTATACTCAGCTGTTCTTCAGTTATGTTCTCTGGCACAGTTTTCCCAGCTAGTTGCCACATTTGAACCAGTTCCCTTGTGGCAGCAAGGAATGAGTCCCCAAGATCTTCAGAGGGGAGTGGTTTGGGAGCTTCAGTTGCATTTTCTTTCATGACAGTCTTCCAGATATCTAAATCTAGTTTTTCAGGGCTGACTTTCTTTTCTTCATTCTTTAGACATGGTGTCAAAACCAGTGTCCTGCGGTGTGGCATATATTGGCATCTGGCCAAACCCACTTTATACTTCACCTGAGTCTTTATTTGCAGAGTGCAATGCCTACCAAAGCTTTGCAAGAGATGGGTAACATGGAGCCACATATTCTACTCAAATAAAAAATTCCTGAAATCCAAATAATCTCCAACAATGTTTGAAGAAATCCAAGGGTAACGTTTGATCCTGTAATGAGATAAAAGTATTGGGAGGATTATTAATGATTTTTCTAAATTAAACTTTTTACCAGATTCTTGCTAAATCTGTCTGGGCTGAAACACAGAGCTCTCCTTTTCCTCAAAACCCTAGATATATAAAACAACGTAGATTGTTAGCCTTTTGTTGCACAGACATTGTCAAAATTCTGACTGCACACTCCATATTCAACTTGTGATTTCCCTCACAACTGGTAGGATATCTGAATCGTGGCACAGCATGATTTCACTGTTGCTTCAACTTTAAAAGTTTATCCTTTTGATGACAGGACTTCAAAGCAGTTGCTTTTTATATTACAGTCAGTGCCCATTATGCCTGTTGTTTTAAATCAGCTCTTCCAGGTGATTTCTGATAGTTGATTGATTGAGATTGCTTCTTCCTGTAGTTAACAGGAGACACATCTTGGTCACTCTAATGATAAACGAAGAACATCAGTGACTCAGAGCAGCCACACCAGTAGTAACTGGATAGCAAACTCAGTAATTTGAAATTTATCTTAGCCCAATAAAATAAAAGGAAAAATTTGATTGTGTCAGTGATTCCTGAAGGACGCATGACGAATGGAATTTGCCACGTTTAACATTTACATTTTTGGCATGTAGGAACAGGGCTGATTCAGAACTGAAAATCCAATACCAAAAATTAGCTCATTGTCGATAGATACTCAAGTTTTGTTTGAGTTACTTTTGAAAGGGCAGGGAAAAAACTATGACAAACTTTTCCTTGGGAGATTAAATAAGTGAAGTAGTTTGGACAAAAGAGAGTGAATTGTACGTAGACTGTAGAAGGAAGAGACCTGATAGCCAAATGAGTACTTTGCATCAGCCTTTACCAAGGAAGAAGATGCTGCCAGTGTCTTAGTAAAGGAAGATGTAGTTGAGATACTGGATGGGCTAAAAATTGATAAAGGAGGTACTAGAAGGGCTAGCTGTACTTAAAGTAGATAAGTCACCCGTTCCGGATGGAATGCATCCTAGGTTGCTGAGGGAAGTAAGGGTGGAAATTGCAGAGATACTGGCCATAATCTTCCAAACATCCTTAGATACAGGGGTGATGCCAGAGGATTGGAGAATTGCAAATGTTACACCCTTGTTCAAAAAAGGGTGTAAGGATAAACCCAGCAACTGCAGGCCAGTCAGTTTAACCTCAGTGGTAGGGAAACTTTTAGAAATGATAATCGGGACAGAATTAGCAGTCACTTGGACAAGTGTGGATTGAGTATGGAAAGCCAGCACGGATTTGTTAAAGGCAAATCGAGTTTAAGTAACTTGATAGAGTTTTTTGATGAGGTAACAGAGAGGGTAGATGAGGGCATTGCAGTTGATGTGGTGTATATGGACTTTCAAAAGGTATTTGATAAAGTGCCACATAATAAGCTTATCATCAAGATTGAAGCCCATGGAATAAGGGGGGTAGTAACAGCATGGATACAGAATTGGCTAAGTAACAGGAAGCAGACAGTAGTGGTGAACGGTTGTTTTTCGGACCGGAAGGAGGTGTACAGCGGTGTTCCCCAGGGGTCGGTACTAGGACCACTGCTTTTCTTGATATATATTAATGACTTGGACTTGGGAGTACAATTTCCAAATTTGCAGATGACACAAAACTTGGAAGTGTAGTGAACAGTGAGGAGGATAGTGATAGACTTCAAGAGGATATAGATAGGCTGGTGAAAAGGGCGGACACGTGGCAGATAAAATTTAATTCAGAAAAATGCGAAGGAAGAACGAGAAGAGGCAATATAAACTAGAGGGCACAATTCTAAAAGGGGTACAGGAACAGAGAGATCGGGGCTACATGTGCACAAATCATTGAAAGTGGCAGGGCAGATTGAGAAAGTGGTTAAAAAAGCATATGGGATCCTGGGCTTTATAAACAGAGGCATAGAGTACAAAAGCAAGGAAGCCATGGTGAACCTTTATAAAACTGGTTCGATCACAACTGGAGTACTGTGTCCAGTTCTGGGCACTGCACTTCAGGAAAGATGTGAAGGCCTTAGAGAGGGGGCAGAAAAGATTTACTGGAATGATTCCAGGGATAAAGGACTTTAGTTACGTGGATAGCTGGGGTTGTTCTCCTTGGAACAGAGAAGGTTGAGAGGAGATTTGATAGAGGTATTTAAAATCATGAAGGGTCTAGACAGAATAGATAGAGAGAAACTGTTCCCATTAGCGGAAGGGTCAAGAACCAGAGGACATGGATTTAAGGTAATCGGCAAAAGAACCAAAGGTGACATGAAGAAAAGCTTTTTTACACAACGAGTGGTTATGATCTGGAATGCACTGCTGGACGGGGGAGCGGTGAAGGAAGATTAAATCATGGCTTTCAAAAGGGAACTGGATAAGTACTTGAAAGGAAAAAATTTGCAGGGTTATGGTAATGGGGCAGGGGAATGGGACTAGCTGGATTGCTCTTGCATAGAGCCCGCACGGACTCGATGGGCCGAATGGCCTCCTTCCGTGCTGTAACCTTTCTATGATTCTATGAACTTTTCAGTTTCGTGCTTTCTTATGTAGGATACTTTATGCACTCTTTTGTCACATTTTTAAAAGAAACATACTCTTTGGACCTCAGAAATAACAGAATAAAACCATCAAAATGTAACCACTTTGCATAATCATTATTCCAGTTTGCAGGAGTTTTGTCCATTTTTTTCCTTGCCAATTTTACTTCTCAGCCCTTCCCTCCTGAAGGCATTGATTCTTTGCTGAGGTACAGTTCCATGGGTACTGGTTGTTCTCTGATAGCTCGCCATTATTCGCGTGAGCCTTGACAGTGAGTGCCAGCAGCTGAGCTAAATCCGATCTTCACCAAAATCCACACATCCAACAGGAATCACCCGACAGTGATTAAGAGCAGGAAATCTGGCTGATTTTCCTCTCCCTAACCCAGGGAAGCTATGGCTAGCTGTAGCACTCCTATTGCATCCTCAGCTGAGGTCAGCTAACTCAGCGCAATCTAAGCATCCAACCTAGGACCTTCCCTGACCTATATGGTTCTGCTACTCACCGGATAAACTCACTGAATCATCAGAGGAACCCCCAAGTTTTGTGTGTGTAATAAATCTGAACAGAATTGTATAGAAATCTTACTAGATGCAGTATTTAAACACCTCATCCAGTAAGAGCTAATTATATATACACAAGGAACTAAATAGTTTTGTTGCAAGTTAAGGTTAAACTGAGCACAGGAATCATTTCTACCAAGCACACATTTTCACCCCTCCCAATTTTCTCCCCATCTCTCTTGGAGAGACCAACTTATACTGGAATATGGTTTAATGGGTGCTGGATGGTAACTCGACCAAATGGCCATTCTTCACAAGATCAGAAAGTAAATGTTGGCAGTATATTCAACCTCCAGAGACATCAGATAGAGAGAAACTTTCTCCGCTGGTGGGGGAGTCTAGGACAAGGAGACATAATCTTACAGTCAGATCCAGGCCATTCAGGAGAGAAGTTAAGAAACACTTCTTCACGCAAAAGGTGGTGGAAGTGTGGAACTCTCTCCCACAAAAAGCAGTAGATGTTAGCTCAATTAATAATTTAAAATCTGAGATTGATAGATTTATGCCAGCCGAGGTTATTAAGGGATATGGAGCCAAGGCGTGTGGATGGAGTTAGGATACAGATCAGCCATGATCTCAATGAATGGTGGAACAGGCTTGAGGGGCCGAATGGCCTACTCCTGTTCCTATCACCACTAAGCCTGATTCTGTCCTCACCCAACATCTACACAGGTGGACTTTCCAATGGGAGTCACTGGATTGCAGTTAGCTTCAGGAACCCTGGTTGATTTTTTTTCCTCCCCAGCCTATGGGCACTGAATCCAGTCTTGGCACCTCAACTGCTGCCCAGCTGACATTAGCTGACTCCACACAGACTAGGCAATGTACTAGATTCTGGAGGTAGTGATATGTAGGAAAGAAAAGCATAGAAAATGTTGTATATTCTTGTCAATTAATATTGCTATAAAATGCTCTACATTGGTTTGCCTTGTTATATAGCCATTTACATTTTCACAAAATAAATACAGAAGAAATCCTGTTATGAGTAACATCACATCAAATTAAACAGAGTTGATATTAACTAAACATATGATTTGTATGTGATAATGTAATTCATGATGTGGCGACTGTGTTCACGATTTTTAAAAAATATCTGGTCCTATTGAGCTACCAGAATCAGGAGTACAATAGCTAAGTCAGCAGGAATGTGGCTCTGTCTGACATTGCAAAATTACGTCAAAAATTGACTTGGCTAAATCTATACTACAAAAATGTCAGTCTTTACATTTCTGGTCCTCAACTTTGGAGGGTAGGAGTCAAGACCAAGTGAAGTCTTCAGGTGAAGTGAGGTTAGAACGTGGGGGATAATTAGACCAGGGCGTGCAGTCACCATTTTAAAGTCACGCATCTGTCCTCATTATTATTTACATTTTGTACAAAGATACGCGATAAACTCACTATTATTCTACCTAATCATGGAAGGGTGCAGATTAAGCTGGTCAGCCTAATTAAGGGATGTGATATCTTCAGTGCAAATCATTAAGATATTTTATTATGGGAAAAACGAACAAAAGCAGTACTTTGACGGGCACAGGTTAAACATATTATTCATTTTTAATCACCTCAACTCCCTTAGCATATATTAAATTAATAAGCAGACTATTCAAAAGTGGAATAAATAGAATCGCGCTGACCTGTCAGAGAGATGAATGAAGTCTCGGGTGGAATGTGGAATGTGGAACGTGGAACACAGAATCTTGCCCGGATTTCATTCCGTGAAACTCGGGGAAATCCGGGCTCCCCTCACGTGGAGGAGAGGTCAATGGCTCCTTGTGTCTGTCCGCCCGCTTTCAGCTTCCCTTCATATTCAAAGTTAAAACTGCAAACTATGCAAATGTTAAAAATAAAATCTGAGCACAGTTGCAAGTTTCTTGAAATAACTAGTTATCTGTAGAATCATTTTCACTAGCAATCGGTATAATAAAACACGGTGCAACGTTATCTAATATTGCAATCTATTATTGCATACGCCCGATTTATTTTACAGAGAATTTGAGCGCTTTCAATATGCAACCCTTGTTCACCCGCAAATATTTGACAGTGCTTAATACATTGTGTATTTAACTATTGTTTTTGGTGATGCTGTTTATTAATAAAGTATACATTCGTTTAATACTGCAAACTTTGAATAATCATTTAATCACGTTGTTAATTAAAATATAGTTTTCTTTGAGAAAGGATAGTTTGAAGTGTGTTTCTGGGGAATTTTTTTGAAGTAGCCCTAAGAGCAGAAGGTTTGTATCCGGTTCGTTGCTGGCTTTCCCCGCTTGTGTTGCTGAGTGAACTTTAGTTTAATTTTTATTTCAATTAGCCTTTTCTCTTGAAGTTGAGAGAATGAGCTTCTTTCTGCCAAAGTTACAAACTAAGAAGGATGTGGACCACATTATAAAGACCGTGGCGGAGAAGGTGCTGGTTCTGCGTTTTGGCCGCGACCAGGACACGGTCTGTTTGCAACTGGATGAGATTGTAAGAAGTAACATTAAACATAACATCTGTTTCACTTGTTTTGTTTTTTTTAAAAGTAATTAGTTTCATCATATTTCACTGTCACCGGGAGAAATAACTAATAGTATCAACTTGGTTCATTTGTTAGAACTCTCGACTCTAAATCATAAGGTTGAAGGTTCCAGCCATATAACCGGGTGTTCTGAGTCTATAATCTGAGTTGACATTCCAGTGCAGTTCTGAGGGAGTGTCGAAGGTACTGTCGATCGAATGAGACCGTTTGGCACTCTTAAAGAAAAATGGCACCATTCCTTAAAATGCTAAAACCACCAAAGACAGCTTAAATGTATCCTGTGGCTATTTGTAGCATGCTGCTGTGTGTAAAGTGACTGCCTAGAACAATCAAAGTGTTTGTCTGCAACAGTCGCTGCACTTCAAAATTTGTTATGTGTGAAGCTTTGCAGTGTTTTGACATGATGAGACACTGTATTAATGGAAATATTTATCTTCTGATTGGCAAATGACATAGATTACAAACCCAGTGGAATTATGTTTGTTTTTAAGAATGGTAGGCATCAAAATAAGCTATTTTAAAATCAAAATGAGTCATTGTTCCACTGGAGAGATTATTGATGAGCCTGTAGACTATATGTGAGGATGCTCAGGTTACATACAGAGGTATTTAGACCTAATGACTTGCTTGCAGGACGGAAGGGTGCAGATACAGACTGCAGTGATGTCTTGTCTTCATCAGAATGAAACTTTGCTATGCAGCTGATGTACGAGAAATCCATTTTGAGTTTCCTCCCCTTTCCTGTTCTGTCCTTCTTCCCCCTCCCACCAAATTTCTTACTGGTTGTGGATTGAGGGGAGGGGTTGTATCACAGTTGTTCCCTAATGTACTGTATAGGAATCTTGTCTGAACTGTTTCTCATGAACTAGTTTTACTCTCAATTTCATAAATATCATCCCATTCTTGTGCTTATGCCTCTGCATTTGTTAATAACCAGCCTTTGCATTGCATAATTTAAGTACCATCCTTGGCTCAGTGGTAGCACTCTCGCCTTTGCGTCAGAAGGTCTTGGGACCAAGCCCCACTCCAGAGACTTGAACACATCAGCTAGGCTGACACTCCAGTGCAGCATTGTTGGAGGTGCTGTCTTTTGGATGAGACGTTAAACTGAGCCCGTCTGCCCTCTCAGGTAAAGGTCCCATGGCACTTTTCAAAGAAGAGCAGGAGTGTTCTCCCTGTGTTTGGGCCAATATTTATCCCTTAACCACTATCAATTTAAAAAAAAAACAGATTATTGATCATTGTGCAAATTGGCTGCCGTGTTTTCTTACAAGTGACTACATTTCAAAAATACTTAATTGGTTGTAATGGACTTTGGGATGTTCTGAGGTCATGAAAGACGCTATATAAATGCAAACTCTTTCTTTATAATTTTACCATAACATTCTCTGAAGTTGTAAAAAAAAATTGAGCTTGCTCCCAGTGGGTGGAATTGGGGTTGTGGAAAACTAAAATTAGTACTTGCACAAGGGAGTGAGAATGTGTGGAACACAACTGTCCAGGAAAGCAATAGAGGCAGTTAGTCTGGGGAAAAAAACTAAGGGAGAGTAGGATACATATTTCAGGAAGTGGGCTATTGAGGGGCATTAGTTTTTGGGAGTGGCCAAGTGGAGTGCAGAGTTTTTTCTGGTTCTCTCCTTTCCTAAAGTCCATAATGGATACAGATTGGCAAACTTTGCAAATTTCTGAAGTGGTGATCTACAATTGATTACATTATCAGTTCTTCAGTATGGGCTTGCTGATAGCCCAGTAAGTTTATTCCTTCGCTCAGCTGAGTTATAAAGACCAAAATAGCTTCAGTTCAAATTCTGCTCTATGCTAATTTAACTGATCTCAATCTGGGTGTTGATAGGGGAGTTACAATTTGCTTTGGTGTCCCAAGATTAAAGACGGGAAAATCAAAATGGTTTCCTGCTTCTGATCAATAGGCTGGTAGGGACAGGATCTAGCTTGGCTTTAATGCTACCTATGATCAAATAGCCTGCCAATACTGAATATAATGACAAATGAATGCCCACATAGGCAAGGTACCGAAGGGAAACCAGTGCCTATGGAACTGTACCTCAGCAAGCAATCAACACCTTTTTAGGAGAGGAGAAAATTGATGGGAAAAAGAGCTTTGGTGTTCATGTCATCATATATCATTGTCACACCATAAATCAACAAAAACTTACCTAAAAAGGAATAAAACTGATGTAATGAGAGCCACATATATATCATGAAAAATGCTTGGAGTGATTTTCAAGGAACTAACCTTCTTTCAAGGTTTGTTCTTGTAATTTAAGATGCCTAAACTCCTCAGTCAAATCAGTTCTGGGTATCTATTAGGCAAATTGTATCTCAAGTTACAGCAGCCTCTCTTATATAATCCATATTTATAAATCATTTGGTCAGAAGCACCTCAGTAAGTGAAGAAGTTTCTGAAATGCATGCTCTCAAACAGGGTATATTCCATTTCCATTCCAATTCTCCTTACTGTTCTCTGAGGCAACTTTCTATTAAAAGTTCTGATGACATTTGAAGCTACTTTGTACTCAAAATGCCTTTGCCGGAATGCCTTGCATCCTTGATTCCAGACACCTTCTTGAACTCTGCCAATTTCATTTTGTAGTCAGGCATGAAATGTAACTCAAGATGGGAACTATCACAAATTTTCCTCCCTCTATTAGGTAGGCAGGTCACCTCAAGTCAAAGGTTGGAGTAGGTAACTTGGGATTTTAACCCAGGTTTGGTCCACTTTGCAGACTACTAAGCATGTGACCAGACTGATTAAAATTCCATATTTTGGTTTATTGTTATGGTAAGAAACATTTTTCAAGCTGTACCGCTGATTACTTGCCGTAACGCATTATATTCTTCTAGATTTCATTTTAAAAAAAATAAATGTTTAAATCTTTTTAAACATGTTTGTAACCATTTTCCTTAGAGGTAAAAGTATCACTTCTAGTAAGGTCTTGATATCAAGTTCTCTTTTTCTCACCTTTGTTTCGCTAGCTTTCAAAGACTGCTCATGATCTGAGTAAAATGGCAGCTATTTACCTGGTGGATGTTGACAGTGTGCCTATATATACTCGCTACTTTGACATCAGCTACATTCCTTCCACAGTTTTTTTCTTCAATGGCCAACACATGAAAGTGGATTATGGGTACGATATTTTGCCACAATTAAAATGTGACGGTGCAATACAACTGCATCTGTAGTATGTGTGTAAGGTTTCAGTAAATACTACTGATCCTTGTGTTATTCCTTGTGTTCGGTATCTTGTTTAATATGGAATGGAAGGAGTAGCTCATTTAAAGAGAGCTTTTTTTTATTTTCTTTTGTATCTGTTGGGGGTAGCAATTGATTGAAACCAGTCAAAAAATAGCATAGTTTTTTCAACTGAAAAAAACTGCTTAAAATCTCTTTTTTAATTGTCAGCTTCTCCTCCTCTATCCATAATTGTGGTGAAGCTCACATTTTACCTTTTTATCGGTTAAATCACACCACAAGTGATCAGTTATCCTTGCGCTCAATTCGCCACAATACTTCTGCAGTAGTTTCACCACCCCCTCATGTTCACCTTTGATGCCCTTGTCCCCAGCAAAACCTTTACTCTCTCCCATCCCTGTCAATCCCCCTGGTATGGCCCCCACCTTCGTTCTCTCAAATCCATGGGGTGCAGACATCAGTGTATCTAGCACACAGCTGGTTTAGCTGTCCATCACCAGATCTGGCTGTATCACATCAAGAGCTATTGAACCGTATCCTCCATTGCCAGAACCGCAGACTACTCCAGGATCATCCTGGAGAGCATAGACAATTCCTGCCTTTTTTTCTCCACTGCTCACTGTTCCTTAAACCCATCTCCCTGTCCCTTCTACCCTCACCTCCAAACAACTCCTGAGGAACTCATGTACTTCTTTATCACCAAGACTGAGACCATCTGTTGCCTCAGATGCTTCCTCCCCTTCGCCTTGCCCACCAAGTCAAACCTCCCCCTGCCCTTGCCCTTTACCCATGTTTTTCTCCAGTTTCTTTCCTATCTTCCCCCATCCCTCTCTAAGCTCATCTTGTCCATGAGACCCACCTCCTGCTCCCTTGACCCCAGTCCCACTACACTGCTGAGCACTCAACTTTCTTCTTGGACCCATACTACTTCATTGACATTGTAAACGGATCCCTCTCCTGAGGTACTGTCCCTCAAATCTAGTGTCATCACCCTCTTCTCAAAAAAAACTTGAGCCCTCTATCCTTGCAAACTACCGCCCCATCTCCAATTTTCCTTTCTTCTCCAAAGTTCTTGAATGTGTTGTCGTCTCATAAATCCGTGCCCATCTTTCCTATAACTTGATGTTGTACAAATCTCTCCAATCAGGTTTCCATTCCAGCCCTAATCAGTCAAAATGACATCTTCTCTGATTGTGACCATGGTGCATTATTCCTCCTCAACTACTCTGCAGCAGTTGACACAGTCAAACACTCCATTCTCCTCCAACGCCTTTCCTCCATTGTCCAGCTGAGTTGGATTGCCTCCACTCTTACCTTTCCGGTCATAGCCAGATCATCTACAGCAATGGCATTTCTCCCACACTGTTACCTCTGGATCCCCCAGGGATCTGTCCTTGGCCACCTCCTCTTCTTTATCCACATGCTGCCCCTTGGAGGCATGATCAACTTCCACGTGTGTGCTGATGACACTCAGATCCACTTCTCCACCACCTCTCCCAACCCCTGCTCTGCCTCTGTGTTGTCAGACTGCTTGTCTGATATCCAGTCTTGATGAGCCACAGTTTCTTCCAGTGAACATTGGGAAGTCTGAAGCCATCGTCTTTGGCCCCCACCAGAAGCTCTGTACCCTTGCCATTGATTCTATCCCTCTCTCTGTCCGTTGTCTCAAGCTGAACCAGACTCTTTGCAGTCTTGGTGTCCATTTGACCCGAGCTGAGCTACTCATCCCATATCCTCTCCATCACAAAGACTGCCTACATCCACCTCTGTAACATTGTCTGCCTCCGCCCCTCCCTTAGCCTATCTGCTGCTCAAACCCTCATCCAGTCCAGACTGTTATAGTACTCTCTTCAGCTCATCCAAAACTCTGCTGCCCATATCCTAACCTACACCCTGCTCACCCATCAACTCATTCTTGCTAACCTACAGTACTATCAATGCCTCAAATTTAAATTTCTCAGCCTTGTGTTTAAAACCCTTTTATGAGCTTTCCACTCATCTCTGAATCCCCCTCCACCCCAAATTTCCATTCCTCTGATTCTGGCCTTAATGCACACCCACCCCCCCCCCCCACCTTTGACCCACCATTGGCGACTGTGCCTTCTGCCATCTAGGAATTCTCTCCCTAAACCCCTCTGCCTTTACACCTGCCTCTCCTCCTTTTAAGGCCCTCCTTAAAACTCACCTCTTTGGACAAACTATTGGTCATCTCTCCTAATAATCCTTCTTTGTCTTTGTCCATTTTTGCCTGATTACGCCTCTGTGAAGTGCCTTGGGACATTTATCTACGATAAAGACGGTGTATATAAATGCAAGTTGTTGTCCTCTATTGGATTTCTTGATAGTAAAATTGTGAACACTGTGGCAAAATTAAGTATTTGCTTTCTCTTTTTTAGGTCTCCAGATCATACGAAGTTTGTTGGGTGTTTCAAAACAAAACAGGACTTCATAGATTTAATTGAAGTAATATTCCGGGGAGCGATGCGTGGAAAGCTAATAGTACACAGCCCTATTGATCCGAGGAATATCCCAAAATATGATCTCCTCTATCATGGCATCTAAATGTACTGGCTGGCTGTTGTGTTTTACAATGATCCCATGGAAATACTTAAAACCAGATGCAATTTCTAGTCATCAAAATGTTCTGCATTTGTTGAATAGTTTGGGGATTTTGATTGAATATTTACAAAGTCCACACTGTTAATAGACAAGAAACTTCTTGGAAGAGATTTGCAAGAATCATGATGAAAGGACTCAATTTGCAGAGAGTTTCTGCTCCTGCATTGCTAAGAATTTCACTATCCTGGAACTCCAAATCTCAGCTTATTGGCAAGTCTGTCGTAACAAACTTGCCTCAAATATTAGCTTTGGATAAATAATTCATATGGACTGACAATTGATGTTTACCTAATTGAAACTTGATGGGAATTTTCTTGTCTGCTGGAGTTCTTCCTGGCTCTGTTGTCCCTATTTTTACACAACTGTGCTACAGTCTAAAATGTTAGCCCTACACATAAAACAGGTCTTGGAAAGGAAGAAATATTTATTAAAAAGTTAGGGGGAAAGAATTGCACTACCACACACCATCCCCTAACCAAGAGGGTAGGCAGCTAACCTGTTCCTAGGCCCCTGCTTGTTTGAGCTGATCATCGGATGATGTGGGAAAGCTATGCAAATTGATTTTTTTTACCTCTTAATATTTTCCTTAAATGTGGGAGTATTCACTTCCTGTATGGGAATTTGTGGGTTTGAATCCACCTCCTACCACTTCAGGCATAGCTCAAGCATATTGATATGATGTGCCATCAGGCTCCCTTGCTGAATGTGGATTGCTCCCCTCAACCCTATTTTTCTGTCCTGAAGGAGATGGCTCACACTGCTCTATGGTGCAAGTAGCTTTGTGAAACCTTGAGAACATGGCCAGTCTTCAAGTGTGAACCTATTGTTTCGGGGTTATTTAATCATGGGAAGCATCACATTCTAGCCTGATCTTGTCCTCACATGCCTCTCTCTTACGTAACACACGTGCACATTTTCCAGTACAGTTAACTGCATATGAATCATTAACAGAAACTCAGTGCTTTCTTTATGCTGGACAGTAGGGCTATGTGTAAAACCCCTCACTACTGTGCTGACTGATACCACTTAACTCAGTGTCGACCCGAGACTTCCTGTTAGTCAGGAATGCAACAATAGCAACACAATGCTCCTTGTAGCTGTGCATTTGATAAAAATCCATTCTATATAACTATGGTTATGTTGTGTTCCTCAATTTTGAAGACAAAGCAAAATACTCCAGATGCTGGCAATCTGAAACAAAAACAGAAAATGTTAGAGACACTTAGCAGGTCACGCAGCATCTGATGAGAAAACACAAGTCAGTTGGCATTTCAAGAAACAAACCATTCTTTGGAATGAAAGATATTAGAAATAAACAGCATTTAAGAAGGAATAGGACAGTGGAAAGGGAGAACGGAGGGGAAAAATATACACACACTCTCATAGACACACTCACACAATGACCACACACACACAGGAAAAGACATAGAATGACCTGTAAAGTGCTACGGTGGGGATCAAGAAATAGTTAAAGTGCAGAAGTGATATGGACATCAGGCATAATGAGAGAAATCAAAGAAATAAAAGACATATACATGTCACTGAGAGTGCGAGAAGAGCTAAAGATAATAGGTAAGTGGAAAGAAGCATGAAAAACTGTCAAAGTGGAGCAGGCTCCAGCAGCCCAGTAGAAGAATAAAGGTCAACATCAAGTGTGCAAACGACCCCACCAGCACAGTATTCCCACCCCAGTACCAACCGTCTCAACTTTCCCATCCTCAGAAACACCAGTGCACCCATCCTACATTGCCAGTACCTACTGCCAGAGAGAACATTGGAGCTATATTTAAGATGTTAAAAGTAAAATTGAGGCCAGGGTGCTGTAAAGTGCCTAGTAGCAAGATGAGGTGCTGATCCTGGACGTTACGTTGAGCTTCATTGAAATAGCATAGGTAGAGTGGGATTAGGCGGAGAATTTAAGTGACAAGCGACAAAGCTCAGGGTCGCACTTGCGAACAGAATGGATATGTTCAGCAAAGCGATCACCTATCTACATTGCAGTGACCAAATACTATGCAATGAACAGTTACATGGATTAAATTGAATAAATTTTGTGACTGATTCATGTAAAGAGACAAATCCTATTGAGGATTTTCAATGTAAAAGGCCCATTAATAAAGACTGGTTATATAGCTCGCTTGGACATGGAAGTATTTACATTGGTACAGGTTTGAAGCAGCTTATGAAAACCTCTCCACGTTGGGTCTTACAGATGAAAAATTGCACTCAAATGATTTATCCTGCAGGTCAATATTGCAGGAGAGTGGGGAATATTACTCTTGGATGCTGACCTTGGCTCTGAAATATATGACAAAGGCTTTGTAAGGTTAGGGCAGCATTTCAGCAATGGAATCAGTTCAGGATCATGATGGTTGCTGATGCCAGCTGGCCAGATGTTGACCCACCAACTAGGTCCTCTGAAGGTTTTTGTCCTTTTGAGAAACCGAACATGGTGTAATTCAGTAACCTGTTATTGAACATGCACCAAACTTGTCAACCACTGCAATTGTTGGGAATGAGTCCATTGCTTTCTCTATTTGTGTCCAAAATTATGTTGGATATAGTAAGATGTATTGCAGAAGAGCTTTCAGAGGGTCAATCATCCTCTGGAGATTAAGTACTTCAAGGGATAATCAGAATTCTACCTGGATAATCACTTTTCTCCTCTAAATGATCAGGTCTTTCTATAAAAGGTGCTCAATTTTACCTTCCAACACAGTGATGCTTAGTCTTCCTGGGGGTTCCATCAAATGATCATTTGTGTAGATGTCAGATTTGTGTGTATTTGCCTCCATAATCTACAATGTCTTGGTTAGTGGCTGGCGAAGTATTTTACTTCATCCTTGAATTTTAATGAGTCAAAATCAGCTAGTTTGTAGAAGCTCCATATTGATGGGAAGAGGAACAATGGATTTCCTACCTTGTCTGTTCCAGGTAGCAGTTTTAGTAAGTGATTTTCTTGTGCCTACAAACACAAGAATAGCACTTAAAATCAAAAACTCAAACAGTAATATTGTAAAGAGCTTTGATGTTCCAACATGTCAAACCTACTATGGAAGGGTTGAACAACTAAGTGCTTCCAATGGGGGTTGGTGAAGGATTCAAACACTTGCACTCACAAGTTATTTTATATGTATGTAACTTCTTAAACATTGCACCACCTGTCTTGAAGAAATAGTTAAGTATTAGTGCAGTTACAATATGTGTTTAATTGAATATCATTTTTGAATGCCAGTACATATCTTTCAGTTCTAAATTGAATAGGTACAATCCTTTTTTTCTCCCTCCAATTTTCTTCACCAAGGTGCTGCGTTATGCTTGGGTACAGTTCTGTAACCACAGCAGCCCTCCAGTACTTCATTCAAATGACCATTCCTCATGTGTAAACTTAATGACTATTGCCAGACAATGATAACTTTCATTACATAGTGCCTTTAACGTAGGAAAAAGTCCCAAGGCAGTTCACAGTAGTGTAATCAGACAAAAATTGACACCGAGCCCAAGAAGATATTAGGATGGGTGACTAAAAGCTTCATCAAAGAGGTAGGTTTTAAGGAGCATCTTAAAAGGAGCAGAGAGAGGCAGAGAGGTTTTGGGAGGGAATTCCAGACCTTAGGATCTAGACAGCTGAAGGCACGATTGGCAATTTTATTTTATTATTAGGCTATTTTATTAGCCCAGCATATCCATCCAATTTCAGATCGTAAGAATTTTTTTATAGGAATTTTTAGCTACGCCTGTGTTGTAATTACTTTAAAATGGCTTTTATGATTTCATTCTGGCAGAGATTTTCTGCTGTCTTTATTAGGGAAAGTGGAGAATCATCAATCATCGGGAAGTCATACAAGCCAAGCCTCTCACCCATTGTGATAGTTTTGCTTTGAACTGACGGCCAATGAATTGCTTCAGTCTGGATTCCGAGAAGGTGCACTTGTGCTTTTACAATCTATTGATCGTTTTGTTTAATTGTGAAATTACTTTAAAAAAAATCTTCCCTTGTACCAGCTTGAATATCAAAGGAAAGCGAGATATATAACCTAGTAGCCTTTGTTCCTGTCTTTTCCCACTACGCCATTCCTCTGTATGGGCCAAGAGGTAGCAGTGCACTCTGATGTTTCCATCTCACCTAAACCTTATGGCCACAGAAGAAAATGGCTAAGATTTTGGAGGTTTTATTGTTTTTAAGCAGATGGAGTAAAATTAAAATGAAATCTTTTTTTTTTGCTTCTGTTTAATCTTACTTAACATGAATTGGTAGTCTTAGTCAGAACCAAAAGTCTGTCCATGTGCTTTTATCCCCTTCAGTCAGAAATCAGGTCTATGTTGGTATCCCATCCTATTTCCAGTACATGCACCAATGGCAAAGGGGTTCATTGTTCATCTGGAGGCCTACCATCTTAGGTTATTTACACACAACAGTTTCAGTTCATAGCATTTGCTGGCCTGTGGAAGCTGCTTTTGTGTTGAACACAAATTAAAAAGTGTTGCAGGAAAGACAAATCATAACGCTCTTTTCATCTGATTTCCACCAACTGGAATTGATGTATAGCTTTCAGGTGTGCGATTTTCCCCTCTAATCGAGTAGCTGTGAGGATAATTTAAGTATTACTCCTGCTACTCCATCAATCATCTATCTCGGCCCACAGTAACTGACCCTGGAACAGTCTATATTGTTCAGTTACATGCTGCCTTTACTGACTGCACTAACAGAAACCTCAGTGGTAATTCTTTGTTGTTAGTGAGCCTGGACATGAGGAGGAAGCAGGCTATTTTTAAAAATTATTTATTCTTGGGATGTGGGCATTGCTGACAAGGCAGGGATTTATTGTCTATCCATAGGCTCCCTTGAGAAGGTGCTGGTGGGGCTTCTTAAACTGCTGCTGTCAGTGTGAAGGTGCTTCCACAATGCTGTTAGATAGACAGTACCAGGATTTTTTTTAATGACACAATCAGAGCTTTTTTCTATCTTTTTTTAATTTTTATTTTTAGGCCCCCCTTTTATAAGAAAGGGGGGGGGGGTTTAGGGTGTGTTTACGTGCAAAAAATCCCAAAAAAACAAAACAAGTGTCAAATTAAAATTTTATTATTTTTGTCCAGGATGCACACCAGCCCCTGCGGTGCCCACCGGTTGCGGAAAGCCTCAAGCGTTCTGGCAGACACCGCATGCTCCATCTCCAGGGCCGCCCGGGCACGGAGAATTCCGCGGAAGAGAGGCAGACAGTCCGAGCGACCGCCCCCACGGGCCACGACCAACCTGGACCTGTGGATAGCCACCTTGGACAGGCCCAGGAGCAGGCCCACGAGGACGTCCACTGATCTGCCCGCCCCCCTCCTCACCGGGTGGCCAAAGATCAGGAATGTGGGACTGAGGTGCAGCCGGAACTTGAGGAGCAGCCCCCCCAAATAATCAAACAGGGGCTGCAGCCTCCTGCACCCAGTGAACAAAAGAAACATGGACTCGTCCAGGCCGCAGAAATTGCAGGCAGCCTGGGAGTCCGTGAAGTGGCGTAACCGCCTATTTGTCGCGACTGCTCTGTGCAACACTCTCCACCCCAGATCCCCAATGGCACACGGGAGGATTCCCTAGTAAAGAGCCCTCCACTGGGGGCCTCCGCCGGACAGCAGGATGGTACGCCAGGGCGTGTCCGGGCAAGAGACAAGGGCGAGGAAGTGGAGAGTGTGCAGGAGCAGCCAAAATACCAGGATTTTAACCCAATGACACTGAAGAAATGACAATATATGTCCAGGTTGGGATGGTGTGTGATTTGGAGGGGAACTCAGGTGATTGTGTTCCCATGCACCTGCTGCCCTTGTCCTTCTATGTGGTGGAGGTTGTAGGTTTGGGAGGTGCTGCAGTGCACCCTATAGCTGGTACACACTGCAGCCACGGTGCACTAGTGGTGGAGTGGAACAACACCACCTAGCCTTCAACCAATATCCATTTTCCACAAGCAGGCACTGGTTACCAATCAAGCACAAGAACCCTGGTTGATATTTCCCTTTCCTAAACCAGAGATTGAGGTCAATATTCCTTAATGCTACTCCAGCTCAGAGGGAGCTCCTGGTCTTTTATGGTTTAGTATCCTATCATATAGTACACTCACCCATTAAGCCACTGCTCATACTCATTTTGTAGCCTTTAAAGCAAAACACAGACTAAGGAACTTCTTATTCCACTCACTCAAACTATTTTAGTTTTGAAAAAAAAACAGCATAAAGACAATGAATGCAATATAGATAACTCCATGTTTAAGTAGGTTGCCAGGTTTGCCAATTTTTAAATCATTTCCAGTTATACACTCTGCACTTCCTTTTAAAAAATGATTTGGCTCTAACATACTATGCCATCAACATATGCTAAAATGAGAAAAAAAAAATGGAGGTTATTTATAGGAATAAATGTTGTACAACTTTAAGTGAAAACACCTGTGTGGCAGGTATCAGCTAACTCAGTACAAACTAGGTAGCTTCTGGTCTTTGGTGGTGGTCATTTTGTCACCATTAATCAAAACACAGACAAGGTTACTGGTTTTGGGACATAAAACTAGCTGTATTCATGGAGAAGTGTAATAAGAGTGAGACATGACAAGATTTTAGACACAAGTGGAAATGACACTATAATCCTAGTGTGAAAAGTGAGGTTGAAACAGGACTTGATCTGAAAAATATTTAATTCATCTAATCCATACCCAATAAACTGGAGTCAATGTTTTGGCTGTTCTGGGATTTAGTGGTTATGCCTCAGTTTTGATGTGAGGGATACATAAGATTGTTTCTTTCCATTCACTGATTTTAAAAAGGGGGAAATGTTTTTACTTCAGAAATATAGAACCTTCAGATGTAGAAGCAGTTTAGAATACTGTTGAAAGAAAAACTAAATTAAATGTAAATCACTTTCTAGGAAGCTGTAAATTTTGAGAGTGAAGGGCTGAGCATACCTCTTGAGAAAACCCAATTGTTGCACATTTGGCAGTACAATGCAAGTGTACAGCCTTAAACATATTCAATACCTTTCCCACTAACCAGGATATTACACATGGCTACAGGCCACAAATAGCATCCATATGCAAAATCTGAGAGACTAGGAGGCACACAAGAAAAACATTTCTCCTTTAATAACTAAACAATGACACCTTTCACCACAAGGTAAAATCCCAGTAGTTTAAGAATGGAATTTAGACTGGGGCCCAAATGTTCAAGACATTGGGTAACCGTTGCAAAGTGTTTTAACAAAAAGCAAAAAAATACTGCAGAAGCTGGAAATCAAACAAAAACACCGGAGGCAACTTCTGTGGAGAGACCATTAGTCCACGTTTCAGGTGTGGAACACTCTTAGTTTTTTTTTGTTTCATTACGAAGTATTGTTGCTTTACTGAATTCACTTAAACAATTCAGCAAGCAACACTACATCCTCATTTTTTTGCTCTCAGTAGCTTTTCTTACTTAAACTTCTTGTAACAATTGGCGATCGAGTGAACTGATTAGTTTTCGGCACATTTGAAACTTTCTTCAAGTACTTGAAAATGGAGTGAAAGCAAGTTGTAGGAGCCAAATTATGGTTTTCAGTGCCTGCAGAAACTTGCGCACAGTCCATCTTCATTGAGGCAACAGGCTTGTCTAGAGGTTTGGGGCTCAATAACCAGTTACGGCAATTTTTTTCAATCCAATTCCGACCTGTTTGTCCAACGTTTTGATGGTCTGCATCATGAGCAGAGTTTATGAAGGCTACAGCAGACACTTTAGTCATTACTTCGCTACGTTCATTTAGTAGGTTCACAAATGCCAACCCACCATAGCCATGGGCCAAGAAGGCTACACTTATAGCAGCAGACTTAGATATAAAGTGGTCCCAAATGTAGATGGTGTGCTGTTCAGCACTTTCAACACCCCTTTTTGGTATTTGTTCAAGCACTTCAAGTTTTAGATTATATTCTTTTTGATCAGAATCACATTGTTTTTTCTCTTCTGCGTCTGAGTCATCTTTTTGCTTAATAGCCATAAAGTTGTCATTGGGGTTTAATACTATCACTCCATAGTGCTCCTTTAGCGCTTTTTTAATAAACGGGATTTGAGTGCCAGTGTCCAGGCAATCATGCACAATCAATTGATGGGACCATGAACCAGCCCGCATGACTCCACGATCTTGAAGCAGAACAAGTAACTTGGAAGGATTGGTCACGGCACCTTCACTCATGAAGCAGAAACTCTTGGGGTCATTTTCTGTGGCATCTACGGGAATATAGACTCGTTTCAGTAGACACTCTGTTTCTAAGAGCTCGTATACATACTCGGCGAGAACTGTTCCAAAGGCGTAGTACCACTGGTGGTTCAAGTTGGTTGCATTACTATATTGTTTGAAAACAAATGGTTGGTTAGTTTCAGTGTGCCTCAGTTGTCCTTTTTCATTGAAAAAGTATTTGAGTTCTTTCAGTCTCTTTGCATTTTCTAGTTGTTTAGGAATCACTGGTTCTTCCATTTTCTTAAAAGAAAAGAACAACCCGCTATTCTGCATTAGACCTTAATTCAGTAGTCTAAACGAATAACATTATGCCGTTAAAAAATTTCGGTACTACTGAGCTATTATATAGATAGTGAAACCTACCCAAATTAAAGCTTAAGCATTTTTGTTGTTTATAAAACTTTACATACCCATCCCTTTATCATACCCATTCCTTTATTACCTACGCTAATATAATTGGTTTAAACAATGTTGTTTAATTAATTATATTAATGGTGGTTCTAAAGTTCTTAGTAACGACTATGTAAAAATAAGGCCAAATTGAGATAATTGACCATTTAAAATGTTTATATGTTGTTTACATGATTGTCATGATCAACTTATTCCTCCTTTGCAAAGAGTACCAAACTCTGGGATTCTATTGCCATTCATTCAATTCTTCAGGAGCAAATTAAATTCAAAGTTCTCAAGGATATTTTGGCCCATCAATCACTTGCTAATCTCTGGGTTTTGGTGCATGCTAATTAGACTTCGTTATTTGAATGAATACAGCTGTACTTAATCAAATGCAGTTAATCTACACTTTGTATTAAGGACCAGCAACAATAGAATTTGTAAAAGACCTTGGTACAAATAATTGGTCCCCCCTCCATGTATTGTGACTTATTTACTACCTGAAAAAATGTTTTATATTGTCAAGAAGAACCAGCAAGTTTAATGCTTCTAATTTGGTGGGTAAAAAAAAAAGTCCATCATAGCTATTAAAAATGCTTAGCTTAGCCTGACAGGTGTGTATGGCAATGGATTTATCAGTGCTACCATTGTTCTTCTAGGAGAATAAGATCTCCCTTATTAGTACATGGCCTATGGGATGGTTGGCACCCATGTAGTCCACCTGCCTTTCTTCTGCCACACTTCCTGGGCCTTTGTCAGATTTTCTATGCTTTCCTCCTCTGGACCCACATTTTACATAGAATTTGCAGCACAGAAACAGGCCATTCAGCTAACTAGCCTTTGCTGGGGTTCATACTCTATACAAGCCTCTTCATCTAACCCTATCAGCATATCCTTCTATTCCTTTCCCCCCCCCCCCCGTGCTTAAATGTATCTATGCTATTTGCCTCAACTACTTGTCTCATTATCACCTCATTTTGCCTTGCACCATGATCAATTTTGTTATTTAATCACTCCTGCCCCATCACAGACCTCTTCCAGCCCCCTTTCCCTGGCCTTGCTTAAGAGCTATTCATCTTTCATATTCTAGTTCTGATGAAAGGTCATCTGTTTTTCTCTCTCCATATATGCTGCCTGACCTGCTGATTGTTTCCAGCATTTTCTGTTTTTACTAAGATTTTGTACTAAGTCGGTGTAATACTGCAATATCTTGCTGTATTTTCAGTTTATCTGTAATTATGTTTCTTGTAATTTCAGTCAAATGCCTCTGGGCTGCTGTAAAAACCTCTCAACTTTTTCCACTCTAATTTTCTTCCCCTCCTTCTTGAAGGTACTGACTCTTGTTGAGGTACTCTTCTTGGCTGCTGTCGGCCTTCTGGTATTTTGCTCAAGTGGTCATTCTTCATATGTTGGCAGATGATTTGGCCATGGACACATCACAACCAAACATAATCCTGCCCTTTCCCAGCATGTACATATCTGCACTTCTAGTATGGATTGTTGGATAGTAATCAGGAGTGGGCACCCTAGACAATTTCCCATTTTCTAACCTAAAAGCCTTTGACATGCTATCAAGCAGTGTCGATCATGCCAGTTACTCTTAAAAATGTCTGCCGATCAATTAAAGGGACAAAAGTGTTGGGGTATACATCTTCAAATCCTTGCATGGTCTCTTCCTCCTGCTTTACACCCCCTTCTGCATTTTTTTGGCTGGTTCACTGACCTTCCTTTGCGTCATCCTTCGTGGCAGAGCTTTCAGCCAGTTTGGGCCTACTCTCTGGAATTCAGTCCCTAATACCCCTCTGCCTCTCTTCTTTTCCAACTTTTTAAAAAGCCTTCTTAAAACCCATCTTTTCCATCAACCTTTTGGTGACCTCTCCCGACGTACCCCCGGCTACGACACTTTTTTAAAAAAAAAATGTATAAATTCATGTTATACTTCAATCATTTCAAAACGCCTTTTGCCTTCTCAGTGA
Source organism: Heptranchias perlo (assembly GCF_035084215.1). NCBI lineage: Eukaryota > Metazoa > Chordata > Chondrichthyes > Hexanchiformes > Hexanchidae > Heptranchias > Heptranchias perlo. The sequence continues at coordinate 56,203,918 of NC_090335.1, forward strand.
AGAAAACCTGGTTATTTTATGCTGTGGGGAAATGTTTCTTTAAGAGAGAGAGAGAGCAGCTTCTCTTGGTGCCTAGCCCTTTAAGAGGTTTGTTTTTGCTCCTCCCCTTCCGGTGTGAGGTGGATTCCTTCCTTCCCTTGGAGAGAAAGAGGAGCTAAAAAAAAAGAGAGAGGGGGGCGGAAAGAGCGTAGAGGCGAACCTGCTGCACGGCTCCTGGAATCTTTTCATTTGAAAGAGAAACGAATAGACAAGGCCTTTGTGCCGGTTGTGTTGGGGTGTTCGGCCGGCGGTGGTCGCTGGGGGTGTTGTCGCTGACCGCGGCCTGTGGTGATGTGACCGTTAGAGCTTCCTGCCAGCTGACGGATCGAAAACTGTGAGCAGCGAGCACGGGGCCGCTCTGTTTCCTGTTAACTTCCTAATTGTGCTTTTTTTTTTCCTCCCCAAAAAAAAAGTAATAATTTCCCATTCAGCCACATATCTCTCGGACCAAATCCCTTAAGGTGAGTGCAGATCTGCTGTTTTGTTTTGACCATTATTTTACAGAATTGTAATTTGGTTTCAGGTGTTGTAAGCATGGATGCAACTTAACTTTTTTTTTGTTGATGTTTATTTGCTGCTCGAGATCCGACCGTATGAATATAAATCCTTCACGAGAGCAAAATGTATCTGCGGGATGTTTTCAGTCATAGCAAAAGTATAAAATATAGCCCACCGTTATTATGTGACTCCTAAAACAAACTTAATTTATTTTTGATCTGTCTTGCATTCACTTGGAAATCAGCCAGAGGCACTATCTTGGTGAAAAACGTTTGGTAAGTCTTACCTGGAGAAGAAAGTGAGCAGGAAATACATGATCACAATTATGTGACTTGCTTGGTTTTGTATTATATAAACAAGTCCTGGAAATGGCGATCCCTTGATGATGATGATGGTGTTGCTTGTTTCAGAATTTCACAGACTTATAACAAATGGAAATGACTGGCATCTAGCAGCACTTTGACCTGGAAATTCACTTGCTGCAGCACCATCTTGCAGATCTCCTGTGGCGCTGTTCAGGGTAAGTCAGAGTATATGTTATTTTATAATAGGGCTGTCCTGAACAAAGTGGAATAGGTGAAATGCTACAGGAATTAAGAGTGATGGGTACAAGTAGTGCAAAGTACATGGCCAGTTGTTTACACATGAATATTTAGGATGGGATTGGAAAGATTCGGTATTGATTTAAAGGAAGGGTGAGCAGAAATTTTTTAAAAATCAAATATGCTTTTACATTGTGCAATCTTGTGTGTTATTCAATTCACATATCTAAAGGGCTACTACCAGTGATGGAACTGTAATTGTCAGTACTTCTAATATTACAGCTCAAAATGTTACGCCAGATGCAGCTCACTTTTGGAAGGACAAGATTGATATTTGTACGGAGTGGGGGGGGGGGGGGGGTTGGTGTGTGTGTAATTACCCACCATTATGGTTTGCTAAAATCCCAATGGCAACACTGCAGTTTGTAAAGGGTATTACAAAAAACCCATACAACTGTATTCATTGAATCTTTTGAATATTAGGAAAAGGAATAAAATTGTTCATTAAAATTATTGGTAAGTATTCTATGGACCAGTTCATCTTGTTCATTTTTTTGAATGTATAATTTAATATCAACTTGTTGATCACGTTACCTTTGCCTCCAATAAATACAGTTTTGAAATTAGGGTGAGGAGAATGAAGCATCTTTAGATTCTCTCAAGTTATTTTGTCATATCCATTGTAATAGGAATTGAACCTCAGAGTAATATTTAAAAATAAACTTGATGCTTTTATATAATGCTGGACATTGTGTTTTACACAGATGTTACTTTTCTTCAGGGTGTGATGCAATTCAGAATGCCTACTTCACACTCGGACAGGCTTTATCTGTTTGTGTTAAGCAAATATTATAATAGACATAATCTGTGCCTGACTTTTTGGAGAATCTATTATTATGAAAAAATTGCAGTTAATACTTTTAATACATTTGTGGAGACTGGAGGTGTTGTATTCCATCTCGTATATAGCAAATACACATGTCAATAGTGCATTGTTTCCTGACATCTTGAGCCTCAAATCTCCTATTAATAGTTTGTTTATATATTGCAGAATTGAATGTGCTGGTGCTTTGGAATTCACCCTGTTTACATTGTGGATTTCAGACCACTGGTAGCATTAGGGAAAGGTGTACAGTTGTTGAAAAGATTTATTTCAGCTTTAAGTATCAAAATACGTCCCTGGCCTATGTGAGTGAGCTGAGTGCCCAGTCTGTGTGTAGCTTAAAAAAAGGTGGTCTGCAATTTCCCTTTGTTTGCCATTGGTGGTGCAGAGGAGAAAAGCCACCTCTTATTGTGATGCTTTGGTATCAGAAGTGCTAACGTTATCGCCCTTGTATTACAGTGCTCCCACTGGAGTTGGTGCTGCCTCTGGCACAAGACTATAATTTAAATGCAGCATTCGAGCGTCCAACTTCAACGACCACCTTTGACCCATTAAAAATTCTAATCTCCTTGAGATTTGTATACAAAGACTGTAGGGGCAAGGATGTTTGCCCCTCCCCCGGGCAAGAGGAAGGGATTGTAGGAATGCAGAAGAAGGAACTGACTTTTTAAAAAAAAATTCAAACAAAACTTTAAAAAAATAATTCTCTTAATTTCGCCCCCGCCCCACTTTTGGGTCCCTCGGCACCACATGTCATCTTCCAGGCCAATCCTACTCTTATCTAAATACTGGTAGTTGCATAAGAGAGCCCAGATGATTTGTTCTGTAGGGCTTTTCCCCTCTTTACACTCCCAGGAGGATAACACCTCTGGTGAGATTAGGGAGGTGTATGTGCATCATGGGCATGAAGGAAGAAAAAAAATCCAAACATTACAAATGCTTTAATGCTGCAGTGAAACAATAGCCATCCATGATGGTATAAATTGCTCACTTAATTGAATTTTGAAGATGTTTTTTCAAATCATTGCAGCATCAGCAGACCGTGTCTTCCCCAATACAATTACTGACATTTTTTTGTTCTCTATTCAACATTGTCTGCATTGTGAATGAGATTCAGATGTATTTTTTGGATAATTGTATTTATAATTTTGAATGCAGTGATTAATGCTTCTGATCAGATTTTTCTACATAAGGCATTAGCATAGTATCACCTGAGCTCAACACCCTTACTGTGCATTTACCCTATAGTTTTTATTTGCAGAAGAGTTTTGGGTTGCTCTGTCAATAATTTGGCAATGTTTTTTTTGTCTTAGATTTTGCAAATTCAGAAGTAGACAGTTGTATATTTTTGTTCTGTTTGATTTGAACTGGAGATCAAAATTATTTATTGCACAAATACTGGCCAGTTAAAGAAGGCAGAAAGAAGCACTTTTTGTACAAAGTACATTGCACTCCCCCTCTTTTTAAATATGCTCATTGGGAAATTCTCACTTTTGTATAGTTCTTGTGGTTTCATGAAGAACTACCATTTTGTGTTTCTGCACCCTCTAAAGCCATTCCAGTGACCTGGATTATAGAGCAGCATGCCTCCCAGAGTGGCTCTGTTGGTTTGACCAGACCTGTGTTTTGCACTGGCTTGAAGACCATTTTAGATCTGCCTGAGCTGGGAAAAATTGCTACTGACAATCCATGCATTTGTTTCAGTTTATATTTATTTGCTCTCAATCCTTTTCTCCTCAAGGTGGTAACTAATACTGGGATGTAGTTCCACAGGTGATTGTGTCCCACTAATATCTCTTCCCCACCCCCCCCCCCCCGCCCCCAAATTGTCCATTCTTATGTCACTGCATATTTTGTTGGTGAACTATTCACCCATAAGAGCCATCACAGTCGAGCTGCTCTTGTCCTTAATTGTAGAAGATAGGCGGAAAAGCTGTTAGTTGAAATCCTCAAGACTCCTTGTTATTCCTTTCACGTTCTGCAAAGCCCATTGATTAAATATTGCAGCTCTGTTTATCTCAAGTGAGGGTTAATTCCAACTTCATACTTAAACAGACCAGTGGACTTGCTGAGGATGCCCTGCTCTGTGCCAGAGTTCACCTTCTATAACATTGCACAGATGTCAGACTATAAGACCAAAACAATAATTAAACCAGATCTCCATGTTTATGTTGCGAATACGAGCTGCAGTAGAATTAGTTTAAATATTTGCAAAATATAGGAGCGATTAAGCAACGCAAACCTCTTGCTTTTGTAACACTGCTCTTTACACAAGTTCAAATATGGAATTAACCATCACTTGTTAAACAAGATTACTGAAGAAAGCATATTAGTCCATGGAAAAAAGATATGTCCCATGTTTTGCATTTCTTTCAAGATACTTTTGAAATCTTCTGTAATGTTTCAGTTGTGTACGACTCAGATTGTGGCCTGAGGGGATGATTTTACTGCACAAACAGATTAGAAATGAGCTCTGCAGAAGTGTGTATTTTAAAAATAGTTCTTAGACTTTTTTGTTGCAATCTCAATCCAGAATAGAGCTCCTTGCTCTTAAACATTTTTCAATTGTTATTTGTTCTGTGTCCTAAATATATTGTAGGAAGTCATACATCAAGCTGTAGAGACTGATTTTACTTTGTTTGGATAAGCCGTCCTAGTGTAAATATGTAAATCCATTAAAACATTTGTCATATATGGCTTTAATGAAATGGTTTAGTGCACAATGTTCATGGAAATTCCCATATAAGGAGGGTTTCCCTCCTTCCTGGTAACTTTCATTAGTGATGTGCAGAGAATCATTTTGTAAATATGCTTTTGGAGAGAAAGAAAAGAGAAGGAAAAACTAATTCAGTACCCTAGGTTCACTTTTTTGTTTGTTTAACTGGTCTGCAAAACTGCGAATGCAGAAAATAGCTTTTAATCTTGCTTAAGCAGCTTGGCAGTTATCAATTGTACAATCTGTACAGGATTGTGTTTTCAGGATAAATTTGCTGTGATGTCTGTCAATGACAATAACTTGCATTTATAGAGCACCATGAACATAGAAAAACGTTCCACGGTGCTTTACAGAGGCATGATCCAAAAAATGGATACTGAGCCAAAGAAAAAATTAGGACAGGTGACTAAAAGCTTTGGCAGAGGTGAGTTTTAAGGAGACCCTTTAAAGTAGGAGATGGAGGTTGAGAGGCAGTGGAGTTTAAGGAGAGAACCCAAGAGTGTGGGGTAGGTGGATGAAGGCATGGCTGCCAGTGGTGGGGTGAAGGTAGTTGGGGGGTGGAATCCCCAAGGCCACAGTTCGAGGAGGTTGTTGGGCTAGAGGAGGTTACAGAGATAGAGGGGTGAGGCAATGAAAGGATCTAAACATGAGGATGAGAATTTTAAATTTGAGGTATTGGGGGACCGGCTCCTAGTGTAGATTAGTGAGGATAGGTGGGTGGTGGGTTAGAATACTGGAAACAGAGTTTTAGTTGAGCTGAAATTTACGGAAGGTGGAGAATGGGAGCTGACGAGGAGAACATTGAAATAATAAGTCTGGATGGGCGTTTCAGGAGCAGATGAGCTGTGTAGGGGCAGAGGTGGGCGATGTTAGAGGTGGAAGTAGATAATCTTGATTATGGAGCAGATAAGGTGACAAGCTCAGCTCAGTCCTAAAGGACGCTATTTAATGATATGTAGGCCACAAAATTGCTGTAATTAGGATTGTTGACTGAGCTGGGAATGAACTGTGTGGGGGATGCATTAACTTATAAAATACAGTGTACATATTACCAAACTTATTTCTTGAAATTTTGAATCTGCTAGGCATTAGGGCCTTGGTTTTGTTTGGTCTTGTACCCATCGATGAGGAAAGTTGCTTTTTTTGAGACTCTCAAGCTCAACAGTATAGAGAGAAGGAGGTTAAGAGGGTACCTCATTGAGGCACATTTTTTTAACATTGATTTAAACAATAATGTAACTAAGAATATTTAAATTAGCAAAAAATACATTTAAAACAGAATAACTTATTCATGGGGTGATAAATGATTGGTATAATCTTCCAGACAAGGTAGTAGAGACAAAAACATTGAGGCATTCAAAATGAAGTGGAAGGGGAAAGCTAAAGTACCAGAGGGACAAGCTTTGTTATGCAGTATGGCTTTTCTTATCCTTGAGTTTTGTGCAATACAGCAGATAAATGAGGAGCTGAAATTAGGTATAGGTTGCTAGGGAGAGAGTTTTTAAAAAGAACAGTGTATAATGCGGCATGAATATTATGTAGGAAAATAAGTATTCCCCTCCCTAACAATTTTTCCATGAACTGGAACTCTCTCTGGTACCCTTTCAACATTTCCATAGGGATTTTTGGTGTCTCTGGTACAGTACCAAATACTAAAGGTCTTCTGGGAATTGAGTATTATTTCAACAATGATCCAGGGAAAATAGTGTATTACATAGAATCTAGTTAGCACAAGATGATATTTTTCTCCTAAAGAGTTAGAAGGGATTTGTATCCTCTTAATAGACATAAATTGAACTTATAAAATGTTCAGCAAGCAACAGCTCATAAAATATTCTGAGTTAATGGCTTAAAATATGATTGGTGTGCTGACTTCGACTTGCATCCTTGTTTCTTATGTGTAGAATTGCTTTGTAATGTTCTTCAACGACTCATTGGATATATTTTCTACAATGCATCACAGTCCATTGTGTTTATAATTTATTGATAATTGAAAATTGTTGATCATTAATGATCCTTTGCTTCATTTTGCATCAACCAGATTGGTGTAGCTAGTTGTTTCTGGACTCTTCTATGTCCCTTCTCAAAGTTCCCTTTTTAATGCAATACTGCATCAGGTACAAAGTGCTTCAAGTTTCACTTTGAGTGGATCTTCACTGACTTGCCATCTGTTCAACTCTGTTTAGAGCTGCTTTTGGAAGCTTCTGTGGTGTAAACTTATTTTGTGTAAAATACACACAGCACAGCTATATAGATCTGTTCATCTATACCCTTTTCCTCACCATTTGTAGATTTTTACTGTTTTAGGTTATATTTCTTTTCACAAAATATACCACTTTGTATTTATCTTTCTTGGACTACATTTGCCAATGCCAGCTCAGTTTTCTAACCTGTCAGTCCTTTTGCATTCTTCTATCTGCCATGCCCCTCCCTCCCAATTTGGAGATAACAGCAAATTTTGATATTAGTTCCAATGCTCATATCCAAATAATTTGTGTATATTGTGAATGAGGTTCCAGCACATCCTTGGGGCAAACTACTAACCACATCTTGCAAATCAAGAAACATCCATTAACCTCTACTGTCTGGCTTCTATCTGGCCTTAGAGAGGGTGCAGAAGAGATTTGCTAGAATGGTCCCAGGGATAAGGGACTTCAGTTATGTAGAGAGACTGGAGAAGCTGGGATTGTTTTCCTTAGAGCAGAGAAGAGTCATAGAGTCATAGAAGTTTACAACATGGAAACAGGCCCTTTGGCCCAACATGTCCATGTTGCTCAGTTTATACCACTAAGCTAGTCCCAATTGCCTGCACTTTGCCCATATCCCTCTATACCCATGTAACTGTCCAAATGCTTTTTAAAAGACAAAATTGTACCCGCCTCTCCTACTGCATCTGGCAGCTCGTTCCAGACACTCGCCACCCTTTGAGTGAAAAAATTGCCCCTCTGGACCCTTTTGTATCTCTCCCCTCTCACCTTAAATCTATGTCCCCTCGTTATAGACTCCCCTACCTTTGGGAAAAGATTTTGACTATCTACCTTATCTATGCTCCTCATTATTTTATAGACTTCTATAAGATCACCCCTTAACCTCCTACTCTCCAAGGAAATAAGTCCCAGTCTATCTAACCTCTCCCTATAAGTCAAACCATCAAGTCCCGGTAGCATCCTCGTAAATCTTTTCTGCACTCTTTCTAGTTTAATAATATCCTTTCTATAATAGGGTGACCAGAACTGTACACAGTATTCCAAGTGTGGCCTTACTAATGTCTTGTACAACTTCAACAAGACATCCCAACTCCTGTATTCAATGTTCTGACCAATGAAACCAAGCTTGCCGAATGCCTTCTTCACCACCCTACCCACCTGTGACTCCACTTTCAAGGAGCTATGAACTTGTACTCCTAGATCTCTTTGTTCTATAACTCTCCCCAACGCCCCACCATTAACGGAGTAGGTCCTGGTCCGATTCGATCTCCCAAAATGCATCACGTCACATTTATCTAAATTAAACTCCATCTGCCATTCATCGGCCCACTGGCCCAATTTATCAAGGGTAAGAGGTGATTTGACAGAGTAAATAAGGAGTAACTTTCCAGTGGCAGAAGGGTCGGTAACCAGAGGACACAGATTTAAGGTGATTGGCAAAAGAACCAGAGGCGGCGACATGAGGAAACATTTTTTTTAAGCAGCAAGTTATGCCTGAAAGGGTGGTGGAAGCAGATTCAATAATAACTTTCAAAAGGGAATTGGATAAATACTTGGGGAGGCGGGAAATTACAGGACTATAGAGAAGGTCCCACTCCCCTGCTCTACCAAAGAGCCAGCGCAGACACGATAGGCCAAATTGCCTCTTTCTGTGCTGTATCATACTATGATGCTATCCTTCACCCAACCCTCTACCTGCTGCCACTTTATCTTTAATGACATGGACCTTAATTTTGTAGCAAGTGTCTAAAGTGGCACTTTATCAAAGACTTCAACAGTCTAAATATACCAGACCCCTGCATTCCCTTTGTCTATACACTCAGTAATTTCTTTAAATAATTGTTAGTCAAACCAATTTGATTAACCCATGATTTTCTAATTGCTTACTGATGTTATCCCTTACTTTGAGGTGCAATGCTGTAATTCTTCTATTAAAACCCTCAATTCACCTTTTGCCACTGTTGATCTATTAGATAGCTAACATTCTCATCAGTTGTTTGTGCATTATAGACTTGGCAAGTGATATTGGGAATATACCTTCTAGAAAATAGCACTAAACTGGTTAAATAAATGAAACTGAATAGAGGCAAAAGAATTTGACAGCCTATGCTTTGAGTGCTAAACAAGAATTCCTTATTCATCTAATGTTTAATTTTATACTAGGAATTCTTTGAGACATGACATTTTAAAGCCTCACTGTAATAAAATAACTGGAGACTATTTATATTTTTTGTGATCTTTTCATTTATAAATACTGAAAACAAAGCTTGCAACCTTTTTGTTTGACTTTCAAACACTTCTGAAAATTCTGTTCTTGTACATAGGGACCCTGCAACTGCCCAAATGGATAGAAGTAGGGGGTCAACTCAACCCACTAGCCAGGATGGACCAGAGGCGTTCAAGGTACTGAGTTCAACTTTATTGTTTGATCTACAATTTAGACTTAACTTTTTTGGCTTGTACTACTATGCTTTCCTGGTGAAAACAATGAATGATTATGGAATGCATTCTTTCTTTATGCTGTTGAGATGTCAGTTGTTTACCATAAATCGGAGGGTGGACCTGCTGTTCATTTTTAGAGGGCTTTGGAGTTAAATCTAAGTTGATATTTGTAACTAACTGAATTTGCTTGCATTATTTCTACAGGGTTATTGTAGCAATAACCAATTGGAAAAACAGGTTGTTTTGGTTGTCCCCATTTTTGTTTTTCCTACTTCAGAAGCACTGGCTAGCACTAATCTGTTTTGTATATTAAAGTGAGTGAATATGCAGACAGTATTACCCTACTAATATCAGTGTTTCCAGACTTTGTTTAACCCCTCCCCAACCTTCAGTAATGCTCTGCATTGATATAACATTATGTCTCCCATATGACTTACCTAGTTGGTTGGCTAAGACTGATAAAACTTTTCCTTGTACAGGGCTGATGAACGTGAGATTTAAATCTTTCATTGGCTGAGGCCTAAGTTATGATACACCAAAATAATCTACTCATTATTATTGCATGCAGTAATTGTGGTTATGTTTGCAAGTCTGTGCGATCAGTGTTGCTTTTGAAGAGTTAGGAAGAACGTGTGAGGTTTTTTTTGTTTTGTAGAATATCGCATGTTTGTATGGCGCATTAGGTTTTAAAAATGTACCTTGGCAGTATGTTGGTTTTCAACGTTCAATGCCATATAGTGGGAATTAATGCAGGTTTGAGTTCTGTTCTGCTAACTTCTCAGCCACATTCAATGGGGAAGTGCTGAGTGGGAGCCGCCGTGTCTCCTAGCAAGGAGGATTGAAAGTTAGTGGGGATGGCCTACCCACATGTTCCTAATGCACCATGGCAGCTGACTTCAATGGTACTGGTGCTCTGAGAGCAGGCTGTATATGAAATACTTCATAAGGACAGAAGGCTTGCAGTGCTGCTGGGTCTGCCGGAAGAGGGGAAGGAAAGAGGAATGTTCGTACAGATCAACAGAATGTGGATAAATAGTAGGAATGGATGGTGTTTTTTTTTTTACTTGATTACCTTTTGGGACCAAAGAGAATTTATGCAGAACATTCACTCAGGAGGTTATATGGATGGGATAAGGCCCATGATTGGATTAATTGTATGTGACTTGTTGGGTTGACTTGTTACTTGCTAGTATCAAATTGTTGAGTGTAGCCTATTATTGCTGGTGATATCCTGTTAATAGTAGAGCTGTTTACACTTCAGAAAACTGATTTTTGTGCTAAAGCTCTTTGTATGGTATATAATGTGCATCTGATAAAGTCATTTCATTTTTTATTTATAAAAAGAAATATACAACTTGCATTTATATAGTGCCTTTAATGTAGAAAAAAGTCCCAAGACGCTTCACAAAGGCGTAAACAGACATAAATGGAGAACATGTTTTGAGCCTTGCCCTTTTTATGGCATATATGATCCAAATTGCGTATTCATCCTTTGCAAATCGAGTTCTATTTTTATGTGCTATATACTCTAGGGGCATTTATTAGTTGTGGTGTTGATGTCTAAATTGCGCCCTTCAGGAGCTGATGCCTTAAATCTATTAAACCTGTCCCAGTGGGATGCATGTAGACAACCATTACTGCTTTGAAGCAGGGAAACTATAGTGAAGAAAAATGTAATTTTTCATTAAATACTTCTGTTAAGTGATTCGCATCCCTTAGGATGCATTATCTAATTCTTTTAATCTTCTGGCACACTAATGCTTTTGTAATTGTAAGAAATAAAGTAGATTAGATCCAATGTACTTGTGATCCAAATTAAACACTCCCATGTTACCATTACCCTACTGAAGTAGCAGAACTTTCAGAAGCATGGAGCCTATTTGAAATTTAACAAAAGGTTCAACACAAACTTTTATTTGATGGAATGCTATCATGATTACAAGGATGTCTAAGCTAGATTGTTCAAAGTGCTGAAACCTCTGGTTCTGGTACTGTGAAAGAGCACACCTTCAGCCCTGATAAGTTCCTCATGATTGTGATGTGCTAAGTTTGGTTTTTCAAACCTTCCTTGGGCCTTCACTGTATTAAAGATCTTGCATAATTGCAAGCTATACCTAGTGGCAGATGATGGACTCTCAGTATATTTCAGAATGTTTGTCTTAATAGGGAAAGGTCATAGAAGCTCCAAAGGTTTACAACGCTACTACCAGTATAAGTGGAGTTAGAGCACACTATGATAACCCTTGTCTATTGTGAGTTCCAGCTATTGCTGCCAGGACTACTTGGAGAAGTCAATCTGGAAAGTTCTTAATCCAAGTCTGAATAGCTCTTTTGCTTTCTCAAGCCTTCTGTGGCTGGTCTCTGAGGCAGCTGACATGTTCCCTTGGTTTAGCAAAGTGTTCCCAGGCATAGGTGATTATGTCACCCCTGAATCGCCTTGTCTTCCCTCTACCACAGATTTGGTACTTCTGTTCATGAATGTTGCAAGTTGAGATAGTCAGCTTTAATATTAATGCTCTGATATCCTCAAAGGAATAAATGCTCCCTTTCCTCAGAAGCAGCATGCTGCCTGATGTTTATTCAGGAGACTTGTTTGGGAGACTGAGTATTTTAGGTTTTAAGCAAATTTGGGATTTTTTTTTTGGAGGTAGTGAATTTGATTATTCTTATCATACAGAGGTATCGTTCATCCTATGCAAGGTGTGCCCAGGAAGTTGAGCCAATGCTGTCTCCCTCTTAGCAATTTGTCTTAAGCAATCTTTTTTAGAAGAACTATATACTATTTTGATTATTATGGAAAAATGCCAAGAACTATATCTTATGCCTCGAGAGAAAAAGCCTAAACATTTCTAAAGGACAAGATCAGGGATTTGGAATCCTGACAATTAATAGGTCCCCGAGATACTTGTGTGGAGCTTGTGTAGTTATGGAAAGAGTTGGATTCCCTCATGACTCGAGATTGAGTAAGCTATTTTTTTCCCTGTTGTTCAGTATTCTGAATATAGAAAGTAAGGGTGAGACTCGGTTGCTTGCTGTGATGTATTCAGCGTTCTGTATTATATTTATATCAATTACGTGGGGATCACTTTCCCACAATTTGAACTTTATTTCATCACTCTTCCATTCTGCCTTTCCTTCTGAACGTATAGTGAGCGTTAGTCGCCTTAGCTTTGCGGAAATTACTTTGGAAACCACTCGCAAATGAGGAGTGGGATGATATTGGTTTGTTTAAATTGACTTATAACCTTCATTTCCTTGTGGGACTCCTATTAAGAAATGTCCTTAGATTTGGACATGGGCTGACTTGTATAGCACCAGGCATTATTTCTAACTTGATGTTCCTTGGTCCAGACACACTTTTGCAGATAGATAGATATATATATTTTTCTGTAATTGAATAGGGCCATATTCCTCAGGCATGGCTTCCCCCACCTTGTTGCTTCTTTCCTGAAATATTGTTTGTGTGATCCTGGAGTATTCATGTGACATTCCGGTCCTGTGCAAACTTTTGGATAATGCTTGATGGTTCTTCGTCTTGGCACTGTGGGATTCAAGTTGATCTGGGGACTGCTGTTATTTCCCCTTGCTCTCCCCTGCACATATTCCTTCTTTCACCTTTTTTTGAAGCCGGAAGAATCATTTTTTTAATATATGGATTGAGTTTTGAGAATTCTGGAAGTGAAATCTTATGTAGAATTCCTCTATATATCCTTATGTATATTCCTCCTTTACTTTGTCAAGTGAGATGGGGTGAAGGTTAATCTTCTGCTAGTCATCCCTTTTGGTGATATCAGACAGTCTGGCTACATATATGTCCAGTATTTCCTTTTTTCCTCTATCCTTCATCCTTGTCATTTCTCCTTATCTCTGACGATGTTATCTCTTGCGTTATGTTTTTCTCCTATTGGCCTGTGTTCTATTTTTATCCCACACCAAGCACCTTTCTAAGAGTTGTGATTATGCGTATGGATACAGTAGTCTACAACCCAGAGGTTATGAGTTCAAATACCACCATAGCAAGTTCAGAAATTGAATTCAATATTTGTGGGCTGGCATCTGAAAATAATAACCATGAAAACCCAACCCAACTTTGTGGTTGACTCTAGGGGCAATTGGATGGGCAGTAAATGCTGCCTTGCCAGTGTCTCCCACATCCCAAGAACAGATTTTTTTTTAAAAAATGATATTGCCTCTCCACAACATCATCTAAAGGTGCTTTAGACATTGTTAACCTGGAACCAGTCGTGAGGAGATGTGTATCATGTCATAACTTCCCAGTTTCTCTTTCTCCCCATCCCCCCCTCTTTTCTGGAGGCTTAGTTCCTCTCGGTCTTATGATGATGGAACAGTTGTGATTGGAATGTATAAATATTACTTTGCTTTTTAGCATTGTGGAATAGTGCAGTGGTATATTTTGGCTCCATTGCTTTTTCTCGCAACAAAATTCCACATCCTTGCAATTCACTCAAGCCTGAAGGTCCTGTGATGCTAAAATAATTTATTAGACTTTCTACATTGTGATGTACTACAAGCATGCCCCTGAAACTTTATGCACTTTGTAAAGAGTGATCCAAAGTTTGAAATAAGAGGTGACTCTTACTGGCCTGACTCATGGCTGATATTGTTACATTTATTCATTTCTTGTACTGTGAAGCAGTGCTTTTATTATGTTTGTAAAATATGTGTGTGTTTCAGCCACATAACAATTAATTTCTTAATATTTTGCAGCACTGTGTAGTTAGTTTGTACTTTGACATTCCAAATGAATGTGTGTTTTTTGAATTCCAAATGAATGGACGTTTTATTTTGAAGTTTTTAAAATTATTAGATGAATCTTGGAATTCTAATTTTAAAAGTTTCACTTCAGCATTGCATCATTTTCTTCTCTTTTTAGTCTGGGGGCAAATTTAAAATTCCAAAGAAGAAAAAGATCTCTGAGAAGGACAACGTAGAGACCCATTCTCCTCTATCCCGACTTGCTGATTCAAAAATTGAAAATTTAAAAGCATCGCACGTGAGTTGAAGTGGAATTACATATGCAATCAAATTCTTTTCCTACCTTCTAATTTTACGAACATACGAATTAAGAGCAGGAGTAGGCCATTCGGCCCTTAAGCCTGATCTGCCATTTGCTAAGATCATGGCTGATCTGATTGTGACCTCAACCCTACTCTCCCGTCTACCTACTATAACCTTGGACTCTTGTTAATCAGGAATCTATCTAACTCAGCCTTAAAAATATTCAATGACCCTGCCTCCACCGCTTTCTGGGGAAGGGAGTTCCACAGACTCATGACCCTCTGAGAGAAAAAATTTCTCCTCATCTCTGTCTTAAATGGGAGACCTCGTATTTTTAAACTGTGTCCCCTAGTTCTCGTCTCTCCCCTAGTTCTAGTCTCTCCCACAAGGGGAAACACCCTCTCAGCATCTACCCCTTCTAGTCCCTTCATGATCTTATATGTTTCAATAAGATCACCTCATTCTTCTAAACTCCAATGTATACAAGCCCAACTTGTCCAACCTTTCCTCATAAGATAACCCCCTCATCCCAGGAATCAGTCGCGTGAACCTTCTCTGAACCGCCTCTAAAGCAATTATGTCCTTTCTTAAATAAGGAGACCAAAACTGCACACAGTATTCTCGATGTGGTCTCACCAATGCCCTGTACAACTGTAGCAAAACATCTCTACTTTTATATTCCATTCCCCTTGCAGTAAATGACCACATTCCATTTGCCTTCCTAATCACTTGCTGTACCTGCATACTAACTTTTTGTGATTCATGTACTAGGACACCCAGATCACTCTGTACCTCAGAGTTCTGCAATCTCTCTCCACTTAAATAATGTACTGCTTTTCTAGTCCTCCTGCCAAAGTGGACAAGTTCATATTTTCCCACATTATACTCCATCTGCCAAATTTTTGCCCACTCACTTAACCCATCTATATCCCTTTGCAGACTCCTTATGTCCTCCTTCACAACTTACTTTCCTACCTACTTTTGTGTCATCAGCAAATTTAGCAACCATACATTCAGTCCCTTCATCCAAGTCATTGATATAGATTGTAAATAGTTGAGGCCCAAGCACTGATCCCTGTGGCACTCCACTTGTTACATCTTGCCAAACTGAAAGTAACCCGTTTATGCCTACTCTCTGTTTCCTGTTAGCTAAACAATCCTTTATCCATGCTAATATGTTACCCCCTACACCATGAGCTCTCACTTGTGTAGTAGCCTTTGATGTGGCACCTTGTCAAAAGCCTTTTGGAAATCCAAGTACACCACATTCACAAGATCCCCATTATCCATGTTGCTTGTTACTTCCTCAAAGCACTCTAATAAATTAGTCAAACACGATTTCCCTTTCATAAAGCTGTGTTGACTCTGCCTGATTGCATCGAGATTTTCTAAGTGCTCTGCTATAACCTCCTTAATAATAGATTCTAGCATTTTCCCTATGACATGTTAAACTAACTGGCCTGTAGTTCCCTGCTTTCTGTCTCCCTCCTTTTTTGAATAGAGGAGTTACAGTCACTATTTTCCAATCTGATGGGACCCTTCCAGAGTCTAGGGAATTTTGGAAAATTAATACCAATGCATCTACTATCTCTGTAGCCACTTCTTTTAAGACCCTAGGATGAAGTCCATCAGGACCTGGGGACTTGTCAGCTTTTAGTTCTAATAATTTTTCAGAACCCTTTCCCTGGTGAATGTAAATGTTTTAAGTTCCTCCCTCCTTTTCATCTCTTGATTCAATTTTCTCCACTCCTTACCTGGAAAGGAGTTAATTAATGCACTGGAAGCCCCCTGGTACCTTGTCCAAGTGGCTCCTCTTCATGTGTGAGCCTAGAGAGTGAATGTTAACCAGTGGTATGGCTGTTGGGCTGCCCAATCTTGTTCTTGCCAGAGCATAAGGTAGATTCTCTTAAGGCTCTCTTTTGTCTCCTCTTGTAATAATCTTTACCTCGCGAATGTAGAAGGGTGCCTTTACAAATACTAAGTATATCTAGGTTAGAGTGCAAGAGATTATAGAAATCAGAATGTATGGCTATACTAGCCCAGTTACAGGCAAAGGTAAGTGTATCACTTAAAGGTGTAAATTTACTTAATATCATGAAAGGTGAGATTATGCAGCTAGTCAGGATGCTTACCTAAAGTAAGGTGCCCAAAACGGAACAAACTACAGCCTAACCAGTGATTTGTATAGGTTTGGCATTACTCATTTGCTTTGGTAATCTCTATCCCTATTTATGGCAAAAAAAACAGTAAACAACCAATACTCCACTCAATAATAAGATTGAGTGATATCTATTTATGAAACCTAGGACCCCTAATTTTTTAATAAATGGTTTTATCAACCTGTCCTCCCACTTTTAAAGATTTCTGTGTCTGATCGCTCTCTCTCACATCTACTCCTATTAATGTTTTACCATTTAGTGCATTGGTCCTCTCTTTATTCTTTGTCCTAAAGTATATCACCTTACATTTCTCCGCATTACATTTCATCTGACATCGATCTGCCAAATCTAATAACTGGTTTATGTCCTGAAGTTACTTATAGTCCTCTTCAAAGTTGACATCTGTGTTTTAGGCCGAGATCATGCAGATTATATAAATCAGTAGCTGACACGTTCCAGTGGGGACATTGTTGGCTTCAGAAAATTAGAATTTAGGCTGGTTTATGGAATATAGGTTTTTGAAAGTGAAATATCAAATATGGTGTTCTGTAGGCGCAGTCTGTGGAAGTAATACCTGAGTAAGTTAAATAATTCTCCTAACAACCATAATATGATGTATAGTTTCATATTCTCCTCTGCTCCTAGCAATCAGCAAGATCTTGTTGTTTGTTAGAAGTCTGTTATAATTTCTGACTATATCCTGTTTCACTACTTAATTTTAAAAATAAAACCACAGAATACAAGTCCAGCTCTGCTACGAGAGCATAGAGCAATGGATCTCCATTCTGCAAGTAAAACTTGGAAGATTCACCTCAATGTTCAGATTTAATTTTGCAATTACATTTTTTTGAACTACTTCAAATATTTGTTTTTGAGATTGATTATTCTTATGCAAATGAAATATATTAAGGCATTCATCGTTTTCTTGGAAAAGATTTTACTCACTTGAACTTTGAGTTGGTGCTATAGATCACACTGTTCTCTACTCTGTCGATAACCTGGGTGACTACAGTGAAGATGTGAATGGCATCAACATTCTCTGCTCACTGTTCACATATTATGAGCATTTTGGTAGGAAGAATAAGGAGGCCACACATTGCTTGGATAATAGTTTAAATGGGGTATAGGAGCAAAGGGATCTCAGGGAACAGATACACAAATCACTAAAAGTATTGACACAGGTTACTAAGGCCATAAAAAAGGCAAACTTAAACACTGGGCTTCATTTCTAGAAGGATAGAATTGAAAAGCAGAGAAGTTATGTTAAACTTATATAGAACCTTGGTTAAACCACACTTGTAGTAAGTACTGTGCACAGTTCTAGTCTCCATATTATAAAAAGGATATCGAGGCATTGGAGAAGGTGCAAAAAAGATTCACAAGGATGATACCAGACCTGAGAGTATATACTTATCAGGAAAAGACTAAACAGGCTGGGGCTCTTTTCCCTAGAAAAGAGAAGGCTGAGGGGTGACCCGATAGAGGCCTTTAAGATAATGAAAGGGTTTGGTAGGGTAGACGAAAATGTTTCCACTTGTGGGGGAGTCCAAAACTGGAAGGTCATCAATATAAGATAGTCACTAATAAATCAAATAGGGAATTCAGGAGAAACTTCTTTGCCCAAGAATGGTAAGAATGTGAAATGCGCTACTACAAGGAGTAGTTGAGGCAAGTAGCATAGATGCATTTAAGGGGAAGCTAGATAAGCACGCAAAGGAGAAAGGAATAGAAGGGTATACTGACAGGGATAGATGAAGTAAGGAGGGAGGAGGCTTGTATGAAGCTTGTATGAACGCTGGCATAGACCAATTGGGCTGAATGCCCTGTTTCTGTGCTGTAGACTCAATGTATCTCATAATGTCATAGGAAGGAAGTCTCATGATGATGCAAAGAGAAGAGTCTGTAGAAAATGGTTACTTTCAGGCTGCCTCAAACCAGCAGTTTTAAAGTGTAAAGTCTGGCGATGGGACTAACTAGAGACATTAGTTATGGTACAATTATCTCCCTGTAACATTTAGGAATATATTTCCACTGTTAAAATTTAAGATTTGAAGAAATTTTTGATCTGTTTACAGAAACGTTGGCCATTCTCCTATAATACTTTCAATAAAACAAGAAATCAAGACTCGATTGTTTATAATCAAAGGAGGAACTACCCTTCAAAGCATAGCTTTCCAGGAGTTGGAGTACAACTGAAGTAAGAATATGATCATTTTACAAATCTGTTTGTTCAGGTATCTGTATATATTTCACCATTTTGTAGTAGTATATTCGTTCATTATTTAAAAAATTGAACTGGCAGTGTTGAAGTGTGGTGGGTTGTTCAGTCAATCTGCTTAAAACACCAGGAGAAGGTAATTTTGATCAAAAAATGGTTACAGGATATTACTTATGTTATGTCTCAAGCCGCTTAATGCCAAATGTGTGTTAAGTTAATCAACCTCAACTATAGTGAATCTGAAAGTGACAAATGCCTCTAACCTAGATCAGGAGTGAATGCCAGTATTAACCTTTCTACGCTTGTGTTGGTAAACGATTGTCCTTGACCACTGAGTTAATCCCTTAATTTCTTGTTGCCTGTTCTATAATACTCCCATAACTGTTTATCATTTTATTTTATTTCCTTGCAATACATTAGTTTATTTCATTTGCTTTGGTTGTCTTTTTAGCTTTCATGCCATTTCTATCCTTCATTTGTTTTTATAAGCTCTAATAGCACGGGTGCGGTAGCATAGTGGTTATGTTACTGGACTAGTAATCCAGAGTCATGAGTTCAAATCCCGCCACGGCATGGGGAATTTAAATTCCATTAATTAAATTCAATTAAATAAAATCTGGAATTAAAATACTAGTATCAGTAATGGTGGCCATGAAACTACCGGATTGTCGTAAAAACCCATCTGGTTCACTAATGTCCTTTAGGGAAGGAAACCTGCCGTCCTTACCCGGTCTGGCCTATATGTGACTCCAGACCCACAGCAATGTGGTTGATTCTTAATTGCCCTCTGAAATGGCCTAGCAATCCACTCAGTTGTAAAATCTTGCTTAAAAAAAGTCACAAGAATAAAACCGGACGGACCACCTGGCATCGGACCACTAGGGACACGACAAAGGCAAACCAAGCCCAGTCGACCCTGCAAAGTCCTCCTCACTAACATCTGGGGACTTGTGCCAAAATTGGGAGAGTTGTCCCACAGACTAGTCAAGCAACAGCCTGACATAGCCATACTCACAGAATCCTACCTTACAGCCAGCATCCCAGACTCTTCCATCACCATCCCTGGGTATGTCCTGTCCCGCCGGCAGGACAGACCGACCAGAGGTGGTGGTACAGTGATATACAGTCAGGAGGGAGTAGCCCTGGGAGTCCTCAACATTGACTCTGGACCCCATGAAATCTCATGGCATCAGGTCAAACATGGGTAAGGAAACCTCCTGCTGATTACCACCTACCGCCCTCCCTCAGCTGATGAATCCGTCCTCCTCTATGTTGAACACCACTTGGAGGAAGCACTGAGAGTAGCAAGGGCACAGAATGTACTCTGGGTGGGGGACTTCAATGTCCATCACCAAAAGTGGCTCGGTAGCACCACTGCTGACCGAGCTGGCAGAGTCCTGAAGGACGTAGCTGCTAGACTGGGCCTGTGGCAGGTGGTGAGCGAACCAACACGAAGGAAAAACCGACTTGACCTCGTCCTCACCAATCGACCTGTCGCAAATGCATCTGTCCATGACAGTATTGGGAGGAGTGACCACCGCACAGTCCTTGTGGAGACGAAGTCCCGTCTTCGCATTGAGGACACCATCCGACGTGTTAAATGGGATCGATTCAGAACAGATTTAGCAGCTCAAAACTGGGCATTCATGAGGTGCTGTGGGCCATCAGCAGCAGCAGAATTGTATTCCAGCACAATCTGTAACCTCATGGCCCGGCATATTCCTCACACGACCATTACCAACGAGCCAGGGGATCAACCCTGGTTCAATGAGGAGTGTAGAAGAGCATGCCAGGAGCAGCACCAGGTGTACCTAAAAATGAGGTGCCAACCTGGTGAAGCTACAACTCAGGACTACATGCATGCTAAACAGCGGAAGCAACATGCTATAGACAGTGCTAAGCGATTCCACAACCAACGGATCAGATCAAAGCTCTGCAGTCCTGCCGCATCCAGTCGTGAATGGTGGTGGACAATTAAACAACTAACGGGAGGAGGAGGCTCTGCAAACATCCCCATCCTCAATGATGGCGGAGTCCAGCAGGTGAGTGCAAAAGACAAGGCTGAAGCGTTTGCAGCATCTTCAGCCAGAAGTGCCGAGTGGATAATCCATCTCAGCCTCCTCCCGATATCCGCACCATCACAGAAGCCAGTCTTCAGCCAATTCGATTCACTCCACGTGATATCAAGAAACGGCTGAGTGCACTGGATACAGCAAAGGCTATGGGCCCCGACAACATCCCGGCTGTAGTGCTGAAGACTTGTGCTCCAGAACTAGCTGCGCCTCTAGCCAAGCTGTTCCAGTACAGCTACAACACTGGCATCTACCCGACAATGTGGAAAATTGCCCAGGTGTGCCCTGTCCACAAAAAGCAGGACAAATCCAATCCGGCCAATTGCCGCCCCATCAGCCTACTCTCAATCATCAGCAAAGTGATGGAAGGTGTCGTCGACAGTGCTATCAAGCGGCACTTACTCACCAATAACCTGCTCACCGATGCTCAGTTTGGGATCTGCCAGGACCACTCGGCTCCAGACCTCATTACAGCTTTGGTCCAAACATGGACAAAAGAGCTGAATTCCAGAGGTGAGGTGAGAGTGACTGCCCTTGACATCAAGGCAGCATTTGACTGAGTGCGGCACCAAGGAGCCCTAGTAAAATTGAAGTCAATGGGTATCGGGGAAAACTCTCCAGTGGCTGGAGTCATACCTAGCACAAAAGAAGATGGTAGTGGTTGTTGGAGGCCAGTCATCTCAGCTCCAGGGCATTGCTGCAGGAGTTCCTCAGGGCAGTGTCCTAGGCCCAACCATCTTCAACTACTTCATCAATGACCTTCCCTCCATCATAAGGTCAGAAATGGGGATGTTCGCTGATGATTGCACAGTGTTCAGTTCCATTCGCAACCCCTCAAATAATGAAGCAGTGCGAGCCCGCATGCAAGCAAGACCTGGACAACATCCAGGCTTGGGCTGATAAGTGGCAAGTAACATTCGTGCCAGATAAGTGCCTGGCAATGACCATTTCCAACAAGAGAGAGTCCAACCACCTCCCCTTGACATTCAACGGCATTACCATCGCTGAATCCCCCACCATCAACATCCTGGGGGTTACCATTGACCAGAAACTTAACTGGACCAGCCATATAAGTACAGTGGCTACAAGAGCAGGTCAGAGGCTGGGTATTCTGTGGTGAGTGACTCACCTCCTGACTCCCCAAAGCCTTTCCACCATCTACAAGACACAAGTCAGGAGTGTGATGGAATACGCTCCACTTGCCTGGATGAGTGCAGCTCCAACAACACTCAAGAAGCTCGACGCCATCCAGGACAAAGCAGCCCGCTTGATTGGCATCCCATCCACCACCCTAAACATTCACTCCCTTCACCACCGGCGCACAGTGGCTGCACTGTGTACCATCCACAGGATGCACTGCAGCAACTCGCCAAGGCTTCTTTGACAGCACCTCCCAAACCTGCGACCTCTATCACCTAGAAGGACAAGGGCAGCAGGTACATGGGAACAACACCACCTGCATGTTCCCCTCCAAGTCACACACCATCCTGACTTTGAAATATATCGCCGTTCCTTCATCGTCACTGGGTCAAAATCCTGGAACTCCCTTCCTAACAGCACTGTGTGAGAACCTTCACCACATGGACTGCAGCGGTTCAAGAAGACGGCTCACCACCACCTTCTCGAGGGCAATTAGGGATAGGCAATAAATGCTGGCCTCGCCAGCGATGCCCACATCCCATGAATGAATAAAAAAAAAGCCTACCAATTGCAATCAGAAGGCATTGCAGTATCTTATGTTCACTTTACCTTACAGGATAGTCTCCAACAGCTAGCGTGCCATCAGAGGCAACCAGGTAGTATAAAAGAGGCAGCACCAGTACTGACTGAGACAATGAAATTCTCTTCGAGAGTTAGTGTTTCTGGCTGCATTTGCATTGTGTCCATCTTTTGATCTGGGTGAGGCTGTTATCAGCTCACATATTCGGGCATGCAATGTGCTTTAGCCATTGCTGACCTGTACGGATCTTCCACAACATTGGCAACGGTCTGTGACTTTTTAGTAAACATATGGATTTTTGTGATGCTTGTGCGTGAGTAGATCCATTATTTATCTAAACATCCCTACAGTATGAAGAGGGAAAACTTGACAGCAGGGGCTCATATTACAAAACTGGAATGGATGTTGTTCCATAATGCAAAGAGGGCATTACGCTCAGCAGGAACACGACTGTAGCTGAGAATTGTGCTGAACTGCACTAAAACTACTAATAACTGCAGTTTCTTGAAATACTAAATCCTTTTAATGAACGCAGACTTTTATTTTTCCTAAGTCCTTTTTTTGGTTTATTTTAACAGTATTCTCACTAATTCCTTTTTAAAAATGTGTTTGTGTTGCACTTTGCCTACAACAGGGAAGCCAGAATTGTACTCAGAGATGTGCTGATGACAGATTCAGGAAGACAACATTTGCTGCACGTAAAAAAGAGAGACAGTAGCAATGTCGAAAATACTGACACTTCACATGCAAAGCATCACACATCAGCAACCAGTGAACTAAAAGATAATTGTCACGTGGAAACCAAAACATCTCACCAAGATAGTCAGTCCAACATTTTATCCAGCAGGTGGGTTCTTGAGCTTGCTTCGACCAGCTGCTAAACGCACATGCTGTGGCATCAGTTTTGTTCCGCTCTTTGTGAAGTCTGCAAAGACTCACCTGTGCAATATTGCCAGCATAATTGTTTGCTGCCGAAACTTTAAATTCCTATATATGTAAATTGCATTCCTCTTCATTTATCCTCAATGTACCTTAGGAGAGGTCAATTTTCCTCCAAAAATCACTGGGACAGTGTCCAGGAGATTTACACCCTCTGAAATAATTTGATCTTTGCCAATCTTATAACTGCATAAAAACACTGATCCTCTCTTTTTTTCAACCATGTGTATATATAGTCATCAGCAGATCTTTGCTTTTCTCCCAGTTGGAAAACTTTTGCTTGGTTTTTGGAATTGGATGATTCTACCTCATTTCAATCTGGTCACCTTTCAACGTTGAGAAGTATGTGTTCTGTTTGCTGGAGTTTTTTTTTACTGTGGTACATGCCTGCACCAGACTTCAAGTTCTGCATGCCCTCTGGAGATTTAGTTGAAGACTAGAATTTTTTTTTTGCCCAGTGTGTCTCCATCTGTTGGAGTCTGAGTTTTTATAATTAGGAATACAGTCCATATATATATTAAAAATAAATACATTAAAAATCTTGTCTGTACTCCACTTTCTGTTCACAAACTTCCTATTGTCACTATTTTTGGTCACACTTTTTATGTCTACATTTAACATTGTAAATACTTGTTTAATCAATTATAATGGGAATTCCCAATCCAGACCGATCCTGGTGATGCCATCATTGCAGGCTGTGACCACTAGTGGTATAGCTCCACTCTATTTTGACAGTGAACAATGCCACAGGAGATCTACTGGTATCTTAAGCACAGACATTCCAGATGTGAGAGAAAAAAGTCCTCCAGCTCAAGGGGACATAGTAAGCATTCATATGACTGACATATTTGAAGAGTGTTAGGTGTGGCAGCATTAGACTGTGGTGAAAAGCCTTTGTGTTCTCCTCAAACCCAACAAGGAGACTTTTGCCCTGAAATCACAAAAGACAAAAGATGCTATGGAGGCTCCACTATCTCGTGATGTGGGTATGCCTATTTTAAAGTCTTCTAAGCAGTATTCTAAGCTGAGGTATTTTTTCTAAGGAAGTTCTATATGGCATCTTGGTAAACTGCCTACTTACAGATGAACCTCTGACCTTGGGTTGAAGTTGTCTTTACTCATGGTTCCGAATGTGTCCTTAAATAGTTGGTCAATGGTACTGCTCCAGTTAGGAATCAGTGTTTGACGTTGCTGGCATGACCTCAAGTCTTCTGTTTCTGGGGAGTATTGTTTACCTTGACACCACATTTGACAAATCATCCATTTTTGGGTGTACTCTTGGCTACTGCCTCTGCTTTTAAGTCATAACCAAATCCAGACCATGTTAGAGTTGCCTACTTCTATGGGCTTTCTTGAATTTCCTTTCTATTTCTGTTATGGAATATCATAAGCTCATTTTCAGAGTTGATTTTGGCATGTTGCGTCAATGGCCCACAGATTTTTATAGTAAATCTTGTATTTTAATTGTGATCTAGGCTATTCCTAGATCTTGTCTGGAAATTGTCAGCTTTCTTTTTCCAGACATGACTACCAATTTTTTATTTCATCAAGTTACATCGAAACTACAGCACAGAAACTGGCCATACGACCCAACTGGTGTATGCTGGTGTTTATATTCCACATGAGCCCCCTCCTTCCCTCCTTCTTCATTCCATTCCTCAGAGATTAAATACAAACTGCATAAATATCTTCAGTGCTTTGGTATATTAAAAATGTGTGTAAATCTAAAAAAAAATAATCATATTAATTTGGCTAAAACCGAATTGGGTAACCTCTTTGAACAATGTACAGAAGGGTGGTATGAGCTAACAAGTTTGAGAGTTGTTGGATCATTTGAAATATGGCCTAGACCCAATTGCAAGGCAGCCATGTGGAACAGTCCTCCTTTTTGTAAAACATTATTATTGCCTGGACTTGCTGTCCAAAGGAGATATTTTACGATGCTTTGGTTTCAAATCATTGATAACCTATCTCTATTCCTTTGACTTTTATGATGTGAAGGATAAATATGATATAGTACGATCTTCACTTATTCAATGTAGTTTATCTTTGTCTTGCTATACTTCCACTAAACTGATTTGGAATATTTGGGCTTTGCTGTGGTAAGTTTTCCATTGCATATGTAGCATACACTGTAGACTGCTCCTAGTGGTGGAGAAACCAAAGGCTGACTTGCAAGTAGGGCTTTTATATAGAATGAGAGCAAAGGCACAACAACCGACAAAATGATGGTGGGAAACTGGAGCCCTTCCACCTGCCTTCATTCAAGGCTCACTCAAGCCATTGTTATTCTTGACAATAAATTTGAACAAAACAATCTGATTCAGTGGCTGTTAAGTTTTTTTGAGTTGGGCCTAATAACAAAAAAAATGCTGTATTTTTGTGTCCTTTTAGCTAAGGATACTGGTAGTGATGAGTATACAAAAATAGACACTCTTTCTTGCTCTCCTCTTCTTCTCGCACACTTTCCTCCTTCACTTTAGCTTCTCTCGTGCTCTGTTCTTTTTAGCTCTTCAACAGTTTTCTTCCTCCTTTTACTTTGTTCAGCATTACAGGGAGAGAGCATGGATAAAATGAGGGAGCCAACAGGTTTCTTAACCAGCTGGCAAATGGGCTGCTGAAATAAAAAAAATTAGGCCAGGTTAATGGTAAACGTTAGTTGGGACTTTTCAACCATCCTGGGCAGTGTATGTGAGTGGGGAAATATCACCTGATTTTCAGAGTAGAAAACTAGAGGGACACTCCCAATAACCTTTTCAGCTGGAGGACGAACCGTACTCGGACAGAGGAAGACCATACTCTGCTAGGTAAATTGTGCTTCCACCTACAATAGCAAGTCAATGGTCATTGCAATGTTGCATTAAAATCATTAAGGTCCTTATTTATTGCAGTGGAAAATGTGACATTCTTTAGCCACAGGTAATGTGTACACTTCGCTATAGTCTGATACTGGACTTGCTGCTTCTATTTTATTTTTCTTCTCCTTTTCTCCCTCCCTCATCAGAAGCTCCTCCTTAAGCCAAGAGGGTAAGCAACTTGTTAATTTCCCATAACCCCTTGATGCCAATTAGTAGGATATGTGACAATGTGAGAAAAGATTCATAATATCTGTTCTCCTCCTTCCAGGCTTTGGTACTACATGGTACTCATTTTTTTTTAACAAAAAAATTATACCACTAAATTACCATTGGGCACTTCAAGTGCTTAATCCCTTCCCTGTTTGTGAAATGCTCACCATTTGAATGTTTGCGGTAATGAGTGGGGATAGTTGTGAAATTATGTGTAAACGTGTATTAACATTGCTATGCGAATACAGTGTAAGCAACCCTGTATTAAAACTGGGCACAGAGTGGTTTGTTCATCAAGATGGTAGGTGCTATTTTCCTGTTGTGTTTAGGTTTTTCTCTTTCAAACATTAACTTTTTTTGTTGGATTTCAAAATATTAGTCTTTTTATAAACTCTTTCCTCTGGTGTCTCAATTTTCTCCCCAATTCACCTCCCAAAAGTTAATTTATATCCCAATGTCATTTTCTTGATGGGACTAAATTGTCCTTAGCCTCCACTATCCCCAGTGCAACATGTCGTTTTGTACTTGCAGAATAGGAAAGGCCTTTCCACCCACCAAAAAAAATGCCTATGCTGAGTTTATTTTTAATGGATTGGTACTGAAAGTCTTTTCAAAGTGTAATTTACTGCACTTGTGAATTTGTGGTGTCCAACTTCTTCAGTAGGGTAAAATGTGTTCCTGGGAGACTAGGTGGTGCAGTGGGTTTGATATTGGCCTTTCATCTTTGAGACTTTAGTTAAAATCCAGCCCATATTAATAGAAAAAAGGTTTCCTGTCTGCTGGCTGTAATGTGTAACATGACACATGTTTGGGATGTATTGGTATAGTTCCTAGTGGAGATGAGCCAAAGCACAAAACTGGCCCTAATTTTGTATTAAGTTAGCAATTTCACTCACAGGCCACAAGATGGCTTGTTTGTCAAATAGAAAAATGCCATAAGGGGTGCTTCTCTAAAGTTGGGGCTGAGTAAGCTTTACTCTGCATCTAACATAGTATACCTCCGCTGAGAGTGCTTAATGCTGACATTGGATGTCCAAGATGAATAGTCTTCCATTCTTGTGTGCAACTATTCTTGTCACCTTTATCCACACGAAAGACAATCCCTCCCCTTGAGCTGTTTCAGTGTCCTTGCATAGAAATGCAGATAATATAACTAATTTCTTACTCTTGCAGAACAGGTGTTAAATATTGAGGGCTGAGAATTCTCTTAATTAGTTATTAAATGTTTATCAGCATGGTTTAGTTGGCAGCTTTCTCACCTTGGATTAGAAGGTTGGAGGTTCAAAACCCCCTCCAAAATGTAAGCACATAATCTAAGCTGACACTTCAGTGCAATAGTGAGGCAGTGCTGCATTATCAAAGGTAATGTCCCTCAGATGAAATGCTAAGCCAAAGCCCCATCTGCCTGTTTAAATGCACTAAAGTCCCCATTTCACTGTTTGCAGAAGAACAGGGAGTTTTCTGACTCTGGTGACACCATGAAAACTGATTAACTGGTCATTCATCTCACCAGATCTTGCTGTGCACAAATTTGTGGCCATGCATGCCTACACTCAAGTGACTGCATTTCAAAAAAAAGCAGAGATGTTGCCCAGAAATGTTAGTGCTATATAAATGCAAGTCTTTGATTTTATCTGAATCAAAGCTATTTTGATTTTATTCTGTAACTTTCTAAAGTTTGCTGCACTTCACCTGACCAAAATTAAACCTCTGTGGAAAATCTTGTTCAAATGCCTCCATGGCCTCACCCTGCCCTCCAACCTCTGCATTCCTCCAACTCTGGGCTCGTGCATCCCCATCTTCCTTGGCCCCACCAATGGTGGCTGTGTTCTCAGCCGTCTAGGCCTTAAGCTTGGGAATTCCCTCCCTTAACCTCTTCGTCTCTCCACCTCTTTCTCCTCCTTTTAAGATGCCCCATAAAACCAAACTCTTTGACCAAGCTTTAAGTTACCTGTCCTAATATCTCCTTCTTTGGCTGTGCCAATTTTTGTCTGATTTATGCTACCGTGATGCGCCTTGGGACATTTTACTACATTAAAGGTGCTATATAAATGCACGTTGTTGTATGCTGTACCTAAAATTGAACATTAAGTGTTAATGCAGATACTTTTGCATTTTGTAATCAATTTACATTTTTTATGATTTTATTTTAATAATTTCTTTTCAATGTAATTGAACATTCCAAACCTAGTTCAACAAAGTTCTATTCAACTCCATCTTCTTTACATATAGCAACTTTACATATTAGAAATGATCCTACTTAATCCATGCAAACAATAATTCCAAAATAACAATTATAATATGCATATCACACAGGTGGATGTATAAGAGGAAATTACGGTGGATATGGTATGTCACTTGCTAAATTTTGAAGTTGGGTTCAGATAGTTTGTTTCAAAATGGATGTAGTTAATATGTTGATAAGCTATTGTATGAAATTTGTGTAACCTTAGTTTCTGAATGATATTTTACTCATCCTGCTCTTTGAAATCCAGCTTTTAGTGTTGTAATGCAGTCCTTCGTATTCAGGTGACATCTTCTTTTGAAGCTCTCTCTTTGAAAAATCATCTGAATGCAGATATTGCATTACAGTTTTCACATGCTGTTCAAACTGGCTGCTGATTCAAATTTTGCTAGTTGCATCAAAACCCAAGCATGTTTTTTTTATTTTGGATTTTGCACTGCAGCGATTATGATGTAAATGTTTGCAATGTGATGGGAAGAGTGGGTAAAAGAAGCTTTTTGTTTGGTGTGCTGCAGGGATGTTAAATGTCTTATGCATGTATGTAGGATTTTCAGTTAATAGATGGAAATACATAAATGTGTTATTTGAAGCATTAAATAAGTTATCTATGGATGAGAATCAATGGCACAGCATTATGTTCCCACTCTAAATGGAAATTAAAAAAGTAATTGACAATATGATGTGAGAAAATTTTAGCTTCAAAGCTTGTTAATAGCATCTAGTGGAATGCGTTATTAACTTCAGTAATGCTAAGAGAAGTTAGGGTGCTTTTCTGCCCCGTGTTATAGTTGGAGAAATAATTAAATAGTGTTTTTAGCTTTGGGGCTTTTATTTCTATATCTTAGTGGTGGATGTGAGACTGTGGCTGGGGAAAGTTGGGGACTGAAAAATTTAAGTGATTAAAAAAAGAAAATGGGCTGTACTGCAGTTGCAGATCTCAAAGCAAAAAGAGCTGGAGAGCCAATAATTTTATTTAGCTACAGTTATAGCATTTGGATGATTTTATTGGTTGGTTATACATATTTTTGCATTTTCCACCTTTTTTCTTTGAGACTTTTAGCATAAACCTATTCTTGACTGCACACACAAATTAATTAATTGTTTGAGCTTTCTACACATTCGAAAATCCACTTGTAAGGAGGCTATGTCTTGTAGATTTGTTTGTTTTGGGATGAGATGTTCCATCTCTTTGCTCTGGCTGGCATGCTGTTTTCTGATCTTCATGATTTGTTAGATGGAGGTAAGACTTTTCCCCTCTCCCCAGGCTATACATCAATTGCAGCTGGGCGACCCTCTCTCACGCTCTGCCTATACAGCTATAAAGAACAGGAAATGCTTGAGAATGGCCTGGATGTGGCCATTCTCAGACTTTTCCCACAGCAACAAATCGGACCAGGAGCTCCCTAGTATAGAACAGGGTATCCAGCCTTTTGGACCACGAGATTGGATTCATACACCATAGTTAAGAAAGAAGGCTACGTCTGATTAAATCTCTTTTGGGTCAGGCAGAATCGTGCATAAACTCCATATTCAACATAATCACCTTTTCTAATAAACATTTCTACATTTATTGAAGAAGCATTCTAAATCATTGCAAACATCACTGGATTTGAGAGTGTTAGTAACACTGTACTATTCTCAATTGGCACTAATATATCTATATATAAAGTACATATAAAAATAATTGAGACATGGGTATGCATGAAATATCAGACTCCCATGCACTAAGATTAGCTGGCCTGGTTTGCTCCTTCCTTCCTTTACCTCATTCTTTTCCATACTTGGAACTGGCCGATTTAATTTTCCTTCTCTACTTTTTATTCCTTCTGCTATCCTTTTTGCTGAATCCTGTTTTATTTGTATCTTGACCTCCTATTTCTTATCTACTTGCTATTTCTGATTGCTTTTGTTTTCCCTGCCACTCCCTCTCCAATTTAAATGACTCTTCACTTCCCTATTTATCTGTTTTACCAGTGCATTAGCATCCTTTCTGTTCAAGTGTAGCCCACCCTTCTTCCATCTTCCCCAAAACCGATCTCTCTTTGCTGTGCTGTTCTGGAGAGGCCTCTGATGGGGGAGTGTCCCAACGTGCCCTGGAGCTGCTGCTTTAGATCAGCCAGGGAGCAGCTCCAATCCCACAGGCTCCTAGGAAACTGTGCTACTGGCTTGAAGTGCAGATTTTTCAATCCACAGGGTGATTTTCCAGGTGGGATGGTTCATATCAGTTCTCAAGCCAGTCTTGTTTATTTAAAAAAAATTATATTCTGATATTTGCATATAATGTGGGAGGATTTCCTATGTTATAACATTAGAGGTAGATGCCCAAAAGGGATGTTGCTACTGAGATGGATATCCCATGTTTAAAACCCATGTATTTATTTAACTATTCAAAACAAGGCAGCTGCCTGCCTTCTTTGCTGGCTAAAAATGCACAGCATGACTGTACTAAGGATGCAGAAAAAAAAATCACTTTTTTTTAAAAAACAAATTGGGAGGCTTTTTTTAAAACTGCCTGAAGTAATTTCAAGAAACGGCTATAAAAGGAATCGCGGTACAAAGATGTTCGCCCTGTACAGAAATCAATTTCCAG
The DNA here is from genome assembly GCF_035084215.1 of Heptranchias perlo. Taxonomy (NCBI): domain Eukaryota; kingdom Metazoa; phylum Chordata; class Chondrichthyes; order Hexanchiformes; family Hexanchidae; genus Heptranchias; species Heptranchias perlo. The sequence continues at coordinate 56,235,275 of NC_090335.1, forward strand.
ACACAAGTTAATGGCTCATTATAACTTGCAACAGTTATTGCTGTAAGGTAGAAAGCATACTGCCATTTTACTTGGCTTGATTTTGCATTGTTTTCCTGTATAGTGCATGCATTTACATTTTTTATAAAGAATCAAAATAGTCTTAGTACCAGAACTTATAGTATGCAATTAGATGATCGTTAATAACTGGATATTACTATTATCGCAATGTATTTATTATGTAGCAATGGTGTTGACATTTTGACACAGTTAATTGCATTTTCTTAATCTGTTCCAGTGGAGTGCAGCCTGAGAAGAGATCAGAATGTTGTATCCAGAAGCAGAATGAAAATTTAACCAGACCAAAGGAAAATAGTATATCACCCCTGAGAAATTCTGAGAAAGAGGCTAAAGGTGTGTAGAAGTATATTATCTAATATGTTGATGCACTAATTCCAAGATTTGTATTGCAAGCATGTTCAGAAAAGAACTGTGATGCAAGAAATGTTACAAACAGTGAAATCTGCTGTCTACCCCATCGTGCTAAAAATGAGTACTGACTTGAACATTAATTTGGGAAGGATCTACATATGACTAATACAGAAATTGCACTTGATCTGTCAGGATCTGACACTCATGGAACTTAGACCCTTTAATTTCATATCTTCCAATTTCATGATTGGCTAGATTGAAGGTATTGTAAACATTGATAGCAATGTAATTGGATGTCCCCAGAGTCTTAGTATTATGTGATCTCCTATAAACCGCAACCTGTTCCACGTATTTCTCACAAGGAAATTCCAATTTTTCCTGTTGTGGTTAGAGGAGCATTATACCTGAAAGACATCAGTTTTTTTAAAAAAAAGTCAGTTTTTCCTTTCCTCTTTCTATCATCTGAATCCAATAACGAGTGCTGGGACATGATCCCATGTGCTTAAGTCAACCTTCTGTTGTCTCATCCAAGTGGCAATTCTGAATGTTAGCCTAGATGGTGTCAGTAGGTCATTCAAATGTAAGGGATATTGCAGCAGAGTCTGATCCCACCATTGCCTAATTTCAGCTGTGCATTTTCCAACAAGTGTTAGTTGATTGCATTCAGGTTCTACAATGCTGACTTTATTTTTGCCTCCCTTTCCTATCTGAGTTGCTGGAACTAGTTGGAATGACGCACTATATCCTGGTTGAAATTTGTTAACGGTGCAGAACAAGGATGGAATCTGGGAGTTTCCTGGTCTGTATGACTGAGTATCATATAAGCTAAGTAATAGTGGGAGGCTCCCAGCTGAAATTGTCCTTGAAATTAAAACTGCCATTTTGATCTCAGAGTTTAAAGATCCACTATCACAGAAATATTGTTGGTAATATTACTGTGCAAAATAGCTTCCTAAAGAATAAATTCCAACTATAGGTTCTTTAGTGTTGAACCTGCATATTTATAACTCAACATTGTACCCACATCTGGAATGCAAAAATGTCTAGAATTTATAAAATGACTTTAATGCCATACATTAAACGTGAAGATGGAAAAATGTGATTAAAAGTCAAATGTTAAAGGAAAATAATTTTAGAAAAGGGCATACACGCCCATCTAGCAATAGATGGCCACCTGTCTTGAGATTACTAATTTGGGAAGGAGAGCTAAAAGGAAGAAAGCAACCTGGCTCAGCTATTTCTGCGATTCATAGAAGAAGTAAAAAGACAGAGGTTCAGAGGGTGGACTGCCCTGCTCCGCATTAGAATGATAATCAATTGTAAATCGAAAGCTGATCTCTATACATGATGCTAAGAACAAGTAACATTACCAAAAATGCCTCATTCTTAAATATACCTTAAGAAAGAAGTAAATGCTTTTTCAATATAAAATGCTTACTCAAATTCCCCCTCTCCTGTTATTTTAAAACTGATATGCTTTGTAGTACTTAGCTGGTCCTAAAATTTCCTAGGTTGAATACCTGCTGATCATCACCCAGCAATCTTTGTTGCTCACTGGAGTAATTTCCTAATCGATCCTATAACTGGCATCAGCTGAATGGCACTGTGGTGAATTTGGAGAGTTGTCAGTCTTCATGAAGAAGAGAAATTGATTTTTTAAAACCAGTTTCTTACCATTTTATAGATTTATTTTCATTAGGTAGAGTTGTCAACATACTTTTAGATAAATGCCCCAACCCAGATCCCCCGGGGCACACTGCTAGTTATATCTTGCCAATCTGAGAAACGTTCATCACTCCTATTCTTCCGCTGTCCCACTATCCAAGCTGCACTTTAGCTTTTTAATACTATGATGGCTAATCCAATTGTGAAAATGAGATATATATATATATATATATATATATATATATATATATATATACCTCCTCTGGCTTTAAATGTTGTCATTCCCATCTTGCAGTATGTAAAAAGCAAAATACTACAGATGTTGGAAATCTGAAATAAAAACAGAAAATGCTGGAGAAGCTCAGCAGGTCAGGCAGTGTCTGTGGAGAAAGACAGTGTTAACATTTCAGGTTAATGACCTTTCATCATAAGTGGAAAAAGTTAAAGATTTAATAGTTTTTAAGCAAGTACGGAGCCAGGGCAAGTGAAGGGAGGGATGAAGGAACTAAAGGGAAGGTCTGTGATAGGGTGGCGGGCAGGGGTGATTAAATGACAAAAGGGATGATGGTGCAAGGCAAGGAAGGTAGTAATGGGACAAGTAAAGAAAAAAAAGATGGGTCTAGAAGAACTGTAAATGGCAGCAGCAAAACTATTAACAGCACCTGCTATCTGGGGAAAAAATGGGAGCAGTGGTTATGATCTGAAGTTATTGAAATTTGTGCTCACTGGACAACATCCCCTTTGATGCTTTCACCTCAACTGTAACGTTATGTTTGCAAATTTTGGAATTAAAAAACCTGTAGATTTTTGTGTGTTGGTTTTTGAACCGACGCACCTAGTAAGTAGCTGGTTTTGATCAACTATCTTTGGTGATCTAATACTAGTTCAAATGTATGCAGAGGTAAAATCTAGGATGCCTGCAGGACTGATGCAATTCATTTACTTCAGCATTTGAAAAGCATGAGTGAATTTTGGCAATTTGAAGTTATATGAAAGTGGCATATGTAGAAAATTGAAAAGTGTTGGCTTTTGTTTTCAGGTATTTGTAGAATAGGACAGACAGAAAAAGGAGACCAGCTGTGTGAACAGAAAAAAATAAATGAAAGCCAATGTGAAACAGACCTCCATGAAGACACACTAACAGATTCACCTCTTCCAAGCCCTAAGAAGAAAAGACTATGCACTGAACTTCAGGATCATTCTAGCCAAAGAGATATTAATAGTGCGGCATCTTCACAGGTTGGCCCACGTGTTTTTAGCAGTCATTTATACGATTTTTTTTCGAAAAAATATATACAACTGTAAGGTTTTATTTAAAACAATCTCAATTGACTATTGTACGTTAGGAAACTTGGCTTGGCTAATTTTGCTGAACAAAAACAACTTGCCTTTATATATCATCTTCAACCTAGCAAAACAGCCCAAGGCATTTCACAGTTGGGAGCCTGACCTAAGTAGGGGAGTTAGGGAAGGTGGCCAAAGTTGTGGTTGGTAGGATAAAAGGAAGTTCCAGAGTGTGGGAGCAAGAAGGCTGAAGGCTCTGGCACTGGTGGTAGTGAAGCTCGGGGACAGTCGACAGGAAGGAGTGAGGCTGTGGAGGGATTTGAAGACAAGAATAAAGACTTGAAAATTGTTGCACTGAGTGACAGGAAGCCAGTGGAGGTCACCAAGGCTTGGGGTTACAAGAGTTCTGTGTGCGATAGAATCTGTGCAGCTGAATTCTAGATGAATTGAAGATCTTGTAGTGTGGAGTTCAGGACTTCAGTGAACGACGTATTGGGAAAATGGACACTGCAGGTGATTAAGATGTGGATGAGGGTTTTGGCTGTAACATAGGGGAGGAGACAGGTGATAAATGAGGTGTAAATAGGAAGAATTGGTGATAGACTGTTTATGGGGTTTGAAGCACAGCTCACAGTCAAACAGAGCACCGAGATGTGTTACAGCTGTTTGAGCTTGAGTGGGTATCCAGGAAGAGGGTTGGGATTAGAAAAAGAGTGGAGTTTTTGCCGGAGGCTGAACAGGATGACTTTGATCTTGCAGTTGTTGAGCTGAAAGAAGTACTGGCATACCCACAATTTGATAGCAAATTTGCAATAACTTCATTTTCAGTATAGCAACTGAAAAGCAGCTGACAAGGACAGAAAACATTCTGCTCATGGACATTTCCTGTTGTTTTCTACTCTCTCTAGTTTTTTTTGGAGATTGTTTATTTTAAAATGAAAAAAGCTAGCTTCTGGTTCTATTACTTTTTGAAGTTCTTGAATATCCATTTTATGCAGGATGTAGGAAGGGGAAGAACTATGATGGGATGATGGTGTGGTGCCCGTAAAGGACCGGTTCTTTTAAAACTTCCTACATAGGTTGCTGTCACTTCAGTGAATCGCCAAAGCACGAAGGCAATGGCAGCGTGGCTACAAAATTGGCTAAGAGACAGAAAGCAGAGAGTAGTGGTGAACGGTTGTTTTTCAGACTGGAGAGAAGTATACAGTGGTGACCCCCAGGGTTCGGTATCGGGACCACTGCTCTTTTTGATATATATTAATGACGTGGATTTGGATAGAAAGAGCATAACGTCAAAGTTTGCAGATGACACGAAACTCGAAATTGTAGTAAACAGTAAGGAGGATAGTAGCAGACTTCAGGAGGACATAGACTGGTGCAATAGGTGAAATTTAATACAGAGAAGTGTGAAGTGATGCATTTTGGTAGGAAGAATGAGGAGAGACAATATAAATTAAATGGTACAAAATTGTTCAAAATTATAGGGTTTTGACAGAGTAAATGAGGCAAAGCTGTTTCTACTAGTGGGAGGATTGGTAATTAGAGGACACAGATTTAAGTTAATTGGCAAAAGAATGAGAGGGTAGACTTTTTTTACGCAGCATGTTTGATCTGGAATGCACTGCCTGAAAGGGTGGTAGAAGCAGATTCAACTGTAACTTTCAAAAGGGAAATGAAGGTATACTTGAAAAGTAAAAATGTGCAGAGCTCTGGGGAAAGAATGGGGGAGTGGGACTAATTGGATAGCTTTTTCAAAGAGCCGGCCTAGGCACAATGGGTCAAATGGCCTCTTTCTGTGCTGTATGATTGTGATAAAGGAAAACCCAACTAAAATGTTTTAAAGCCATTCTCATTTAAATGTAGTAGGCCACCTTTTATATTTGCTGTAGCAGTGCCATCAGTAGTAGTATAATGACGCAATACTTTTTTCCATTTGAAGCAGTAAATCCAATCTGGAATGGGATTTTCATTCATTGCCTCTGACCAAAGAGCATAAGAAATAGGAGCAGGAGTAGGCCATACAGCCCCTCAAGCCTGCTCCGCCATTCAATAAGATCATGGCTGATCTTTGACCTCAACTCCACTTTCCCGCCTGATCCCCCATATCCCGTGATTCCCTTTAGAGTCCAAAAATCTCTCAATCTCAGCCTTGAATATACTCAATGACTCAGCATCCACAGTCCTCTGGGGTAGAGAATTCCGAAGATTCACAACCCTGAGTGAAGAAATTTCTCCTCATATCATGGCTGACCCCTTATCCTTAGACTATGCCCCCTAGTTCTAGACACTCCAGCCAGGGGAAACAGCCTCACAGCATCTACCCTGTCAAGCCCTTTAAGAATTTTATGTTTCAATAAGATGACCTCTCATTCTTCTAAACTCCAGAGTATAGGTCCATTCTATTCAATCTCTCCTCAAAGGACAACCCTCTCATCCCAAGAGTTAATTTAGCAAACCTTTGTTGCACTGCCTCTAAGGCAAGTGTATCGTTCCTTAGGTAAGGAGACCAAAACTGTACACAGTACTCCAGGTGCGGTCTCACCAACGCCCTGTACAATTGCAGCAAGACTTCCTTACTCTTGTACTCCAAACCCCTTGCAATAAAGACCAACGTATCATTTGCCTTCCTAATTGCTTGCTGTACCTGCATGTTAACTTTTTGTGCTTTGTGTACAAGGACACCCATATCCCTCTGGACACCAACATTTAATAGTTTTTCATCATTTTAAAAAAAAATTCTGTTTCTATTCTTCCTACCTAAGTGAATAACCTCACACTTCCCTCTATACTCTATCTGCCACCTTCTTACCCACTCACTTAACATGTCTATATCCCTTTGCAGGCTTTTTACATCCTCCTCACAGCTTACTTTCCCACCTTGCTTTGTATCGTCAGCAAACTTGGATATGTTACACTCAATCCCTTCCTCTAAATCATTAATATAGATTCTAAATATCTGATGCCCCAGCACCGATCTTTGCGGCACCCCACTAATAACAGCCTGCCAACCTGAAAATGACCCATTTATTCCTACACTCATTTTTCTGTCCTTTTTAACCAATCCTCTATCCATGCTAATATATTACCTCCAACCTCATGAGCCCTTATCTTGTGTAACAACCTTTTATGTGGCACCTTATCGAATGCCTTTTGAAAATCCAAATATACTATATCCACTGGTTCCCCTTTATCTCCCCAGTTAGCTACGTCCTCAAAAAGCTCTAATAAATTTGTCAAACACAATTTCCCTTTCATAAAACCATGTTGACTCTGCCTAATCATGTTATGATTTTCTGAGTGCCCTGTTACCATGTCCTTTAATAATGGATTCCAGCATTTTCCAGAATACTGATGTCAGGCCCCGTTTTCTCTCTCCCTCCTTTCTTGAATAGCAGTGTTACATTTTCTACCTTCCAATCCATTGGGACCGTTCTAAAATCTAGGGAATTTTGGAAGATCACAACCAATGCATCCACTATCTATGCAGCCACCTCTTTTAGAACTGTAGGATGTAGGCCATCAGGTGCAGAGGATTTGTTGGCTTTTAGTCCCATTAATTTCTCCAGTACTTTTTTTTTACTAATATTAATTACTTTAAGTTCCTTACTCTCATTAGGCTCTGGGTTCCCCACTATTTCTGGAATGATTTTTGTCTTCTATAGTGAAGACATACAAAATATTTGTCTCTGCCATTTCCTTATTCACCATTATAATTTCTCCTGTCTCAGCCTCTAAGGGACCCACATTTACTTTTGCTAATCTCTTCCTTGTTACATACTTGTAGAAGCTCTTACGATCTGTTTTTATATTTCTTGCTAGTTCACTCTCATACTCGAGTTTCTCCCTCTTTATCAGTTTTTTGGTCAACTTTGTAGGTTTCTAAAACTCTCCTAATCCTCAGGCTTACTACTTTTCTTGGCAACATTATAAGCCTCTTTTAATCTAATACTATCCTTAACTTCTTTAGTTAGCCACGGATGGATCACTTTTCCCATGGAATTTTTATTTCTCAACGGAATGTATATTTGTTGAGAATTATGAAATATTTCTTTAAATGTTTGCCATTGTTTATCTATTGTCATATCTTTTTTAATCTAATTTTCCAATGTACCTTGGCCAACTCGCACCTCATACCTATATAATTGGCTTTGTTTAAGTTTAAGACTGTATTAAGTTTAAGACTCTCTAACTCAATTCTATCATATTATGATCACTCTTCCCCAGAGGATCCTTTACTAATTAACCCTGGCTCATTGCATAAGACAAGATCTAAAATAGCCTGTCCCCTGGTTGGTTCCATTTCTGTTCTAGAAAAGTGTCTTGAACGCATTACATGAACTTGTCCTCCAAACTACTTTTTGTCAATTTCATTTGCCCAATCAATATGAAGATTAAAGACCCCCACGATTATTGCATTACCTTTGTTACAATCTCTCTTTCTTGATTAATACTCTGTCCAACAATATAACTACTGTTAGGGGGCATATAAGATACTCCCACCAGTGTTTTCTGCCCTTTGTTATTTCTTATCTCCAACCATACTGTTTGTACTTCCTGATGTTCCGAGCCAGGATCCTTTCTCACTACTGTCCTTATGTCATCCTTTGTTATCAGGGCTACTCCCCTCCTTTTCAAAAAGACAGACAAAATGGAAAAGTCTAATACCCCGGAATATTTAGTTCCCAACCTTGGTCAGTTTGCAACCACGTCTCAGTAATGGCTACTAGATCAAACCCATTTATCTCTATTTGTGCTATTAATTCATCCGTTTTGTTACGAAGGCTTTATGCGTTCAGATAAAGCACCTTTTAATTTTAACTTTTTTTACTATTTTTTTTTCTCCCTGATTTGACCTTATTCATTGATGCACCATTACCGGTAAACTCTCTGTCCCTTCCTGTCGCACTCTGCTTATCTTTACCTAAATCACTACACTTTTACACTTTTCTACGGCCTTGACGTTTCTCTTTTAGATTTATAAATTTCTCCTCACCTGAACCATTCTCCGACCCCCCCCCCCCCCCCCCAACCTCATTTTTGGTTTAATGCCCTATCTACCATCCTAGTTACTCAATTCGCCAGACCACTGGTCCCAGCCTGGTTTAAGTGGAACCCATCCCAACGGAACAGCTCCTTCTTTCCCCAGTACTGGTGCCAGTGCCCCATGAATCGAAACCCTATCTCCCACACCACTCTTTGAGCCACACATTTAACTCTCTGATCTGTTTGACCCTGTGCCAATTTGCGTGTGGCTCAGGTAGTAATCCAGAGATTAGTACCTTTTTGAGGTTCTGCTTATTAATTTAGACCCAAGCTCCTCAAACTCCCTCAGCAGAACTTCATTCCTAGTTCTACCTATGTCGTTGGTTTCTACGTGGACCACAACAACTGGATCCTCCCTCTCATGCTCCAAGTTCTTTTCCAGCCGTTGGAGATATCCTTAACCCTGGCACCGGGCAGGCAACACAGCCTTTGGGACTCCTGGTTGCAGCTGCAGAGAACAGTATCTATCCCCCTGACTGTACCATCCTCTACCACATTCCTTTTTACTTTCTCCACCCCCGCCCCACTTGACTGGCCTCATGTACCACGGTGCCATGGTCAGTTTGCTCATCCTCCCTGCAGTCTTTGTTCTCATCCATACAAGTAGCAAGTACCTTGTACCTGTTGGACACAGTCAAAAACTGAGACTCCACCATCACTACATCCTTGTTTTCCCATACCTGCCTGACTTGCAGTCATATCCTCCTGTCCGTGACCACTGACCAAATCTGAACTACTACCTAACCTGAGGGGTGTGACTGCCTCCTGGATCAAAGTGTCCAGATAACTCTTCCCCCTTCCTGATGCATCTCAATGTCTGCAGCTGGGGCTCCAGCTGAACAGTTCTGAGCCGAAGTTCCTTGAGCTGTAGACACTTGCTGCCGGTGTAGTTGTCTGGGATCACGCTGCTCTCCACAAGCTCCCACATGCTGCAGTTACGACACACCATCTGGCCTGCCATCTCTATCTAACCTTGTTTTATATATTTAATTAGTTAAAGCTTTTATTCACTCAATATTTTTAGTTTTATTAACTAATTAGTTTATCTAGTTTGTTATTAATTTAACAAAGTGGTAGTTACAGTTTCCCAGCTCTTAGTTTAAACCACTGTCTGAGCTTAGAGAGCAAAAAAAAAGGTAATACTCACCAAAGGTGCCAGTGGTGGCAAGTATGAGTCATGTTTGATGTTGGACCCTGCATTTTGGGGTCTGACCACAAGCAGGCTGAGCTGGTAGCCCGTTTGCGTAAGGCAACATTGCGCTTTTAGCATTACTGGCCTATTTGGACATTCCCATGGTTGATGGGAAAGTCTGTGGCCAGACTGGCAAAGCTGCAAATATGACTCTGTACTAATTGCATTAATCATGTGTGGGAGCACAGAAGTCATTATTGCCTTTGTGAAAACCTCCTGTATGTGAAGTTTCCAATTAGCAAATCTGCTTGCAATAAAGGGCAGAATTAGCACAATAGATATTGGCACAGTTACTGAATGACTGACTTGTATTGTTTGTTTAATTTATTCCCGGGAGGTGGGTGACACTAGCAGGGCCGTATTTATTGCTTATCCTCAGTTGCCCTGACGAGATGTTACTGGGCCTTCTTGACCACTGCAGCCCTCTCTCAATGGTGTTTAGGTATGGAATTCAGAATTTTGACCCAGCAATGATGAAGCAACAATGATGTATGTCCAAGTCAGGATATTGTGTGTCTTGGAGGTGATAACTTTCGAATGACTTTGCCGCTTTTGTGCTCTTCATGGGAGCAGAAGGTGCTGTTGAAGTAAGATTGAGTAGCTGCAGTGCATCCTATAAATAGTACGTACTGCAGCTAATAATTGTGCGGGTGGATATTCAGTATAGTGGCAGAGACACTGATCAAGTGGACTGCTTTGTCCTGGATGGTGTTGAGCTTCTTGATGATATGACTGCATCCATTCAGGCAAGTGATGCTTATTCCATCACAATCCTGACTTGGTCCTTTTATAAATAGCGGAGATGCTTTTAGGAGTCAGGATGTGAGCTGCACATTGCGGAGTTCTTGTAGCCGTGGTGTTGATATGGCTGGTTCATTTAAGTTATTCTAGCCGCTGGTGACCCTATGTGTTGATGGGAGATTTGCGATGGTAGTTCCTTTGAATGTTGAAGGACGTCATTGGTCTTTTTCTTGTTGGTGATGGTCATCACCTGGCACTTAGCTGGTACAAAAATTACTTGCTACTTGTCAGCCCAAGCCTGGATGTTGTCTAAGTTCTGCTGTAGGCTGGCATAGGCTACTTCAGTATTGGAAGTTGTAAACAATTTTACAACACCAAGTTATAGTTCAGCAATTTTATTTTAAATTCACAAGCTTTCGGAGGCTTCCTCCTTCGTCAGGTAAATGCTTCCTCCTTCGTCACATTTACCTGACGAAGGAGGAAGCCTCCGAAAGCTTGTGAATTTAAAATAAAATTGCTGGACTATAACTTGGTGTTGTAAAATTGTTTACAATTGTCAACCCTAGTCCATCACCGGCATCTCCACATCAGTATTGGAAGAGCTGTGAATGAAATTAATGCTGTGGAATCATCAGAGAGTGCCCCCACTCCTGACCATATGACAGAAGGAAGATTACTGATGAAGAAACTGAAAATGGTTAAGCCGAGTATACTGCTGTGGAAAACTCCTGCAGTGATGTCTTGGGCCTGTGAAAATGGCTTCTGACAACCATGTGTCTGATGTGACTCCAGCCACTGGAGGGGTTCACGGGAACATAGGAACAGTTTTGTTAGGCAAGGGTATTAAGGGTTATGGTACCAAGGTGGGTAGATGCAGTTAAGAAACAGATCAGTCATGATCTAATTGAATGATGGAACAGGCTCGAGGGCCTGAATGGCCTGCTCCTGTTCATATGTTCCTTCCTAACAGGTAGACCATTCAGCCCCTAGAGCCTTTTCCACCATTCTATTAGATCATGACTGATCTTTACCTCAACTCCTTTTACTAGCAATCTTATCGATCTCAGTCTTGAAAATTTCAGTTGACCCAGCATCCACAGCCTTTTGGGGGAAGAGAGTTCCAAATTTCCACTACCCTTTGTATGAAAAAGTGCTTACTGATTTCACTCCTAAATGGCCTAGCTCTAATTTTAAGATTATACCCCCTTGTTCTAGGTTCCCTCACCAGAGGAAATACACTTTTATATCTACCCTATCGAATACTTTTATCATTTTGAAGACTTCAATTTGATCACCCGTTAACCTTCTAAACTCAAGAAAATACAAACCAAGTTTATTTAACTTGTCCTCATAATTTAAGCCTTTAAGCCCTGGTATCATTCTGGTGTATCTGCACTGTAACCCCTCCAAGGCCAATATATCTTTCCTGAGGTTCGGTGCCCAAAACTGAATGCAGTACTCCAGATGGAGTCTGAACAAGGCTCTGTACAACTGAAGCATCACTTCCTCTCTTTTGTACCTTGAGATAAAGGCCAGCATTTTGTTAGCCTTTTTGATTTACTTTTTGTACCCGTGCACTAGCATTTGTCCACCCTGAAATCCCAGCAACTGCTTCAGTAAGGGACCCAGATTTAAATAATTTTTAAAAATCACTTTTTTGGTGGGGCAGGGTTGGGACCACAATCCACTTTTTGGTGGCTTAGTGCACCCATTCCATGAGGCGGAGGGAGAGGGGGAGGAAGAGGAGGGAAAGAAGGGTGGCGGGGGCAAGGAATAGGGGAAATAATGGATTTGCTAGGACACCTTGGTGCAATACTCCATCAAATGCTGCCTTGATACTGAAGGCAGCTACTCTCCCTTCTCCTCTGGCATTCAGCTCTTGTGTCCATTTCTGGATCAAGACTGCGATGAGGTTTGGTGCTCAGTGGATCTGGCAGAACCCAAACTGAGTATTGGTGAGTAGGTACTTCTTGATGGCACTATTGATGACTCCTTCCATCATTTTGCTGTTGATTAGGAGGAGACTGGCAGGGCAGTAATTGGCCAGGTTATACTTATCCTATTTTTTGTGGATAGGACATACCTGGGAAAGTTTTCACATGTTGGTAAGATGTCAGTTGTGGGAAGTGGTGGGGGGGAGCAGCTAGTTCTGTGCAAAGGTTTTGAGGCCTGTAGTTGAGATGTTGTGAAGGCTCATAGCCTTTGCTGTGTCCATTGCGCTCAGCTACTTGGCATATGGAGTGAACTGAATTGAACATTAGCATCAATAATGGTGGGAGCCTCAGGAGGAGGCTGAGTAGATTTGTCCACTTTTGATTGAAGGTGTTTGCATACACTTCCGCCTTGTCACTTGCACCCGCGTGCTGGGCTCTACCATGGTTGAGGATGGGGATGTTCATTGAGCCTCTTATCGTTGTTAACTGCCTGATTATTCACTCATTCTTGGTTGGATGTGGTAGGGCTGCAGAGCTGTGCTCTTACCTTTTTAGATATGGGACTGCTTAGCTCTGTCTATAGCATGCTGTAAAAGGCACGTAAAACAGCCTGTATTTGTTCTTTTGTTCAGTGGTTTTGTTCTTCATGTACAAGCAGAAAGACACTCTGAAGTTTATACCAATGCATAAGGAATACCACATGCTGTCTGCTAGTTTTAAAAGAAAAACACTCTGCCAGACTGATGACAATTTAAGTTAATGCATTAAGTATGTGCCAAAATTTAGGAGGTTAAATTGGTTAGTTTAGTCTGTGGTTTCATGGATTATTTAAATGCTCAATGTGTGAATAATAAGCATATTACAGACCTGAAAAGCTGATGGACAGCACCTTCATTTTAACTAAAAATCACCTGTATTCTATTTCAGAAGGATGGTGAGGATTTGCTAAAGAAACTGCTTGTATGTCTAACTTGCAAAGAGCAAACTGAAAATTGTCATTGCTTTAGCATGCATAACAATAATGGGCAAGAAAAAGATCTTCATTTTACGGAGATAATAAAACCTGAATCGTGCCTACAACCGGAACAGCTTTCTCCCTTGAATACAAAACAGCAAAGCTCCAGCTACAGGGACCAACAGCTAGTCAATGATAACCCTTCAACCCCTGATGGAAATATTAATCAGAGGGAATCTCTGCGTACTCCAGTACTAAATGAACAGAAAATTGGAGCAAGGTTCCTGAGCTTGTCTACATCGAGCAGCCAGGTTAAGCACTTAAAACCAGCAGTGGTTTCAAATGAACCAAGTGAGTATTCTTTAGCTGTTGATGCTTCATGAGCCAATTTAAACAACGGTGACCCTTTAAGCCTGACAAAATTGGTTATACCATTTAAATGAATGTAAAATTTGTCAACTCTTTGGTCTGTTAATGTTTTGAAAGATTCTTTGAAAATACGTTGACTAGTGTGTCACAAAGTTTTGTTTTGTGATTAGTGCCTAGGATTTGATACCAATTAAATAGCCATATTTTAAAACAAATTTTATCAAATAGATTGAATGGTGATACATTTATAAAATTTGTTAACTAACAAATAAACTATCCTTTGACTAGATTCTAAGTCAAATTAAATATTAGAATTAAAAATAATGTAATTATTAGACTCCAAATTAGTTGTTTCTTTGACTTGTTACAAACTGGCCCTGTGAGAACCATTTTAGGAAATGCACTGAACTCCTGTTGTGATGAATTCCATTTTAAAGGAAGAGTTGATGGATATAAACCTTGTCTTGTTGTCACTGCAATTTGTGATGCCACAACATACTTTTCATTTAACTATTTGATTTACAGTACAGGAATAAGCCATGAAATTCTAGAGGGCAGAGCACAGGGGCTTTGCCAGCCAGAGGGCTGGAATTTGGGGTAGAACTTGATTCTGCCCCATCAGAGAGTGCTATAAATTCCAGCTGGGAGAAGGGTGCAGGCAAGTCATCTTCCCACCTCCCTTTGTCAAGAGGGCATGTCTGGGGGAGTTCATTGACTACCCCACGAGTTCTGTCCATTATCACCTTGTAAGGCCGCAAGGGAACTCCCAGCTGAGAGCTGATTTGAGGGCCTTGCCCAGATTAAGGTAATATTTCCAAATCCAATTCCAAGCTTGGCACCGAGCTCCCTTAGAAGTAGTTTAAATAATTCTGCCCCCCCTTACTGGGCGACCGATCTGGCATCACACCATTCCGATTTTCCTTGCCGCTGTTGAGTCAGGTGCATCCAGTCTGCTCTTACGGGCACGGGCCGCCTGCTTTGAGTAACTAAATAACCTCATCCCCAAATTTGGGATAGAGTCTACAGCTGGATCCAGAGGCAGGTGGAAGTTCAGCTCTACTGCACTTCTGCCGGCAGAGCGAGACTCCCGGAATTTCAACCTGCACATATCTTTACAAACATTTCACTAAAACTAATCATCTTCAGGTTGACTATTTTAAAATTTGCTGCAAATTTTGTTGCTGGAACAAGGTACAAGAAAATCGTCTAACACAATAGTTTTTGTCTGCTAAGGAGTCCCACAGAAGAAGCCATAGTTGGCAGAAGAATTAACTTTTTACACTGTTTTTGCACATTTTGTGGTCTGTTCCGAGCAGCATAAGCAGAGGTCTGGGAGCATAGGAACAGGAGTAGGCCATTCGGCCACTCGAGCCTGTTCTGTCATTCAATTATATCATGGTTGATCTGTATCTTAAATCCATTTAGCTGTCTTGGTTCCAAATCCCTTAATACCCTTGGCTAATAAAAATCTGTCAATCTCAGTTTTTAAATTTTCAATTGACCTCCCTGCAAGTGATGCCTGTATAGCAGGAGAAAAAGAGGACCTGTACTCTTACAAATATTACAGGGATGGAAAAAAGCCTGAAAATGACTGGTCTACACATTTTTGTTGTTGCACCATATTCTAGTGTGTTTTATACTATTTTTGTGTGTGTTTTGTTTTTTGCAATTGATCCATGGTTTTTCCATACAGAAATGCTGCTAATGGGAAATATGAATAGGCTATTGCATTGTACAGATTTTAGGAATCATGAGAAGTTCATGATTTTGGTGCCAAATACAGTGTGGGCTTTCTCTCATGCCTGAACCTCCAAAACCCTGTAGTGCAGGAATAATTTCCCATTCCTTTTTTTAAAAAAAGGAATGTCAATGCTAGTTAATCCATTATGGATTCTAGGCCTGAAGACAGATTAGGATCCCAATGAGATTTTTTTTCCCCAGAAATATCAACAGTTGAGGTTTACTTTGCTCTATCTGAAAAGCCTTTACAGTTAATGAACTAATCACCAGCATATACTGAACAGCCATAGAAACAAAATGTTAAATATTAATCTATTTGTAAAATGTTGGAATGGATCAGCCTGAATGTGGTTTTTTATGTTGTATCTCAGTTGTGCTTTCCAGTGATGATGAAGATACAGATAAAACGCAATCTAGTGTTCATTTCACCACGTTAACTCCAGAGATTAAACGTTTACGTCTGGGGAGTATGCCGCTGTCAACTGAGAGCTGTAAAAGAGAGACTGAGACTGCATCAGCAAAGCAGGAGCCAGAGAATATGAACACCTGCATAACAGACAAGGTACACACTACACTGGCAGGAATTGAATCAATGTATTCCTTGGTCTTTTCTTCAGAGACCCCTAATAGTGCAGTAATGCTGCAGAAAACATCCCATGTTACTAACTTGTTATAACTTAAATTATTTCTCGTACTTCTCTATCAGTTTTCATTACATCTAAAGATTGTTTTTTTGCAGTTACAATTAATAACTAAATAATATATGCACTGTGAATTCTCTAATATATGCATTTTAAAACAAATTCAGAGGTGGGTTCCCTGAAGGCTCCTGTCTGATGTTTTGACCTTTCATCAGCTGCAGTAGATTTAAAATTGCTGGTTCAGAAGGGCTTTTGATTCCTGATTCATATTTAATTCTTCCCTTTCTTAAAATGTGATTTTTATCTTTTAATAGATGAGGATGTTAAATCTATTTGTCCTCATTATAGAGTATCATTTTCAGTTTCAATTTTTATTTGCCATTTTTTCAATGTCTTTTTAATAGAGTTTTTAGATTTGTTCTGTTCTTCATGGTTGTTACATTGAGTCTACAGCACAGAAACTGCCATTCAGTCCAACTAGTCTAGTGTGACGTGTTTATGTTCCACACGAGCCTCCTCTCTCCCTACTTCATCCACCCCTATCAGCATACCCTTCTCTTCCTTACTCCTTTGTGTGCTTGTCTAGCTTCCCCTTAAATGCATCTATGCTATTTGCCTCATAATCCTTGTGGTAGTGTGTTCCACATTCTTACCACTCTTTGGATAAAGAAGTTTCTCCTGAATTCGCTATTGGATTTATTAGTTACTATCTTATATTGATGACCTCTAGTTTTTTGACTCCCCCACAAGTGGAAATATTTTCTCTGACTACTCTATCAAACCCTTTCATTACCTTTAAAGACCTCTATCAGGCCACCCCTCAGCCTTCTCTTTTCTAGAGAAAAGAGCCCCAGCCCGTTTAGTCTTTCCTGATAAGTATATCCCCTCAGTTTTAGTATCATCCATGTGAATCTTTTTTGCACCTTCTCCAATGCCTCTATATCCTTTTTATAATATGGAGATTGGAACTCTGCACAGTACTCCGTGTGTTCTAACCAAGGTTATGTACAAATTTAACATCTCAGCTTTTCAATTCTGTCCCTCTAGAAATGAACCCCAGTGCTTGGTTTGCCTTTTTTATTGCCTTATTAACCTGCGTCACTACTTTGTGATTTGTGTAATTGTATCCCAAGAGCCCTTTGCTCCTCTACCCCATATGTAAGCAATATATGGCCTCCTTATTCTTCCTACCAAAATACACCACCTCACACTTATCTATATTGAATTTCATTTGACAATTACAGACCCATTCTGCAAGTTTATTAATGTCTTATTGCATTTTAACGCATTTGTCCTTTTGTATTAACTACATCTCCCAATTTTTTGTAATCCGCAAATTTTGAAATTATACTTCCGATTCCCGAGTCCAAATCGTTGTTGTAAATTGTGAACACCATTGGCCCTAGCACCAATCCATGTGAAACACTACTTCCCACCTTTTTCCAGTCTGCGTAGCTACCTTTAACCCCTACTCTCTGTTTTCTGTTTTGTAGCCAGCTTGCTATCCATTCTGCTACCTCTGCCTCCACATGCTCTGACCGTAGTCATGAGTCTATAATGTGGTACCCTTAAAAGGTTGTCTTTCTATTTTCAGCTAAGGTTACAGAAGCTTTCAATTAAAGATCACCGTTTAATTACTTTAAATCATTGAGCAACTCAATTGAGATCTTGGCACTATTTTGTGGCTCCTAGGTCAATTTTGACTTTTAGGCGAGCGACCTGCTGCTGCACTGGCCAGTCTTCCGGGGCTCATTTAAAAAAAAATCAACTCTTGCCTTTGGTGGGCTTCTTCAGTTCCAGCGACCGTGGAGGTCAGAGCCTGCACGATGCACGCTCCAACCAGTTCTGATTACAAATGGCGATCAGGGTCCTATTTATGTCGTTCATATTAAAAGGGGTCTATCGACTGAAACAGGCAGGAGCTTTGGATACTTGGCGGTAGGCAGCTTTCAAAATGGAGCCAGCCGCATCACCAATGTTACAGCCCCGTTTTGAGGCCATGCTGCCCCGTTAACTGCAGTTGAAGGCAGTGAAAATCGACCCCTTAATTAGTGAATAAAACTGTGTTGAAAGATTGTACAACAAATCAAAGAGTGAACGGAATAAAAACTTCTTGCATCTCTCTAATGTTGGATATCTGTTGTGTTCAGGATGCATATGAAGTAAATGAGAAGAATAAATTAATCGATGTAATGCAAAGTATGGATTCCTCTTTGGAAAATAGTGCGATGACAAAAGCAACATTGGATCTAAAATTTGCTGCCCTAAATATGGGAGGAATGGAAGGAAATGATCAAGGTTCTGTAATGGTATGTTATTTTTACAGACAGCATTTTAATTGTTCATGACCAAGGTTGGTGGAGAGGGAGAAATAGGCATATTGTTCTAGGGCTTGCTTATCTGTTGTACTTATGTGGATGTAGATCCATTCAGAATTGTTGCACTTTTTACTGCCACCGGAGGCCCCCAGTGAGCAACTTTATTGGAGCTTGTACCAGTGGCATAAATCTTGAACAGCATTATATTGCAGTTTATTCATTTTCACAGGTTAGTACATCTGGAAAAAAGTTTTTAGCTCAGGACTTACTGATTTTAAGCCCCTAAGTACCATTCATCTTCAATCAATTTACTCTTCCTTTCAGCTACCAGGTCATTGTTGTGTACTCCACTATACAAGAATGAGATGCAAAGTGTACCAGTGCTGGACTTACTGGAGAAATAAAACCATTAAAAGTACAAATCTGGATTAACCTGATCAACTATCACTACCTAGTGTAGAAGCTAACAATCTTTCTTTATATTTTCAATTTCCAGGATGGAGAGATTCAGAATCCACTAATAACACATTTGTTCAAACTTGCATCTGTCCATCTATATTTAAACAGTATATACTAGAATATGCCTGTTAGCATATTTTTCTGGTGTATCCTACTTTAGGGTATTTTCTCTTCCTTTGTTGTGGCTTGATTGATTTTCCTTTCTGCTCCCTGTGTTTCCCATCCCCCACATGCAAACTTTTTTTTAAAAGAGTTAAAAGTGGAGAGAGAGGCAAGTGCCGGAGAAAGAAATTCTGTACAGTATAGTTATATCCAGTCAGCCAGAGGGGGGTGGTGTTGAATTTGGCCAGGATGATCTTGGTGCTGCAGATGGGATGGAAACCAGATTCAAACAGGGAGTGGTTGAAGAGGAAGACTCTGAGTTGGGTAATGATGATGTATTAGGCCTTTGAGACAAATGTGAGGATTGAGAATGCCCAATATTATCAGAGAGGTGGAGATGTTTTGTTGAAGGAAGAGGGTAATGACAGATGTTCTGAAAGGTCAGTTCATTTTGGAATGGCACAAAGTCCATCAAGAAGTGAAGATGGAGAGGATGGTGGAAGGACGAGGGCGGCCGTTTGTGGTGAACTGCTTGGGAGCATCTTTACCATTCAGGAGGATCCTAGATTACTAGGAGGTTGGGAAAAGAAAATAGGGGAAAAAATGCTTGAGAAAGTAAAGCCAGACCTGGTGGTACATGATTAGCCAGTTGTGAGCAATATGCACTTTCATAGCTGCCATCATCCCCCTCCTCAAAGTCCGTACTTGATCTGTCTTTCCCCTCCAACTACTAACCTCCCCTTGTTCAAGGTCTTTGAACAGATGGTTATCTCTAAACTGTGCTTGCTTCTCTCAACTATCTGTTTAGTCCAGTTTTCGTCCTGTCCCAACCCTGAGCCCAGCTTTGATTCATGTCACCAATGGCATTCTATGTGATTAACCATGGTGCTTTATCCTTCCTTATCTTCCTTGATCTCTCTCTGCAGCATTCAATGGTCAATCATTCCCACCTCCGTCACTGCCTCTGCTTTTGCATGGTTCCATTCTGCTTGTCCCAGAACTGCCTTTGCCTCTAGCTCCCACACAGTCACCTGTGGATTCCCAAAGATCCATCCTTTGGCTCCATCCTCTTCCTCATTGACATGTTCCTTGTTGACATCATCTGTAGGCACTGGACCAGCTCCAGGTGTGTGCTGACAACACCCAGCTTTAGCTCTCCACCACTTCACTCAACCCCATGACCATTTTTGTGCATTCCTACTACCCGCCTGACATTGTAATGGATGCCCCAGAATTTCCTATAGTTGAACTTTGGGAAGACTGAAGCCGTTGTTTTCGGCTGTGCCAAAAACTTCACATTATTGTAATCGAATCCCTACCCACTCTCTGTCTGTAAGCTTGGAACGGACCAGACTGCACACAACCTACCTGTTCAGTTTGACATGGAGCTGAGCTTCAAACCATCACAATATTGCTCTTCTTTGTTCCTGCCTTACCCTCATTGCTGCTGAAACCCTTATCCATACCTTTTGTTACCTCTAGACTTCTCCAATGCCTTCCTTGCTAGGCTTCTGACTTCCATCCTTCACAAGCTCCAAAACATCTAAAACTGCTGCTTGCATCCTGTCCCACTTGCCTATCACCTCCATTCTTGCTTCCTGTCCCCCAAAGGATCAAACTTAAAATCCTTGTCCTAATCTACAAGTCCTCCCACAGCCTCCTTCCATACTACCTCTGCAACCTTTTTCAGCCTTGTGTACCCCTCCTGCACCCTACGGTCCCCTGGCTCTGGCCTCCTATGCTTCCTTCATTCTATCCGTTCCACTTTTCACCACATACCCTGTTTAACTATCATGACCCTAAACTCCATCTACTTGCGGTCCTCTTATTCCTCCAGAATGCTCCCAGATTCAATGCACGTTAAAATTGTGGCATGTAAGGTGTGTCTCAACAGTTCTCTTTTATGGTTGAGCTCGTTGGCATGCAATGGAATAGCTTTCTCCAGCCTGCGGGTGAAATTATTGATATATCATTCAGCTATGGTACGTTTGGGCATGTAAATCTGCTCTGTTCCACTAGCTATGTATTAGCTTTGAATGGTACAAAAATCGAGTTAATTGTAGTAACTACTTTAATGTTTAATTTACTTGTGACCCTTCAGAGTAAATTTTTTTTTGGTTTTATAGGCAGCATTATAGTAGAAGCCAGAATGCTGGAAAATGCTCCAAAAAGCATCTTTTTTTAAAAAAAAAACTCTTGTGGGAGGAGAGGGGAGCTTGCCCCAAATCCCCTTGGAAAATTAATCTTGCGTCTTTAGTGCTCATGCCTCCCTTCAACAATTTCTAAATCTGTTCCTATAAAAAATGCACTTTTGTACACTGTCCCTGTGCTACAACTAACAGAATATTGGGTAAAACTGCAACTAAAGTTTATGACAAGCTCCTGTTCCACTGTATTCTCAATATCATAGAAACATAGAAAATAGGAGCAAGAGTAGGCCATTTGGCCCTTCGGGCCTGCTCCGCCATTCAAAATGATCATGGCTGATCATCTAACTCAGTATCTTGTTCCTGCTTTTTCCCCATATCCCTTGATCCCTTCAACATTAAGAAATATATCTATCTCCTTCTTGAATACATCTAATGACTTGGCCTCCACTGTCTTCTGTGGTAGAGAATTCCACAGGTTCACCACCCTCTGAGTGAAGAAATTTCTCCTCATCTCAGTTCTAAATGGCATACCCCGTATCTTGAGACTGTGACCCCTGGTTCTGGACTCCCCAGCCATCGGGAACATCCCTGCATCTAGTCTGTCTAGTCCTGTTAGAATTTTATATGTTTCGATGCGATCACCTCTCATTCTTCTAAACTCTAGTGAATATAGGCCTAGTCGACCCAATCTCTCCTCATACGTCAGTCCTGCCATCCCAGGAATCAGTCTGGTAAACCTTCGTTGCACTCCCTCCATGGCAAGGACATCCTTCCTCAGAAAAGGAGACCAAAACTGCACACAATACTCCAGATGTGGTCTCACCAAGGCCCTGTACAACTGCAGTAAGACATCCCTGTCCCTGTACTCAAATCCTCTTGCAATGAACGCCAACATACCATTCGCCTTCCTAACTGCTTGCTGTGCCTGAATGCTCGCTTTCAGCGACTGGTGTACAAGGAGACCCAGGTTGCACCTCCCCTTTTCCCAATCTATCACCATTCAGATAATCTGTCTTTCTAATTTTACAACCAAAGTGGATAACCTCACATTTATCCACATTATACTGCATCTGCCATGTTCTTGCCCACTCACCCAACTTGTCTAAATCACATTGGAGCCTTTTTGCATCCTCCTCACAGCTCACATTCCACCCCAGCTTTATGCCGTCTGCAAACTTGGAAATGTTACATTCCGTTCCCTTATCCAAATCATTGATATATATTGTAAATAGCTGGGGCCCAAGCACTGATCCCTGCAGTACCCCGCTAGTCGCTGCCTACCACACGGAAAAAGACCCGTTTATTCCTACTCTCTGTTTCCTGCCTGTCAACCAATTCTCAATCCATGTCAGTATATTCCCCCCAATCCCATGTGCTTTAATTTTGCACACTAACCTCTTGTGTGGGACCTTATCAAAAGCCTTCTGAAAATCCAAATACACCACATCCACTGGTTCTCCCCTATCTATTCTACTAGTTACCTCCTCAAAAAAACTCCAGTAAATTTGTTAAGCATGATTTCCCTTTCATAAACGCATGTTGACTTTGTCCAATCCTGTTAATGCCTTCCAAGTGTTCTGATATCACATCCTTTATAATAGACTCTAGCATTTTCCCCACTGCTGATGTTACTTGTTTTCATTTGTCACAGGCAAGGGTTTTGGTTTTCATAGGGAAATGTGAATCCCAAAATACTGGCTAAAACTCCTAGAAACCCATGTGATTAAAAACAGAATTTAGCTTGGATGTGCAGTTTTTTGGGGGTGGGGCCTGTCTGCTTTATTGAAGCTGTTCATCAGTTTTTGAGCATTTTCTAGGTTGTCATATATGTACACCTGTAATTCAATGCAGTCTATTCCAGCTAGAACTCATTTTATGCATTCTATGGCCGTATGAATGCATTTCAAATGTCTATTTTTAATTCTCTGGAAGATTTTTTTAAAACAGTTTTTGTTTTGTTTTTCTTGCAGTTTGGTCGTGACAATATTGCAATATCCTTTTCAGGTAATTTGAATAAAATGTGCTTATGGTTATTAAAAATGAATGAGGTGTTCAATGTTAACAAAGCAGAATTGGTTTTGTCCACTAAGTAAGCTTATAGTAAAATGGATACTGTTGTACTAAAACTCCCAAATAGCGCAGCTTTAAATTTACTGTTGCTATTGGATTAGAGATCGTTCTGTGTTTGAATTTTTAAAAAGATTTTGATGGACACCAACTTTGTGCATTTAACCAGAGTTTTAGACAATACTATATGCACCTGTGTATATATTAAATGAATCATCTTTGGAACACAGAATGTTTGATCTAACTTATTTTTTTCTTATTATTTTCAAACCTAATCTTGATTTTTAAAAATATATTATAAAATAGATGTAAGTGTTTGAAATTGCTAATTACAGGAGTGAAGCTCACTGTGTCAATGAATCTTAATTGAGTTTTGCATTATCTTTGATTAGTATTTTTTTCTTTTTAAAAGGCTATCCTTGCTCCTCGATGTCTCTGATTTTTCTCGAGTGAGTAGCTGAGCCATTCAGACCAGGAAAGTGCTAGGCTTAATCCCAGGTCTGTGTTCATTAGCTGATCTCAGTGAGTGGCTATAGGAGCATTACATTTGGCCTCATTCCCCTTCCTAACTTAAGACGCATTATCAGCCAGGACCGCCACTCCTGATTGCTGTCCAGCAACTCCTGAACGTGTGGATGTTGGGTGAGGACAAGATCAGGCTCAGTTATGATACCTTGCACTCTCTCCAACTGCCCCCCCCCCCCAACCAACTCCCCAGGTCGAATAAGCCTTTGACACTTGTTACTTACATGAATATGACCAATTGGCAAGGTACAAGAGGGACACCAACAGCTGTGAAGCCTAGCCCCATCAAGGAGTCAACCTTGAGGGAGAATATTAGCAAGAGGAAAACTTAATTCATCATCCATTTCCTCACAAAATAGGATTGTAGTAGCAACTTTTTAAAACAAAAACAATTGGTTAACTTTGGGAATGAAAGAGTCCACAGGTTTGTTTTCAGTGTGGATTCCTTTAATGTAATGTTAATATCTTAATTTAGCTTAAAGTATTAAACTTATATTACTGTTATTTCTTTTACAGATTTGTGTGATATAAACCATTCATTATTACTGGATACCTCTCACTTAAAGAAATACAGCCTATGGGAGAGACTGTCTGATACAGTCTTTGAGAATCACTCAGTCATTTTCCTATGGTTTGCTGCAGATTACGTAGATGAAGTCAACAAACAGTTACAAACCACTTCCTCAAAACATGAATGTAAGTGTGTATTTGTTTTCCTTTTGGGATCTACCTTTTAATGCTATTTTATGGCAGTTGTTTTCTCCTCTGGGTATGCAACCTTACTTTGAGATATCTTCCTGCTTTAAATAGCCTTTGGTTGACCCGCAGGGAATTGAGCTATGAAAGCGGATGGATGGGTTTCCCATTGTGCCAGTGAATTGGGTGGGAAACCTGCCCATTGAGATTCTAATGAGGCCAGGGAATCAAAATACCCCGGGCCTGTTTCCTGGGGCAGTGGGTGAGTTTCAAATGCACTCCACTTCCTAACTGCCCAAATCTGCCTGGAATTGATATCGAGGCCCTAGTTCCAAAAGTTGATTCTGGCAAAACTGAGGAGGCCTCTTTACTTTTAAAAAAAAAATTGCAGCACCTCAAGTATCTGATCTTGAATTCATGGTCCTTTGTTGAGTTGTATATGATTTACATTTGAAGTGAAGTGTAGGGAGCCTGATTTCATTTTTTTTTTGGTGAAGTTTTTGTTCCTGTATTTCACTACAGCTGTTTTTCTTTGCAGATAAGTGCAATGAGTTTATCTTCATTCAACTTTTCAAACCTTTACAAGCAACAGAAACAACAGTATTGAAGAATATGATGGCTGATATCGGTGCAAGGAATGGAATTGCAGACTTGTGTGAAATTATGCCATTGGAAGAGACTTGTCAGTTACTGGCTAAGTTTAGTTCGGAGCAGAGCTCCTCCTTGTCGTCTTGCTGCAAAACCTTACAGCAACAAGTGGATATGGCTACATTATTGCAGGAGCCTCCATTGTCTCAGGTGACTTTGTAGATTAAGGTGGATCCATGGCAATTACTGCATTTGTACAAAAAAAACTAGGTTTCTCTGAAATACTTGGGAGTACCTCAGTTCATTGAGGCTACAAAAAGCCAGTAAACCCATTTGCAACTTTCCAAAGCTTTTCATGAGTTTGAATTATTATTGACTTTTTTAGTTTAATTATCTTTCTTCGACTAAACGTGTATAGTTCATATTCTGTGTTTTAAAAGTACAACAGTTATACAGTAGAAATATTTATCTGCTAAAGGATGTAACTTTGCTACATATATTATGTACAAATGGAAACATGTAGCTCATTAAAAATGAACTGAGTCTTGAATGGACTAGTAAAACTAAGCATCTTTTCCTTGATAGGCAAATTGAGGTGAATTAAATATTTAATCAACTTTTGATCAATAGGGGAGGGTTAAGAACAGGAAGGAATAAAAGAATGTTTTCCCAATAAGAAAAGGTTAATTTACATTGAAATTTCACTATACATGTGTCCTACAAAATTGTACAACTACAGTACAAGACACTGGGTAATAAGTGAATTAGGCATACCCACCTAGGTTCATAAATCAGTTGTTGCTGGAATTCAGCTATGCCCGAGGGCTGAAGGGCAGTTAGTGCGGAAAGCAGAAATGTATCCCTTGTGAAGCAGAGAGTCGTATTTACGTGTGGCTGTTAAGGAACACTGGGCCAAGGCGATGGAGCGTAGCTCTGCATTAGCATGTACTGTACTTGAACTGGGAGTGCTTAATGTTGATATCCAAAGTTGAAGAATGACCTGAGGCTCAGGAATAACATTTTTCCCTTCTCACAGACTTGCTCCTCCAAAGAATTCAGCATATTTTATAATATGCAATATGGCTTGATTGCAAATAAATTTACACTTTCTGTTGAACTTCAAAGCAACTAGAATATTAAATTTGCAAGTATTGATTATAGTGTTCATTGCAATCCAGGTTTGAATATGTTAATCTGGTAATAACACTGAAGTAAGGTGGAAATGTCATTCACGTGTGTGAGAGCAGTGCAATCAACTTCATTTTCTGTTCAGGAAAATAAATTTTGATGCTATTTTAGAAATGTATTATGAAATGCATCATGGTAAATCAATGGCCTTAGCAAGGAACCTGTAATGCAGCATAACTCTTAGATAATATAGAGCATTCAGTTTTTGTTCATTTCTGGTTCTGTTTTCACTTCTGTAGGAAGAAAATGTAAGTCCAGTGAAGCCAAATAATTATACCTTGTGTCACGTACGGAGGAAGGACCAGTACATGGTTTCGATTGTTTCAAAGCAAGAGAAGCAGAGGCACATATTTAGACACAGTGGACCAGTTCAGAAGTAAGTTTGTTTATTATTTTTGTGTATATATAAAATATCACACTTTATACATACCCTTCAAAAGACAAGTGTGTCAGTTCTTAATAACTTGTGTATCTGGTCAATTGAGTGGGTGATGGCTTGTAAGGAACCAGTTCTAATAGTTGACAGATGCAGGTTATGAGACAGTTTCTGTGGGAGCTCTTTAAGGCCAAATAACTCTATAATTTTGATATTTTTAAGTGGACAAGTGCCTACTTTTAAATACTTTTTTTTTGTGTACCCTACCTCCGTATTTGTAAAGAATTAGGATCAATCTCAATGGATGATCAAATCTCATGCTATCCTGTGTAGGGTTGATTCGAGTGACATACTCACTATTCTGTATCGTATCTGCCTATGTCCTGTTACCATGCACTTCTGATGGAACTGAATCTGGCTTTAAGTGGGTGTGAATGCATAGCTACACTGCCAGACATCTTTTAAAATATGGCTCTGATGAACATAAGAACATAAGAAATAGGAGCAGGAGTAGGCCATATGGCCCCTCCACCTAGCTCCGCCATTCAATAAGATAGTGACTGATCTTCGACCTCAGCTCCACTTTCCTGCCCGATGAGATGTGTACTCTGCATGAATTTCTTTTCAGATAGCAAGTTTTAAAAATATGTTGGACAGATTATAAGCAATTCTACTGCCTGCAATATAGAGACATTTTATACATGGCTGAAATTTATTCTGTTGCACCTGAAAAAATTAGTCTTATGCTGTGCTGGTCAAAGTGTTTGTGTAGGGCAAATAATTTACTATTTCTATAGGTGTGCTCCAAGGCCTTGAGAAATGTGGCTTTGTAATCTGGCCTCTTCTTTCATTCCTGTGGGTAATCACCAGGTTTTAGCTTAATGTTGCTTAATGGCAAAGAAGCTGGGAATGTACACTTGACCTTGAGCGTCAGGGTGTGGACCTGTATTCCACTGTAGAACATGGAGGTGTTAAATATTAGGGTTACCTGTTTCAGTAACATTGGGGAAAATATATAACTCATTTCTTCCCCCAGCTTTCTCTGGTATATAAACCAAACAAGTATCCAGATGTTGGAATTAATATTCATAAGTTAAACCTTTTATAATCAATATGTAATTTGTCCCTAATAATCACAAAGTATTCTGCACTCATGGAATAAGGCTTGCTACCATGTTATGTATGCTGGTATATCACAAATGAATGTTGGTATTGCATAATTAAAAATGATTTTATTCTGATCATTGGAAATGAAAAAAAAAATATTATTTGAGGAAATAGTTTTAAAATGTGTTTTTACCCCCTCAGAGTAATAGTTTTCCCTCCTCCACCAACTAAAGGAGGACTTGCTGTTACTACTGAAGACCTAGAATGTCTGGAAGAGGGGGAGTTTCTCAATGATGTCATCATTGATTTCTATTTAAAGTAAGTGTTCAGGCCTTTTTTTTGCAGTCTCAAGATATAACAACAACTATTTGCATTTATATAGCACCTTTAACGTAGTAAAACATCCCAAGGCGTTTCACAGGAGCGTTATCAAACAAAATTTGACACTGAGCTACATAAGGAGATATTAGGACAGGTGACCAAAAGCTTGGTCAAAGAGGTAGGTTTTAAGGAACGTCTTAAAGGAGAATAGAGAGGCAGAGAGGTTTAGGGAGGGAATTCCAGAGCTTAGGGCCTAGGCAGCTCAGCCTACAATGGTGGAGCAATTAAAATCGGGACGCTCGAGGCCAGAATTGGAGTAGCGCTGAGATCTGAGGGTTGTAGGGCTGGAGGAGGTCACGGAGATAAGTAGGGCCGAGACCACGGAGGGATTTGAAAACAAGGTTGAGAATTTTAAAATCGAGGCATTCCTGGACCGTGAGCCATTGTAGATCAGGGATGATGGGTGAACGGGACTTGGTGCAAGTTAGGATACGGGCAGCAGAGTTTTGGACAAGCTCAAGTTTATGGAAGGTGGAAGATGGGAGGCCGGCCAGGAGAGCATTGGAATAGTCAAGTCTGAAGGTAACAAAGGCATAGATGAGGGTTTTTAGCAGCAGATGAGCTGAGGCGGGGACGGAGACAGGCAATGTTGTTGTTATTCTGTAAGCACTCCATGCTCTACTGAAGGTGAAACAGCCGGTGGTATTTTTGAGAAGGTTCAACAATTTATAACTTTTTTTGGAAATTCAGAAATTGTACCAAACATCAAGACTAAATACTGTTATTCAGTGAGAGCTTGTTGTTTTTGTCTTTTCTACTTCCAGTGCATTTTTTTCACCTTTTTAATATTGGTACAGTGCAGCTGCAATATATGCTCAAGAAATTTCAAATTTATATGGAAAGAAGTGCACATGTTATGACCTGGCAGGAAATGGAAGCTGTAAGAGAATTAAGAATAATGTTGCTAATTCTGGCTGCCTCTTCACTTTGAGGGAACAAAATTCATAGTTTTGGGAATAATCTTTTGGCAGTGTTATCGTAAGACTTGTGTTTGTAAGAGCTGCTCTACGCAACAAATTTGTGTTTACAGGCCAAAATGGGTGACGTTGTCATCTCAGGAAATTATATCACCTCATCCTGAAAGTAATGTATTCCATGATTAATTATTACACTGATTACAATAGATAAGTGGCCCTCTTTTCTCTTGCCTAATGTAAGCCAGGAATTAATTTAGTGATTTTAAATGAATTGTTCATACTAAGTTCAGTTGTACCAAAGCAAGTTACATTAGCTAAGCATTGAAGATAGTTCCAGGCAAAATTTAACTACATTAACTGGTGCTGTGTTTATTTTATCTAAGGTACCTGTTGCTAGAGAAAGCACCCAAAGAACTTGCTGAGCGTACACACATTTTTAGTAGCTTCTTTTATCGACGCCTGACCCGGAAGGATAATGTCGGATCAGAGGAGGCGACTAACCTCTCGTAAGCAAAGTTTCTATAAGGTCACATGGCTTATTTTTCTGGTTCTTATCAAACCATTCACACTTTTGTAGCTGCTTTTATCTTGTTTTACTACCATATTAGTGCCATCAGTTCTAGATGTATAGGTCTTGCGCAGCCTGTGGCCACCTCAAAGTGAATTTGCTGGATTCAATGAGACTGGTAGCCAGGAAAACCCACCTTTTTCACTGTGCTACTGCTGGCTCCCTTTTTTATTTAATTGGGCACTGTTTCGAATTGTTCATTTTCAATCAATTTGTATTTATGCAAATTTGAGAGAAAAATTGAAGATTTGATTTGCTGTGAGTAAAATGTAAGTGTAAGATTTACCTAGAACAGTGTTGAGTTTATTAGGAAGTTCATGAAGACAACCTATTCATTAGTCAAGAATCTTTTTTAGTGTATTTTATAGGCCAGAATGCCTTTGACCACTTGTAGTGATGTCCTGGGCCAATAAGTGTCTAGTTTTGTGACCCTGCATTAGCTGAGTGTTTGCAAAAACTGTTTAAAATGCACTCTTTAAGAGTTGTAAATATTTGCAGTTTTTAATTATTTGGCAGTTCTGTCTCTAAAAGTTATATTTGATTGTATGTATGTTTTGAGAAGATGGACCAATTTCACTCTCAAAATTGAGGGTCTATGACTTATTGCGCTAAAGCCAACCTGCTGATTCTACAATGCCCACCGTTGGAATCCTTTCAGACCTTCAGTATTGCCATTTTTGTTTTTTTAAACTGTTAACCGGGCTTAGTTAAAGAAAAACTGAAACTGTTGAACAACAATTCTACTGTAGTTTGTTTATTTGCAAAACTGCATACTCGTAATTTACCAACTCAGACTAAAAGTAAGTATTGTGCTGCCTTTGTAGAGTACAGTACAAGAGACATCAACGTGTGAAAACGTGGACTCGTCATGTGGATATCTTTACAAAGGACTTCATATTTGTGCCTGTTAATGAAGAGTAAGTATGCATGGTATAGTCTATTGCAGAAACTTCTACTGAGTTAAATCATGAAAGTGATTCTATTAGTAGAACACTGAATCTGGCTAAAATGATGAGACTGAGCTACAACATTATTGCTAACTGACAGATTCTACAATCTTGTGGGATTATTGCAAGAGCTGTCTACAGTAAGATAGTTGAAATTATTAATACTAGAAGCGATTTAGTATTAAGACCAGCTATATTCTTAGCTGTCTATTTATATGGTTTGCCCATGGGCAATCTAATAATGTGAGAAGCAGTGGTAAAGTTTTGTAGTGCTTCAGCAGTGCTGCAACACACTATCATCACTTAGTGGTGGATCTATTCATAGAATCGTAGAAAGGTTACAGCACAGAAGGAGGCCATTCGGCCCATCGAGTCCGTGCCGGCTCTATGCAAGAGCAATCCAGCTAGTCCCACTCCCCCGCCCTTTCCCTGTAGCCCTGCAAATTTTTTCCTTTCAAGTATGTATCCAGGTCCCTTTTGAAGGCCATGATTGAATTTGCCTCCACACCCTCGGGCATTCCAGATCCTAACCGCTATTGGGCTCGTTGACCAGATCTTCAGTTGAAGACTGAGAGGAGCACTATAATATGAACTATTGGTAATTTTGGACTTGGGAAACATTGGTAAAATTCATGCCTATTAACTTATTACATGACATTTTGTTTGCAGGTCACATTGGTATCTTGCTGTTATTTGTTTTCCTGCATTAGACAAAATAGTTTATGAATCTGATTTAGCCAGTGAAACAAAGGCAAGCAAATTACCTTCAAATTCATCTTCCTCACTCTCATCTAATAATGAAAAAACGTGTATAGAACAAGTGTCAGCACCAGATGAACCTGATGGGAATACCTTTCAGAGTGCACTGTCACAGGATTCAGCAAGTAAGCACTCCTTGTCTTTTACTTGAATATATACATTTTAGAATCAATTATAGTTATTTTTGGTAACTTTTTAGGAATAGGTTGTATAGCAATCTTATAGAGAAAATTGTAGATTTAGCATGGGATCTACTATGGTGAATCACACAGCTCTCTTAAAGAAATCATGTAGTTTTGGATTGAAAGTACCAAGGAAAAAAAAAGTTATTCACTGGCTGAGAACCAAAACACTAAACATAGTTTACCAAAGCCTCAGAACATCTCACTTTATTGAAGAAATCAAACCTAAACAATGTAGCAATTGTTCAAATGCAGTTTTAAAAATCCCTGTGAGCTTCATCTTTCCAATACTTGCTTTAGCATTTAAAATATGTCAAAAAATTATGGTTAGATATGCACCTATCCTGTTTGCTACCTCAATTACAGAAGGCGGCCCACCACCACCATCACCTCAGGACAACTAGGGATGGGCAATAATGCCAGCCTTGCTAGCGACTCCCACATCCCAAGAATGAATAATAGAAAAAAAATAACTACCAGTGCCTTCTTTTGTATTTCTTCAGTAATTCACTCTGTTGCCAATACCGCCTAATTCCAGATGTTGCCTGGCAGCATTCTCAATTGGAAAGGCAGGCAGTCCTAAGCAGATAATAAAAACAAAGTGCTGGAAGCACTCAGCAAGTCAGGCAGCATCTATGGAGAAACACAGATGCTGCCTGACCTGCTGAGTGTTTCCAGCATTTCTGTTTTTAATTTAGATTTCCAGCATCCACAGTATTTTGCTTTAGTCTTAAGCGGATGCCTAATTCTTCATTAATAAGATAAGATGGTGTATACTTGCTGGGGATCTGATCTGCAGTAACTTAGGTTGACATTAATTAGCATTTGCAGTAATTCAGGGTGATACTGATTAGCATATAGAACACATACATTTTAATAAAAACAGAAAATGCTGGAAAAGGTCAGCAAGTGAGGCAGCATCTGTGGAGAACGAAAGGTCTTCAACCTCAAATGTTAACACTGTTTCCTTCTCTACTGATGCCTCACTTGCTGAGCTTTTCCAGCATTTTCTGAATTTAGTTCAGATTTCCAGCATCTGCAATATTTTGCTTTCCATACATTTTAATATTCAGACCAAATTTTGCTCTATTGCAGATGAAGATTCCAGCAGTGTTCCTTGTGTAACTTCTCCAGCATCGCCCACCTCTAGAATACAGGTAAATAAGACTGATGATTAGCTTAAATTCTTCAATGGTTATTATCTTGGGTGAGGACAATATGGTTCTAGGTTAATCGAAGAATAAGTATGTGGAAGGACCAACCACTGACTGGTGGAAAGGCTGGAAGAGATCTAGGATTATTGATGGACTCTATTTTGTCCTGTCTGAGTTTCAGAACAGTAATCCACAAAGCAAACAAAATAGTGTGCTCTAATGATTTGGGAATAAAGCTAAAGTCTGATGGCATCATGCCGAAGCTGTTCAGTTCTCTTGTCAGGCTTAAGTACTGAGTTCAGTTCAGGTCACCCAGCACAAAAGAAATGTCCAACTGGTGCAAAGAGGGCCACAGGGCTGAGTTCTGAGAAAAGCTCAAGAGTTTTCAGCCTTGAAAGGTGAATGAGTGGGAATATTAGAGGCATACAGGGTATAAAAGTGATCCAGAACATTATTTTGCACAATACCATCACTGTAGGATAAGGGGACATAAGTATACTTTAGTAAAAGGCAAGTTCAGAACTTATGTCTGGAAGCACTTGTTGATGTAGTGATTTAATAGCTGAAACGATCTTTGGTAGGGTTGTGGAGACAAACATTCTGAAAGCATTTGAGAAGCAGTTGGATGCTATGGTTGGAGGACCATAGGTTTCTGTGAAATGGTGAGGTGGATGAGGCCTCATCTGCACTTATGTGATAACAGGATCTCCAGTACCGTTTACATTAATATTTTTCAGGGAGAATTGCCTGATTTATTTTTTTTTCCTTCCACACCGACTGCTTGGAGGCCGAATTTTAGTGCCCTGATTGCCACATTGGTTGAGATTACTTAACTCGGCACAGACTGGGATTGAACCTGTATGCTTTATTTACATTTTGTAACTACCAATTGAGCCATTAGGGGAGCTGGAATACAATTTTATTTTAAATTTTATTTAATTTCTTACAGGAATGTATAAAGGTACCCATTAGCCTACGCCAACAAAAAATAAGGATACTCAAACAGTAAGTAGCTTTGAAATGCTAATTTACTAAATTGTTTTGATTCCGAGTGATAGATTGTTATTGAGAAGGAGTAGGTAGTCTTTTAGATGATGATTAGGAATGGTCATTAATGTTTCCATGTAAGGCTCCAAAAGCCAAGACCGTGCAGGCGGTGTGATGTCCCTTGCACTTGTCGAGTTGCAACTGCCAATTGTTGCAGATGTTTTAAGCCAAGAACTCACAGGTTCAGCTTAAATCCACAATCTTCCTAATATAGGCAGTTTGTTTCCCTGCAATCAAACCATAATATGGATTACTTGATAAAACCCCTCTTCTCGTCCCCATCCTCTGAAAAGGTAGCAGGTTAGTTTGGGTTTCATTATTCCATGATGGTCATTGGTGCAATTTGCAGACAGGACAACAACTGTCATTTCAGGCAGTGAGTGCTGCTGGGGGTTTGCTTTAGTTTTGTTCCATTTACCTAAAATGGAATTATCTTCTGTAGACCATCCCATCTTGTAGTCTAGTAGTCTGCTGATCTTACTCCTTTTTCTTTGTTTTTCTCTCTCTCTCTGTGTTTCTGTTTCCTCTTGTGCTCTGTCTCTGTATTTCTTTCTCTTTCCCCCCCCCCCCCCCCACCACCACCACCACAAATGCTTAGGGTACTGAGCTGTCACCTTTGGGGAAATATTTTAAATGGCCTTATGGGACATCCCAAGAATGTGATGAGGCAAACTACAAATGCTTACTTTTCTTCCTTCTTTCCTTTCCTCCTTTATTTTTTGTCCTTTTTTTCTTCTTCCTTCCTTCCTTCCCATTCATTCTCACTGCAGTTCATTGTAATTGTCACAGGGCTGTACTGCAGGGTACAGTAGTATAGTGGTTATGTTTCTGGGCTAGTAATCTAGAGGCCGGGACTAATAATCCAGAGAACATGAGATCAAATCCCATCATGGCTGTCTGAGAATTTGTATTCAGTTTTTAAAAAAAAAAAAATCTGTAAATAAAATCTGGTATCAATAAAAGTGACCATAAAAATGTCCTTCAGGGAAAGAAACCTGCTGTTCTTTCCCGTTCTGGATATGTGACTCGTCCCAAATCAACATGGCTGACTCTTAATTGTCCACTAAAGTCGACTAACAAGTCACTCGGTTGTATCACCATACGGACTGCAGCAATTCAAGAAGAAGGCCCACCATACCTTCTCAGGGCAGGTAGGGATGGGTAATAAATGCTGGACTTGCCAGTGATGCCCACATCCTGAGAATTAATTGAAAAAAATTTGACTGACAGGTTACTTTGGAGTTTACACTGTTGATTTTGTGGACCATGGGAATGGTTTGCTATCTGTCCAATAATTCTAAATGTAACACAATGGGATAATGTCTAGAACAGTCTCCATTAGGTAGACAACTGTATGGAGGCTTTGCATCAGAGTATAGTTAGGCTTGGAAGAGCCTAGGCAAGGTGATGGCTCTCAATCAATACAAATTCTTTTCCAGGACCTCAAAACTATGGAATCCTTCCCTTTCTCCTACAATCAACAAGAAAGAAAGAAAAATAAATACTAACATTTATATAGCGCCTTTCATGACCTCAGGAAGTCCCAAAGCGCTTCACAGCCAATGAAGTACTTTCAAAGTGTTGTCGCTGTCGTAATGTAGGGAACGCGGCTGCTAATTTGCCCACAGCAAAGTCCCACAATTAGCAATGTGCAAATGACCAGATAGTTTGTTTTAGTGATGTTGATTGAGGGATAAATATTGACCTGGACGCCAATAGGCTTTTAAACCCCAAGCTTGTAGTCACCTAATTACAACTTACAGATTTACGTCCTCTCCTGATTTCATTGGGACCTTGCAGGATAGGATGCAGGTAGCAGAGTTTCGGATTAGCTGAAGTTTTTGGAGGTTGGAGTATGGAAAGCCAACCAGGCCAGCATTGGAATAATCACGTCTGGAGGTGATAAAGGCGTGGATGAGGGTTTCAGGTGCAGATGGGCTGAGACAGGAGCAGAGGCGGGCAGCGTTACGGAGATGGAAGTGGACAGTCTTTTTAATGGAGAGGATATGGGGTTGGCAACTTACCTTAGGGTTTAATTGGACGCAATAGAAAACCGTCTCATTCAACCTGAGACAGTGGCCAAGGAGGGAGATTAATCGGTGGCAAGGGTACGGAGTTTGTGGGGGGTGCCTAAAGATGATGGTTTTGGTATTCCCGGTGTTCAACTGAAAAAATTGTGGCTTATCCAGGACTGAATGTAGGGAAGGGAAATTAGGGGTCAGCATTTAGTAGGAATGGGGGCAAGGGAGCAGGTGGTGGGTCTTATGGACAAGATAAAGGTAGACTAGAAAAAGATGCAGTATCACGGCTAGGGTAGGCGGGAGCCTTGAGACAGGTTTGGCTTGATGAGCAAGGTGTGGGGGGGTGGTACAGCAGTAGAGGCAGCTGAATGAATGGTCTCCATCGTAGTGATAAAGAAGTCTATGAGCTGCTTGCATCTGTTGGAGGTGAGGGTGGAGGAGATGGGGAAGATGGTTGGTAGTGGAGAAAAGAAGCCGGGGGTTATCTTTGCTGCCCTGGAGTAGTGGATGGTTTGGCAGAGGAGAATGAGGCCTGATAAGTACTTGATGTAGTCCAGCCAGATCTGATGATGGATGGCTTAACCAGTGGGCCAGATATAGTCAAGTCTGCATCCTTGGATTTATATCATATGTAAAACCATTGTTTGTTTTTGCAGGATAAACAAACTGAATTGTGGAATCTGACCCAAAAATACTAAAAAAAATCCTCAAATCAATGGTCATAGGATTAAGTTATTCAATCGTCCTGAAGCAGTGGGCTTGATTGCAGGCCAGTGTTCAGGGCTGAATCAGTTCCACATTTTTTATCAGCTTTTTTGGGCCGTATCATCATTTTTGAAGCTGTTCGTCAGCTTTTCCAAGTTTTGTAGGTTGGCATGTATGTCCTAATGATTAAGCCTGATTTTTTATGGTACTAGTGAGTGCTGAAATAAAAACAGATTTTTGATTGAACAAGCATGTTAAGGATTTAGGGTTCATTTACACTGTAGCTTCCTATCTGAGACCAGTAGCTGCAGTTTGGATTCGAACCAGACAGAACCCTGTTCTCAGTGCTTGGCTCCTGCCTGGCTAGAGCTGTAACAGTTACTCTGGGAGGGTGACTTCAGTGTTCACCAAGAATGGCACAATAGTATCACTACTGACTGCTGAGTCCTGCAGAACATAGGTGCCAGACTGGGCCTGTCAGGAGGTGAGGGAACCAACACAAGGGAATAACTTTCTTGACCTCATCCTCACTAACCAACATGTCTAGTCAAAGATAGCATTAGTAGGAGTGACCACCACACAGTCCTTGTGAAAAGAAACTCTCATCTTCACGGTGCTAAGTGGGACAGACTAAGGAACAATCTAGCAACCAAAACAGGGTATCCATGAGGCACTGGGCACCAACAGCTGCAGAACTATATACCACCACAATCTGTAACCTCATCTGGTATGCTCCTCACTCTTCCAGCACCATCATTCCTGGTTCATTGTGGAGGGTTGAATGGTGTGCGAGGAGCAACATCCCTTCCAATGAGGCACCAACATAGTGAAGCTACAACAGGGTTACCTGCATGCTAAACACCAAAAGCAGCAGATTATAGGCACAGCTAAGTGATCCATAACCAACAGGCTTGAAAAAAGCTCCATTGTCTGACCATATCCAGTCAAGAATGTGGTGGGTAATCAGGCAACTTACAAGTGCCTCATTAAACATTTCCACCCTCAACCAAAGTTGAGCCCATCATGTGAGTGCAAGGGACAATGCTGAAGTGTTTGCCAGGATCTTCAATCAACAGTACAAAGTGAACGATCCTTCTCAGCCTCCTCCAGAGGTTCCCACTATTATGGATGCCAGTGCACAACCAATTCAGTTCACTTTGTGACACTAAGAAACAGCTAAATACACTGCATATAGCAACAGCAATGGGCCTTGATAACCCAGCTGTAATGTTGAAACCCTGCACATCAGAACTAGCTAGACCCCTAGCCGAGCTATCCCAGTGCAGCTATAACATGGCATCATTGTGGAAAAATGCACAGGTATGTCCCATCCACAGAAAAAAGGCAAATCTAACACCGCCCATTACTACCATATCAGCCAATGCCAGTTACCACCATATCCACCTCCCCCAGTCATCAGTAAAGTGATGGAAGAAGTAATGCCTTCAAACAACACTAACTCGCCAATAACAGCTTTGGTTCTGCCAGAACTATTTGGCTCCTCATCACAGCCTTGATCCAGATGTGGATGCAAGAGCTGAATGTCCGAGTCATCAAGGCAGTGTTTAATTATATGTGGCACCAACAAGCTCTAGCAAAACTGAGGTCAAAGGGGAAACTCTGGAGTCATACCTGAAGCACAGGAAGATGGTTATGTTTGTTGGAGGTTTATCACAGCCCCAAGACATCACTGTCGGTGTTTCTCAGGGCAGTGTCCTTGGTTCAACTACAGCTCCTAAGTAATAACCTTCTATCTATCTTTGAGTCAGGAGTGGAGCTGCTTGCTGATCCTTCTATAGTGTCCGCTTCCATTCACAATTCCACCAATAGTGGAGCAGCCCATGCCTGACTACAGCAGAACCTTGAAAATATCCAGGATTGGGCTGATAAGTGGCAAGTAACATTAGTGCTGCATAATTGCCAAGTAGTCACCATCTCCAATGAGAGAAGGCCAAAACATTTCCTCCTAACCTTCAATGAAGGTTACATTTGACCAGAAACTTAACTGGACCAGCCATATCAAAAACATGACCACAAGAGTGGGGCAGAGGCTGGATACTCTGTCGAGTACCTCAACTCCTGACTCCTCAATACCACTCTAACCATCTGCAGTGTTGAAATCAGATATGTGATGGAATACTTATCATCTGCGTGGATGAGTGCAGTCACATTAATATTCAAGAAGCATGACACCATCGCAAAACACAGCAATCTGCTTGATGCACACCCCATCCACCACTGTGGCTGAAGTGTGTACTATCTACAGGAAGCACTGCAGCAATTTGCTCAGCTGACTTCGACAGCACCTTCTGATCCCCTGACCTCTACCACTGAGAAGGTCAAGAGCAACAGTGTCATGGAAATATCACCTGTACGTTTCCCTCCAAGTCATTCACCATCCTGTCACTATTTACTTTTACATAGATTCAAGTTCGTGGACATATACTGCCATTCTTTCATTGTTGCTGGTTCAAAATCCTGATATTTCCAACTAATATTAACATGGGAGCCCAATCACCGCAAAGACTGGAGAACTTCGAGGAGAACTACTACTTTCTCAGCAACTAGGAATGAGCGATAAATGTGGCCTGGCCATGTCGCCCACATCCCGAGAACAATTTTTTTTTAAAAACAGCCACTGGTCTCTAGCACGATACATTATATGGGCAGAGCTATCTCACAAAAATTAAAAACATAACTGTTTAGAGATTGGTAAAGGGAGAATCCTCGCGCTCTCAACATTTAAAATTTAACACCTGGTAGGTTTGCAAAGTATCCAACAGACCCATAATGTTAAAGTGGCACTAAAAATGTACCTTTGCATGAACCTTTTTTTAAA
The DNA here is from genome assembly GCF_035084215.1 of Heptranchias perlo. Lineage (NCBI taxonomy): Eukaryota > Metazoa > Chordata > Chondrichthyes > Hexanchiformes > Hexanchidae > Heptranchias > Heptranchias perlo. The sequence continues at coordinate 56,274,346 of NC_090335.1, forward strand.
GTAGCCCTTGCTGCCAGGAAGCTGTGTGATATTTTGCCGGTTGGTTTGATTAGTTTATTTTCTGCTCTCTCCTAGCAAATGTGCTGTCTGTATTCATGTTGCGTACCAAGTATTTTTTTCTTCTTTGATTGTGATGTGAATGTATAAAGGAATTTTCAGTTTTGCTGTAAAGAAAAAACATTGTTACTTGAATTAGTTTGGTTTTGGAAGTTGAATTTAAAGCTGGCTACAACCATTTCCATTTTTATCAGCAATAATGGGTGTAGTTAGAAGGCTCAAGAATTAAGTATATCACCTGTATCAGGATTGTCAGTCAGTGACTTATTTTTCTTTTTGCTGATTGTGGTGGTGGTGAGGCTCAGGCCATTCATTTGTACCACAGTGATCTCTTCAGTCATTAGAAGCTTGGTAATAAAATTGAAGTAAGAAGTGGTAACTGAAATTATCTCACTTTTCCCCTCAGGCCATGTATTCTTATTATGGATTCACTAAGAGCAGCTTCACAATTGCACACAGTGAAGATTTTACGAGAGTGAGTATCAGTAAAGGATATTTGATCTGTCAGGAGTAGTATAGGTAAGGTAACTTATTGAAATTTATTTGAACTAAATGATGGAACATTAATTGGAATCCTCAAAAAAGCTGATGTAAGATTTTTTTTCTTTTTGTTCTATTACTTTTTTCCCTAATCATTTTATCGAATGCAATTTTATGAAGCTCCCTGGTAAGGTCATATACTTACAAAAGGTGATATCCATTCTGTTAGACCTGGACCACAAAATGTGTGAAGATAAAAGCGCAATATTTATTTTTTTATCAATGAAAATGCAAATACTGTTTCAGCTGGGACGGTGGCGGATAGAGGTGCTCCAGCTGGTACCAACTTTTTCTTTAGAGGGAGGAAATTCAGGTCAGGGTTCCCATTCCTTATCATTGTCCTGCTACCCCTACTGTAAATATACATGTGGCTGATGAGGACAGAACCAGGCTTGGTTGTAATGCCTTCTACAGTGAAATGGTCTGATACTTGCCATCATGGCTGACATGAATGCTCACTTGTCGAGCTATTAGATGATGACTGATGCCTGGAAAGGAGTCAAACCCCTTCTAGGAGAGATTGGGTGAGGAGAGTGAAGGAGGAAATTTTCTTTTTACCACGTGGCTATAAATGTTAATACTGTTTCTAATGGGTATAAATCCTCAGCACAAAACTGCACCCAATTAACACTGAGAGGGCCACAGGATAGCTTGCATGAGAAATGGAGAATTATCTCAAAGGTGAGCTAAAGGGTACTCTTTAGATATTGGGTGAGATACACTGTTGGGACAGAAAGAGTAGCTTTATTATTTTTCTACATCTAACTGTACTATAGCTGACCTGGCAGTATTTAATATATTCCCAGCACTAACTAACAAAATTTTGGAGACTGAAATTCATAAGCTCCCCATACCTAGCATTAGAGGTGAAGAAGGGGGTTTTGGAGAAGGTGATTTTTGCAGAAGAGTTTAGAATTGTCCTTACCTTTCAAAATGATCCTGGAGTAGTGAAACATTTTAACCATGTAGAGGGGAAGGTGATACTGCTTTGAGCAAGAGCATAAGCAGCATTTGTACTGTTGCAGTGGTAAATAACTTTCTTATTCATCTGATGTATGTGTCCCCAAGCTGCTGTTGCTCACCAATGTACACAGATGTTGCTGTTGCTCATTCCCATATGCTGCCCTTCAGTGACATTATCTGTATGCATCATCAGCTTCCATATCTATGCTGACACCCAGCTCTATACCTCTGCCACCCCCTCGACTCCACAACTTCCATTGTGCTGTCTTTGTGTGACATTTCCATGTATAAGCCAGAACTTTTTCCAGCTTAACTTTAGTAAGCCCAAGTTACTTTTGGCTCCTACCAAAATCCCTACACCTAGCCCCCTACTCCAGTCCTTTCCCTGGCTGCTTTTGGAGGCTGAATCTGATGGTGCACATCCTCAGTATTGTGTCTCTCCCGCAGCTGAGCTTCAAACCCCATATCCTATGTACCTCAAGACTAGCTATTCTCCTCCATAAAATCATCTGCTGCTATCCTTACCTCAGCCCCTCTGTCTCTGAAACCATCGCCCATGCTTTTGTCACTTCCCAGCTTAACTTCAGTACTCCTCCCAAGCCCCACCTTGCATAAACTCCAATTCATTCAAAGCTTCACCACCTTAGGGTCACCCATTTATCATTCTTGCTCTCTGATCTATTGGCTATCGGTTGCTAATGCAGTGATTTCAGATTCTTGTCTACAAATTCCGCCATGGTCTTGCCCCACTCTATCTCTGCAATCTCCTTTTAACCCAACTTCCTAGCTTGCAGCCTCTGATTTTTTTGACTCTGGCCTACTATGTGTTCTCGCTTCCCTTCTTTCCTTCCCACCATCAGTGACGTATCTTTCAATAATGCCCTTTTGGAACTTGTTTTTTTCCTAACCCCCTCAAATGATTCCTTGAGACCTATATCTTCAACCTTTCCTCCGTCACCTTCCATAAGTCCTAACTTTTGCTTGGTGCCTACAGCTGCCCCCCCTCCCCACCGTATCCCAGTCTTTTTTGTGATGTGTCTTGTGATATTTTGCTATGTTTAAGGTGCTATGCAAATACAAGGTGGTGGTGGTGTCAGTCAAACATTGTTCTTACTGTTAACCGGTGTTACAGTTCTGTTGATTACAATAATAAATCTGGAAGCTGTATTGACCCCTTTTCTCTTTTCTTGAATAGGTATCTACAGGTAGAGTGGGAAGTGAAAAGAGGACAACACAATTTCATGGCTGATAAAATGAAGGGCTCTGTCCCCAGAGTTCCTAAGCAAGATAACAGCAGTGACTGTGGCATTTACTTACTGCAATATGTGGAGAGCTTCTTTCAGGTAATTTTGTTTTGGTTAGCTGGGTGTCAGTCAATCATAGAAATCTATCGTGATGGATTAAGTTACTGAGTACTAGTAAGCTCCCTGTTGTTTGTCGAACTAGGATCACCCTACCTGCTGGAGCATTAGCTTGTAGGGTTAAATGTTGCCGAATGGGAAGATTCCTGGCCCTCAGACATAGGCCTACGCATCCAGGTTCAATTAGTGAGCCAGGCAAGCTGTTTAATCATAAGCAGTGCCGTGGAGTACTGAGGATCTACCTGGTTCAGGTATTGGATTACTGAGTTTGCCACACAGGGTTCATTGAGTTCTGAACCTTCATTACCACCTTGATCCCATTGGGGCCCTCCTTCCGTTCTGCTAGTTGGTTGTTAGAAAACTAGATGAGCCATCGCTAGATGGGCACCAGGTACCAGATCTCTGCATGAGCAGCAGAGCATTGCACCATAAAGTATAAGAATGCATTGCCACCGTCCTTCTGGCCGCAGCACATTCACATACCATACCTGATCAAGTGGTGGTTTCGTCATTTGGAGGTATGGGACTTCAGCAGTGGCTGCTTGCTTTTCTGCATTTTTCCCTTTCCAATTTTCTAGTTAAAGATAGTGATAGCAGCGAGCCCTGGATATCTGAACATTTATATTCATACCATTTCAACAGCTGTTATCCCAAGTCAGAATTCCCTCATAGATGTACAATGGACATCTTCACAGTGGATCTATACGGGACAGCTTGCGTTGTGCAAGCCACCTTACTGTTCTAGATGCTCAAGTCACCGACTACTTAATCCAAATCCTCACATGAAGAGGTTTGGCAAACAGGCACACCTATTGAAAGCAATGTAAGTGGGTTTTCTTTGAACTTTATGACTTTCTGCAATCTTGTGTAAAGTCACCACCCATTCTATTTTTTTAAATTCGTTCATGGGATGTGGGTGTCGCTGGCAAGGCCAGCATTTATTGCCCATCCCTAGTTGCCCTTGAGAAGGTGGTGGTGAGCCGCCTTCTGGAACTGCTGCAGTCCATGTGGTGAAGGTTCTCTCACAGTGCTGTTAGGTAGGGAGTTCCAGGATTTTGACCCAATGACAATAAAGGAACGCCACTATATTTCCTTCCTCGAGAGCCCAATCCAGCCTATTCTTTTTTGATTATTCCACAGGCCTCCAGAGCAATCTATATGTGTGCAATGATAGCCAACAGAACCATCTTAAGAGCCATTGATATTGCTGAGATTCCTCAGTAATTTTCATTCTCATTAGTCCCCCATCTTCTGGATAATATATAACTGTGTGCTCTGGAATACTGAGAGTATGAGTAGCTCAAACAGCATCCTGTTCAGCAGCCACAGTAGGGAGGCTCCAAAGCGGGTCAGTTATCAGCACTATTCTATAAGATCATAGCTGTCTGCCCACTTGCCTTAAGTAGCTTTTAGGAATTTGGCATGCATGCTGTCCATGCCTGTTGCCTAATTTTTAGCTAGATAATTGAATTTTAAGCAAATTTTCAATGGGAATGTGGTCTTATTCTGGACACAGCACCATTGTGATTACCTTTTTGAGCATTTTTTTTAAAAAAAGAGAAAGCTACTCTCAGATTTTCACTAATTTCCACCCCTCATTTTCACCCCTTACTTAGATGGGATGTCGTATGTGTGGTTTTGAGTTGGCATTATGCATTTTGCTACAGATATTAGTGTTTTAGATCAGACTCCATACCCCTTACCATTCCTACTCCCTTAGCTTAGTCAGCCCAGGTCTTGTTCCCAGGCATCATTTATTCTTTCTGTTCATCCTTGGTCATGGAGGTAGGAATGATTTACAGGGTGGTGATGTGTCTGCAAGAGGCTTTTAGGGAGTGGAGGGAAAGTTCCAAAGGGGTTGGTTCATGCTGAAGTCTGCAAAATAATGCAGAATTTTGGAGGTAGTGCTTCATCTGGCTATAGTGGTATTGGTCATATTGAGTGACGTTATATTTGTCAGCTAGTTGGTGGTGGTCTAGAGGAGCTGCCGATTGTGCCATATTGGGGAGAAGGCTGACAGACCCAGTGGGATCTTTAGGCGAACACTGATCTGTTTCCAGGCTGAGAGTTCTAGTGACAATGGCTTCTGGCTCTCTATTGGTCTCTTTTGAGGGTGCATGATTAGTAAGCTGGTAAGGGGGTTGGAAGGAAGGTGCTGGCTTCCATTCCCAGCCATGGGTTTTGTTGGAGGGCAGCGAACTAGGACACAATCACTTAGATCTGAGCTACCCAGTAAGTGTGTCTGAAAATTTGGGAGACTAAATCCTCTCATTTGTCAACTGGAGGCATTTGAAGCATATTCACGGCCTTTTGCCCATCAAGAGGAACTAGAAATGTGATGGTCCAGGTCACATAATAGTTAGGTTGGTATCTTGATAGGCAGCATCTGAAATGTCGAGGGAATAAGGGAGACGTATCCCATTTCTATTTGCTGTACACTGCAATGATCTGCGGCACAGTCTGTTCCTCTTGATTCAAAATTACTTAATTCAAAGCTTTTTAGCACCAAATTCTGATTTTACTGTGTTTATATTGCTTCAATTTTAGTATGACCGTCGTTTCATGAGCAGGAGGTTCTCAGCAACGTGGGCTGAGACGCATAGAACACCTAGAAAAAATAGGTCTCTTATAGAGTTCAACTAAACTTGCATTCTGCAGTGACCTTAGGCCTAGGCAAATTGCTGAGTTTCCAGGATTACTGTGGAGGCAGTCAAGAGAGGTGGTGGAGAGTTAGAGCTGGGAGTCATCAATGTACATGTGGAAGCTGACATGTCAGTAGATGATGCTGACAAGGGGCAACATTTAGATAGGGGAGGAGGCCAAGGATACATCTTTGAGGGGCTCCCAGGTGACGGGGCAGGGGGGAAAGAGAAGCCATTGGTAGAGATCCTTTGGATATGATTGGTTGGTAAGAGAGGAATCAGATGAAGGCAGTCCCACCAAGATGGACAACGGAGGAAAGATGTTGGAGGAGGAGGAGGAGGATGGTGCGATTGTTTGCCTTAGGCTGCAGAGAGGGCGAGGAGGGATAATCCACCATGGTCACTAGAATCCCTTGTAGAGTTGGGAACACCCCAGTTGCAGATGATGTTTTACTGATCATTAGGGTGGAGTTGTTTTCCAGTAATAATTCTGAGCAATGTTGAGTTTTGGATAAATGTAAGGAATCTTACAACACCAGGTTATAGTCCAACAGTTTTATTTGAAAATCACAAGCTTTTGGAGGCTTTCTCCTTCGTCAGGTGTGTGTGGAATTCCTTGAAAGGTACCGCATATATAGACAGAGAACAATGCCTGGTGATTACAGATAATCTTTCCAACTGCCCGTTATCAAAGGAATTGAATAGTGTTCAGACAGAGAGACATTAGATACAAGACTACCGAATATACAAATGGCCAGAACCAAAGATAGAGAGAGAGAAACATCCGAAAGGAAGAGAAAGAGAGAATATGACCAGTTGTATTAAAAACAGATAACTTTTTTTTCCACGCTACACGTAACCCCACCAGCGGGAAAAAAAAGTTATCTGTTTTTAATACAACTGGTCATTGTCTCTCTTTCTCTTCCTTTCGGATCTCTCTCTCTCTCTCTCTCTCTCTCTCTCTGTCTTTTGGTTCTGGCCGTTTGTATATTCGGTAGTCTTGTATCTAATGTCTCTCTGTCTGAACACTCTTCAATTCCTTTGATTGCCTTGATAACGGGCAGTTGGAAAGATTATCTGTAATCACCAGGCATTGTTCTCTGTCTATATATGTGGTACCTTTCAAGGAATTCCACACACTCTTGATGAAGGAGAAAGCCTCTGAAAGCTTGTGATTTTCAAATAAAACTGTTGGACTATAACCTGGTGTTGTAAGATTCCTTACATTTGTACACCCCAATCCATCACCGGCATCTCCACATCACTTTTGGATAATTTAGTGAAGTTCAATTTTATGTTTGAGTTTGTTAATTGAGTTCTGTTCAACTTAATATTGAGGCAGTTATTTGCAGCACAACTGGACTTACTTTGGTTTTGATGACCACAAGGAATTGGCATAGTGATTGTGTGAAGCAGAATCAAGGGGATCTGTATTAAAAACTGGATCTGGTTTGAACAGTGACTAACCTGGGATGCTTAAGTGTTCCATTTTCACAATACACTTTACTCTTACATTGGCTAGTGTCTCTATTTCCTCTTTTCAAAATTGTATTCTTTCTTTCTCTTTCCACAGAATCCTATCACAAATTTTGAATTACCATTGCAACTGGATAAATGGTTCCTCCGACAGGAGGTAAAGAAAAAACGGGAGGAGATACGAGATTTGATTCTGCAGTTACACAGTCAGCAGAGAACTGATAGCTAATGAATCTGTACACATTGCACAGACAGTGTACTAGATCGTTTCAAAGCTGCTGATCATCAAGTATCTATACACCTTGGAAATGTGAAGACTTTAAATTTGACTGTAAATTTTTGAACTAGTTGACTAAAAATGTGTAGCATATTCAGTTTTAAAATAGTTATGTTTATAGTGGTGTACAGTTTAATAAATTATACTGTTTTGTGACTTCTTACTACTTGCTGTTGTGTATTTCTTGCATTGTTTTTGTCACCAAAATGACTGGTATTGTTGGCCTATTCATAGAACATTCAACTTCCCTGCTAGAAGGCCACAGTGCAAATCTCCATCTCAGTTTAAACTTGATGTGATTTGGCAATAGTTAAAATGCTTGTTCATCAATTGGAACAGGGAGGAGGGAAAAATGTTCAGAACTAATTATATTCTGGAATAGTGCACTGCTTTCAAGTATTCACAGAATAGTAGTGATGGACGATATGAAGTTTGTGTCCTAGCTATCCTTGCTGAGAAAGAAAGTATGATGTTGGTTGAGAGGCATTGGGGCTAAAGAAGGGGTGAGAGCACAAGGTAAGTGGAGGAATATTTTATAAATCTGTAGGCCGTATTATTTAAAATCATCAAAACGTTCTATTTTCCTTTTTCGCTTTGTTGAACTATTTCTGTTCGTACCCTCGTTGTTGTTTCATTGCTGGCACGAAGTGTTATAGTTGTAAACTTCAGTGTAAATTTATGCTGGATGAATATTGATGAGGACATTCATGCTTTTTTCTGTTTACCAGATGGTCAGATAAGTTGTGCAACTTGACACAGTATACAGTGATCCTCATACTCTTTCATTTTGGTTTGGGGGGAAAAAATTGGGTTCCACACACACCTGTCCAAGATGGGTAATGCAGTCAATGTTGGTACCTGGCCATTCTGCTTTGTTACTTTAGTTATTGCCTCTCTATCTCCATATTAGGAAAGCAATGCCATTTTAAAGTACAAGTTTTCAGTTTTAAATCTAGGGTTACATTTTTTTTTACTCTGACTTGGATCACTTTCCCACAAGCAATACTTGAGCAGTGGCTTCAAAGAGACAGACCAGGTTAACAGATAAACATTTCAACCATGATCCACACTCAGTCATTTCATGGCTGCTCCACTGGTTTGGCAAATAGGCTCTTGAGTCAGAACAGGAGCAGGTATTGTTGAAAGGATAGGTAACCTTTTGTACTATTGAGTTTACTTTTTTAAAATAAGCGGTCAGGATGATCTAAGGAATCAGTGCATTGTGTCATACATGCTACAGTTCAATTGTGAGTTCTTTGCACTGTCTCTGGGGCATTTTTCCCTTTGCACCCAATCTGCATCAGTTTATGTGAAAACCAAGTTGTGGAATCAATTGTAAATTGTAAGTAATTGTATTTGTACTGGAACAAGTGTCAGAAATGTCTGGTACATAGCATGTTAGTATTCCAATATGCTGAAACTGATTGGTAGTTTGCAGGTTACCTGGCAATTTCCCCACTGAGTTCTCCATCCTGCTGCATATTTTTTTTGGAGGAGTGGTTGGGGAAGGTAGGAAGTGAAATATTGTTCGAGAGAAGGAGGAGCAAACCTGGTAGAGATTCCTTGGGTCACGTTCACAAGAACCCAATGGATGGTTCAAGGTCGGCATTGAGAGGGCTTTGAGCAGGCTGTCTGCCTGAATTACAAACTGAGGAATAATAGATATTACAAGAAGACTTGAAGGAAAATCAAATAAAAGTACAAAAACAAAAATGTATTGGCCAATGTCATGTTTTGTACAGTTTGAAGACCCCTTAATTTCCTTGTATATTTTAAGTTTGCCATAAGGAGTGGGGAGGAGGAGGAGAATATTGGCAGGAAAGGAGTGTACGGGGGTGGAGAGAAAGAATAAATAAATATATTGGGGTAGAGTTTCCGCTAGTTTTGCGCCCAGATTCCAGCGCAATCGGCCGAACCAGCGTAAAAGATCGGAGAATTTAAAATATGAGTTACGCCCAGAACCCCTTATGTTCGTGTTTTCCATTATCTTTTTACACTGGTTCAAGATTCGTTTCGCCTGAATCAGGCCCTGCCCACACAACTGATCGAAATTGCGAGATTCCACCGATTGCGCTGGTTCGGGAAGGCTCTTCAAATTGCGCTCATTTTCTTAGGTGCACAGGCACTAGTAGGCAAGTTTTAAAAGTTTTTTCATATCAAAAAATAATTTATTAAGAAACTGACTGGTGTACACCAATGAAACTATTAAATGGTTCAGTATAGTTTTTTTAAAAAAAGTCATTTTCAGTGATTTTAAATCAGTAATATAAATACTGGTGGCTACAAGAGCAGGTCAGAGGCTGGGTAGAGTGAGTGACTCACCTCCTGACTCCCCAAAGCCTTTCCACCATCTACAAGGAGTGTGATGGAATACTGTCCACTTGCCTGGATGAGTGCAGCTCCAACAACACTCAAGAAGCTTGACACCATCCAGGACAAAGCAGCCCGCTTGATTGGCACCCCATCCACCACCCTAAACATTCATTCCCTTCACCACCGGCGCACAGTGGCTGCAGTGTACCATCCACAGGATGCACTGCAGCAACTCGTCAAGGCTTCTTCGACAGCACCTCCCAAACACGCGACCTCTACCACCTAGAAGGACAAGGGACAAGAGCAGCAGGTACATGGGAACAACAACACCTGCGCATTCCCCTCCAAGTCAAACGCCATCCCGACTTGGAAATATATCGCCGTTCCTTTATCGTCGCTGGGTCAAAATCCTGGAACTCCCTTCCTAACAGCACTGGGAGAACCTTCACCACACGCACTGTAGCGGTTCAAGGAGGCGGCTCACCACCACCTTCTCAAAGGCAATTAGGGATGGGCAATAAATGCTGGCCTCGCCAGCGATGCCCACATCCCATGAACGAATAATTTTAAAAAATCAGGATACTCCAGGTGGAGAACTGGACACTTATTAAAAATGCTTAATTTTGGTGATAAATATTAATAAAACTGCACTGGGTTACCGCTCTCGAATACATCAAGGAATACTTTTTAATGGAAAGAAAGTAAAAGAAATGATTAGATTATATTCTATTCCGCTGCCAGATTGCTCTGGTTCATGAAAGATTTTATGTTTGTGATTATACAAATGAATTTTAGCACAAGCTTGAACTGTGACCCAACCAGCACATTTTCAAGCGCATTTTGAGCACAATTTCCCGATTACGCCCCAGACGGAAACTCTATCCCGTTATGTAAAAAGACAGTCTCCAGTCTGACGACCTTTATCCTAGTGCTGCCTCAATGTGTAGTTTATATCCACTTTGCACAGGTCCAAAAGATTTAATCTTGCTATCTAACAAACTATAAATGTTTGAATGTACAAACAAAATGTCAAAATTAATTTTAGAATGCTGGACATTTGTAAATATTCTATATTGCAATTATTAGTTTCTCAGTGCAATAGACAGTTTCCTAGAAGTAAAGGGAATTAAGGGTTACGGGGAGTGGGCAGGAAATTGGACATGAATTTAGATTTGAGGTTAGGATCAGATCAGCCATGATCTTATTGAATGGCGGAGCAGGCTCGAGGGGCCGATTGGCCTAGTCCTGCTCCTATTTCTTATGTTCTTATGTAAAGGAAACTGACACAGATTACCAGTGAAAATGGAGCAAATAAGTGTGATAGCACAATATCACAATAGATTATTTAAGTTACATCATGTAACTGTTTTAATGTTAAGATGTGGTGTACGTTTTTCAATTAAGCACCAAAAGAAAAATTATGATGGAAGTTGCATGACTCAACGCCGACATTTATTTGGAACAATTATTCTTCAAACAAGTGCTGAATACATTTTACATGCTCAAATACCTGTCTGCCTTCTTGAATTAATAATACAAGGACATCAATGTGTTTTTCAACTACCTAATTGGATCCCAGGGTTCAAAACATTGGGCCAGATTTTTCTGTCAACATAACAGTGAGGCTAATGGCACTTGCCGTTATTTAATATGTAGTAAAAGGTACAGCAACTTCAGGCGAGGGGCAGATGGACGGTTAAACGTGGATATCCAAAAATTGCTGACCGAATTGCGCCGCTCCACCGTTAGCTGTGCAAAAACAGCCTTTCGTTTCTGCCTCGCCATTGACCAGCATTGAATGTTATGAAGTTGTTGTATTTGCGCGGTAGATATGAACTAAACCTGCCACAGGCATTTAGGGCTAGTGATTACAATTGTGAGTACCCTTTTAACAACGTGATAAGTTTCAATGACTGTCAACCTCTGGAACTGAAAATTAACTAAGTGTGGAGTCTTATTCCTTCAGGTTGTGAATGGTTTTAGATTTTGATAATATCAAATTTTATTTATTTTTTTCTTTTTCCTTTGTGTCTCTTTCTCTCCCTCTTAATTCAATCTCTCTTTCCCTCCTTATTTCTCTTTTTGTACCTAATTCGACGTTGAATTCATCCTCTTTAATTCACCCGCCTTCTCAGTCATTCTGCTGTTTACTTCCCAATCCTTAAATCTCATTGGTTAAGGAGATACCTTGTTGGTTGCCCTGTTCACCCAGGTCCCATATGCTTTGTTTCCCTCACTGCGCTGTTATCAGCTCACACTTTCAGCAATTTAGTGGGCAAATGAGCTGAAGGGTGCAGGAGCAATCTAATTAATGGCAGACACAGTTGGATGCCCTGCTACAGCAAAATCTAGCCCAACAATCTGTTAGCGTTGTCTCAGTGCTGAAGTGGTATATTAATGGCGAGCAGTGGTTGAACTCCACTCCAATGGTGGACATGCCATGACTAATTGTGTTATTCCCTTCCCACTCACTTATCTCTGACAGGTTCTCAGTATGCTTCAGAGTTGTTACACTTCTGTCTGTTCATTTTTAATATGGTATTGTACGTAATTCAGATTAGTCATGACTTCAAGCTAGCTGATCTTCTGTAGCAATATTCAAAGGTGCTCCGTGAGTATGGAGCACAGTTGAATTGAGAAAAATTTGGAGAATACTATTGGAAGCTATTCTACTCTCTTCCACTGAGGTCAGTCTATGAAGTAAAGCTCTTCATGAAGCAATGAGAGCAGGAAGGAGTAGTGCTTTGTTACCTAGGCACATCTAGTGAAGCGGGGCAGAAGAATAAAGGGAAGGCTTGACCACTGAGCTGCTGGCTTAAAAAAAATCCAAGTGCCTATCAATATGATGAATGTTCAGGATACCTGTTAAGCTGAAGCCTGTTAGTAACACATCATTGCTCTGTCAGTAATAAACATTTTAAAATAATGTATATCAAATGTCTTGTGGCTAATATTTATCCATTACACGTCAGTGTCTAAAGTATTTAAAAAGGAAAACAGGCTATTTCCTCTTGGGTTTTTTGACCTTACTGACCAGGCCTCTTCCTATGAACATGAGCTAGGGTTGGGCAAACAACTGCCAATCTACAGAACCCCCTGTGCAATTGGCCTTTAATTGACCTCTGTTTATTTGGATCACTTTCCTTTGCCCCCAAAGGAGCATTTGTGTAGTGGCCTTGTTGGGACAGGCCTGGCTAAATACTGCTCTATGCAGCAGTGCAACTGTACTCTAGGCTACTTGTGAAAAATGCCACAGGAGCTCAGCTAGTTTAAACAAAAAGTCTGCATTATGTGCAGTCATCATACTATGAATAAAGGTTGGATTCAGCATATAAAGAACAAGATATAACTTGGGAGTTTTCTCAGGTCAGAGCCATGCAGCCGACTACAAGCATTAATTATTACCTTCTGCAGTCATGTATTTTTTGGGATTGTGTATAAAACAAAGTTTAGATCCACTCCCTAAAGTTTTTAGCTTGTGGTTAGGAAAATTGTTGCATAGCTTAATCATGTATGTTTAGGGGCATAATCCTATTGGAGTAAGCTAAACCTGGGTGCATAATCCTACTAGAGTAAATTAAACCTACTGCAGTAAACCAGGTCTATTGACAGGATATATAAATACTGTCAAACTAATATGGAAAACATTGAAAATCAGCAAAGCCATTCAAGTAACACATGGGTTAGCTTTGTTTCTTTTATAAAGCATGTTGTTAAATTAGGGAAATGCTAGAAATTTAACTTTTGAGGAAAGACTGTCAGTGAAACCCCACAGATCAGTCTGTAGGATTTATGTTATCACAGTATGTGGAATCTTAACCTTCATTTGAAAGCTGGCTATATCTTCCTCCAATAGGTTTTTAACATGGAAGTCAAATGTCAAGTTACATTTAACACACTACCCAAGGAGGTACTAAAATCAAACCTAGAGCTTCCTGCAAAGAATGTACTTTACTACTGCGTAACATTCCGTTCATGAGTACCGTGTCTAAAGGTGAGTAATCTGCCTGCTTGTTCTTTGTACTCCACCTATCAGAAACCTTTCCCAAACTAGGATTTGGATGCAGAGCAGAATTAAATATTGTTCTGTCAAGCTGGTTTTGTTAGTTAAATCAAGGAGGTAGTATCTACAAACATGGAGTTGTGGGAAAGATGGGCCTGGATTTGGGAGATGACAACATGTTCAAGGACTTTGGAAAGGGGTGGTTGGAGATGGGCAGTAGTTTGCAAGGACAGTGGGGTCAAGGATGGTTTTTTTTTTGATGACGGCAAAATGGAAAGGGAGGGGAGCCTACTTGAGGAGAGGGAACTGTTTACAATGTCACCTAGCATGGTGGCCAGGAAGGGAAGTTGGGTGGTCAGCAGTTTAGTGAGAAGAGGGTGAAGAGAGCAGGAGGTAGGTCTCGTGGACAAGATGAGCCCAGAGAGGGTGTGAAGGGAGATAGGAGAGAAACTAATGAAAGATGCAAATTTAGGGCTAGGACAGGGGAGAAATTGGGGGAAGCTTGGCTTGGTGGGTAAGGGGAAGGGAGGGAGGGATGTGGCAGAAGCAGCTGAACAGATTGTCTTAATCTTAGTGACAAAAAAGTCCATGAGCTGTTTACACTTGTTGAAGGTGAAAGTGGAGGGGAAAGGGGTTTAAGGGGATGGTTGGTAGTGGAGAAAAGAAGCCGGGGTTACCTTAGCCTTCCACGATGATCCTGGAGTGGTGAGCAGTTTTGGCAGAGGAGAACAGGGCTCGATAGTGCTTGATGTGGTCCAGCCAGGTCTGACGATGAATGGCTAAACGAGTTGTGTGTCATAAACGTTCAAATCTGCATCCCTTGGACTTAAGGGAGCAAGGGTGGGCGCCTTACCAAGGGGAATGACCAGAGTGAGTAAAGGTTTTACTAGAACAAGTGCATCGAAGGTGGAGGTGATTGTGTGATTGAGCAGATTGGTAGCTGCAGAAGTATTGTGGGAAATGGAGGCCCAAAGATGGCTAGACAACTGGGAGTTTGAAAGTGCCGTTGTAAGTGACTTTGGGGAGAGTTTTTTTTCCCAAGAGTCGACGCAGGTGGAAATGGGTTTGGAAGGGGGATGTGAGTGATGAGGGATACAAGGAAGTTATCAGAGATTGTCTTGTCTGTAATTGAGACAATGGGAATAGAGAGGCCACATGAGATGGCACGGCAGAGGGGTGGCCGTGAATATGGGTAAGAGTTTATAAGGAGGAAGAGGTTAAGAGAGGGAGAGAGAGCAAGGTGAGTTATGATGGAGATTGAAATTACCGAGGATGAGACGTCATGCTTGGCAGAGGCTGAGGGAGGATTGTAGTGAGGATATCTCAGTGAGAAACTTGGCTTGGGTGGGTAGTAGAAATGGGAATTTTAAAGGAGAGGTGAGGGGTGTGGAACAAGGTGAGGTGCTCAAAGAAGAAGGTGCCAGAGGAGTAGGGGGACAGACCAAGGTGAGATTTGGTGATAAGGGCAAATCTGCCAAACTGGCAGTTTGGGCAGGACAGGTGATGGGGAGGCTTCTGTAAGGGGTAAGGGTTCATCACCCATAAGCCAAGTTTCTGTCAAGGCACATATGGCAAGGGTCTTGTTCGCAAGTGAATGGACATTCTGGAAGGAAATGAGTGGTGGTGATTGTTGATCCACTGGCAGAGCCCACAGGGTCAGCGGTGGGAGTGGTGAGTGGGGCAGGAAGGAAGTTCGCAAGATTAGCTCCCAGTGGGCATGCTGGGTGGGAAGGTCGGTGAGAGTAGGATGGGGCAGTTGGGGTTGCAACTTGTAAGGAGGCAGCAATGAGTACCTCAATGGGCCCTTTGGAGAATGCCGAGAAATACACAGAGGAAAGTTGTGGGTTTATGCAAGAGGGAGTCAAGCCTGGAACGATGGCAGGAGAGTAGGATGGTCAAGTAATAGTGAAGATTTGGGGTTGGGAAATGAGTTCTTCAGCCTTTGAAGAAGGCATTAGTTATGATGAAGACTACAAACACACTCCTATTAGGGATTTTGTATCATCAGTATTACTTCATTAAAATGGTCAGTTATCACTAGTTATTGCAAAGGAAATTGCCAGATTGTCTGATTATAAGAGCTAGCAGCAGGAGAAGGCCATTTGGCCCTTCGGGCCTGCTCTGCCATTTAATGAGATCATGGCTGATCTGATTTTTACCTCAACTCCACTTTCCCACCTTTTCCCCATATCCTTTGACTCCCTTGCTGATCAAAGATTTGTCTAACTCAGCCTTGAATGTATTCAATGACTCAGCCTCCACAGCTTTTTGGGGTAAAGAATTCCAAAGATTCACAACCCTCTGGGAGAAGAAATTCCACCTCATTTCAGTCTTAAACGGACGACCCCTTATTCTGAGACTATGCCCCCTAGTTTTAGATGTCCCCCATGGGGGGTAACATCCTCTTAGCATCTACCCTATCAAGTCCCCTCAGAATCTTGTATGTTTCAATAAGATCTCCTCTCATCTAAACTCCAATGAGTATAGACACAACCTGTTCAATCTTTCCTCATAAGACAACCCTTCCATATCCTGAATCAACCTGGTGAACCTTCTCTGAACTGCCTCCAATGCAAGAATATCCTTCCTTAAATAAGGGCACTAGTACTCTAGGTGTGGTCTCACCAGCACCCTGTACAGTTGTAGCATAACTTCCCTGCTTTTATACTCCATCCCCCTAGAAATAAAGGCCAATATTCCGTTTGCCTTCCGGATTACCCGCTGCACCTGTACGTTGACTTTTTGTGTTTCATGTACGAGGATACCCAGATCCCTCTGTACCGCAGCATTTTGCAGTATTTCTCCATTCAAATAATATTTTGCTTTTTTATTTATCCTCCCAAAGTGGATGACTTCACATTTTCCCACATTATATTCCATCTGCCAATTTTTTGCCCATTCACTTAACCTGTCAATATCCCTTTGTAGACACTTTGTGTCCTCATCGCAACTTGCTTTTCCACCTATCTTTGTATCATCAGCAAATTTGGCCACAAGACACTCTGTTCTTTCATCCAAGTCATTGATATATTTGTAAATAGTTGAGGCCCCAGCACTGATCCCTGCAGCACTCCACGAGTTACAGATTGCCATTTTGAAAATGACCCTTTTATCCCGACTCTTTGTTTTCTGTTAGTTAGTTAATCCTCTATCCATGCCAGTATATTACCCTCAACACCATGAGCTCTTATCTTGTGCAGTAACCTTTTATATGGCACCTTAACGAATGCCTTTTGGAAATCCAAATATACTGCATCCATTGGTTCCCCTTTATCCACCCTGCCTGTTACTTCCTCAAAGAACTCTAATAAATTTGTCAGACATGATTTCCCCTTCATAAAACCATGTTGACTCTCCTTCGAGACACTCGACAACGCAAAATCGTCGAGCAGAAATTAATAGCCAAGTTCCGCACCCATGAGGACGGCCTCAACCGGGATCTTGGGTTCATGTCACACTACACGTAACCCCACCAGCGAACAAATGTTATCTGTTTTTAATATAACGGGTCATTGACTGTCTTCCTTCTCTCTCTCTCTCTCTCTTTTTTTTGGGGGGTTGTATATTCAGTGGCCTTTTAGATGACACCTTTCTGTCTGCTCACTGTGATTGCCTTGGCAACGGGCAGTAATCACCAGGCATTGTTCTATGTTTTTCAAATGCGAAGGATTCGAAAATATCATTTCCACCATCCGCCCGACGAAGGAGGAAGCCTCCGAAAGCTTGTGGAATTTAATTTAAAATAAATTTGTTGGACTATAACTTGGTGTTGTAAAATTGTTTACAAAGATTGGTGGCATTGTAAGCAGTGTAGATGAAAACATAAAATTACGAAGCGATATTGATAGATTAGGTGAATGGGCAAAACTGTGGCAAATGGAATTCAATGTAGGCAAATGTGAGGTCATCCACTTTGGATCAAAAAAGGATAGAACAGGGTACTTTCTAAATGGTAAAAAGTTAAAAACAGTGGATGTCCAAAGGGACTTAGGGGTTCAGGTACATAGATCATTGAAGTGTCATGAACAGGTGCAGAAAATAATCAATAAGGCTAATGGAATGCTGGCCTTTATATCTCGAGGACTAGAGTACAAGGGGGCAGAAGTTATGCTGTAGCTATATACAAAACCCTGGTATACTGGAGTACTGTGAGCAGTTCTGGGCACCGCACCTTCGGAAGGACATATTGGCCTTGGAGGGAGTGCAGCGTAGGTTTACTAGAATGATACCCTGACTTCAAGGGTTAAGTTACAAGGAGAGATTACACAAATTGGGGTTGTATTCTCTAGAGTTTCGAAGGTTAAGGGGTGATCTGATCGAAGTTTATAAGATATTAAGGGGAACAGATAGGGTGGATAGAGAGAAACTATTTCCGCTGGTTGGGGATTTTAGGAGTAGGGGTCACAGTCTAAAAATTAGAGCCAGACCTTTCAGGAGCGAGATTAGAAAACTTTTCAGCACACAAAGGGTGGTAGAAGTTTGGAACTCTCTTCCGCAAATGGCAATTGATACTGGCTCAATTGCTAAATTTAAATGTGAGATAGATAGCTTTTTGGCAACCAAAGGTATTAAGGGATATGGGCCAAAGGCAGGTATATGGAGTTAGATCACAGATCAGCCATGATCTTATCAAATGGCGGAGCAGGCACGAGGAGCTGAATGGCCTACTCCTGTTCCTATGTTCCTAAAAAGCAAGAACAAACTAGTCAGTAATGATAAACCATGGATGAATAAAGAAATAAGGGCAAAATTGAAACTGAAGAAAAAGACATATACTGAGTACAGAGACAACAAAGGAGAGGATGAGAAAAGGTTCGGAAAGAAGTTGAAAAAATAATTAGGAAAGCAAAGAGAAACTATGAAATTAAATTATCAAGGAATATTAAAGGAAATAGTAAAGTTATCTACAGACACAAATAACAAAAGAAAAATCAGGATACATATGATAAACTCACAGGTAATGAGTGAAATGGCAGAAATATTAAATAATAACTTTGCCTCAGTGCTTACCAGTGATGCTAACATGGGGAGCATGACATTAGAAGAAAAGATCAAAAAAGGTATGAAAACATTTAAAATAGAAAGGGTGGTGGTGGGTGGGGGTGGCGGAGGGCGGGGTGCAGAGATAATTGATAAACTAATCAAACTCTGAGAGGTTAAAACTCCTGGTCTGGATGAATTGCATCCGTGCATATTAAAATAAGTTAGGGAAAAGATACCAGAGGCACAATTACATATATATAAAAATCCATTAGAAAAGGGAATAGTGCCAGAGGACTGGCGGACAGTTAATGTGAATCCTATATTTAAAAAGGGAGATAGAACCAGTCCAGGGAACTATAGACCAATTAGCTTAACGTCGGGGGTAGGAAAGATAATGGAATCCTTACTCAAAGATGTAATAGAAAAACATCTAGAAACCAAAAATATAAAAAGAATAGTCAGCACGGATTCCAAAAGGGAAGGTCATGCTTGGCCAACCTTATTGAATTCTTTGATGAAGTAACAGAAAGGGTAGACAAGGGTAATGCAGTGGATGTAATATATTTGGATTTTCAAAAGGCCTTTGATAAGGTACCGCATAGTAGACTCATGACTAAGGTCAGAGCATGTGGAGTCAGAACAAGTAGCAGAATGGATAGCAAGCTGGCTACAAAACAGAAAACAGAGAGTAGGGGTTAAAGGTAGCTATTCAGACTGGTAAAAGGTGGAAAGTGGTGTTCCCTAAGGATCAGTGCTGGGATCACTGTTGTTCACCATTTATATAAATGATTTGGACTCGGGAATCGGAAGTATAATTTCAAATTTTGCAGACAAC
The DNA here is from genome assembly GCF_035084215.1 of Heptranchias perlo. NCBI lineage: Eukaryota > Metazoa > Chordata > Chondrichthyes > Hexanchiformes > Hexanchidae > Heptranchias > Heptranchias perlo. The sequence goes on from NC_090335.1 coordinate 56,293,796, forward strand.
ACCAAATTGGGGGGTATAGTTAATGCGGAGAAGGACAGCGACATAATAGAGGGAGACGTTAAAATAAATTTGCAGAATGGGTGTGTGATTGGCAAATGGATTTCAATATAGATAAGTGTGAGGTATTACATTTTGGTAGGAAGAATAAGGAGGCCACATACTGCTTGGATAATAAGAGTCTAAATGGGGTAGATAAGTAGAGGGATCTGGGGGTACAGATACACAAATCACTAAAAGTAGCAATTCAGTTTAATAAGGCCATAAAAAAGGCAAGCCAAGCACTGGGGTTCATTTCTAGAGCGATAGAAAGGCAGAGAAGTTATATTAAATTTGTATAGAACCTTGGTTAGACCACACTTGGAGTACTGTGAACATTTCTGGTCTCCATATTATAAAAAGAACATAGAGACACTGGAAAGATTTACTAGAGTGATGCCAGAACTGAGAGGTTATACCTATCAGGAAAGATTGAGCAGGCTGAGGATCTTTTCTCTAGAAGAGAAGAATGAGGGGTGACCTGATAGAGGTCTTTAAGATAATGAAAGGATTTGGTAGGGTAGACGTCGAGAAGATATTTCCACTTGCAGGGGAGAGCAGAACTCGGGGCCATAAATAAAAGATAGTCACTAATAAATCCAATAGGGAATTCAGGAGAAACTTCTTTACCAAGTGGTTAGAATATGGAACTCGCTACTACAAGGAGTAGTTGAGGCAAGTAGCAAGTAGCATAGATGCATTTAGGGGAAGCTAGATAAATACATGAAGAAGAAAGGAATAAAAGGATACGCTGATAAGGTTAGATGAAATAGGGAGGGAGGAGGCTCGTGTGGAGCACAAACATCCGCATGGACTTGTTGGGCCAAATGGCCTGTTTCTATGCTATACCTTCTATGTAATTAGCTGCTGAGAATTGATCTCTCTAGTGGACATTAGGTTGAACTGCAGATATCTCATGAACTTTACATTTGGTATTACAAAATGGGTGTTGGAGATCCTGCCACTTGTGATTAAGTTCTTAACTTTGCTATGCCATTTGGGTTTGGTAAACTGGTTTTCTGGCAGCATATTTTTCTTAAATCTGGTCCTTAGAAAGTGAAGTGGCAATTAATGTCATGCTGACTCTCTCTACTATATCATATCCATCTAGGTGTTTCTTGTAGCTCCTTTTTAAAAGATTGGTGTTATGTTAGGTATATTCCAATTCTTGGGCACTACTCTAATTTTGAATGATTCCCTAAATACAGTGGCAAAGATGTGACCAACTTTGCTAGTCCCTTCTATAAGGATCCTTGAATGAAGCCAATTCAGGCCTGTGCCTTGACTCTTTTTAATTTCCTCAGCCTACTAATGTTTGCCTTATCTGAAATTTCTATTCCACCTTTCCAGGAACTCAACTTCCATATTGGGATGACTGCCTGTGATGTCATTCATGAACAAAGAAAAGAATTCATTTAATATATTTGCTATACCTTGGTTACTTGATATCGTCATGTTTGAGATCTTTCAATGGTCCACCATTGCCTTTTACACCCGTTTGCTGCTCAATATATTTACAGAAATGCTGCATATTTCTTTTAATAATCACTGCTATCCTAGCCTCATTTTCTATTTTAGCTCTTCTGACCAGTTTTATAACCTCCTTTACCTTTATTTTTTATTTGGCTCAGTCCACCATGTAAGCTACAGTATCAAACTTTAGGAATAATATATTTTTTTGCCCTTATTCCCTACATTAAATCTATTTTTGCCAATATTGGTGTGTTCCTGCCTTAACCTTTGTTCCCCATTGGTATCTGTTCTATACTTTGTGTGTAGTATTTTTAAACAGAAACACTTTTCCTCTGTTCTGTTGCCCTCAACACTGTTGTCTCGTCCATTTTCTTTAGCCCTCCACTCATTTCCTCAAAACCTATCTTTCGGAAGTTAAATGTTACCATTGTGCTCATTATCTTTTCCATTATAAGTCTAACTTTATACTCCATTATATTGTAGTCACTGTTGCCAAGAGTAGTCACTCTGCCTAGCCTGCTCTACCATCTCCCGGTTGTTGCTTAATATCCGGTTCAATAGAACACTCGATCCTGTGAGTCCTGGACCAATTGTTCCATGTGACTGCCCGCTCCTATAACAACTGCTTCTGTTCTTTTACATGCTTCACTTATTTGACTACAATGGTCTTGATCCAATGTCTCCTCCCTAGCTGGTGGCCTGTATCAGACACCCATAGTTCATTTCCTTCCTCTTGTGTCCCTTGTTCCTATCGATAGGGTTTCCACCTTATCTGTTCCGCGACTAGAGAGGCCCATCTATGTTACAATCATGTACTTTTTCATGTGAAAGACTATACCACCTCCCAATTCATCTTTTCTATCTCTATCTAATTAGGTGCCTTATCTCTTATACCTCCGTAACTCTTTATTCCGCTGTTTGTCTCTCCTTCTGCCTTATTCATCCTCCTTACAAGGAGGTTGGTACCGATGGCATGTAGGTGAAACCCATTTTAGCATGCCTCTGCCCCAGAATTTGTCTCCATGTCTTTGGAGTCTGAAATCCTCCCATCTACACCTTCTGGATTTTTTTTTCTCCCCATGTATGTTGCAGAGTGTAGCTAGCAAAATAGTTACATGCCTGTAGAATCTTCTTAGGGTTAATATAGTACTCTAGTAAATAGCTGTGTTACTAATAGCCCAGTAAGCTGCTGAAATCCAGTCTGTTTACCTGTATGAAGAATATTGGTATAATGTTCAAAATAGAGCAGGTGAGCTTAATTTAAACACAAGTATTTGAGATCATTGGGCGATTTTTTTAAAAAGAGGAACAAACTTTAACGCATAACTGAGAATGAGAATACCGTTTTTCTAACTTTGTAACAAAAAAAGAAACCAACACTCTTCCTTGCTTTGAACCTTGGATCAATCTCGATGTGTACAAAATGTCGAAAAGCACGCAAATGTACCTGGAAGTTTTGCAATCCATATAGGGAATGATCGTTGGTAAATTCAGAGCTGCCATTACATGGCAATAACTTCAATGCAAAAACAAGACGACCGAAATAACCACAATAGTTTCGATGTTGTTAGGTTTGTAATCGGATGTGAAGGCGCAGAAAAAGTCCAATGTGAAAAATGTAACTACTCTCAACTTCCAAGTTTAGTTTTGTTATTTATAAAGAACTCTGGAAAAATATAACTTTACCGGTAAAGGAAAATTACGATAGTACTGTATAAGATTATGATAATATTAAACATGATTGACACCAGCCTCCATTCATGCCCATTGAATAGTGTCATATTGGGTATGATTGGCATGGTAATTTTGTAAGTTTGACCATTGTGATTTTTAAAAAAGATATTAGAATAAATTATAGATGTGCTTGATCATCCATTGTCTAACTTGCTAACCACTGTAAATGACGCGGTCTCTATAATGGGAACAGCTTAGGAAAGCCGATTAGAGGGACAGCACTGAAGTCGCATCCAGCAGAAAGGACAACTGGACTCGAGACCAAGACTCCTTGGTGTCTCCTTTCAATTTCATTAAAAACATACAGATCTTGAGTAGGTGAGTTACAAATACCGCTAAAATGTTTGCAAAGTGTCCCAATAGTGCTAAAAATCCTCAGCACTAATGAATGAGGTATCTATCAATTAGACATGTACCGATTTATAAAAATCCCCTCTGTCATATGTTGCGTTTCTGTTGATTCCTTATTTTCTAGGTTGTACTGAGGCAGGAGAATGTTTGGTTATCGGTGGAAAATGTCTTCAGTGGCCCTATGTGTCCTTTTAGTCAATTATGTTTTACTGGCGGATACAGGTAACCTGTTTTCAAATCTGTTAATCTGTCAAAATAATATATTATCATAAAAGAGCTAACATTTAAAGTTAACATGTAAATGCAACAGATAATTTGTAATGGTTGTACTGTTTTGTCAAACATGCATTCATGCCACTACATACCAATTCAAGAGTGATATAGAATATAAATTGTGTTGAGACAAATCTATTTTTATTTTTTAAAACTCTTTTCCTTTTTGTTTCTCTGCACCAATTTTCTCACCTTTTCCTCTCCTGTACCTGGCACAACTGGCTATGATTCATGTCTGAGCCTTGACAGTGAGTGTTAACAGGCTATTCCACAATGGGTGATATCACAACCAATCCCTATGTTGTCCTGATCCAATGTCCACATACCTGGATTTCTGGCAGGGGATGCTGGATAGTGATCAGGAGTGGAAAACCTAGTCATTTCCCTTCTCTCCTAGACAGGAACACTGAAACCAACTGTAGCATCGCCTGTCTGAGACCAGGCAGCTCCGTACAGACCAGGAACTGAACCTGGGACCTTTATATTCTGTACGGCTCTGCTATTCACTACATAAACTTGGTGAGGAATTTCATTTCAATCAGTAAAAACGTGAAAATGAAAACAAAAGAAAGTGCACTTTATATTGAAGAGGATTGTAGGTTAACCTTAGCCACTTATCAAAATACAGCATTTTTAAAAAATTGAAATAAATTGGGATTACTTGATAATTAAGTGATCCTTTCCAGGTTGGAGTTCTGAATAACGCAAGATTTAGAATAATCCAGCCAGTTAGTTTCTCATGTCAGATAACATGCATTCTGCTTGCCTTAACTGTATGCAAAGTAATCATCATTATAATGTTACTGATGAGTTTTATCTGTTTAAGGAAGTGTAAATAGTTGAAAAATTGAAACCTAACAATAAAAATGAAGCAACCATGAGTTTTTTTTTTGCAGGTTACAGGATTTGAAAATTACTATGATTCTATAATTACTGTTCAAAACTTGCTTGTATGTCTTCCAGCTTAATATGAATTACCCTTGTGTCTGAGAGGAATTGTTGTATGTTTATACAACTTTTTTGCACCTATATCAACTTCATTGCAGATTTAACTTGAATCTGCATTTTGATATTTTTAGTTAATTTCACAAATCCAAATTTATAGTCTGTACAAGAAATATGATTCACTAAATTGTGTTAGCCAGCACTTGTTAAATGTTTTAAATAGATTAATTAGATTTGCGTTTGCAAGTTATTGAATAAACTATGAAATCTAAAATGGACATTTTGTTGTAGATGATGGCATAATTTGGAGTACTTTTATCAAAATTAGGACAGTTCTGAGACATTGAGGTATTTCTGATTTATCAGTCACTACAATTGGGTCATATTCAGTGATACAGTTCTACAGTGATGGATCAATTCACATTCTGTTTTAATTACATAGGATCCTGCAATTTTTACAGTTTATTTGGGGGACTACATTTCCTGATTTTTATCCATTTAAAACTAGGTCCATTGGTTTATTGTGAGTGAAAAGTCAAATTCCATTTTTATTTCCTGCAATTGAGATTTTTAAAGAATTTTGAGAATCATATTCTGCTATTCCACCATTTGTTTCACTATGTGAAAACTATGAATCAGTAGCCTTGGTTATAATGTGTTCAGACATTGTAAAATATATATGGAATGGCAATACAGCTGTTTAAAGTACAATGCTATCAAAATCAGACCAACAGTAATGCATATTGCAATTTTGTCTGTTTCAGTTGTGTTAAAAAGGGTATCAGATGAGAGTAGACTGCACAAAGGCTCCAGAAGTCTTTCTCGTGGCAACTTTCAGTCCCCTGTGACTGGGAGAAATGTACAGATAAAAGATTTGATTTACAGACAAAAACGATCCTTTTTATTTCCGAGTGGTATTAAACTATGTCCAGAGGAAACTACCTCACAGGCCATTGGCAGCCACCTGAAGTATTACAAGCTGAGAGGTAAGAAAATTCCTGTTTCTTATTTAACTTTCTCCAAGCCCTCTTCAGTGACCCCTCCAATGACATATTGTTATAGTGTAATATCTCTGCCCATCTGTGTGTACCTGTCACATTTTGGAATTTTTTGAAATTTATTTCTTCACAGAAAGGATTTGGGAATGATCTATGTTTAAGTCTTTGTATTTTAAAACAAAATGAAATTGCATGGGATTTTTAAAAAAGCCATTGGCAGCAGGCAATGAAGGTGTGTATTAAAGCCAGATGAGAGAGTTTGTGGAATGTGGCAGCTCACAATCTATTTGACTGATTCAATTAGGGTCAATTGTCTCATCCCAGGCCCACTAAGCCAGGATTTCACTTATTCATTTTGATAATAGCAGGAGATGGTTTCTTTAAACTTGCACCTTAAGAGGGGAAGAGGTAGCTGGATTGGAGAGGTAGCGGGTCTACTGGTGAATCACTGATTGGGAAGGAGTCAGAATTGTGTTTGAACACCTCCTTGTAAAGTTTCTATCTGATGCTTGTGTAACTGCCCTTCTAAACTTGAGTTCTCTTCTTACACCATTTTAGCTGTAGCTAGAAGTTCATATGTTTGTGTTAAAAACATTTTCATTTTAAACAGTAGTTGATTTTCTATTGCAGATTAGTGAATGGGATGCAGTAAATCCCTGGCTTGGTAATCTTCATTCCCTTGGAGACAGTAAACTGCCTTATTTATTACTGCCAATTGCTTCAATTGTGACAAATTACTGCTATTACCTATAATAAAACACTAGAATTTCTTACCTCCTTCAGTCTTCTATGGAGATATTTGTAGAGCATTCAATTGTTATATTTGCCAAAGTTATTATACAAGACTGCACTTATGTAACTGCCTAGACAGCCACAAGTAAGTCTCCTCTACAAGGAAGCCCTGACCCTTGCTGTCAGATCTTTGTTATAAATTTATGATTTTAACATGAAATCTGTCCTGTTTTTGAATATTGGCGCAGATTGCCGAGGGGTGACATGCCAGTAAACCTTGTTAGCGGCATCACTCCAAAACAGCACAGAATTACATTTGAAATCCCCATAAACTTTTATCATTTTCTTTTTACTTCAGTATTTCTTGCTGGTCTTACCTTGGTCAACAGCTGTCATTGGGATCACAGCTTGGCCATGGTGATTCTGTGAGCTGAAAGGAGCTGTGAAAATTCCTTCTCTCCAAGATAAGATATGCTTGAATGTGTGGCTAATAACATATTCAAAAAGGGAAAATGATTGCAGGTGGAAGGTCACTGGGCCTACTGTAACCTGTCATTCAGCACCCTGGAGAGACTGTCAGCCTCATGGTGTGCACATCTCTTTGCTAAAGACCCTTGCACAAAGATTAAGTAGTTAGTGACAAGTAAACCTAGCATGTGTGTCTACAACATCAAAGTGGCTGGCCCTTAGCAAACTTTCCTGCATAGGTCCTTTAACGATGCAGAAGGGATATTCCAATCATATTGCTGATGAAGAAACTTGGAGGCTTGGCTCAAGAGCTGTAGGAGGGCATTATTAGATGCTGAATACAAGACTCATGTATCAAAGATTTGGTGCCTAACATGATTGGATTTCAAGGAGCCAAACATTTGCTGTTGAAATTCTACACTACCAACTAGTTGAACCACTGTCCAATGGCGTATGGTGTGTGTTCATGTTGTGGTCAGGAGGTTGGTGGCTATGCACCATGCAATTTATAGAGTTGTGCTGCTCACCACGCCACTTGTGAAGGAGGTCCTGGTACCTGATCTCCACCCATTGAGAGTTCGGACTGGCATTTGTCAGTTGTCTAATGACCAACTAGTGATTATCTTCTTTTGGGGAGGTGAGTGGGGTCTCTTTTTTAACATAAGGACATAAGAACAGGACATAAGGACATAAGAATAGTGCAGGAGTAGGCCATATAGCCGCTCGAGCCTGCTCCGCCATTCAGTAAGATCATAGCTGATCTTCTACCTCAACTCCACTTTCCTGCCCTATCCCCATATCCCTTGTTTCCCTTAGTGTCCAAAAGTCTTGAATATACTCAAGGACTGAGCATCCACAGCCGTCTGGGGTAGAGAATTCCAAAGATTCACACCCTCTGAGTGAAGAGATTTTTCCTCACCTCAGTCCTAAATGGCCAATCCCTTATCTTGAGGCTGACCCCTAGTTCTAGACTCTCCAGCCAAGGGAAACAGCCTCTCAGCATCTACCCTGTCAAGCCCTCTAAGAATTTTATAATTTTCAATGAGATCACTTCTCAATCTTCTAAGCTCCAGAGAATATAGGCCCATTCTACTCAATCTCTCCTCATAGGACAACCGTCTCATCCCAGGAATCAAACTAGTGAACCTTTGTTGCACCCCTCTAAGGCAAGTTTATCCTTCCTTAGGTAAGGAGACCAAAACTGTACACGGTACTCAAGTTTGGTATCACCAGAGCCCTATATCATAGTAGGTACAGCACAGGAGGAGGCCACTCGGCTCATCATGCCTGTGCCAGCTCTTTGAAAGAGCTATCCATTTATTCCCATTCCCCTGCTCTTTCCCCAATAGTATCATAGTAGGTACAAAAATATAATTGCAGCAAGACCTCCTTACTCTTATACTCCAACCCTCTTGCAATAAAGTCTAGCATACCATTTGCCTTCCTAATTGCTTGTTGTACCTGCATGTGAACTTTCTGTGATTCCTGTACAAGGACACCCAAGTCCCTCTGAATACCAACATTTCTTAGTCTCTCACCTTTTAAAAAATATCCTGCTTTTCTATTCTTCCTTCCAAAGCGGATAATTTCACATTTCCCCTCATTATACTCTAATTGCTTCTCATCTATATCCCTTTGCAGCCCCTTTGCATCCTCCTCATAGCTTACTTTCCCCCACCTAGCTTTGTATAGTCAGCAAACTTGGATACATTACACTCGGTCCCCTCATCTAAGTCATTGATATATATTGTAAATAGCTGAGGCCCAAGCACTAATCCTTGCGGCACCCCACTAGTTACAACCTGCCAACCCGAAAATGACCCGTTTATTCCTACCCTCTGTTTTCTGTCCGTTAACCAATTCTCAATCCATGCTAATATATTGCCCCCAATCCCATGAGCCCTAATCTTGTGTAACAACCTCTTGTGTGGCACCTTATCGAATGCCTTTTGAAAATCCAAATATACTACATCCACTGCTTTCCCCTTATCCACCCTGCTAGTTACGTTCTCAAAACCCTAATAGATTTCCCTTGGGATTGAGTTGGGCTCAGGATGACACACCTGTTGATGGAAGATTGGAGTAGAGTCAACCCTCCAAGACAGAAGTGGTAATTTGATATGAGTCACATGTGGGGTGATCCAAGTAGTGGGAAGCTTACCTGTGCTGGTAGGCTATACAGTTTTATCTGGTTAAACTCCAGCAATACCAAGTGCACACTTGGTGGTTCTTTAGCCCTGGTTGTTGCCAACCTGTGCTTAAGTATTCTGGTTTTAGGTAGAGTGTGTATACTTTGTATTGTGCAAATAATCTCTGGTTTTCTCAGTGGTTTAGTTTGCAGACTCTTAAGCATGGTGAGAGGTTTCTGCAAGTGTCAGACAACTAGCCCATCTAAAAAAACATATTCCAGTGCATCGCTAGTGCGCTTTACTATTGAAATTGAATTTGCTTCTCATATGGACACTTTAAAGAGAATTCAGAAAAAAGTTTGTATCACTCATCAGATGTCTTACTAGATGCCTGTGTTTCTTAGTGTGCCAGGAGGCGGTATGGGAAGCATTCAAAACCTTCTGGGATAGGCTACCTGAGCGACACGAACATCAAACCTGGATGAATGTGTGTGATCAAGGAATCATAAATATTTTTGACATTGGTGTAAACTTCAGCCAATCAGAGGAACACCAAACCCTGATCAAGGAGGTAATTCTTATATTATAATTAGTTTAACGTTATAACCGCCTCTCTTTATAAATCATATTTAATTGGGTGTGTCCCTGCGTAAAACTCTGTTTTCTTTAATTTACATTTTCTCCTTCAATTTTTCTCCTTTAAGTTTTCCTTTTGATTTTCTCTATCTTTATTTTGTAAATTGTAAACAATTTTACAACACCAAGTTATAGTCCAGCAATTTTATTTTAAATTCACAAGCTTTCGGAGATTTTCTCCTTCCTCAGGTAAATGTTTCGTAAAGACAGTGACTCATGCTAATGTTTTGTAAAGACAGTGACTCATGCTAAGATGTTAGTTCTTGGCAGCAGACACCCACTAGTTCCTTGTCCAAGTGGTCATTCTTCAAATGTGAGCCTGGCCAGTGATTGTAGGGGTTATATTAGCTGACACTCTCCTCATTTAATATTTGCACATGCATGCTTCCAGCAGGGGACACTGGAAGGCAATCAATAGTGGGTAGCTTGGCTGTTTTTTTTCTCCTCCCTAACCAAAAGATGCTGATTTAATTGTAATGCCCTCACCACTACCCCAGTAGAGATCAAGTAATTCAACACACAGGGATTCAACCTGACCCTTTTCTGGTCTTTATAGCTCAATGTCGCCCCACAAGCTTATCTACTGAGCCTTTTAATCTATAAACTGCATTTTAAATGTGACAGAATATGTTTATACACAACATCCTGTTTTAATCTGTATAAATAAGAAATGGCATACGCTTCTCGAGAGTCGGAATTTTCTAGGAATGTTTGACTCATTTGCTGAAAGAGGCCAGCTGGCTTGATGTCCACTACAGTCTCTGGTCTTAAGATGTCAGATGGCATTCTTCTTATAGGTATACAGAGTACAAGCAGGAAATTACAAGTAAAATGGCACTAGTAGTGTGAATGAGTTAGAAGGGATTTATGATTGATCCCCATACACCTGGAAGGGACTTTGAATATGATGTGTTAGTCTCCCTCACTGTCTCTCTGCACCTGCCCTGATTATGAGTAACATTGCCAAAACAAAAGTTTTTCTGGAATATTATGCAGGAACTGGCTTGATCAGGATAGTTTACTAATTAGGCTCTCTTTATACTGACAGTGAGGGCTAAATGAAGTGATGAGAATTTCAAAACGATTAATATAAGCAGCTTCCACTGTACAAGGATTACTCTCCCATTAAACTCCATTAAAAGGAGATATTTTACTGCCAATATTCTTTGCACGACAGATGTTTTTATAATTCTGCTAAAAAGGTATTACACCATCCTTATGGTATGCTTTATGGAGTTTAGATGCCAAGATCAGTCTATTTCTAAAGGGGCATACAGTGTGTTTGGCAACATAGTGAAGTATTTGTCCTTGTATGGAGTCATTGGGCTGCTTATTCATAGTAACCTTGTGACTCATAAAAGTAGAAGTTTTTTTGGCCCTAAATAACCCCCTGAATTTAATGCTTCTTCCATGCTTTTTAAAAAGAGCCAGCCGTTTCTGGAGAGGAGCATTCGGCATCCCACAAAATTATGGGGACATTTCTGTTCTTGTAATAATCTCATTAAAATTATTTTTTTGAAAACAAAATTATCCCATGCATCATTCTATCTAGGACATTGTCTGCATCCATTTTGACACTTATACCTTTCAAGTCAACTGTACACTGTCTTATTGGCAACTGAGCATTGCCTTCTGTAGTGAAGACTGATGCAAAGTAGCCATTTAAAACCTCTTCCATATCCTGGGAGTCCACCTGAATCTGCTCTGAGGAATTCTTCAATGGCCCTATGCAGTCCTTAATGGTCCTCTGACTGCTATAACATGGCTTAAAAAAATTTGCTGTTGCTACCTCAGTTATCCACTATCTTCCCCAATGTTCTTTTGATTACTCGGATAGTAGTTTTAGCTGAGCTCAGTAACTATCTTACTTCACTTGAGAACTATTTTCTTTAAGTCTTTAGAAGTAATTTAGCTGCCTTGTCCTTGTACATGACTTGCTTCCCATTTTGGCTTTATTTTACCATGTGCCCTTATTTTAACTTTGGAGGCATAATGTAGCTCCTTTTTCATTAGGATAGTTTTAAAGGTATTCTATTTTTATTCTGCAGTGGTAATTTCCCCACTAAGTAGGGCGGGGAAATTCTCCTCATGAAATCTGGAACTAGCATTAAGTTTTCAGCAAATCAGTTTGGGTTGATCAAATTGAAACCAATAGTATTGTGGTCACTGTTCTTCAGATGTTTCCCCACATGGAGGTCTGATACTCATCAGAGTCACTACTGAAAACTATATCAAGTACTCGATTACCCCTAGTTTCCTCACTAGAGGAATTGAATGGAAGAAGTACATCGAGTGGAAAAATAGTGGTCAATTCAAGCTAAATGTCTGAATACAAAATGAGATTGACTAAGCTAATAATTGTTCACTGTTTAGATAATTCATATTCTTAGCTATAGTATAAAATATCGATTTGTGCTGAGTTAGCTAATCTCGGCCAGGACAATGGTAAGTGCTATAATAGGCCTTGGCACACCTGGAGTAGGAGGAGGGGGAAATTAGTCAAGGTTCCCACTACTGATCACTGTTCAATGACTTCTGCTGGAAAATGTACATATGTAGGCATTAGTTGAGGACAGGATCAGGGTGGGCTGTGATGTCTCCTATGGTAAAATAGCCTGCTGCCAGTCACTACCTAGGATTGTGTGCGGAATGACCACTTTGGTGCTCTGTGGAACTGTGTCACAGCAAGTATCAGGAGAGGAGGAAGGGAGAAAACTCGGTTTAAAAAAAATGTATTTAGGTTTGTTGAATTACTGTGTGTAAAAGTGTGTTTAATCTAGTTGAGTAATAGTGTATTAGTGTAATTATATAATGTAAGGTCACCAGCCCAGAGCTGATCTTCAAACCCTACATCTTATCTATTACCAAGACTGCTTACTTCCACCTCTGCAACATTACCCACCCTATTTCACCTCCACTGTCACTGAAACTCTTATCCACAATTTTTGTCATCTCTAAAATTGATTTCTCCAATATCCTCCTTACTAGCCTCCCATCTTTCACCCTCCCATAAACTACAACTTGTTGAAAACTCAGTTGCCTGTACTCTGCTGCACAAAGTCCCACTCTCTCACCCATCACTGTGGTCTGTGCCAACCTACATTGGCTCCCTATCCCCAAATGATTGTATTTAAAATCTTCGTCCTTGCCTCTCCATGGCCTCAGCCCACCCCATCTCTGGAACCTCCTCCAGCCTTGCATCTCCTCTCACACACTTTGGTCCTCCAACTCTGGCCTTTTGTGCATTCCCCTCTTTTCTTTACCCCATCATTAGTATCAGAGACATCAGCTGCCTTGGCCTTACTTTCTGGAATTTCCTCCTTAGACCGGTTGGCCTCACCACTTCTCTCCCCAACTTTAAAAACATTCTTAAAACGCATCTTTTCAGTTAGCTGCCTAACTCTTGCACTGTAGAGCCTATCTTCTCTTTCACTCCTTTTGTCTATATTTTGTCCTGTCTCCTCTGTAAAGCACCTTGGGACGTTTCTGTTCCTGAAGCTCTTGTATGGGTCTGCTTTTTTTTTTCTTGAGTTCTTGAACTGAACTTGCAGTACTATTGATGGAATCAGGCCAACTATTCACTTTATTTTAAACTCCATAGGGCTGAATTTCCAGGGAGGCTATCGCTTGTCCATTGCACCTTTGCGTAAGAGCTGCAGAAACCTTGGAAAAACGGTGTAATCACTGTTTACGCCATTGTTCTGAGGGTCCGTGCCTCTTCTGCATAATGTGGAGATGCCGGTGATGGACTGGGGTTGACAATTGTAAACAATTTTACAACACCAAGTTATAGTCCAACAATTTTATTTTAAAATTCACAAGCTTTCGGAGGCTTCCTCCTTCCTCAGGATTTCTTGACATTCACCTGAGGAAGGAGGAAGCCTCCGAAAGCTTGTGAATTTTAAAATAAAATTGTTGGACTACAACTTGGTGTTGTAAAATTGTTTACAATCTTCTGCATAAGTTACAGTGCACAAGCAATAAGCCCCATGGAAATTCACCCCTAAATGTCTAAATCATGTTTGACAGATTTGGTATGTTTGTTGATTATTTGTGATGGCATACTTTCTGTTCCATCTAATTATCTTTCTAAGGAACATAAAATGAAGTTTATGCATTGTAGCTATGTGATATAGATTGTAGTTTCATTCATTTGAATTTTCCAATTATAAAATTAGGTATAAATTAAAATTCTATTTAGTTTGTTGTTGAAACACTGTACCATTTATTGAATGGTTCAGTCATTCATGGTTTTCCACTCATTCCATTCCTTGCTTTCCCACTCTTTACAATGAGAACTTTATTTCATCCCCAGAAATTATCTCTACAGATGGAAACTGTGAGTAGGTAAGTAGATTTCTATAAAACACATTGTCCATTGTTAGCAGTATATTAAATTCTAATATTCAAATTAACAATCAGTTATCGCAATTAGAAAAATTAATCACATTTATTTGTTTTGCAAATTCAAGTAATGAAGGATTGTGCACGTAAGTTTATATTTCATACTATTGCTTAGAACATGCTTTGTAGAAATTAAGCATTTTTCTTAAAGAAAAAGAAAAAAATGTATGTTTTGAAATTTAAAACTTGTATTTAACTATGGAGTTGAAATTGCACTGTGCGCTATCTGGTAATAATTGTGCTTTCAGAAATTCTTCACCCTGCTATTTAATTAAAGGCACTAACTCATGTAAAATAAAATGGGCTATTGCCTTTGTCAAAATATATTGCACAGCATGATTTAGCTCTGTGTGTTTCTATAAACTATTAAATAATATATAATGCTCTTTCTAGTCTAGAATCAACCAAAACTGCGAATACTTCAACTGAAAACAACTACACATTAAAAGGTCTGTACACTTATTATTCAATTTTTTTTGCTTAAGTGACGAAACCAGTAACAGTCAAAATAAATTACAGTGAACTAAAAATCATGGGAGGAGGCGCATCCTGGCATGTGTGCCATGATTCACCCACCTAGAACCTCTGGCGCTGACCTCACAAAAGTTTGTGGAGTCAGGGAGACGTCTCTTGATTTACATGAGAAAAGTAGACCCCTGTGCAACATCTAGGGTACCTGCCATGGTGGAGAGAAGTTGAAGTCACCCCCAGTGAAGATTGCCAGTTCCAGGGGTGGCATCTGGGGCCCTTCCCCACCCCACCCCCCTCCAAAATAAGGGAGCAACATCTAAGAAAAGCGTTATTTTTTTCAAGCCACGATTCTGGACCCTTAGGTGGGCTCCACTTCTGCCAGCTGCCGACATGGTATCCTGGTCCCTCCAGGTTTCTCCGAGGGCTGGAGGTACAGGAACAACCAAGTTAATGAGTCCCCGTCCCTGATGTTGGAGTTATAGAGGCTCAAATGATGCATCTATTGTTGGGTGGAAGGCCTCCATGTAGCATCACAACTCATCTCAGAGAAAAATTGGCACTGTCTGTCTTTAGCTTATATTTCTTTTCTCAACCAATTATGGAGCTGTGTGATAGTAGCCAAGCAGAATAATGACCCGGGAACTCATTACTAAATGAAACTGAGGCAGGGAGCCAGGGGAAGTCTAAATAAAGGCCTTGAAGTCTCCAAGTATTTAATAAAATACCTTGTATTTCATTGCCAGATGCTGAAGGAGTTTCTATTGATAGCACTGACATCAGAGCTGAAGGAAATGAGAATACTGTAAGTCCAGTTTTTGTAGATTTTCTTTTATATTTTATATTTTAAATTGGTATGTTGCTTTTGATTGACATCAGACTGCAGCTTAAGTAGACATGATAAAATCCTTGACGGATGAGAGTTGGGGTCACTAACTTCCATTTTGGTATGTATTCTTTTCTCCCTCTATTTGTGATAGAACTTCTTGGATCATGGCTTGCAGCTTTACCGTACTGGAGAAATTAAAAAAATAGAATATGTTATAAAGATGGGGTCAGTACAGTTCTTTAGACTGCTGTTATATCATTAACATGGATTTCTCAATGATTGAAATCAGTGCTGCTCAACAACTGACCTGTCGAAGGTGTGATTCATGAGGGATGAAATACTGAGTGTAAATTTTTCCTCTTCCTCACAATGAATGACCAGCTTTCACCTAGTGCTCTGTTAAGGGACTTGGCTAAAAATCGACTAGACTCTCTCAAATATGTTCTGAGATTTTGAATAGCATGAAGCCATTGCCTTATTGCTTGGCTAGGAGTCAAATATTTAAGTATCTGAATCTTCAGGGCACTCACCAAAGAACAATTCTTGAAGTATTTTGTGAAGCATTGTAGTAAAACCAGAATGGACAATACAGATAGAGTTTCTGGTTCTATAAAGAGGTCCTTATTAACTCCATTGACTCAACTTTTGTGAAATAAAGACCCAACAAACCATGGGAAGAATATCTGTTACCATGCATTACAAATGGGGAGGGGGTGAGATAGGATCTTGTGAGCTGAAACTCTGCACTTCTCTTCCTTTGAATTTGAAAGAGTTGCTTTTGGCATGGTCAATTTTTTTTTTATTGAGCAACTAAGATAAAATGCCAGGACTCATAATGCATACCACTGCCATTTATGTTGTTCTTGCTTTTTATCTTTCTTCAGGTCAGCATCTCAAACCCAGTCCCATAGACAAGTGCTTGCTTTCTCCAAACTTTACCTGCCCTTTATCTGTATCATTTGTAGCAAGCCTGGGGTTGAACAGAAAACCCTGGTCACTATATTTACTGGATATATATCACATGCTCTCAGGTGATCTATCTTTGACTTTGGACGGCAGTAGAATAAATATTTCATTAGACCATGGTTTAGGGTATAAACAGACAAACAGGTTCATTAAATGGCAAATGTATAACTGAACAGTAGAAAGACACACGGAGTGAAGTTGGACGTGCGCGGGGACGTAAAGCAGGTGGTATCAATTTTGCTGCCCCTGTGCAACAACACCCCCGATATTTAGTTCGATTGAAGTTAATGGAACTGAATATATGGTGGGACATATAATGGGTGACTGATGCCAATCCGTCTGTTTTGCGTCACCGCCCATGTTCATTTTTACCCCCGCTATATATTCACAATAGTTACAAGCCTAACTGATCCTCCTCGGAAGATAAATAAAGCAAACAACTGTGTTTTCTATGCTAAAGGTCCCTGAATGTCAATCTTATGTGGTGGTTCACTGCTGACCATCCATGGAGTCACTGTGAATTATATCTCTCTGATGGCTTCAGACGTATTACTCAATTGGAACAAGAGGCACAGATATACTTTAAAAAAAAATTAATATCTATCTCATGAACTCATAAAGCTGCTAATCAAATATTTATTCAAACAAAACTGACAGGATGCTTGTATTTGAATTGAAGGCTTGGCTCCTCCCTTGGATACCTATTGCAAACAAAACATCTGTTGTGTGGTGCTGTTGTGTATCAAAACATGCTGGAACATTTTCACTGAATGTACCTGGTTTTTAATCCTGTATGTACCAAGATAGAAAGAAGGAAGCCTGTAACATGATGCATCACAGACCAGGATGCTTTGTTTTTGTCTCACAATGGTTGAAAAGAATATGATGGAAAAAGGTAGATCAAGATGTAGTTAGGCAATGCCAAGTTTGGGTTTTAAGAATCTGTTAATAGTGGGGGGAATGGGAATTATACTGTTTTCAAAGTATGATGTTACTAGCTTGTTCAATATGTTGTAGGCAGCTGAAAATAATTGTGATATCTATTAGGACAACTTTAGTCTAACCAATCCATATTTCTTATTGAAATGTATTGGAATGAGGCAAGAGTTAATTGTGAAACATACAACCTTTGGAAAGACTAAGTTAACATTAAGCATTTTCTCTTCTGGCTGTTATAGAATGTAAATTACCCATATAAGAAAATCCATGAGAAATACAGTGGGTACATCATTAACAATTGAGCCTAATATGACACGTTTACAATTTTGCCACCTGTCTAATTTTATATAGAGGATATTTCAGGCAATACCGCTAATACATTATCATTGAAACAATGCTTATTAGGAGCCTTGAAACTGTCCCGGTTTAATATGTATTTTGTGTTTATAGTGACACCTAACAGAATAATTAAAATCTGTAAATAACAAGAGTGAAAGTTTCAATTTAAACACTAGTAGACTTCTGGATTATTTTCTTATGTTGTTCTTTTCCAACAAATGTATTTATTTATCCAACAATGTTTGAGGTTATCAACTCAGGATTCCAAATATTTTGTTCTCTTTTTTTCGTTCCATATATTTATAATTAAATGTAAATTTTTGCTGTGTAACAACTTCCTTATGATTCTGTAGTCAGGATTCCTGGCCAATCCTTCTTTACAAGAATTTGTGATCAAAATTAGATAACATTCCTTATTTTGTGTTTTGTCGTTTTTGAGATTCTGTGACAAGCATTAAGAATCATATGAGACATGGATGAAGTTTTAATTGGACTTGGACATAGTCACATTTCTGACAAAAGATTCATGATCGGCAGCTTCAGCACTGATCCTTAAGTGTCCTTTTTAATTAACCATTCCGATGGAAATAATGTAATTTCTTCCCTATTAACCAATCTTTTTGATCCATATCTCTGATATCCTCATTAACCTTTCCTCCTCCATTAAGGATTATATGGTCTGACTATAATCATTGAGATGGGGCCTCCGCTTTTGTGAGGTGTTTCACCTTGAAGCCTGACCAGGGGCCAAACTTTCCTGTAGCAGGCCATCCGAAGTGCAAACCTCATTTGCAACTGGGATTTGAACCTAGTTCGTCAGTATTTAAGACCAGTGCTATGCAGCTAAAGACCCTGAGTCACTAGTTAAAGCTATTTCTTCATAATGTTGACAGGCGCAATGTTTGAATAAATTTCAAATATGCGGTTACAAGGGCAGTATTAACATCCTTTTGTATAGCTCAGTCCATTTTTTCAATTTTTATTTAATTAGTGGTTACTTATAACAAAACTTGACAGTATGGGAGAGTTGAATTAACACAGCGTGGGAGGATGGCTGGGTCAAAGTTAGCTGTATGTGTTCATTCAGTTTTCCAACATTGTCAGTCACAGAAAATATCTTTAAAGCTAGCTGCCCAATATCTATAACATTCATTATTGAAGTAAAAGTATTCAAAAGTTAGCTGAAATGAGGCAGCGAACATAAAACAAAGGATTTTATATGGGCTCCAGAATTCCTCTTTGTTCTTTAGTCCAGCCTATCTTCACTTGTGCAGAAAAATACACAGGTATGTCTGTTATTGCTTAATTAATACCTGTGAATGTCTGTAAGGGCTGGGTGACTAAACTGGTAATCTCAGGGAACTATGCGAGTCAAAGGCATTGGGTAGTTATAGGTCACCTGGTTTACATCCCAAATTTTGGATTCAGTTTTGTTTGACCTTGATTTAGTGTGAATCTCTTCATCTATAATCACGCGTTATATTATGTAGCAAGAAGAATAATCCCAATTTGATCGATGGATAAAAAGGAGATCACTGTTAGCAATATTCTAACAGCACTGAAGGTATTTAATATGCTACATGAGAGGAGTGGGAATTTCCAATGTGGGGACTTTTACCATCAGCTGAATTTCAATTGAATGGATGTTGTGGGCTTATCTTAAACTGTTACAAATTAGCATCACTTTGATCAGTTATACAGTGTATTTTATTCAAAAATCTCTTGGTGTGGAATAAGTCTGATATATAGGTGGGAATTTTAAACCTCCAAGATGGGTCAGAATGGGGCAGGGGTTAAATTCTTAAAAACCTGAAACACGACCCCAATCTGCCGAAAACGCGCCTGTTTCCGATTTAACCGGGGTGGGTTGGGGGCGGGCGAGTAACCCGCCCAAGAGGCGAGTCAGTTATTTAAATATATTAGTGAGGCTGCGTGCTTCAGATTTTAACAGTCTTTTAGATTTAGACTTCTCAGGGCGCGCGAACCCGCAGCTGAAGGGAGGTGAGAACTGCCTGATCCAGCAGGTAAGTGCTTTTTATAGCACTGCTTGTGGGCCAGGAGGAGCAGGAGTGCTTCCCCCCCGGCCCCCCAAGACAAACCTGCAACGATCAGCCTCCCTCCCCACCGCGATCTGCCGCCCCCCTATCCGTGATCTCCAGGCCCCCCCACCCCCACCGTCCAACAACCGGCTGGGAAATGGAGAAAAAATATTTAAGTGATGAATTGCCGTTAAATTCTCAGGACCACCGCGTTCTTCGAACTTCTGAGTTTCCCGGCCACTACAGGTCCCCTCTGCTTCCTTCCCGCCTCCCCTTAAATATCTGGGCCACATTTGCAAGACAAACGGCCTTCCTCAACTCACTGAGGAAACCAGTACAAAACAATATTAATTAAATATTCCATTTTAATCATAATTAGTCCTTCAGGGCAGCTATATTATATATTGGCAAGACCAAAAAGAATTTACTTTCCATTGACTTTGACATTGTCTGTCACTATTAGTAGCAGATTAAAGGCACTTTTGTGCTGTGGGGCCTTTACCCACTGAGAATTGGCTTGAGTTTGCTCCAAGGTTATTTCACAAATAGAACCCTAAGAGCCACCAGAAAGAGAGGACTTTGATTCCTTAATCTGGTCTTGGACTAAATCCAGGTTCCAGAGAACAAAGTACAGTGTGTTAACTGTCTATATTATCCAGTTCCCCCTAGGGTCTTGCATGTCATCAGGCTGGCCCTACTGTAGACATGTTTATATCCCATTTTCCTTCATTACAATATCCCCTTTGTAATGTTATTAATATCAGAAATTAATACTCTAATGGATTGAGTTAAACTAAATTGGGCCAGGTCAAAATGAATTGTTTTTGAGCATTTTAATAATTTATTCTTGAATCTTCACAGGCCACCAGTGAAATTGAAGAAGTTACAAAGAAGCTATCAAATCAGGTTGTGGAATTCTTCATCCAGCTTGTTGGGGAGAACTACACTGAAGAACTATCTGACCCAGCTACAGTGAATTATCAGAAACTAGCTGATAATGTCCATGCCAAGGTGAGTTTAAGGCTTCATAGAAGATTAAAAAAAGGAATTTTGTGACCAGGTTAAGAGAACTTAGAAAAAACATATTATGAGCCGAGTGCATGTAAATATAATCACTAGAAATGAGCAACACCAGAAAACCTGGCTAATTAATTATATATGTATCTGAGATGAGAATAAATGTTATGTCGCACAGGAAGAGTTGATAAAAGCAGCAGATCTTCTATGGGGGGTAGGAAGATATGTGTTTTGAAAGGATAGGAGCGATATACCTTTTATAGTACATAAGTACAGCTATGTGTAACTTAAGAGTGTCCCTTTAAGGCAATCGCTGTGCTCTTCTGGTTCAATTAAACTAATTGTTCTTGGGCAGATCCTTAGGACAATTAGAGGTCAAACTTGCTTTATTTATTTTGGTTTTACCTTTTATAAGTGTGACTCCTGAAATAAATTCAAAGGTATCTTCTCTTGGTGAGGAAAATTCCTTGTTGAATTGGAAATGATCAGCTTTATTTCTTATTTTTATATGAGCTTCGCATTGCATCAGAAGTGGAATTCTTTGTCACTGGGAATAAATGAACTGTTTGGATGTGAGATGTGCTTTTCAGCAGTAAGACTTTATAAATCCTTTCCACACTAAATAGCCCTGTTTTATACAATTTTTGCTGCATATATTTTGTACCATTCATTGAAGGTGATCAAGCCCCTTTGGCTCAGAATAAACAAAAAGGAGAATTGAGGGATAAATTTACATCACAGATGTAAAAGTTACAGTTGAAGTTTCCTGGATATAATGGGGTGCATTTTCCAGTCTGGGTGCACAGATTTTACAACCACTACACTGGTTGAATGTTGACTCTGCTGGTATTTCCAGCACAAGCACCAGCTCAAGTAATCTGCCCCAGGGGATTTAGTTAGTGAGGTAGAGGAGCATGCACCAAGAAATGCATGGGTAACGACACAGGAACCTGCTGTCTGAAGAGTCAGCTTGCGTCCAACCTCCGTTCCAGCACCCAGGGATGCAGACCTCTCAGGGTCTGCTTTTAAAAGAAGGCTGCTTTCCGAGCTCAGAACCTTTTGGATTCAGCGGAAGCTGTGCCAGCTGGAAAGATTGAAAGCTAATGTAGAGGACTCCACTCCTCACTTTGTGCAGTGATGTCAGGTGGATTCACAGCACTACAAGGAGCGTGGGCCAACTTCATTGTCATCTGCAGTGGATTCCCCATAGATGGAGGCTGTAAGGCCAGTCATGATGCTCAGATTGCTGCTATGCAGTCTTGGGACTCCAATATGGAACTTTCTTTCTCCTCCAGCTTTCATATACTTGGGGATCACGTTTAGAGAATAGTTAGTCCAGTCTTTACAGATCTCATTGGTGCCTTTGGGCTGCTGTCATGCAGATCGATAGGCTCAATGAGGTACCGCCCATCAACAGTGAGATGATTGGAGGCGACATGGATGAAGGTGCTGTCTGCCTTGGTGGGAACAATTTGGACCCTCCCATCTATAGTGGTCTTTGGTTGGAGGTCAATTGCAACATACGGCACAATTTGTTCACAGCCTGCCTTTTGAAGCGCAGACTATGGAAACACAGTTCTCAGATAATTCCAGGTGAATGCGCTTCTGTCGATAGATGTGAGTTGGAAGGTAACGGTGGGTCCAATAAGATCGATATTTTATAAGTTCATCTGCTGGCATTCCTCCTTTGCTCTTCCTCTTCTTCCTCAAAATAACATAAATACAAAAGGACTCCTATTGGGAAACCCCTGGTGCTGAAAAATGCCATTATCAAAACCCTTGACACAAAATATAACCTAACAAACCGGTGCTCAAAAAAAATCAACTCCCCAACCAAAAATAGACTTGTGTTGCATGCTCAAAAGTTATAAAGGCAAAAATATCACTACAACTTTAAATCCCCACTGCTTTCAAGAAAGAACCTAGAGCTAAATACCTATTTTATATTAGTGTGACGAAAGTATATCACAGTTTCAGTGGAAGACACTGGAAATTGTTTCTGCCTTCATTTTAATTCATTGAAAATTAATTCTAACATTTAAATGAAGCCCCTGCCTATTTTTGTGGTGCACATTATGGGCAGCGATCCAGCCCTGCTATGACCATCTTGGACATAATATTAGACAGTAGTAGTATGTTCTACAAGGAAAGAAAAAATTGGTGTAACTAGTTCATTTTGACAAACATTAAAGTGGTAAATGCTATAGAGTATTTAATCTTGAGAGAAACACCAAGAGGAAGCTAAAGAGTGCCACTCTTTTAATTAGGACACTCCAAATAAGGATCTCAATGATTGTGTTTGAAATAATGTGCATTCTTCAACATAAATTATGGCAAAACAATATTGAACCTATTGTTTTGTAAATTTTCCATTGAATGGAGAAGTTGCATCCATCAGCACATTTTTGTGCTTCAGATCTCAGTTTATACAAAATTGGTCCCAGTAACCCCTGGATTTTAAATGTTATTAAGAGGCAAACCAGCCACCAAATTAGTTCTGGCTCACTTTGACAATAAAAGGGTTTGGCCTTCCTTCCTCTGATAAACTTGGCTCATTACTAATTCTCTCAGTCATCCTGATTTCTTTTTTTAGATGGATCAGCTAAGGACACAGTGAAAGGATTGACCATTTATCTGACTGTTCCAGTACTAAGGCGATTTATTGGCAGTGAAGAATATTGTTTACACTCAATGGGATTCACAGACTATGGAACAATAGCGTAAACGTGCGCACTGTTGAATTGTACGGCTGCTTTCATGTCCTTTTCTTTCCGTTTCAGCCGGCAGCCAACATAAATATATCTGTGGCTTGAGTGCCTGGTCAGGAAACATGAATTTGATTAGCTTTGTCTTTTTCCCCACATTGTAAAACAATTAGAAATGACCTTTGGCACAGATAAACATTACAAACTATGTAGGGTGTATAATAATTTGGATAATATATACTATATATTCTGCATCAATGTGAAATGGTTTGAAGACGCTCCAATCAAATTTAGGGATGCAGTGTGAGACACAGTGGTCAGCTTCACACAGTTACTGTATAATAGCAACTGGTGTGAGGTGACCGTTGAAAAGTTTGCACCAAGTTGTTTTAACTCTTTTAAACTCAGACAGAGCTGAATATGTTGTTGACTCTTTGCTAATATTAAAACATTAACATGGATTTAGACACTGGTTGATGCAGCTGTGTGTGTGTGTGTGTGTGTGTGTGTAAGCATGTATCTGCTTTCCCTGACTGGAGAGCAGTATAGAACTGGCAGTATAACTCGGGTCTGTTCTGAGCAGTTTGAACAGTTGCCAGTAGTGGAACTGCATCTTAAAACTAACGTTGCTGACATATACATTCTTTCTAAATGTAATTTTAAAAAACTTTTTACAAAATTGATCTTAATTGGAATGTGGCTTCATCGGATTTCATCCTCGGTGGACTCTGTCAGTGTTAATCTGTCATTATATTGTACTTCTGGCACGAGTTCTCTACTGAGATTTTCATCATACCAATGCCAGAGGTGCAGTATCACCCTATTGACAGGTATTGATATGATTGAGACCACCAAGAAGAGTTAGAAATGGCCTCGCATCATTTTTAATTTGCAGTGGTAGTGTGAAGCTTGCTTTTTACTTACTTTCTTTTAAGCTTTTCCAAAACTCAGGGCTACATTCTTCATCATTATTTCTACTAAATAAGAAGACTCTTCTCATTTAGTCGCAAGTTCATTGTTACTGTCAATGCATTTGTGTGCACATGCACAGCATTTTGCCTCTCTTTCCTCAGTCCACACTGGTATAAATATAACAGTACTCCCTGCTCACACATTGCAGGTTTGTAATTGCTGGCAGTATAGTAGTGGCATATATAATGTAGCAATAGCATGAATGCTTTAAATCTGATGCAGAGACAGGCTGGTGTATATAGGCCACTGGAAAATCTGTTTTCTGCATGAAGGACAAATCTGTGCATTTGCTGGGTTGATAATATGACCTAGTGCTAGTACAGTAATTGAATCTGGGCAGATGGCATTATAAATAACATAATATAAGAGCACATTCAGTTCCAACCATAGTGTTTGTTACTGGTAGCCTATATTACTTCTGCAGCAAACCTAACAGCTGATTTCCTAACCAGCAGCACGGTTTCCTAAGGTCCTGCAGCTTTGGGTCGACTCCTGTGCTTGTCCAAAGTTGTGCTCCTTACTTGTGATACCATCCCAGGATGTCTGGTTATATACCTTATTGGGACAGTCAAACAAAATTCTCCTTGGTATGTTCTTAAAAAATAAAATAGGGTGGTACTTTGAATAAAAAGTACACCCCTATACTTATCTTTGCCCTTAAGCATATTAGTAATTTATAGTAATTTTATAACTATGCCCATTGGTCTGTTTCAGCTGTAACATTGCTATGAATTAATTACTTTCTTTACCTTTTGAATTGTCCTTTGCATAACTTAATGATTAATATTCTAAAACTATCTTGTTTCCATTTTTAATATAATTCCAGATGGAGAATGTCTTTGAAAAATTCCCAGAATATCAGACAATTAATGTCTTGGAGTTCAGGTTTGAAAGTTTAACCCTTACAATTTAATATACTGTATATTAGTTGTCCTGTAATGTTGATTTTATAAATCCTACAAATAAGCATGTTACAGAGTGAATGTTTGTTTAATAGGGATTTTTATCGTAAGTGATGGAGCTACTTGAATAAATGTATTGTAGCAGGGTGTGTAGTATTTCAGAGTATTACAAGGGGTTTACTTCATGATTGTTTAGTTTTTTTATATATACTTATTATCTGAGAAGTATATGAGTAAAAGTATATTACCTCCCTTCTCACTCTCTCAAAAATAAAAATAGATTTTCAACTTTAAAACAATATGGGTAAATTAAATCAGATTTTCAGTTTTTATTTAAATAACAATATTTTGAAATCTAACATAAATTCTCTTGCCTTCTATTTTAGGGAACATCAAAATCCAGACAGGTAAAATGATCTAAATGTAGGCATTTTCAAGACTTCACTTTAATGAGGCTTATAATAAATATATACATGCTTCATCCTCTTGGAGAATGTATTGCAGGTGCAATTAAAAGATCCTTGTACTTTCTTATGTTAAAAAGATAGCCAGTGATTTCCTTTGCTTCTAAGCAAACATTAGGCTATAAATTAGCTTGTATTCCTATTATCTCTTGCAACTGAAATGCTCCTATCATTAGTTAAAATTTCAATTGTAGGATTTGCTCGCTAGTGTAGTTGACTATGTCGTGATTATGGAGATGTCCAGAACTTGGTAAGTTCTACCATCCCAACTAAAACTGTGGATAGAAACCTTTCCAAAAAAAGCAGTTTTACAGAGCAGGGTTACATTTACAGTGATGTAATTAAAGAAGGAACCAAAATTAGAGCTTCTGAGTGATCCAAAAAATTGGGTGGCCTTCAGACAGCGTCTGGAATGAGAAACGTTGACTGTTCAGAAAAATTGCCTTCTTAGATTGTAACCTAAAGTAGCAAGGGGTAAGTAGTCCTTTAATCTGCAATTTTATTTGTTTGAGGTTATTTTTTAATTGTGTCACACTGCTTGTTTATTTTCCTTTAGTTTCCTAGTTCTTTTGTGGGCCTTCACCTCAGCCTATCATCCTTTAGCAGGCAGGGAAAGTGAGTGAGGAATGCTTTTCTTTGTGGCTTTAATGCCTTGCTATGTCCATGGGGGAGATGCATTGTGCCAATTTCACAGCTCCTTAGGAGCGATCTCTCAGCTCTGTAAAACTCCGTAAGCGTGGATTTGAATGTTAGCAACCATGTGGTTTGTGTAAAGCTCAGAAAATAAACTGCTCAGCTGCTGGTCTGACTGAATTAACATACTTTCCAAACTACATTGGAAAGCTCATAATTTCTAGCCTTTGTGTTCTGCATCAACTATGGCAACTTCACCATGAAGTAAAAAAAATGTTTCTCCATCAGTATCCTAATCTTGTTAACCACTATTTGCAGTGATTTTATGCTCTATTAACACATGTTATTTCCTATGCAGCAATAGTAATGTGGTGGTTCACTACACTGTGACATTTGATGGAAACACTGGAGCTTTACCAAACGAAACACTTAATTTCATCAACTTAAACTCCAATAAAGTGGAAGATGACCTTTCCTTGGAAACTGAAAATCAGCTCACAGCTGCGTACACTATTACTGATTTTAGGAATTTCATAGCTGAGGCCTTGCATAAGGAAAGTCTAATTGGAAATACATCACTGACTTTTAATCCAGAGACTCTTCAGCTTGTGAATGGTAAAAGATGTCAGTTGTAAAGATTAAACTTCAGAATTGAGAAATGTACAAAATTTGAAAGGACAAAAAAAATAATTTCATCGTGTTTTTCTCTACAGATCATTCAACCACTCTTACACTTGGAGGCATTAACTTTGACCTGGAAAATCGAGCAACAGGTATCAATTTTTTTTGTGTTTGTTCCCTCATTAAGATGTAGGTTGGCAGTACTGGGGAATAGAGAAAATTCCACACTGATTGGAGTATTCCTGGTATAGGCTAGAACAGAGTAGATGGAATTCTGGAGCCCCTCAACAATAACCTGACATGGTGCCCAAGCTCAAAAGAATGTCCATTAATGCCGCACAGTGACTTACATTTCTCTCTCAGTCTGCCCTTACGGTCTCTATGAATGAAATTGCCATATGATGAAGTTGCTGGAAGTTTGTGCTTTAATCTTATGCCCATTTAGAATGGGATTGAGGAAACTGACCTTTTTTTTTACAAACTGCACGTCTGGCACAGCAGGGCAGCAACAAGTCAATATAACTTTTTTTTTGAGAACCAGCATGACCTGCAACACACAGAATAACTTAATGATGTCAGCCAAGACCTCTTGCCACAACCACCTATGATATCAATTCGGAATAGTTGTTGAATATGGGTACAAAACTTCAGACAGTCCATCTGTATAAAATATACATTCTGTAAGATAGATTTACATTTGGCACATATAATGACTTGGACATCATTTCAGAAGATGTGGTGAACAATATTCTCCTTACTGGCATATAGCTCCATGGGTGACAGTCATTCTCAAATAGCTTGCACATGTAGCCATTTTTCATATATGAGCCTTGACTGTATCACTGGGCTGTTTAGGGTGGAGAGTGGGGGCATCACAGCCAGGCTTGATTCGGTCTTCACACATATACTTCCAATACAGATTGCTGAACAGAGACGAAGAACAGAAAGCATGGCCAATCAGAACTCTGTACACACCGTATGGCTTAGCTACTCACTGGATAAATCACTACACAATCTGACAGTGGTGGATGTGGCAATTATCTATGTGGCGTGAAATCAAAAAATAAATACTGAAGGAAAACACAGTTAATATAGAATTTTTATTGGGTGTAATCAAACAATTCAGCGCAGAAAACCTAGCTCTTCTGCTACCATAGTTGCACCCATTTTATGTTGTGATCATAAAAATTCTAATAACGGTGTAATAAAAAGTGAAAAATAGAAGAAAAACTACACACTTTTGTAAATAATAAATATGATGAAAATAAAATGTAACTAAAGCCTGTACTTAATGCACTAAATTAAGCTGTGGTTTTATGTGCCGATTGTTCTCCTATTGAGGGAGCTGCATTGGAGGCTAGAATTCCATTCGTAATACAATGGCTGTTCTCACCACAATGCACATAATATTAAGGCTTGTATTTGCATTGCCCCTTATCATTATGAAATACCTTAAAGTGCTTCACACAATAATTTACATTTTGAAATGCAATGAATATTGTTATGTAGGTAAACAATACCTACTTGATTAGCAAATTTAACCTGGAGGACATCGGTATTAATAGAAGTATTTTTTTACAATGCAATATACTAACTATCCAAGAGGCTCACTGTGTGAGGAATGAACAAAAAAAACCCAAAATTAATCTTTGCTCCCATTTAATGTGGAAATTTGTACTTGCTATGCACTTTTTTGTTTAACATAGTGTGAATTCTAGGATTTGAAATGAGTAGATATATACGCACTTGATTTTATTGTTTATAAAGGGATGTGAAAATTTACTTTTTTTATTCCTACACAGAAGTTTTTAAAAAATAAATAATGGTTATAAATACTGGGACACCAAAATGAAATCTTAATATTAGGATATCACCGAATGTATGTTTAAAACTATTGATGTTTTCTTGTAACTAGAAAGTTAGCTAACAAAGGTACTAAATCCACCAACATTTTACTAGCTAGTGTTGTATTACAGTCCTGTCACAATGGTACAAATGTTGTTCCTGGTGAATTATCAACTCAGAGCCACAGTAATATACTGTGCAACCAGGATGAACTCTGCAGTGACTCAGTTCTGATCTATTTAACTGAAGTTGCTCAGTTGAGTTCTGTTCATATTTGGGGAAAAGTGATCAATTGATGGGAGTGTGATATTAGGCTTGAAAAAGCTGAATTTGTATTATAAAGAGTTAGTGAAAG
Source organism: Heptranchias perlo (assembly GCF_035084215.1). Lineage (NCBI taxonomy): Eukaryota > Metazoa > Chordata > Chondrichthyes > Hexanchiformes > Hexanchidae > Heptranchias > Heptranchias perlo. Next base: position 56,323,069 of record NC_090335.1, read on the forward strand.
AACCAAGTGCTGAGCCTGTTCAGCACCCTTTGGGCATCATGTGGGATAATGCAATCTGGAAGTAAATGGGGTTCAAAGAATGTGCACATCTGTTGTCTGTTACACTCATTAAGGGCCTCAAAAAACATTGGTAATGACATAGCCCCATAATGCAGTCTGAGAACCTAAGCAGTACTCCAAATGCTCAGAGCACATATGAAGTGGGTGCTGCATGGGAGGCACAATCACCATGTTGGGCCCTTTCTCTTAAAGCGCAGTCATCCTGTTTCACTTGGAGCGAGTTTTACTTTTTGACTCCTTTTTACATTTACAGTTCCAGTTCTTTCCACTGACTTCAGTGCTTCTTTGATGTTTGGTTATGTTTCTAAAAGTGGGCTAAGGATGCACTTACACTACAGATTTAGCATCCGTACAAAGTGGTTTTGGGTATAGAATTATAGAATCATAGAATGGTTATAGCACGGAAGGAGGCCATTCAGCCCCTCGAGTCCATGCCGGCTCTCTGCAAGAGCAATCCAGCTAGTTCCACTCCCTCACCATTTCCCGTAGCCCTGCAAATTCTTTCCCTTCAAGTACTTATCCAATTTCCTTTTGAAAGCCATGATTGAATCTGCCTCCACCACCCCAAATACACACCAATGATAAACTTGTGAAGTGTAAATTAAGGCCCAAAACTGATTGCTTCAGGAAGTCTCATTCCACCTCACTCTGGTGTCAGGACAGGGCCTTGACTCTGGATTTAGGGTGTATTTCCACTATAATTTCAGTGCAGTGTAAAATGAAACCACCTTGCACCAAAGCTACAAGTGTAGTACAAATGTACAGTTGTAGTGCTTACTTTGAGCTTCTTAAAGTTGTACCCCATTTGTTATATGTGACTGTTTCCCCAGGAAACAGTCATAATATGTTGCCTCAATTGGAACTATGGGTAACTCTTTGGGCACCCCTCTGTATTTGCAGATCTTAGAAGAGGCAGATCAGAGGAAGCATGTAAGACAGGTGCATTTGCATCTTAGACAATAAAGTGGGAACCGTCCTTATGCCACCACTTGGCTGAATCATACATGGATCGGTCCCAAGAAACATGCACTCTCTCGTTGAACCTCTCTCTCTGAACTTTTCTCGGGTTACTTTCTTTTCAGCCTTATTGTGCATTTACCTTTTCTAGTCTTCTTTAGTCTTTTTCCTCCAACTAATGGGGGTAAAGTTGCCCTTTTAATATCAAAAGCAAAAAGGAATTAAAAATACTGGTTAACTCACATCCATGTTTCAGAATTCATCTCACTTTTAATCTTAACTTAGAAGGCAATTCTAAGCCTTTGATTTGATTATTTTAATAGGATTTTGGATGTGATTGTATATTTTTGGCAGGCCCCTGTTTTGATCATCTGTTGCCAAGGTACTTCGGAACTCTCTGTTATGTGTTGTTCACGAATTGGGTGGGATTTTTCCCTTTGCCAGCTGCTGGCGTAAAATTGGCAAGGTGAGATTTACACCTGTCCTGATGCTAGTAAATATCTTGGAATCAGCTGGCTGAAAATCTTTTTGTCAGGCTCCCGGCTGTGATTTTGTATGTGCTGGTGAGCCCATGGCTGGTGGCTGCTACTGAAAGACTCTGCACCTGCAGCAGCTTAAAGGGGATGACTGCTACCTGGGCAGCAAAATGTGTAGGGCCCCAGAGACTACAAGACAGATATGCTAATGGGTGAGAACAACTGCACTCACTAGGTGGGATATCCTCAGAAGCCTTTCCTGATTTTTATTTGTTAATATTTTTCCATTAATCCTATAAACCGTCTGCTTATTTTGTATCCCTAAATGCATGACTTTACATTTATCTACATTAAATTGCATCTGGCAATTGTCACCCCCACCTCCCTAAACACTGACCTCCTGTAGTTTGTTCCCATCTTCCATCATGTTAACCACCCCTGCTATTTTGGTGTCATCATCAAACTTCAAGATGAAGCTACCAATACCATTTATGATCCATATCCAATCACTGAAGTAAAGAATAGCAGGGCACTAATAGCACTGCCATGACTACTGATGTATACATTATGTCCCTAATGGATTTATAAGTAAAATAATATATGCTTTTGGTTTTTTAGGACATGCAAACAAAGAGGATGAAGCAGAAGATTCCCTGTTGGATAATACAATACCATTAGAGTCACATTCAACAGTTATTGATTTGCTATCTGATCAAACAACTGAGGGAAGAATGTTAGCTGCAGCAAGCATCACTGTTATATTAAGTGACCACACCACATCTTTGGAACAGCAAAGTGTTTCTGAAGAGAAGGTGCTAATGCCAACTAGTACAGTGTTTGCACCATCCGGTACAGATCTGCCAACAGTGATTGATGTTAGTGAAAAAATAAAAGGGACCTCTGCTTTGCCCACAACAAAGGTCTTTATATCAAACCCAACAAAGCAGCCTAGTTTTGACAAAGGTACTATTTTTGATTACGAGTCTGGATCAGGGATTGAACGTGGATCAGGGATTGAGCAAGACTTTTTGTGGTCCTGGACTACGGCAGCCCTTCAACCAGTTTCTTACAACAAGCCACAAAGTGGGTCACAGGACAGCGATTCAGTTCAATTCACAAACGTGGAAATTCCTGATGAAGCTACTATAGATTATCCGACAAAACTATCAAGTGTAAACGTAGGGGATTTGATTGGTGAACCTACTGAAACAGGTGCAGGTACAGTTATCTTAAATGAAGTAGATGTACCTTCATTAACTGAAACGGCTTCAGACAGTGGTATTGGCATAGGCATCACATCTCATATTGCAGAGGCAATAAGTAAGAAAGCCCCTGTTGAATGGACGCCAGATAACTTATTAGAATTAACAATGCAAACATCTGAACCAACAGAAGTCTTTAATTACTATTCCAGTGACTCAACCTTAATGGCTCAACCCTTCACAGAACATTTAACAACATTTGAGCCAACAGAAAAGTACTTTGTTGCAGTGCTGCCAGTCACAGAATCATCCACCAAAGGTCAAGCAATAACAGATTCCATTGTCACGGAGCATCTAGGAACAGAAACATCTATTCGAGGAAATGCAGTTACTAATTCTTTCATTATGGAACAGATCTCTACAGGATCATTTCCTACGGGGCACATATTAACTGAATTGGCCACCGCACAGCAAGAAATATTAGAATCAGCCACCATGGAGCATGCAGTGAAAAAAAGTCTCCCCACAGAGGATGCAGTAACAGAGTCATCCACCCTGGGTCAGCTGATTCCACATTCATCCACCATGAAGCAATTGATCACAGCATCTTCCAACATGGAACGACTGATCACAGAATCACCCACCATTAGGCAGCCAGTTACAGGTTTATCTACCTCACCATTGGCAGCCACAGAATCGACCATGGTGATGCAACCTGTCATAGATACATTCTCCATAGGCCAATCAGATTCTTCAAATATGAGCCAACCAAACACAGAAGAATCTAATGATGTGCAACCTTTTACCAAAATATTAACTCCACCAGACACTGTATCACCCAGTGTTATCGTTACTGAATTTAACAACCCCATCCTACATAATATTGGTACTTCCACTGTGATAGAATCTGCTACTCAATCGAATATAGTAGTGCAGGGCGTTACTGATATATCTATTTCAGAGCATGATCACAGCAAATCATCGACTCCTCTTCAAGCATTCAGTGAATCTGCTAATGGTGTTTATTCTGCCAATGAATCCATCAGGGCAATACGTCCCATGACAATGTCTCCAGCTGCACAACCTGCCAGTAAACCATCCACTGCAGTGGATATGATGGCAGAGTATTTTCCTGTAGGCCACAATGATTCTACTATTGTCGAGCAAAATGAAATGAAACCTCCTAAGATCCATTCTGCAGCCCCTCAAGAAGCATCCCAGGATGATAAAGTATGGTCTGAGGTTCAAGATATCTCAACTGAGCTGGATCATTCAGACATAATCCACCATCATGAAGAATCAGATAATAATGAAGAAATGGCTAGTGGCTACACAGAATTTGCAGTTGCCATTCCAACGAATGGAGCAATATCAAGTGACAGTCACATATCTAGGCAGGCACTGATAGTCTTTTTCAGTCTGCGTGTGACAAATATGATTTTTTCAGATGACCTGTTCAACAAAAGCTCACATGAGTACAAAGCTCTAGAACAACAATTCTTGGAACTGGTAAGTTCGTCCTTTCATACAATGACTTCAAGTCTGTTCATTATAGTTTGTTCACTTTAATTAACAACAATGACTGCTTTTAAAAAGTATTCTATTGGTTGTAGAGTGCTTTGGGGTGTCTTGTGGACATATGGTACTGTATAAATGCAAATCCTCTCTTTCTTTACTAATGGATAAGCCATATAAAGCACCTCTACAATTATAAGGCACTTTTGACTCTCAATAATAATTATGGCGATCTTGCCATTGATTTGTGTTTCTTTGGAACAGATAAAATCTGGCTACTGTTACATTGCTCTTTTTCTCCTCTAATGCCAGACTACACTTCCTCCATTGCCAGATAAGCCATTTCTGGCGCTTTATCTACATCTTTCTGATCTTGTACTCATAATAACTGCTGTTCCCTTCTGATTTATTTAAATTGAAACTTTAAACAACCTGTTTGATATACCACTGATAGTTATTGCACTTTAGCTAACGCCAATTTTCACTTCTGGTGCTGAATCGACGGGGCAATTGGGCCGACCACCCGATGAAATGCATGAGAGGCCTAAAGCCCATTTTGATGGTTGGGCCTTATTAGCCAATGCTAGGCGAGCTGCCCACAAGTTTTCCAGCGTAAATGGACAGCTCGCCAAGAGGGGGTTCGGGATCTCGGGCAGGCCCAGTGTCAATATAAAGAGAGCGTGAATCTTTTAAAGTGAGATGCAACCTCTTAAAGTGAGAATGTTGTTTTTCTTCTGCACATTGAGAGGTGAAACTCAAGGTCTGCTATGACACAGGCAAGGGCTCCAAGATTTTCAAACGGCTCTGGAGATCTTGTTGGCGCAAGTGAGGCTGGGCAGGGATGTCCTATTTCCCTCCAATAGGACTAGAGTCCTGAGTCAGGCGTTGCAGCACGCCTGGAGGGAGACCTCTGAGCAAGTAAATGCAGTGAGCCTCACCCGCAGAACACAGTTGCAATACTGTAGAAAGTTTAATGATCTGACAGTTTTGACCAAGGTAAGAATTACTTCCTGTGATATCTCCTTCTCTGCATCACCCCTTGCCACAGCACTTCCTTCTTTCAAAGCATCCCCCTCTCCACCTGCATATACTCTAATTAGTAATGGAAATAAAACCCACCCATTTCTAGTTTCTATTTACTCACTGGAGAAGACGTGGTGTGCCTATGTATCGCCTGTCCCTTACAAAGATAGAAAATAACACTATTGAGCTAATACTGTTTGGTCAGGTTTTTTTGCAGGTTAAATAATACACAGAAACCCAAAAGAGACAATTAAAAAAAAAACACAAAAGTAGCATCTTTTGGATGAAATGGTCAGGTTTGTCTCTTGGTGGGCCTTCAAAATGAGAGATTGTATGTGGACAAGAAAAAAATCCAGTTTACCTAATGAACCTTGGGCTCTGTCAGAACTAAAACTTGGCAACAAGAGAGGTGATTTATTTCAAGTTCTAGCTATTTCCTTTCGAGTAAACAAACTAACAGATAGTTTAACAGATTCTACATTTTGTGAGTTAAGGTGGCAATATATTGAAATTACTATTTTTTGTATATCTGTCCTAGACAGAGTTTTGTCCTCATAATGGATTCCTCTAATGGCTCAGTATTTTGTTTAGCTAAACATGCCTTGAAACAATGAAGAACATTTAGGACAGATGTTTCTCACTGAATACAATGACTAGCATGCAGGCAGTTATGAGTATTGCTCGCTATATCAACTTTGCCACAGAGCAGTGAATTCCTCACAGAGATGTCCCAGAGATGCAACCGCCTGAATCCATTCTTTAAAGAAAATTATACTAACCAACTTAAATCAAATCAAATAAAAACTGTGATCTCTCTATTTATTCCAATGATGTCAGAAACAGAATACCAACAGAAAAGAGCTGTTAAAATTCCTTTGCTCTCCACAGCACCAAACCTACTGCCATTCAGAATATAATTACTTCAGTTTTTTAACAAAATGCATCATCTCACACTTACTGATATTGAATTCCATCTGCCACTTTTTTGTCCATTCCCCCATCTTATCAATATCCCTTTGCAGTTGCCTTTGGTCTTCTAAGGAATAAACTATACTGCCAATTTTGGTATTATTTGTAAATTTTGACAGAACCCACTCATAGGAACAGGAGTAGGCCATTCAGCCCCTCGAGCCTGTTCCGCCATTCGATGAGAGCATGGCTGCATTTACCCGCCTTGGCTCCGTATCCCTTAATACCCTTGGCTAGCAAAATTCTATCGATCTCCGATTTAAAATTATTAATTGAGCTAACATCTACTGCTTTTTGTGGGAGAGAGCACTACACTTCTACCACCCTTTGCATGAAGAAGTGTTTCATAACTTCTCTCCTGAATGGCCTGGCTCTGGTTTTAAGTTTATGTCCCCTTGTTCTAGACTCTGTCACCTGTGGAAAAAGTTTCTCTTATCAATTATCTCTATCCTATCAACTCCTTTCAAATCCTAAAAACCTCAATCAAATCATCCTGTAACCTTCTATATTCCAGGGAATACAAGCCTAGTTTTAAAAACTCTCCTCATAATTTAACCCTTGGAGTCCTGGTAACATTCTGGTAAATCTGTGCTACACTCCTTCCAAGGCCAATATATCCATTCTAATGTGCATTGTCCACGAGTGTACACAGTACTCCATATGTGGTCTAACCAGAGCTTTGTATAGCTGTAGTAAAACTTCCTCCCCTTTATATTCTCGCCCTCTAGTTATAAAGGCTAACATTCCATTAGCCTTTTTGATTATTTTTTGTACTTGACTACTACATTTTAGTAATCTGTAGGGTTAGGATCCTAAATCTCTTTGGACCTTCACTGTTCCTAGCTTTTCACCATTTAAATAATACTCGGATCTATCTTTTTTTGGTCCAAAATGGATGATCTCACACTTACCTGTGTTGAAATCCATCTGCCACAGTTTTGCTCACTCACTTTATCAATGTTTCTTTGTAATTTTATGCTCCCGTGTACACTACTTACTATGCCACAGATCTTTGTATCGTCGGCAAACTTGGATAGACGGCTCTCTATTGTGTTATCTAAATTATTAATAAATATAGTGAATATTCGAGGCCCCAGCACAGACCCTTGTGGGACACCACTAGTCACGTCCTTCCAATGCGAGTACATATCCATTATCCCTACTCTGTCTTCTACCGCCTAACCAGTCTCCTAACCAGATTAATAATTTGCCTTGAATTCCATGAGTTTTAATTTTAGCTAACAGTCTCTTATGTGGAACCTTATCCAATGCCTTCTGGAAATCCATATAAACTACATTCATAGGCATTCCCCTGTCTGCCTCAGATTTCCTCAAAAAATTCAATGAGGTTCATTAAACACAACCTACCCATTTATAAATCTATGTTGGCTTTCTCTAATCGGCTCAAATTTCTCTAAGTGCTCAGTCACTCTGTCCTTAATTATAGATTCCAATAACTTCCCCACAACAGATGGTAGACTAATGGCTCTATAATTTCCTGGTTTCTTTCTCTTACCTTTCTTAAATAATGGAGTTACACTTGCAATTTTCCAATCTAAAGGGACAATTCCTGAATCGAGAGAGTTTTGGAAGATTATGGCTAAAGCATCTGCAATTTCCTCACCTACTTCCTTTAAACCCTGGGGTGGAAACCATCAGGTCCTGGGGATTTGTCAGTCCTTAGTGCCATTATTTTTTCTAGTACTGTTTTCTTGCTTACGTTAACTTTAGTGAGTTTCAGTCCTTGCTTCCCTGGAATTATTATTTTCCCTGGAATCTCAGGTATATTATCCTCTTCCTCAACTGTGAAGACTGATGCAAAGTAATTACTCACCACTCTAAACTAATATCCAAATCATTTGGGATGCTACTACCTTCCTCCAATCACCCTGAAATTCTGCACTTAATTCCTACTCACTGTTTTCTCTCTCCTAACCAATTTTTAAGCCAGTTTGCTATCAACCCAAATCCATATCCCTTAATCTTTTCTAATAATATCCCATGTGGTACCTTGTCAAAGGTTTTCCTAAAGTCCATGTACACTGCATCCACTGCATTTCCCCATCTACCCTGTCCATTACCTTCTCAAAGAATTCTGTAAGTTTTGTCAAGCATGATTGCCCCTTTTGGAAAAAAATGGGACTTTGAAAAAACGTGACAGTACGCAAGCAGCACAATAAATGGAAATCTAGTGTGTAATGGAATTAAGTGTTTTAAAGTGAGTTTTGCTTGCTTGCTTTTTCAGCTTGTTCCCTATCTGCAGTCTAACCTGACTGGTTTTAAGCACCTTGAAATCCTGAACTTCAGAAATGGTAGCATCATTGTGAACAGCCGCATGAAGTTTGCAAAGCCTGTTCCACAGGATGTTACCAATGCAGTTTACCTGATACTGGATGATTTCTGCAACACGGCATACCAAACTATGAACCTTGCCATTGATAGATATTCTCTGGATGTGGAGTCAGGTAAATTGTTTCTACTGTTTTGGGTTTGTTTCCTTAATGTTTATATATGTCTCTCCATTTGGATAGATGGGAAACGGGAATGAAAATTCATCCACATTTAACACTTCAGGCGTATCTTAATTGATAATCACCTTGAATGATTTAGGATTCATATTTTCTTTATCCCCTTCGATATATTCAATGAGAACATATGGAAGGGGGTTGTGCTGGTCTTTCTGTGACCACATGAAGGTCACCAGTAAACCGCTTTTCAATTCTGTTTGATAATTTAGTGCGGATTTTGAGATGTAAAAATGTTATCATTAGAAGCAAAACACACTCTCCTCTTGTACTGACTGTTTGTTTGTGCCACAGGCTGCCTAGAATTTGAAGTGAAGTACCGTGTTTGTGCTAAATACTGTAGGAGTTAAATCCCAAGGTCCATCAACCTTTTAAACACCAGCAGCTTTAATGTAAACTGTTTAAGGGGCTGGTATTTTGGACATGCGTGTCTGGCTGCTCTGCTATATTGTTAATAGGATTTAAATAATCCAAATTCATCTGAATGCTCATCCTTGGCATCAGTGCCTGTAATTGTTACGTAACAGTTGGGTGATTAACCAGAGTTCTGTTGCGTTCACAGGGATTATGTACAGGTAGATTTGAAGACTGGTTTTAGAATTGTCTAAATCGGTTTACAATTCCCTTATGACTTATTCTGTATTGAATTTACGAGTGAAGATGAATTGGGGTGGAGACCCTTTACGTGTGGTCTCTGTCCCAGATGGGCGGTATTGGGTCTGTGCCTGGAGGAGACACAGGTCTAGAGTAAGCATTCAAATGAGGTGGGAGAGAATATTTCCTGCCTCTCGCCTCACTTTCCTCATTAGCCTTGGGTACCAAGTGGAAGGGTGCCTGAAGAAACCAAGCAATGGGGCTTGCGCCAGGACGCCCATGCAGCAGTAGCTGGAAGGCTTAAATGCCCACATGTACTCCTGATTCTGCCCCTCCTTCCAGTGCAAGGTCCTGTCAGGGGCTGGCCTGTGCCAAGAGTACGTGTAGGCCATGCAAATGGCTTGGGACAGAAAATTCGAGGATACCTCTCCCTTCATAGACAGAGTCTACCTAGTCATACCTTGAAAATGTGTAGATAATTAAAAGCAGGTTTATGCCCATTTATAAAAGTGCAGATACTGCTCCTGCTCCTGCTCCTCTTGGCCCCCAAAAAATCTTAAAGTAAACAAAAGACTTGCCTTTTGGGAGAGGCCTCTAGCGGTCCCTTTATTGCCAGTTGGGCCTCTCAATGTCTAGATAAAATGGGATTGGCATGATTCACCCATTTCTCTTTCAAAGTTGCAATTGGGGTTCTACAACAGGCATAGGGCCCTTATTTGCATATTTAAACAGCCTCCCATCTGTTTTGGACAAGAGCTGGCTGCCAATTTAATGGCCTGCCTGAAAGTTGATTCAGGCGGACAAAAATGGGTGCACAGGATCCTCACCAGACTTTCAGCTGACCGAATGACACTTAGTTTATGATGTTATAACAGTTTCATCACGATATCAGAAATCAGTTTAAGGGTCTTCAGAGTAAGTGTAATTGGAACCAACTCAAAAATCTGGTGTAAGCAGAATGTACAACACTAAACAGTAGGGCATTGAGTTTATTCTCTTTTTAAGATCCAAGTGTGACTTTCTCCTTCTTGTGATAAGAAGTCTTCCTTGTGGAATGTCTGTATCCCACTATTACCCATTATACATGCTGTATATTGTACTGTTCTCCATTGTGCTTTTGATTGATCCCATTGTTTATTGTGAACTATTTTTAACATGGGCTAATGCACACCTGTGCCTTGTGATTTCAGGTGACGGGGCTGACCCCTGCAAGTTTCAAGCCTGCAATGAGTATTCTGAATGCCTCGTGAACTATCGGACAGGAGAGTCAGAATGTGTCTGTAACACTGGGTACCTGAGTGTGGATGATCTGCCTTGTCAAAGTATTTGTAATATAGACACAGATTTCTGCCTTAATGATGGCAAATGTGATATAATTCCAGGCCAAGGAGCAATCTGCAGGTATATTATGGTTGATTTACTCAGTATGTTAAACTACCAATTATCATGTCACATTTAGATATCCTGAACCAGCACAATATTTAAACTGCTCCTATATGATTAAAGTGACTTTTGTCCTGTGATACTACATCTCCCCAGGACACACTGGCTGACAGCTATTCTCTCTTTACATCTTCCAAAAATGTTACCTTGGGTCATTCTCTGTTTTCAGTTATTCAAATTTTCAATTGTCCAAATAAATTGGTTATTAACTTGCTAACCATATCCACTGAGGAAATTGGATTTTTTCCAGCAAAGTTTAGATAATGAAAAATATATCTAGTTCCTAAATCTGTTTTTTTAACATTTCTAATTTTCATTTGAGTTAAGATGAACTCAGAAAAATAACTTGCATTATTCCTAGCAGCCCAGAAAATGTACTGGGTAAGGATTTGGGCCCAATGTTCAACTTTTTATCAGAAATGGGAGAACAGCATGTTTACGTCCAAAATCAACAAACTGCGACTGAAGTTGTACACCATATGTTTGATTTATCAGAATATGATTTTGTTGACTGCAATGAAAAAATAATAGCAAATCATGATGTGCTTGTAATAATGATCCTATAATACTTCTTAAGCAGCTAACATGTCACTTAACCAGTATAAATGTTCAAAATGCCAATAATCCAGTTGGGGAGTGTGCAATATTTGGAGAAAACGTCTGAACACCAACATAGAAAAAGTTGATTTAACAACAAAGTCCTGCAAGAGCTGGTAAGCTCAATAATAAGCAAGCACATCAAAAATTAGTATGGATACATCCATTTTGGGAGATATATAGTATTGTTGCTAAGAAAACACCAGATGAGGCACTGAGTGCTGGTGAGGAAGAAGTAGAAGTGTCTCTCCTGAGTTGTATAGGAATACAGAGCTTAATGCAGCAGCATTGAGCACTGCCTTGTTGCATGTTATAATGTAAACAATTTTACAACACCAAGTTATAGTCCAGCAATTTTATTTTAAATTCACAAGCTTTCGGAGGCTACCTCCTTCCTCAGGTGAACCACCTGAGGAAGGAGGTAGCCTCCGAAAGCTTGTGAATTTAAAATAAAATTGCTGGACTATAACTTGGTGTTGTAAAATTGTTTACAATTGTCAACCCCAGTCCATCACCGGCATCTCCACAGCATGTTATATTGAAAGATGATAGTGTGGAAGAGTTGAACAGCTGGATATGTGCATTCGTCTCCCATGTGAGTTGTGTCACGGACCACCAAATGAATCTTCACCCGTGCAGGCCCCAGGCACAATAGGAGCATTCCGCCTAAATGCTTCCACTGTTACTTTGGCTGGCTTCAAGGAATGATTACAGGCAATCATGATGGAAGGATTCTGAAGCCTCATAGAAGCCCACTGTTCAGCATTCAAACAGATCAGTGGCCTCCATGTAGCAGCTTTCGTTTGGCACTGTGCCATTACATAGCCCTGCACAAGTGAATTAATTCTGAAAGCAGTGAATTTCCAGTAATTACAGCAACAGGGTCCATCACAGTTAGTTGCAGATATAGGCCTCCAAATCCATGCAACTTGCCAGTTGGCTAAGCAGCCATCCACCAGGGCTACTCCTTAACTAGGGGAGCGTTTAGTAGACCGGCACTTCCGCCATTAACACAGAAAAGTTCATGACACAAAAGAGGAAAAGATGGCAACATAACCCATTAAACACATACACTAGTAGTGCTGCACAATTTAAAGTTGTTTTACTTCTACCAGATCTTTAATTCTTTCAGTGCGCAGAAAATAAAGCATCAGTTGTGCAAAAGCCAAACAGAGGCTGTCTCCTGAGATGTCCCTGCGAATACTGGGCAACCACCACTGCCACTAGTAGCGCAGTGCAAATGGTTGACTGTCCGTTTCATAGGATGATAACAGCACAGAAGGAGGCCATTCGGCCCATCATGCCTGTGCTGGACCTGCATACCTGTGGACCTGCATACTCAGCCACAACCTACCATGGAGAGCCTTAGCCTCCTCGCTACTGCAGTGATACTTTGAAGTCTTCTTTGATAAGCTCACTAAATCCATGTCTGACCTCGAGTAAAATACTCAGTTTTCAATTTGGCTCTGCAGCTGTGGAGTGCTGCATGAATTTGTCATTAATAGCTGTTAGCGAGGCAATTAACATTAAATGGGCTTATTTTTCAGTATTTTGCTCCATTTTTGGTAAGAATTGAAATGCTGAACAGTGACAAATTTTCTGCTGGCTTTCACCTAACATTCCACCATTCTTTACTCATGTCTACTTTTTTTTGCTAAAATTAGGGATGTTGGGCCGCTAGATTCTGAACAAGAAAGTAGGGAGTTCCCAATCTTGATTGTTATCCAAGCTTTCCTGAACTTCATTGTGGGGAATCTTTGAAGTTCCTAGTCTGATTGTAGCAACACAGCACTTATTGTTGGACTGGGAGGGGGGAGAGGGTGGGGGGAGGGGAGTAGAGGGAAATAAAAACATGTCAGGAGCAGTTTCACCGAAATGCACTTCCTTTTGACTGATTATGAAGCAAACATAGCAGCAGCACATGAAAAAGAATCCAGTGTTCAGAATGTCGTCTTCCCAGCTGAAAAAAGAAACATGATGGTAGGAGGTAGCCATTGGACCTAAAAATGGAATAACTAAAGTCAATATGCTATTGCACACAGGACCCGGTTTGGTGGGCATCTGTTCAATACATGACTCATTTTCCACTTTTTTAAAGGCTTAGAAAGTGTAGGATTTCATTGTGTGAGGTTTGCTTTATTGGAAAAATAATTTATTCAGGGAATGTTTGCTTTACATTTACAACAGTACGATAAATGAAACATTTTAGTATTATGATATCTGTTCCGACCAAACTCTGCAAGAGGCATACTGGCAAAGAGACTTTCATCTTCTTTTGAATGTATGTCATTTGCATGCAACTAATAGGATCGATAACTAATTAAATATTGACAGGATTGGTTACATAAAGGCTAAATGATTCTCATAATGTTTTTGTCATATTCTTTTCTATTCACCTTCTTCCCCCAAAGACACAGATAGTAGAATTTTAAGTAATGGAGACATCAGCTGTGTTATAAATATTTGTGATAATACCTAGATTTGAAAACCGCATCTGTAAAATTTTCTTAGCACTGCCTATTTGTCAATTCCGCTGTAACTGCTCTGTTACTCGTAAACAATCTATACATTCCACCAAATGAGATCATCGAATAAGACTCCAAAGCCACTTTCAAGTTCGGACTATTACTCTATATAATGCTGGTTACATATAGCAAACACACTGCAGGCTCAATCTATACTGGTTACACTGCCTATTTGGAAATACATAGACACTTTTTTTATTCATTCTCAGGAAGTGGGTGTCGCTGGCAAGGCCAGCATTTATTGCCCATCCATATTTGTCCTGAGAAGGTGATGGTGGGCCGCCTTCTTGACTGTTTGATACAATTGAGTGGCTTGCGAAGCCACTTTAGAGGGCAGTTAATTGTCAACCATGTGGGTGTGGAACTGGAGTCACATATACACCAGACCGGGTAAGGAGGGCAAGTTTCCTTCCCTAAAGGACATTAGTGAACCTGTTAGGTTTTTACGACAATTCAACAGCTTTATTATCATTTTTACTGATACCAGCTTTTTAGTTCCAGGTTTTTAAAACCGAATTCAATTTCTGAAACTGCTTTGGTTTTTATTTGAACTCATGCTCTCTGGATTATTAGCCCTGGGCACTGGTTTTCTAGTCCAGTAGCATACCTACTACACTACTGCTCCACTTAGCAGCTTGTAGAGATTGGAGATGTGAAATTTTTCTGAATGCACGCAATGTCAATCTTTAGCTAACTGAGTTAAAGACAGTTTTAATTTCCCAACTCGCCAAACCTGTAACAAGTAGGCTTGTGAATATTTTATAGAAGTTACTTACAACCCCTGTCCTTGCTCCTTTTTTTCTTCCATCACACCTCCATTACCCTCCGTTTTATTTTGGACTTAATATCGAATCATTTGTATGCAAATTGTTTGTATAAGTCTCAATGCATATTGTTCTTACTACCTAAATCCTTACTGTGTTGAAATCTGAACTCATTGCATCATCTCCTACTTTACTCATTCTTCCTCAGCAGCTCAACACAGTGGAATTACTTATCTCCCTTAGTCTTCTCTTCTTACAATCCACAGGTTTTAAAAACTCAGTTTGGCTTCAACTAACCACTACTTCTTATCATAGTATCATAGGTGCAGCAAAGGAGGAGGCTATTTGGCCCAATGTTCCTGTGCTGGCTCTTTGAAAGATTAGTCCCATTCCCCTGCTCTTTCCCCATAGCCCTGCCAATTTTTTTCCCTTTAAGTATTTATCCAATTCCCTTTTGAAAGTTATTATTGAATCTGTTTCTACCACCCTTTCAGGCAGTCCCTGGCACCATTCCAGTAAATCTCTTCTGCATCCTCTCTAAGGCCTTGACATCCTTCCTAAAGTGTGGTGCCCAGAATTGAATACAGTACTCCAGCTGAGGCCTAACCAGTGTTTTATAAAGGTTTAGCATAACTTCCTTGCCTTTGAATTCTTTGCCTCTATTAATAAAGCCCAGGATCCCATATGCTTTTTTAATAGGCTTCTCAACTTGATCTGCCACCATCAAAGATTTGTGTATGTGCACCCTAGGTCTCTCTATTCCTGCACCCACTTTAAAATTGTACTATTTAGTTTATATTACCTCTCCTCATTCTTCCTACCAAAATGCATCACTTCAGACTCTCTGTGTTAAATTTCACCAGTCTGTCTCTGTCCCCCTGAAGTCTGTTACTATCCTCCACATTGTTTACTACATTTCTGAGTTTCATGTCATTTGCAAACTTTGAAATTATACCCTCTAAACCCAGGTCCAGGTCATTAATATATATCAAAAAAAGCAGTGGTCCTAACACTGACCCCAGGGGAATACCACTGTATACTTCCCTCCAGACTGAAAAACAACTGTTCACCGCTACTCTCTGATTTCTTTCCTCTAGCCAATTTTGTATCCAGGCTGCTACTGTCCCTTTAATCCCACGGGCTTTAATTTTGTTAACAAGTTTATTATGTGGTACTTTATCAAATGCCATTTGAAAGTCCTTACACACAACATCACCCGCACTACCCTCATCAACACTCTCCGTTACTTCATCAAAGAACTCAATCAAGTTAGTCAAACACAATTTTCCATTAACAAATCCATGCTGACTTTCATTTAATAGCCCTTACTTTTCCAAGTGCCAATTTATTTTGTCCCAGATTATTGTCTCTCAAAGTTTCCCCACCACCAATGTTAGGCTGACTGGCCTGTAATTGCTGGGTTTATCCCTCCCCTTTTTTGAACAGGGGTCTCCTCTTCTCTCCTACTCTTCTCAACCTTGGTAATGTTCTTCACTGTGAATCTTGGTCCTTCATTTAGGCTTCTCAATAAAACAAATTCAAACTTGCCCATAAATATGCTTCAGTCTTAGTCTTGTTTCAGTTCCATGGAGTACCCTAGCCAAAATCTTAGCCGCCCATACCCATATCTGAACTCTCTCTTATAAATATAACCTTATAAATAGCCCAATCAATGCTTCACAGTTTGGATAAATGCCATTGCTGTTTGACCAGTTGGCCATACCATGCATATCAAGGTCTCAAAAAAAAATCTCAAACAACATCTTTAGTTTTGAAATGTTATTTAATTGCTTAAACTGTATAAAATATTGGAAAAAAATGAATTTTTAATTTTTAATTTTTTTGTAAACTTGTAAATTATTATTTATCAAGTTAACGCTTGATTGTCATGTGATCTTGATTGTCATGTAATGTGACCTGTCATGGTGCATGCAGGGTACCACAGGAGAGGAGTGAGAACTACAACTCCCTGATGCATCTCTGTCTCATGCACAGAATTTGTCAACAGGCCCTGGAACTCCCCAGGCCAGTTGAAGAATCCTTTTCTGCTGGCTGTCATGTAATGAATTGTAGTGGGCACTTTGAGTATTGTAGTTTCACAGGAGAGGGGTGAAAGCTACAACCCCCATAATGCATATATCTCACACACAAAGAATTTGACTACAGAGGTTATAACTCTCGGTCTTGAAGAATCAAAGCTGTGGGAACAGAGCAGAATTCAAGTCCCAGCTCCCAGAGTGAGAGGCAGGACTATGCAATGAAAACTACTTAGAAGTATTCCTTGCCATGCAATGCTAGCTTTATGGATACGTTTGGTAAGTCTTTTTTCAGAATTATGTGATTTTTAATGTATTATGCTATAAATTTAATTTTTGTATGTATGTATAGGGGTGGGTGAGGAAACAGAATGGCTGATGAAAAGTTTTGTTGTGGCTGTTGGTGATTGGTAGCTTTCTCTACCTAAGGTTTGGAACTGATTTTTGACTGGTTTGCATTTAGTCAATCATGTATTTGAGCCAATTCTGCATCGTTAACTTTATAGATGGTGGCTGTTTGAGTCGCTAATGAATTTTTTGCCCTAGATGCCACATGCCGTTGCAGTGTGACCTTACGAATATGTACGAGACTTTTAATTATATAGCGATTACAAATGACATCAGCAAGGCAACTGGATTGAAGATGTTTGCGGCCGTGCCTTCAGCTGTCTAGGCCCTAAACTCTGGAATTCCCTCCTTAACCTTCTCCACCTCTCCTCCTTTAAGACACTCCTTAAAACCAACCTCTTTTACCAAGCTTTTGATCACCTGTCATAATATCTCCTTATATGGCTAGGTGTCAAATTTTGTCTGATAATGCTCCTGTGAAGCGCCTTTTTACTATATTAAAGGTGCTATAAAAATACTAGTTGAAGTTGTTAGTTACTGAGTCTGATAATTTGAGAGAAGTGAATTAATAGCAGTAGAAATGTAATTCATTAATGCAGGGTGATTCCGATTCAACCATGTTTGTTATGTCAGCTATCTCATTTTGTCAGGGAGACAATCTCTGAAGCCAATCCTCCAGTGATCTCACCATCTTTGATGAAGGGCCTACACCAAAACGTCTACTTATCTTTTCTCCTTTCAGATGCTGACCGACCTGCTATGTATTTCCAGCAGTTTCTATTTTTATTTAAAATTTCCAACATTTGAAGTTTTTTAAAAAAAAAATCTTTTTACCCTTCTGAAACGTGGTGGTGTGGCTGTCGGCCGCACTCGGCTAAACAGCGATCACTTCCATAGCAGTATGGTGCACAGCTGTAATATTATCCAGAGCTAGAAATGGTTCTAAAATGTACATTTTCTCCAATATTGCACTGCAGTTTTAAACACACAAGGAACAATTTTAACCCTGCCTGCCTAGCGGAAACTGGGCAGGCGGGCAGTTAAAATCACCCCTGCAATTCGCTCACTTACATCTAGCAGGCTATGCTTTTAACCTGCTCTTTTGAGCAGGCGAGAAGGACACCCATCTTTAAAATTGCTAATCGGGCTCTGGTGTCATTAGGACCCGAATGCTATTTTAACCAAAGGTCTGTACAGGGAAACCATTATGGCTTTTCTGCCAAGTCAATCTAGCAGAAAGAGGAATCAGGTCCAGAAGATGGCCAATAAAGTAATTTTTTTTTGTGACATTCCTTGTGGGGCCAGGAAGAGCAGGAGTGCTCCTCAGGGCCCCACAAGGAAAGTTTAGGCTTTCCCTGTCCCAGGCTCACCTCCTTCCGCCCCTTCCCCCACTGGTTGCAAGGCCTTCCGGAAACCCCCTCCCCATAATCCTACCATCTAACCATGTGCTCCTGCTGGGCAACCAGCTGCTACCTTCTGCTGGTTTTGGGCGGGAACCTGATTGAGGCTATGGAAATGAGGCCAGCAGTTAAAATCTCTTGGACCTCCCTGCGGAAGTCGGGACGGTTTGCCACCCGACTCAGCTGCTGCCTGCCCAACTCCCGCCCCAAATTAAAATCGGGCTATAAATTTTGGACTAGATCTTATTTACTGTAGACTGTGCCTGAACAGTAAATAGTCGATATTTGAATCTGGTAGTAAAAATGTTATTCTTCCTCCTGGCAGGTGTCGTGTGGGTGAAAACTGGTGGTACAGAGGAGAGCACTGTGAGGAGTATGTCTCTGAAACTCTTGTTGTGGGCATCGCCATCGCCTCAGTGGCCGGTTTCCTTTTGGTAGCTTCTGCTGTGATTTTCTTTGTAGCCAGAACTCTTCGCGCTCAATATGCCAAAAGTGGCACTCAAGAATCTACAGAGTGAGCATTAGAATAAACTGATGTATTAAAAATAAGCAGCTGGAATGCTCCTCCTGACTCCACAAAACTACTGCGGCCTGCTGTCGATCCATACACGGCCCCTTTGGGATTGGAACGGCTCCCCCCCGACCCTGGCCTGGCCTGGCCTGACCTGCCTGCCGATTTCTCACCCTCTCACCACCAGTGATCTGCCAGTGTTAAGGACCCAGTTTGAGTGGGAATTGAAAATCCCTCCCATAGTGTCCTTAAGCAGTTTTCATTCTTTACCCCAGAAGACCCAATTAAGACTGGTTAATTTATCCTCTAGGGGAGGGCTGACAGTGAACATCAATTAAAATTAGGATTTGACAGCTAATTTCTTTATATCTTAAATCTAACATGTTAGTATTTAGTCAATACAATTATCATTCAGATTCCAAATAATATTTTGTTGTATTTTCTCCAATAAGGGCCTAATTAGAATTGGTCCTCATTTGTTTCCTAACAAATAGATTTAACTTGTACGAGACAAATCATCTTTCAATAATATGTGCAAATTTTGCCCTTGATTGACAATATAACTCTCTAATTTCCTTTTTCTTATTCAGTTGGTCCTCAAAGACTTTAGAAAAAACTATTTGTATCCTTAAGTGTTATTTGTATTGTTTGTAAGCCTAGTATGCTGAAATATTGACAAAAACATGTCCCACTCCTCCCCCAGACATGGTGATAGCCAGGCATCAGTGGAGAATGGGACAAAATATAATCCTATGTATGAAAGCGATGCCACAACTGGATATAGTCACTACAACAGACGTTACCCACATCTGTCGTCATACAGCTCAGGCAGTGCGGAGGGATCTGCCAACTTCAGCAGTGATGAGATCCGACACATCTATGAGCGCAGTGAACTTAGCAAAGAGGTAGGAATCGAAGTAGAATGTAGAAAAATCTGTCGTGTAATAGCTACCCATTTCACATTGCAGTCACTGCAGACTTTGCTCCCAGGGATTCATTTCATTTGAGTGGCTATCCTGTAAGGAATGCAGTGGGATACAATGCTGTCTTAATAGCTCCTGTACCTGGATTAGAATCTGTCTTAAACAGATTGGGTGAAAATATTCTTATTGATGGATGTTAGAAGTTCTCAGCAAAATGAGTTTGAGTAATTTCAATCTAATCCCCAGTGAACCACAACTGCTTCACAGAGTTGCCTATCATTTGTTTGATATTTTATCTACACAGCCCAGCAGAATTTACAATGGTAAAGTAAGATATGGGGTTAATGAATGCTTTTTTGTAAACAAAGGTCATCGAAATGTAATCCTTAATCTATGTTGTAAATCAAAGTACAGGCATTTTGGGAGCTGTAATTCTACAATTATGAGCCTTGTGCAAGTAAGTTATAACATTTAGGTATGATTTTCTGTAATTATGTTCTTCAGTAAAAACAACAAAAGAGTTCCATAATAAATCTGATAAAGTTTTATTTTTCTGCAAGGGAGTTACATTTTTGGAGATTTTACTCCAGATATTTTTCTTGGTCAATTAGTCATAGGATAAACTTGTTGGGCTATCAGATGGGCGTTCTCTAAACTTTAATGCTTGGTATCATATCTTCTCCTTGCAATCGGGAAGTCTGACAGAATTAGTTTTAACCATTAAAGTTAAAATACAGCAGAAGCAAACAGTCATAAAAATAGCTCAACAATCATAAAATTCCTAATGCATTTGTGCCCATTTGTAGCAGTGTATTGGGAACTGAGATCAACTCATTGATTAAATCACTCTCTGTGTCTTTACTGTTGGCATTTTAGGAAATTCAAGACAGACTACGGATAATAGATCTGTATACTAAGGATCGGCAGTTTGCAGAGTTTGTGCAACAACGTCAGATGTAAGTCACAGACTGTTCAAATATGCGTAGCCACTGCAGCAGTGTCCCAAGGTTTTAAAAGTTGATAATGGCTTATTGCAAAATGGGGACATTTTCAAAGGTTTTACATTCAAATGCTGCAAATGAAATGGTGCGTTTCAGGGTTAAGGGATCCCTAGAGTGAGTATGTTTGCCTAGTCTGCTGTAACTTTTCCATACCGTATATTATGGCTGTGCAGTGAATTTTTTGCAGGAACACTGAATGAAATTTTTTATTAGCAATGCTTTAACTAGGACCCAGTTTTTAGTGAAGTAAAAACTGCTCACAAAGTGTCATTAGTGGCATTTTACTTGTTTGGATATTGCAAGCCTCAAAAAGACTAATATGATAGATATCATGCAGCATGGACTGCAACCTATTTACTGATGTAGCTGCCATAATGCTAACTATAAGCAGTGCTGTTGTTCCCCATATATCACCAGTAAATCAACCCTAAGCAAACTGCTTGGTCACTGTTGGTTGTAGTCCGGCGATGTGCTAAACAGATGAGGCTCTGTTAGAATAAAAACAACCTAAAATTGAATACACTCCAGTGCTCATATATTATTCTAAAATCCATGCAGCTAACCTTAATTCCACATACCTGACCAACACTATAGACCTGGAGGAGCCCCTCCAGTCCAGTAGAGTCAACTCAACCTCTGACTATAGATATCAGATTTCCATCTGCCCCATGAATTTCCAGATTAAATTTCTCCTTGCATCTTTTGTATCCAGATAACTTACAACATGCTCCATTAATGATAACTTTCCCAATTGCTTTCTATACCAGTCCTCCCTTATATTACAGTTTCATAGCCAAGCCATTTTCTTCAAACCAAGCAACTCACCTCATCCAGAACAACTTCTGAGACCAGGCACTCCCTGATGATGGATTCCCCTGTGGCTTTTCCAACTAATCATAATTTTCTAGTAAATTTGTGTCATCCCATGCGATAACACAAACTCCTGAGATTTCCAGTAAGAACAACCAAATCTTATACAATGTAATTATAAAGAAAAATAATTGAGTTCAAAGTAATAGCCAAACTCAGATTTATTGTGGGACTTTTGCATGAATAGTCAGCATAGCTAAATAATAATGCCATATTGTTTTATTGACACTTTTGCTTAATTCTTTCTCCACTAGGGCCGTGGATCACACCAAATAAATCCCACAAGCTAGTCTCTCAGAAGAAGTAGAAGAAAACCATAAAGGGGTAATATTTCCAGTTTTTATATTTTGTGGATATTTTATGAACATATTCATGCTCAAAAGGTATCTCAGCTGTTTTGATGTTATTTCAGGTTTTAAAGTCAGAAAATGCTGGAAATTATGCTGCATCTGAAACAGAATATAGCTTAAGATGTCATATGGAACTCTTCATTAAAATGTATTAAGCCAATTTTCTTTCCTCCCCCTCCCATCTGAAGCAAGTCAGGCGCAACATGCCCAAAGTGCCCCTTAGCAGGCCCTTCCACCTGGACGCGGGGGAGGAAAGTCAACCACTGCTGTAGGCTTGACAGATAATGTCATCCAGCTTTGGGACCTTCTGGCTGCTGTCCAGAAACAGCAGCCAGAAGGCCATTTGCTATATGCATAGGACAAAATAAACCTACCTTGTTTTGGCCTCCATCTGCTTTCTGCCTGCCATTCTCAGACCCCCCCCCCCCCAATCTGAATGGGCTGGGCAAAAACCTTAATGCCCACTTTCTGTGGTTGAACCTTAGAGTTTCTACCAAAAAGACACTCAGAGAAATGAAGCATGAAGTGTCTTGATTTAATTCCTGCCTAATATCAATTTACTTTCAATGTTTAAGCCTGTTGTAGGCACCAGTATTCTGCTCCCCCTCCCCCCGGAACCTCAGAAATACTGGGGCAATTTAAACGGGGTAGAGACCCAGCTTCACGGGACTCTGCCCTTTTTTCCTCTGCTTTGCAGCCAGGAAATAACGACTTGAATAAGGACGTGAAGAGGTGAAGCAGTTTAGGAAGGTAATTCCAAATCATGGGGCCTAGAGGACTGAAGGTATCAATGGCGGGGTGAAGGGTGGAGGATGCACAAGAGGCTGGAGTCAGTGAAGCAGAAAAATTGTGTGTAATTATAGTGCTGCAGGAAGTTACAGATATAGATAGGGGCATGGGGAGGGGCACGGCAATGGAGGAATTTAAAAAGGGTAACATTTTTAATTTGAGGCGCTGAAGGACCAGGAGCCAACATGGGTTAGTGAGGAACATGAGTGGTGAGCAATTGGAAGCTGGTGTGGGTTAGGATATGGACAGCAGAGTTTTGGATGAGTCAAAGTTTATGTAGGGAGTAGGATGGGATGCCAGAGACTTGGGAATAGTTGAGTCTGGAGGTGACTAAAGCATGGATGTGAGTCTCAGCAGCAGAGGTGGAGAGGGAGGTGAGCAGTGTTATGGAGGTGAAACTAGGTGGTCTTCATGGTGGGGAGGATATGGTTTGGAAGCTCAGCTTGGGCTTGAACAGAACTGTGAAATTTCGAACAGTTTCGTTCAGCCTGAGACAGTGGCCAGGGAAGAGGATGGAGTTGGTGGCGAGGGCACAAATTTGTGGTGGGGGCTGAGAATTATGACTTTAGTTTTCCCAGTATTTATCTGGAGGAAATTGCTGCTCATCCAAGACTGGTTGTCAGACAAAGAATCTGACAGCACAAAGTCAACGGAGGGGTCAGGACAGGTGGTGTCATCAGCATTCATGTGGAAGCTGAGCCCATGTCTGCAGATGATGTTGCCAAGGGGATACAGATAAGGAAGAGGAGGGGGCCAAGGATGGACAAGGATGAGAAGTGAAGCTATTGGTAGAGATGCCTTGGCCACGGTTAGATAGAGTGGAACCAAAACTGTTAGTAGACTATAGCTATATTACAACAGTGACTACACTTCAGAAGTACTTCATTGGCTGTAAGGCGCTTTGGGACGTGAAAGGTGCTATATAAATGCAAGTCTTTCCTACTTTTAGACTTACTCCACCTCACTTAGCTGCCCACAATCAACCTATGAAACTGTGGTCCTGTCTGAAGTATTTTCCTTTAGGCCACTAATGGCATAGAATTAAAGGAAACCTCTTAGTCTGTTCTACAAAAGATATAATTTGATACCAATTCTGCACCTTGGTATTAAAATTTGATCTTTAACATTTAAATTTTTTGACAGTCTATTTAAAAAAGGACTGGTATAATAATTTGGACATAGCATTGGTTATATACACATTGGAATTCCTGTTTGCTCAACATATTAAATTGCACTGCGTTACTGAAAAATGAATGCTTTGTCTTTGTACAGATTTCTCAAATCTTATATCAATCATGCCTTCTACCAGTGACAGAAGAGGCAGATGAGAGTTCAGGTGCTCACAAGATCGTTGTTACTGTGGTAACAGGAACAAATTTGTAATTTTGAATACAATTGTTATGTAGTTCTAGCATTTTATTAATTTTCTGAATTAATCTAATATCGATCAAGTGGTGTAATGACAGTTGCAGTATAAATGTATTACATTTTCATCGGCTTCATGGGAAATGGAGGCTGAGTCTAAGTAAGCTAGTAATCTTTTTACTGATATTTAGAGGCAATAAGATTCTGTGTATATGTTTTAGACATGTGAGTTGCGAATCTTTTAAAGTTGGGGGTGAGGTGGGGGGGGGGGTTGCAGAACATTAGGTTAGGTATTGATTAGGCCTAAAGAAGAATTCTGAATGGCTGAGCAGCATTGTAAAATGATAGCTGCAGTTTTACTCAGTTGGATAGTGATCAGAACTGGAAACCCTGACCAATTTTCCCCTCCAGCTCTTAGAGGTTCTGAAGCTAATTTTAGCAGTGCCATGTTGCCCCGGCTGAGACCAGTCAACTCAACTTAGATTGAGATCAAACCTAGGATCTTCGGGCTTGACAGCTGTTAAAAGTCTGAGGTTTATGGGGATAATTAAATATAAGATTCTTCCAAGAACTGTGATTATGCTATGCTAGATAAATTTTTACAATTATATTCAAAAGCAGGTGACTGATTTTATACTTCACACAATATGGAATTATTTCAGAAAAATACAGTATTTAATGCAATTTTTTTCCACTGTTGTAGTTTAAATAATGCACTGATTTTTATTAAACTATTTCTATGTAGGATCCTTTATACATTTTAATAATGTATCTTAATATGTGTGGTTATTGTAGGTGGTTATGAAGTGCTTGCATTGTGTCACATTTATAATCCTATCCATTCATCTAGAATATGCAATATGCTTGTTGCTTTTAAAAAAAAACATTTATCATGGGTTATATCTGAGATACTTACACCTAATTAATGCATTTTATTGCCTTGCTTATTTTAAATAAAGAAGAGAAGCAGTATGAACAACATAAGCAGGGGATAAATCTCTTGACAGCTAGACTGCAACCTTACATTTACAAATGACTCCTCCCTTCCATGAGAACGGACACTGCTTAAAACTGTCTTGTAAATTGTTACAGTTTGCTTGTGTACTTAAATTATACACATAACTGCTCAAAGCATTAATACATAAGACTATTAATGAATATGCATACAAAAGAGAAGTAGCTGAAAACTGAAATGATGGAAAAGTAATAATGGTTTAAAGTGGTAATGCATTAATATACTGGGATGTTTTGTAACCATGATAAACTAGCACTAGCTTTATGGTAAAGCCTATTTTTGTGTTTCAGTGCATAGTTTAGGGATTGTAAATAAAAATACTGAATGTCATACTAAATAAATTTAATTGGATTAAAAGTAAGCACGATTTAGATGTGATATGTCTTTCTAAGAGAAATTTATTGACTTTTCATTTTTATTTCTGCATCAAATACATCTATTACAATCATTCACCTCCAGGACAACAGTCGCTGCACTCTAAAAGTAGTTAATTGTGTGGAATGCTTTGAGATGTTTTGATGATGATAAGGCACTATATAAATGCAATATTTTTTTCTTTTGAAGTGTAAATTTTTTCGTTCCATAAAATACAGTAAAGCTTTGTAAAATACAGCTTCTACCTCACAACTATATATAGGTCAACCCCCCCTCTGTTCATATACATTAGATACAATAGCCTAGAGGTCACACTTGTGTACCTACACACTTACAGGGCTTTTAAAAGAACCCTGCTGTGAGAATTGTAACGTCGACATCAGATTTCGCTACCTCACTAAAGGAAACAAATCAAAGACTTTGGAGGCTTTACATTTTTGTTTGTAGAGACAGTAAAATTATTTTATTATTTTACAAATATGTTTTAGTACATTGTGAGATAGAAAAAGAGGGTGGAAAATAAAACTGCGTCAGTAAAATTTGCAAAATGTGATCATTGCAGTACTGTGTTCCATATATACTTAAATGAAGTGGAGATGCCGGTGATGGACTGGGGTGAACAAATGTAAGGAGTCTTACAACACCAGGTTATAGTCCAACAGCTTTATTTGAAATCACAAGCTTTCAGAGCTTTGCTCAGGTGACGAAGGAGCAAAGCTTCGAAAGCTTGTGATTTCAAATAAAGCTGTTGGACTATAACCTGGTGTTGTACGACTCCTTACATTTATTACTTAAATGAAGTGATGCAATACATTAGAACTGACAATAGACCAAAAATGTGATGGGTCTGACCTGAATAATGCTGAAAGAATCATTTCTGTAGCCAAATAAGATCCAGTTCTACTGAAATATGTTGCTGTCCTTAACTGTATATTTCACAGTTCTTTTTGTACATATGGTGCACACCATCTATTTTTATTAAAATAAAATCTTCTTAATACCTGCTTCTTGCCTCATCAACATAACACTTTGGTATTTAAAGTGATGAATAATTAAACCTGTGCTATTCTAGTTTTTCTACAAACATCATCTGGCATTCAGCCATGGTTCAGGAGCACTGTACAGGCTGAGAGCTCTGGCGATTAAGCCCACGAAGAGCAGGCAAATCATAGAAGCTACCATTGAAAATTTCATGGCTAGAAGAAACCACGCCCTGGATTTTCTGCTGGCACATCTTTTGTGGGCCAGGACATCTGCTCACCACAAGGTTATCCCCGGCCCCAGTCATTTTCCATAGGGTCATTTGCATACTTAGGCTGGCTCCGCAGAGGTTGGCTGTAATATGCCTCTGTGTGGCCAATTGCAGATGGAAAAAAAAATTTGAACATTGTTAAAACCATCTCCTTAAACAATAGCAATTTTAAAAGGCCTCTTTGCTTCCTAGGCAAACTGAGTGTCTCTTGCACTCAGAGTTGTTATGGTACAAATGACTGAAAATCGATTGGTTGATGCATTAACCTTACTTGCATACTATTACAATATGCCTGCCCGTATATGGGTGAATATATTGTATGTTACCTGCTGCTTCTGCTGCATAGCTGTAAAAACAGGTGAAGACCTGACTGAATGGGCCCCAACACATTTTCTGCCTACCCCAGTTCTGCCAAATAATTTGGCAGAGGAAGGGTGGAAAATCCAGGTCTGTAGATTCACCTAGTCTACCTTCCTGCTGTCCTACCAGTTGCAACCAAAAGAAAAATATTATTGAAGATACTTGTCCAATTTGGCCTTGAACAGATGTAAGCTATTTGCCTCTTCAACCTCTGTTGGTAAGCTATTCCAAATTCCAAAGCTTTGGAATAGGCCACCAAACAGTAGTGGTTATGTCGGGCATGGTGTAAAGCAGGGAATTAGAAGTACATGTAACAAGGGTAATACAGTAATCATGGGGGACTTTAATCTGCATGAAGATTGGGCAAACCAAATTAGCACTAATACTGTGGAGGACAAATTCCTGGCATGTATACAAGATGGTTTTCTAGATCAGGGAAGAGGCTATTTCAGATCTAGAATTGTGCATTGAGAAAGGGTTACTTAATAATTTTGTTGTAAAGGAGCCCTTAGGGAAGAGTGACCATAATATGATAGAATTCTTCATTAAGTTTGAAAGTGATGTAATTCAATCGAAACTAGGGACTTAAATCTAAACAAAGGAAACTACGAAGGTATGAGGCGCAAGTTGGCTGTGGTTGATTGGGGTACTACATTAAAAGGTATGACAGTAGACAGGCAATGGCTAGCATTTAAAGAATGAATACATAATTTGCAACAAATATATATTCCTTTAAGGCACAAAAACCCAACAGGAAAAGTGGTCCAACCGAGGCTAACGAGGAATTAAAGACAGTATTAAATCAAAGGAAGAGGCATATAAAGTCGCCAGAAAAAAACAGTAAGCCTGAGGATTGGGAGCATTTTAGAATTCAGCAAAGGAAGACCAAGAAATTGATGAAAGGGAAAATAGAATATGAGAATAAACTAGCGAGAACCATAAAAACGGACTGTATAAGCTTCTATAGGTATGTAAAAAGGAAAAGACAGACAGAGACGGGAGAATTTTTAATGGGGAATAAGGAAATGGCAGGGAAATTAAACAAATACTTTGGCCCCGATATTAGCGGGGAGGCGGGTTGGCAGCGGGGTGGGGGGGGGGTGGCGATTGTGCATATGGCAAACTCATGTGACCCAAACTTACCGTTTCCGGCGCGATCGCGCATTGATTGATAGTGGTTAATGTCCTCTCTGGGTTTCACGCCCGGCAGCTAGCCTGATTGACAGGCTGACTGCCATCAGGAGCTGCAATGCGAGGAGGGGGGCGGGAAAGAGAGAGCCAGACATCATCAGGTGCGGGACCGGGGCGGGGGAGGAGGGGAGGGGAAGACTGGGGAGGAGGAGAGGGGAAGATAACGGGGGGACATCGGGAGGGTGAGATTGGGGGGGACATCGGGAGGGTGAGATCGGGGGGACATCGGAAGGATGAAGAAGGGGACATCAGAGCGGGAGACATTGGACATCGGAGCAGGTTTCAAAGGTAGGTGCATTTAGTCTTTTCACTTCATTGCATGTTTTTTTAAATTTAATTTAGTTTCTTTCTCCCTGATCCGGCTCTTCACGCTTGGTTTCGCCAGGCGTGAATCAGAAGCCGTGGGCAAGCCGCCCAGGTAAGTTTTAAAAAATCTTTCTAATGACTTACTCAGTCACAGGTAAAGTGCCTTAAGTACCTCAATGAGGTACATTTGGCTCTTTAACTGTCATCCCACCGGCTTTAATTGCCGGTGGGACTTCCGGTTTCAGGTCGCCCGCATGCACACAATTGGGTCCCTGGGAAACTCGGAAGCTAGCGGGTTGGAGCCAGCTTCAGAACCCGAATGGGATTTGTGGGATTTTCGGAACCCCCTCG
Source organism: Heptranchias perlo (assembly GCF_035084215.1). Taxonomy (NCBI): domain Eukaryota; kingdom Metazoa; phylum Chordata; class Chondrichthyes; order Hexanchiformes; family Hexanchidae; genus Heptranchias; species Heptranchias perlo. Next base: position 56,352,162 of record NC_090335.1, read on the forward strand.
CCCCCAACGCACCTGCAATTGCCTCCTAAAATCACCCCCTTTGTATCTGTCTTCATGGAAAAAGACACAAAAAACCTCCCAGAAATATTAGAGAACCAAGGGTCTGGCGAGAATGAGGAACTGAAAGAAATTAGTATTAGTAAAAAAAATGAGTACTAGAGAAATTAATAGGACTGAAAGTCGATAAATCCCAAAGACCTGATCTACATCCCAGGGTTTTGAAAGAGGTGGCTATAGACATTCTGGATGCATTGGTTGTCATCTTCCAAAATTCTATAGATTCTGGAATGGTTCCTACAGATTGGAGGGTAGCAAATGTAACCCCACTATTTAAGAAATGAGGGAGAGAGAAAACAGGGAACTACAGACCTGTTAGCCTGACATCAGTAGAAGGGAAAATGCTAGAATCTATTATGAAGGATGTGATAACAGGTCACTTAGAAAATATTAATAGGATTTGGCAGAGTCAACATGGATTTATGAAATCATGTTTGACAAACCTATTGGAGTTCTTTGAGGATGTAACTAGTAGAATAGATAAGGGGGAACCAGTGGATGTGGTGTATTTGGATTTTCAGAAGGCTTTCGATAAGGTCCAACTTAATAGGTTGATGAATAAAGTTAGAGCACATGGAATTGAGGGTAATATACTGGCATGGATTGAGAATTGGTTAACAGACAGAAAACAGAGAGTAGGAATAAACAGGTCTTTTTCAGGTTGGCAGACTGTGACTAGTGGAGTACTGCAGGGATTGCTGCTTGGGCCCCAGCTATTCACAATCTATATGAATGATTTGCATGAGGGGACCAAATGTAATATCTCCAAGTTTACTGATGACACAAAACTAGGTGGGAATGTGAGTTGTGAGGAAGTTGCAAAGAGGCTTCAAGGGGATATGTACAGGCTAAGTGAGTGGGCAAGAACATGGCAGATGGAATATAATGTGGAAAAAATGTGAAGTTATCCACTTTAGTAGGAAAAACAGAAATGCAGAGTACTTTTTAAATGGTGAGAGATTGGGAAATGTTGATGTTCAAAGGGACCTGGGTGTCCTTGTACATGAGTCACTGAAAGCTAACATGCAGGTGCAACAAGCAATTAGGAAGGCAAATGGTGTGTTGGCCTTTATTACAAGAGGATTTGACTGCTGTTGGCTCATTGATTGATAAATCCTAAATCAGAACTCCAAAACCTATCAAGTCTCTGCACCTTGAAACTTATGTAAATTAATGGAAAGATTAATTTAAACTTTATAGTCTGGTAATTACTGTCAACTTATGTTTACTTTGCACAATTAATGTACAAAAACATCCCACTGAGCCATGATGGGAGAGTTCGGAGAGATGACTGAAAGCTTCATACCTAGCACAAAGGAAGATGGTAGTGGTTGTTGGAGGCCAATCATCTCAGCCCCAGGGCATTGCTGCAGGAGTTCCTCAGGCCCAACCATCTTCAGCTGCTTCATCAATGACCTTCCCTCCATCATAAGGTCAGAAATGGGGATGTTCGCTGATGACTGCACAGTGTTCAGTTACATTCGCAACCCCTCAGATAATGAAGCAGTCCGAGCCCGCATGTAGCAAGACCTGGACAACATTCAGGCTTGGGCTCATAAGTGGCAAGTAACATTCGCGTCAGATAAGTGCCAGGCAATGACCATCTCCAACAAGAGAGAGTCTAACCTCACCTCCCCTTGACATTCAACGGCATTATCATCGCCGAATCCCCCACCATCAACATCCTGGGGGTCACCATTGACCAGAAACTTAACTGGACTAGCCATATAAATACTGTGGCTACGAGAGCAGGTCAGAGGCTGGGTATTCTGCGGCGAGTGACTCACCTCCTGACTCCCCAAAGCCTTTCCACCATCTACAAGGCACAAGTCAGGAGTGTGATGGAATACTCTCCACTTGCCTGGATGAGTGCAGCTCCAACAACACTCAAGAAGCTCGACACCATCCAAGATAAAGCAGCCCGCTTGATTGGCACCCCATCCACCACCCAAAACATTCACTCCCTTCACCACCAGCGCACTGTGGCTGCAGTGTGCACCATCCACAGGATGCACTGCAGCAACTCGCCAAGGCTTCTTCGACAGCACCTCCCAAACCCGCGACCTCTACCACCTAGAAGGACAAGAGCAGCAAGCGCATGGGAACAACACCACCTGCACGTTCCCCTCCAAGTCACACACCATCCCGACTTTGAAATATATCGCCGTTCCTTCATTGTCGCTGGGTCAAAATCCTGGAACTTCCTTCCTAACAGCACTGTGGGAGAACCGTCACCACACGGACTGCAGCGGTTCAAGAAGGCGGCTCACCACCACCTTCTCGAGGGCAATTAGGGATGGGCAATAAATGCCGGCCTCGCCAGCGACGCCCACATCCCATGAACGAATAAATTAAAAAAAAATAACGCCTTTTACAACCTCAGGATGTCCCAAAGCACTTTACAGCCAATGAAGCACACTTGAAGAGTAGTCACTGTTGTAATGTAAGGAAACGTGGCAGCTAGTTTCCGCAAAGCAAGGTCCCACAAACAGCAATGAGATGATGGCCGGCTACACTGTGCAGGCATAGGTGTAATAAAATTCTTACTACAACTAGAATTATCATCAAACATACCATTGATATCTTGAAGCAGCACTTGACATGTCTGGACCGATCTGGAGTCAGCCACGACAGTACCAAATGTGGTTGACTCACAAGCACTACAATTCCCTCCACCAAGTTTTCGGAATAATTTTTACCTACTGCCTAATTCCAGTAAATATTTTTACATTGGTACCAACAGTGAAGTAAGGAAGACTGGTGGGAGGCATATGGAATGAATGCCTGGCACAAGGAATGCCACAGCGGTATCATTTTTAAAGAGGCAAAGCATATCTGCCAAATAATGAGGCCCAAGCCACCTACACTTTCATAGTATGTTACAGCACAGAAGGAGGCCATTTGGCCCATCGTGCCTGTGCCGACCCTTCGAAAGAGCTATCCAATTAGTCCCCCTCTCCTCTCTTTCCCAATAGCCCTGTAAATTTTTCCCCTTCAAGTATTTATCCAATTCCCTTTTGAAAGTTATTATTGAATCTGCTTCCACCACCCTTTCAGGCAGTGCATTCCAGACCATAACAACTCTCTGGGTAAAAAAGTGTTTCCTCATGTCGCCTCTGGCTTTTTTTGCCGATCACCTTAAATCTGTGTCCTCTGGTTACCAACCCTTCTACCACTGGAAACAGTTTCTCCTTATTTACTCTATCAAAACTGTTCATGATTTTGAACACCTTTATCAAATCTCCCCTTAACCTTTTCTGTTCCAAGCTTCTCCAGTCTCTCCACATAACTGAAGTCCCTCATCCCTGGGGCCATTCTAGTAAATCTCTTCTGCATCCTCTCTAAGGGCTTGACATCCTTCCTAAAGTGTGGTGCCCAGAATTGAAAACAACACTCCAGATGAGGCCTAACCAGTGTTTTATAAAGGTTTAGCATAACTTCCTTACTTTTGTACTCTATGCCTCTATTAATGAAGCTCAGGGTCCCATTTGCTTTTTGAACAACCTTCTCAACTTGTCCTGCCACCTTCAAAGATTTGTGTACATACATCCCCAGGTCTCTCTGTTCCTGCATTCCCTTTAAAATTGTACCATTTAATTTATATTGCCTCTCCTCCTACCAAAATGTATCACTTTCACACTTCTCTGTGTTAAATTTCATCTGTAGTGTGTCTGCCCATTTGACCAGTCTGTCTATGTCCTCCTGAAGTCTGTTACTAGCCTCCACATTGTTTACTACATTCCGGCGTTTTGTGTCATCTGCAAACTTTGAAATTATACCATCTATACCCAAGTCCAGGTCTTTAATATATATCAAAAACAGCAATGATCCTAATACCGATCCCTGGGAAACAGCACCGCATACTTTCCTCCAGTCTGAAAACCAACCATTCACTACTGCTCTCTGCTTTCTGTCCTTCAGCCAGTTTTGTATTCATGCTGCCACTGTCACTTTAATCCCATGGGCTTTAATTTTGCTAACAAATCTATTATATGGTACTTTATGAAATGCCTTTTGAAAGTTCATATAAACAACATTAACCACACTACCCTCATCAACCCTCTCCATTACTTCATCAAAGAACTCAATCAAGTTAGTGAAACACAATTTTCCTTTAACAAATCCATGCTGACTTTTATTTATTAGCCCATATGTTTCCAAGTGCCAATTAATTTTGTCCTGGATTCTTGTCTCTAAAAGTTTCCCCACCACCAACGTTAGGCTGACTGGCCTGTAACTGCCGGGTTTATCACTCTCCCTTTTTTTGAACAGGGGTGTAACATTTGCAATCCTCCAATCCTCTGGCATCACCCCCCCTATCTAAGGAGGACTGGAAGATGGTGCCCAGAGCCTCTGCAATTTCTACCATTACTTCCCTCAATAACCTAGGACGCATCCCATCTGGACCGGGTAACTTTTCTACTTTGAGTACTGCCAAGCTTATAAGCACCTCCTCTTTATTTTTATTCTATCCAATATCGCTACTACCTCCTTTACTGCTACATTGGCAGCATCCTCTTCTCTAATGAAGACCGATGCAAAGTATTCATTTACTACCTCAACCGTGCCCTTTGCCTCCACACGATTTTCTTTTTTGTCCCTAATGGGTCCCACCCTTCCTTTGACCACCCTTTTACTATTTATATGTCTATAAAAGACTTTTGGGTTCCCTTTTATGTTAGCCGCTAATCTATTCCCATACTCTTTCTTTGCCCCTCTTAGTCCCTTTTTAGATCTCTTCTGTACTTCCTGTATTCAGCCTGGTTCTCTACTGTATTATGAACCTTACATTTGTCATAAGCTTCCTTTTTCTGTTTCATTTTAATCTCCATCTTTAGTCAGACTCAGTTTTTCAAATACCATCATATTCTAGATTCTTGCTATATTGTAACCAATAATGAATAAATATTCAGCACAGTGTTCATCTCAAGTAGAGGGTATTTAGTTTGACTACTGTGTAGTTTGTCAATGCTAGCAGTTCAGTTGCATACTGGTGCCCTTTGGTGCTTTTGGTTTGTTTCAGATGTGTGACACCTAACCTTCTAAGTGATTCCCTTATGGAAGAAGTAAAGATGTTGGCTGGCTGCAGGGTTTCTTGAGAACCTGTTCGGATTCTGGGGGCCCTAGATCTTGGGCTATGTATTGCCAAGTTCCAGTAAGTGAGTTAGCAAAATCCAGTACTATGATGGCTGACTGGCTTTAAGCTACTTTCTCCAATGCCTTGGACACTAGTGCCAGTGCCTTAAATCGTGCACCTTCTCCTTGCATCCTTACAAAAGCGTCCGCAGCTCCTTTTCAATCAACCTGGATTTTCTCACTCAACTAAAGCCCAAATTTAACAGGCTCTTAATTGGGCCATACAACTTTAGTGCTCAGAATCTTTTTCCCATTATTACTAACAATGTGGACAGGAGCGGTCAGCAATCAGGAACTATGCGCTAAACTGCACTCCCAATTTTTGCAGCTGCTTTTCTTCCAATTGCTGCTGGGATTAATAGTAATTTTTAGGCTATAGGGTCTTATGTGATTTTTAATTGTGACCAAGGACACTTTAGTTAAAAAATGAAGTGATGAAGGATCTTGGTATTATTTGTGGGTTATGAGATAAGTTCGGAGGTAAAAATAGAAAATGTTGCAAATACATAGCAGGCCAGTCAGCATCGGTAAAGGTTAACGTTTTGGGTGGGTACTCTTCTAAATATATGGATTTAGAACACTAATGATTCTTTTATATTTTATCTGCATGTCAGCTTGCTTAAGGGCTTCTCCTGTACATCTGTGTGGCTCAGAATATCTCTGTAGACAAGGTTATATAACTGTCTATCTTCCGGAGGAAGTAACTTTAAGTAAGTTTTATCTTTATTGTTGATCTAGAAGTTAATGATATGTTGAGTTAATACACTGTTCTTTCATGTCTGAGACTTGTGGGGTAATTCTAACCTAACCTGCCCGGTGAGAAACTCATAGGATCAGATTGGCCACCTGTTTTACATGCTGCCTGATTTTACTTTCCATTGACTTCAGTCGAAAGTAAAATTGGGCAGGGTGTAAAATGGGCGGCTGATCTGATCCAATCAATTTCCCATAAGTTTCCCACCAGGTGGGTTAGGTTGAAATGACCCCTTTGGGTCTGATTCCAGCTTCAATTGATAAGATCAATGTTCCCTTTTTCTGCTGGTGTAAGGATCTAGGCACGGGCTCGATGGGCCGAATGGCCTCTTTCTGTGCTGTAACCATTCTATGATTCTAGTATGAAATACAATTTTGTCTTTTAAAAAGCATTTGGACAGTTACATGGGTAAGATGGGTATAGAGGGATATGGGCCAAGTGCAGGCAATTGGGACTAGCTTAGTGGTATAAACTGGGCGACATGGACATGTTGGGCCGAAGGGCCTGTTTCCATGTTGTAAACTTCTATGATTCTATGATTCTATGAAATGAACTAAGCAGGGTTAACACGGTTTCCAGTGGGTGGAAGTACTGACTTTAATTGGACACCTGCTGTGGGAAGTTAGAAAGCTACATTACTACTGTAGGAAGAATTCTTTCAAGGTTGGGTCAAAGCACAAACTGGAGCAGAGTAAGGTACAGATGTGAACTAACTGAACATGATACAAACTTCTATGTGATAAACCTAACCAGACTTCAATTGATCAAGTCCAGGCCCTTGCATGACCTGCACACACACTTCAGTTTATTTACAGCAGGTAAAGCTGGGATATGCCGATTGGTGTTATTTTAATACTGGCATTAATCCTGGCATTACAATAACACTGATTGGAAAGTCTAGACTAACACGTCTACTGGAAGTCAGTAACCTAAATGGGGTCAGTTCATTTTCCCTTCAATATGGAACACATTATTTTAATGTGTGTAATTCTTCTTGATAGTTGTGATTTGGTTATTACATAAGAACACAAGAAATAGGAGCAGGAGTAGGCCATACGGCCCCTCGAGCACTAGTAATTACATATACACTAAGATTTTGAGATCAGAGACTTGAAATTGCTGCCTGTGTGAAGCCGATGGCAAGCTACTGGCAAACAATTTCAGTGGTTCTGACGTTCACTTACTTGCCACCCACTAGCCATCAGTCATAAAATTGTCGCAGTGCTTTTAAGCAGGAAGTTCATTTAGCTTTACCTGTTATGCAAATTGGGGAATTATAGGTACTTACATGGGGTGCCACACAATTGCTGTCAATGCATCGCAGGTATAATGTGCTTATCTCGCACATATAAAATGTGTTAGACTTCAGCCAGGTTTTGGCAAGTCAAGAGTCAGAAACTAAGTGCAGAAGTGCTAGCCAGTTTTTACAGGCAGAAAGACATCTTTGAGGATTGCTTTCAGTGCTCCTGGGATGGCAGGTGGTACCAGGGTTGAACTGTCTGCTCCCCTGCCAATATGCTATGCAACATACCTACAGGCTGAGGGAACAATTGTGCTAAACACATTCCTTTCCAGACCTCCAAGCCCACAAAAATCAAACACAAAATATAAACGCAAATACAGTTGAGTTGTCTGGGCTTCGATGGTCGGATCCCCAGCATGGATTGCATGTGGCCCTATTGCTTTAAGATGGATGCCCTGCCTTATAGTATGGTGCCCCAGGGTCTCCCAGATCATTGCCTGCTGCATGCACTAGAATTGTGCTATACAAAAAGACCCTAAACATAGAGGACAAGGCCAATTTAGAATCAATTGTAAACAATTTTACAACACCAAGTTATAGTCCAGCAATTTTATTTTAAATTCACAAGCTTTCGGAGGCTTCCTCCTTCCTCAGGTAAATGTACAAGAGCTCCTCGAAGCCTACGCATTTATACATATAGAACAATACATGGTGTTTACAGAATGCCCCTGCAACTGCCCGTTGCCAAGGCAATCACCGTGTTCAGACAGAGAGGTGTCACCTGCAGAACCCCCGAATACACATTCAACAAAAAAACAAACAGGAAAAAAAACAGAGAGAGGCAGAAACATCCGGAAGGCAGAGAAAGCCAGCAAATGACCCATTATATTAAAAACAGATAACATTTGTTCGCTGGTGGGGTAACGTGTAGCGTGACATGAACCCAAGATCCCGGTTGAGGCCGTCCTCATGGGTGCGGAACTTGGCTATCAATTTCTGCTCGACGATTTTGCGTTGTCGTGTGTCTCGAAGGCCGCCTTGGAGTACGCTTACCCGAAGGTCGGTGGATGAATGTCCATGACTGCTGAAGTGTTCCCCGACTGGGAGGGAACCCTCCTGTTTGGCGATTGTTGCGCGGTGTCCGTTCATCCGTTGTCGCAGCGTCTGCATGGTCTCGCCAATGTACCATGCTCTGGGGCATCCTTTCCTGCAACGTATGAGGTAGACAACGTTGGCCGAGTCACAGGAGTATGAACCATGCACCTGGTGGGTGGTGTCCTCTCGTGTGATGGTGGTATCTGTGTCGATGATCTGGCATGTCTTGCAGAGGTTACCGTGGCAGGGTTGTGTGGTGTCGTGGACGCTGTTCTCTTGAAAGCTAGGTAATTTGCTGCGAACGATGGTCTGTTTGAGGTTGGGTGGCTGTTTAAAGGCGAGTAGTGGAGGTGTGGGGATGGCCATAGCGAGGTGTTTGTCCTCATTGATGACATGTTGAAGGCTGCGGAGAACATGGCGTAGTTTCTACGCTCCGGGGAAGTACTGGACGACAAAGGGTACTCTGTTGGTTGCGTCCCGTGTTAGTCTCCTGAGGAGGTCTATGCGATTTTTTGCTGTGGCCCGTCGGAATCAAGCCTAGAGCAGGACACTGACCAAGAGGGTATAACTGTAGAAACAACAGTGCAGTCAGGAATCAGATCCAAATTCAAGATCCATTCAGCTAAGTGTATGGTGTGTAACTTGGAGGGGAACATGAAGGTAGTGGTGTTCCCATGTACCTGCTGCCCTTGTCCTTCTAGGTGGCAGAGGTTGCGGGTTTGGGCGATGTTGTCGAAAAAGCCTTGGTAAGTTGCTGCAGTGCATCCTGTGGATGGTACACACTGCAGCCACTGTGCGCCGACGATGGAGGGAGTGAATGTTTAAGGTGGAGGATGGGGTGCCAATAAGTGGGTTGCTTTGTCCTGGATGGTGTTGAGCTTCTTGAGTGTTGTTGGAGCTGCACTCATCCGGGCAAGTGAAGAGTATTCCATCACACTCCTGACTTGTGCCTTGTAGATGGTGGAAAAGCTTTGGGGAGTCAGGAGGTAAGTCACTCGCAACAGAATATCCAGCCTCTGGCCTGCTCTTGTAGCCACAGTATTTATGTGACTGGTCCAGTTAAGTTTCTGGTCAATGGTGACCCCCAGGATGTTGATGGTGGGGGATTCGGCGATGGTAATGCCGTTGAATGACAAGAGGAGGTGGTTAGACTCTCTCTTGTTGGAGATGCTCATTGCCTGGCACTTGTCTGGCGCAAATGTTACTTGCCATTTATCAGCCCAAGCCTGGATGTTGCCCAGGTCTTGCTGCAGGCGGGCACGGACTGCTTCATTATCTAAGGGGTTGTGAATGGAACTGAACACTGTGCAATCATCAGCGAACATCCCCACTTCTGACGTTATGATGGAGGGAAGGTCATTGATGAAGCGGTTGAAGATGGTTGTGCCTAGGACACTGCCCTGAGGAATTCCTGCAGCAATGTCCTGGGGCTAAGAAGATTGGCCTCCAACAACCACTACCATCTTCCTTTGTGCTAGGTATGACTCCAGACACTGGAGAGTTTTCTCCCTGATTTCCACTGACTTCAATTTTACGAGGACTCCTTGGTGCCACACTTGGTCAAATGCTGCCTTGATGTCAAGGGCAGTCACTCTCACCTCACTTTTGGAATTCAGCTCTTTTGTCCATGTTTGGACCAAGGCTGTAATGAGGTCTGGAGCCGAGTGGTCCTGGCAGAACCCAAACTGAGCATCGGTGAGCAGGTTATTGGTGAGTAAATTCAGCTTGATAGCACTGTCAACGATACCTTCCATCACTTCGCTGATGATTAAGAATAGGCTGATGGGGCGGTAATTGGCCGGATTGGATTTGTCCTGCTTTTTGTGGACAGGACATACCTGGGCAATTTTCCATTTTGTCGGGTAGATGCCAGTGTTGTAGCTGTACTGGAACAGCTTGGCTAGAGGTGCGGCTAGTTCTGGAGCACAAGTCTCCAGCACTACAGCTGGGATGTTGTCAGGGCCCATAGCCTTTGCTGCATCTAGTGCACTCAGCCGTTTCTTGATATCATGTGGAGTGAATCAAATTGGCTTAAGACTGGCTTCTGTGATGGTGGGGATATCGGGAGGAAGCCGAGATGGATCATCTACTCGGCACTTCTGGCCTTGTCTTTTGCTCTCACTTGCTGGGCTCTGCCATCATTGAGGATGGGGATGTTCATGGAGCCTCCTCCTCCCGTTAGTTGTTTAATTGTCCACCACCATTCACGACTGGATATGGCAGGACTGCAGAGCTTTGATCTGATCTGTTGGTTGAGGGATAGTTTCCAAACATGCTCCATGGTAGACTACAGTGCAGGCAACCATTCATCCTCTAATGCACAGATGTCAGTAGCAGGCTTGTCCACTCTCCTGATCAGTCTTTGCAAGGTATTTTGCATGAACCCAAGTGACTCCTGTGGATGATCCTGCTCAGACAGCAATCTCCTTTTTTAAGCAAATTCTATAAGTTCAGAATCGCTACGCAATGCAGCTGAGGAAGGAGCCTTCAGGCATCATCTGCCATGACCATTTGCTCTTCCTGGCCTGTGCACTGTGACTCACCCGATGTTTCTCCTCAAGCTCATCATCTATATCCTCTGAGGTGTGTGCATCTGTGTGGATGCTTGCCAGAGTTTGTGGGAGTGATGCAGCATGCTATGAGGTTCTGGATAGCTTAGGGACACTGGCAGTGCTCTGTCCTTCTCGACCTACAAAACAGAAGTGGAACATTTGTCAATGTTGATTCTCATCTTTAAAGAGTGCTTGCATTGCAATATACTACGTGTCACATTTTTGTCATTGCGTGTGAGTGAGCAGGAGGACAAAACAAGTGTAGGGTGGTACTGGTCTTGATCTTGGGGAAGCCTCTACCTCATCCTCCCCTACTCTGTTGATGCCTAATGATATCAAATGGAGTCAAAGGCTTGTAGTTTCTGGGACCTCCTCCATTTCTGGCCAGTTCCCTTTCACAGGCACCATCTTGTCCTGCAAGCAGAGAGGTTGTCTTTAGATTTTGCATGTTTAGGGAACATATACAGTTATGTACATCTGCCCATCCTACAGTCCTTCCTGTGCGATCGCAAATTGAACATGCAGCTAGGTTGTTTGTCAATAATTTTTAAGCCTTTTTAAAACACTTTGCACTTTGACACAGTTTCAATTCTAAGCTCCTACTTATTTTTTGTGCTGTGCTGCAGTATGGCCATGCATAATAAGCACTCAGTTGGCTGACTCTCTCCTGCCAGGATAGCATAAGATAGGCTTGTTTGAATACATAGGATGGAGAAGCAAAAATGAGTTACAGGTTATGAGGGCGCACTTTGTGGCATGCATATTTAGGACAGGTACGTGGCATAATAAGTTGTCCTATAGTCCTACGATAGCAGTTTTCTTTAAGTCAGTTGTCTTCCTTCTGCCCTGTGTCCAGGTGTGCTGGATCGGAAAGACAGCATTATCTTTGTCAGCTACCTGCTACCAGTTGCTATACCAACTACTTTTGAGGCTAATGCCCTCCTTTCTGACACTTTTGTGTCAGCAGCTTTAGTGTTGCATTGTTGAAGCAAGTGGTTCATGCTTCAGATGCTTTCATTTTCCAGGAATTTTGGAATGCTCAGTCCTGCCCCGCCCTCTGTGTAAACGTGCTGGTTTAATTGGCTGGCCAACCTGTTTAAAAGTTGCTCTGCTGCAGATGCAGAATTTGCATTGTCCATTCCACTATGTGGCTGGAGCTCGCACAATTTACTCATGATGGAAAAAACAGTAATGTCAGTGGTGAACGGGCAGGCGATCATTCTTCCAAAAACCATTAACGCCGGATTAGTGCAGATACAGCAACTTCCAGGCTCAGATTCCCCTCTTAACTTTTTATTAGAAGAATTTCAGAATTATATTGAATGGGAGATAACTGTCGGCTTGGGCCTGGCTTTTGGTGAAGCAGCCAAACCTAAGGCTGTTAAGCCTTGTTTACATTATCAGATTATATATAGTTCAAGACTCTGACCAGAAAGATTGGAACTAAATGCGCTTTTATAGTGTGTTTATATTAGGCTTCACTTCAATTTAGTTAATGTGCTCGGTTGTATTAAACTATAGGCCTTTGACGCACGCACTATTTTTTCCTTACAGCACGAAATAACAGGAGATTTGTATTAGGCTATTTACACTAGCCTGATGTAAGCCTTTTTGATTTTCAGCTAATTTAAATCCAGTAGTTAGAGGTGATAGCAGTGGTGAGGAGAATGGGAGGGTTTACTCTGAGCTAAAGCTATGCTTGCATGGTGACCCAGTACTATAATCCCAATTGTACTATTCACAGAGGAAAACCTTTTTCCCCAAAAAATAATCAGGGCAACAAGTATAATGAGCGAGAGGTTTTTTGCAATATGAGGATGGCTGGCAGTGGGCACAGCAAGGAGACATCAAGAGGAGTAATGAGGATGATTCAGCCCAGAGGCTTATTGGCTAACACTGGCATGCATCTAAAACTAATCCCTGAGGGATGGTACTGTTTACATTGGGACTGATTCAAAGTACAAATTATGCTGTAGGTCTTAAAACAATAAATCTGAATAACTGAGTAGTTATGGTGCAGGTTACATTCAAATGTGGATTATTTCCATAAAATATGGTACATTTTATTCCAGCAGACTATAAATTAAATGGCTCTTTTATCTATGAAATTTCAGCAGCTGTACAATGTTGGACTGGGTGTGTGAGAACTGCAGAAAGGTGATTAGGTAAAGTAGATTAGCAGTGGGATTTTGCATTGCCCTTCAAGGGCGACTTGCATAAACTGGTAGTAAACTTATGTACACTTCAATGACCATATAATACATTAGGGGATTGTAGTCCTGTATGCAGCAATTGGCTATTTTGAGTTTTCAGCTCACACATAGTGATGCGAAAAGATTAATATCACACTAAACAAGCTACTCAGATATCAGGAGCATATTTATTACTGTTAGTCATTTATAATTAAAACACTTAAAACATTTTTAAATAAGAATGTAACATTTCAAACATATTAGACCTGAAATTATACTGTTCAACGCTAGCATCTGTCTCCTCTCTGTTATTTTAGCAGTGGTGTTAACCTGTTTGAAATAAACACTTCTGCTAAAATGGCAAAGTGTGGAATTTCGTTTCTTAAAAGGGCAAACCAAGTCACAATGCATCAAATATCTAACACATTCACTGTATACCCTCTTATATCACATCATAATTTGTATCTGATGCTGGCTGTCAATTTGAAAAATAAATAATATATATATTCTACACGCTACCACTTAGTTATTGCTTGTTTCAGTCATCACCCTGTCATAATAATGGACTTAAGGATCTTAGTTCACTGAGTGAACACTCAGTGAACATTCACTCCTTTCACCACCGGGGCACAGTGGCTGCAGTGTGTACTATCTACAGGATGCACTGCAGCAACTCGCCAAGGCTTCTTCGACAGCACCTCCCAAACACGCGACCTCTATCACCTGGAAGGACAAGGGCAGCAGGCGCATGGGAAAAACACCAACTGCACGTTCCCCTCCATCCTGACTTGGAAATATATCGCTGTTCCTTCATTGTCGCTGGGTCAAAACCCTAGAACTCCCTACTTAACAGCACTGTGGGAGAACCTTCACCACACGGACTGCAGCGGTTCAAGAAGGTGGCTCACCACCATCTTCTCAAGGGCAATTAGGAATGGGCAATAAATGCTGGCCTTGCCAGCGAAGCCCACATCCTATGAACGAATTAAGTATTCATTCAACAAATAAAAGTGAGTAAGGATGTACTCTAAATCAGATAGCTTGGAATCAGTTTGAATTGTGCCAATTTGAAGATATTGGCCCCAATATTTATGGGGAGGGTGTGGGGGATTTGGTAACCGGGGTAGGGGAACCCAGAAAGCCTGGGGATGCGGAGGTCCTGTTGATACTAACGGCAGGATCTCATTAACATTTTCTGCTTCCGTTTCCTGCCTGGCAGCCGGCCAGATTAACTGGCTGGCCAGCTGTCGGGTGGGAAAACCAGTGGCAGGAGGCCACAGCCGGGGATCCTTGGCGAAGATCCCCGTCAATCGGGAGAGGTCGGAGCTTGGTGGGAGGGAGGGATCAGAGCATAGCAATCGGGAGGGAGGGAGAGATCAGGGCTTGGGATTCATGCTTGGTAGAGTGGAGGGGTTGTGGGTGAGGTCAGAGCCTGACATTTGGGAGGGAGGGAGGCAGAGATTGGGGATTGGGATTGGACCTTGGTGGGGAAGGGTGGGGTGACAGTCAGAACCCAGCAGTAGGCTTGAGATCGAAGCTTAGCGGGGGTTGGGTGGGGGGAGGGTCAGAGTCCGACTGGAGGATCGAAATTGGAGTATCATGGGGTGGGTGGGGGGGGTCTGCCATCGAGGCAGTGAGGAGAGGCCCGATCGACGGAAGGGAGGCCAAAGCCTTCCTTCAGGGGCTGAGGGGAGCACTCCTGCTCCTCCTGGCTCACGAGGAGTGCCCTAAAAAGCACCAACCTGCCGGAGCTGGCAGCTCTCGCCTCCGTTTCACTGCCTGGTTTCTCGAGCCCTGGGAAACCCGGCCAGCAGCTGTTAAATTTAAATCAGGCTCCCAACTACACTATGGGAGCCTGATTTAAATATGATAATACAATGTTTCGCCTCCCTCAGATTGGACACACATGCCATGCTACCCACCGGCATAAAAATGGCGGCAAGTTGGGGACGCGTTCCCTGATTTTTAATTTTTAACCCCCTTTTCCTGCCCATGGTGGGGGTGGGGGGTTAATATCGAGATCATTTAGAACAATCTAAATCTTGTCTCAGTTTGTGGAAACATATGCATCTATCTCATAAAAAAATTAACTACCATACAGACATGTTATCATGAAATGGCTAAAATTATCTCATACGAATAACAGAAAGGACACCCATTTTCAAATGGAGGTTGACTTAGAACAAGAAGAAAGCAACCTGATTACTGTGGTGTTAATAAGCTTTGACAGAGTTCTTCTCACCAAGCCCAAGCCAGTTGGCAGATTTACAAGTGATGAATATACGTGATCCAGATGATGTCACCAAACCAGGTCAGGAAGGAGTGTCTGAAAATAGCTCAGTGTGAGATAGCAACCGGTTCCTATAAAAGTGAAAATCTTTGATAATCTTCCAACCAATTTGAGGATGTGTTAGAACATTACAAATTTAATAGGCTGATAAAAACAATAACTTTTTTCCCTATGAGCTTTTTTTTCTCCCTTTTGTCTCTTTACATGCTGATCTCCCCATGCATCCTTTCCCAGTGTGGTTAGTGGAAGGGCGAGGCCTGTGAACTGCAATTAACGCTGCTCATTAATGATATGCTAAAAGGTTCAGTCGTTCAAAATACACCAAAAAAACCCACTAAAATATATTCGACAATGGAAAATAACTGTTCTAACTTTTGTACCTTTTAACCTATTCTAATACTATTAATTAAATAAAAATATGCCTAGAAATTGCCGATGGCATCATTAGCAGACAAGCACTTAACATGTTCACATGGCTTACTCTATCCATTTATTTTAAGTGGCCTACTTCCTCCATTAAAAGAGCAGACAGAGGAATGCCATAAAACATTATACGTTTATGTACAAATATCACCAAGAGCAATGTCTAAGCTATACCTTTAATTAAATTCTCCAGTAGATTGCTTGGAGTAGCCACAACAAAAGTTAAGTATTCCAGAAGGAAAAATGTGTGACATGCTGGATAGGGTTTGTTATCTTTTTTTTCCTCTTCTCCACCCAAGGTGTAGCACCTTGATTTTGTGCCAAGCTCCACTGAATGGCCTGGCCAAGAACTGACATAAGGCTCAAGTAGATAAAGAGACAGGCAGCTGTAGGACTCGGTCCAGCATCATTGCTTATCCTACTGCTTGCGCAAAAGAAAGCACAGCCATATAATGAGCACACAATCTGAATTTCAGTCATTGTGGTAAACAACGGATATATTGTCAGTGAGGCAATAATAATCAAAAATTCCAAACAGGAAGAAAAATAACAACGGTGCATGGTTACTTTGAATTTAGATGCAGAGAAATAAAACAGATTCTGACATCCCAATTTACATAATCATATAACTAAATTGAATGACACTCCCTTTAGTGTGAAGCTTCTACCTTCATACTGTGAAAATCTGATGTACTGAAATTTACTGATTTAAATGAATTCTGAAGCCGAGATTTTCCCCTCTGGCTGAAACCGGATGTAAAGTTAGTGGGGCAGGCTCTTTGTCTGCTCACTTATCCTGCTGCTGATCCCAGAGCATTTTCTGGGGTCAGCCTCGTTTAAAAATCCCCTCCTGCATCACGGAGCCCACCTCGGAGCGAATAAAAAATTTGCTGCTGCAAGTGTGAGGTGCCTGCGGCAGTGGGACTTGGCCAGCTGCCTCTGGGGCAACTGAAGAAAAATACATATTTTATACATTGTAAAATTTCCCCACTTCTGTTGCACCTCTTCCAAAAGAAATCCAGCCTGTCTTCATTAAAGGGAATAGTTCTGCCCATGTTTCCTTGGCCACCTTTCATTTGTTGGCCTTGCATCAGTCAAAAATTGGGCTTGCTTGAAGTTGGAGGAGCAGCCCTTTAAGTGCTCTCCAGATCTCCTGTTCCCTTACCAATCATATAATTTTTCAGAAATACAGAGAGCTTATTCAAATTATTTTCATTAGCTGCTTCACTGAATAAAATCCCACAAGAGCACAACAATCCTAGTGTTATTTCAGTTGGGATCATTTGTGCAGTCAAGTCCTGGAGTGGGGCTTGAACATGTTATTTTCTAACTCAGAGGTGAGGGAGTTACCAACTGAACCAAGATGACACTGTTAAAAATGTCACTAATGAGGAAAAACAAATTGACACACAGAGTTGACAGTCACAATATAGGTTTGAAAGTCACAAAATGCAGGCTAGATAAAAAAAAATAATTTCTTTTGGAAAGTAGTTGTTTTCCCTTTTATTTCAAGATTTGTAAAATATTTTTTCATTTCTGCTTGCAACCATATTTTCAATGTATTTTGGCATTTCTATTTCATATTTAAAAAATAAAATTGAGCACCATGCAAGATGATTCACTAGATTGATTCCTGGAGGGAGAGGGTTGTCCTATGAGGAGAAATTGAGTAAAATCTGCATATATTCTCTGGAGTTTAGAAGAATGAGAAGTGATCTCATTGAAACGTATAAAAGTTTTAGAGGGCTTGACAGGGTAGATGCTGAGAGGCTTTTTCCCCTGGCTGGAGAGTCTAGAACTAGGGGGCATAGTCTCAGGATAAGGGGTCGTCCATTTAGGACTGAGATGAGGAGGAATTTTTTCACTCAGAGAGTTGTGAATCTTTGGAATTCTCTACCCCAGAGGGCTGTGGATGTTCAGTCTTTGAATATATTCTAGGCTGAGATCGATAGATTTTTGGACTCTAAGGGAATCACAGGATATGGGGATCAGGCAGGAAAGTGGAGTTAAGGTCGAAGATCAGCCGTGATCTTATTGAATGGCGGAGCAGGCTCGAGGGGCTGTATGGCCTACACCTGCTCCTATTTCCTATGTTCGTATGATTCTCCCTCCAGTTGCATTACTTTCAGTTTCCATAGTGTCCTGGCACATACTGCTCTTTGATGATTTGCTTGCTGATTTAAAAAAAAATTATGACCAGTAGTGGCACTTTACTGGCAGCAGTAACATACCACAGTCAATAGTAAGTAAATGGTGACAAGAATGCCCACAAGATGATCCAGCAGTATTTTCTGAGAGATAACAGAAATGTACACCGGTAATCCAAAAGTTTATGAGTAAATAAATCCCATCTGCTCAAAAAGGGGAAAATAAACTTTTAGTTCCTTACCGCTATTGGATATGGGTCTGAATAGTCAGTGGATTGATAGGTCATAGGTTAAAATGGAATTATTTACTTGTGGTGTTACTTCAATTACATATTAAACATTACTAGTGAACTACTAATTTGTGGTAGTCAGCATCCATCCCATTAGCCCCTGCATAGTCATTCTAGTCTTAAACTCTCAAGTGATCGGTAGCAATACATCCTGACACCCCATCTGTACCAGTCTCAATTCTCTGCACCACACTGCCAGGTTTTGTTCCCAACTACTTTAAGGATCATTCCATCGATGCTACTGCAAATGCCTGACATCCCACTGCATGTATCTCATACTTCTACCCACTGACTGCATGTTTCAGCAGCTTTCTTTCATGCATCTCCCCTAGTTTCATCTCCACAACAGCAGTTGGTGCTATATTTAATTTAACAGTATTACATTAAAAAAGGCATACAACGTTACCAAAGAAAAGTGCCCTTCTTACTTTCCTGAAAGAATTTGGTTGCTTTGTAGGGATGAGCAAAATAGTGTAAATTTGACATGGTCTGTTAAAAAGCAATTACAGAACTGCAGAGTTTTCACCCCAATTTTTTCCCTTTATCTCTCCTCGCCTGGAGGCACTGATTTGTGCTGGGTTCCACAGCTGGCAGTCTTCTGGTACATCATCCAAATGGCCATTCCTCATTTGTGAGTTCAAACAGTGTACCTTGATAAACTATTCAATTGTGGGAAGCACCAGGTCTGAGTGATTGCTACGTTGTTGGAAGTGGCGCCTTTCAGATGAAATGTTAAACCAAGCCCTGTCTGACTGTTCCGGTGGATATAATAGATCCCATGACTCTTCAGAGAAGAGCCAAGATTACTTTCTGGTCTCCTGGCCAACATTGCTCTCTCAACCAAAACCACCAAAAAACAAATTAAGTGATCATTCACCTCATTTGCTGTTTGTGAGATCTTGCTATGTGTAAATTAGCTGCCACCTCTGCCTGGATAACAGAGACAATGGGCTCGAATTTAGCAGGCCTGCGGGTTCCCAGCGGGTGGTCCTCCGGGAGCGTCGAAAACGCGGACGGCGAAATTAGTGGGTTGCCCACGCGATCGTAGCAGGCAACACACTAATAGGAATCAATTACCTGCTCCTCCGGGGTCCACGGCGCTGGCCTGCGCGTCGGTCGGGCTGCGCATGCGCAGTACGATCTGTCAGCTGGAGGCTCTCTAGTTAAAGGGGCAGTCCTCCACTGACAGATGCTGCAACCAATAGAACAAATTGCAGCATGGAGCAGCCCAGGGGGAAGGCTGCTCCCAGTTTAATGATGCCTCACCCCAGGTATCATCAGATGGGGTGAGGAGGAGGGGGAGGACACAGATCTTCCCCCCGGCGGGCGGGAGGAAGCGGCCTGCCTCTGCCACCAAGAAGGCCTGGCTCGAGGTGGCAGAGGGGGTCACCTGCGCCACCAACATATGGCCCACCTGCATACAGTGCAGGAGGCGCTGCAATGACCGCAGTAGGTCAGCCACAGTGAGAACAGGAAGTCTTTCCCCTACACTCCGTCTGCCACAACACTGCCCCCACCCCAAATCTCCTTCGGCACCGCCAACACTATTCTGTCACATCACCCTTCATACCCACTCACACCCCGTCCTCATCTTACCTCCACCTACTCACCTCGCCAGTACTCATCCTGCCACTAACACGCAACCCAATCCTCATACAATCTCATGGCTCCATCCCATACTCACCCTCTCGTGCATCTCCCTCACGGCCAGCCTCACTCAACCTGCCACCACCTGTGCTGCAGCCACAGGGCATGCATCACATATGTGCAGTAGGCAGCGTAAGGCAAACGTCTCGTCAGCATGAAGGGGGTGCACAAGGGTGTCTGAGGGTTTGTCATGGGTGTTACCCATATTGAATTTCAGAGCAACAAACAGCACACATTATATTGACACCACCACTGCCATGTCTCCGCGAATCCTGTCCGTTGTGTCCAATAATGCCCGCTCCTGGGTATCACTATGAGGACCCACCACTGATGCCACCCATCGTGTTACTGCAGAGTAGGTGCAGGTGTATTTGCAGGGCTCGTCCGCGCAGACGACTGAGAGACATCGGCGGTGTAGCCGGCTGCACCCTGGAAGGATGCGGAGGAGAAGGTGTGGAGGGCAGTGGTGACTTTGCCAGCGACAGGTAAGCAGTTGGTGCTGGGGCCAGCCAGGAGCAGCTCGGCATGAAAGAGGCTGCAGATCTCCACGACTACATGTCGAGCGAATCTGCGCCTCCCTGTGCACTGCTGCTCGGAGAGGTCCGGGGAGCTGCGCCTCGGTCTGTGGACCCTGTGGCGAGGGTAGTGCCCTCTGCGACGCGTCTCTCTCTACGGTAGCCCTCCCTCCTGCTGTGCAGGTGGGCGTGCAACAACACCGTGTTGGGGGGATCCACGTCTCTGCGGCGGACGGCGTGGACTGCGAGGCTGCTGGTGCTGGTCATGCTCTTCGTCCTCCGAGGGTGTCCACACACCACCCAACTGGCAGGTGTTGGTCTGAGGGGTTGTGCAGGGTAGGTGTGTGGTTCCTCGGACTGGGGCTGCGGTTTCGTGTCGGTCTGTCCTCTGGCTTGGCGGGGGGTGGTGGAGGGCAGGGGTTGCCCTATGTGACGCGGTGGCCTCCTGCGTGGGTGAGCGCTCTCCCCCGTGGAGCGCACCTTGGCACCTGCCACAGGCTGCTGGCTGCAACACGCCTGGTTGGAGGGAGACTGTTTCCCCCAGTGTGGGAAACTCACTGCCTTGAACCTAAAATCCCACACTTCCTCTTTTGACAGCTGCTTCAGCTCATTAACTGACCACAACGAGCAAGTTAAGTACTCTCAAGTGGAACCCCGCTGGCTTTAATTGCCTGCGGGATTCCCACCAGCGGGGCTTGCGCGCGCAGCCCCGCACGTCAGCGCGGTACCCGGAAGTGGCCAGGATTTCGTCGCGATCCGGTCACGTGACCGGAGATCGGGATTTTCGGGGCCACCCCGCTGGTAACCCGCCGGAAACCTGACCCTAAAATCGAGCCCAATACTTCAAAAGTCATTTACAATTACCTTTGTTCTGTGTGAAAGTATGATGCAGTTAGGTGGCTGCCATTTTGATCATTTTGAATGAGAAAAGGTTCAGTTTGTGAAGGGTTGTGAGCAGCATTAGCTGCAACTTGCTGAACCAGGGTTTCTGGAGCATGCATCAGGAGAATGGGAAATCTGTTGGCCACTTCTTCCAGATCTTTCTGTGCTTCCAGCAATCACCAGCCTCAAATTCATGAGACATGTGCATATATGAAAATTGTGCATATAGTTGACAAGCCAACTAATATACAGAGAAAGACAGCCCTTCTGCAGTATTAGGTGCACTCCAAAGGCACATTGAAAAGATATTAGAATGAGACCATAAATATTTATTTGCCTGTGTTAACCGCTGTCAAATAAAGTTGAATTTTAGCAGCTCAGCATTTGAGCTGTCACTATGAATTGCCATTAATGTAACTGCCAAGAGCACATACAAAATTTTGCCAACTATGTCATTGCTGACATCACATGACATCATAAAGAAGCAAAACTCCCTTTGGTATGTGCTTTAACAAACCATAAATAAAAGCAATATATAATACAGATAATGCTTGTTTATGTGGCTAAGGTTTTACCTGTAGTAAAGTCACATATGAAATAACGGTGCCTGATTTTTTACCTAAATGTTTCCACTGACTTATTCCTTCCAGATTTTCCAGTAAATTTCTTGTGGGTGACTCAAGAGCAGTTATAAAATCAGAACTGTTTTCATGCAGGGTAGGTTGTAAAACGGTCCATAATGAATTATTCACAGATTGTGTCTGAACAGTGGCTTTGCCACTGGTGGGGTGAAAGTTTATGATTATCAGTGTTCACCAGAAGCAGCAGAAAGGCAAAGAAAATAATATTTAAACAGTATATCGTTCTGAATTACTGCAAAATAAAGTTGAGTTAATTTATTATCGGGCTGTTTTGGCTATCGTGCAGTATAATAAGAATGTCATATTTCAAACTCATATCCAATTTGCAAATTGAACATACATTTTTCTCACTTTAGTTATTTTTTTTAATAAAGTGAGGAAAATGATGATAAAATAGGTGGTGCAGTTTCAAAATGAATATTTTTTTGTACAACGTGCATAATATTTATAAATGTATTGGTAATAGATTTTGGATTCTAAACTTGTCTACTTACATCTGACTTGTGTTTTTATAATATCTGTGAGAATAAGAAAGCTCAGTGTCATTAACCTATTACCAATCAGGGGACAACTATATTGAAGTCAATGTGATTTCCACTTAGTGTATAATTTACACAGTCAAAAGTCCACTACTAAATGGAACCAAGTATTACTGTGTAAAAAGTACACTTAGTTTGTAATTACATAATATTGTCAAGTTACAGTACAATGAAAAGATCCCAACTAGAAGCTTACAGAATTTTTAATGAGAAGGAACTTTAAAACGGAAAAGAGATTGAAAGAAGAAAGAAAGACTTGCATTTATATAGTGCTTTTCACAACCTCAGGATATCCCAAAGTGCTTTACAGCCAATGAAGTCGCTGTTGTAAAGGTGGATTTAGTGTCAGTTCAAATTTCTTCCTCATCATAGGTGGAAGTCTGATGTTGGAGAATTACTAGAACCAGAGTTTTTATACTAGATTCTGCCTACTGTACTGTCTGGTTCTAAAGGATAGAACAATCTTTTTGTAGTGAAAACAGAAAGAATTTCTTTAGTGTTGGGGATTTTTTTTCAGGGAGAAGTGGTGTGACTGTTGAATGTATGGTTTGCACTATTTAACGTGGACCTTTATCAGTGCAAAGATACTCTCAAAAATGGGGCAATCTTTATTGCAATGGAATCAAGTGAGGAATGAATAAAAAGTTATCTTATGTTGCTTTAATTTGCCATTCCAAATTGTTCTTGCTATCACTTGTTTTTTTGTAACCCGTTACTTCCTGGCAGCAGGCATTCGCCAACACAAAGCCTGTTTCCAGGAAGCTAAGATGTTGCTTTAGGTCACAAAGTTCAACTGCTGTCAATTCCAATCAATGCAGTTCAGTCACAGGAGTTGTGAGATTATTATATGAAATACCATCATAGTTGGGTGCTCCATCTAGAGGCTCAGAAGTGATAAGGCTCATCTGTTTCAATAGCAAATGGGCTTAAATGATTGACAGATATCCCTTAGATGTAAATTACTAAAAGGCAGGCTGTCAATCATCTTGTTGATCTACTAATTCTCTAAATAATAAAACAGTCACCTCTAATTAACCACAAACATCAAAAGACCCAGTAGTAAAGAATAAATACTTCTTGATTAAAACCTGCTCTCTTTTTCCTTCATTCCTGCTTAAACTATTTTGCTGAACTTCTGTACCCACGAACCTAAGGGATATGAATACTGTGCAATGCAGTATTTTATTTCTTTCTGTAATTCTATAGCAGATTCAATTAGTTCTTTGTTGTGCTTTTAATGGATAACATAGTTTAGAGCTTCTCTAAAATGCTTTATAAATGTGCCTTGACCCTTGCTGCAGAAAAGATCTTCCTGCTTCTCCAATGTAACATCTCTCTCGCTCTGCTCCATGCATTTTTTGGACTCATTGAATGAAATAGTCCAATTAACGCTGAATTATGGATCGTTTTGTATTGTAGACTTGAATTTAATCAACTCTGAATTGGATTTGTTCAAACTCATTACATTTAGATCCGTTGATAGCTGATGGGAAAGGATTGAAACACAGGATCCAAGAGTGAATGGACTTAAGAACATAATATGCAGGGGAGTGAGAAAAGGCTATTTCACTCAACAAACTCATTCTACCCTACTGTGTTACACAATTACATTTAATTCATGTGCACTGGACTGTGGGCCATTGTGTTTTTAAACTGGAGCCGACATAGTTTTACTCGACCACTAGATCACTTGCTTGGCTGGATATTAGCAGACCCAGGGTATGAGATTTCACTGCTTTGTTCTACAATTCTCATGCCTAATTTAGCCACGGTAGGGATGAATTAGGAGAGACCATTGCAACATAATGGGGCATTCCAAGAATGCCAAATTTCCACACCAATATAATCACTATAGAAAGAGAAGGAAAAGGTTAATAGTCTATAATTCTGTTGGGAATTGCTTTTCTGTTGTATTGTGTTGAAACTGTTGAAAGTGGCTATAGACTGGGCATATGATGGTAGCACCTGTTCAATGTTCTTAAATGAGATTAACCCAAATTTAGATACTCCACTGATTATTATCTCTCGTATTTTCTCTTAATCCCTGAACTCTGTCCTTGAGCAGCCAATAGTTTATAAGTGGCGATAGTTAGCTGCGTGTGGTCATTCATGTTCCAGCCATGTTGATACGTATTTACTAAGCTATTAACAGTAGTTAAGAGATTATGGGGGTTATATTGGATAACCCCCGAAACTGGACGCCGGGAGTCCCGCTGCCCGATTATCCCGCGCCCGGTTATCGAGATGCAGGCAGCACATAACGTTGGTGCTGCCTGGTGATTTATCTGATTGCTGCATCGAGCCAGCGCTACCTACACTGTTGAGTGTCTGCACACCAGCAGGGAGTCCAGATATCGCGAGTTGCTAGCCCCACTTAAAGGCAGCCTGCACCTCTTGAAGGTGAGGTGAGAGTGACTGCTCTTGACATCAAGGCAGCATTTGACCAAATGTGGTACCAAGGAGCCCTAGTAAAATTGAAGTCAATGGGAATCAGGGGGAAAACTCTCCAGTGGCTGGAGTCATACCTAGCAAAAAGGAAGATGGAATTGGTTGTTGGAGGCCAATCATCTCAACCCCAGGACATTGCCTCAGGAGTTCCTCAGGGCAGTGTCCTAGGCCCAACCATCTTCAGCTGCTTCATCAATGACCTTCCCTCCATCATAAGGTCAGAAATGGGGATGTTCGCTGATGATTGCACAGTGTTCAGTTCCATTCGCAACCCTCAGATAATGAAGCAGTCCATGCTCGCATGCAGCAAGACCTGGACAACATCCAGGCTTGGGCTCATAAGTGGCAAGTAACATTCGCGCCAGACAAGTGCCAGGCAATGACCATCTCCAACAAGAGAGAGTCTAACCACCTCCCCTTGACATTCAACGGCATTACCATTGCCGAATCCCCCACCATCAACATCCTGGGGGTCATCATTGACCAGAAACTTAACTGGACCAGCCACATAAATACTGTGGCTACAAGAGCAGGTCAGAGGCTGGGTATTTTGCGGCGAGTGACTCACCTCCTGACTCCCCAAAGCCTTTCCACCGTCTACAAGGCACAGGTCGGGAGTGTAATGGAATACTCCCCACTTGCCTGGATGAATGCAGTTCCAACGACACACAAGAAGCTCGACACCATCCAGGACAAAGCAGCCCACTTGATTGGCACCCCATTCACCACCCTAAACATTCACTTCCTTCACCACCGGCGCACCGTGGCTGCAGTGTGTACCATCCACAGGATGCACTGCAGCAACTCGCCAAGGCTTCTTCGACAGCACCTCCCAAACCCGCAACCTCTACCACCTAGAAGGACAAGGGCAGCAGGCACATGGGAACAACAGCACCTGCACGTATCCCTCCAAGTCACACATCATCCCGACTTGGAAATATATCGCCGTTCCTTCATCGTCGCTGGGTCAAAATCCTGGAACTCCCTACCTTACAGCACTGTGGGAGAACCTTCACCACAAGGAATGCAGCGGTTCAAGAAGGCGGCTCACCACCACCTTCTCAAGGGCAATTAGGGATGGGCAATAAATGCTGGCCTTGCCAGCGACGCCCACATCCCATGAACGAATAAAAAGAAAGGGAAGGTGCATTGTGGCTGCAGGAAGTAGTGGAAGTCAATTAGGAAGTTAATCTGTGCTGCAATATAATGCAGTATGGCGATGATGGGACCTCTGGAATTTTTAAGGAGAAACAACTGGGCTGCTCAACGTTTGCGGGACTCTGATATTTGCAAAATATAAAATACGGGTCCACACAATGCCTGAATGGATATCAGACATCGCACGCGTAAAACACAGATGCAGGTCCTATCCCTATGTTTACAAACTGTTGAGTTATTTTAAAACATTGCTTAAAAGTTGCGCACTACTAAATCCCACATCCTCCAATGTGCATGCCAGACCCCACCAATCTGCCAATCTGAGTTTGTACCGGGCCTGCGAGAGAGCATGCTGACACACTAGAGGCCTAGGTGCAAGAGGTGGACAGAAGGTGGGGCATCCTGTATCCGCAGTGGGGGCAAGAGGCCCTCCAGATATATGCTTCTGAGGGAGTGGGAGGCAGTAGGGGACGAAATCAATGCTAGGCGCATAACACCATGAAAATGGATGCAGTGCAGGAAGAAGTTCAATGCTTTGACACGAGTGGTCAAGGTGAGTGAGGTCAACTGTCAAGTGGCATCTCCTACCAACTGCACCACTAGCCACATCCACTGCTCTATGCACTACACCCCCTATCACCCACATACCATCTTTCAATCAGATGCTTCCTCTCACCCTCACACATTACCACTGTTAAAAGCCACGCACCCACAACTCACAGGTCACACACACTGGCAGCTATTCAACCATGACAGGCACATCACCCAACTTCTTGTAGGACACTCACCGACACACGTCCCGCTTTCTTGCAGGGGAAGGTGGCACACAACAGGAGGCAGCAAGTGGCAGGATGACAGCATTCCTGTCCCACCCCTGCCACTCCGCCAGTGCCCTTACTGTTGCCTGTCAGCCAGCCAGCCCACTCCCTGCAGAGTGTTGAAACTTTATTATAGGAACATAGGAAGATAGGAACAGGAGTAGGCCATTTAGCCCTGAAGTAGACCTGTTCAGCTCTGCAAGGTTAAGACAGTGCTTTGGCTGGAACGCTGAGTTCCAAAATTGCATCTGTCCCTTTAAATCAGCGTTGCACACTGATCTACCGCATATTCTCCCTACTTTACATGCTGCCGGCGTTTGTTATCTGTGCGTGCGCGAGTACCTTTACGAATATGGACGTCACGCCATTTTGGGCCCTAAGGGTGCTACGCAGCCCAATTTAGACCCAATTATTTTTTAAAAATCTGCTCTGCAAACAAACTAAAATTTAGATCCAATCCAGAATAAATGATCAGAATTAGTAAAAAGGTTAGAGATTAATTAATTAGATTGAATAGATTACATCAAGTAGATTAGGACCATATACGTGTATGTACATGTCCCCAGTAAAACCATTACTCTCCCTCACTCTGGTCGTTCTCCCTGATACGGCCCCCCCATCTTTGCTCCCTTAAGTCCAAGGGATGCAGATTTGAACGTTTATGATGTACAACAGGTTTAGCCATTGATCGCCAGATCTGCCTGTACCACATTAAACACTATTGGGTTCTGCTCTCCTCTGCCAAAATTGCTCACTACTCCAGGATCATCCTGGAATGCAAAGATAACCCCCGGCTTCTTTTCTCCACTCCCAACCGTCTCCCATGCTCCCTCCACCCTCACCTCCAACAAGTGCGAGGAGTTAATGGACTTCTTTGTCACTAAGATTGAGACCATCTGCTCAGCTGCCTCTGCCACATCCCTCCCTTCCCCTAGCCCATAAAGCTAAACTTCCCCCAAGGTTCTCCCCTGCCCTAGCCCTGAACTTGCATCTTTCTCTAGTTTCTCTCCTATCTCACCTTATGCCCTCTCCAAGCTCATCTTGTCCATGAGACCCATCTCCTCCTCTCTCGACCCTATTCTCATTAAACAGCTGATCACCTTCCTGGCCCCCATGCTAGCTGATATTGTAAATGGTTCCCTCTCCTCAGGTACTGTCTCCCTCCCTTTCAAATCTGCCATCATCACCCACTTCCTAAAAAAAAATCCCACCTTTGACCCCTCTGTCCTTGCAAACTACCGCCCCCATCTCCAACCTCCCTTTCCTCTTCAAAGTCCTTGAAAATGTCTTCCAAATCCGTGCCCATTTTTTCTGTAATTCCATGTTTGAACCTCTCCAATCAATTTTCCGCCCTTGCCAACATCACTGAAATGGGCCGAATCAAAATCACGTGACATCCTATGTAACTGTGACCGTAGTAAACTATCCCTCTTCATCCTTCTCAACCTGTTAGCAGCCTTTGACATGGCTGACCACAGCATCCTCCTCCAACATCTTTCCTCTGTTGTCCAGCTGAATGAGACTGCCCTCACCTGGTTCCACTCTTACCTATCTAATCATAGCCAAAGTATCTCCTGCAATGGCTTCTTTTCCAGCCCCCACACCCTTACCTCTGAAGTCCCAAGGATCAATCCTTGGCCCCTTCCTATTTCTCATCTACATGCTATCCCTCGGGGACATCATCTGAAAACAAAGTGACAGGTTCCACATGTACGCTGATGACATCCAGCTCTACCTCAACAACCCCTTTCTCGACCCCTCCACTGCCAGATGTTGTCAGACATCCAGTCCTGGATAATTTTCTCCAATGAAACATTGGGAAGACCGAAGCCACTGTCTTCGGCCCCCACCACAAACCCTGTTCCCCAGCCACTGATTCCAACCCCTTCCATGGCCACCGTCTCAGGCTGAACCAGACTGTTTGCAATCTCGGCATCCTATTTGATCCTGAGCTGAGCTCCTGCCCCCATATCCTCTCTATCACCAACGCCGTCTGCTTCCACCTCCCTAATATCGTACGTCTCTGCCTCTGCCTCAGCCCATCTGCTGTTGCAACCCTCATACATGCTTTTGTTGCCTCCACAATTGACTATTCCAATGCTCTCCTAGCCGACCTCCAATTGTTCCCCCCTCCATAAACATAAACTCACCCAAAACTCTGCTGCCCAGATCCTGATTCACACCAAGTCCCATTCATCCATTACCCCTGTGATCGCTGACCTACATTGGCTTCCGGTCCGGCAACGCCTCAATTTTAAAATTCTCACCCTCATGTTCAAATCCCTCCATGCCCTCACCCCTCCCTATCTCTGCAACCTCCTCCAGCCTTACAACTCTCTGAGAACTCTGCGTTCCTCCAATTCTGGCTTCTTGTTCACCCCTCACTCCCTTCGTCCCACCATTGGCAGCCGTGCGTTCGACCATCTATGTCCTAAGCTCTGGAATTCCCTCCTTAAGCCTCTCCGCCCCTCTCTCCTCCTTTAAGATGCTCCTGAAAACCTACCTCTTTGATTAAGCTTTTGGCCGCCTGTCCGAATGTCTCCTTCTTTGGCTCTGTCAATTTTTGTCTGATTATGCTCCTATGAAGCGCCTAGAGACATTTTACAATGCTAAAGGCACTACATAAATGCAAGTTGTTGTTGTAAGTTCATTTATTTTTGATGTATGTATTTGCATGTTGTTTGGATGTAAAAACACTGGAAAATGTTCATAGGAAAGGCAGTGAGGGGAAAAAAATGTAGGAATTAAATAAAATGAGGTAATACAATTTATGACGAGATATCCAGCAGCAACCTATTATACTGACCAAATTCCAACCCCCCCCACCTCTGCCAATTTTCTCCATTTGCTCTGCATTCTTCTCCTGGAAGATGGGAAGGTCCAGCTCACAAAAACTATTGATATCATTGCTTGGTGGACCAAGCAGAATCTATAGATGAATAGTGTAGATAGGCTCTTCCTTAGCCTAGTCAAGTTTTCTTTCATTTATTGAATCCCCCAACAGAATGCTGTGAAACTCATTCTCTAAAGCAATGGTACACAACCTCCTTGCCCTAAGGGCGTTGGTTTGGGTGCTTCTCAGAATAGCAAGAGATAAATATTTCATGCACTAAATAGAAACTTCCTAAACATGGTACACTGAGCAGTTTTCTGACAGCGAGCACTTGCCACGTCAGTTTGCTGTGTGTCACATCTGGTAGATCTTTACATTTTTGGCTTGGCCTCGAGGCTGCCTTTTCTCAAAAACTGGAAAGAGCATCAAGGGCCAGATGAGGTGATTGAGTGGGCTTGATTCGGTCTGTGTGTCATATGTTGGCCAACACTAGTGCAAGGCTAACTGTCAGGATTCAAGCTTTGATTTCTGATTGGTTTGTTTAACTCTCAAATTACAGCTATTAGAAAACATTAAAAAAAAATTAAATGATACCAGAAGCCTGGCAGGTGAATGAATTATGTTTTTGACATATAAACAAGTTACAGGTTTGAGTTCCAGAACTGCGTGTCACTCGAACTTAATTTACTTGGGCAAAATTATTTTCGAGCTCAGCAGGAGTGTATATGGAGTGTTATCTTATAGAGGGGAAAAACTCACCCTGTTTGAATCATACCTACTACAGTGTGGCACTGACTGTGGTATACGCTATCCCACCACTTTATAGCTCAAGTGGATTGCTCGATCATAGGACAGAAAATGAGGAAAAATAAGGAGAATAATATAAGTACAAAAATATCAGGTGATTTAATTTTCCACCAGTCTGGTAAAATATTGTAAAACTGCGATAAATTCAGTTGTAAAAATATTTTGCTAGTAGTCTCAAGGATGTGAAATATTTTGACTGGGAATATTTATGTTAATTCTGACCACAGCATTAACAACCTCTGCAAATAGTTTAAGGCAGGAATACTATATTCTAGGAATTTTGGAAACCACAGAATATTTAGCACAAAATTGTTTTTAATTTTTCAGTCAATTACTTACTGGACACGTGATAGGGAGCAGTGTTGTATGGATGAGTGTTTTTTGAGTGCAAATGGTAATTTTGGTGGCTTCAGGATTGTTGTTTCATTCAAGGGATGTTAAAGCTGAGTGTTCCTAAAGCATATGATTTGTAAGATTGATAGTTTTGGGGCTTGTGGCTTTTAGCTTTTCATGTTTACTGCAACCTTCTTCAGTTACAACATATCATACATTGTTTTCATGGTATACGGTGTAATTGGTACAATATTTATGACAGCCTGGCAGGGAGTGATCCTTATATAATAGCTTACGGGCAGCATTGGTTGCTGGTTCTGGTGAGCAGTATTAGGATTTGAATGTACTGAAATGGCTATTTGTTGCACTAATGTCCATTGAATTTTATGTCAGTGTTGTTACAGCTTTGTGACACTAAACAGTCATGTGGGTTTGTGCATGGTGCCTGGGCTAACTTGGGAATGTTGTTGGAGTAGGTCTAGAATGGGAACCACGTTGTGGGGAATTTCTCCTGATACCACCTTAGTGTGCATGTAATTATTTTCAGACTGGGTTACTTTTCATAGCACCTCAACCCATGTTGATGAATGGGGACTGCTGCCTCAGTGGGATGTACTGTTGGGATGCAGTTTAGGGAAATCCAGGAGCTTGCCAATGCCCATGTCTAGAAGAACAACTTTTGCGAAATAGGTCAAAATAGGTCAACATAAAAAAATTAAGTACAAGTAGCATGAAACCAGAGAACGTTAACAGATTTGGTGCCAGAAGGTAGTGCACAGGCTTGTTTTGATTTCATGTTGCACTTTTTGCTAGTAGGGTTGGATTTTTGGGGAAGATTTTGCCCTTTGAACCAAAACTTCTCCAGCAATCTGCTGGTCCTGTGGCTTTAAGTATCATTGCTGGGATGGGTTTGCTGACTCTTGATTAGGTTTTAGCCTGGGAAGCATCTCTGACTGGTTTGAAGTTTATGAAGCTAAGGTATCTCCAGAAATTAAAGAAATGCTGCAACTCTAAAATGCCATAAAACTCTTTCACAACTTAATTTCTTGTCAAAGTCACAAATGACATCCTATGTGACTGTGACCATGATAAACTATCCCTCCTCATTCTTCTCGACCTGTCTGCAGCCTTTGACATGGTTGATCACACCATCCTCCTCCAACGCCTCTCCTCCGTCGTCCAGCTGAGCGGGACTGCGCTCGCCTGGTTCCATTCTTATCTATCCAGTCGTAGCCAGAAAATCACCTGCAATGGCTTCTCTTCCTGCTCCTGCACTGTTACCTCTGGAGTTCCCCAAGGATCTATCCTTGGCCCCCTCCTATTTCTCATCTACATGCTGCCCCTTGGTGACATCATCTGAAAACACAACGTCCGATTCCACATGTATGCTGACGACACCCAGCTCTAACTTACAACCATCTCACTCAACCCCTCCATGTCTCTCATTTGTCACATTGCTTGTCCGACATAAATTTCCTCCAATAAATATTGGGAAGACCGAAGCCATTGTCTTTGATACCTGCCGCAAACTCCGTTCCCTAGCCATCGACTCCATCCCTCTCCTGGCCACTGTCTGAGGCTGAACCAGACCGTTCGCAACCTTGGCATCCTATTTGATCCTGAGATGAGCTCTCAACCACCTTTCTGGTCCATCACCAAGATCGCCTATTTCCACCTCCGTAACATCGCCCGTCTCTGCCCCTGCCTCAGCTCATCTGCTGCTGAAACCCTCATCCATGCCTTTGTTATCTCCAGACTACACTATTCCACTGCTGTCCTGGCTGGCCTCCCATCTCCCACCCTCCATAAACTTGAGCTCATCCAAAACTCTGCTGCCCATATCCTAACTCACACCAAGTCCCGTTCTCCCATCACGCCGATTGGCTCCTGGTCTGGGAACTCCTCGATTTTAAAATTCTCATCCTTGTTATCAAATCCCTCCATGGCCTCGCCCCTCCCTATCTCTGTAACCTCCTCCAGCCCTACAACCCTCTGAGGTCTCTGCGCTCCTCCAATTCTTGCTTCTTGCACATCCCTGATTTTATTCGCTCCACCATTGGCGGCCGTGCATTCAGCTTTCTAGGCCCTAAGCTCTGGAATTCCCTCCCTAAACCTCTCCACCTCGCTACCTCTCTCTCCTCTTTTAAGACAGTCCTTAAAACCTACCTCTTTGACCAAGCTTTTGGTCACCTGTCCTAATCCTTATGTGGCTCGGTGTCAAATTTTGTTTGATATTCGCTCCTGTGAAGCGCCTTGGGACATTTTACAATGTTAAAGGTGCTATAAAAATGCAAGTTTTTGTTGTTGAAGAAAATCTGATAGGTTAAAAAGTATAAATAACATAGTGAAAGATGAAAAGAGACTGCATCTTTCATTTCATGTAAAATGATGGGAAACTAAACATGCTCTGCTGACTGGCAGGGAAATGTCTATTTGCAGACAAACCCTGACAATTCATTGAAATTTGGTACTGTTTAACTCATAACAAATAAGTTATAAATTGGGTGAGATGTGAGCCTACTGGAGTAAATGAACTGATTTGAGAACTACAGAGTTGGTGGTTGATGGTGAAGCCAGCAATCATTTGACTTTTGACTCAGTTGGGTACAGCAGCCGTATAACTGCAATTTGTCTCTTGCACAAATGACAGATGCATGTGCACCAGTGTCTGTTAAATGCACCGTGTGCTGGATTTGAAGCAGTTTTGGACCAGTCATGTGCTAATCAAATTAGTGCTGTTCCTTTTTCGGAAAAATATATCAGTACATTAATTACTCGTCAAATATCAGCCCAAATAACGCTTTAAATTCAGATGGACAAAGATCGAAAAGCTTGAATTGGAGCTAGCATTGCTTATCCTCAGTGCTCTTTATAAAGTTTTGAGGACAGGCATATATATATTCCAATTATTCACTAGGCAACACTAGCCATGAGGTCTGTTATGTGGTTGAAATCCTAATAATCATTCAAGTATTGACAAGGATGTCCTTGACATTTATTAAAACTTGAGCTTGAATCTTAAATTTGCCTATGGCTTTTCGACTTTGCATCCACAGTTGTTTTCACATGGAATACCAGTACCAGATTTCAGAAACTAATAACAAAATACAATCCACCAATGTTTCTCAGATAAGTTTGCCTTTAAATGATTTCTCAAACAATGGCTACAGTCTGCTTGAGATAAACTCATGTGATGTAATTTGGCAAAGCTACAAAATCTGTATTAATGGATGATTCACTAGCGATAATGGCTTGGAAGTATCAGTATACCATAGGCCCGTAGGCTGTTATATGTAGTACAATAGACAAACGGGCAAATGACAGGCATTTCATGAGTTGGTTTGGGGCCAGTAACTGGAGTGAAAGATGTGAATCTGATGTGCAAGAGCATGTAAGAGCATGCCGTTCTGAGGTTGGGGGTAAGGTACATTGCTGGGTCAGAGAGTACAGAGCTTTACTCTACAACCGGCTGTGACTTGAGAATGCTTGAAACTGATACTGAAGGGGCTATTTTAACCCTAACCACCCAGCAGAAACCTGGCAGGCTGGCGGTTAAAATCGGCAGGGTGACTTACCCACCGCTGTCCGGAATTTTAACCTGGTCTTCTGAGCAGGGGGCAAGGATACCACCAGGCTCCCACTGCGATTTTAACTGGTGGCCTGAACAGGGAAGCTGTGTGGCTTTCCCGCCAGGTGAATAAAACGGGAAGAGGGTCTGGAACTAGAAGAGGCCCAAACAGGTACATTTAACATTTTTTTACTTTCTTCATGAAACTGAACCCTGCTGTGAAAAATTATGGGTCTTCATAAGGGATGGTGCTACAAAAATATTTTTAATAAATTGCCTTTCTTAACTCTTCCAGCTACTTGCAAGAAATAATTATATGGGGACTTATTTTTGTCAGTCATATTATTCATTATTAAAACTCAAACTGCCTGATTTACAAGAGGGAAATTTAAGAAACCAAATATGTAAAATGTCAAAAGAAAAGTGACCACTGTTCTTTGGAATCCTGAATCATAACAGGTATAATGGCAGATGAGTTTCAATCTCACCACGGAACTTCTCCCAACATGGCACTCTCGATAGGCACCCTCCACACCACCAGGGGGTGCTTGAAGTTTGGAATTAACAAATTCAGTAGCACTTAGTGTTTCAGTACTGCATGGTTTTGAGTTTCAGAGAAATACATGGAGAATAACATGCACAATGGCAGCAAAACCCTAAATTTTATATCATGAATGGAAATACTGTATATGTGATGAACATTATAGACATGGGCGAGTTATTAAGGTCTTTTCAAGTATGAAATAAAACCTGTGTGACAGTGTTAAAAATGGTGTATTTTTAATTATATGTTCTATCCTCCCTTCCCCTTAATCTTCCCTAGGGCCTCTTATGTCATGCACTGTTTGAAAATAGAGAAGGCAGACAAGTGACTTGCTCCCAGGACTCCAATAATAGCTGGTGTGTCATTAGAGTTAACAGAAAATGGGCATGTTTAATAAATAGAGGCAGAATAAATAAGAAATAATAAAACATATAATGGAGAATAAAGAAAAAGGGAGAAGAGAAGAAAAAAGAAGCATCAGAATGAATGTTTTTTATAATTGTGTCTCAAAAGCATCACATTTCCATAGGGCAAAATATTGGCTCAAATTGACTAAATATGAACCAAATAAAGGCAGGTCATTCAATCGGCAGGTAGCGAACGGCACCAATCAAAAATTGCTATCAAGATCATTTCAAGCTTGAAATAAAAATCAAGCAATTAAATTTCTCAATTTTTTTCAAAGTTGTTATTTCCAAACGGCATAATGGATCAATCAAATCGGTCAAAAAAATTTGCTCCAACTTTTGGTGGCCATTTTGTTTTCAAGGTCATTGACTATATAGGGTGAATCCAATAATCCTGTGCTCCCAGTGGGGAGCTGTGCTTGAAAAGAGCACAATTCAGAGATAGTACTTCAATAAAGTCATTCCAATTCTCTGACTCACACTCTCTTCGAGCACAGCTTGGGGAACAGGACTGGTAAAGTGGGAGCATCATGTGTGGAAGTGAATGAGTTTAAGCGATTACAGTGTTTTTGTGAGGCTGAGTGAGTGAATGGGAGTGCCATATATGTGTGAGAGTGTGTGAATAACACTGATGTATGTATGAGAATGAGTGACTGGAAACGACTTGTGCATATGCGTGTGAGTGAATGGGAGCGCATGTGTGTGCGAGAGCGAGTGAATGCACTTTCACTAGCAAATCTCTCAGGATATGAAACCCTGGTCAAAAAAAATCCAAAGTTAATTAAATAAATAAATAATTCAGTTAATATATTGACTCCCAAGTAATTAGATCCATGTACAGTCGGTATGTAATTTCTAAGTTCTAATTTTACACAGCACTGATGAACTGTGTGCTTATTGACTATAGTTGTTATAGTAATCAGCTGGAAAGCTACTTCACTGTTAGGTGGCTTAGAGATAGATGGAATAGGCATACTAAAATGTGACACTGATTAATTTTGGGTTTGTTTCCAAGAAAGGGAGACAATTGCGAGAAGAGAGAGAGACTAAGGGCGCTAAATTGGGCCGTTGTTTTGGCGCTAACTCATCTTCCCTCTCGAACATCCAAGATGCTGTCTTGCCTGCACATGCACATAGAAACATAGAAAACAGGAGCAAGAGTAGGCCATTTGGCCCTTCAGGCCTGCTCCGCCATTCAAAATGATCATGGCTGATCGTCTAATTCAGTACCCTGTTCCCGCTTTTTCCTCATATCCCTTGATCCCTTTAGCATTAAGAAATATATCTATCTCCTTCTTGAACACATCTAATGACTTGGCCTCCATTGCCTTCTGTGGTAGAGAATTCCACAGGTTCACCACTCTCTGAGTGAAGAAATTTCTCCTCATCTCGGTTCTAAATAGCATACCCCGTATCCTGAGACTGTGACCCCTGGTTCTGGACGTTTCCAGCGTGATGTGTACCGGACGCCATCTTGGTATAGGAGTTAGCACATGCGCACGTACCGAGAACAGGAAGCTTGTAAAGTAGGGAGAAAATACATGCAATCAGGGTGCAACGCTGATTTAAAGTGATAAACACCATTTTGGACCTTAACGCTCAACTCAACGCACAGTCTTAATCACGCACACCTGAACATGTCTTAGAGTGCCTGGAGGACTTCCCACCAACACTCTTTAAAGGGGTCATGCAGGTGTTGCAGGTTAGTTGCTGGATTATTGCTTCTGGCTGCTGGTGGAGTAGGAAGTGTTTTTTGAAGCTCCCCATAGTTACTGAGAGTTCCGACAGTACATTTGACAGTGGTTTGGCAGGTACTGCCTTATGGTTCGGAAAGTTACAACAGTAGTTGAACAACATTCCTGGCAACAATGGGTGGCCTGCTAGGGCTCCCGCTGGGCATTGAGCATGATTGGGAGCATGCAGAGAGGCCA
Source organism: Heptranchias perlo (assembly GCF_035084215.1). Lineage (NCBI taxonomy): Eukaryota > Metazoa > Chordata > Chondrichthyes > Hexanchiformes > Hexanchidae > Heptranchias > Heptranchias perlo. Next base: position 56,389,412 of record NC_090335.1, read on the forward strand.
CGAACATTAGGTCAAGCTGCGGGGAGCAGGAGGATGAGGAGGTGCAGGGCACTGAGCAGGAGGCCTTATCCGAAGACCCAGAACCAATTCTCTTACCTTAACATGACCGAGGAGGATTGCATCCAATGCCTGAGGTTCACCAAGGAAGCCATGATCGAGATCTGTCAACTGAATCTGCCACAACTGCAGGCTCAGAGCAGGGCAAGGATAGCATTGCCTGTGGCTCTGAAGGTCACCATGACGCTGAATTTCTACGGCTCAGGATCATTTCAGGCCTCTGCTGGTGACATGTGCAACATCTCGCAGTATGCAGTGCACTGCTGTATAAGAGAGGTCACAGATGCACTGTACCAGATGAGGAACAGATTCATCACCTTCCCTCTTGACAGAGACAAGCAGAACGAGCGAGCACGGGATTCACTCGCATTGCTGGCTTCCCCATAGTGCAGGGTGCCACTGACTGTACGCACATTGCCCTGCGTGCCCCGCATTTCAACTCGGCCGTCTACGTCAACTGAAACGATTTCCACTCCCTGACCGTGCAGCTGGTGTGCGACCATGTGCATCGAATCACGGAGATCGATGTCCACTACCCTGGGAGCAGTCACGACGCCTTTGTCATGCGGCAGTCCAACATGCCAACTATCTTTCACCCGGCTCAGCAAGTCAAAGGCTGGCTACTGGGCGACAAGGGCTATCCCCTCACGCCGTGGCTCATGTCTCCTGTCAGGAACCCACACACACATGCACAGCAGGACTATAATGAGAGCCATGCTGCCACACGCAACATCGTGGAGCACATCATAGGCCTCCTCCATCAACGCTTCCGCTGCCTGGACTGGTCTGGAGGAGCCCTACAGTACTCCCCTGAGCAGGTGGGCAGATTCGTGGTGGTCTGCTGCATGCTGCACAACCTCGCGATCATGAGGGACCAGCCTTTGCCACCAATGATGAGAGAAGACCCTGAGCCAGAGGTGCAGGAAGAGGAGGCTGAGGGAGAGGAGGAGGCTGAGGAGGGGGAGGAGCCGGAAGAGGAAGTGGAGGAAGACACAAGGGTGCAACAGGGACCACACGCCTTGTCTGCAAGGGCTCTGCGTGCTCGCCTGATCCGTGCCCGCTATCAATAATGTCAACTACATCCCCCAATTCACCAACAGTCCTACACTCCCCACCTTTCTGCTCCCACGAGACAATCAAATCGCCCTCCACCTGATTGCACATTGGATTCCCCCTCATCTCATCGCACAAATAAAAACCGCCACCAAATACAAATTCAAAGTCACATTTATCAATGAATAAATGAAATTATGGGAAACAGATCAGAACTATTCACCCTTGTGCATTCCCTTAGTGCCTGTTGTTCGTGTGCCTTTACCTATCCTAGTGCTCCTACAAGGTGCTTCCTCAGTGGCTGGAGCTTGAGTGGTGGAAGGCTGCTGGCCTTCAATGGAGGAGCATGCAGATGGCCTTGGAGGACGACCACGAGCAGCTCCGGGCCAGGAGGGCCTGGCTTCAGACTGCACCATCTCAGCATGGGCTGCAGCAGTCTGGCCTGGCTGGCCGATAGTCAACATCAAGGGCACGAGCGGAGTGGCAGGTGTGGGAGCAGGAATGCTGTTGTCCTGAGAGAGGACAGCAGGTCTGACTGTCGTGGCACCACTGCCACTCTCCCGGGGCGGCGCCTCAGCAATCCTGGTGATCAGCTGGAGAACGGATTGCTGGAGTGCTGTGACGCCCTGGAAGCCCCGTTCCACAGTGGTCCACAAAGCCACCTTAGCAGCAGTCTAAGCTTCCACTGAAGCAGTCTGAGCAGCAACCGTAGCTTGCAGAACTTTGATGACGTTGGTTTGTGCTGCAATGGCAGCTGTTTGTGCTGCAATGAAAGCCGCGCCATCGGCCATCAGGCGTTGCGTCATGGTGGGTTCCACAGGTGTGGTGATGGAGGTGACCACCCGTTTCATGTGGGAAAGGATGGGCTCCAAGCTCTGCGTAAAGCCCTGTGCCAAGTTGGAACTGGACTCCTCCATTCCCCTTGTCATTGTGTGCAAGCTTTCTGACAGGCTTTCCAGTGCCCCAAGCATTTGTTGGTGTACACCCATCAGCTGTCTTCTGTAGCCTGGCTCATCGAAGTCCTCATCTGATCCTCTGCAGCAGAACTAGTGAGTGACCTCGCCCTCCGGTGAGCTGGCACCTGTGGTATCCGTTCCCCCCGCCCTGGCTCCTGTGCACTTGTGCCCGGTGTCTCACCACGTGCAGATCCCTCCCTCTAAACTAGCCTCTAAAGGACGCGCAGTGTCAATATCTGAGCTGGTGGAAAAGAATGTCAGATCGAGTGACGGTGTGGCTTCAGAGTCCCCCTCCTCCTCGGACGATGCCACCACGTGTTCTTGGGTATCTGCAATGACAAAGGGCAACAGGTTGAGTTGTGGAGTGGGGAGAGGAGCAAGTAAGACATGCTTGCTGACATCATCTGCAGCACGTGAGTCAGAGAAGATTATGGGAGGAAGGAGATGTGGAAACGAGAAGGAGCATTAGATATGCAGAGACCCCCCTTCACGGGACCTCCAACGTGGCATGTTGTCATGGCTGCAGCAACTGCCCGCCCAATGATCCGAATTACTGTCTCCTCTAGGGGGTGAGGCCGTGTAGGCGTCCCCGTCCACCCTCAGGTCCCTCCTGCTGCCGTCTGTTATGCGCCACCTTCTCCTGCAAGACAGAGGACAGTGTGTCAATGAGTATCCTGCAAGGTGTGTGGGTGATGTGCCTGTCGTGGTCGACTAGCTGCCAGTGTGTGTGACCTGTGAGTGGTGGTTGTGAGGCCTGCAAGTGTGGTACTATGTGCGGCTGTGATGCAGCATGCCGAGTGCAGCATGGCGTATGGATGGGCAGTGTTTGTTGGTGGGTGAGTGACGGGGAGTGTGATGCATGGAGCAGTGCTGCAGTTGGTGGGATGTGCCACTTGACACTTGCACTCACTCACCTTGACCACTCGTGTCAAATTATTGAACTTCTTTCAGCACTGCACCCACGTGCGCGGTGCCATGCTCCTGGCATTCAGTTCCTGTGCCACAGCCTGTCAATGCCTGTGGAACTGCTGTCTGAAGGGTCTCCTGCCACCTTGTGGGTATATGTGGCCCTCCTTTCACCCACTCCTTCCACCTGGCCCTCCAGTGCATCATCCGAGAAGCATGGGGTTCTCTCTCGCGCTGGTCCTGCCATCCTTGCGGCCATCTTTCCCTCCTCCTAGTGGACTGTGCATGTCCTATTTAAAATGTGCATCTGCACCTTTAAGAGGTGCAGGCTGCTGATGACGTGCATCGAGCATGCCCCATTTCCACCTTCCTCATTCTTCGTGCAGCCTCACAGCAGCGCGGATAGCACTGGCTGCACAGAGATATCATGGTAAGCAGCAAGCAGCTCGAAATTCATGTGCTGCCTGCGTAGAGGCCAACGGGCACGTAGTAATAGTGGATCATGCTACCCGTGCCCGAAAATGAGCCCTATCGAATTTTTTTTTCCCCCTTTTTTTCTAATTTTGTCCACGTCTATGTCCCTCCCCTTGTTGCTGCATTCAACCACAGACATCTCTTATCCCCAACTGCTCTTTCAGTGAGCAGCTAACATTTTGAATGCCAGGTTTTTGCTTAGAATCCATTTCTCTGAGATCTGTAGGTTGGTATATGTGATTCCGCACCACATCAGAATATCTGTCGCAGCCCCATGGCATTTCGGCTCTACTCTCACTTGCAATGCTTCAATGTAAGTGGGCCTGCTCTCTACCCTTCTCCCATCTCAGCCCTGCTGCAGCCTCTCCGGCCTGCTGGCATCCCCGTTCACCCTGGTATCCTGATAAGCTCCTTCTTCTTTGTGGGTTTCCCAGCACTATGAACTGGCTATTTATATTTTAGTAATGTTATATTCGATTTATAGTTGTCAGTGCTGGAAAACTGGCAAAGAGGAAGGAGCTCACTGGGAGATGAGTGGAGGAAAAAGGACAAGAGGGCTTTTGCGTTTGGTTGGTGGAGGAAGGGGATAACAGAATGGGGGCTTGCGATGAGACTGGTGGGGGTCAAGGCATTTAGGGTTTGTGATCACGCTGGTGGGTGGATAAAGTGAGTGCAGATATGGGATTAGGAAGTTGTAGAGGATAGGGAAGAGGGCCAAGAGATAGTGGCTGATCGGGTAAGGAAAATGGGGCAGAAGGGTATGGGAGGGGAGACGAGGTGAGGGGATATGGGATCGGGATGAAGAGCTGCAGAAAGGGTGAGGCATTTTTAAAAAATTTTTTTATTCGTTCACGGGATGTGGGCGTCGCTGGCAAGGCCGGCATTTATTGCCCATCCCTAATTGCCCTCGAGAAGGTGGTGGTGAGCCGCCTTCTTGAACCGCTGCAGTCCGTGTGGTGAAGGTTCTCCCACAGTGCTGTTAGGAAGGGAGTTCCAGGATTTTGACCCAGCGACAATGAAGGAACGGCGATATATTTCCAAGTCGGGATGGTGTGTGACTTGGAGGGGAACATGCAGGTGGTGTTGTTCCCATGCGCCTGCTGCTCTTGTCCTTCTAGGTGGTAGAGGTCGCGGGTTTGGGAGGTGCTGTCGAAGAAGCCTTGGCGAGTTGCTGCAGTGCATCCTGTGGATGGTGCACACTGCAGCCACAGTGCGCCGGTGGTGAAGGGAGTGAATGTTTAGGGTGGTGGATGGGGTGCCAATCAAGCGGGCTGCTTTATCTTGGATGGTGTCGAGCTTCTTGAGTGTTGTTGGAGCTGCACTCATCCAGGCAAGTGGAGAGTATTCCATCACACTCCTGACTTGTGCCTTGTAGATGGTGGAAAGGCTTTGGGGAGTCAGGAGGTGAGTCACTCATCGCAGAATACCCAGCCTCTGACCTGCTCTCGTAGCCACAGTATTTATATGGCTGGTCCAGTTAAGTTTCTGGTCAATGGTGACCCCCAGGATGTTGATGGTGGGGGATTCGGCGATGGTAATGCCGTTGAATGTCAAGAGGAGGTGGTTAGACTCTCTCTTGTTGGAGATGGTCATTGCCTGGCACTTATCTGGCGCAAATGTTACTTGCCACTTATCAGCCCAAGCCTGGATGTTGTCCAGGTCTTGCTGCATGCGGGCTCGGACTGCTTCATTATTTGAGGGGTTGCGAATGGAACTGAACACTGTGCAGTCATCAGCGAACATCCCCATTTCTGACCTTATGATGGAGGGAAGGTCATTGATGAATCAGCTGAAGATGGTTGGGCCTTGGACACTACCCTGAGGAACTCCTGCAGCAATGCCCTGGGGCTGAGATGATTGGCCTCCAACAACCACTACCATCTTCCTTTGTGCTAGGTATGACTCCAGCCACTGGAGAGTTTTCCCCCTGATTCCCATTGACTTCAATTTTACTAGGGCTCCTTGGTGCCACACTCGGTCAAATGCTGCCTTGATGTCAAGGGCAGTCACTCTCACTGGGAGATGAGTGGAGGAAAAAGGACAAGAGGGGAGGAGGGGAAGATTTGGAGGCAGCAAAAAAGTTCTGGAAGATACAGGGCATAAGGGATAGTTGGATGGGAAAGGTGTCAGGGAGTGAGGAAGTGATGTAAAGGGGAGACAGTTGTGAGAGAGGTAAGTCAGTAGAAGTGGTATGCTAAGCGATGGCACTGAGGGGTGTGGGAGGAGCAACAGGGATGGGATGAAAAGGTTGGGCATGTGAAAGGAGCTGCTGAGGACTACACGCTGTATTTTCCTCACGTCTGCCTCCAGAAAATTAAACCGACAGCCTTAGCAGCTCTCTTCCCTGCCACATCATCCATCACCTCCCAACCAGAAGGAACAAAAAAAAGAGAGAAGCAAGATAGAAGAGAAACACAGAGATCAGCAAATGAGAAAAGAGACAGACACACGGAGGCAAAAGAGGAGAGAGAACGCGAAACACAAGAGAGGTAAGAGAGACATTGCATCCTCCATCTTCCCATGATTAAATTCAAAGGAGGTTCACTAATATAATAATACGTTGTGAAACTCCTCCCTACCTCATCTGGAACTTTGTCACGTTCATGGAACTTGGATTTCTCTCTGTGTCTATTTGTGTGTGCACTTTGGCTGCTGCTCTAGATCCAAGCCCATTAATCCTATTTTTCTTTTCAGCCTTTCTGAAGCTCCACTCACCTCTCTCCTGGCCATGTCACTTTTCATCTTCTCCTTCTCCAGGAGCACGTTGCTCTTGATTCCTTTTCCCACCTACCAGTAATCACAGCCTACCTTCTGCCTGCAATTGTTCCAGGCTTGAATTTCCATTGAGTGAGTGTTTGGTGTCACTTTGCGCCTCCTTTAGCATTCTTCACTGGGCCTACAATGGGATCTGTCACTGACTCTCCCAGAGCAGGAGCCCAAATTGTCTCATTCTTTGCTCTCAGCAGCTATCTCACCCTGCATGCCTCTTCCTGCCTCCTGCCCATCCTGCTCACCTCTTCCACTGCCACCCTCCCTGACCCCACTGATGGATCAACAATCAGCATAAATCTCCACATATTCCTCCAAAATGTTTGCTTGCTTGCAAACAAGGCCCTTGCCATTCACGACCTCATTGCGGATGATTCTATTGACATCCTGGAACTGACAGAAACATGGCTTTTGGGTGGGGACTCCTTCCCTTTTACAGAAGCCTCCCCACTTGACTACAGTTTCTACCAACAGCTCCGACCAAATCGCCATCATAAATACCAATCCGAAAAACCTCGGGAAAGCAACCGGACATCTTTAAAAGGAAAGCTGACACAGCTCCTAAAAAGCTAACAACTCAAAACGACAACATACAATGAAAAACACCCCTGAGTAAAGGCCTAACACCAAGGTCACTACTTCCAAGCGATTGGATAAGTTACATTCCTTTTTGTTACATTGAATTAGCATTTTGAAATTACATTCTGAAATTCAGAGTGTTTTTCTTTGAAAATTGAAACCCAATGACCTCATGTATGACATACAAAAAGAATTTGTTACAATAGAAGTGCAATCGGACATGAACTTGTGAATCAGTTGATAGTGAATCAGCAGCCATCAATGATAAAGAAAATCAGGCAGGATGTAACGTGGGCTGCCAATTTGTTATCGCCCATTATGCGCTACTGTCAATTTTACCCCCTATGTTTTTAAATAGAGATGCAGTGTGGTTGAGTAAGTTTTCTTTTGCCTGCATGTCCCTCTCTAGCTGCAACAGGTGGTAACCATGCCAGGTGAGGAATCTGGGTCTCTTGTGAGAGAAGTTGATGTCAGTCAAAGGTCTTCCCTCTTCCCAAATTATTTACCTGTATTCAGGAATATGTTACGATCCCAGCCAGGTTGAGTCAGACACTGTAAACTTGGTTCTGCCCAACTTGAACCCCAACTACAGCAAACCCCTAGCTGCAATGTAAATGCACCCTGAGCATTGCTGGGAAGGACCAGTGTCATGGTTTGCAGGATGGACCTCATCAAATCCCATGTTTAAATGAATAAAAGAGAGTCAGTAATAGTTTTTTTTTAAGGTGTTGCGTTTGATTTTCTACAGTTTCTGAGGTGCGTGCTGTGCAATGAGCCATGTTTCTATGGTGATAACACTGGAAATGTGCAATTCCAGCTTCTCTATCAGCACCAACAACTTGGTGAGGACCTGCAGGACCAACACTTTGTAAGGACTTGACTCACATTTACTTATAAAGGGTGACATATTTGGTAATGTTGTACTGAAATTGCTGGCAAGCAACAAGCTAAAGTAGCCTAGAGGTGTCATGTAGCCTCAGTTCACCATCTCCCCACAAAGATACAAGCCAAGATTGGGAACCAGAAGAGTGAGAAATCAAACCTGTGGACCATCAGTCCAAGACAGCCCAATGTGCTCACTCATTTGGAGCTTTTAAATTGAATCTTCCAAATAACATAAAAATACTCAATCAGGCTTCATTTAGAATTCAGCGAAGTGTAGCCCTTTAGTTTCCTCTTCTCACCTGGAACCAGTACTCAAAGTTTTGGAGCTCACAGCACGAGCTGTCACTATAACTCCAGAAGAAGAAATTTGGATGTGGGGTATGTTTGGAGTAGGTTTTCTCTTTAAGGCTAAGGTGGAGCACATCCTATATTCTCACCGGGATGGAGGAACAATGAACAAGCCCCATAAATGTCTTGCAAGCTGCCTCTTCTTGTGCATGAGTAAAAGTTAAAAGCCGATAATAGCAGTAAGATTTAAACTCCCAGAATAAGTGAGCATTTTGATTCTGAATTGAGCAGCACAAACGGTGACCTAAAATGCTGATGTTCGCATTTCATACAAGCAGTTGGCAACTATGCAACATGGTGGCAGTGTGGCCCTTATCCCCAAGTTTCACCTTGACCTCTCCTACTACTCCTCTGGCACCATCTCCTCCTTTCAGCACCGGACCCTTTATCATCCCTCACACCTCATTTTTAAAATCTTGTTGGTTATCATGCCCCCAAGGCCCCACATCGAATTCCTTACCAAATGTCCGCCCATCTTTTCCCTCAACTTCTACACCGAGTGACTCAGATCAATCTTCACCTCACCTCTTCTTACTTCATCGACTTCTTGTGCTCCCTTAATACCACCCTTCAAATAAACTTCTCCACTTATATCCTTGGCAACCCACTCAACTTCATTATTCATGGCAACTCTTCATTCAAGTTCTCGTTCACTGGCAACAAAACCTATGACCACTTCCTTGCCTCTGTTACCAGCCATATTCCCTTACCCTCCACCAAACTGGCTTGACCACATTCAATATTACTGTGCTTCTCTCCTCAGCTAAAACCACCTATTAATTCAGGATGATCCTAGTGGGCGAGGACAGCCCTAGCCACCTTGTTTCTAAAACCAACTGCCTCCTTAAATCCCTCTCCCTCACCCACTCCACACTCATCTCAAACACTGACTGTGAGGAGCTCATGGATTTCTTTGACTTCAAGATCGTGACCATTCCTGCAGTTGTTTCCATTGTTTCTCCCCTCCTCTTGCCCCTGCCCCATCGTCCCCCCACCCCCCCACAAGTCTGCCACTCACTCTAGCCCAAGTTTTTTCCAATCTTCCCTCCCCGTTTCACATTCTGCGCATCCAAGAGACTCATTTCTAGTTCCTTGGATCCCTTCCCCATTCAATTCCCCTTTCTGCCCTCATGCTAGCTGACGTTATCCATGGTTCCCTCAGGTGCTGTTCCTCTCTCCTTCAAAATCCTCAAAAACAACCCATCCACGATCTATTCTTCCTTTCCAACCTTCCTTATTTCTCTAAGGTCCTCAAATGCGTCGTTAACTTCCAGCTCCATGTCCATTTCCACGAAACTCCCTGTTTGAATTTCCCCAGTCCATCTTCTGCCTTTCTCAAATCACTAAAATGGCTCAAGCCAAAGTCATGAATGATATCCTCTGTTGCTGTGATCATGGTGCACTATCTGTCCTTGCCCTTCTCAATCTTTACGTAGCATTTGACATGCTTGACAGTGCCATTCTCCTCCAATGCCCAGCTTCATGGGATTTCTCTTAATTGGTTCCATTCCTAGTTATCTGAATGCAGCCAGCACATCTCCAGCAATGGCTTCTCTTCCCTCCCGTGCACCATCACCTCAGGGTCCCCTGAGGGTTTATTCTTGGACCTAACTCTTCCTGATCTTGCCCCTCAGCAGCATCATCCACAGACACAAGGTCAATTTTCACATGTACTCTAATGATGCCCAGCTCTACTTCAGCACCACTTCTCTCAACCCCTTGATTGTGCCCATACTGTCAGATTGCTTATCTGATACCTGGATGAATGTAACCTGTCCTGCACCAAGTCCTGCTCACCCATCAACTCCCTTCTCATTCATCTACATCACCTCCCCACATCCCAGTATATTCAATTCAAAATCCTTGTTCTCATCTATAAATTCCTCCATGCCTTGCCCCACCTTGTCCCTGCAATCTCCTCTAGCCTTATATCCCTTCCCGGATGCTCTGTTCTTCTGATTCTGGCTTTTCATTCATCCCACTCCCTTGGACCCACTATTGGTGGTAGAGTCTTCAGCTGCCTCTTTCCTACTCTGGAACTCTCCCCCTAAATCCACCTGCCTCTGTAGCTCTGTCTCCACCTTAAAAAACCTCCTCAAAACCCATCTCTTCCACCCAACCTACGGTCATCTGAATCTCTTCCTTTACATTGAGGGTACCTATTCATGACATCAATTTATGAAGACTTTGGGACGTTTTTACCCCAATAGTGCTGTATAAATGAAGCTGGTGTGTGTTTCACGATTAATGCTTCCATCACTATAAAACAGTGACTTATCATGAGTAATGCCATAAAAGTGCTTCCTCATATCTTGGTCACATTATTACTGTGTTCTAACTGTTTCTTGGACTTCATGGAGTGTGAGGTGAAACTTTTTTTAAAAAGGACATCCCAAGAGATAGAAATAATCTCTGGAGATACCAGCTCCAAGAATTGATCATTATATACTTGTGGGACAAAAAGAATACTAACAAAATTCTTTGGATATTTTTCTTATGTTTTTCTGATGTTAACTTTGGAACAAGTACTGCAGGCAGACAGTGTGATATCATAATAGTGCCACTGTTTGACTACAGTGGGGGCTGTTCATGAATGACTACTGTGGAGTCAAAATAACAGGTTCAGATTTCCATGTCACTACCGCACATGTAGAATAAATAAAAAATAATGGATAGCTTAGGGGAGTTATAATTATGCTTGCGGCTCAGAGGGCTGAGGCAATATATGCCCATATGAGCCCAAAACCAACATCTATAATTTAGAGTTAATATTTAAAATAAACACTCAATATAAAGAAAAGTGGCTTATTATATATTTTTCCAATCCTACAAAGAAGGATGTTGCATTCTGCTGAAAGTTATTTTTGTGGATGCCATGCTGATTTAACCGAAAACACTCTTTTTTTATTTTTGCAAACATCAAGGGATACTTAAACTCATAGGCATGTGCAGGATAAGCCAGCACTTTAAATGCTGCCCTACAATGTCTTCCCAATAAAAGGTTCTGTGCAGTAAATTGTTAAAATTAACAAATACAGTGATTCAGATATTTGAGAATGTGGATTATTCGGCATCAGCGATTGTTAAACTAAAGGAAGGAGTTGTGCTCACTATTTCTATCACATGCCCAGTGCAATTTGGAAGAGGAGTAAATTGCAGCGTTAATCTGTGCCTACTGGGAATTTGGAAAGTTCCACTAAGTATAGATGAACTCTAAAAGCTGTCAAAATATCAAACTATTGTTGGATTTATTTGCTCAATTTTTCTAAGAAAATCTTAACACAATAATCAACAGGATAAGTGTTCCAATTTTATCAGCATTCTGATTTGAATTTGGATCCCTGAAATTTATACGGTCCCAAACTAAGCCTGAACCCTGGGAAAAAAAGCTTTGATGGCGTGCAAAGGAAAAATTAGGAAAATAAGAGCAAAGTTGCATGTTGGACGGCGAGCTCCCCTGATCTCCAGAGAAATGGATGTGTTGGACTGATAGATTAATCCCTCCCTGCAGATCTGGAAATGTAGATATGTTGACCTGAAAGCCTTCCAGATATAGGGAAATGGATATGTTGTTCTGAGGAACAAGGAAATGAATTTGTTGGCATGGTAATGTGCTCTTTCTTTGGCTTAGCATCCATTTTGGTCTGATTTTGCTTCTGTGAAGCACCGTGGGAAATTTTTCTACATTAAAGGTGCTTTATAAAGCAAGCTATTGTTGTTGATAACCCCGTCCCTTTCAAAATCAAATAAAATGAATATAATGGGCATATAGTTCCATCCTAGGTCTGAAGTCTGAGGGGGTGACAATGAAAGCTGGTGAGATTGGCTTCACTCGCTGCCTTCTGAAGAGCCCGATTCTGCAGAAGAGCCTGGAAGTAGAAGAAAGGATGAATTGAATAGCAAGTACTGGGCAGGTTAGAGAGTCTCATAGCATCAACAATTTGGGCAGTTCCCTGAAACAGATGCATATCAAGGTCAAATTGAAGAGAAGAGAACAAATCGCAGACCCTGCTGATCCGTTACTCTCCATCCCCGATGCCTGTGCTCTGAATGTCAAGCCCTTCCTGTTCCATTGTAATGAGGGCTTGGATGTGAGCAGGTCCTCCACCTGTTCCTGACTGCTCCTTGGCATTGTGTGCCAACTTGTCTTGCAGAAAGAAGTGGAGCTTTATGTAAGACTAGAGACTTGTGAGGAATACTGATGTATTACATTGAGCATGCAGTGGGCAGAATGGGAAGATGTTACAGAGCAGGAAAGAAGCAGGAGGGTGAAATGTGGTGATAAGAACAAGAAAAGCATGCATAGCTTTGCTGGTGGAACCATGTGAGAGCAATATGCTGCATGTGGGTACCAATAGCTGCTGATCGTTCCACTGCAAGTAGGAGGAAGTGTGAAGGGTATAGAGGGCACAAAATTCTTAAATTGCATTCAGGAGAACTTTTTTAGCCAGTACATAGCAAGTTCAACAAGAGAGGGGGCAGTTCTGGATTTAGTTTTAGGAAATGAAGCTAGGCAGGTGGAAGGAGTATCAGTGGGAGAGCATTTTGGTGGTAGTGATCATAATTCAGTTAGATTTAGCATAGTTATGGAAAAGGACAAAGATAGAACAGGAGTTAAAGTTCTCAACTGGGGAAAGGCCAATTTTACTAAGCTGAGAAGTGATTTAGCAAAAATGGACTGGAAACAGGTACTTGAAGGTAAATCAATGTCAGAGCAGTGGGAGGCATTCAAGGGGGAGATTGAAGGGGTTCAGAGTAAACACGTTCCCACAAAGAAAAAGGGTGGGACTGCCAAATCTAGAGCCCTCTGGATGTCAAGGAGCATACAGGGTAAGATAAGGCAAAAAAGGAAAGCCTATGTCAGACACCGAGAACTCAATACTGCAGAAAGCATAGAGGAGTATAGAAAGTGCAGGGGTGAAATTAAAAAGGAAATTAGGAAAGCAAAGAGAGGGCATGAAAAAATATTGGCAAGTAAAATCAAGGAAAACCCAAAGATGTTTTATAAATACATTAAGAGCAAGAGGATAACTAAGGAAAGAGTAGGGCCAATAAGAGACCAAAAAGGTAACCTATGTGTGGAGGTGAAAGATTTTGGTATGGTTCTTAATGAATACTTTGCGTCTGTCTTCACAAAAGAGAGGGACGATGCAGACATTGTAGTTAAGAAGGAGGTGTGTGAAATATTGGATCGAATAAACATAGTGAGAGAGGAAGTATTAAGGGGTTTAGCATCTTTGAAAGTAAATAAATCACCAGGCTTGGATGAAATGTATCCCAGGCTGTTAAAAAGAAGCAAAGCTCTGACCATCATTTTTCAATCCTCACTGGCTACAGGTGCGGTGCTGGAGGATTGGAGGACTGCTAACATTGTATCATTGTTTAAAAAGGGAGCGAGGGGTAGACCGAGTAATTATAGGCCAGCCAGTCTAACTTCGGTGGTGGGCAAATTATTGGAATCAATTCTGAGGGACAGGATAAACTGTCACTTAGAAAGGCATGGATTAATCAAGGACAGTCAGCATGATTTGATAAAGGAAGGTTGTGTCTGACTAACTTGATTGAATATTTTGAGGAGGTGACAAGGAGGGTCGATGAGGGTAGTGCGTTTGATGTGGTGTGCATGGATTTTAGGAAGGCTTATGACAAGTTCCCACATGGCAGAATGGTCAAAAAAGCACAAGCCCATGGGATCCAAGGGAAAGTGGCAAGTTGGATCCAAAATTGGCTCAGTGGCAGGAAGCAAAGGGAAATGGTTGACGGGTGTTTTTATGACTGGAAGGCTGTTTCCGATGGGGTTCCGCAGGGCTCAGTACTAGGTCCCTTGCTTTTTGTGGTATATATTAATGATTTGGACTTAAATGTAGGGGGCATGATTAAGAAGTTTGCAGATGATACAAAAATGGGCCATGTGGTTGATAGTGAGGAGGAAAGCTGTAGACTGCAGGAATATATCAATGGACTGGTGAGGTGGGCAAAAATGTGGCAAATGGAATTCAATCCAGAGAAGTATGAGGTAATGTATTTGGGGAGGGCAAACAGGGCAAGGGAATACACAATAAATGGGAGATGTAGAGGAAGTGAGGTACCTTGGAGTGCATATCCACAGATCCCGGAAGGTAACAGGATAGGTGGATAAGGTGGTGAAGAAGGCATACAGGATACTTTCCTTTGTTAGCCGAGGCATAGAATATAACAGCAGAGAGGTTATGCTGAAACTGTATAAAACACTAGTTAGGCCACAGCTTGAGTACTGTGTAATAAGCCCAGTTGACCCTGCAAAGTCCTCCTCACTAACATCTGGGGACTTGTGCCAAAATTGGGAGAGCTGTCCCACAGACTAGTCAAGCAACAGTCTGACATAGCTGTACTCACAGAATCATACCTTTCAGCCAACGTCCCAGACTCTTCCATCACCATCCCTGGGTATGTCCTGTCCCACCAGCAGGCCAGACTCACCAGAGGTGGCGGTACAGTGATATACAGTCAGGAGGGAGTGGCCCTGGGAGAACTCAACATTGACTCTGGACCCCATGAAATCTCATGGTATCAGGTCAAACATGGGCATGGAAACCTCCTGCTGATTACCACCTACCGCCCTCCCTCAGCTGATGAATCTGACCTCCTCCATGTTGAGCACCACTTGGAGGAAACACTGAGGGTAGCAAAGTCACAGAATGTACTCTGGGTGGGGGACTTCAATGTCCATCACCAAGAGTGGCTTGGTAGCACCACTACTGACCGAGCTGGCCGAGTCCTGAAAGACATAGCTGCCTGCGGCAGGTGGTGAGCGAACCAACACGAGGGAAAAACCTACTTGACCTCGTCCTCACCAATCTACCTGTCGCAGATGCATCTGTCCATGACAGTATTGGTAGGAGTGACCACCGCACAGTCGTTGTGGAGATGAAGTGCCATCTTCACACTGAGGACACCATCCAACGTGTTGTGTGGCATTACCACCATGCTAAATGGGATAGATCTAGCAGCTCAAAACTGGGCATCCATGAAGCGCAGTGGGCCATCAGCAGCAGCAGAATGAGATTCCAGCACGATCTGTAACCTCATGGCCCGGCATATTCCTCACTCTATCTAGTTGGTGAGCGGCGGCAAAGAGCGAGACCAGAGCGGGGATATAAACAGCGCGGAGAGAGCGAGAGTTCAGTCGGTGAGCGGCGGCAAAGAGCGAGACCAGAGCGGGGATATAAACAGCGCGGAGAGAGCGAGAGTTCAGTCGGTGAGCGGCGGGAGAGAGCGAGACCAGAGCTAACTCTGAGAGCGAGACTCTGAGACCAGCAGCAGTTCGAGGTGACGTCACCAGTCAGAAAGTGACGCGGCACAGGGGAGGCAGCTGATTGGTGAGTAGGTTCAGCTGAGTATTTCTACCGTTTTACTGTAAGTAAAGTAATAAGA
Organism: Heptranchias perlo; assembly: GCF_035084215.1. NCBI lineage: Eukaryota > Metazoa > Chordata > Chondrichthyes > Hexanchiformes > Hexanchidae > Heptranchias > Heptranchias perlo. Next base: position 56,404,852 of record NC_090335.1, read on the forward strand.
AAGGGAAGGTATGCAGGTTTTATAGCAGGTCGTGTTTTTTTTTCGTGAACCTAGGTCCCGAGTATAGTTAACATTTTCTAATTTCAACGTAATTTAAAAGGGGTAACTAAGCTAAGGCAAGTCATGGCAGCAGACCTCGCACCCGTGATATGCCCCTCCTGCAAGATGTGGGAAGTCATGGACACTACCAGTGTCCCTGCCGACCATGTGTGCAGGAAGTGTGTCCACCTGCAGCTACTGACCGATCGTATCTCGGAGCTGGAGCTGCGGGTGGATTCACTGTGGAGCATCCGCGATGCAGAGAAACTCGTGGATAGCATGATTAGCGAGTTGGTCACACCGCAGGTAAAGGGTATACAGGCAGGAAGTGAATGGGTGACCACCAGGAAGAGTAAGAGATGCAGGCAGGTAGTGCAGGGGTCCCCTGTGGCCATCCCCCTCTCAAACAGATATGCCACTTTGGATGCTGTTGGGGGGGATGACTCATCAGGGGAAGGCAGCAGTAGCCAACTTCCTGGCACCACGGGTGGCTCTGCTGCACAGGCTGGGAGGAAAAAGAGTGGAAGAGCTATAGTGATAGGGGACTCAATTGTAAGGGGAATAGACAGGCATTTCTGCGGCAGCAACCAAGACTCCAGGATGGTGTGTTGCCTCCCTGGTGCAAGGATCAAGGACGTCTCGGAGCGGCTACGGAACATTTTGGAGGGGGAGGGCGAACAGCCAGCTGGCGTGGTGCACATAGGCACCAACAATATAGGTAAAAAAGGGGATGAGGTCCTAAAAGCAGAATATAGGGAGTTAGGAGGTAAATTAAAAAATAGGACCTCAAAGGTAGTAATCTCAGGATTGCTGCCAGTGCCACGTGCTAGTCAGAGTAGAAATAGGAGGATATTTCAAATGAATACGTGGCTAGAGGAATGGTGCAAAGGGGAGGGATTCAAATTCCTGGGAAACTGGAAACGGTTCTGGGGGAGGTGGGACCAGTACAAACCGGATGGTCTGCACCTGGGCAGGGCCGGGACCGCTGTCCTAGGAGGAGTGTTTGCTAGTGCTGTTGGGGAGGGTTTAAACTTAAGTGGCAGGGGGTTGGGAACCTGAGCAGGGAGACAGAGGAAAGCGTATCAGGAAGGGACAGAAGGTATGGAGTAATAGGTAAAGTGTTAAAAAAGGAAAAAGCAGGAACTAAGTGTCACAAAACAGATTTGAAAGTTCTTTATCTGAATGCACGTAGCATTCGTAACAAAATGGACGAGTTAACGACACAAATAACTACGTATGGGTATGATCTTGTGGCCATTACAGAAACATGGCTGCAGGGTGACAACGACTGGGAATTAACTATGCCAGGGTATTTAACAATCAGGAAGGACAGGCAGGAAGGAAGGGGAGGTGGGGTGGCTATGTTAATAAAGGAAGGAATCACTGTAATACAGATAAATGATATTGGGACAGAGCATCAAGATAATGAAATAGTTTGGGTAGAGATAAGGAATAATAAGGGGAAAAAAACACTAGTGGGCGTAGTATATAGGCCTCCTAATAGTTGCAACTCTGCTGGAAGAAGTATTAATCAGGAAATAGTCGGGGCATGTAATAAGGGAACAGCTATAATTATGGGGGATTTTAACTATCATATTAACTGGACAAATCAAATTGGGCAGAGCAGCCTTGAGGAAGAGTTCATTGAGTGCATCAGGGATGGATTTCTTGAGCAGTATGTAACTGATCCTACAAGGGGGCAGGCAACCTTGGGCCTGGTCCTGTGTAATGAGACAGGATTAATTAATAATGTCCTAGTTAAGGATCCCCTTGGAATGAGTGACCACAACATGGTTGAATTCCATATCCAATTAGAGGGTGAGAAGGCTGATTCACAAACTAGCGTACTGAGCTTGAATAAAGGAGACTATGATGGTATGAGAGCGGAATTGATTAAAATGGACTGGGAAAATAGATTAAAGGGTAAGACGGTACATGAGCAGTGGTGTTCATTTAAGGAGTTATTTTACAACTTTCAAAATAAATATATTCCACTGAGGAAAAAAGGGTGTAAAAGAAATGACAGCCATCCATGGCTAAGTAAAGAAATCAAGGATAGTATCCGACTAAAAACAAGGTAGCCAAACTTAGTGGGAGGATAGAAGATTGGGAAGTCTTCAAAAGACTGCAAAAAGTTACGAAAGGATTGATTAAGAAAGGGAAGTTAGATTATGAAAATAAATTAGCAAAAAATATAAAAACAGATAGCAAGAGTTTCTACAGTTATATAAAAAGAAAAAGGGTGGCTAAGGCAAACGTAGGTCCCTTAGAGGATGAGACCGGGAAATTAATGGTGGGAAACATGGAGATGGCAAAAATGCTGAACAAATATTTTGTTTCAGTCTTTACGGTAGAGGACACTAAGAATATCCCAACACTGGACAAACAGGGGGCTCTACGGGGAAAGGAGCTAAATACGATTAAAATCACTCAGGAGATGGTACTCAGTAAAATAATGGGACTCAAAGCGGATAAATCCCCTGGACCTGATGGCTTACATCCTAGGGTCTTGAGGGAAGTGGCAGTAGGGATTGTGGATGCTTTGGTGATAGTTTTCCAAAATTCCCTGGACTCAGGAGAGGTCCCGGCAGATTGGAAAACTGCTAATGTAACACCGTTATTTAAAAAGGGTAGTAGGCAGAAGGCTGGAAATTATAGGCCAGTTAGCCTAACATCTGTGGTGGGTAAAATTTTGGAGTCTATTATTAAGGAGACAGTAACGGAACATTTAGATAAGCATAATTTAATAGGACAAAGTCAGCATGGCTTTATGAAGGGGAAGTCATGTCTGACAAATTTGCTTGAGTTCTTTGAGGATATAACGTTCAGGGTGGATAAAGGGGAACCAGTGGACATAGTGTATTTAGACTTCCAGAAGGCATTCGACAAGGTGCCACATAAAAGATTATTGCTTAAGATAAAAAATCACTGGATTGGGGGTAATATTCTGGCATGGGTGGAGGATTGGTTATCGAACAGGAGGCAGAGAGTTGGGATAAATGGTTCATTCTCGGACTGGCAACCAGTAACCAGTGGTGTTCCACAGGGGTCGGTGCTGGGTCCCCAACTCTTTACAATCTATATTAACGATTTGGAGGAGGGGACCGAGTGCAACATATCAAAATTTGCAGATGATACAAAGATGGGAGGGAGAGTAGAGAGTGAGGAGGACATAAAAAACCTGCAAGGGGATATAGACAGGCTGGGTGAGTGGGCGGAGATTTGGCAGATGCAATATAATATTGGAAAATGTGAGGTTATGCACTTTGGCAGGAAAAATCAGAAAGCAAGTTATTATCTTAATGGCGAGAAACTGGAAAGTACTGCAGTACAAAGGGATCTGGGGGTCCTAGTGCAAGAAAATCAAAAGGTTAGTATGCAGGTGCAGCAGGTGATCAAGAAAGCCAACGGAATGTTGGCTTTTATTGCTGGGGGATAGAATATAAAAACAGGGAGGTATTGCTGCAGTTATATAAGGTATTGGTGAGACCGCACCTGGAATACTGCATACAGTTTTGGTGTCCACACTTAAGAAAAGACATACTTGCTCTCGAGGCAGTACAAAGAAGGTTCACTCGGTTAATCCCGGGGATGAGGGGGTGGACATATGAGGAGAGGTTGAGTAGATTGGGACTCTACTCATTGGAGTTCAGAAGAATGAGAGGCGATCTTATTGAACCATATAAGATTGTGAAGGGGCTTGATCGGGTGGATGCGGTAAGGATGTTCCCAAAGATGGGTGAAACTAGAACTAGGGGGCATAATCTTAGAATAAGGGGCTGCTCTTTCAAAACTGAGATGAGGAGAAACTTCTTCACTCAGAGGGTGGTAGGTCTGTGGAATTTACTGCCCCAGGAAGCTGTGGAAGCTACATCATTAAATAAATTTAAAACAGAAATAGACAGTTTCCTAGAAGTAAAGGGAATTAGGGGTTATGGGGAGCGGGCAGGAAATTGGACATGAAGCTGAGTTCGGATCGGTCAATGCCCTGTGGGTGGCGGAGAGGGCCCAGGGGCTGAGTGGCCGGGTCCTGCTCCTACTTCTACTTTAGATTTGTGGTTGGGATCAGATCAGCCATGATCTTATTGAATGGCGGAGCAGGCTCGAGGGTGCCGATTGGCCTACTCCTGCTCCTATTTCTTATGTTCTTATTACCAACAAGCCAGGGGATCAACACTGGTTCGATGAGGAATGTAGAAGAACATGCCAGGAATAGCAACAGGCCTACCTAAAAATGAGGAGCCAACCTGGTGAAGGACTACATGCATGTTAAACAGCAGAAGCAACATGCTATAGACAGAGCTAATCGATTCCACAACCAACGGATCAGATCAAAGCTCTGCAGTCCTTCCACATGCAGTCGTGAATGGGGATGGACAATTAAACAACTAATGGGAGGAGAAGGCTCTGTGAACATCTCCATCCTCAATGATGGCAGAGTCTAGCACCTGAGTGCAAAAGACAAGGCTGAAGCATTTGCAACCATCTTCTGTCAGAAGTGCCGAGTGGATGATCCATCTCGGCCTCCTCCCAATACCCCCACCATCACCAAAGCCAGTCTTCAGCCAATTTGATTCACTCCATGTGATATAAATTTATAAGTTATTAAGGAGAACGGATAGGGTGGATAGAGAGAAACTATTTCCGCTGGTTGGGGATTCTCGGAGTAGGGGGCACAGTCTCAAAATTAGAGCCAGAACTTTCAGGAGCGAGATTAGAAAACATTTCTACACACAAAGGGTGGTAGAAGTTTGGAACTCTCTTCCGCAAACGGCAATTGATACTAGCTTAATTGCTAAATTTAAATCTGAGATAGATAGCTTTTTGGCAATGAAAGGTATTAAGGGATATGGGCCAAAGGCAGGTATATGGAGTTAGATCACAGATCAGCCATGATCTTATCAAATGGCGGAGCAGGCATGAGGGGCTGAATGGCCTACTCCTGTTCCTATGTTCCTATATCAAGAAATGGCTGAGTGCACTGGATACAGCAAAGGCTATGGGCCCCGACAACATCCCGGTTATAGTGCTGAAGACTTGTGCTCCAGAACTAGCTGTGCCTCTAGACAAACTGTTCCAGTACAGCTACAACACTGGTATCCACCAGACAATGTGGAAAATTGCTCAGGTATGTCCTGTCCACAAAAAGCAGGTCAAATCCAATCCGGCCAATTACCGCCCCATCAGTCTACTCTCAATCATCAGCAAAGTGATGGAAGGTGTCGTAGACAGTGCTATCAAGCGGTACTTACTCATCTTAACCTACTCACCGATGCTCAGTTTGGGTTCCGCCAGGACCACTCGGCTCCAGACCTCATTACAGCCTTGGTCCAAACATTGACAAAAGAGCTGAATTCCAGAGGTGAGGTAAGAGTGACTGCCCTTGACATCAAGGCAGCATTTGACCGAGTGTGGCACCAAGGAGCTCTCGTAAAATTGAAGTCAATGGGAATCAGGGGGAAAACTCTCCAGTGGCTGGAGTCATACCTAGCACAAAGGAAGATTGTAGTGCTTGTTAGAGGCCAATCATCTCAGCCTCAGACATTGCTGCAGGAGTTCCTCAGGGCAGTGTCCTAAGCCCAACCATCTTCAGCTGCTTCATCAATGACCTTCCCTCCATCATAACGTCAGAAATGGGGATGTTCGCTGATGATTGCACAGTGTTCAGTTCCATTCGCAACCCCTCAGAAAATAAAGCAGTCCGTGCCCGCATGCAGCAAGACCTGGACAACATCCAGGCTTGGGCTGATAAATGGCAAGTAACATTTGCGCCAGACAAGTGCCAGGCAATGAGCATCTCCAACAAGAGAGAGTCTAACCACCTCCTCTTGTCATTCAACGGCATTACCATCGCCGAATCCCCCACCATCAACATCCTGGGGGTCACCATTGACCAGAAACTTAACTGGACCAGTCACATAAATACTGTGGCTACAAGAGCAGGCCAGAGGCTGGATATTCTGTGGCGAGTGACTTACCTCCTGACTCCCCAAAGCTTTTCCACCATCTACAAGGCACAAGTCAAGAATGTGATGGAATACTCTCCATTTAACTGGATGGGTGCAGCTCGACACTCAAGAAGCTCGACACCATCCAGGGCAAAGCAGCCCGTTTGATTGGCAGCCCATCCACCACCCTAAACGTTCACTCCCTTCACCACTGGCACACCGTGGCTGCAGTGTGTACCATCTACAGGATGCACTGCAGCAACTTGCCAAGGCTTCTTCAACAGCACCTCCCAAACCCGCGACCTCTACCACCTAGAAGGACAAGGGCAGCAGGTACATGGGAACAACACCATCTGCACGTTCCCTTCCAAGACACACACCATCCCAACTTGGAAATATATCTCCGATCCTTCATCGTCACTGGGTCAAAATCCTGGAACTCCCTACCTAATAGCACTGTGGGAGAACCTTCACCACACGGACTGCAGCGGTTCAAGAAGGCGGCTCACCACCACCTTCTCAAGGACAATTAGTGATGGGCAATAAATTTTGGCCTTGCCAGCCTTGCTCACATCCCATGAACGAATAAAAAAAAGTTCTGGTCATCACATTACAGGAAGGATGTAATTGCACTAGAGAGGGTACAGAGGATCCAGCCAAAGCATTGTCTTAACCTCACACAGCTGAACAGGTCTTAAACAGTTAACTCATGGCAAAAATGTTGGTGCTGAACTATTGTCCTAACACCTTCACTTGATAAATGCAGGAAGGTAGATCAAAGCTGTGAGAAATACTGTTAACTTATGCAGTGCAATTTGGCTTCATTCCTAAAACACCATGAAAAAGGCAATAATCTGTTAATATTACGTGTAATTGTATTTGATAGTTCTGAATTGTAGTTCTGTCAAGTTGACAAAAAAGGATACTGCCCTTTTACAACAATTTCCAAACATACGGATATTTTGACAAATATGATTATAATAACTGCATAAGCAATGCCATCTGGATTCGATAAAACAGTTTCATATGGCAGTGCATATGGTGTATACATTTAAACTCTTTTACAGTACAGGCATTGTATCTTTTTTCTGTTCTAACTATGATGATTAGGTAAGAACCTCTTATTAAAACATGGCTAGACTGAATGTCTGTGTATGTGAGAGCACACAGCATCCAGTGGATGTGCAACAGGTAGACGTGAGTGGAAGAGATAGATATTTGGAAGGCAGTTACAAGGCTGTAATCCAATCAAGAGGTTCTGATGGTGTCACGCACTCATAGTTTATGAGCATTATCCAAACCCCTGAGGTTGGATTTCTGCCTTTAACTTCATTCCAGGTGTTTGTTATTATTCATAATGTGAATTCTTATGTTTTTTTCAAACTCTAAAGTTGAAATTCTTGTACTTATTGATGGTCTTGGCTCCACTTCAGTCTGTATGTGGTTAACTGGAAATTGTATCAATGTGTGGTATGTGCTGGTCTGGATGAAGAGAGAGATAAATATAGAATAATGTATGGTAAACAGTACATTACTGAGGTCTCTTAGTTGGTTTGGGGTTAGTTACTCTTGAACATACAAACTCAAAATCATCAAGTGGCCTTGTGTATCTGTAATACATGCCATGGCTACCAATTATTCAGCGTAATACAGATGAAGTACTTCCCTCCTCCTTATTTCTGTGCTATCCTCCATTATGTCTGTCACAAACATGACCATTGGGGTATCACAGTGAACTCAGTAGAGGTAAGGGGACATCAGCAATCAAAAGCAATAGGAGCTTGACAGGGACGAGAGAATAACTTGCTTGGGACTAGGGAGATGCAGGATTTAGAGAAAAAATAATCTTCATGTTGTGACAAATGAAGAGGGATACAATTTTCAGAACTGAATGGAATTTAAGTATCTTATGTGTTTATATAAAGAATACAAAATGTAGCTTGAAGGAATTAATGTTATTAATTGACAGGGAAATTTAGGATGAGAACGAAAAGTGTAAAATTATATGGTGAAGTTTCTGATGTAGGTTGCTGGGGATTACTGTTGATTGAAGTTAAATAGCATTGGGTGGCAAATCCAACTGTAGGAAACTTAGTTTTTGCAGCAGTCTTCTCACAAGTAAAGTGGTTATGTTATTAAATATATTATTTGGAGGATATACAATGGAGTCTTTGTGGTTCACGATAAAATAAGCCATTGGGTAGTGTTGGGCTTCAGGTGCAAGTGAATTATGAGGTCTGTCTCACAAAGGTTTGTTTTGGCCATGCGTCAAATTTCTATTCCACATGGGTGGAGGTTGCACAAGTGGTTTATTTTCCATGATGTTACTGTAACGCCTGTGGCATTAAAACAATGCAATATCATAACTACTGCCAGTTTTATCTGTTTCCTTCAAGGCCGCCCCATTACGTCTGCCCAAAAACTACAAATAGGACATCAAAGATAAGCAACTTCAATTATTAGGGTATACTGCTTGTGGTATAAATATCCATGTTCTAGCATTGATGGTCTAAGAAAAAAAATACCCCATCTTCTGCTGCCCTGGCCTCCTAAATGATGTGTTCCGCAGGCACGTATTTGTTACTTGGCCCAACACCAGGTACTTATGAGATATGAGATCTAGATGTCATAAGAAGGTATCATTTTTTAACATGGAAACATATAAAATAGGAGCAGTAGTAAGCCATTTGGCCCTTCGAGCCTGCTCTGCCATTCAATATGATCATAGCTGATCCTCTAGCTCAACACCATATTCCCACTCTCTCCCCATACCCCTTGATGCCTTCTGTGTCTAGAAATCTATCTATCTCCTTCTTAAATATATTCAGTGACTTGGCCTCCACAGCCTCCTGTGGTAGAGAATTACACAGGTTCACCACCCTCTGAGTGAAGAAATTTCTCCTCATCTCAGTCTTAAATGTCCTACCCCGTATCCTCAGACTGTGACCCCTCGTTCTAGACACCCCCAGCCAGGGTAAGCATCCTCCCTGCATCCAGTCTGTCTAGTCCTGCCAGAATTTTATGCGTTTCAATGAGATCCCCTCTCATTCTTCTAATCTCTAGCCAATACAGGCCTAGTCGACCCAACCTCTCCTCATACGACTGTCCTGCCATCCCAGGAATCAGTCTGGTGAACCTTTGCTGTACTCCCTCTATGGCAAGTATATACTTTCTTAGGTAAGGAGACCAAAACTGCACACAATACTCCAGGTGTGGTCTCACCAAGGCCCTGTATAACTGCAGTAAGACATTCTTGTTCCTGTACTCATATACTCTTGCAATGAAGGCCAACATACCATTTGCCTTCCTAACTGCTTGCTGCACCTGCATGTTTGCTTTCAGTGACTGGTGTACAAGGACACCCATGTCCCTCTGTACATTAACATTTCCTAATCCAACACCATTTAAATAATACTCTGCCTTTCTGTTTTTCCTTCCAAAGTGGATAACTTCACATTTATCCACATTATACTGCATCTGCCATATATTTGCCCATTCACTCAACTTGTCTAAATCGCCTTGAAGCCTCTTTGCATCCTCCTCACAACTCACAATCCCACCTAGTTTTGTGTCATCAGCAAACTTGGAAATATTACATTTGGTTCCCTCATCCAATCATTGATATATATTGTGAATAGCTGGGGCCCAAGCACTGACCCCTGCGATACCCCACTAGTCACTGCCTGCCACCCCGAAAAAGACCATTTATTCCTACTCTCTGCTTCCTGTCTGTTAACTAATTTTCAACCCATGCCAGTATATTACCCCCAATCCCATGTGCTTTAATTTTGCACACTAACCTCTTATGTGGGACTTTATCAAAGACCTTCTGAAAATCCAAATACACCACATCCACTGGTTCCCCCTTATCTATTCTACCAGTTACATCCTCAAAAAACTCCAGTAGGTTCGTCAAACATGATTTCCCTTTCATAAATCCATGTTGACTTTATCTAATCCCGTTGATATTTTCTAAGTGTCCTGTTATCACATCCTTTATAATAGACTCTAGTATTTCCCTACTACTTATGTTAGGCTAAGCCGGTCTGTAGTTCTCTGTTTTCTCTCTCCGTCCTTTTTTAAATAGTGGGGTTACATTTGCCACCCTCCAATCTGCAGGAACTGTTCCATAATCTATAGAATTTTGGAAGATGACAACCAATACATTCACTATTTCCATAGATACCTCTTTTAGTACTCTGGGATGCAGATTATCAGGCCCCGGGGATTTATCGGCTTTCAGTCCCATTAATTTTTCCAGTACTATTTTTTCACTAATACTAATTTCCTTTAATTCTTCCTTCTTACTAGACCCTTGATTCCCCCCCACCTCCTGTTCCTTGTTGTATGTCCCTGTTACAGTTTTGGGTTTTATTGAACTGTTTTCTTTCTCGGCAGATTAACACCTGTTCCCATAGGAAGCCCCATGATGTGAAACTATTGTCTTTTCTGTACACCTGTCCTTAGCAGAAGTGCATACTTAAGATTTAGGGTATTCTCTTGCAGTAATCTGTTCGCTGGATTTAACGTAGCCTTATACTCCACTGCCTAACTCACTTCTGAGTAGCAGCTGATAAACAGAGTCCAGATTGTACAGACGAGAAGAACTAATGGGTTTATTTACAATACTGTGTCACTCTTAATTATGGGCAAAACTTTTTCTAATTGTCTCATATGCAATTTTTTGCAGCTGTTTGACTCATCTGCAAACACATAAAAATAACAAACTCTTTTGTTATATTATAGATATACAGTTGCATTTATTTCAAATATGTACCTCCAAGCCCTCTGCTTCTTCCTTGAATAGCAGATCAGCCAGTCCCCACCACCTTCCTCCACCCTGGCTGAGCTTGTTCTTCCCTTCAGCAACTTTTTCTTTAACTCCAATGATTTTCTCCAGATAAAAGGTGTTGCTATGGCAACTTGTATGGGTCCTAGCTACGCCAGTCTTTTTATAATATTTGTTGAACACCCTTTGTTCCAGTCCTACTCAGGTCTCCTCCCTGACTTCTTTTCCTGTTCCATTGATGACTGTGTCAGTGCTGCTTCCTGCTGTTGCTCTGATCTAGAGAATTTCTATGCTTCAAATTTCACCCACCTTTTACCTTTATGTGGTCCATCTCTGACTCTTCCTTTCCTTTCCTGGACTTTGCTCTCTATCTCCAGCGAAGGGCTTTCCATTAACATCTTTAACAAATCTACCGAGTCCCATTACAATTATACCTCTTCCCATTCTGCTTCCTGTAAGTACGCCATTCCGTTCTCCCAAGTCCTCTATCTCCAACACATCTGCTCTGAATATGCCCCTTTCCACACCAGAGTTTGTGAAATGCTCTCCCTTTTACCTAGCCGAGAATTCCCCATCAGTGCGGTAAACAGGACCTTCAACTGGGTCCATCCCATTTCCATGCTTCTGCCCTCGTCTCTTCTTCTCCCACTCATAACTAAAACAGGGTCTCCCTTGTCCTTACCTTCCACCCCACCAACTTTTGCATTTGACAGATCATCTTCCACCATTTCTGCCACCCCCAACATGATCCCACCAACATACACATCTTACCCTCCCCTCCCCACTCTGCTTTCTGAAAGGACTGTTCCCTTTGTGACACCCTGGTTTACTCTTCCACCACCTCTATCACCTGCTCCCTTCTCCTGGCACCTTCTTGTGTAAGTGCAAGAGATGCAACAATTGTCATTCACCTCCTTCTACAGTACTGTCTAGAGGCCCAAACATTCCTTCTGGGTGAGACAGCAATGTATGTGGACTTACTCCAACCTGACATATTGTATTCACTGCTCATGGTGCGGTCTCCTCTACTTAGGGAGTCCAAATGCAAATTAGGTGACAGCTTTGCCCAAACACCTCCATTCTGTCCGTAAGCAAAACCCCGAGTTCCCTGTCGCTCATTACTTCAATTCCCCATCCCACTCCTACTCTAAACTTTCCATCTTTGGCCTTCTATATTGTTCCAGTCAAACTCGAGGAACAGTGCCTTATCTTTCTATTAGGCATTTTGCAACCCTCTGGCCTTAATGTTTAACAGCTTCAGACCTTAACTATAGCTCCCACTTCCTCTACAGCAGGAAATGCTTGGTGTTGTATGGCGGTGTTGCCATTTTGGAGGGGGGAGGGGGAGGGACAGGTGGAGCTTGAGTATCGACCCTCCATCGAAACACTCTGCTCATGGTGCAGTCTGTACCCTTGGTGCCAACTTGCTTTTTTTATCTCCCAGGTTCCTTACCAAAGGAGCTGGCTCCTCTTTATCAGTCTTTCCTGCCTTACCCCACCACCTCAGCTATTTACAGTTTCTTTGTGTCATGTAAATGTCTTTTATTTCTTTGATATCTCTCATTATGCTTCTCATTGTCTCATGTTAATATCACTTCAGCCATTTAACCATCTCCTGTTTGCTATTTAACCATTTACGGGTCATTCTTTTTCTTCTCTTGCGTACATGTGTGTGCACGCACACTTTCCCTCTCCCCTCCCCTTGTTCTGTTTTTTTTTAAATGGTGTCCATCTGTAATTTCTTCCAGTTCTGATTGATGAAGGGGCTACAAATGTTGAAATGAAAAATTATCTGTTCTCTCCACAGATGCTGACTGACCTGCTAAGTATTGGTAGCATTTTCTGTTTTTATTTCAGATTTCCAGCATCTGCTGTTATTTGCTTTTTGCTTAACTTTACACTATTTGTTTCAAAACAATAGCAGTTCTCTTTAGTGACTTTCAGACATGAGTCTGATGAAAAAATGAGAAATTATTCCTTGTGGAGCCTGTGATGTAAATCATAGCAACATGGCTAAATATGAAGAATGTAAAGCAACAGCCTGGTTACAGGCCTCTTTTTTTACTTTGACATCCAAGCTGGCAAAATGGAAGATTACAAAGGTATCCTTTAATCAAAAGTGTCCCCCTTCAAATTACTTCTGAGAAATTTAGAGGGAGTGATGACACCAAAATAGGAGGTATAGATAATACTTTAGAAGGCCAAAGGAATCTGCAAAGGGAAATTGATAAGATGGGAGAATGCACTAAAAAGTGGCAGATGGAATTCAATGTCAGTAAGTGTGAGGTGGTACACTTTGGAAAAAAAACAGCGGTAATTATTCTCTGAATGGAAGTTGTCTCAGTGCTGTGGAAGAGCAGAGGGATTTGGGGTGCAGGTTCACTAGATATTAAAGACAGCACCTCAGGTTGATATGGCCATAAAAATATCTTATGGAGTTCTAGGTTTTATCTCGAGGTATAGAATATAGAATATACTAAGCCAAGTAGTAAAAATGAGCCCATATAAAATCTTAATGAGACCTCAGTTAGAGCACTGTGTGCCATATCGGGCTCCACACCAGGAAGGATATTGAGGCTTTAGAGAGAATACAGCACAGATTCACTAGGATGCTGCCTGGTATGAGGAAATACAAATACAAAGAAAGACTTGAAAAATTGGGTCTTTTTTCATTAGAACAGCGCAGATTATGGGGTGATATTATAGAAATGTTTAAAATTATGAAAGGATAGGACATGGTAGATAGAAGTAAACTGTTCCCAATAGTTGAGGGGTCCAGAATGAGGGGCCATAGATACAAGATTAAATGTAAGAGATTTAGAACAGAGAGCAATAGAAACTTCTTTACACAGAGAATTGTGAAGTTGTGGAATTTCCTTCCAGGGTTAGTGGTTGCGACAGAAACAATGTCAATATTCAAGATTCGATAGGTCAATGAAGGGAAAGGGAAACAAGGTAGGTAAATGTGATTAAGACTACTTGCTGACATGGAGGGCAAATGCTGGCACGGACTGGCTGGGCCAAATAGCCTGTTTCCATGTTCTATGTATTTCTATGTATACCTTAAAAAATAATGATCCTATTCAAATAAACTTTGACTTGATTAGATGCAGATCTCACACAATTGTTTGTGTATTCTTCTCTTATGACTCAGAAATGAATTACCTTCTACTTAAAAATGCAGTTAGCTGACATGGCTGATTTTTAATTTTCCAGTTCCTTGGACTAACTGAAAAGGCATATGGAAAGATAAAATACAGCAAAATACTTTGCTTCTGTAACAAAGGGTTGTGTGACACAATTACCTGAAGAAAAGAAAGAAAAAATTGTAATAATATAGCGCTTTCATGACCTCAGGATGTCCCAGAGCACTTCACACCAAATAAATTAGGTTTTCAAGTGTAGTCACTGTTGTAATGTAGAGAACTGCAGCAATTTTCACGCAGCAAGGTCCCACAAACAGCAATGCGATAAATGACCATATAATCTGGGGGGGGGGTTTTGTGTGGTGATCTGCCTGCTGGTGACCTCTGGCACTGACTTCACCAAAATATGCAAGATAAGGGAGGCAATCACCTAATGTTAATAATGATGGCAGGTTTCAATGCACACCTTGGGCAAGATAAGAAATAACAAGGGGCAAAAAACATTGTTGGGAGTAGTTTATAGGCCCCTAACAGTAGTTACAATGTTGGACAGAGTATTAATCAAGAAATAATAGGAGCTGGTAACAAACATATCGCAATAACTGTGGGGGACTTTAATCTTCATATGGACAGGGCAAATCAAATTGGAAAAAGTAGTTTGGAAGACCAGTTCATGGAATGCATTCAAGACAGTTTCCGAGAACAATATGTTGCGGAACCAACCAGGGAACAGGCTATTTTAGATCTTGTCTTGTGTAATGAGAAAGGGTTAATTAGTAATCTCATAGTAAGGGATCCTCTTGGGAAGAGTGATCACAATATGATAGAATTTCACATTAAGTTCCCGAGTGACAAACTTAAGTCCGAAACTAGAGCCTTAAACTTAAACAAAACTAATTACATAGGTATGAGGGGCGAGTTGGCTAAGGTTGATTGGGAAATTAGATTAAAAGATATGATGGTAGATAAGCAATAGCAAACATTTAAAGAAATATTTCATAATTCTCAATGAATGTACATTGAGGAATAAAAACTCCAAGGAAAAAATGATCTATCCGTGGCTAACTAAAGAGGTTAAGGATAGTATTAGATTAAAAGAAGAGGCTTATAATGTTGCCAAGAAGAGTAGTAAGCCTGAGGATTGGGAGAGTTTTAGAAACCAGCAAATGATGACCAAAAATTGATAAAGAGGGAGAAAATAGGATATGAGAGTAAACTACAAGAAATATAAAAACAGATTGTAAGAACTTCTACAAGTATGTAAAAAGGAAGAGGATAGCGAAAGTAAATGTGGGTCCCTTAGAGGCAGAGACAGGAGAAATTTTAATGGGGAATAAGAAAACAGCAGAGACGTTAAACAAATATTTTGTATCTGTCTTCACAGTAGAAGACACAAAAAAATACCAGAAATAGTGGGGAACCAAGGGTCTAATGAGAGTGAGGAACTTAAAGTAATTAATATTAGTAAAGAAAAAGTAATGGAGAAATTAATGGGACTAAAAGCCAACAAATCCCCTGGACGGGTTGGCCTACATCCTAGGGTTCTAAAAGAGGTGGCTGCAGAGATAGTGGATGAATTGGTTGTGACCTTTCAAAATTACCTAGATTCTAGAATGGTCCCAATGGATTGGAAGGTAGCAAATGTAACCCTGTTAATCAGGAAAGGAGGGAGAGAGAAAACAGGGAACTACAGGCCCCTTAGCCTGACATCAGTAGTCGGGAAAATGTTGGAATCCATTATTAAGCACTTAGAAAATCATAATATGATTAAGCAGTCAACATGGTTTTATGAAAGGGAAATTGTGTTTGACAAATCTATTATAGAGCTTTTTGAGGACGTAGCTAACTGGGGAGATAAAGGGGAACCAGTGGATGCAGTACATTTTGATTTTCAAAAGGCATTCGATAAGATGCCACACAAAAGGTTGTTACACAAGATAAGGGCTCATGGGTTGGGAGTAATGTATTAGCATGGATAGAGGATTGGTTAATGGACAGAAAACAAAGAATAGGAATAAACGGGTCATTTTCAGCCTGGGGCCGCAAGGATCAGTGCTTGGGCCTCAGCTATTTAAAATCTATATTAATGGCTTAGATAAAGGGACTGAATGTAATATATCCAAGTTTGCTGACGATATACAAAGCTAGGTGGGAAAGTAGGCTGTGAAGAGGACATATAGGGGCCGATTTTCGGATGGCTGAGTGGGCGCGTTGGGGGCGGGGGGGTTCGTAAAATGGGGGAATCCCGGTGCGGGTACAGAGCCCGGCTCTAACCCGCCCACTTCCGGGTTCCCCAATGACGCGTTCGGGTGCACGTGCAGCTCCCTCATGCGGGACTCCCACCAGCAATTAAAGCCAGTGGGATGACAGTTCACATACTTATTTAGATAGTTGAGGTCCTTGACAGACCTCATTGACAGGAGATTTTGGCAGGGGTGCAATTTTCAAGTATCCTCAGCGTGTTTCCCGTGCTGTGGAAAACACTCCCTGTTGAAGCAGACAAGTTTCAGCCAGCAACCAGTGGGGGATTTAAAGGATTATTTGACAGGTGGGGGGAAAACCTCATTTATTGCAGCAGGGCACTCTGTCACTTCAGACAAAGTTTTGGCTGCAACACGTTTGTCTTTCCACTCAAAATTATTAATTTATACCCTAAACTCTGCTGTGCAAACACATTTACCTACTTTGCGGACCCCCTCAAACTCACACCGTCAGGATGGGAGGCGCCATGGCTGCATTCATCACTTCATCCGAGGAAGAGCAACATCACCAGCCTCGCCAGGCATGCTGTCCACCTCCGCCACGTGGAGCTTCACAACACAGTGCTGCGCCACACGCACCTGCATATCAGCACGGAGGGCAACAACAGAGAGAGCGGCATCACAGGAGGCACTACCCTCGTCAGAGGGTCTACAGACCGAAGCTCAGCTTCCTGGACCTCTCTGAGGAGCAGTGCATATGGAGGCTCAGACTCAGTCGCCTGGTAGTTGTGGACATCTGCAGCCTCCTTCATGCCGAGCTCCTCCCGGCTGGCCCGAGCAGCATCTTCTTACCTGTCGCTGTCAAAGTCACCACTGCCCTCAACTTCTTCGCCTCCGGATCTTTCCAGGGTGCCACCGGGGACATCGCCGGGGTCTCTCAGTCGTCTGCATACAAGTGCATAAGGCAGGTCACTGACGGCTTGTTTCGCAGGGCCTCGCACTATATCAACTTCCCCATGGATGACCTCAGCCAGACAGAGAGGGCAGTGGGATTCCACGCTTTGGCTGGCTTCCCACGGGTGCAGGGTGTAATCGATTGCACCCATATAGCAATACGAGCACCTCCACAAGAGCCAGGGCTGTTCATCAACAGGAAGGGCTATCACTCCATCAACACTCAGCTCATCTGTGACCACCACAAGAGATTCCTTCACGTTTGCGCCAGATACCCTGGCAGCTGCCACGATTCCTTCATCCTCCGGGAATCCAACATCCTGCCCCTCTTCCACGCACCCAACACCCGCACGGGCTAGCTCCTCGGGGACAAGGGATATCCCCTGCACACGTGGCTCATGACACCTCTGAGGAACCCCACCACCAAGCAACAGCATCAATATAACGACAGCCACATCGCTATCAGGTCTACAATTGAGCAGGCTATAGGGCTGCTCAAGATGCGCTTCAGGTGCCTTGATCATTCTGGGGTAGTGCTTCAATACACGCCAGACAGAGTGGGACGCATTATAGTATTCTGTTGTGCCCTGCACAACATTGCACAACAGAGAGGGGTGCCGCTGGAGAAGGCCCCATCCACATCTGCCACCCATATGGATGAGGATGAGGAGGCCGAGGAGGAGGAGCAACCCATGGGCAGAACAGCGGCTCACCTGGCTGCTCATGAGGCCAGGGAGTCACTGATATGTGAACGGTTCTCCGAACGTCAGACAGTGTGAAGAGTCCAGTCCTCACCACCTGGACAGAGGAGCGGCCACACCAGCCCCCTCCCCCACCCCCTGCACAAAATAGTCGTGCAACTACACCTACACCCACTGTAGAGTTACCCAATGGATGGCATCAAGTGTTGGTGTTCATGGTGAACCTCATGAAAGGGACATATTGCACAAGCCAGTGAAGAATGGGTAAGACGTGGCAGTAGTGGTGATAATAATAAGATTTATTGTGAGTGGAAAAAAAAATCAAATATAAATAAAAAACATGACAAAGCGTCAAACACCCCTGTGCATCCCCATTGTGCTCACAAAACCTTTGCCTTACGCTTCAGGCTACTTCTACGTGGTGCTTCCCCTGTGGCTGCAGCAGAGGTTGCTCTTGTTCATGCCCTGACAGATTAGATGCTTTGGGCCTACGCCCTCTGGGGTTCAGTGCCCGTGAGGGCCCCTTCAAAGACTGCTCCACCTGCACCTGTGCATGGGCAGACTCGACCACCTGGAGAGGAGGCAGCATTGCGGGTACTGGTTGAGAGGGGGGCAACGGGTGAGACGTGGAAGCGCTTTGAGTGCTGTCCCCACTTCCATGTCCCCTTTCGCCATCTTCCCTCCCCTGGACCAGGCCCACATCACTCCTACCACTCTGCTGGACGACAGTTTGGAGGACATGTGTGAAGCCATGTAAAGCCAGTGCTGGTGTATCTGCCTGCCTGTTTAAGGCAGCAGAAAGTTGCTCACTCTGAGTCCGAATGGCCGTTGTCAGGGCCTCAATGGCCTCATTGTTGAGCCGTGCTTGAAGCTCGATGGAGGCTAGCCTTCCCTCCATCGCAGACATTCCCACACTTACCCGCGACATTATCTCAGAGATGCCCTCACGTCCCTGTGCCACCATTCCACTCAGGCGGGAGTTGGACTCCTCCATCCTCTGCGCGATTGTGGAGAGTGCGCGTGGCACCTGTTCCAGCACCTCGCAAATGTACTGCTGCCCCTCGATCATTCTCCTTTTAAAGGATGAACCCCAGGGTTCAGCATCTGTGTCCAGCTGAGCAGAGCCTGGAGAAGAGTGCTCCCACCGACGTGGACTCTCCACAGCTGCCCCTGTCACCAGTGTCTGCTTGTGCTCACATGTGTACGGTGACTCACCATGTGCGACCCCAACTAAGTGACGACAGGGAGCCACCGAGGTGTGTATATCTGCGCCGGTGGATGGCTCGCTCAGATGTGACGATGCACCCTCAGAGGCCGGCAGGTCCTCTGAGGAATCGCCCTCCGCTGTCATAGCAGTCGCTGAAGGCCTTGTAAGAGAACAGAAGGCAATATTAAGCATGATGACAGATGTTGAGGTGCTGAAGATGGCAAGGCATGTTAACATCGTTTGCTATTTTGAGTGCTGAATGTTAAAGTTCTGTCACCAGCCGTTTGTCGGGTGGCAGTCTCGGCGTCCCCCACGGACAGGCACTTGAGGGTTCGGCTCAATTCAAGAGTCTCCTGCTCCACGTCCGTGAGGACGACCTGATGTTGCGGCCCCCCTCCGGTCTTCGCCCTCTCCCGTGCATTCTGGGCTCTCTTCTCCTATAAGGGGAGAAAGTAGAGAGGCGTGAGTGAGGGATGGTAACGTGGCCAACCGCTGAATGCAATGGTTTGGGTGAGGCTGACTGTGAAAGAGATGCATCAGAGGGTGAGTATAAGACAGAGCCATGACATTGTATGAGGATTGGGTTGAGTGGTAATGGTGGAATGTGTACTGGAGAGGTGAATGTAAGGAATCTTACAACACCAGGTTATAGTCCAACAAATTTATTTTAAAATCACAAGCTTTCGGAGATTATCCCCTTCGTCAGGTGAATGATTCACCTGACGAAGGGGATAATCTCCGAAAGCTTGTGATTTTAAAATAAATTTGTTGGACTATAACCTGGTGTTGTAAGATTCCTTACATTTGTCCACCCCAGTCCATCACTGGCATCTCCGCATCATGGAGAGGTGAGTAAGTGCAGGTAAGTTGAGGATAAGGTTTGAGTGGGTGTGAGGAGTGATGTGATAGAGTAGTGTTGGCAGTGCAGAAGGAGTTGTGGGGTGGGGGTGGTGATATGGAAGACGGAGTGTAGGAGAATGAGTAAGTGTACTCACTTTGGCTGACCTAATTAGGTCTTTGAAGCGCTTCCTGCACTGGATCCAGCTGCGGGATACATTGCTGTTGCTGCTGACCTCCTCTGCCACCTCGAGCCAGGCCTTCTTGGTGGCAGAGGCAGGCCACTTCCTGCCATCTGCCCGGTAGAACATCTCTCTCCTCCTCCTCCTCACCCCATCCAGTAACACCTGGAGTGAGGCATCATTAAACCTGGGAGCAGTCTTTCCCCTGGGTTGCTCCATGCTGCTCTTTTGGTTGTTTGCTGCAGGAGCGGCATTGGAGGACTGCCCCTTTAAGTAGAGCTCATCCAGCTGACAGCCTGTGATGGGGGTGCACAGTCCGCCCACTACACAGTTTTCCAACGGGAAACACAGAAGCCAAGGTAACTGGCTTCAATTTACTCGCGATCGCTTGGGGAACGCACCGATTTTACTGGCCGGGTTACCCACGCGCCCAGTCGCCCCCACCCGCTGCCAACCCGCCTCCCTGGTAATATCGGGGCCATAGGGTGCCAGCGGGACGAGAGTTGGTGGGGGGGGATTTTCTGGTGCAAAACTCGGAAGGGAAGTAGGTGCGATTGTGACCTTAATGAGGCCAATCAATGTCTCTTCTGGGTTTCGCTCAGGCTGGCTGCCTGTCGGCAGAGAGGAGCTACACATCTGAGGTGGGGGGGGAGAAAGAGAGAGAGAGAGAGAGACCTATTTGGCCATTAGGAGTTGGGGGGTGGAGACATCGGAGATTGGAGGGTGGGGGAGACATCAGAGATCGGAGGGGGGTCCAGGAGACATCAGAGATCGGAGGGGGGTCCAGGAGACATCAGAGATCGGAGGGGGGTCCAGGCTACGTCGATTTTAAGGTATGTTTATTAACTTTTTTTACATTGGAAAACGTCATTTTATTTAATTATTTAGTGTATTTTTCACTGATCTGGATATTCGCACCTGCTTTCACCAGGCGTGAATCGGAAGCGATGGGAAAGCCACCCAGGTAAGGTTAAAATCATTTTAAGTGTCCAATACATAAAATATAAAGTACCTTAAGTATCTCAATGAGGTACATTGCCCCATTAAGTATCGGCCCACCGGATTTCAATGGGGGCGGGACTTCCTGGTGACAGCTTAGCGTGTGCACACAGATTTGCTTGAGTCTAATGCAAAAATGGGTGGGTTCAAGTTGGGATGTCTGCCCACTCCCAAAAACATCGATTTTGTCTGTCCCACCCTGCCCCCAACCCACCAGATCTTGGGAGCTAAAATTGAGCCCAAAGTGTCTGCAAAGGGATATAGACAGGTTAAGTGAGTGGGCAAGAAGGTGGCAGATGGAGTATAATGTGGGGAAATGTGAGGTTATTCACTCTGGTAGGAAGAATAAAAAAACAGGATTTTTTAAAATGAGGCGAAATTATTAAATGTTGGTGTTCAGAGGGATTTGGGTGTCCTTGTATACAAAACACAGAAAGTTAACATGCAGGTACAGCAAGCAATTAGGAAGGCAAACAGTATGTTGGCCTTTATTGCAAGGGGGTTGGAGTACAAGAGTAAGGAAGTCTTGCTGCAATTGTACAGGGCTTTGGTGAAACCACACCTGGAGTATTGTGTACAGTTTTGGTCTCCTTACCTAAGGAACGATACACTTGCCTTAGAGGCGGTGCAATGAAGGCTCACTGGAATGATTCCTGGGATGAGAGGGTTGTCCTGTGAGGAGAGATTGAGTAGAATGGGCCTATACTCTCTGGAGTTAAAAGAACAAGAGGTGATCTTATTGAAACATATAAGATTCTGAGAGGGCTAGACAGGGTAGATGCTGAGAGGCTGTTTCCCCTGGCGGGAGAGTCTAGAACCAGGGGGCATAGTCTCAGGATAAGGGGTTGGTTATTTCGGACTGAGATGAGGAAAGATTTCTTCACTCAGAGAGCTGTGAATCTTTGGAATTCTCTACCTCAGGGGGCAGTAGATGCTCAGTCGTTGAGTATATTCAAGGTTGAGATCGATGGATTTTTGGACTTCAGGGGAATCAAGGGATATGGGGATCGGGTGGGAAAGTAGAGTTGAAGTCGAAGATCAGCCATGATCTGATTGAATGGTGGAACAGTCTCCAGGAGCTGTATGGCCTAGACCTGCTCCTATTTCTTCTGTTCTTATGTTTTCTTACGCCGCTGTCTTGTTTGGGCCTATCAGGAAAACCCAGTGTATCTGGCCTTGGCCTAATGTCTGGCTCTTCCACTGTGCTTGTGGCGCCAGTGTACCAGAAGAGGAAGGGCAGTGGATTGACAGCCCAAGGTAATTTAATTAAGTAAAGATAAAAAGAAAAACTGGAAATTTGAAGTAAAAACAGAAAGTGCTGAAAAAATACAGCTGGGCCATCATTCTGATAAAAGAGATAATGTTTTGTTTAAAGACACTTTATCAGAACCAGAAAAGGAAGGGTGAGGAGCCGCCTTATCTTGTATAAGTACATACAGGATCATCCGGACATAAATTCCCAGGAAGCTGGTAGTTGCAAGTGGTTAACAGCTACTTTGAATCTCTTAACTGCGTTTGGTGAAAAGCTAAGTCTGGAGAAGACAAAGAACCAAGGGGACATCTGGTCATAAAACTTCCTGGAGATGTCAGGTTTTAACCTGAATCAAAGTTGTATTTGTATGATGTTTGAAGTATTTTAATAATTGAAGTGAGGAGCAACTTGAGCATTTCCAGATTATGACCTTTAGCAAGTTAGGAGCAATTTGGGACCCTCTATAGATCTATTGTGTGCAAGCATGTGGCTGAGACAACAATTTTCAACTCCAAGGATTGAAAGGAATGCACAGCTACGGATAATTGAGACTGAAAGCTGCCATAACTGGACCTTTTAGGTATTTTGGACTATAAATCTCTAATAGAAATAGCATGGGTATACTTGTTGGTAAAATAATATTGCAGAAAGCGCAGATGCCAAAAAAAAGTCAACTTACAATGTGTAGATATGGTATCTATTAACTTGGTTGGAAATATTTTGGCTTCTAGACATGTATTAGGATTGTGATTATGCACAATACTTGCATCCCAGAACACTATTAAGTAGGCAATGCATTGTTGGAGGTATTATCCTTCATTATGACATCCAGCTCAGTAGAAAATTGAAAACTTAATTCAGTTCAAGATTTTCACATTCCAAAAAAAAAATTGGCCCAGGAATTTGATTGCACCCGGAAACGGGCCTCAGGGGTCGGGGTACGCACTTCATGCACTTGACTTCACATCCTGCCTCAGCCTATCCGCTGCTGAAACCCTCAACCATGCTTTTGTTACCTCCAGACTTGACTATTCCAATGCTCTCCTGGGGGCCTCCCATCTTCCACCCTCTATAAACTTGAGCTCATCCAAAACTCTGCTGCTCGTATCCTGACTCACACTAAGTTCTGCACACCCATCACCCCTGTGCTCGCTGACCTGCATTGGCTCCCAGTCCAACAATGCCTCGATTTTAAAATTCTCATCCTTGTGTCCAAATCCCTCCATGGCCCCGCCCCATCCTATCTCAGTAACCTCCTCCAGCCCTACAACCCTCCGAGAACTCTGCGTTCCTCCAATTTTGGCCTCATGTGCATCCCTGATTTACTTCGTCCCTCTTTTGGTGTCTGCTTTCAGCTGTCTAGGCCCTAAGCTCTGGAATTCTGTCCCTAAACCTCTCCGCCTCTCTACCTCTCTTTCTTCTCCTTTAACACGCTCCTTAAAACCTACCTCTGTGACCATGTTCTCTTAATATCTCCTTATGTGGCTTGGTATGTAATATTCGTGCTGCCTGCTAATTATAATCACACAGGTGCAGCCTAGGCCCTACTGTCTTAGCCTGAAGCTTATTTTCAACCTGGTAATGTTTGGTTTTCATGGCATAAGTTTAGTTAAAAATAGATTTTAAATCAGAACCTGGTACTTAGCTTTCAGAGGCAGTAAGAAACGGAGATGGATGGATTGAGTTGTTCAATTGTTCTGTCTTGGCAGGAAGAAGAAGAAATCAAAGGCTTGGCTGAAGAGGTAGGTGTTGAGACTTTTGAAGGTGAGGAGCGATGTAACAAGAACATAAGAACATAAGAAAAAGAAGCAGGAGTAGGCCATACGGCCTCTCGAGCCTGCTCCCCCATTCAACAAGATCATGGCTGATCTTCAACCTCATCGCCACTTTCCTGCCCGATCCCCATATACCTTGATTCCCCTAAAGTCCAAAAATCTATCGATCTCAGCCTTGAACATATTCAATGACTCAGGATCCACAGCCCTCTGGGGTAGAGAATTCCAAACATTCACAACCCTCTGAGTGAAGAAATTCCTCCTCATCTCAGTCCTAAATGGCCGACCCCTTATCCTGAGACAATGCCCCCTAGTTCTAGATTCTCCAGCCAGGGGAAACAGCCTCTCAGCATCTACCCTGTCAAGCCCTCTCAGAATCTTGTATGTTTCAATGAGATCACCTCTCATTCTTCTAAACTCCAGAGAGTATAGGCCCATTCTAATCAATCTCTTCTCATAGGACACCCCTCTCAAGTGAAGGACATAGGGTTTTAAGACAGAACTTGAAAGTGTAGCACCCTGATATCTTTGCTGAAGATGAAGGAGGGGGAAACTCTTCAGTCATCAGAATTAGCTATGATCGAAGTGGTATATAAGCTAACTGAACATAAAAGGGCTCAAAGGAACTTTGACTGTTGACCTCTTGCGCTGTTGGGGGCCGGGGGTGGATAGATGCAGACCAGTGTAAAGACAAGGCTATAAAGCAATACTTTTTAATGGTGCATTGATCAATACTGTCTATATTAGGATTTGAATATTCTAAGGTTAGTTCTGCTGTGAATCTGACCTCCTGCATACCAAATCTGAATAGCTGATCAGTGACTGGATGTAGAGGAACAAAGAATATTGAGCTGTTCAGCCCTGCCACCCTTTACCATGACAAATAGTATTTTAGATA
Organism: Heptranchias perlo; assembly: GCF_035084215.1. Classification (NCBI taxonomy): domain Eukaryota; kingdom Metazoa; phylum Chordata; class Chondrichthyes; order Hexanchiformes; family Hexanchidae; genus Heptranchias; species Heptranchias perlo. The sequence goes on from NC_090335.1 coordinate 56,429,780, forward strand.
AATTTTGCAAAGCAAAAAGACCCTTCTTCAAACAAAATCCTAATGGATTTTCAGAAGGCCTTTGATAAAGTCCCACATAAGACATTTTCAGAAGGCCTTTGATAAAGTCCCACATAAGACATTTTCAGAAGGCCTTTGATAAAGTCCCACATAAGACATTTTCAGAAGGCCTTTGATATAGTCCCACATAAGAGGTTAATGTGCAAAATTAAAGCACATGGGTTTGGTGTTAATATACTAGCACGGATTGAAAACTGGTTAACAGACAGGAAACAGATAGTAGGAATAAATGCGTCTTTTTTGGGGTGGCAGGCAGTGACTAGTGGGATACCGCAGGGATCAGTGCTTGGATCCCAGCTATTCACAATATATATAAATGATGAGGGAACCAAATGTAATATTTTCAAGTTTGCTGATGACACAAAACGAGGTGGGATTGTGAGTTGTGAGGAGGATGCAAAGAAGCATCAAGGCGATTTAGACAAGTTGAGTGAATGGGCAAATACATGGCAGATGCAGTATAATGTGGATAAATGTGAAGTTATCCACTTTGGAAGGAAAAACAGAAAGGCAGAGTATTATTTAAATGGTGATAGATTGGGAAATGTTGATGTACAAAGGGACCTGGGTGTCCTTGTACACCAGTCACTGAAAGCAAACATGCAGGTGCAGCAAGCAGTTAGGAAGGCAAATGGTATGTTGGCCTTCATTGCAAGAGGATTTGAGTACAGGAACAAGAATGTCTTACTGCAGTTATACAGGGCCTTGGTGAGATCACACCTGGAGTATTGTGTGCAGTTTTGGTCTCCTTACCTAAGAAAGGATATACTTGCCATTAGATGGAGTGCAGCGAAGGTTCACCAGACTGATTCCTGGGATGGCAGGACTGTCGTATGAGGAGAGATTGGGTCGTCTCGGCCTGTATTCACTCGAGTTTAGAAAAATGAGAGGGGATCTCATTGAAACATATAAAATCCTGACAGGGCTGGACAGACTGGATGCAGGGAGGATGTTTCCCCTGGCTGGGGGGTCCAGAACGAGGGGTCACAGTCTCAGGATACAGGGTAGGACATTTAGGACTGAGATGAGGAGAAATTTCTTCACACAGAGGGTGGTGAACCTGTGGAATTCTCTACCACAGGAGGCTGTGGAGGCCAAGTCACTGAATATATTTAAGAAGGAGATAGATAGATTTCCAGATGCAAAAGGCATCAGGGGAAATGGGGAGAGAGCGGGAATATAGTATTGAGATAGAGGATCAGCCATGATCATATTGAACGGCGGAGCAGGCTCGAAGGGCCGAATGGCCTACTCCTGCTCCTATTTTCTATGTTTCTATGGATGTGAATATTACTAAAGTAGTGAACACAAACCAAGCTCTTTCTGGGAACAAATTCACTGCGTGTGGCTGCTGAGTTTTTCATGGTGCCCAAGCAGCGGAAGCTTTGGACAAAATTAAAACCTTTAAGACAACAGGGCCAGCTAAGATTCCTATTGAGTATTAAAAGTAGCGTCAAACTTTCTGCTGCCCTGCTTTGGGCTAATTCTAATTGACTGATGTTGGAAGCCAATTTGTCTGATTGTTGGAAAGCAGTGAGCGTTCTATTCCCAAAAATCCAGCCGCTTAAGTTAGCAGAAAATGGTTTCAGACTCATTTCTTCAGCTGTCATTATTAACTGCTTATTTAAGGACTTTTAGAGATTAAGCAGATTCACACAAATATTAGAGTATTAAAGGGAATTAATAGCAATTTCAATGTAAAAAGGTGATTACATTGAAGGAAAACCACGACCAAGGTCTGTGAAACAAAGGATCCTCTGGGTCATTGTTTCCTTGCTGTGTGTTTGTAGAATGTGGCTTGCCTTGTGATGTGTAAATCATTATAGCCTAGAAGTTGTGTTGGCGTGCTATTGAAAGATTAACTATGGGTTAATTTGTGCTTTTGAGGGTTACAAAGAGGGTTTAGCACCTGATTTTACTGTTTTCAGTGGGCACACTAAAATGTGTGATTTAATGTCCCCACAGTGGGCCAGCAATGAAGCAGAAGGAGCAATAATCCTAATAATCAGCTGTGAATGTAATTAGGATCCATTCAAACAACCGAACTAGTGCTAGAGAGGCAAGGCAATTAATTCATCAAAACTGTGATGCAGTGGAGTATTAGGAAAGTGAAGTTTATAGATCAGATATTAGGTAACTTACTGGAAGGTGTCAGCGAGGGGAGGGATACATTGTATGGAACTGATAGCCAATCCCCCCCAGAAGCCCCTGGCACAGCATGCATCTGCAGGAGTTGGAAAAATATCAGGAAGGTGCCAGATCTTCTGTGGTAGCCCAACAATACTGCTGTACATGATGAGCACCTGGCCCAGGTATGAATAAGAAAAGTATAATCTTATATTCTTATATTTTTGGACTCTAAGGGAATCAAGGGATATGGGGATCAGGCAGGAAAGTGGAGTTGAGGTCGAAGATCAGCCATGATCTTATTGAATGGCAGAGCAGGCTCGAGGGGTCGTATGGCCTACTCCTGCTCCTATTTCTTATGTTCTTATGTTCATATTAATTGTTGGATGGTACTAAGCAATAAGGGTAGGTTACATAGATGCAGTGCTGCCAAAATAGAACAAGGGCAAGAAATGCTTTGTTGCTGTGAATAAGAACATAAGATAAGAACATAAGAAATAGAAGCAGGAGTAGGCCATACAGCCCCTCAAACCTGCTCCGCCATTCAATAAGATCATGGCTGATCTTCGACCTCAACTCCACTTTCCCACCCGATCCCCATATTCCTTGATTCCCTTAGAGAATGTGCGATAGAAACAATTAGGAAATCCATACGTTATCTTGTGTGCACAGTAATAATTCTTAAAGGGACTTCACACAAGCAATGTGTAGCATGGAATAAGCCTTTGAAACTGTGGAGTTGCATGAGGGGGATACACTGGAGTTGTGCACCATCTGGTTCAGCCTGAGCGAGCAGTTGGGAAGAGAGATGGAATCAGTGGCAAGGTTTTTGGCAGGCAACAAATAAAATGGCATCAGTCTTCCCAATGCCCAACTGAAGTTAATTTTGATTCATGTACAATTTGATATTGGACAGGTAGTCTAACTGTACAGAAGTGGTTTTGCAGTTAAGGGAGGTAACGCTGGGTATCATCAGTATACATATTGAAAAAAAAACCCATGGATAATGTCACTAAGGGGCACTGTACAAATGAGGATGAGGAAGATGTCAAGGATGGAAGCTGTCGGTATTCTGGAGGTGACTATGTGGAGGGCGCAGGAGAAGCCATTGCTGGAATGAGCTATCTGTGTTAGGAAAGATAGGATTGGAACCATGCAAGGGTGGTCCTACAGCAGTCAATAAAGGAGGAGAAGTTGGAGAGTGGAATAGCTAATCATGTCAAACACTGCAGAATTGACAAAGAGGGATAGGGGTTTAAATTGTACCGCGTAGCGCCTACACAAAGGGTGCTACACCGACTTCTAAGGACGCAAAATGGTGTCCAGAATGCATGCGCGCACTTCTAGCGTGATGTGCACCAGACGCCATATTGATAAAGGCATTTGTGCACGTGCAGATAACGAACGCCGGCAGCATGTAAAGTAGGGAGAATATGCGGTAGATCAATGTGCAACGCTGATTTAAAGGGACAGATGTGATTTTGGATCTCAATGCTCCAACTAACGCATCGTCTTAACCTTGCACAGCTGAACAGGCCTTAAACAGCTTGGAAGACCCCCCACCAGCACTATTAAAAGGGATTATGCAGGAATTACAGGTTAGTTGCTGGATTATTGCTTCTGGCTGCTGATGCATTAGTACCTGTTTTTGGAGGTCTCCTATACTTGAATACTAGGACTAGGGGGCATAGCCCAAAAATTAGAGCCAGGACTTTTAGGAGTGAATTTAGAAAACGCCTCTACATGCAAAGGGTGGTAGACATTTGGAACGCTGTTCTGCAAACAGCAGTTGATGCTAGCTCAACTGTTAATTTTAAATCTGAGATTGATAGATTTATGTTAACGAAAGATATTATGGGATGTTCCTATAATAAAGTTTCAACACTCTACAGGGAGTGGGCTGGCTAGCTGACAGATAACAGCAAGGACATTGGCGGAGTGGCAGGGGTGGGACAGGAATGCTGTCATCCTGAGAGACGACAGCAGGTTCATGTTCCATGGAGTCACTGCCACTTGCTGCCTCCTGTTATGTGCCACCTTCTCCTGCAAGAAAGCGGGAAGTGTGTCGGTGAGTGTCCTGCAGGATGTTTGGGTGATGTGGCTGTCATGGTTGACTAGCTGCCAGTGTGTGTGATCTGTGAGTTGTGGATGTGCAGCTTGCAACAGTGTTAATGTGTGAGGGTGAGAGGAAGCATCTGATTGGAAGAGTTGAGTACTGATTGAAAGAGTTTGTTGGTAGGTGGGTGATGGGGGGTGTAGTGCATGGAGCAGTGGATGCGGCTTGTGGTGCAGTTGCTAGGAGATACCACTTGACCGTTGACCTCACTCACGTTGACCACTCATGTCAAAGCATTGAACTTCCTGCACTGCATCCATGTTTGTGGTGCTATGTGCCTGGCATTGATTTCATCCCCTACTGCCTCCCACTGCCTTGGGAGCATATATCTGGAGGGCATCTTGCCCCCATACGGATATAGGATGCCCCTCCTTCCGTCCACCTCTTGCACCAAGGCCTCTAATGCATCATCAGAGAACCTTGGTGCATGCTCTCTCGCAGGCCAGATACAAACTTAGATCGGCAGATTGGTGAGGTCTGGCGTACAGATTGGAGGATGTGGGATTTAGTAGTGCGCAACCTTTATTCAATGTTTTAAAATAACTCAACAGTTTGTAAACATAGGGATCGGACCTGCATCCGTGTTTTATGTGTGCGATGTTTGATCTTCGTTCAGACTCTGTGCAGACCGTATCTTATATTTTGCAAATATCAGAGTCCCGGAAACATTGAGCAGCCCAGTTGTTGCTCATAAAAATTCCAGAGGCCCCATCATCTCCATTCTGCACTATATTGCAGCATGGATTCACTTCCCAATTGACTTCCACCACTTCCTGCAGCCACAATGCACTTTCCCTTTAAGGGGTGCAGGCTGCCTTTAAGTGGTGCTAGCCACTCGTGATAACTGGGCCCCCTGCTGGTGAGCAGCCACTCAATAGCGCAGGTAAGGCTGGTTGCACGCAGCAATCAAGTAAATCACCAGGCAGCATGAATGTTACGTGCTGCCTGCATCTCAACGACTGGCACGGGTTAATTGCGCACCCCCTACCGCCACGCCTGGTTTCATGGGTTATCCAATATAACCCCCATAGTGTGCAATGGTTGAAGTCACAAGAAATCACTGGTGAGTTTTACCATTAAAGTCTAAATGCAAAGGATAGGGCAGAAACTTAAGGGATTTTAACAAGGAATTGTAGTAGGGATGAACCCAGAAATGAATGCTGATGACATGTTCAAGGACCTTAGAGATGAAAGGGAGGATAAAGATGGAGTGGTAGTTGGGAGGGATGGAGAGAGATCAAGTGTGCGATTTTTAAGGAGGGCGTGCCAACAGTTTTGAAGGAAAAATGAACAATAATTGAGCAAAGGGAACCATTTATGATGTCAATGAGTATTGGGGCAAAGAAAGATAGCTGAGTGGAGTTTGAAAGAGCAGGTGGTGAGTCACAGTGGAGATGAAATTGGTGAGGTCAGGGATAGTTGAGAAGCTACAGATTGATAAGGTAGGTGGAGCTAAGGTGAGGGAAAGGCTTGGAGACGTCAGAAAAGGGAAGCGGAAGAGGAGGTGGCAACAGCAGTTACATGAATCATTTCAATCTTTGAGATTTTAAAAAAATGTTCTTTGAATATGAGTAACGCTGGCAAGGTAATATTTGTTACCCATCCTTTCTTGCCTTGAAGATCGAACACATAGTGTGGAACTGAAGTTATGGTCATTTGTTTGGTGCTAGCCCACAAATTACCAGATTTTATTGAATTCAGTTTTGTAACTTGCCATGGTGGGATTTGAACTCATAACGTCTGGGTTACTAGTCCAGAAACCACATGGCTTTTGTACCCTCAACAGTCCATGAATTCCTTGCACATGGCCTTGGAGTTGAGGTTGCAGAAATCAGAGGAGGTGGAGTAGTTGGAGGGTTCAGTCATGACGAGGGAGACAAAGCATTGCTTGACATTTCTAATTCCTTGAGTAATCTAGAATCATTTCTATAGCAGCCTATTCTCGGTGTAAATTGGCATACAGAGTCATGATGGTGTAAACACCCCAATATAAGTTAAGCCTGTAAATAAATAATCATTTTTGCAAATAGAAGGAGAGGACTTAAGTTGATTTTTGTGGTAGCTGGAGTAATTTAAAATTTAAAGCAGAGTAATTGCTGGTAATCTACACAAACTGGGCTTTTACTGGACTAATAAAGACAATAACAGCTGTGCTTACGGTGAATTTCATCACACCAGTTTCAGTATTAACATCATACAAAGGCAAATACTAAAACAGAGACTGGTGTCACATTTCAGGATTTTTTGACCACTTTTGACCATTTTTCCACAGAAGGTTTTGGAAAAAACTTTTAATGATTTTTTTGAAGCATAATGTATTCAGACCAGTTTGTAAATAAGGTCGAGATGATAGGTAGTTAAAACATTAATGAGCTAGTTTTGTTGTTATTTCCCCATACACTGTAAACAAGCAATTCATTAGCCTGTGTCAGCAATTTTTTTTATTCATTCATGGGATGTGGGCATCGCTGGCAAGGCCAGCATTTATTGCCCATCCCAAATTGTCCTTGAGAAGGTGGTGGTGAGCCGCCTTCTTGAACCGCTGCAGTCCGTGTGGTGAAGGTTCTCCCACAGTGCTGTCAGGTAGGGAGTTCCAGGATTTTGACCTAGTGACGATGAAGGAACGGTGATGTATTTCCAAGTCAGGATGGTGTGTGACTTGGAAGGGAATGTGCAGGTGATGGTGTTTCCATGCACCTGCTGCCCTTGTCCTTCTAGGTGGTAGAGGTCGCGTGATTGAGAGATGCTGTTGAAGAAGCCTTGGTGAGTTGCTGCATCTTGCAGATGGTACACACTTCAACCACAGTGCGCCGGTGGTGGAGGGAATGAATGTTTAAGGTGCTGGATGGGCTGTTTAGTCCTGGATGGTGTCGAGCTTCTTGAGCGTTGTTGGAGCTGCACTCCAACATTAGAGAATACCTCACACCCATTGTATTGGAAAATCTTTGATCCTTTGAGCTCCTCGCATGTTATTGGAGGTGAGGGCGGGGGAGAGGCATTTAAGGAGATGGTTACTAGTGGAGAAAAGAATTCGGGAGTTATGTTTGCTCTCCAGGATGATCCTGAGAGGATGGTTTTGGTCGAGGAGAGTGAGGTCCAATAGCACTTGATGTGGTCCCGTCAGATCTGATCTTGTGACACCACCATGAATATGATGCAGCTCTCTTTGGCATCAGTAAAAGCGACCATGAAGCTGTCGAATTACTGTAAAAATCAAACGGGTTTACTAAAGTCTTTTAGGGAAGGAAACCTGCCGCCCTTACCTGGTCTGACTTATATGTGACTCCAGTCCCACACCAATGTGGTTGACTCTTGACTGCCCTCTGAAGTGGCCTAGCAAGCCCCTCAGTTGTTGTAACTAGGGATGGGCAATAAATTTTGGCCTTGCCAGTGATGCCCACATATATGTATAAAAAAAGTGCCATCTCTTTCACTAAACATGCTGCTTTCTTTACTTGCCTGAATTGCATGCTTTATGTGTTTAAGTGATTTTGTTGCCTTAGATTTCTTAGTTAGTACAATCAGTTTTACATTTGGTTAAATTTATTTCATTTTTGTTAAGGAATCCTGATACTTTTCAAACTATTTTAAAACTGGTCCTTTTCTTATCTCCCCTGGTCTGGTGCAATCTCTCCCAATCCCTTCCAGTTTGCCACAGTGTTCTCCAGTATGCTTCAGTGTTCCCTCCAATTCTCTGCTTTAATATCGCCTGATCCTTTCCTGATTTTCCTTGGTTTGACTCAATGGGGTAGATCTACCCCAATGTTCCCAAGTCTGCTGGTCTCAGCTGATGCTTCGTGGGCTGCCTCGATGTTTCACCTGCTGGAATCTCTAATATCCCTGTTGACACGGTTTTCATATCCCCGCAAATAAGAATTAAATTCTTGGCCTTTTGGAGATATCTATAGGTGTGATTGTAGACTTTAAGCAGGTAGACAACTCAACATAAATGGTGACTGAAAGTCAGTAGAACTCTTTGGAGTGGCTGTAAAGATGACCAGGTTGTGGAGGGAGATGTAGAAAGGAATGTCGTGATTGAAGGGAAAAAAAAGTCAGATTGCATCTGTTGTGGTTGGATTTTATCACTCACTCTGTTCCATACTGTCATTGTTCATATTATCAGCAAAGCAAATGGAAGTACATACACATGGGGCTGGATTTTCAAATGGCGGCGGGATGGCAGCGGGGGTCAAAGGGCATGTGGGTAACCCGATTAATAAAATATTACCATTTCCCACGCTTTTGAGAGTTAATTGGTGGCCCTTAACGTGGCTTCCGGGTTTGCCGTCCGAAAGTTGGGCAGTGGGCGGACTGAGCACCCGCATGACAGGCTGTCAGCTGGAGCAGCTGTATTTAAAGGGCCATTGCTCCAAAGGCTTTTGCTGCAGCAAAGACCAAAAAGGCACAATGGAACAGCACAAGGGCAAGGCTGCTGCAAGGTTCAATGAGGCCTCTCTGCAACTGCTACTGGCCGGGATGAGGAGGAGGAGGGAAGTGTTTTACCCCGTGGATGGAAGGAAGTGCCCTGCCTCTGCCACCAAGAAGGTCTGGCTCGAGGTGGCAGAGGAGGTCACCAGCAGCAGCAACATCTTCTGCACCTGGGTCCAGTGCAGGAAGCGCTTCAATGACCTAACTAGGTCAGCAAAAGTGAGTACGCTTATTAATTCTCCTGCATTCCATGTTCCACATCATCCCCTCCCCCCAATTCATTCTGCAGTGCCAAGACTACTCCATCACAATACTCCTCACATCCATTTAAGGCTCATCCTCAACTTACCTGCACTTCCTCAGCACTTCCTCACCTCCCCATTAGTCACCCCACCACTACCACTCACCCCAATCCTCATCCAATGTGATGGCTCGGTCTCATACTCACCCTTTGATGCATCTCTTTCACGGTCAGCTGCACCCAAACCAATGCATTCATCAGTTGGCTACTTCACCATCACTCATCCACACGTCTGTACTTTCTCCCCTTCTAGAAGAGTACGCAAAATACACACGAGAGGGCAAGGACCGGAGGGGGCCCACAACAAACAGTGGTCCTCACAGACGCAGAGGAGAGGTCCTGCAGATCAGTCGCACCCTCGAGTGCCTGTCCCACGGGGATGCCAAGACTGGCACCCCACAAACATCTGGTGACACAACTTTAACATTCATCACACACAACATGAATTGATGTTAACAACGCTTGACACGTTGAACACCTCAGTATGCTCATCGCAACATGACACATTTGTGATGATGCTTAATATTCCCTTTTGTTCTCTTACAGGCTCTTCAACGACCACAGTGACGGCAAAGGACGATTCCTCAGAGGAACTCCCGGAATCTGAGGGCAAGCCATCCACCGGCGCAGATACACACACCTCGGTGGGTCCTAGTAGTCAGTTAGTTGGGTTGGCACCTGGTGAGTCACCACACACAAGTGAGCACGAGCAGGCACTGGTGGCAGGGGCAGCTGCGGAGAGTCCGTGTTGGTGGGAGCACTCTTCTCCAGGCTCTGCTCAGCTGGACGCACGTGCTGAACTCCGGGGGCCTTTAAAAGGAGAATGATCAAGGGACAGCAGTACATTTGCGAGGTACTGGAACAGGTGCCACACACACACTCTCCACAATACTGCAGAGGATGGAGGAGTCCAACTCCTGCATTAATGAAATGGCGGCAAAGGAAAGTGCAGGAATGTCTGCGATGGAGAGAAGGCTAGCCTCCGTTGAGCTTCAAGCATGGCTCACAAATGAGTCCATTCAGGCCCTGAAAACGGCTGTGCTGACTCAGGGTGAACAACATTCTGCCGCCTTAAACAGGTTGACAGATACTTTAGAAATTGCCTTCCGAGGCATTACACATGTCCTCCAAACTGTTGTCCAGCAGGGTGGTAGGAGTGATGTCGGCCTGGCCCAGAAGAGGGACGATGGCGAAAGGGAACATGGAAGTGGGGACGCCGCTCAAAGTGCTCCCACGTCTCACCCGTTGCCCCCCCTCTCAACCAGTACCCACAATGCTGCCTCCTTTCCAGGTGGCCGAGACTGCCCCTGCATGGGTGCAGGTGGAGCAGTCTTTGGAGGGGCCCACATGGGCTTCAAACCCCAGAGGGCATAGGCCCAAAGCATCTAAGCAGTCAGGGCATGAACATGAGCAACCTGCCACTACCTCTGCTGCAGCCACTGGGGATGCACCACGTAGAAGCGGTAGGAAGAGGAAGGCTAAGGTTTTGTGAGCACGAAAGGTAAGCACAGTCAGAAAACAGACTGTCATGTTTTCCATTTATATTTGTTTTTTGTTATATTCACATTAAATGTTATCATTCTCAGCACTACTGCCACGTCTTGCCTATTCTTGACTGGCTTTTGTGATAGGGCCCTTTCATGAGCTTCACCATGAACAGTGACACTTGATGCCACCCATTGGGTATATCTGTAATTGCAGGACTGTTTTGTGCAGGGAGGGGTTGGGGGGGCTGGTGCGGGCACTGTTCTTTCCAGGTGGTCTGAGGACTGGAATCTTCACGCTTTCTGATGTTAGGAGAATCATTCACATATCAGTGACTCCCTGGCCTCACGAGCAGCCAGGTGAGCAGCTGCTCTGGCCATGGGTTCGTCCTCCTCCTCCTCTGCCTCCTCCTCCTCCTCCTCCTCATTGTGGATGGCAAATGTGGATGGGGCCTCCTCAAGCGGCACCCCTCTCTGTTGTGCCATGTTGTGCAGGACAAAACACAATACTATAATGCGTCCCACTCTGTCTGGTGTGTGTTGAAGCGCTCCCCCAGAACGATCAAGGCACCTAAATCGCATCTTGAACAGCCCTATAGCATGCTCAATTGTAGACCTGGTGACGATGTGGCTGTCGTTACATCAATGCTGTTGCTCGGTGATGGGTTTCCTCAGAGGGGTCATGAGCCACGTGCGCAGGGAGTATCCCTTGTCCCCAAGGAGCTAGCCCTCAAGGGTGTGGAAGAGCCCTGGGATGTTGGATTCCCTCAGAATGAAGGAATCGTGGCAGCTGCCAGGGAATCTGGCGCACATGTGAAGGAATCTTTTGCAGTGGTCACAAATGAGATGAGCGTTGATGGAGTGATAGCCCTTCCTGTTGATGAACAGTCCTGGCTCGTGTGGAGGTGCTCTGGTTGCTATATGGGTGCAATCGATTGCACCCTACACCCATGGGAAGCCAAACACTGGGTGGAATCCCACTGCCATCTCTGTCTGGCTGAGGTTGTCCATGGGGAAGTTGACATATTGCGAGGCCCTGTGGACAAGCCATCGGTGACCTGCCTTATGCACTTGTGTACAGACCCCGTCAATGTCCCCGGTGGCACCTACGAATGATCCGGAGGTGAAGAAGTTGAGGGCAGTAGTAACTTTGACAGCGATGGGTAATGAGATGCCGCTCGGCCCAGCTGGCAGCAGCTCGGTATGAAGGAGGCTGCAGGTATCTGCGATCACCTGGCGATTCACTCTCAGCCTCTGTATGCACTGCTCCTCAGTGAGGTCCAGGAAGCTGAGCATTGGCCTGTAGGCCCTGTGGCGAGGGTAGTGCCTCCTGTGACGTCACTCTCTCTGTGCTCTTGCGCAGGTGCCTGTGGCGCAGCACTGTGTTTTGAAGCTCCAACTGGCAGAAGTGCATGCCATGCCTGGCGAGGCAGGTGATGTTGCTCATCCTCGGATGTAGTGGTGAATGCAGCCATAGCGCCCCTCATCCTGATGGTGTCAGTTTGAGGGGGTCTGAAAAGTTGGTAAATATGTGTCAACAGAACAATTCTGAGTGGAAACTAAGAATTTTCAGTGTAAACACAAAGATCTCCCAGCCAAAAGTTTGTCTGAAAGACCAGAGTGCCCTGCTGTAATAACTCACTTTTTATCCCCATTTGTCAAACAAGCATTTCAATTTCCAACTGGCTGTTGGCTGAAACACGTCTCCTAAAACATGGAGTGTTTCCCACAGCACGGGAAACACGCTGAGGCTGAATGAAAATCGGTCCCTGCCTCAATCACCATGAAATTATCTACTTCAAATACTTAAACTATCTAAATAACAGTGTTAACTATCATCCCAGCGGCTTTAATTGCCGGTGGGACTTCCGCATTCGTGAGGAACGCGCACACAGATGCGTCTGTGGGGAACCCGGAAGTTGGCGGGTTGGAGCCGGCTTCCTCACCCACTCGGGATTTCCCTGATTTTTGGAGCCCACCCCCGCCCCCAACGCACCCGCACTTCAGCTTGAAAATCGAGTCCATGATGAACATTGAAGTGTAAGCACAGGCCAAGACACAATAAAACTTGCCACCCAGTATGCTACCCCAAAGCACTAGCACAAATTGGGCAATAATGGCAGTGATAAAAAAAAGTGCATAAATGATCTTGCTGTAGGAAGTATACTGGAAGAAATAGAAGGTTACTTTAAAAATCTTAAAGATAGGGGAATAGTCCTTGGAAAAGGGAGAGTGGTGCTTTGGAAAGGAGGTATGGAATGAGGTGTTACTTGGTGGTCTTAAATTGTTGTGGTTTTTAACTATGAATATTATTCATGATTTTTGTACTCTGGGGGTTGGCAGTATCTCAGAGGGCAACAAAGATAATCGATAATGCAGACAGAATAGGAAAATAGTGTAGAAGAGAAAACCTGTGGGATGAATAACATTCTTTATGCCGTCCTCCATAATTGATTTCATTTAGATGATTTCCTACAACTGTGATTGTTTGTTGGGCATTAGTGATTTTGGAAGGAAAGAGTCCACAGGAAGCTGATTAACCTATTGAGGCTGACAACCAGAACAGTCTCTGGTTCTCCTGAGGCGAGTTTGAAGGGGTATGTGGCCAATGCCATCAGTTCTAGTTAGCTTCCTCTTGATGTAGGTCAACTTAAATCTCTTCTCCACTTCAGTCTATTCTACCTTGTTTGAATGTGTTTTTCCTTCCTGAGTACTTCTGAGCATTCACTTAACTTTTTGGCTATATTGTGTTAAGTGTTTGAGGAAACATCAGATTGTAGGCCTTTTGCTTGTAATACTAGTGACTTTTCCTATTCAACAAACTTACTTCGGATTATTTTTTAGCTTTCAGCTTTTGCAGCGCATCTTTCTTTTCCTGAATCTTTTACGTCCATCACTGCTAGAATCAAATTTGCACACTAAGGGTCCCAGAACTAACTCTCCTCCTCTAATGAACTACATGTATCGTTGCCATTAATATCAAAATGATTTCCTCTGCTTTTTCACCTTGCATTAGATCATTAGATGCATATATGAACTGCCGGAATGCACAGGCAACAATAAAAATCAAAAATACATCACGGTACACGTCCGAGATGCAAAAAGTGGGAATCAGAATAATAAAATGTAGCCCACTATTGTGACAAATGCATGTTACCATATTCTTTTTATCCCAAAATCTGTTCATTACATTTGCTCTATGTTATTCTTGACTCGAGAGGGCTGTATTGCTCAAATCTCTCAATGGGCGGAAAGGAAAATTGCAAAAGTCCCCAGTGTCATTACCTTGATGAACACACATACTTTACACAAGAAAAAAACTTTAGTAGTTCCAAATTGAAATTCGACTAAGAAACATAACAAAACTGAATGTATATCAAACAATTATTTTATATCTTTAAAGTTTAAGAAAGAAATAATGAAATTGGGTTAGCACATAACTGTTGATATAGCCTCAAAATCCAGCAGAGGGAGCATTTTCATTTCATTGAATATATTTAGAAGCTAAACTCTTGTTCATATGAAAATATGAAGAGCAGATTTTTGTTTTTAGTTTATTATTGTGTATTTTTTTGCTGGAAACTGCATTTTAAGTAATTGCTTGAATTCTGCTTGATTATTCTAGGGATTCATCAGTTTTTTTTTCAATCCAGCAAACAAATCTTGTCTAACCTACATTTTTATAAAATGCATAAATTTCATCCAATGGAAATTCAGAAAATGTTGAGCGATTTATTATAAAGATGCAAGGGAGTAAGTGACAAGAGGCCAGTAAGCCTAACCAGTTTCCTTGATCCAGATTGTTACATCAATCCTAATTCTAATTTTCACCTGCCTGAAAGTGTTACTATGTTACACATTCAACATCATTAATTTCTTGCAGTAACAGGACTATTTCAAAAAGGAATTGGATAAATACTTGAAGGGGGAAAATTTGCAGGGCTACGGGGAAATAGCAGGGGGTGACTAATTGGATAACTCTTTCAAAGAGCTGGCACAGGCACGATGGGCCGAATGGCCACCTTCTGTGCTTTATCATTCTATGATTCAATAAGAGCACCATGTCTATGATCATCTAGTGTATTTCTGTACGTCCTTGGATCTATATTTGTGCACCTATCTGTCTGTATGGATGTGTAAATGTTGGCACCTGGCTATGTATGTGTAAAAGTGGAAAGTTTGTGTATTGATGCGTGTGTTAAGCATGTACTCAGGACTCATTATGAGTAACAATCACTCATTTTGTTTTAATTTTGACCTATTTTATGTATGTCAATCTTAACAATAACCACAGCTTGTTGTGTTTAAATAGCTTTGCAATCTGTCTTATTCTTGCAGATCGTAAATCTTACCCCTTAACCTTCCCCTGATGTTGACTACTTTGATACATGTGGCATGTTAATGTGATGTTCAAAATCAAATGTCAGAATGCAACATTTCAGAGGAATTGAGATGTAGATGATGTGATTAATATTTTGTCTGATTCAGATGTTTTAACAAGCATTTTATGTTTTTCTCCTTCTGTATGTTTATGATAATTTGCCTTTTGAGGTGAGCTGAGTAATGAGTTTTATAAGTGCCCACAAGCTTACATGCTGTACACCAGAATACACTTTTGTGATGTGTGCATGCAACAAACTTCAGCGTCTGAATTCTGGCTTAATTAATATGGAATTTGAGCTTTGAGAGAGCTAAAATTGATTTAGGTTATTTTGGAGGCCTTTCTAAACTTTATTTTATCTCATCTCGCATTAAATCTCCTTGGGTCATAATACATCTACAGCTAAGACAAAGTAGATTGAAAACAGACTAATGTTGTGCCCATTTGCAAAAGGGGTGACAAAGCAAATGACTTCAGACCAATTTATCCTAAATTAATACTGGTACGGTAATGGAATTGGTGATCAGGAGTAAACTTGAAGATTACTTATATCCAGTGAACTGTAGCCAACAAAGATTCAGAAGGGGAAGACTCTTCCTAACCAATCTTCGTGACGTTTTTTGAGTAAGTAATATCACAAGTAGACTGTGGAAAGGCCAATTATGTGATGTACCTGTAGTTCCCAAAAGCATTCGATAAAGCTCCACACAAAAGGCTACTAGTTAAGCTCAAGTAATGGAGATTCAGGGTAAAACTTGGGAATGGACAAGAAATTGGCTGAAGGTAAAAAGCTCTGTGTACTAGTTGGACTAATTATGTTGGGGTGGGGGAGGCTACTGAGTGCAGTGCTCCAGGGATTGGCATTCATTTTCATCAGCAACTTAAATTCGGAAACAAAGCAAATTAGTTAAATTTTCATATGACACCAAACTAGGAGGAGCAGTGGATTCCGAAGAGACAGAAAAGAAAAAGAAAGAACTTGCATTTATATAGTGCTTTTTGTGACCTCTGTGTCCCAAAGCACTTTACAGCCAACGACGTACTTTTGAAGTGTAGCCACTGCTGTAATGTAGGAAACATGGCAGCTAATTTGCGCACAGCAAGGTCCCAAAAACAGCAATGACCAGATAATCTGTTTTAGCGATGTTGGTTGAGGGTTAAATATTGGCCAGGGCGCCACGAAAAACTCCCCTACTGTTCTTCAAATAGTGCCATGGGATCTTTTATGTGTACCTGAGAGGGCAGACAGGATTTCAGTTTATAGAATCATAGAATGGTTACAGCACAAAAGGAGGCTATTCGGCCCATCGAGCTCGTGCCAGTTCTTTGTAAGAGCAATCCAGTTAGTCCCATTCCCCCGCTCTATCCCTGTAGCCCTGCAAATTTTTCCCCTTCAAGAATTTATCCAATTCCTTTTTGAAAGCCATGATTGAATCTGCTTCCACCACCTTTTCAAGCAGCGCATTCCAGATCATAACTACTCACTGTGTAAAA
The DNA here is from genome assembly GCF_035084215.1 of Heptranchias perlo. NCBI lineage: Eukaryota > Metazoa > Chordata > Chondrichthyes > Hexanchiformes > Hexanchidae > Heptranchias > Heptranchias perlo. Next base: position 56,446,171 of record NC_090335.1, read on the forward strand.
AAGTTTTTCCTCATGTCGCCTTTGGTTCTTTTGACAATCACCTTAAATCTGTATCCTCTGGTCCTCGACCCTTCCACCAATGGGAACAGTTTCTCTTTATTTACTTTATCTAAACCCTTCATGAGTTTGAACACTTCTATCAAATCTCCTCTCAACTTTCTCTGCTCTATTGTGGAGTAGGTGCTCCTCTTGGCTCCACGTTGAAACTGAAGGCTCACTTGCTCCCCCCTCCTGGTTGTCTATTTTGCCCCGGACTTACCTTAGGCCTCAGCCGACATCCCAGCCAGCCGTTCTTGCTCCCTCCTCCGGCCACTGTCAAGCTGCATCTGGGGCTGCGATTGGCACCCGCAACTCGCCGTTAACATACAGATGAGGCTGACGCACCAGTTTGCTGTGGTCCTGCCGTCGGCCTCTTTAGGCACATGTGACATGCACCGCATCTGGGTCATGCCCCAATTCAGGCATAATCCAATTTCTAGTCCATAGTCTCTGAGTTAACTAAGAATGAGATACAGAGTAAGAGAGAGAATGATTAACAAAGATATGGAAAGAGAAACAGAAAGAAAAAACAACAGCAGGAAATTGGTCAAAATTGATGTGAGCTCAGAGTTTTGAGAGAGAAATGATTGTGGTCCTTGGATAGAGTAGGAAATATAAAAATGGAAAATGGAAATTTTACAAAACTCCCCTCTGATGTAGAGCAAAAGTGAAAGAAAAATGAGTGAGAGGAATGAATACTAATTAACAATTTAGATAGCTTGGTAACTCTCTAAATTTTCCTAATCACACATTGGCCCACCATTTTAAACAATGTAAATACTAATCATACTAGGAAATTGGGCTGATGGAATTATTGAGCGAACAACGCAAGGAACCTGAATTTATATCAATAGATAGAGTCATTTACAAAATATACCATTTCAACTGTGAATTGGCTGTCTCACTGGTGCTCAGAATTTATGATGTCATCACCATGCATGTTTTAAGCAAAAATATTCATAAAATAAACTGAAAATAGTCCCAAAAAATGAATCGAAAAAAATGCAGAACTTCCCTTTTCTGGAAAAGCTTCGGGGAGGGTTTTGGATGATTCAACAAATTATTAACATGAAAAATCAAAATAAAAGGATACTAAAGTTCACTGGTATCATGTTAGAAGAATGACTTATTTTCTACAAATAAAGGAAAGAAAACTAAAGTTTTGCACACTCAGAGTCAAACAACACTGTCACATCTGAATTAAAATCCATAAACACAATCACATAAATAACTAATTTAATCTTAGTAAATACTGTAGTGGACATAGTTCAAAGGGGACTATAACATTTTGTAACAATCAAAGGATAATTCATCACCAATAAAAATAAAATAAATTGCTGTGACACTATCACGGTATCTGTTCACAAATAAGGTGATGTCCCCCAACACTCCAGCCAAACATCTGACAAAATCTATGACCCACATACAAGATGAAAGGAAACATTATACAGGACTAAAATTTCACAAAACTTCACTTACATCCAACGTTGGCTAAAAAGTTTTCCAAATACAAACCATGCAGTTCATCAGTCAACTTGGAAAACTAGGGTGCGATTTTTTGCTGGACAGGGTCAAGGAATCAGTAAGGGAGCCTCTGCAGAGTCTCCACACGACCCACTATTTCTGAGATGTTCCACTAATATGGGCAGACATATTCAATTTAGATGCAAATCATGACCCCACCGCCAAACATCAAGCCATCAGCTGTTTTTGGGACCTCATCTCCTCTGAAGATCTTCCCCACCATGGCATCCAACCACACAGTCCCCCAACCCCACACAGCCCACTTTCACCTCCTTCCCAAGATCCAGAAAAGGGACCGCCTCGGTGGACCCATCGTTTCAATCTGTTCTTGCCCAAAGGTACTTATTTCTTCCTATCTCAACTCTATTTTTTCTTCCCTTGTCCATTCTCTTCCAACCTTTGTGGCATTGTAAGCAGTGTAGATGAAAACATAAAATTACAAAGCGATATTGATAGATTAGGTGAATGGGCAAAACTGTGGCAAATGGAATTCAATGTAGACATATGTGAGGTCATCCACTTTGGATCAAAAAAGGATAGAACAGGGTACGTTCTAAATGGTAAAAAGTTAAAAACAATGGATGTCCAAAGGGACCTAGGAGTACAGGTACATAGATCATTGAACTGTCATGAACAGGTGCAGAAAATAATCAATAAGGCTAATGGAATACTGGCCTTTATATCTAAAGGACTAGAGTACAAGGGGGCAGATGTTATGCTGCAGCTATACAAAACCCTGGTTAGACCGCACCTGGAGTACTGTGAGCAGTTCTGGGCACCGAACCTTCAGAAGGACATATTGCCCTTGGAGGGAGTGCAGCGTAGGTTTACTAGAATGATACCTGGACTTCAACGGTTAAGTTACAAGGAGAGATTACACAAATTGGGGTTGTATTCTCCAGAGTTTCGAAGGTTAAGGGGTGATCTGATCGAAGTTTATAAGATATTAAGGGGAACAGATAGGGTGGATAGAGAGAAACTATTTCCGTTGGTTGGGGATTCTAGGAGTAGGGGGCACAGTATAAAAATTAGAGCCAGACCTTTCAGGAGTGAGGTTAGAAAACATTTCTACACACAAAGGGTGGTAGCAGTTTGGAACTCTCTTCCGCAAACGGCAATTGATACTAGCTCAATTGCTAAATTTAAAACTGAGATAGATAGCTTTTTGGCAACCAAAGATATTAAGGGATATGGGCCAAAGGCGGGTATATGAAGTTAGATCACAGATCAGCCATGATCTTATCAAATGACGGAGCAAGCACGAGGGGCTGAATGGCCTACTCCTGTTCCTATGTTCCTATGTTCCTATAACCTATCTTTCAAACTTTCAAAAGGCGTTTGATCAAGTGCCGCATAATAGGTTTGTCATCAAGACAAACCTATTATGCGGCACTTGATCTGAAGGTTCGGTGCCCATGGAATAAAGCGGGCAGCAGCAGCATGGATACAAAATTGGCTAAGTGACAGGAAACAGAGAGTAGTGGCGAACGGTTGTTTTTTGGACTGGAGGGAGTTATACAGTGGTGTTCCCCAGGAGTTGGTACTAAAACTACTGCATTTCTTGATATTTATTAATGACTTGGACTTGGGTGTACAGGGCACAATTTCCAAATTTTCAGATGACACAAAACTTGGAAGTGTAGTAAACAGTGAGGAGGATAGTGATAGATTTCAAGAGGATATAGACAGGCTTGGTGGCATCGCCGGACACGTGGCAGATGAAATTTAACGCAAAAAAATGCGAGGCGATACATTTTGGTAGGGAGAATGAAGAGAGGCAATATAAAGAAAAGGGCGCAATTCTAAAAGGGGTACAGGAACAGAGAGATCTGGGGTTATATGTGCACAAATCGTTGAAGGTGGCAGGGCAGGTTGAGAAAGCGGTTAAAAAAGCATATGGGGATCCTGGGCTTTATAAATAGAGGCATAGAGTACAAAAGTATGGAAGTCATGATGAACCTTTATAAAACATTGGTTCGACCACAAGTGGAGTATTGTGTCCAGTTCTGGGTACTGCACTTTAGGAAAGATGTGAAGGCCATAGACAGACTGCAGAAGATTTATTAAAATAATTCCAGGGATGAGGGACTTTAATTATGTGGATAGACTGGAGAAGCTGGGGTTGTTCTCCTTGGAACAGAGACGGTTGCGAGGAGATTTGATAGAGGTATTCAAAGTCATGAAGGGTCTAGACAGAGTAGATAGAGAGAAACTGTTTCCATTGGCAGAAGAGTCAAGAACCAGAGGACATAGATTTAAGGTGATTAGCAAAAGAACCAAAGGTGATATGAAGAAAAATGTTTTTACACAGCGAGTGGTTATGATCTGGAATGTACTGCCAGAGTGGGTGATTGAGGCAGATTCAATCATGGCTTTCAAAAGGGAACTGGATAAGTACTTGAAAGGAAAAAAATCTGCAGGGCTATGGGGATAGGGTGGGGGAGTGGGACTCGCTGGATTGCTCTTGCATAGAGCCGACACAGACTCGATGGGCCGAATGGCCTCCTTCCATGCTGTAACCTTTCTATGATTCTATGATTCTTTAACCTACATTCGCAGCTCTTCCGATGCCCTCCACCACTTTAACAGTTCCCAGTTCTCTGGCCCTAACCATCTCCTTTCCACCATGGACGTCCAGTCCCTCTATACCCCCACCCCCCACCAGGATGGCCTGCGGGCCCTCAGCTTCTTCCTTGAACGGAAGCCCAACAAGTCCCCATCCACCAGCACCCTCCTTCACCTGGCTGAACTTGTTTTTACGTTGAACAACTTTTCCTTTGACCACACTCACTTCCTCCAAATAAAAGATGTCGGTATGGGAACCTGTATGGTTCCTAGCTATGCCAGCCTTTTTGTGGGATACGTGGAACATTCTTTCTTCAAGTCCTCTCCCTCACCTCTTTTTCTGGTACATTGGTGACTGTATTGGTGCTGTTTCCTGCTCTTGCCCTGACGTGGAAAATTTCATGAATTTTGTTTCCAATTTCCACCCTTCCCTTGCCTTCACATGGTCCATCTCTGACTCTTCCCTTCCCTTCCTCGACTTCTTTATCTCCATTTCTGGGGATAGGCTGTCAACCAATATATACTATAAGCCCACCAACTTCCACAGTTACCTTGATTACACTTCCTCCCACCCCGCTTCCTGGAAAGACCCTATTCCCTTCTCCCAGTTTCTCCATCTCCGTCGCATCTGTTCTGGTGATGCCACCTTTGACACCAATGCTTCCGATATGTCTTCCTTTTTCCTCAACCGAGGATTCCCCTCCATTGTAGTTGACAGGGCCCTCAACCGTGTCCGTTCCATTTCCCTTCCCCTCCCTCCCAGAACCATGATTGGGTCCCCCTTGTCCTCACCTTCCACCCACCAGCCTCCACATTCAAAATATCATCTTCCGCCATTTCCGCCAGCTTCAGCATGATGCCATCGGCAAATACATCTTCCCCTCCCCTCCCCTTTCAGCATTCCGATGGGGCTGCTCCCTTCGCGATACCCCAGTCCACTCTTCCATCACCCCCAGCACCCGTTCTCCTCCCCCATGGCACTTTCCTGTGCAAGCAGAGGAGATGCAACACCTGCCCTTTCACCTCCTCCCTTCCCACTGTCCAGGGCTCCAAACACTTCTTCCAGGTGAAACAGCGATTTACTTGTACTTTTTTCAATTTAGTATACTGTATTCGCTGCACACAATCCTCTACATTGGGGAGACCAAATGCAGATTGGGTGATCACTTTGCTGAACACCTCCGCTCAGTCCTCAAGCGTGACCGGTCACTTGCCATTTTAATTCGCCATCCCACTTCCACTCTGACCTTTCTGTTCTCTGCCTCTTACACTGTTCCAACGAAACTCAATGGAAGCTCATCTCTCGTTTAGGCACTTTACAACAATCTGGACTCAACATTGATTTCAATAACTTCAGATCTTAACCACTGCTCCCATTTTTCGGACAGCGGGTGCTGGTAATGGTTCTGCTGTTGCCATTTATAGCTCCTCTAGACCCACCTTTTGTTTCTTTACTTATCCCATTACCACCATCCTTTCCTTGCACCATCATCCATTTTGTCATTTAATCACTCCTGCCCTCCACCCTATCACAGACCTTCCCTTTTATTCTTTTCTCCCCTCCTCTCCCCCCCACCTCCCACTTCCCCTGTCTCTGTCCTTGATTAAAAACTGTTTAATCTTCAACTTCCAGTTTGGGTGAAAGGTTATCGACCTGAAACGTTAACCCTGTTTCTTTCTCCACAGATGTTGCCTGACTTGCTTAGCATTTCCAGCATTTTCTGTTTTTATTTCAGATTTCCAGCATCATTTTGCTTTTGAATAAATGTTATCTGTTTTATACAGGTACAACGGTATTCAGCAAACCCAATACATAACAATAAAAAAAGGCTGAAACAGTTAAAGTACATTTAAAATAATCCGTTTTCATAAACCTAGAGCTCACTTTTGGCGATATTAACAGATGAATGCTTAAAACCTCTGTGTGACATTTCTTTGTGGGCTATTTTAGCACAGGTGTCAAGACATTAATGTTAAGTGGGTTAACGCCTCCAACTACAATAGTGGGCAAAGCGGCGTCGCTAATATCATCAACAGCAATTTCTCGGCTATAATGTACCAGAACTACTTGATTCTAGTGAGGTAATACCAGAATGAATGATGTCTCGGGGAGTGTCATGTTCTGATCATCATCTGATTCTAATTTGCAACATGGTGTATTTTTTTCAAATAGTTATGATTTAAATACATTTCTAACAACTCAATTACTCAAAAGATGCAATGCAATACAGATGAGTAAAAATGTCTTACCAGCTGATAACGGCAATCAAACAGTTAACCATTAAGGCTTCAGCTGAATAATAAACAAAAAAGGTATTTTGTACATTGTATATATATTTCTCACTACCTGTCAAAATGTTATTTGAGTGCAGCAGTTGTATTTCCAGCATTTATGTACATATATGGCAAATCTCCATTAAGGAGTTCAAAAATAGTTCTTTATTTCGCACAAATTTAAAGATCAAATGCAATTAAAATGTATGTGAAGATAAAGTTTTGGACTGGACGCTTTGGGAGCGCTGTTTGCAAAATGTACCTGAAAGGAAGAGTTTTATTTCGACACAGGTTTTACAACGATTTTAGAGAAAACAAATCTCTCAGGTTCAAATTAATTATTTGCTATAAATTACCAGGAGTTATCAAAACCTACTACAGTAAGGAAGAACTTTCTTTTACGACTTTCGAAAGGTTGCCAGTTTTTTTCCAGTGTGTGACGGCTGACGACGCTGGGTCTCCTCCCACCAGAGCTGATGGTGCCTTACTTTAAGTTTCAGGCTCATTACTGATCCAGCTCTCTAAAAGAAAGCTTCACTTAAGCCAGCTCCTTCGCAAAATGTCTGTCAAATTTCTTTTCGTTATCTTCGGTGGGATTGTTCTTGCCTTGGTGGATAATGCAAGGATTTTGCCAAGAGGTAAGACATGTGCGCATTTCAGTGCAATGGTGCAAACTTAAATTGCTAAAAATGTATTTTTTAAAATGAATGCATGTATTCAAGGTTTTTGCCTCCCCCCCCCCAATTTTCTCTCCTCCCCAAATGCTGCTTTGGGGTACAGTTCCATTATTCATTTGTGAATCTTGATCGTGAATGTTGGCAGGTTATTTGACTGCAAGAGGCATCACAGCTGAGCACCATCTTGCCTACACTGGACTTTCCTACCTCCTCTCCTCCTCCCCCCACACAGAGGCATTTCCATTATTGTGGTCAATGGGAATTAGAACTGTGAACCCTAGTCGATTTTCACATCTGTAAACCAGGGCCACTGAAGCCAATTGTAGCTCCCCTACAGCTGCTACAGTTGAGATCAACTAACTGAGCACAGACTGTGAACTGAACTTGGGATCTTGCCAGTCTGTATGGCTCAACTGCAAACCAATGGGGGAACTGTATTGTTATATATATTACATAATAACTGAAAAAAAATTTCAGAGCTCTTCTTTTAAAAATGATTTAAAAATGTAATATTACTTTAAAATGTATTTTAAAATATGTAACAGAATGTTGGTTTTCCCAAATTAAAATCAGTACTTTTAACTGCAACTCAGCACAGGGCCATTTCAGGTGAGGCTGTGATAATAGTATTTTACTTGAAATTTTCACCTTACAAATTGTCCAGGACCTTAATTATTCTAAAAATTATCATGTACAAGCCTTGCCCACCACGCCCCCAATTGTCTCACATTTATTTGCAGGAATTGAGAATGCTAGGGTCCTGAAAATCTTGGTATATTGGAATTTGCATGTAAGCAGATTAAACAGTGCGATCCATCTGAATACTGGACAGTTATAAAAATGAAGCCAAATTATGAAAATTTATGACAATTTATTCAATGATCAGGGCCTGATTGTTTCAGAGCTGCATCTTTCATTTGGTGGTGGTGTTGTGGGGGAGGAAGAGAATTTACCTGCTTATTGAGGTGAAGGATAACAATTGTGGGGAATAGAATCCTTTTTCCACTTTTAATATTCAATGTCAACATCAACACTCCTTGGTTAGGTATAATGGCAGAGGTGTACTCAAACTCCCACATCGGTTCAATCGTTGTAGAGTCTTTGGGCATGATTTTGGCCTAGAGCTGGGGTGGGGGGGGGGGGGGGGAAGATTTTTGGGTGCGAGACCTGGAAGGTAAATTGGGCGGGTTGCAATCTGCGATCACGACCATAGTGAGGTCAACAAATTTTACTTCCGGGCTTCGCGCCCAGTAGTCAGTCTGATTGACGGGCTGGCTGGCTGTCGGGTAGGAAGACCTGTGGTAGCAGGCCGCAGCCAGGGATCGGAGGGAGGGAGTGATCATGGGCCAGGGAGAAGATCGCACGGGCCGGGGTGGGGGGAGATCGGGGGGGTCTGATGCCGGGACTTGGAGATCGGGGGGTCTGATGTCGTGGCGGGAGGGTGGGGGGGGGGGGGGGTGGGGGGAGGGCGGCTGATGCCAGACAGAGATCGGAGGTCGCTCGAAGAGGTTAGAGATCGGAAGACGAGATTGGAGGTCGGGTGAAGAGTCGCAGGTAGGTCGGGGGCCACTATCTGGGGGGGTCCACCGTGGTGCGGGGTGTGGATCTTGTCAGCCAGGTGAGCTTGTTGGGGCCTGGATGAAGCACTCCTGCTCCTCTGGGCTCACAAGCAGTGCAATAAAGGAATTCATTTCATGGATACAGCCCTTCCCACCTGCTTTTACCTGACGTAAATCAGAAGCGATGGGAAACCCAGGTAAGGTTAAATTCATTTCACTTTTGTAATACACAAAATATTTCAATGAGGCACATTGCCCTTTTAAGTATCGTCTCACCGGCTTTAAATAGGGGCGGGACTTCCTGGTGTCTGCTGTACACACACATACAAACCTGCCTGAGTTAAACCCAGAAGTTGGCATGTTGGAGCTGGGATGCAGTCCCACTCCTAAAAGCTATTATTTTAACCTCCCACCTTCCCCTAACCCACCCGTTCTTGGGGGTTAAAATTATCCCCGTTGAGTGAGGTTCGCAATTTAGTGCCAACTAGTGCCGAGTCATAGACAGAAAATATTGTGTTGTGGACACGTGCCATTAGCTTCAGACTGCCAAAACTTGGCTTATTCAGGACCACTGCAGTCAGCAGAGATATGAAACTTTCATCCCATTCAGTCTGGGCTGCATTCAGATATGAAAGCAATGTGCTAACACATTCTGCACCTAATCCCCATGGATTTGTTAACGTTCAGACATTAATTTCAAGACAGAAATTCTGCTATATTTAAATGTTATTTTTGAGCCATCTTATTTGCATATATAACATTCTTGTGACTTCCTATTTGTCACACTTATTCCTGTTGTCATAATTTAGTAACACTTTTGGGGTATTGGTAACACCTAGAAGTAATGATAATGCCTAAATTGTAACAGTAGCTCTTGCTTCTGTTACCTTTAATGGAGTGTCTATTGACACCATTGTGTCAGCCAATGAGTTGGAGGTGAGGCAGGACATATGGCCAAACAGTGGATATGTTTAGCCCTCCCAGCACTAGTGGTGTTGTGGCATGAGTACCCAGGTCCATCCACCATAGTGTCCCACTACAACAAACACAGCTAAAAGACATACCATTCTTTGTGTCAATTCACTTTCTTGCGATGTAGAATGTAATAACCTTCCTGTTATAATCATACATTTATCCACTTATCTAAGTATTAATCTTGTATTTATACAGTGTTCCTCCTAGATTCATGGAAACACTTGTTCAAGTCATAAAATGTTTACTTTTTCTCTGTATACTGTCTGAACGTCTTAAATATCTTTTTTAAAAGCAATTCCTCCCATCTGCACCATGGGAATCAGTTTAGTGCCACAATTGTGTTGTACATAATGAAGAAGCAAAGATTGTAGTCCTTTCTTTTAAATCTGGGAATAAATTTATCAATGCAGGTCAGGCAGCATCTGTGAAGTAAGGATGTTAACATTTCAGACAAAGCCCTTCATCAGAACTGAACGTCTGTAATATGTTCCAGTTCTGACAAAGGGGCCTGTCCGAAACGTTAACATTCTTCCTCTCTTTACAGATGCAGCCTGACTTGTTGAGTATTTCCAGTGCTATCTGTTCTTGTTTCAGATATCCAGCAGCTGCAGTATTTCTTCTTTTTTGATAAATTCATCAACCCTGTAACTCCCAGCAGGGAGCCATGCTCGAAGGGAGCACAGGTCAGAGAACTGGTGCTACAATTCTGTGGCCCTGTCTCCAATCTACATTCCCTTAGAATGTGGCTCCCTGCTGGGAGTGCAGGATTGATGAATTTACTCTGTAGCAGTGTTGTCCAAGAGAAATTGCAGACTAACCACAAGTGTGGCTATGTTGACACCGTTTTAGGCATGTGCACTAATTTTTATAGAAAATGCTTACATGCACTCAAGAAAGATCAGGCAGACAGTACCAGTATATGTACTTCATTTGTATATTTACTTAACAAAAATCTAGCACAATTCAACACCCAAAGAAATAAAGCAATGATCAAAAACCACTTGCACACGGTGCTTTTTGTCTTACCATAGAAAGGTTCAAATACACATGCGTGCGCTATGCGAATATGAGTATTGAAATCATGTGCCCAACGACGGTATCTATTACCCATCTTTGATTTACTAATCAGAAATGAAATTATTCACATCTGGATTCCCAATTATCCACATGTGGCTAGTGGCGAGCATATTGGACAGCACTGTTCTATAGAGTCTTTGATTTGAAGAGTGATTTGAAGAATAATTCATTGTCGAGAATGCACAATCCAAGGCTAAGCTGCCTGTAATTGAAAACAAACGTTTCGTTTCTTCCATGCAATAAACTGTCAGTTAGTAATACCCAAGTAATAGTGCTAACGATAAAGTGAAACCTCGTCATGGCAAACAGAATTCACAGCAAAAATGATTCTAGTATCTGTCTATCTATCTATCTTGAATAGTCTTTGCCTAATTACCACGATGTTTAGAAAAATCATATGAGAATGCACAGATCAGGTAATAGTCAGTGGCAAAGTGCAGTGTTGCAGAATTAACTTTAGCTGTTTCTGAAGTTCCACCAGGATTCGTATACCTGCAGGAGAAATGGAATGTCTCTCCCTTGATGATAGTTCCCAAACATTCTGTCACGGGTTGGAAAGACCATCATAAGTCATGAGTGCTGTTCTGGGTCCTTTCAGCCTAGAGAAGAACTGCCATAACTCGCTATCATTATTAAGAAAGCCTCTGTATTTACAGAAGGCACGTACTTTTCTGCAATGCTACAACCCAATAATTCTACATATTTCTAAAATCAGCATATGTTATGCCATGTTATATAAAATAACATGCTGTGAGGATAATTAAAGACTATAATTCAATCTCTGGATGTTGCTGATATTCAAAAACTATTTAAGCTTTAGTTTTGTGGTTCACAATGTCATCAGAGTTACTTGATTAATTGTAGCTTTTGATCTCTCTCTGCAGTGGACATGGTATCCAATTTACTATTGAACTAGACGGCAAAGACAATCTTTGTAATGCAAATACTAACTCAACATGTTCTTTTTTTGGATATGTACAGATCAAGATCCAGTGCAGATTCTGTTACAGTAGTTCAGAGATTTAAACAGACTTTCAGTTTCTATATTTACACTAGCAACTATAAAACATCATTTTGCTGCAAATGTATAGCTGATTTGCTTTAAAATTGCCAGACTCAGTAAAGAAAGAAAGACTTGCATTTATATAGTGCTTTTCACAACCTCAGGACGTCCCAAAGCACTTTACAACCAATGAAGCACTTTTGAAGTGTAGCCACTGTTGTAATGTAGGAAACACGGCAGTCAATTTTACACACAACAAGGTTCCTCAAAGGGCAATTATAATCTGATTTAGTAATGTTGGTTGAGGGTTAAATATTGGCCAGGACACTGGGGAGAACTCCCCTGCTCTTCTTAGATCCCATGGGATCTTTTACATCCACCTAAGAGGCCTCGGTTTAACATCGCATCTGAAAGATGGCACCTCCGACAGTGTACACTTCCTCAATACTGCACTGAACTAGTACAGTGCTATTTGCTCTGATCTGGTTCAGATTATCCTCCCCTTTACCCCTATCTCTTCATGCTGATTTAAAGTTGGCTGTGAGGGATAAGGTTCAAATGAAACAAGTGATGCAAGCAGTCAGATTCAGATGTGAGGTAAACTACAGTGTTGGTTATATGAAAACTATTTTCCATTCAAACTATTTTTGGGCTGAGATGAGAGTAGCCATTATGAGGTTGATTTCAGTTCAGCCCCAACTTAAACCGATGCCGTTGTACAAGTGATGCATATTTGTCCATCTTTCCATCTCTTATCCCGCGTATATTTTTCAGTGTGTTGTTCCAAATCAAATCTATTCTGCTGTACACCTCTGCGTGAGCCAGACAGAAATGTGGTGAATGGTATTGAATTATAAAGTCTGTTGCATTTGCCAGACTACACGACTGGATAAAAGGTGTTGAAACCAGCTTCATTAAAATCCCCTTGCACTAGGACTAACATAATTGGCAAAGAGATGTGTGGATATCAAAATAGATTAAATTACATGATGTAGACAATGTGATTTAAATCTGAATTCATCATTGTAGCATAAATAAAACTCCTATTCTCTCTTTGTCTCCCTTCACTTTTTGTATTAACAATAATTAAGCCAGGGAAAATGAAGTCATGTTCAAGCCAACTTTCTATCTGGCTTGGCTCAGAATCAGAGAGAAAAAAAAGTCAAAGAGAAGGCAAGCCTACAGGCAAGTTTTGGCAATGACTGACTTTCCCTCAGTAACTGTTAGCAGCATATTTTGGAAATACAGTACTGCACTGTATAGAATTTAACAAATGCGATAAATGCAGTGGAAATTTAGAGAATATTGCACAATCCTTATTGTTAAGAAAAAATGGCCTCCGAATGAGGTTGTCAATGGCAATGCATTTAGCCTTTAACACATTTACTAATGTTTAACGTGAATGGAGGTGGTTATCTTTTTAAGACACTGTGGGGGAAAAATTGGATAGGGGCTGTTTTTGGGCGTAGGTAGCATGATGTGCTACATTAGAATCTATTATAAAGGATGTGATAACAGAACATTTGGAAGGCATTAACGGGATTGGACAAAGTCAGCATGGGTTTATGAAAGGGAAATCATGCTTAACAAATCTACTGGAGTTTTTTGAGGAGGTAACTAGTAGAATAGATAGGGGAGAACCAGTGGATGTGGTGTACTTGGATTTTCAGAAGGCTTTTGATAAGGTCCCACAAAATTAAAGCACATGAGATTGGGGGGAATATACTGGCATGGATTGAGAATTGGTTGACAGACAGGAAACAGAGAGTAGGAATAAACGGGTCTTTTTCCGGGTGGCAGGCAGTGACTAGTAGGGTACCGCAGGGATCAGTGCTTGGGCCGCAGCTATTCACAATATATATCAATGATATTCGCCACGGCAGCTGGCGAATTTAAATTCAATTAATTAATTAAATTCAATTAATTAAATAAAATCCGGAATTAAAATACTAGTATCAGTAATGATGGCCATGAAACTACCGGATTGTCGTAAAAACCCATCTGGTTCACTAATGTCCTTTAGGGAAGGAAACCTGCCGTCCTTACCCGGTCTGGCCTATATGTGACTCCAGACCCACAGCAATGTGGTTGATTCTTAATTGCCCTCTGAAATGGCCTAGCAAGCCACTCAGTTGTAAAATCTCGCTACAAAAAGTACGGACTGCTGCGGTTCAAGAAGGCGGCTCACCACCACCTTCTCGAGGACAATTAGGGATGGGCAATAAATGCTGGCCTCGCCAGCGACGCCCACATCCCGTGAATGAATAAAAAAAATGTAACATTTCCAAGTTTGCAGACGACACAAAGCTGGGGTGGAATGTGAGCTGTGAGGAGGATGCAAAGAGGCTCCAATGTGATTTAGACAAGTTGGGTGAGTGGGCAAGAACATGGCAGATGCAATATAACCTGGATAAATGTGAGGTTATCCACTTTGGTTGTAAAAACAGAAAGGCAGATTAAATGAATGGTGATAGATTGGGAAAAGGGGAGATGCAACGAAACCTGGGTGGCCTTGTACCAGTCGCTGAAAGCGAGCATTCAGGCGCAGCAAGCAGTTAGGAAGGCGAATGGTATGTTGGCGTTCATTGCAAGAGGATTTGAGTACAGGAACAGGGATGTTTTACTGCAGTTGTACAGGGCCTTGGTGAGACCACATCTGGAGTATTGTGTGCAGTTTTGGTCTCCTTATCTGAGGAAGGATGTCCTTGCCATGGAGGGAGTGCAACGAAGGTTTACCAGACTGATTCCTGGGATGGCAGGACTGTCGTATGAGGAGAGATTGGGTCGACTAAGCCTGTATTCACTAGAGTTTAGAAGAATGAGAGGTGATCGCATCGAAACATATAAAATTCTAACAGGACTAGACAGACTAGATGCAGGGAGGATGTTCTCGATGGATGGGGAGTCCAGAACCAGGGGTCACAGTCTCAGGATATGGGGTATGCCATTTAGAACCGAGATGAGGAGAAATTTCTTCACTCATAGGGTAGTGAACCTGTGGAATTCTCTACCACAGAAGGCAGTGGAGGCCACGTCATTAAATATATTCAAGAAGGAGATAAATATATTTCTTAATGCTAAAGGGATCAAGGGATATGGGGAAAAAGCGGGAACAGGGTACTGAGTTAGACGATCAGCCATGATCATTTTGAATGGCGGAGCAGGCCCGAAGGGCCGAATGGCATACTCTTGCTCCTATTTTCTATGATTCTATGATACCCCACGCCCAATGACCCCTGCGCAGGCAGGACGCAAGTTTCGGCCGGCCCGAGGACTTACCTGCAATCGACGTCCATTCCAGGCCTTGCGTGTGGAATCAATGAAATTCGCACTTTCCACCACCAGGGGAGCTCAATCTCTTAAAGGGAGGATGTTTCTTAGAAATCTCTTAAAGGTAGCTGGTACCTGTTATTTGCTGAAAATAACATTCTACTGTCTGCACGGAGTCTGAACGGAGATCAGACATTGCACACGTAAAACACAGACGCAGGTCCCATCCCTATGTTTACACTGATGAGTTATGTTAAAACATTTAATAAAGGTTGCGCACTACTAAATCCCACATCCTCCAATCTGCACACCAGACCTTACCAATCTGCCGATCTAAGTTGGTACCAGGCCTGCGAGAGTGCATGTACCAAGGTTCTCTGCTGATGCACTAGAGCCCTTGGTGCAAGAGGTGGACAGAAGGAGGGACATCCTGTATCCGCAGGGGGGGGTGGGGGGGGCAAGAGGCCCTCCCGACATATACTCAAAAGGCAGTGGGAGGCAGCGGCGGACAAAGTCAATGCCAGGCGCACAGCATCATGAACATGGATGCAGTGCAGAAAGAAGTTCAGTGCTTTGATATGAGTGGTCAAGGTGAGTGAGGTCAACTGTCAAGTGGCGTCTCCTGCCAACTGCACAATGCACTACACCCCCCATCACCCACATACCAACAAACTCACTCTTTTCATCAGTACTTAACTCTTCCAACCAGATGCTTCCTCTCACCCTTACACATTACCACTGTTTCAAGCTGCCCACCCACAACTCACAGGCCACACACACTGGCAACTATTCAACCACGACAGACACATCACCCAGTCACACGTCCCGCTTTCTTGCAGGAGAAGGTGGTGCATATTAGGAGGCAGCAAGTGGCAGTGGCATTTAACCCCTCGAGCCTGTTTCGTCATTCAGTGAGATCCCATGGTGGACCTGTGACCTAACTCCATATACCCGCCTTAGCCCTTAATACCCTTGGTTCACAGAAATCTATCAATCTCAGATTTAACGTCCACAAGTGAGCTGGCATCAACTGCCGTCTGCAGAAGAGTGTTCCAAACGTCTCCCACCCTTTGCGTGTAGAAGCATTTCCTAATTTCACTCCTGCACGTCCTAGCTCTAAATGTTAGGCTATGTCCTCGCGACCTAGTATACAAGTCTAGGAGATCTCCAAGAACAGTTACAAATGCCTCGGCAGCCAGAAGCAATAATCCAGCCACTGGCCTGTAAATCCTGCATGGTCCCTTTAAATAGCGTTGGTGGGGGGTCCTCTAGGCACTCTAAGACACATTCAGATGGTTGGATTAAGACTGTGCGTTGAGTTGAGCGTTAAGTCCCAAAATGGTGTCTATCACTTTAAATCAGCATTGCACACTGATTGAAGCCATTTTCTCCCTACTTTACATGATTCCAGTGTTCGTTATCTGCGCCTGCGCTAACTCCTATACCAAGATGGCGTCTGGCGCACGTCACGCTGGAAACGTGCGTGCGCATCCAAGACGCCATCTTGGATGTTGGATAGACCATGTCGCGCCGAAACATCGGGCGCGATATGGCCCAATTTAGCGCCCTGTATTTTTTACTAAGGTTTAGTGTATGAGTCTCAAGATAGGACAAGGGTACGAATTATACCACTCATCGGCTTTAGGAGCCAGGGGTGTTGGTAGCAACGGCTCAATCTGAATACTCCCAACACACCTCTGTATATGCTGTGCAGGACAACAGAGGGGACCCAAGGTAATTCCCTCCTCCTAGTGATACCACAGACCTAGTTTATTAGCATTGATGGAGTAGCCACCAATTTGAAAGGTGCTTTTTGCAAATACTATCCTTCTGACTGTGCGTGGGCCTATATGGAGAGATCTCAATATAGTTAGTATCAAATTTCTATTTCATAGTTCTCAGTTTATATCAAATTTCCTATTTTCAATTTGTCTTGGCTCCAGTTTTGGCTGGGATAGACCTCTGACTCATTTAGACTCTGCTCCACTTTGACACTATGTTGTTCACTAATTTCTGTTTCCTGGTACCAGTATTCATGCACTGGTGGTAGACTTAGCGCATGTGGAAGCTATGCATATGTGACAGGCCCACGCACAGTCAGAAGTTAGTATTTGCAAAAGCACCTTTCAAATTGGTGGCAGCTCCATCAATGCTAATAAACTAGGTCTGTGGTTTCACAAGGAGGAAGGAATTACCTTGGATCCCTTCTGTTGTCCTGCACAGCATATAGAGAGGTGTATATAGAGGTGTGTTGGGAGTATTCAGATTGAGCTGTTGCTACCCACACCTCTGGCTCCTAAAGCTGATGGGTGGTATAATTCGTACCCTTGTCCTGTCTTGAGACTCATACACAAAACCTTAGTAAAAAATACAGTGTCTTAAAAAGATAAATTCTTGACTGTAGTTCAGCAGTAAGCATGCTACATTAGATTAAAAACATATACTATTTTGAAATATTTTCATGGGGATATGGAAACAATTGCTTCAATTGCTTGAAGTGCACAGCCATTTGCCAGGACACAGAAAATAATGTGACCAGTAAAGCAGCACAGGCCAACAATATTTAATTGGTAAAGGTGATCTGGGCTGTGTCAGCAGTCATGATTATAATACAATTTGTATACTTGGATGCAAGTCTGGCACAATGGTCGCTTAATGTCTTCATCCTTGTCATGAATGGTAGGCAATGCACAGGCACCAATTTAAGATGCATTTTGTTTTACCAGTGTGACTTTAACATAAATGAATCAAAATATAGGTTGCATTGTCAGTCCATAAATAATTTTTATACTGAATGTGGAAAAGTATTATAAATGCATAATTCTAGCATTACCTGGCATGAAAATATAGAGGAAATATTATGCGCCAGTGGGTGTATTACTGCAGATTTATATTTCAGTGTTGTGGATGATCTCCTAAGTCATGAGCAATGACCGTTCCAGACATTCACCAAGTTGAATTATTGCCTGACATACTCCTACATATTCTGTCCTACATAACCAATCTCAGGCTGAATTCAGCGGATAACTACCTCCGCCCCCCTCACCCCCTGAAATTGTAATTCTCTCCTGGCTGCTAACTCCTAGTGACCATTATCAAATGGATTGATTTTAAATATCCATAAAGTGAACAGTTTTTTCAGAGATCTACAAACCTTTCAAATCTGATTTATGACAATTTGGTGTTCAAAGCCAAAAATGTTGATATTGAATCTTTGTTACGGAAATGTTGCTTCCCTTTTCTATAAATCTAATCTTTCTCTTTGTGCATGTGACAGGTGAAGCTGAACTACATGTCAAAAGATAATAGTGCTAGAAACCCTGCTTTATTTCTGATATTGGAATTATGGAGACAACATAGACACTGATGAAACTGGTTACTTAGCAAATAAGCACTCCTGTATTTTTGAAGGGATCTTAACTGCAAGATATCCAAAACTTCACACATGGGTATAATTTGTTTTCTTAAAAAGACTTGTGTGGGAAGATCACCAAAATAGAAATTAGCCTATGATTCTGGCAAACTTGGAGTCTGGCACTATTTATTTCCATAAAGCTATACTAATTTGCAGGCTCTTGTTATTGAGGTAAAGTGATACAGACAGATTTAATTCCTGTTTAAAACTTATAGGCTTGAAATTCCTGTAGACTCGATTTCGGGCCAGAAATGGGCTCCATGCACAGAGCGTATACTGCAGCCAGGAGGCCCAAGCCTGGCCCGAAATTGAGCCTCAGGCTTCATTAATATTAACTGGGCAAGCTGCTGGCACCTGTCACACCTCCACAGGCAGTTCATTTAAATAAAATGAATATCGGGGCACTCGCCTCGCCAGTAGCAGCCCAAAGGTACGTCACGAGAGGTGGGGGGAGTGGAATGGAGGCAGGGGTCGGTGATCGGGATACTGTGGATTCGGGGGAGCACTCCTACTCCTCAGGTACATTTAAGGAAAACATTTTTTAAAAGAACATACCTTGTGGTGGCAGTTGCTGCTTAGGCCACAGCGTCCATTTAAGAATCCCGAGCGTAGCAGGCTCCTTGTCTGCTCAATCGAAACCAATTTCTGCAAGGGGGCCTAAAATGGATGATAAGCCCCTTATTTCCATATGTAAGGGACCTAATGCATGTTTTAGGGGGCTGCCAAGGACTTCTGCAAAGCCACCTTTACCGATATGGCGGCGATCGTAACACAGGCAGAGATATGGGCGCTGGACATTACACCCAGTCATTGTTCCTTTTTGTCCCTATTTCCCGCCCGGAAAATGGGCCATAATGGGGACCAATTTCTGCCCCACATTGTTAAGACTGCTAGAATACAAAATAATCAAATACAAAGATCCAACTCTCCTGCGTTGGGACACTTACTGAATTGACTCCAGACAGTACATGGTATGAATTTGAAGTCACTCTGAATCCCCTAGCTTACTTATGGCATCACTGGTAACCGTGGCAATTTACCATGGCCATGATTAATCTGTAAGTAGGGCATATCCTACTGTGAGGAATTGTGTAAACAAGGCAGTTGTTTGATACTTATAAAAATAAGGCAAGGAATCACTAAAGAGACTACACGATAACATCAACAAGTTCCATCCCACCATCAAGCTCACCATGGACTACTCCTCAGAATCAGTTTCTTTCTTGGACACACGAATCTCCATCAAAGACGGGCACCTCAGCACCTCACTCTACCGCAAGCCCACGGACAACCTCACGATGCTCCACTTTTCCAGCTTCCACCCTAACCACGTCAAAGAGGCCATCCCCTATGGACAGGCCCTGCGAATACACAGGGTCTGCTCAGACGAGGAGGAACGCGATGGACACCTACAGACGCTGAAAGACGCCCTAGTAAGAACGGGATATGACGCTCGACTCATCGATCGACAGTTCCGACGGGCCACAGCAAAAAATCACATAGACCTCCTCAGGAGACTAACACGGGACGCAACCAACAGAGTACCCTTTGTCGTCCAGTACTTCCCCGGAGCGGAGAAACTACGCCATGTTCTCCGCAGCCTTCAACATGTCATCAATGAGGACAAACACCTCGCTATGGCCATCCCCACACCTCCACTACTCGCCTTTAAACAGCCACCCAACCTCAAACAGACCATCGTTCGCAGCAAACTACCTAGCTTTCAAGAGAACAGCGTCCACGACGCCACACAACCCTGCCACGGTAACCTCTGCAAGACATGCCAGATCATCGACACAGATACCACCATCACACGAGAGGACACCACCCACCAGGTGCATGGTTCATACTCCTGTGACTCGGCCAACGTTGTCTACCTCATACGTTGCAGGAAAGGATGCCCCAGAGCATGGTACATTGGCGAGACCATGCAGACGCTGCGACAACGGATGAACGGACACCGCGCAACAATCGCCAAACAGGAGGGTTCCCTCCCAGTCGGGGAACACTTCAGCAGTCATGGACATTCATCCACCGACCTTCGGGTAAGCGTACTCCAAGGCGGCCTTCGAGACACACGACAACGCAAAATCGTCGAGCAGAAATTGATAGCCAAGTTCCGCACCCATGAGGACGGCCTCAACCGGGATCTTGGGTTCATGTCACGCTACACGTTACCCCACCAGCGAACAAATGTTATCTGTTTTTAATATAATGGGTCATTTGCTGGCTCTCTCTGCCTTCCGGATGTTTCTGCCTCTCTCTGTTTTTTTTCTCTGTTTTTTTTCCCTGTTTGTTTTTTTGTTGAATGTGTATTCGGGGGTTCTGCAGGTGACACCTCTCTGTCTGAACACGGTGATTGCCTTGGCAACGGGCAGTTGCAGGGGCAGTCTGTAAACACCATGTATTGTTCTATATGTATAAATGCGTAGGCTTCAAGGAGCTCTTGAAACATTTGCCTGAGGAAGGAGGAAATCTCCGAAAGCTTGTGAATTTAAAATAAAATTGCTGGACTATAACTTGGTGTTGTAAAATTGTTTACAATTATAAAAATAAAATCAGAGTAAGTTTAAAGAAGTCACTCACATTTTAAAGTAAATATGTTTTTGCTCATTTAAAATCATAATTTTTTATTCAGTCATGTAAATCAAGCTTGGACATATTCACTCATCTAGTACTATTTGACTCTGTTTCTGCTGCAGCTTATATTGCTTTGACTATGCCAGACCAGAAAGTACCACTGATCTTTACTGCAGATGGAGACAGTTGCAGTAAGTTATAGCACAATGGGAGATTTAAGCAATAAGACAAATTACTCTTGAGAAGCTGAAGGTGAAGAGAAATAAACCTCATACACTTTTTTTAGATTTTGTACTGGTGCAAGTGCTTATTTTAACATTGAATCAAAAAGCTGAATGCGACTAGCTGGATAGCACTCATGTTAGAAAATGGTTTTCACTTTTGTTTGCTAATTGTTGTCAGCTGGAAGCAGTCATCTATGTGACACCATTATGGGCAATAGAACAGAGACTCGTTTTCACAGACATCACAAAGAACAGGATGTAGTCTGTGAAAGTGATTATCAGAATGGAAAATAAATTTTTCCCAATTTTGGAGAATACTTTCAGTTCAAGGGCATAATGAAACAAATACTGAGTGTAATTTTTGGATATAAAGTAAATTATTTCCTCATAGGATGCAAAAATAAACAATTAAAAATGCAAAGAGCCTTCCATTTGGTTAATATAACCTGTTCTTGGTCATATCTGTCACTTTAGGTTTGCAGTTTACAAAAACAGATCTACTGCAGTCAGTATTTGTATAGACTGCAGTTGAGGTCTATTATGGTAAACTAAAAAAATGTGCATAAGATGACATTATATTCCTAAATCAGTTGAGTTCAAATCCCCAGTACTAATGCTGACATTGTGTAGTGTTCCTGGCAGGACGTAACCCGAGCAAGTTCTGGTCTCCGAGACATAAACCTACATCCTAGAAACAGTGCAGAGTTGGGAATTAAGGCAGATCTTTGGTGTCAGACGGAGAAGTTATGAGCAATCTCAAGGCTCATCAACCTCAAAAAGAGAAGCCTTACAGGGAACCCATAGAAGGTTTATAGAAAATACTTAATGGGATAAAGTTGACGTGAAACAGTACTTTCAGATATGCCAGAGCAGCAGGGCAAGAGGCACAGTTTGAAGGTTGTGAAGGGAAACTTTAGGGCAGATTTCAAGAAGTATTTCTTTAAACAGAGGATGATCAACAGCTGGAATGGGTTGTGAGGAATAGTGGTTGAGGTCAGGACACTAGATTCGTTTAAGAAATACTGAATGCTGCAATGGGAAGATGAATGGGTTGGTAATCTGGAGAGATGAGATCAAATTGGCTAAATGTCCTGACCTCAACCACTATTTCTTCTTCTTCATCCAAACCTATCATGTAATTAACTTCTGGCTGTGGTTATTTGATTTTTTTATCGTACATTTTATACAATTTCACATTCTATGAACAATGTACATGTACAACTAATGGAAGTTAAATAAATATTAATTGTGTACAATTTTGGTCTCCTTACCTAATAAAGGATATACTTGCCATAGAGGGAGTGCAACGAAGGTTCACCAGACTGATTCCTGGGATGGCGGGATTGTCTTATGAGGAGAGATTAAGTAGACTGGGCCTGTATTCTCTAGAGTTTAGAAGAATGAGAGGTGATCTCATTGAAACATACAAAATTCTTACAGGGCTCCACAGGGTAGATGCAGGGAGGATATTTCCCCTGGCTGGGGAGTCTAGAACCAGGGATCACAGTCTCAGAATAAAGGGTAGGCCATTTAGGACTGAGATGAGGAGAAATTTCTTCACTCAGAGGGTGGTGAATCTTTGGAATTCTCTACCCCAGAGTGCTGTGGAGGCTCAGTCATTGAGTACATTCAAAACAGAGATCGATAGATTTCTAGATATTAAAGGCACCAAGGGATGTGCAGGAAAATGGCGTTGAGGTAGAAGATCAGCCATGATCTTGTTGAATGGCGGAGCAGGCTCGAGGGGCCGGATGGCCTACTCCTGCTCCTATTTCTTTTGTTCTTATTATCACCATCATTTGGGTAAAATCAAATTGACTTCAAAATGCAACACATGCACAGCAAAAAATAACTTAATAGCTTAACAGTGTGTAGCTGGTTTTCAATAAATATTCCTCAGCAGTTAAGTATACACTCAGGATAAGTGTAATAGATTATGTAGTCAGTTCTATAGGAGTGCTCTGTCGAATGGATCAGTGAAGGAACTAATGCTCTGCACATTACTTCAGTAACTGTTTTGCAGCTGCTGTCTCTCAATGGAGACTGTTATAGTGAGGACCTTTAAGATCATTATTAGTGAAATCACTTGCCTTGTAACATCAAATTATTTTGACATGTTCCAGTGAGAAAACAGTTTTAATTTGGCTCCGGGCAGTATTAAACCTTACTTTATTTTCCCCAAACTGCAGAGACAATTGTTTTCACAAATGCAAGGTTGCTGCTCAGTATTTTCATCAGACACTTTGTGCGAAGCTATGATAGTTTTAACATAAATCACATGACATCCAGTTGAAAACAATCTGGGTCCGCAGCAGACACCTAATTTGGCATAAAATTTCAGTCAAAGAGGCCACAGAATAGCTGGTGTAGGAAATGGAAAAATAGTGCAATATGGGATGCTCTTCCGAGTTGAGGCTGAAACGTACTGTTGAGTTGCAGGGAAGCTTTTCCCTACATCTAATCATGCTATAAGAGACCTAGGAATGCTTAACACTGAGTGCTGAAAATGGAAAGCCTTCCATCCTTCCATCCCCTAACACTAATGCCCCTCACTTTGTTCAGCACAAAATTCACCAAAATTAAAAAAAGAAATTGCAAATCAGATCAAGGGACAAACAAAAAACAAGGAGCTGTATTTCATTTCCCTTCAGGCAGTGCACAAACATATTTACAAATAATGCCATCATCAGGCATAAGCATTAAATCTACTTTGTATCATGCATGTCAACCATCAGCATTTTGGGTGCCCAGTTCACATGCCAGTCTGACAAAAATCAGAGGAACAAGTATCTCTCCCCTCAATGCCACTCCTACCACTAATATAAATGGTGCTGGCCTCTGCATACTGTAGGCCTGAATTCTAATAGAATTCTTCTTACATCGAGTCTACAGCACAGAAACAGGCCATTCAGCCCAAATGGTCTACATGAGCCTCCTCCCACCCCTCTTGATCTAACCCTACCAGCATACCCTTCTATTCCTTTCCCCTCATGTGCTTATCTAGCTTCCCCTTAAATGCATCTATGCTACTTATCTCAATTACTGCTTGTGGTAGCGCATTCTACATACTTACCACTCTTTGGGTAAAGAACTTTCTCCTGAATTCCCTATTGGATTTAGTAGTCACTATCTTCTATTTATGACCACTAGTTTTGGACTCCCCCACAAATGGAAATATTTTCTCTACCCATCAAACCTTTTCATTATCTTAAAGACCTCAATCAGGTCACCCCTCTAGAGAAAAGAGCCCCAGCCTGTTCAGCCTTTCCTGATCAGGATATCCTCTCAGTTTTGGTATCATCCTTGTGAATCTTTTTTTTGCACCTTCTCCAATGCCTCTATATCCTTTTTAAAATATGGAGACTAGAACTATGCACAGTACTTACTCCAAGTGTGGTCTAACCAAGGTTCTGTACATGTTTAACATAACTTCTCTGCTTTTCAATTCTGCCCCTCTAGAAATGAACCCCAGTGCTTTGTTTGCATTTTTTATGGCCTTATTAACCTGCAGCGCTACTTTTAGTGATTTGTGTATCTGTACCTCTAGATCCCTTTGCTCCTCTACCCCATTTAGACTCTTATTAGCCAAGCAATATATGGCCTCCTTATTCTTCCTACCAAAATGCACCACCTCACACTTGTCAATTACATGCCCCTTCTGCAAGTTTATTAATGTCTTCTTGTATTTTGTTGCAGTCTTCCTTTGTATTAAGGAATAATACACTTCAAATATTAACAGGATGCAGGAATGAGTGTGATTGAGGAAGAGCAGAGAGAAGGTGGGAAAATTAAGGGGCAAAGGACAGAAGTTAAGAATGATATGGTGGGAAAGGGAGAGTGCTGGTATTAACTGTAGGGAAGTAAAATTGCTAACATTAATGGGTGCGGCGGAGTAGGGCTGAAGGAGTGTCAACGTTAACTGGGGGGAGACAAAGAGTGCCGGCATTAACTGTGTGCAGGTGGGGGTGTAGGTTGAATGCTGACATTAACTGAGGGGAGGCAAATAGTGCCAGTATTAACTGGGAGGGAAAAAGAGTGCTGACATTAAGTAAAGGTTGGGGGGTGGGGGGGTGGGGGGGGTGGGGGGTGGTGGTGATGGCGGTGGGCAAAGAATTCCAGCATTAACTGAGAGAGGGGCGATGACTGACAATATTAACTGGGGAGGGAGGATGAAGTAAATCCATATTAACTGAGGACAGGGATAAGAAGAAAGATGCCAGCTTGAAATGGAAGATTGGGGATAAGAGTACCAGCTTAAAACAAATTGCTGGTTGAATTGAAAAGTGAGATGGAGCAGAGTGTCATTTTAAATTGAAAATGCTTAAGGAGGAGAGAGTGCCTGTAGAAGGGTGAGGGAGTACAATGTCTTTGTGAACTGGGTTCAGAGAGGGTAGAGTGCTTCTGTGAAATTGGGTGGGGTGGGGAGCGAGTTGCACATGGAAGAGTGACTGTTCGCACAAGTGATGACCTGGTTGGTCATTTGATAAAACAAATATCAGTTTGCTTTTCCTGAAGTATAAAAGAGTTTAAAATTAAACATTTTCTAGACTAGATCCCCTGGAAATGCATCACCAATTTATTTATTTCAACATTTGGATTTGTCCTTTTAGACTTTTGTGTAGTTTGTTATTTTGTTCCTTCGATGTAAGGGATGGAATGCTGGGTATACCTACTGCTTAAGTTATAAAATCCATGTTACTACTTGCTTTCACATGTAATAGGCTTATAATCAGTTCTGTTCTTCAGTTATCATTGCTTTGGGGGCTGGGTCAGACTTTTAGAAGCTGTTGGGCAGCTTTTGCTCCTTTTCTAGGTTGGCATAGAATCATACAGCACAGAAGGAGGCTATTCGGCCCATCATGTCTGTGCCAGCTCTTTGAAGAGCTATCCAGTTAGTCCCACTCCCCTGCTCTTCCCCATAGCCCTGCAAATTTCTCCTTGTTGCATAACTTTTACCTCCTCTCCAAACAGAAGCACAAGAAAGTTTAGGGGGAGAAGGGGACATACCAGCTGAAATCAGAACAACTCTTCCTTATTTATTTTCCCCAAGTTGATGCTTACAAAATTGTTCGCGTTCTCTATGCAGCTGACACAAATTTGTAGTAAAGTTGGTTAAATAAAGATATGCAATAATTATTTTTGTACAGGGTTTGGAGTCATTTTGGGCACGATTTTAAAAGGGAAAAACAGGTGGGTTGGGGGCGGGAGCGGGGGCAGGGGGGGCAATCAAAATCGCTGTTTTTAGGAGCGGGTAGACATCCCGGCTGGAACCTGCATATTTTTGAATGAGACTCAAGAAAACCTGTGTGCGTGCGTACAGCAGTCACCAGGAAGTCCCACCCCCACTTAAATCTGGTGGGCTGATAATTAAAGGATCAAATGTACCTCATTGAGGTACTTAGGGTAGTTTATTTTTTGTGCATTGGACACTTTAAAAGAATTTAACGTTGCCTGGGCGGCTTTCTCACAGCTTCTGATTCATGCCTGGTGAAACCAGGCAGGAAGGGCCGGATCAGTGAAAAATAAACTAAATAAAATTAAATCTTTTTTTTATTCGTTCATGGGATGTGGGCGTCGCTGGCAAGGCCAGCATTTATTGCCCATCCCTAATTGCCCTTGAGAAGATGGTGGTGAGCCGCCTTCTAAATAAATTAAATAAAATTACATTTCCCATTGTAAAAAAAAATTAAATAAACATACCTTAAAAAACAATGTTGCCTGGAACTCCCCCTACTCTGATCTTGATGTCCGATGTCTGCCGTCTGATCCCGATGTCTGATGTCTCCACTCTAATCTTTGTTCCTCCCCCCACCCCCATTTCTATCCTAACTGCCGAGGAGGGCTCTCTTTCTCCACCCACCCCCCCACCTCAGACATGCCGCTCCTGTCGCTGGCTGCAGGGCAAAGAGGCTTTGATTGGCCTCATTAGGGTTGCGATCGCAGCCCCCCTAATTCCCTTCCGGGTTTGGCGCCCGCAAATCAACCCCCACCCCGTACTCTTCCCGCCAGCATATTAAAATTGTGCCCTTTGTGTTTGTATCCTTGTCAGTAAAACTGCTGTAGACTGATGCATGCGTCTTGCTTTACTTTAATTGGATTCACACACAAACATACATGGCAATTGTTGTCTGCGCATAGTGCTCTGTCAACATGAAAGGAATATAGGAACAGACTCCTGTAACCATTGGGACTGGAAACCTGCCACTGAAAAGAATATTGTCAGTTTTTCAAAACGATATTTGTACAATTTCCAAATGTAGAAGGAACGAGATTTGTTGGTTATAGGACCTGCCCATTACTCCTGGTTGTAAACAATTTTACAACACCAAGTTATAGTCCAGCAATTTTATTTTAAATTCACAAGCTTTCGGAGGCTACCTCCTTCCTCAGGTGAACGATGTGGAAAAATCGTTTGACTTTGCCCAGGTTTTTGATTTTTCCACATCGTTCACCTGAGGAAGGAGGTAGCCTCTGAAAGCTTGTGAATTTAAAATAAAATTGCTGGACTATAACTTGGTGTTGTAAAATTGTTTACAATTGTCAACCCCAGTCCATCACCGGCATCCCCACATCATTACTCCTGGTGGCAGTGACCAGGATGACTGTGGTAATTTAGCGCGCTGACGTGTTTTTAGTATGCATGCATAAATTTGTGCAGTTAGCAGGAGACTTTGCCCAGGTTTTTGTCTAAATTCATATTGTAGATGGTTTTTGATGAAGTTGGGAACTCACCATTTTGAGAAATAGTGAAATTTTAACATGTGCATCTAGAAAATAATTAGATTCCCAGGAGTTCTAACAATGAAGTTTTAATTTTTTCATCAAACTTGATACTTGTCAATTTTTGTCATTCATGGGATGTGGGCACTGCTGGCAAGGCCAGCATTTGTTGCCCATCCCTAATTGCCCTTGAGAACATAGTGGTGAGCTGCCTTCTTGAACCACTGCAGTCCTTGTGGTGAAGGTTCTCCCACAGTTCAGTTAGGTAGGGAGTTCCAGGATTTTGACCCAGTGACAATGAAGGCCCCAGATGTTACTGAGGACTTTGCAGGGTTTGCCTTTGTCATGTCTGGTGCCTAGTGGTCCAACCAGTTTTATTCTTATTATGACTTTTTGTAGCAAGATTGTACAACTGAATGGTTTTCTAGGCCATTTCAGAGGGTGATTAAGAATCAACCCCATTGCCATGGGTCTGGAGTTACTTATAGGCTAGAGCAGGTGAGGATAGCAAGTTTCCTTATAGGGCATTAATGAACCAGATGGATTTTTATGACAATCTGGTAGTTTCATGGCCACTATCACTGATACTAGTTTTTTTAATTCCAGATTTTTATTTAATTAATTGAATTTAAATTCCCCAGCTGCCGTGGCAGGATTTGAACTCATTACTCCAGATTATTAGTCTAGGCCTCTGGATTACTAGTTCAGTAACATAACCACTATGCCACCGTACCCAGATTATGCTCCTGTGAAGCATCTTGGAATGTTTTATTATGTTAAAGGCGCTATATAAATGCAAGTTGTTTTAGTCAATTTGAAGAAATGCTGCTCATAGAAAAATGCACAATACATTACTTTTGCTTGATAAACAAATGTGTAAAAGATTTCATTATGGGTAAATAGCTTAAATTATAGCTTCAAAAGAATGTTTATGCTTTGGAGAAGATTGTGAAAGCACTGACCAAGATAATTCTAAGATTTAGGAATCTGAGTCATGAAGAGACACTTCCAGAACTGGATTTGCTTTCATTGGGAAGAAAAGGTTGAGACAGCAACTGTGATACAGGTCTTAAAATGTTCAGAGGCATAGGCAATGTAGTTGTAATAGGCTTGGATTGTGAGCACAGAATTAAAGGACACAGGTTGCACATGAAAAGAACTAAGCAAAAACAAGGCACTTTGAAAACAGAGTTCTTTGAATAACATAGCTGATGATACCTTGTTCGACAAGCTGTGTCTTGCTCTACATCGCTGTTTCCAAAAATGTAAAATTCTTGACATTTTTTTGTTTATTGAAATTTTGTCTAAGTAATGTCATGTACTGTATGATGGATTGAGGTTAGGCTGTTTGAATGAAAATGTGTACCTTAATTGATATCAAATCAAAATGTTGAAGGTTGATTTCGATAAATTAGGGGAATGGACCAGTATGAGAGATGCCCTTCAACAGGCACAAGTGCAGTATCATTTGGGATTGAGACTCTCCAGGCATATTTATACCGTGGGGTACTTCTTAAAGGTTACAGAGAGATCTGGAGGTAATAGTTCATAACTTATTGCATAAGCAGTGTAAGGTGGCTAAGGGAAGACAAACGGGATTTTAGGTTGTATTGCTAGAACCATTGAGTATAAAACAAAAAGTGCAATACAGATCTTTGGTACACCAACACTTGGAAGATTGTTGTCCCATTTTGGTGCACAGTGAAGAATATCAAGACTCTGAAGAAGGTACAGTGAGGTTGAGCAGAATAATACAAAATCTTAGAGCTCTTAGTTATGAGAATAGACTCCAAGAGTTGGGGATATTTACTTTGGAGAAACATGGGCCTAGATGCAATGTGATTGAGGTTTGTAAAATAATAAAGGCATAGATTCAGTTGAGTTGGATTAAGTTATTTGAGCTAGATAGGGATTGTAAGAGAGAGGCATGCATATAAAATCCTAATGCTAAGAGTTAGGTTAGATTTAAGGAGAGTATTGCCCTATCAAAACTTGCCGTGGGCATGAATTCACTGTTGTCCTTTGAAAGGAAACTCAACAAATTCTTGACTGAAGAGATATAGATGCTAGTTAGCTGGGATTAAGAGGTGTTATAGAGAATGAGGATCTCTTGCAACTTTGCTTGGTTGTCTTGGGTAGTCAGAAGAGGAATTTCCCAGAACTTTTTTTCAATTGGCCCTTGCAGGGGATTGTGTGGTTAGGGGATGGGTTAGTGCTGTACCCAGTTGTTTTATGTCTGAATGAGCCAGCTTGATATGGCTAAGTGTCCTGTCTTTCTTTTTGTATGTTAGTATGATAGACTCATCCTTAGACCAATTGGCCTACTCCAAACTGCATAGTATAGTAATTTCATCTATGCTTAAATACCATTAATAACAATAGGCTGGTTCAATAATTTTTGTCCTTATAGTGTTTTTCATGATGTAGAATTAGTGACATAGCTATTCATAATCATTTGTGACTTCTTCATCATGGTGGGAGAACAAGACCCATCTGCCATCTTTTTCAACCTTTCATTATGATGATGAGGGAACTTACAGAAACATTTCCTTTTGGTCCTTTGTTTCACATACAGAATCAGTTCATACACTCTTCACCAAAGAGTTTGGGGTACCTTTCACCCTACCTTCATGAAATGATTGAAAATAAAGATGTTCCTTGATGAATCCCGAGTTTCCAATTCCTAACTTCTCATTACTTCAGGATAATGACATTAGCACACTGCCTACTGAACAAATGTGTACCCACTGCAGAATCTAGACTTATCATGTTTCCATTACTATATGGAATCAAAATTTGGAATAGCTTTCCTGTCATATGCACTCCTAGCAGCCAGCTCCACGTTTTTCTTCCTAGTGTGCATTACAAACTGAATTCAGCTGTCTGTGGATAAATGTAGAATTCAGAGCAATACTTGCAGCAATTAAATGGATAAAGTTGCTTTGAATTGATTCCAGGGTAAAAATGTTGACATATGATTTTGTATTTTGGGTTATTTCACTTTGTTGATATAATTCTAAGTGACATTTATACAAAAACACAAAAAAGCTATAATTATAATACAGATTTCATTTTTGTTGGTCATTAATATCAGCTCTTCATTGCCTTTTTAAAAACAAAATACTTAAAAATAAACTTTAAAAATTCTATCGTGGATATTATAATTTGAGAACTATAAATGATGAAGCAAATTACCAGATTTGAACTTTTAGAAATTATTTTACTTACAGGAACTAGGCAGCAATAGCGATACCAGAATGTCTGATGGAATTAGTGGCATTTTTCATTTCATAAAAGAACATTCATTAAATACATGCCTTTATGTAGTTTTTAGAAACTAGAAGCTTGCTTTTTTGTAAGAAACGATACTGCATTTTACAAAGGTTTGGTTTATAGGTTTCACGTCTAAAGTTTAGCAAAAAAGAAATGAGAAAAGTTGGTGATTAATGGTTACTTAGTTCATAAATGGACTCTCGGGTCAAAATTGCTATTGTAGGCTTAAAAGCAAATCTGAACTATAATTTGGCAATGTCACTGGTGTTTTTGCAGTTTTGTTTTGGAAGCAGTCAAGATGAGGGATGTCAGTGTTGGAAAATGCAACGTTTTTGAACCCAGCATTAGCATTAAGCAATTCTTGAATCCAATACATGGAAATGGTACCTCACAAATGTACTTTAACATCAGCCTCAGAAAACCACATTCCTACTGCAACATTGTGGTATTTCCATTTTCCACATAAGCCATTCTTGTGGCATCTTTGAGTCAGATTCTCCTTTTAATGACAACTAGCAAAAAATTATAGGCAGATTTGTGCTGAAGATTTGAACCAGTTAGAAATCAGGTTGAGACCATCCAAACTTTAATTTTGCCCTTTGAATCTAGCACTGTCATCTCATCAGTCTGGGCTGAATTCAAAACTTGTATCTCTGAGATGAAAGGACAGCATTCTAACTCACTACAACATGTTGTCCACTCTTACTCTTTTCCAAATAAATTACATTTTCCATATTCCAACCTATGAGATGCTCAAATCACCTTCAGCTGGAACCTCTATGGTACAAATTTGGGTCTGCCATGGATACCTACAGGTTCAATGGAAATTAGTATTATATTATTAGCTAGTCTGGGAATATCAAGCAAAGAATTGGAAGATGGTAGTGACACCTAAGAAGGTGGTCAACAGCATGCAGAGTCTTTGATGGTTTCTGCTTTATGCAAATTCTGCTGAGAGAAACAGAAATAAAGATAGCTGTGGCCTCAGAAGAGGTAGCATTTCACATAGCAAGCCTGATCTAGGTTACATCAGTAACTTATTAGGCCACAAGGTAATCATAAAACGGTACATTGCCTATTAAACCGTATTCTTTGTTATTAAACTGTTTAAATTCCTAGAACAATGTCCTACACTTCATTCGAACCTTGGGTAAGGGTTACAGTGGATGCAAAAGTTTTAATAGGGAGGGGAATCATTCCGTCTAAGATATAATTTCATATGCAGTAGTTTCTAAAACTGAAAAGGGTTGTCAGCCTGATTGTCTGATGAGCTGCAATTTCCTCCAGTTAAACATTGGGAAGACTGAAACCATCGTCTTTGGCTCCTGCCACAAGCACTTTACCTTTGCCACCGATTCCATTCCACTGCCCAGCCACTTTCTTAGGTTGAAACAGACTGTTCACAACCTTGGCGTCCTGTTTGGCCCTGAGCTTAGCTTCCGACTCCATTGTCTCTCCATCACAAAGACTGCCTACTTCCACCTCCGTAACATTACCAGTTTTGGCTCCTACCTCAGCCCATCTGTTGCTGAAACCCTCATCCATGCTTATTTTACCTCCAGACTCGACTATTCCAATGCTCTCCTGGCCAGCCTCCCATTTTCCATCCTCCAAAAGCCTGAACTCATCCAAAATTCTGCTGCCCATATCCTAACCTGCACCAAGTCCTGCACAACCATCACCCATGTGCTCGCTGACCTACATTATCTCTTGGTCCACCAACGCCTCAGATTTGAAACTCTCATCCTCATGCTCAAACCCCTCCATGGTCTCGGTCTCGCTCCTTTCTATCTATGTAACCTCCTCCATTATGACCTCTTGTGCATCCCCGACTCCCTATGCCCCACCATTGCCAGCCATGCCTTCAGCTGTCTGGGCCCTAAACTCTGGAATTCCCTCTCTAAACATTTCCACCTCTGTCTCCTTTTTTAAGGCCCTCTTTAAAACCTAACTCTTTGACCAAGCTGTTAGTCACACCTCCTAATATCTCCTTCTTTGGCTCGGTGTCAATTTTTGTCTGATTACCCTCCTCTGAAGCACCTTGGGATGTTTTCCTATGTTAAAAGTGCTATATAGCTGCAAGTTGTTCTTGTTGTTAAAAAGAATGTACATTCCCCGATATCTGAACTAAGGAAAACTTGTCTTTTGCTCAGACTCTATCCAATTTTTTTTGGGCAGGAGAACTTTTGCACTTATCCTGATTGTTCAATTTATTTTCACTGAATATCTACATAGTGTTCTAATCATCAGAACAAAATGTTGGCACTATCAGCATTTTCAGTATAATAATTTTTAAATAACATGCTTCTTTCATATTATTGTTTCTACAAGAATTCATTATCAAATAAGCATGATGCTTGACTGTGAAAAAAACCTCAAAAGCCTAGGAATTTAACAAAAATTTTGTTGTGATCGGGAGCAAAGTCCAACAGTAAAGATTGCCAGAATATTCCATTGAGTTTGTAGTGTGAAGATCTGGTCATGTGTTTACAATTAAATTTTCATTTGCAGCAAATGTGACTATTCACAAAGTTTTATTCAATTAGTAAGGGATAAATTACAAACATAGTAAAAATAGCAATTTCATTTCTTATTTGATGCTTTTCAGTTTATGTGTATATATATATATACTCTTTTTCTAATATTTATTATGCTTTTCCACTTTCACTACCTTTGTAAGTAATTTCTCTACAGTGCTTAATACCAGCCCAGAGAGTGGAATGGTCTAGGTTCGAGGCTTCTTTAAGTGACTCAAAAGTGGTCAACAAAATATGCAATTCAAGTGGCATGGACTAGACAATATTGATTTTTTTTTCTCTTCCCTTTCCCTGCATAAGGTAGAACTTCCATAAAGTGCACAAAGTAAAATTCTGACTGGGCTAGACAGACTGGATGCAGGGAGGATGTTTCCCCTGGCTGGGGGGTCTAGAATGAGGGGTCACAGTCTCAGGATACGGCGTAGGACATTTAGGACTGAGATGAGGAGAAATTTCTTCACTCAGAGGGTGGTGAACCTGTGGAATTCTCTACCACAGAAGGCTGTGGAGGCCAAGTCACTGAATGTATTTAAGAAGGAGCTAGATAGATTTCTAGGCACAAAAGGCATCAAGGGGTATGGGGAAAGAGCGCTAATATGGTATTGAGATAGAGGATAAGCCATGATCTTATTGAATGGTGGAGCTGGCTCGAAGGGCCGAATGGCCTACTCCTGCTTCTATTTTCTATGTTTCTATGCTCCACCAAATGGGCTGGGAAGAAACTTTCAGAACTCCTTACTATTTGAGCCCTACTTTTTGAATCTGTAACTTTCTGGTCAAGCAGCAACAGCATTCGTTGACCAGAAGGTTACAGATTCTGTGCTATCAGCATCACAGCTAGTGGGGTAGTGTGGTAATATTTCTGCATCATATTCAAAAAAATTATGTTCTAGCAAAGAAACAATGTCCACGTGTCTCCCAGTTTGTTCTCATGTGAGATCTATAATATTCAATTGATTTTTCTTCAAAATAATGTTTATCTTGATTTGAAACACATTCCTTTTTAAAGCCAAAATGTTCTTCAGCTTTCAAAAGGTAAACTATGCAGCTGATGTTGGAAGGGTTACCATTGTCACAAAAAAATAATTTGGCAACCCTATTTTCACTGCTAAATTGCAATGATGTAAATTATGTTGAAACACATTATTGTGTTATTTGTATATACTTTCACCATTTCTGGCTTCTCTTCACTAAACAAAACTGATACACCAAAACTTTTTTCAAGAAGACCATCCCCCTTTAACGTAACCATAATAGAATAGCAGAAGACATTAAATGGTCATTATCAGCACTAAAATAGCCATTACTGGCATTTGTGAAGCCAATGATGCAAATGAGAGACCATTAATGCTCGTAATGGCCGTTATGCTTTAACAAAATGCGACCATAATGATAAAGCTCAGCGCTTTATTTGTGATTTTATGAAGTCTGTAACTACTAGCTGGCCATTAGTCAGCACTAGCTGACTGAAAAAATGTGAGTAATCTTTCATTTAGGCACTTTACAACCTTCTGGACTCAACATTGATTTCAGTAACTTCAGAAAAAATGGGAGCAGTGGTTATGATCTGAAGTTATTGAAATCAATGTTGAGTCCGGAAGGTTGTAAAGTGCCTAAATGAAAGATTACTCCCATTTTTTCAGTCAGCTGGTGCTGGTAATGGTTCTGCTGCTGCCATTTACAGCTACTCCTGATCAATCTGTTGTTTCTTAATCTGTCCCATTACCACCCTCCTTGCTTTGCACCATCATCCCTTTTGTCACTTAATCATTTGTGCCCTCTACCCTATCACGGACCTCCCCTTTTGATCTTTCCTCTCCTTCCCTCCCTCCCCGGCTCTGTACTTGCTCAAAAACTTTAACTCTTTTAACATCATTCAGTTCTGGCGAAAGGTCTTCGACCTAGTTAATTCTGTTTCTCTCTCCACAGATGCTGCCTGACTTGCTGAGCTTCTCCATCATTTACTGTTTTTACTTCTTGTGATTGATTGTCCTGTTACTTCAACAATGGGCCATCTGTCATTAGGAAGGTGTTTTATTGGCTTATTAGTTTTATTGACTATGCATGACAACAATTGTTGCCACTGTCAGTATACAAGTACAGGTCACAGTAAACTAAACGAATGTCAATGAATTATAATATAGTGGTTAAAACGGAACTACATTAGAAAAAATATATATTTTATTTTTACTCTTACCAATAAAATAGTATTGTTAAATAATTTTTAAGAGGTTGGGAATAACTTGAGTCAATTAGGAAGGCTTTGGAAACCAAAATGTGTTGTACAGGATGATTGCACATACCTTAGCACTGATGTCACGGCAAAGTACTTCCCTTACAGGAACTTCAGTTGAATTAAGTAAATATTCCAGAGACAACAAGGTTTTATAATGTTATAACTCTTTAGCTACTTTGTTTTCTTAACACATTTTTATGTGAATAGCATTCATCATTTTCTGAAGCACGGTAAAACCCCTAGGACATCTGCAAGTATGGAGTTTACAGGAGAGAAAAATTAATTTTCCATAACACTCTTAATTTGACAATGGTGGGATTGTAAGGTGGAAAAAATCTTACAAGATTTTAGGTTTGCTTTATTCTGGGGGGAGAAAAGTAAATCTTATTTTTTCAGAATTAAGCATAGCATAGTTGCATTTAAGGGCAAACTAGATAAGTACATGAGGGACAAAGGAATAGAAGGATATGTTGATCGGATGAGATGAAGTAAGGTGGGAGGCTCGTGTGGAGCATAAACACCGGCATAGACCTGTTGGGCCGAATGGCCTGTTTCTGAGCTGTAAATACCATGTAATACTATGTAAGGTATCACTATCTGTTGGTAGAAACAGGCCATAATACCTTCCTATCTAAGATCAGGACGTTTATACTTGTGGGAAATATCGGTAAAGTCAAGTTATAAAGTCCTGGGATTATTTAAGATACAATTGAATTCTGTGATGGGAGAATGTTAGATTCTTTCTGGATGGATGTGCAGGATGGGCCATGCAGTTTTAAAATGAACTATATCCCCATACATCTTTACTTGTATCTAGGGCAAATTATTAAATATAGTTTACTAATAATAATGATCTGTACGTTGGCTTCATATACACATTCATTTCACCGATCCATGGACAGAATACTGAAGCTGTCTCATCCAGCCCATGGCAAAATATCACTCTCCAAAGAGTTATTTAACATGAAGAGCAAAAAAAAAAACCTGTAAATATTGAAAGTTTGAAACTCAAACAGAAGCAACTGAAAATACCCAACAGGTCAGTAGATCTGTCAGCATCTGTAAAGAGAGCATTTCATCAAAGCTGAAAACTGAAAGATAAGCAAACATTTTGGTAGACTTGGGGAAAAAAGTGGGAGGGGCACTCTGCTTAATAGAGAACCGTTAGATGACATAAAAAATTATTTCATTGCAGCAATGGAAAGGCATTAAATGCACTTGGAACAAACCCACACATAGCAAAAGGTAAAAAATTGGTAAATTTGAAAAAGAAAGAGGAAAAAATTCCATAAGCAGGAGGTCTATAACCTTCTATCTATTAAAATAGAAAAATATTGGAACACATACGTAGGCCTACCAGTCCCGAAAAGAGAAAAAAATGACTAACATCCTGGGCACTGCCCCCACCCCCCCTTCAACACACTAGAACCATGTTCTGATGAATGGTCTGCACCGGATATGTCAACCTGCCTCTCCTCTGTTGTGGAAAGTGGAGCCATCAAAGCAAATGCGATGGAGATGGAGAAACAGAATGGAATCTTTACAGAAAGTGTGAAGAAGCATAATCCATAGTTTTGGGCTTCTAATAAATGTCTGTGACGAGCCCATTGTCAAATATGGAGAGCGATATACCCAGGATTGGAAGGGAAGAGTCAGTGATGGTCCATGTGAAGGTGAAACATGGGTGGAACTTGGAAGCACAATTAATGAACTTCTCAAGATCAGAGTGAGAGTGAAAAGGAGTATCAAACAGTCATCAGTATAATGAAGGAAGAAGTCAGGGAGGGGCCTGAGCATTGTGGAACAAAGTGTGTTCTGCATATCCTACAAAATGAACGGTAAAAAAACCTAGAATAAAAGTTACCCATATACTGGCAAAAAAATACTAATCTGAATCACAGAGGTCATAGCCGAATAGGTATCTGCTAGGAACGAGATTGAGGGGTACAAGGGGAAGTATAGTTAGAAATAAATCAAATACTTAATTGAACTGAGCATCTTGAATGATAAAGCTATATCATGGAAAGTAACTCACCAAAGGTGAATAATGTAGGTTGTAAGATTAGATATCATTCTAGAGTTTTGCTCAGTTACCTTGGGAATGTAGAAAAATCTTCATAGCACTTTCCCTTGAGAGATTAAAATAATTGAGTAGAGTTAGTGAAAGGCAAACTATACACGGTCAGTGGAAGGAATAGCCTTTTCTTGTTCCACGCTTTTATTTTCTTAAGGACAGCTAGTGTGAGAGATACGATACTGACTTTGAAGTACTTGACACCGGTGTTGTCCACAAAAAGCAGGACAAATCCAATCCGGCCAATTACCGCCCCATCAGTCTACTGTCAATCATCAGCAAAGTGATGGAAGGTGTCGTCGACAGTGCTATCAAGCGGCACTTACTCACCAATAACCTGCTCACCGATGCTCAGTTTGGGTTCCGCCAGGACCACTCGGCTCCAGACCTCATTACAGCCTTGGTCCAAACATGGACAAAAGAGCTGAATTCCAGAGGTGAGGTGGGAGTGACTGCCCTTGACATCAAGGCAGCATTTGACCGAGAGTGGCACCAAGGAGCCCTTGTAAAATTGAAGTCAATGGGAATCAGGGGGAAAACTCTCCAGTGGCTGGAGTCATACCTAGCGCAAAGGAAGATGGTAGTGGTTGTTGGAGGCCAATCATCTCAGCCCCAGGACATTGCTGCAGGAGTTCCTCAAGGCAGTGTCCTAGGCCCAACCATCTTCAGCTGCTTCATCAATGACCTTCCCTCCATCATTAGGTCAGAAATGGGGATGTTCGCTGATGATTGCACAGTGTTCAGTTCCATTCGCAACCCCTCAAATAATGAAGCAGTCCGAGCCCGCATGCAGCAAGACCTGGACAACATCCAGGCTTGGGCTCAAAAGTGGCAAGTAACATTCGCGCCAGATAAGTGCCAGGCAATGACCATCTCCAACAAGAGAGAGTCTATCCACCTCCCCTTGACATTCAACGGCATTACCATCGCCGAATCCCCCACCATCAACATCCTGGGGGTCACCATTGACCAGAAACTAAACTGGACCAGCCATATAAATACTGTAGCTACGAGAGCAGGTCAGAGGCTGGGTATTCTGCGGCGAGTGACACACCTCCTGACTCCCCAAAGCCTTTCCACCATCTACAAGGCACAATTCAGGAGTGTGATGGAATACTCTCCACTTGCTTGGATGAGTGCAGCTCCAACAACACTCAAGAAGGTCGACACCATCCAAGATAAAGCAGCCCGCTTGATTGGCACCCCATCCACCACCCTAAACATTCACTCCCTTCACCACCGGCGCTCAGTGGCTGCAGTGTGTACCATCCACAGGATGCACTGCAGCAACTCGCCAAGGCTTCTTCGACAGCACCTCCCAAACCCGAGACCTCTAACAACTAGAAGGACACGAGCAGCAGGCACATGGGAACAACACCACCTGCACGTTCCCCTCCAAGTCACACACCATCCCGACTTGGAAATATATCGCCGTTCCTTCATCGTCGCTGGGTCAAAATCCTGGAACTCCCTTCCTAACAGCACTGTGGGAGAACCGTCACCACACGGACTGCAGCGGTTCAAGAAGGCGACTCACCACCACCTTCTCAAGGGCAATTAGGGATGGACAATAAATGCTGGCCTCGCCAGCGACGCCCACATCCCATGAACGAATAAAAAATAATAATGGAAAAAATGTCACATTCTCCAACACTTATTGTTCATGCAGGTGAGTTTTGTCTTTAGGCATAAACCAGCTCAGGTGCCTGGTTTTCTTTGGCAGCAGTACAGCTTGGATGTTGGGAAGGACCCTGCCCTGAGCTACAGTGACTCCTCCCAACACCTCGCTCAGCGCTTCGTCATTGCGGATGGCGAGCTGGGGTGGGGGGGTGTTGATCATGGACTTCTTGTTGTCGCGGACTGTGTTGCCTGCCAACTGCATGATCTCAGTACAAAATTTCACTGGAAAAATATAAAATTGAAAACGTTAAGTTCACATCAAAAAGTGCTTCAGAGTCCACCATGAGCCATTCTTGAGCAAAAGAACTTTAAGATTATAACTTCTAGTTTACATGGAG
Organism: Heptranchias perlo; assembly: GCF_035084215.1. Taxonomy (NCBI): domain Eukaryota; kingdom Metazoa; phylum Chordata; class Chondrichthyes; order Hexanchiformes; family Hexanchidae; genus Heptranchias; species Heptranchias perlo. The sequence continues at coordinate 56,486,211 of NC_090335.1, forward strand.
AATAACAAAAATTAGAAGATATTCTATTGTTCCATGCACCTTTCTAATTTTATAGATTGTCAGATATAGAAGATCATATTTTAATACTAGTTCTGAAAGCTGCAAAGGGTAAATGCATTGAAAGAACATTCAAGCCCCGATTTCAACTTGGGGCGGGGATTGTGCGAGAGGGGGCCCAGGCGGATGGCAAACTCCCATGCCTTATCTGTGTAGACCCTGTCTGGCCCCTGCCCAAACCCGTGAAGGAACAAAATCGAAAATCCTGAAACGTGACAAGCACAAAACTACTTTAAATTAGACAGCACTGTAGATGACAATAATTTGACAATGTTAGTTAAACAGCAATAAGAATAAAGGTTGGAAAAATTAAAAAGTCGTACAGTTGTTGATGGCAGTGCATTTTTACAGAAGTTACATTGCCTAATAATAATAATAGCTCAACATTATATATATCCTTTATATACTTGAAAAGGAGAAATTTGCAGGGCTATGGGGAAAGAGCAGAGGATTGGGATTAATTGGATTGCTCTTTCAAAGAGCGGGCACAGACACGATGAACTGAATGGTCTTCTGTGCTGTAGGATTCTGTGATCATGCTCTGGAACTTCATGGTTAAAAAATAAGGCAAGGTACTGGAGGTAGCAGAATAAGATCTCAACATCATGTGTAATTTGTTGAGGTGGTGTTGTGATGAATAAAGTAAAGGCCGAAGGCAGATAACTCAGGGTCAATAAGGCGAAAAGACAAGAAAATGGACATTGGCAGACTAAATGCAGATTAGGTGAGCTCTTTGCTGAACATCTCAGTTTTCTACGCAAACGTAACGCCAAAGTCACTAAGGCTCACTGCTTTAACACCCACCATACGTACTCTGACCTCTCCATCTTTGGCCTGTTACTTTGTTCTAATTAGGTTCAATGCAAGCTTCAGTATCTCATCTTTCTGTGGGCAGCCTGCAGTCCTTTGATCTGAACACTGACTTTCAAATCTTAACCAATTCCCCTCTTTTCTTTAAATGGGTTGCTGGGGATGCTGAGAATGCTGAGTGGCTTTGTCAATGTCGGCTGGGGAAGAGAGTGGGGAGGAAGAGAGTGGGGAGGAAGAGAGTGGGGAGGCAGGTTGACCTTTCCGATGTAGAAACTTGTCAGAACAGAGTTCTGGCAAATGGGTCTACACCCAGGGTGTTGGCCTATTATTCTGTTTTTCAGCACTGGCAGTCCAACTGTGTGTTTCCAACACTTTTCTGTTTTCCCTTCAGACCTCCTGCAACTGGGGCGTTTTTTTCCTCTTTACTCTTTGGATTTTCCCCAATTTTTTTTCTTTTCAGCACTGTTGTTATTTGCATGCCCTTCTGTTCTCTTAATGCACTTCCACTGCCACACAGAGATGATCGTTTACCATCTAAGTTTTCTATCAAGGAGTTTGCAGGCCTATCAACCCATGAACTTCTTCCCTGTTACTGGAGTATCTGTTGTTTCTCTCCCTCTCTTTTCTTCTAACCTTTCTACAATGTTTGCTTACCATTCAGCTCTGACAAAAGGCTACACCCAAAGTGTTAAATTATCTTTTCTCTTTACAGGTGATGAATGATCTGCTGTGTATTTCTGGCATTTTATATTTTTATATTTTAATATTTTATGTTACAAAAAGATGAAAATGTGAGACAAAAAATATGATTTTCCCTATCGAGTCTGCTCGTTCCAACAGATCATTCACAATTTGACCAGCCACAGATTCTTTCTAATTTATTTAATCTCGTGAAGGAAGGCAAAAACTTCAAGTGATCAATCTAGTGCTATTCAACCCTGATTTTTTTTGCATTTTGCAGTAGAAATTCCTATGGCCACAATACTACTTGGAGTCATGTGTTCAACAGAGTATCTGACCGTCAAAATACATATTTATCTCCTTAACCTTCAGAACCTTTCTGTACATAAAATCTGGCTCACTCCTTAAAGGAATAAATCAACCATAACATTAACTCATTTTGATAAATTATTGCAATATCTACAAGCTTGTTTTGTCTGAAGCCTGCGATAATCTGTTGCAAATGAAATACATAACATAGCACCCTAGTTCTCTGAAGACTGTAGTAGCATTTCTGCAGAACAATAAAAAAAGAGAGACAGAACTATTTTACTTTATAAATGAGCTCAGCCCCAATTTAAACTCGGGGGGCAGGGGCAGGTGCTGAGGTGGGCAGCAAACCGTCCTGAGGCTCAGGAGATATTAAGTAGCAGGCCTCATCCGCATGTCCCCCCTCTGCCCAGTCAGTTTCCTGCAGGCAGGAGGTTCTCACTTTGAATCTACTTTGCATTCATTCATATGGAATGAATTCTAGGTCCAAGGATAGCAATTAATATAAAAACCTGATGAAGCGGAAGATGAATCATTTGGAACAGTAGAACCAATTTCCATAACTATTCAATGTTCTGTAAGAAACGTTTTAATTAAATATTTTCTTTTGTTTGCTGTTTTTAATGAATTGCTGAATGAGTGAAAGAATAAGGATGCATTTATTCTGCAACTTTAGCGACTTCCATTTCACAATGATGCAAAGCTTGCAGTATAAATTCTAGACTTGGCTCTCAACCTGACTCCAGAGGGGAGCAGTGCGAGACCCCTGGAGAAGGCAATCTTGCACTGCTAGAGTTTAACAGCACATGAAGAGTGATTCCAGCACATTGTCCACTAGGTTTAAAGAGTCCTTCTGGATTCTTCATAACTTAGCCAAAGCTTAATTAAAGTCTATTGCCGTTTCCAGAGGACCAGGGTACTATGTTATGTATGTTGATTATTGCAGGCTTCAGGCAACATGAGAATAAATATTTCCACTGGAGTAATAGATATGTGCAATCATCTCAAGCTGGTTTATTTATTCCTTTACGGAGTGTGGGTGCTCTTGCCTACATTCATCTTTCCCTCCTCCTAACTCTCCTATAATCCTTCTATCCTCAGTGGGTTAGTTATGTATTTTTTAAAGATTCAACAAACTTTTCATATTTTGTCTCTTTGTGATTTCTCCCCAGTCAAAAGACAAAGCTTAAAAGTGCGGATTACTGCTAAGGATGACAGTATTGTATTGCAGTACCTTAGCTCTAGCCCTGCCATCAAGCTGCAAGGCTACGTTCTTGGATATGGTGGTCGATACTCCAAGCAGAATATCACACTGCCTGACAATGGGGAGCCAATGGAGGTTGATGTTGGTAAGAACTCTACACCATATGTTTCTACTTAAAGCATGGAAAATTAAAACCATAAGTGTAGCAGTACAATGACATTTTACAAAAGAAATGTGTTCTCATCACCTCTCCCATTGTACCATCCCATTTCCCTTTAGATACTTTCTTTTGGCATCTTTCAGACAAAATGTTAAAACATTACTCGGCTTCGTCACTTGATTGATGAGAATAAAGTTACTTGGTGGGAGGCTCATAAATAAAAAGACAAATGATTTCTGTTTCCTTTGTATTTTATATGATGTAAAACACAAATCTTCATAAAGGCGTTGTTTAACAATGTTGAATTTAGAACTTTGATTCAGATTCTTCACTTATTATGATAATCAAAATATTCTCTGCTAAGGAAGTTCCCCTTGATAATTTTATTTTTAATGGCAATTTTTCCTCTATTTAACGTATTTTTCGTGAATACATGCAAGAAAACACTGACATGAAACAAATGCTAAATGTACAGAATTTGCCATAGGATAACCCATCCTACAATGGGGTCTTGTTAAGAGAATATTTTATACTCCTGGGAAAATGTTCTTACAATCAAGTTGCTTTTACAACATGCTTCACATTTTGCAGCTGCATTAACAGAAAATAATAGGTTTAAGGAAACCAGGGGGGTTATATTGGATAACCCCTGAAATGGGGTGGGGATCGCAGTGCATGATTAACCACGCCCGGTCGTTGAGATGCAGGCAGCACGTAACATTCATGCTAGTGTTTTACATGATTGCTGTGAGCAGCCAGGCCTACCTGCGCTGTTGCGTAGCTGCTCACCAGCAGGGGGCCCAGATACTGCATGTGGCTAGCAGCATTTAAAGACAGCCTGCACCTCTGAAAGGGAAGGTGCATTGTGGCTGCAGGAAGTGGTGGAATTCAATTGGGAAGTGACCCTGTGCTGCAATAAGGTGCAGTATGGCGATGATGGGACCTCTGGAATTTTTAATGAGCAATAACTGGGCTGCTCACCGTTTGCAGGACTCTTTTATTTGCAAAATATAAGATACGGGGGTCCTCACGGAGTCTGAACGGAGATCATACATCGCACACGTAAAACACAAATGCAGGTCCCATCCCCATGTTTACAAACTGTTGGGTTATTTTAAAACATTATATAAAGGTTGTGCACTATTAAATCCCATATCCACAAATCTGCACGCCAGACCCCACCAATCTGCGGATCTGAGTTTGTATCGGGCCTGCGAGAGAGCGTGCACCAAGGTTCTCTATGATGCACTAGAGGCTTTGTGCAAGAGGTGAACAGAAGGAGGGGCATCCTATATCCGCAGTTGGGACAAGAGGCCCTCCTGACTACTCTCAATCGTCAGCAAAGTGATGGAAGGTGTCGCGACAGTGCTATCAAGCGGCACTTACTCACCAATAACCTGCTCACCGATGCTCAGTTTGGGTTCCGCCAGGACCACTCGGCTCCAGACCTCATTACAGCTTTGGTCCAAATATGGACAAAAGAGCTGAATTCCAGAGGTGAGGTGAGAGTGACTGCCCTTGACATCAAGGCAGCATTTGACCGAGTGTGGCACCAAGGAGCCCTAGTAAAATTGAAGTCAATGGGAATCAGGGGGGAAACTGGAGTCATACCTAGTACAAAGGAAGATGGTAGTGGTTGTTGGAGGCCAATCATCTCAGCCCCAGGACATTGCTGCAGGAGTTCCTCAGGGCAGTGTCCTAGGCCCAACCATCTTCAGCTGCTTCATCAATGACCTTCCCTCCATCATTAGGTCAGAAATGGGGATGTTCGCTGATGATTGCACAGTGTTCAGTTCCATTCGCAACCCCTCAAATAATGAAGCAGTCCGTGCCCGCATGCAGCAAGACCTGGACAACATCCAGGCTTGGGCTGATAAGTGGCAAGTAACATTCGCACCAGACAAGTGCCAGTCAAAGACCATTTCCAACAAGAAAGAGTCTAATCACCTCCCCTTGACATTCCACAACAGCATTACCATCACCGAATCCCCCACCATCAACATCCTGGGGGTCACCATTGACCAGAAACTTAACTGGACCAGCCATATAAGTACAGTGGCTACAAGAGCAGGTCAGAGGCTGGGTATTCTGCGGCAAGTGACTCACCTCCTGACTCCCCAAAGCCTTTCCACCATCTACAAGGCACAATTCAGGAGTGTGATGGAATACTCTCCACTTGCCTGGATGTGTGCAGCTCCAACAACACTCAAGAAGCTCGACACCACCCAGGACAAGCAGCCTGCTTGATTGGCACTCCATCCACCACCCTAAACACTCACTCCCTTCACCACCGGCGCACTGTGGCTGCAGTGTGTACCATCTACAGGATGCACTGCAGCAACTCGCCAAGGCTTCTTCGACAGCACCTCCCAAACCTGCGACCTCTACCACCTAGAAGGACAAGGGCAGCAGGCACATGGGAACAACACCACCTTCAAGATCCCCTCCAAGTCACTCACCATCCCGACTTGGAAATATATCGCCGTTCCTTCATCGTCGCTGGGTCAAAATCCTGGAACTCCCTTCCTAACAGCACTGTGGGAGAACCTTCACCACACGGACTGCCCCGGTTCAAGAAGGCGGCTCACCACCACCTTCTCGAGGGCAATTAGGGATGGGCAATAAATGCTGGCCTTGCCAGCGATGCCCACATCCCATGAACGAATAAATAAAAAGACATATGCTCCTGAGGGAGTGGGAGGCAGTAGGGGACAAAGTCAATGCCAGGCGCATAGCGCCACGAACATGGATGCAGTCCAGGAAGAAGTTCAATGCTTTGACATGAGTGGTCAAGGTGAGTGAGGTCAACTGTCAAGTGGCATCTCCTACCAACTGCACCACAAGCCACGTCCACTCCTCCATGCACTACACCCCCCATCACCCACCTACCAACAAACTCTTTCGATCAGTATTCAACTCTTCAAATCAGATGCTTCCTCTCACCCTCACACATTATCACTATTAAAAGTCGCACACCCATAACTCAGAGATCACACACACTGGCAGCTATTCAACCATGACAGCCACATCACCTAAACTTCTTGCAGGACACTCACCGACACACATCCCGCTTTCTTGCAGGAGAAGGTGGCGCATAACAGGAGGCAGTGGCTCCATGGAGCATGAACCTGCTGTCGTCTCTCAGGATGACAGCATTCCTGTCCCACCCCTGTCACTCTGCCAGTGCCCTTGCTGTTGCCTGTCAGCTAGCCAGCCCACTCCCTGTCGAGTAGGAGTAGGCCGTTTAGCCCCTAGAGCCTGTTTCGCCATTTAATGAGATCATGTTTGATCTGTGACCTAATTCCATATACTTGTCTTAGCCCCATATCCCTTAATACCTTTGGTTAACAAAAATCTATCAATCTCAGATTTAAAATTAACAATTGAGCTAGCATCAACTGCGTTTGCAGAAGAGCGTTCCAAACTTCTATCACCCTTTGCGTGTAGGAGCATTTCCTAACTTCACTCCGGCAAATTCTTGCTTTAATTTTTAGGCATGATCCCTTTAAATAACGCTGGTGGGGAGTCTTCCATGCTGTTTAAGACCTGTTCAGCTGTGTAAGGTTAAGACAGTACGTTGGCTGAAGCGTAAAGTTCCAAAATCGCATCTGTCCCTTTAAATCAGCATTGCACGCTGATCTACTGCATATTCTCCCTACTTTACATGGTACCAGCATTTGTTGTCTGCGCGTGCGCGAACGCCTTTACCAATATGGTGTCCAGCGCACGTCACGTTAGAAATGTGTATGTGCATTCCGGACGCCATTTTCGGAGTTTAGGAGGCCGTGTAGCGCCTATAAAACGGGCGCTGTGCAGCCCAATTTAGTCCCCCAGATGTTTATAAAAATGTTCTTTACTGCATTTTGTTTTACAAATCCCAGTGAGTCAAGAATTAAACCAAGATGATGAAGTGCTGGATTATCCTTTTGTAAGGACTACACATTTTCATTTAATCCTAATTTAGCAGATGGCTATTGTCAATTTAAGCGTTGAACATTAAAGTCTGAAGGCCATGAATTTCCAGGTTGAGGAGCTACCATTTTCTGTTGATACATATTGGCTCAATACATAATGGTTCATGTTGAAGTAAGCGAAGGAATTCAATGAAGGTATTTTTTCTAAAAGACCTTCCAAGGCCTGCAACATCTTCTCGAGTGATTTGGATCAGTGATCAGCATTTTCTGTTTTTTCCTTGTTAAAAAGGCTTGAGGACCACTATCTTGAATTCTCAAGTAATATAATTAAAATGTTTCTCTAATGATGAAATCAAGTATTTATCAATGATTTAATAATTTAATAAGAATTCCCAAACACAATAAATAGTTAATAAAATACTGCCAACTTAATGGTAGTGTGGCCCACTGGAACACCCATGCAGTGTGCCACAGGGCGAGTTCCCAATCTCAGCTATGCCACAATAGAGAGATAAATAACACAGTTTCCTCATAGAGAGGGGAAAAGTATCAGAAGTTGTTGTTTCTCGTCTGCATCTCCTTCCACTCAGTTTTAGAGCAGCATTGTTGAATGACTGGGAGCAGATCAGCCCTGCGTTCTTAGCCATGGATGGACTGTGATGGATTCCTTGATGGTGATGTAAATCTTAACTGGTAAATATTTGCTGAATTTCCAATATCTTATGCATCTTAATTTCAAACGCATCCTTCAGTTGTGATACTGGCCATGGCTAAGTCCAGCTGCCTGCATGTACAATAATGACAATAACAATCTCAAGGAACTAATTGGAAGGAGTAACCATTATGCCAAGCACTTGCCGATTATTCACCAGAAACACTAAACCCTTCCAACTAGTGTACTGGTATAATTTCGTTAGTTTTCTTTATGGCAGATGCATAAGAAATGCTCAGAAAAATGTTGTCAGTCTGCACTAAGGTAAATGGTAACTTTTATCTATATGTCGCACTGGTCAATTCCAGCAATAGTGTTGTGTAGAGGTGAAAGATTAGTATTGAATGCCAGTTCTGTACTTAGTACAATGTGTTGATGCTCAGGTTTTTTTGTGTCCTTGTAGTATCAATGGCTAAAATTAATAAAAAGTAGAGGAGAAAGAGTAAGAAATATGTTTCGCAGAGAGAATATAGATGATATTTTCTGTAGTTTTTGATAAAGTTTTGTGCTTTAATGCAGTAACTATTTAAAAAGAAATCTCTCCCATCAAATTAACATCAGAACATGCTAAGAATCTTTGTTTTAATGGAATCTGCACATAAATGGAATGGATAATCATTCCCTGCTGAAGGTTTTGATCTTGCAGCTTGTAGTCAGGAATTATTTTTGGAGAACTGAATTACTACAAGTGGCTTACAAGAATTGCTGACTTGCATACATAAAATATGTAAAAACAAAATTCTATAATCATAGAATCATAGAATAATACGGCAGAGATGGAGGCCATTCAGCCCATCGTTTCCATGCCGGCTGAAAAAAGAGCTCTCCAGCTTAATCCCATTTTCCAGCACTTGGTCCGTAGCCCTGTGGGTTACGGCAATTCAAGTGCTCATCCAATTACATTTTAAATGACTTGAGGGTTTCTGCCTCTACCACCCTTTAAGTGAGTTCCAGACCCCCACCACCCTCTGGGTAAAAAATATTCTCCTCAGCACCCCTCTAATCCTACCAATTACTTCAAATCTATGCCCCCTGATCACTGGCCCCTCTGCTAAGGGAAATAGGTCCTCTCTATCCACACTACCAAGTCCCATCATAATTTTATATACCTCAATTAAATCTCCCCTCAGCCTCCTTTATTCCAAAGAAAACAACCCCAACCTATCCAAACTTTTCTCATAGCTAAAATTCTCCAGCCCTAGCAACATCCTCATAAATCTCCTCTGTACCCTCCCTCGTGCAATCACATCTTTACTGTAATGTGGTGACCAGAACTCTATACAACACTCAAGCTGTGGTCCAACTAGTGTTTCATACAGTTCTAGCATAACCTCCCTGCTCTTATATTCTATGCCTCGGCTAATAAAGGAAAGTATCACATATGCCTTTTTAACCACCTTATCTACCTGTCCTGGTACCTTCAGGGATCTGTGGACATGCACTCCAAGGTCCCTTTGTTCCTCTACACCTCTCAGTATCCTCCCATTTATTATGTATCCCTTGCCTTGTTTGTCCTCCCCAAATGCATTACCTCACACTTCTCTGGATTGAATTCCATTTGCCACTTTTCTGCCCACCTGATCAGATATCCATTGATATCTTCCTGCAGTCTACAGGTTTCCTCCTCACTATCAACCAGACGGCCAATTTTTGGATCATCTGCAAACTTCTTGATCAAGCCCCCCACATTCAAGTCCAAATCATTAATATATACCACAAAAAGCAAGGGACCTAGTACTGAGCCTTGCAGAACCCCACTGGAAACAGCCTTCCAGAGATAGAGAGAGAGCGAAATGTGATCCGGTGCTGGAACAGAGAGTGGAGGGCGCTGAACATTGGGGGGGGGGGAGAGGGGAAGATCGGGGGGGGAGAGGGGAAGATCGGGTGTGGGGGGGGGAGAGGGGAAGATCGGGTGTGGGGGGGGGGGAGAGGGGGAGATCGGGGGGGGGGGAAGGAGAGGGGGAGATCAGGGGGGGGAGGAGAGGGGGAGATCGGGGGGGGGAAGGAGAGGGGGAGATCGGGGGGGAAGGAGAGGGGGAGATCGGGGGGGGAGAGGGGGAGATCGGGGGGGGGAGAGGGGGAGATCGGGGGGGGGAGAGGGGGAGATCGGGGTGGGGGGAAGGAGAGGGGGAGATCGGGGGGGAGGAGAGGGGGAGATCGGGGGGGGAGGAGAGGGGGAGTTCGGGGGGAAGGAGAGGGGGAGATCGGGGGGAAGGAGAGGGGGAGATCGGGGGGGGGGGAAGGAGAGGGGGAGATCGGGGGTGGGGAAGGAGAGGGGGAGATCGGGGGGGGGAGGAAAGGGGGAGATCGGGGGGGCGGAGAGGGGGAGATCGGGGGGGCGGAGAGAGGGAGATCGGGGGGGCGGAGGGGGAGATCGGGGGGGGCGGAGAGGGGAAGATTGGGGGGGGGGGGTTTGGAGAGGGACATTGTTGGGGGGAGACGGGGAGATGGGAGAGGGGGACATCGGGGGCTGAGAGGGACCAGGCATGAATCAGAAGCCTTGGGAAAGCCGCCCAGATAAGTTTAAAATCGTTTTAATATCTACTATGTCAGAAATAAAGTACCTTAAGTACCTCAATTCGGTACATTTGGTTCTTTAACTATTAAAGCCGGCGGGACTTCTGCATTCATGAGGCGCGCGCACACAGACACGTCTGTGGGGAACCCAGAAGTTGGCGGATTGGAGCCGGCTTCCTCACCCGCTCGGGATTTCCCCGATTTTTGCAGCCCCCCGCCCCTAACACACCCGCAATTTCCTTTGAAAATCGGGGCCTTGGTGTCTGACATAAGCTTCCTTTTTGTGCCTTATCTTACCCGGCATGCTCCTTGTCATCCAGGGGGCTCTAGATTTGGCAGTGCCACCCTTTTTCTTTGTGGGCACATGTTTACTCGGAACCCCTTGAATCTCCCCCTTGAATGCCTCCCACTGCTCTGACACTGATTTACCTCCAAGTAGCTGTTTCCAGTCCACTTTTGCTAAATTTGCTTAATTTCTAAGACGAAGGGTAATCATGGCAAATGAATCATTAGAGAAAACATAATGCCAGTTATAGCAATTTGCTTGAAGTTGGTAGTCAACTAAGAGCAATGAAAATATGTCTAGATATTTTGAAATTTTATTTTAACTTGGGCCCAGGAATACTTGTAATAATGATTTGAGCCTGGTGAAGTGCAGAGTATGCACTGTATTCGAATTCAGAGTGCCAATGGGCCTTTAGCCAGTCAATTCTCAAGAGAAAAATATATTTTCTGAAATAAATAAAAATGTTCTACAGCTAATACCGCTCTTATTCAACAATAAAACTGTTAGATATATTTTTTAGCTAGATTATTTTTCAATAGTCAAATAATAGTCAAAATATTTCCTGACTTCAAGCTGCAAGATCAAAACCTCCAGCAGGGAATGATTATCCATTCCATCTATGTGCCGATTCCATACAACAGAGATTCTTTTTTGAATATTTCATATGATTTCCAACAGAAATTATGTTTATTTTTCTGTTCACAGTAGTCAAAACGTTGACAGATGGACATTTAAGCCAAATTTGTAAAGTTATTCTCTTTTTCCAGTGCTGGAACAGGGAGTCATGTGAATGCATAGGGTCACACTGGGACATGCATGTAGCAAGTTCATAACAAATAGCAAATCCCTAGCAACCAGTTCTATTAAGGATGTATTAATGGCTTAAGAATTAAAATGTAGGATGAATATTTGAAGTGTAACTTTACATTTATGCCTTATCTTTTGACATTCAAGACTCCCTTGTAAAATGGCAAAATGCCTCCTGTCTGATCTCCTTTTTCTTAAAGCGATAATAATTCTGAATCCAAATCATACAAGTTGAGCAAAAATTTTTAATTCTTTCAGATACCAATGCAAATTGGGCCCGCTAATTCCAAAAGGTATGAATAAATAAGAAATCATAAAAAGCACCAATGATCATATATAATATAATATAATGAATAAGTAGATTAATAAATAGATTGATATGTATTACATTAGAGTGAGACAAAATAAATGTGCAATATACACACTATAACATTTAAATTTTTGCTAAAGAAAAATATACAAACATAAAAGCCCTTCGATGTTTGTCACATGAGTTTTGCATTTTGGTGAAAAGTCTTTTGGTGCTAAATTGGGCTGTTTAGTGTCCATTGTTTCGGCGCTACGTGGCCTCACAGAGTTCCAAGATGGTGTCTTAGATGCACACGCGTGCGCCAGATGCCATTTTGGTAAAGGGTTTAGTGAATGCGCAGAGAACGAACGGCAGCTTCATGTAAAGTAGGGAGAAAGTGCGTACAATCATTGTGCAACCCTGATTTAAAGTGATAGACACCATTTTGGGACTTAACACTCCACTCAACGCACTGTCATAACCATGAACACCTGAACATGTCTTAGTGTGCCTGGAGAACCCCCCACCAGCGCAATTTAAAGGGATCATGCAGGTGTTGCTGGTTAGTTGCTGGATTATTACTTCTGGCTGCTGGTAGAATAGGAAGTGTTTGTTGAAGCTTCCTACATTTACAGAGAGTTGCCATAGTGTATTTGAGAGTGGTTTGGCAGGTACTGCCTTGCGGTTGGGAAATTTACAACCGTGTTTGAACAAGATTCCTGGCAATCATGGGTGGTCTGCTAGGGCTCCCGCTGGGCATAAAACATGGCTGGGAGCATGCAGAGAGGCCCTGCAGAGCAGGTCAAGCTGCGAGGAGAGGGAGGAGGAGGAGGAGGCACTGAGCAGGAGGCCATATCCCTTTAGGACCTTCAGGAAACAATATCCTTACCTCAACATGAGCGAGGATCAGTGCATCCGTTGGCTGCGGTTTACCAAAGAGGTCGTGACGGAGATCTGTCAACTGCTGCAGCACAACTACAGCCTCAGAGCAGGGCAAGGACAGCATTGCCTGTGGCTGTGAAGGTAACTGTGGTGCTGAGTTTCTATGGCTCTGGACTCTTTCAAGTTTTCGCTGGCGATCTGTGCAACATCTCGCAGTTTGCAGTGCACTGCTGCATAAGGGAGGTCACGGAGGCAGTGTACGAAATGCGCAACAGGTTCATCATGTTCCCTCTTGATAGAGAGAAGCAGAATGAGTGAGCACGAGGGTTTGCTCACATTGCAGGCTTCCCCATGGTGTAGGGTGCCATTGACTGCACACATATTGTCATGCGTGCTCCACGTCTCAACTCGGCCATCTTCATGAACCAAAAGGGGTTCCACTTCCTGAATGTGCATCTGGTGTGCGACCACATGCATTATATCATGGAGTTCAATGCCCTCTACCCTGGAAGCAATCACGACGCCTTCATTATGCGGCATTCCAACGTGCCAGCTATCTCTGAACTGGCTTGGCAAGTGAAAGGCTGGCTACTGGGTGACAAGGGGTATCCCCTTATGCGGTGGCACATGACTCCGGTCAGCATGCATGCACACGTGCAGAGCAGGCCTACAACGACAGTCATGCTGCCACACGCAATGTCGTTGAGCACACCATAGGCCTTCTGAAGCAACGCTTCCACTGCCTGGACCGTTCTGGTGGAGCCCTGCAGCACTCCGCTGAGCAGGTGTCAAGATTTGTCGTTGTATGCTGCATGCTGCACAGCCTCGCCATTATGAGGGACCAGCCCTTGCCACTGGTTATCCAGCAAGACCTTGAGCCAGAGGAAAAGGAGGAAGAGGAGGAGCCGGAGGAGGAAGTGGAAGAAGACCCAAGGGGGCAACAAGGAACACAGGCCGTGTTTGCCAGAGCTCTGCATGCTCACCTGATCCGTGAGCGATATCGATAATGTGAACAACAACTCCCCATTCACCAACAGTCCCACAATCCCCACCCGTCCACTCCCTCATGACCATCAAATCGCCCTCCATCTGATTACACATTGCTTTCCCTCAGAAATAAAAACCACCACCAAATGCAAATTCAGTGTTACATTTACAAATTAACAAATGAAATTATGCAAACAAAAGGAGATTATTTACCCTTAGTGCCTGTTGTTCGTGTGCCTTTACCTTTCCTAGTGCTCCGACGAGGTGCTTCCCCAATGGTTGGAGCATGGGTAGTGGAAGGCTGCTGACCTTCAATGGAAGAGCGTGCAGATGGCCTTTGAGGATGACCTTGAGCAGCTCTGGGCCGGGAGGGCCCGGCTTCAGACTGCACCATCTCGGCATGGGCTGCAGCAGTCTGGCCTGGCTGGCTGCTAGGCAACAAGGGCACTGGTGGAGTGGCAGGGGTGAGAGCAGGAATGCTGTCGTCCGGAGAGAGGACAGTGGGTTCGACTACCATGGCGTCACGGCCACTTGCACGGGGTGGCACCTCAGCACTCCTTGTGATCAGCTGGAGAATGGATTGCTGGAGTGCTGTGACGCCCTGGGAGCCTGGTTCCACGGTGGTCCCCAGAGCCACGATAGCAGCAGTCTGAGCTTCCATTGCAGCAGTCTGAGCTTCAACCGAAGCTTGCAGTCCTTCCATCACATCGGTTTGTGCTGCAATGGAAGCCACGACATCGGCCATCAGATGCTGCATCATGGTGGGTTCCTCAGGTGTGCTGATGGAGGTGACCACCCGTTCCATGTGAGAAAGGATGGGCTCCAAGCTCTGCGCAAAGCACTGTGCCAAATTCGAGGTGGATTCCTCCAGGCCCCTTGATATTGTGCGTAGGCTTTCCAGTGCACCAAGCATTTGGTGGTGTACGCCCATCAGCCATGTTCTGTAGCCTGGCCCATCGAAGTCCTCATCTGACTCCTCTGCAGCAGAACCATTGTCTGACCTCGCCATCTGGTGAGCTGGCACCTGTGGTATCCATTCCCCCCGCCCCAGCTCCTGTGCACTTGTGTCCAGTGTCTCACAATGTGCAGATTCCTCCTCTAACTGAATCTCTAAAGGACGCGCAGTGTCAGTCTCCGAGCTGGTGGCTGCGAGTGTCAGATCGAGTGACGGTGCGGCTTCAGTGTCGGCGTCCTCCTCCTCCACCTCGTACGGTGCCAGCTCCAGTTCTTGGATATCTGCAATGACAAAGGGAAACAGGTTGAGATGTGCAGCGTGGAGAGGAGCAAGTAGGACATGCATGCTGACACCATCTGCAGCACGTGAGTCGTAAAAGATTGTGGGATGAGGGAGATGTGGGAAACGAGAAGGAGCATTAGGTACGCAGACACCCCCTTCGCCGGCATCTCCTGCTAGTAGTCACGGCCGCAGCGACGGCCTGCCCAATGAACTGAAGTACCGATCTCCTCCTTGGGGGTGAGGATGTTTTAAGCGTGCCCATCCTCCCTCAGGTCTCTCCTACTGCCGGCTGTTATGCACCATCTTCTCCTGCAAGACAAAGGGAAGTGTGTCGGTGAGTATCCTGCAAGGTGTCTGGGTGATGTGCCTGTCATGGTTGAATAGCTGCCAGTGTGTGTGACCTGTGAGTGGTGGTTGTGTGGCCTGCAAGTGTGGGACTATGTGAGGGTGAGATGCAGCATGCCGAGTGCAGCATTGTGTATGGATGGGCAGCGTTTGTTGGTGGGTGGGTGACAGAAAGGTGATATGCGTGGAGCAGTGGTGCAGTTGGTAGGATGTACCACTTCACACTTGCATTCATTCACCTTGACCACTTGTGTCAAATCATTAAACTTTTTTCGGCACTGCACCCATGTGCGTTGTGCAATGCTCCTAGCATTCACCTCCTAGGCCACAGCCTCCCACTGCCTGTGATGCTGGTATCTGGAGGGTCTCCTGCCACCCAATGCTGCACTTGGCATGCTGCATCTCACCCTCACATAGTCCCACACTTGCAGGTTGGCCCTGCTTTCCTCCACTCCCTCCACCCGGGCCTCCAGTGCATCGTTGGAGAAGTGTGGGGCGCGCTTTCTTGCCGGTCCAGCAATCCTTCCAGCCATCCTACACACCCGCCCCGCCCCCCCCCAGTAGACTGTGCACCTCCCCTTTAAGAGATGCAGGCTGCCCGTGACAAGTGCTGGCCACGCCCCATTTCGGAATTCATGCTAATGATCAGGCAGCACAAAGCTCATGTGTTGCCTGCGCCGGAAACACCGGGTGTGGGTTAATCGCGGATAATATCCGCGCCCGTTTTCGGGGGTAAATCAATTTAACCCCCATAAACTTTTTAGACCATTTTAGTCCTTAATTTTTACCTGGGGTCTTATTAATGGCTATAATCTCAGCAATAGCACTGATATTAAACAAATGCAGAACATTTAACAGCAACTTGCATGACAAGAATGCAATTCTTGTTATCTTTGCAAGTGTAAAAGTGTTCTAATGTTCAGATGTACTTCATGCGTTGTGGTGCTGCAGCTGAAACACTTGTGAGAATTTCCAATGTGCCACCCTCCTTCACAACTCATACCAGTTATTGAGCCAAGAAATGGATCTGACAGTTTAAACTGGAACTGAACCCTAGTGGCAGAGTCAACACATTACTCATTCAGTTAGCCAATTTAAATTGCCAAATCCTGCTAGAATTTATGAGCAAATAATCTTACCACAAATTCACAGTTCCTGTGTAAAGCTTTCCCAATGACTTAATCTCATTTAAGTAACGGAATGGATGTCATTTCGTGTTAGTTTTACACAAGATCCTCAATTCATTAAGCCACAATTCATATACTTAAAATTGTGTGCCAGTGCATGTAGCCTACATAAATAAAGAAGGAATACTCTGAGCAGAGGAAATAGTCATAAAATCATGTACGCATTGATATCACACAACAGTGTATAGAACACAGAACGTTACAAGTATAATTTTTTAGGGTATTTACCATTTTTCTCCTGATCACCCTGTGCCCTGCATCACCCACAGTTACATAGAATGACATGGAATTTACAGCACAACTGATCTATGCCGGTGTTTATGCTTCACACGAGCCTCATCCCTCCCTACTTCATCTAACCCTAAAGAGAAGTAATCATTCTAATAGTCTGTCTTGTTTAAGGAGCTGTCTGGAAATAAAGCATTAAATAGCCTTTTAGTTTGATTGACAACTGGCAACCCAAAGTGTCATTGGACTGGAGCTGGAAAATCCTTCTTTTAATGGGACTCAAAGTTTAGCAGCCATCACCCGCTGGCTTTCTCCAGCTGTTACTATATTGTAAAAGTATATCATGCAAAATGATTCTTTTTGGAGGTGGTGGTAGATAAGTTTATATTTAGTGTGTATTCTCTTTCAATCCACAACTGTTTGTTGCCGGTCTCAACAGCACTTTGGGGGTAGTTCTAATCCAACACACCTATCATCCTCTGAGCAAAGATTTTTTTCCCTAACCCCCACATTTTAATTCTTTTTGTCATTATCTGTGGAGCATTCCTGCTCCTCTGGCTCCACAGTAAGACATTTTAAGAAAAAAAATGACCTTTTTTTGGCAGCTGCACCAGCCACATAAGAATCCTAAGCAAAGCAGGCCCAGCGGACTTCAATGGCAATAAAAATTGGAAGAGGTGTAAAACGGGCTGCCGAATCACTATCGCCCATTTTACACTATTGCACAAAGTCAAAATTACCCTGTTGTCCCTTCTTAGGCTGAAAAACATGTTCTTGGTCTTTTGTCCATACTTCATGAAAAAATGTACACTGCTGTTCTACTGTTTTCTGCAGACTTTGCTTTAATATTCTGTCTGCTTCTTAATGTAGAACCGGGTAACTGGATAATTTTACCTGAGTTAAATCATCTACCTTTGAGGAATGCCAGCTATTCATTGAAAACAATACATAACATGGGGAATTAAGGGATATGGGGATCAGGCGGGAAAGTGGAGTTGAGATCGACGATCAGCCATGATCTTATTGAATGGTGGAGCAGGCTCGAGGGGCCATGTGGCCTACTCCTGCTCCTACTTCTTATGTTCTTATAGTTAATTCGGTGTGGATATCTGAGGTATCCTGAATTGGAGTATGTACCCATTCACTATTAAGGACATGTTGGTACTTTAACTGTACATAATAGTTTTCGTGCAACCATTGAAGTTCATTACTATACATCTTAATTTTCATATATTAATGCACTCACTCTCCAGGGCTACTGCCTATAGTATTATTCACTAGGGAGAATTTTCTATTTTCAATATCTTAACCATTTCAATTTCTGCTGTCGAGTGATTTTCTTCATCAGTGTAAAATCTGCCCAGGAATCAGTCAAAGCTTTGCAATTGATTTTAACCTGTGCTTCTTCTGAATTGGCTCTGCCTCACCACCTCTAAATAAGATTTGTTGGCCTGGATTTTCCGCTGCCAGGTACGCGTTGTTGTGGCATAAATTGGGCGGCTGATAAAGGAAAATGGGTGGGGCGTTCTGTCCCACTGGACCTACATCCACTGTGCCCCGTTGTATTTTCCAGGGGGGTGGGACTCTCGGAAGTGGAACAGGCAAACATTCATTCAAATATTAAGGAGGTGGTGCAGAGGAAAGTGGCCATTTTCCTGCCTTTCTTCATGCAATAGGTAAGGGGGCCCTTCTATTTTGGAACATTCCCCCTTCCACCCAGCTTCTTAGCAATGCTGGATGCCTGGAACACAATGGCATTCTTGTGGCCCAGCATTGCTGAGGCATTAATGATAGCAAATATGTTGGGTGATATTTTTCCATATATAATTTACATATGCATACTCTTCATCCACTGTCACTTCTGGAAGTGGCGGCAGATGTTAGGGAGCTGGATGAATGATTCCCCACCGCGATTCCTGCTCCTATCCAGCCCAAAACCACCCTAGATCCACCCTAATTGTCCATCAGTCTGGACGATATGGATATTTATGTTAATGATCTAGAAACTGTGATTCTACAGAACTTACAAGATGACTTCAATTAGCTTTTATTCTTTAATGACAATCATCTCATGTGGGCACTTAGGGAAGACAAAATGGGGTAAGTCAAGAACGGGTGGGTTGGGGGCGAGTGGGAGGTTAAAATAACAGCTTATTGGAGCGGGACCTCATCTCGGCACCAATGAGCCCATTTCTGGGTTTAACCCAGGCAAGTTTGTATATGTGTGCACAGCAGACACCAGGAAGCCCCGCCCTGACTTAAAGCCAGCGGGCTGATGCTTAAAAGGGCAATGTACTTCATTGAAATACTTGAGGTACTTAATATTTTGTGTATTTTAAATTAAAATGAATTTAACCGTACCTGTTCGGGTTTCCTATCGCTTCCGATTCATGTCAGGTGAAAGCAAGTGGGAACGGCTGGATCTATGAGGTGAGTACCTTTGTTGCACTCCTTGTGGCCCGGAGGAGCAGGAATGCTTCATCCAGGCCCAGCAAGCTCACCTGGCCAACAGGACCCCCACGATCGGCTGCCCCCGCCCTCCCCAATGGTGGACCCCCACCTCTCTCCGACTCTTCACCCGACCTCCAGCGACCTCCGATCTCCTCCCCGGCCCTCCGATCTTCTCCTCCACCCATCCAATCTCCTCCTCAAACTTCGATCTTCTTCCTGGCCCCCCCCTCGATCTTCTTCCTGGCCCCCCCCTCGATCTTCTTCCTGGCCCCCCCTCGATCTTCTTCCTGGCCCCCCCCCCCCGATCATCTTCCTGGCCCCCCCCTCGATCTTCTTCCTGGCCCCCCCCTCGATCTTCTTCCTGGCCCCCCCCTCGATCTTCTTCCTGGCCCCCCCCCTCGATCTTCTTCCTGCCCCCCCCCCTCGATCTTCTTCCTGCCCCCCCCCCCCTCGATCTTCTTCCTGCCCCCCCCCTCGATCTTCTTCCTGGCCCCCCCCTCGATCTTCTTCCTGGCCCCCCCCTCGATCTTCTTCCTGGCCCCCCCCTCGATCTTCTTCCTGGCCCCTCAATCACGTCCCCAGCCCATAATCCTTCCCTCCCTCCCTCCCTCTCTCCAATCCCTGGCTGTGGCCTGCAGCTGCAGCCTTCCTGCCCGACAGCCTTACAGCCTATCAATCAGACTTGCTGCCGCACACGAAAGCCGGAAGTAAAATTTATTGGCCTCCACCAACTTACCTTCTGGGTTTTGCACCCGAAAATCTTCACCCCCACTCCCTTCCCAGCCTGAAGTGAAAATTCTGCCCAACGTTCTTTCTTTATATCCAGTATCAACCTCAAATACTCTGGTTAAATATAATTAAGATCATCTGCAGTTTACAGCTACTCATAAAATGTGCCAGCCACGTGCCTCAATCTCAAAACACTAGCCTTCCCCCCCCTCTAGATAGTATTACTGTAATATTGTCACTTATTATGCTGTTGATCCTATGTTCACTGAAGTGAGATTTCCTAAATACTGCTAATTAATGTTACATTATGGGTAGGTTGGTGCTGTGAACTCTTGCCTACTGGGACTAGTATTGATGCTAATTAAATCATTTCACTTATGCCCTGGCAAATAAAGTGAAAATCTGCTGATTTCATTGGATCGGTTGTTCTTAGTTTTTGTCAAATCTGAAGTCAAAGTTATGAGATTGGACATTTTGAATCTAAGTATGAGGTTCCCTACTGCCAAGCAAAATTGGTTGCGTTGCTGGCATGGCATGGAATGGGGATCAGAGTCCACAAATCACTTGCTCTGGGCTGGGCCCACTCCATGAGCTTGACATTGTGAATCAGCCCTTGGAGGTAGACTCCTTATTGGCCAATGGAGAAAGGAAACTTTTATTTCATCTCTTGGGGCTAGATTTAAATCAGAGGTTAATTGAGTGTTTTAATCCTCTGGGCCATCCAAACCACCTAGATGGTGTTAATTTCTGATGTTGACTCATATTAGAATTAATAAAAGGGGCTGTTTTCAGTACCTATGACAAAGAGCATAGATAGTATGTATAGCATAGAAACTTGGGGCAATCTATCAGTGCTCTACCACTTTACAACCCTGGACTACTAGCTTATATAGAAGTTTCAATGATGTCGTTCAGATGTAATTTTAACAGAACATAACATAATCCCAATGGCTATAGATATTATTGTTTAACAACGCATTCACTTTGTCAATTAGCTGTTGTGACACTGTTGTATTTACTTGCCTTCATTTCTTTTCTTTGCTTTCAGAGTTCAACCCCAGGTATCTTATAGCAGTTCATCCAGTGGCTGAGTACAACAATGCTGCCATGGGGAAAAAATGCAAAGGTTTCATACTTTTACTTCTTACTCAATTATGTCTAAAATTGAAATAGTTCCACATCGTGTTCTCCTACAATGTCCTCTTTCTTTTTTTGCCCCATCTATACAAGCTTGCAGACATACACAAAGTATGGCAGAAACAAATCGCCACAGTGCATAATTGTGCTTGTTTGAGATTTATATAAAATCAAAGCCAAATGCAGATCAACTCAACGAAGATACCAGTTTGAGTAATACCCATGAAATGCATGTGAACTTCGATATCAGGTTTAATTTGTTGTCCATCGCCAACTTGCCAAAAGGTTATGACCAATATAGATTTGAAATAGTAAACATAGCTATTCATCTTAGTTTAATTAAAAATTTATTGCATTTACTTCAGACAGAGCTTTTCTTTATTTTGGCATACTTCATGCATTCTTTGTTCACTTCAGACTCCATCACGTGCCTGCGAGTAACGTGAAAGCTGTTAGATGATTATTTTGCCCCTACATTAGTAGTCTTTGTATTTGTGAAGTATTTAAATTTAGAATGCACTCTGTCTGGACTCACATATTTGACCCCTTCTGCTTTTGTTTCATATTTCTGAGGTCACGTGTTCTGTTTGGGCCTTGGGTCGGAAAGTGGCACATTACTTTCTTTCCTCAATTCCCTGCGAGAGAAATGATCGATTGTTTGGTTGTCTAACATCTTGCTTTATTGGACCATGTGCTGATTTGTGTTCACTGCTCATTATGATCTGGGTTGTAACTAGCATTGTGAGGTTTGTACACATCTGGAGAGAGATTAGATTTTGAATGTTTGTATGTTAACATCACTGACAGCCAGGCTGTGGCTTTCGATAACCTAGTAGTAATTTTATTAAATATAACATTAAAATTAGAAAAGAATGATTAGTGTTTTGGTGTTCCCAAAGTCTATCCTGTAGCATACTCTTCACAATACTGCTGATCTTGTATGTTCTGCCTACAAGCGTGGTTCCTGAGAGGAACTAAATGGATTGTGATGTTTCAAATCTCAAATTACACTAATAGCAATGTTTTTTCTTCCACAAACCAAAGACATTCCCAAAGTCTACAACTGTTTATTTAGATAACATAATGTATACTAAAATGTATTTTAAAATAATACCAATCTGGTACAGGATGCAGCACGTACTATTGCTCTTCGAGCACTTTTGGTATTACCGCAGCATTTACTGATCAAAACAGTACCATTTACTTGTCACTTTTTAAAAGATTTTGTTCATTATTTTATGTTTTTCACTTGAGGTTTCTCCTACTGGCAGGAATTGAAAGAAATCAAACACATTTCACTATACGTTCCATTGCTTTGAGCGCTGCAGTCCCCCAGTGCCTCAAATTTTAAATTTTCATCCTCATGTTCAAATCCCTTCATGGCCTCGCTTCTCTCTATCTCTGTAACCTCCTCCAGCCCTACAAACACCCCCTCCAAACGCTCCATTCCTCTGACTCTAGCCTCACGTGCATCCTCCCTCCCATCATCCTACCATTGGCGGCTGTGCATTTAGCCGCCTATGCCCCATGCTCTAGAATTCCCTCCCTAAATCCCTCCACCTCTCTACCTCCCTCTCCTCCCTTAAGATTCTCTTTAAAACACACGTCTTTGAATGGACTTTTGGTCACCATATCTAATCTCTTTTTTTCTTTGGTTCCGCATCCATTTCTTTGCAGTCTAATGAGGCCTCTGTGAAGTGCTTTGGGACATTTTTTTTTACATTAAAGGCGCTTTATAAATTCAGTAAAAATAGAAAATGCTGGAAAAGCTGAGCAAGTGAGGCAGCATCTGTGGAGAAAGAAACAGAGTTCAGGTTTCAGGATGAAGACCTTTCATCAGAACCAGATGATGTTAAAGAGTTAAAATTTTTAAGCAAGTACAGAGCCAGGGAAAAAGCGGAGGGGGGAGGGTGGGGAGGAAAGAACAAAAGGGAAGGTCTTTGATAGGGTAGAGGGCAAGAGTGATTAAATGACAAAAGGGATGATGGTGCAAGGCAAGGAAAGTGGTAATGGGACAGGTTAAGAAACAAAAGATTGGTCTAGATGAGGTGTAAATGGCAACAGCAGAACCATACCCAGCAGCTGCAGTCCAACAAAAAAAATGCAAGTTGTGTTGCTTAAATGTAAGGAATCTTACAACACCAGGTTATAGTCCAACAGTTTTATTTGAAAATCACAAGCTTCCGGCATCTCCACATCATGTTGCTTAAAGTTTGACTATTATGCTTGCAAAGTCAACAGTGATTTTGTTTTTGCTGTAGTGCTGTAATTACACTGATGGAACTTGGTGTTATTGTCTTTGTTTATAGAATCACAGAAATGTTAGCACACAAGAAAACCATTTGGCCCATTATGTCTGTGTCAGTGCTAGCTCCATATAAGAGCAATCCTTTCTAATCATGTTTCTCTGCTCTTTCCCTGAACTATTTAATATTTTTCTTCAAGTTTATCTAATTCCCTCTTAAATGTTGCGATTGATTTGGCTTCAATATCCACTTGTGGTAGTGCATATTGTAATAACCCTCTGGAAGAAAAATACTTCTAACTTCCCTGTTTATACTTTTTGTACTACATTTATGCTCCTTGCTACTGATTTGCGGACCAGTGGAATTAATCTTTCACTATCTAACCTCTCAAATTCCTTCAAAAATGTTGAACACTTCTATTAGCTTACCTTCAACTTTCTCTGCTCCAATGAGTACAGCCCTAACTTTTCAAACCTCTCCTCACAACTATATCTACATTAATCAACACTGCCTTTTTCCCATGGCTCCTGTTGTGGCTTAACCAATGTCTTGTATAGATCCATCACCTTGTTAGGCCTCAGCTGGAGTATTGTGTTCAATTCTGGGCACCACACTTTAGGAAGGATGTCAAGGCCTTAGAGAGGGTGCGGAAGAGATTTACTAGAGTGGTACCAGGGATGAGGGACTTCGGTTATGTGGAGAGACTGGAGAAGCTGGGGTGGTTATCCTTAAAACAGAGACGGTTAAGAGGAGATTTGAGAGAGATGTTCAAAATTATGAACCGTTTTGACAGAGTAAATAAGGAGAAACCATTTCCAGTGGCAGAAGGGTCAGTAACCAGAGGACACAGATTTAAAGTGATTAGTAAAAGAACCACAGGCGACATGAGGAAACTTTTTTTTACGCAGCGAGTTGTTATGATCAGGAATGCACTGCTTGAAAGGGTGGAGGAAGCTGATTCAATAATAACTTTCAAAAGGGAATTAGATTATTACTTGAAGGGATAAAAATTACAGGGCTCTGGGGAAAGAGTAGAGGAAAGGGACTAATTCGATAGCTCTACCAAAGAGCTGGCTCACACATGATGGGTCAAATGGCCTCCTTCTGTGCTGTATCATACTATGATACTACCTGTTGTATTCAGTGCAACTATGTACAAAAACCCAGAACCCCATTTGCCCTTTTTATGGCTTTCCCAGCTGCAATGCTGCTTTTAAAAATATATGTGTCTGTACACTGAGATCACTCTCCCCAGTAATAAATTTACTGTTTACAATGTATTTCCAGTCTCTGTTTTTCTTGTGAAAATATACTAATTCACGTTTATCTACTTTAAATTGCATTACCACATATCTGAATCTCTCCTAATCTGTCTGTTATCTTGCAGTCTGCTCTATTATTCCTCGTAATTTACCATGCCCCATAAATTGCTATCATTGGCAATTTTAATATTCCTTCTATGTCCATGTCTAAAAGATTTATATGTATGGAGGACAAAAGAGGTCCCAACACTGATCATTGAGGTCTGAACTATCTACCTCTTGTCAATCTGAGAAATTGCTGTTCTGGATGCTAAAGGCTCCACTGTGCTCCTCTTCCCTGGAATGTCTTATCCCTCTCTCCCTGCCTGTCTGGATCCCTCCGTGCCTCGTTCTTCTGTTCACTTGCACTTACTTGACAGAAAAGAATTTCAACTCATTGCGGCTGCATTGATTGGTTTATTTGAGTGTTGGTTAGTATGTTGTCTAAATCTGTAAGCTGGTTGCTGTGCTCCGGCTCCTGGCTCTACACCCCATCCCAATTGCACCTGGTGCCTGGTTCCTGTTGCCACACGTCGGATACTGCTGCTGTATCCATTGCAAAATAGCAACCTACGTATATATAGCATATACCTGCCAAAGTCCCATGATTATATCCAGTGGCAAGTTTGTCCTCTTGTTTAGCTGTTGTATTGATTGCTCATGTTGTATGAAAGGCTCTTGGATTTGTTTATGTTAAAATCTGAAACATAAACAGTTCTCTTTTTAAAAGCTAAACAATCCAGAGATTTATTTTAAACCATATTTTAAATCTAGAATGAAGGGTGTATTGTATCCTGTTCAACATGCAGTGATGCCATGTACTTTACCTCCATTTCAGGTAACCTAGATCTCCACAAGCCTCCGCAGATAATGATAGACACTCAAACCCCTACATCGGTGTTACTCACATGGGGGCACAGGTTTAAAGGAAAAATTTATAAGAATGTTGGCAATGAATGTGAAGATGAAAGGTAATAAATTCCAACTATATGTTTATATTTATATATAATTGACGTTAAGGATGAGGAAACCATTTGTACATTCCTACTCTTAAGAAGCAATCCCTTTCATGCAAATTTTTATCTCAGATTTTTGTTCAAAGTGCAAGTTATAGTATTTTCTCGAGCAGAGATTTTCTAATGTGAATTAACTTCACTGAAAAGTTCAACACAAATAAAATGGGGGAGATTTTGAGGCCTCCTGTCCAGCAGAAACAGAACAGTAGCATCCTGAAAATGGTGGGGATTGACTTACTACCTCATTCCTGACGACGGTGTGGTTGTACCTGTCTTCCCCAGAACCTACTGTTGGTTGGTCGGAGCGCAGGCCAGGGTCATGCAGTAGGCCCTTTTAATATGTAAATCGGGGTCCTATGATGTGCATAGGATCCCGAATGCCATTTTAGGACTGTACTGGGTGGACCATGCACTTAGCACAACCCGCACAATATCAGTTGGCGGTCCAGCCGAAGAGGAGCCCAGCGAGTAAATTTACATCTGTGGAGTCAGGAGGAGGAGGAGCAGGACTGATTCACTGGGATTCAGAAAAAGAACTTGGGCCGCTGCCACACTGGGTTCCTCCCTTCCTGAAATCAAATCCCGCTACCCCCCCCCCACTCACTACCCGGACCCACCTTCTTCAGGCCCGGAGGTTGCCCGTCCTGGCCAATATTTCAGTAGGCTGGAGTCGGCAGGCTGCCCCGGGGCTTTGTTTTCTGTCCGCAGCCCTATTCTAATGAGGCCAGGCCCTCAAAATTGACCAGATCTATTGTTGGGCACCACCAGCAGCTGCCCAAAACCCGCCCACAGTCACATTTACCCCGATGAAGTAGAGGTATGTAATTGAAAGTGAGATAAAAAGCTCAAATTGCGAGTCTGACCACCAGCCAATTTTTTTTTCACTAAATCCTGCTGAACATCCTAAAACTTGTGCAGTAACTAAATCCACACAGATTTAGCTAAAGCCTACCAATCACTTCTTCTTCAAACTAAATGACTAAGTATCAAAATTCTGTGAACTTAGAATACTTCAATCTATGCATCATGGAGCTACAATACATGGCATTTTGATTCCAAATCTCTGCTAAACATTTCACTACCAAAGTATCCATTACAAATAATTAACTTCTATTCTCCATCAATCTTAATCTTTTTTACTTGTAAACATGCCAGAGATGCCAGAACATCTCAGATCGTATAATCGCTGCTTCTGGCTTGCTTACATGCTGAGCGTAAACATATTACTACACTAATAGTTATAAAGGGAATGATTTTGAAAAGTACTTTTGTAAAATATATGTGCTATTTATTACTTTCTATTTTTTCTAAGGAATGCAGGAGATGATGCAATAATGTTGGAAGTGTTCTGTGATTACTGTAACATAGAAAGCTGATAATGCACATTACCTATTTAAAATAAAATGTATATTCTTCTGTATTCATAAGATGAGGGGTATCAGTGGGACACTTCCACATTTTTGGCATCCAGTGACAACATCAAGCATTCCCAGGTCAAGTACAGCACAGCCACCCTTATGAACTCTATGAGTGAGATGAGCAATTCAGTGCCAATATTTGCTGAATTTTAGTTTTATGCTGTGGATGCATGCCTACAATGAAGTAGGGTTGAGTGTGCCAATGCTCATTTCATGGATGAATCTTGCAGCTGTCAGAGGGAGAAGGGATTTTCGTTGCATCAGTTTGTGTTGAGAGCTGAGGGAGTTGTATATTAGCAAATTGTGACTTCCTGATCCCTAATCACTCTATATTTTATTTCAAAAATGACATTTGGAGTTGGAGGTACTTATCTCCATTATGATTGCGCCATATATGTAGTTCTATCAAGCATGGGTGAGAATTGTGGTACTATACAATTTTGAGAATATATTATCAAAACACAGGTAAGTGCCTCCAACTGTTATTACTAAAGGGATGTTATTGCCCCATCAGGGAGTATTGGGGGAAATTCAGTTCTTGGGAAAACCAACTTTCACTAAAATCTTTGTTGTTATGGGCCAGATTTTGCTGTCAAACTAATGGTGAGACTAATGGCACTTGCTATTATTTATGCACAAATGGAACAGCAACTTCAGGCGAGGGGCAGATGCGCAGTTAAACTCGAATATACAAAAGTTGCTGTCTGAGTTGTGTCGCTCCACCGTTAGCTTCAGGAAAACAGCATCGCGCCGTCTGCCTCACCATTGAAATGCATTGAATGGCGTGAAGTTGCTGTATTTGCCTGGTAGATACGAACTATACTTGCCACAGCAAATTAAGTTTTGTCACTTTAAGTGTAAGTACTCTTTTAACTATGCGATAAGTGTTAATTGCTGCCAATCAACCTCACTGACACTGAAAATTAACTATTACAAGTGTGGAGTCTCATTCCTTCAGGTATTAATTGTAGTTGGAGATTTTAAAAATGTCAAATTTAAAATTAAAAACATTTTTATTTTTCCTTTCTATCTTTTTTTTTCTCTCAATCCAATTTTTCGTTCTGGACCTGATTTGACATTGAATTTACCCACTCTAATTACACTCTCAGTCTTGTGCTGTTTATTTCTCAATCCTTCAATCTGATTGATTAAGGAGATACACACTTGCTTGCCCTGTTCACTCAGGTCCCAGATGCCTGGTTTCCCTCGCTGCAATGTTATCAGCTCGCACTTTCAACAACTTACCACGCAAAAAAATTAAAAACCTAAACGTGCAAGGGCAAGTCTAACTATGCCACGCTACAGTAAAATCTAGCCCTTTATTTTCATAGCCCAACGCCTTTAAACAAAAACTCTTTGCCATATATCATGCTGCTATCATATTACTAATTTGCAGATCTTCCAACCCGAGGAAAATTTGAAGAGAGCGACGTGCCAAAAGAAAAGGTGTAGCCAAATTTGCCTGGGATTCATGGGTTGCTTTAGACTCCAAGGGCGCTAAATTGAGCTGTGTAGCACCCGTTGTTTCGGTGCTACACGGCCTCTCCAACATCCAAGATGGCGTCTTGGCTGTGCACGCACGTTTTCAGTGTGACATGCGCTGGACGCCATCTTGGTATAGGAGTTAGCGTATGCGCAAATACTGAACACCGCGGTGAAGCAGGTAAAGTAAGGAGAAAATGTGTGCAATCAGTGTGCAAAGCTGATTTAAAGTGATACACACCATTTTGGCACTTAACACTCAACTCAACGCACAGTCTTAACCCCAACCATCTGAACGTGTCTGAGAGTGCCTGAAGGACCCCCCACCAGTGCTATTTAAAGGGACCATGCAGGTGTTGCAGGTTAGTTGCTGGATTATTACTTCTGGCTGCTGGTGGAGTAGGAAGTGTTTTTTGAAGCTCCCTATAGTTACTGAGAGTTGCTAGAGTACATTTGAGTGTGCTGTGGCAGGTACTGCCCTACGGTTTGGAAAGTTACAACTGCAATTAAACAACACTCCTGGCAACCATGGGTGGTGTGCTAGGGCTCCCGCTGGGCATTGAGCACGACTAGGAGCATTCAGAGAGGCTTCGCACAGCAGGTCAAGCTGCGAGGAGGGAAGAAGAGGAGGTGCAGGACACTGAGCAGGAGGCCCTATCCAATGAGGGCCTTCCAGGACCAATTCTCTTACTTCAACATGACTGAAGAGGATTGCATCCGATGGCTGAAGTTCACCAAGGAGGCTGTGACTGAGATCTGTCAACTGATGTGGCCACAACTGCAGCCTCAGAGCAGGGCAAGGACAGCATTGCCTGTGGCTGTGAAGGTAACTGTAGTGCTGAATTTCTACGGTTCAGGATCATTTCAGGCCTCTGCTGGCAATATGTGCAACATCTCACAGAATGCAGTGCACTGCTGCATAAGGGAGGTCACAGATGCACTGTACCAGATGAGGAACAGGTTCATCACCTTCCCTCTTTACAGAGGCAAGCAGAACGAGCGAGCATGGGGGTTCACTCGCATTGCTGGCTTCCCCATGGTGCAGGGTGCCATTGACTGCACACACATTGCCCTGTGTGCCCCACATATGAATTTGGGCGTCTTTGCCAACCAAAAGGGCTTCCACTCCCTGAGTGTGCGACTGGTGTGCGACCACATGCATCGAATCATGGAGGTCGATGCCCGCTACCCTGGGAGCAGTCACGACACCTTCGTCACGCGGTAGTCCAACATGCCAGCTATCTTTCACCCGTCCCAGCAAGTCAAAGGACGGCTACTGGGCGACAAGAGCTATCCCATCACTCCCTGGCTCATGACTCCGGTCAGGAACCTGTGCACACGTGCACAGCAGGCCTATAATGAGAGCCATGCTGCTACACGCAATGTCATGGAGCACACCATAGGTTTCCTCAAACAACGCTTCCGCTGCCAGGACCAGGCTGGAGGTGCCCTGCAGTACCCTCATTTCATCGCACAAATTAAAACCACCACCAAATGCAAATTAAAAGTCACATTTAGCAATGAATAAATGAAATTATGCAAACAGAAAAGAACTATTC
The DNA here is from genome assembly GCF_035084215.1 of Heptranchias perlo. Classification (NCBI taxonomy): domain Eukaryota; kingdom Metazoa; phylum Chordata; class Chondrichthyes; order Hexanchiformes; family Hexanchidae; genus Heptranchias; species Heptranchias perlo. The sequence goes on from NC_090335.1 coordinate 56,516,162, forward strand.
ACCCTTGTGCATTCCCTTAGTGCCTGCTGTTCGTGTGCTTTTACCTATCCTAGTGCTCCTATGAGGTGCTTCCCCAGTGGTTGGAGCATGGGTGGTGGAAGGCTGCTGGCCTTCAATGGAGAAGCATGCAGATGACCTCGGAGGATGACCTCAAGCAGCTCTAGGCCGGGAGGGCCCGGCTTCAGGCTGCACCACCTCGGCCTGAGATGCAGCAGTCTGGCCTGGCTGGACGGTAGGCAACAACGAGGACACTGGCGGAGTGGCAGGGGTGGGAGCAGGAACGCTGTTGTCCGGAGAGAGGACAGCAGGGCTGACTGCCATGGCACCACTGCCACTCTCCCAGGTCAGCGCCTCAGCAATCCTGGTGATCAGCTGGAGAAAGGATTGCTGGAGTGCTGTGACGTCCTGGAAGCCCCGTTCCACTGTGGTCCCCAGAGCCACGTTAGCAGCAGTCTGATCAGCAACCAAAGCTTGCAGACCTTTGATGGCGTCAGTTTGTGCTGCAATGGAAGCCACGACATCGGCCATCAGGCGCTGCATCATGGTGGATTCCACAGGTGTGGTGATGGAGGTGACCACCCGTTCGACATTGGAAAGGATGGGCTCCAAGTTCTGCGTGAAGCCCTGTGCCAAGTTGGAGCTGGACTCCTCCAGGCCCCTTCTCATTCTGTGTAGGCTTTCTGGCAGGCTTTCCAGTGCCCCAAGCATTTGTTGGTGTACACCCATCAGCCATCTTCTGTAGCCTGGCCCATCGGAGTCCTCATCTGACTCCTCTCCAGCCGAACTAGTGAGTAACCTCACCCTCCAGCGAGCTGGCACCTGTGGTATCCGTTCCCTCCGCCCCGGCTCCTGCGCACTTGTGCTCGGTGTCTCACCACGTGCAGATCCCTCCTCTGACCTAACCTCTAAAGGATGCGCAGTGTCAGTATCTGAGCGAAGGTGTGGCTTCAGTGTCCCCCTCCTCCTCCCCGGACGATGCCGTCACGCGTTCTTGGGTATCTGCAATGACAAAGGGCAACAGGTTGAGTTGTGGAGTGGGGAGAGGAGCAAGTAAGACGTATGTGCCGACATCACCTGCAGCACATAAGTCAGAAAAGATTATGAGAGGAGGGAGATGCGGGAAATGAGAAGGAGCATTAGATATGCAGAGACCCCCTTCATCGGGACCTCCAGCGCGGCATGTTGCCATGGCTGCAGCGTCGGCCCACCCAATGCTCCAAAGCACTGTCTCCTCTAGGTGGGTGAGGACATGTAAGTGTTCCCATCCATGCTCAGGTCTCTCCTGCTGCCAGCTGTTATGCGCCACCTTCTCCTGCAAGTCAGTGAGTATCCTGCAAGATGTGTGGGTGATGTGCCTGCCGTGGTCGAATAGCTGCCAGTGAGTGATGGTTGTGTGGCCTGCAAGTGTGGTACTATGTGCGGGTGAGATGCAGCATGCCAAGTGCAGCAATGCTTATGGATGTGCAGTGTTTGTTGGTGGGTGGGTGACGGAGAGTGTGATGCGTGAAGCAGTGGTGCAGTTGGTAGGATGTGCCACTTGACACTTGCATTCACTCACCTTGACCGCTCTTGTCAAATCTTTGAACTTTTTTCGGCACTGCACCCATGTGCGTGGTGCAATGCTGCTGGCATTCACTTCCTGCGCCACAGCCTGCCAATGCCTGCAGAACTGCTGCCTGGAGGGTCTCCTGCCACTCTGCGGGTACATGTTGGCCCTCCTTTCTTCCACCCCTCCCACCAGAGCCTCCAGAGCATCATCGGAGAAGCGTGGAGCCCTCTCTCGCGCCGGTCCTGCCATCCTCACGGTCATGCTAGTGAACTGCGCATGTCCCATTTAAAATGTGTACCTGCACCTTTAAGAGGTGCAGGCTGCTGATGACGTGTGCTGAGCATGCCCCATTTCCAACTTCCTCATTCTCCGAGCAGCCTCTAATCAGCGCGGGTAGCGCTCGCTGCACGGAGCTATCATACTAATTAACAGGCAGCACGAACTTCATGTGCTGTCTGCGTAGGGGCCATCAGGCGCAGGGTAATGGCACATCATGCTACCCGTGTCTGAAAATGGCCCTTATCAAATTTTCCCACCCAGCAGCTTTGTGTTGGCACAAACCCTTCATTTATTTTGTATGATAAAAAAAAATCAGTAAACTGAGTAATAATGTGTGTGTATTAAAATGCATATAATTATTCAGAAATTAAGGTGTCACTCTTTAAATGGTTATGAGTTTGAAGGTCTGAATTTACTACTAGATTTATGATGGTATCAATATAAATCTGGCACCAGATTGATAATATAACACCAGGGTTTAATGATTACTTCGGAATTGAAGTCACTGTTTTGCTTCTTGCCAAACCCTTGAGAAACAAAGCTGTAGTGTAAGAGCTGGAGCTCACATATTGGCCCAGAATTTGCTGCCAAAATAACGGTGAGTTTAATGGTGCTCACCATTATTAGTATATAAATCATCCAGCAACGTGGCGAGGAAGGGATAACCAATGAATTGCAAATAGCCACAAGTTGCTGGTCGATTTCCTCACCCTCAACCGCTCCGTGAGTTTCATGAAGTTGTTGCATTTGTGCATTAATTGCCAATTAAACTCATCGTAGAAAGTTAGTGCTGGTACTTAACAGTGTAAGTGCTTTTTTAATGAGGAGATTTATGTTCCTGAAATGTTAATCAACCAGAAAGGGAACAATTTAAACTGGAGCTTCATCCCAGCAGGTAGTAAATTTTAAAACTTTTTTTCTTATTTTTCCTTTCTGTCTCTTTTTTCTTTCTCTCTCAATCCAATCTTTCTTTCCATCTCTTTATTTCTCTTTCTGTACCTCCTTCTCTGTTGTTCCTCTGTTTCTTTCTCAATCCTTAAATTGCATTGGTTAAGGAGATAGACTGTTGGTCGCGTTGTTCACTAAGGTCCCAGATGCCCCGGTAATATCTCGCCATGCCGTTATTAGCTCGCACTTCCAGCAACTTATAGGGCAAAGGATTTTCGAGCTGAAGGGTGAGGGAAAATGTCTAACTATTGGGGCACGCCGCGAGATGCCCGGCTCCAGCAAATTCTGGGTCAATGACAATGACCTTTGATCGAGATGGTTGTTAATGTAAACCAACCCCTTTGGGTCTGTAGATTGATAGGAGTAAATACATTATGTGTGTAGAGCTGGGTGAAACCAACTGCATACACTGGGCACTCTGATATCCTGTGAAATGTAAGTGCAGTTCTGGGGTTTTGGAAGAAACAGTGGGTGCAAGTGAGGCAGCATTGTTTTAACACTGGTGCTATTGTGTTCTTAGCAGCGGCATTGAGGTTAGGGATTAAGATATGCAAATTGGGATCAAAAGAAGCTGTTTAGACATCTACAAGGCACAAGTCAGGAGTGTGATGGAATACTCTCCACTTGCCTGGATGAGTGCAACTCCAACAACACTCAAGAAGCTCAACACCCTCCAGGACAAAGCAGCTCGCTTGATTGGCACCCCACACCACCGCCTGAACTTTCTCCTCCAAATCACACACCATCCTTACTTGGAAATATATCGCCGTTCCTTCATTGTCGCTGGGTCAAAATCCTGGAACTCCCTACCTAACAGCACTGTGGGAGTACCTTCACTACATGGACTGTAACAGTTCAAGAAAGCGGCTCACCACCACCTTCTCAAGGGCAATTAGGGATGGGCGTTAAATGCTGGCCTTGCCAGCGACGCCCACATCCCACCAATGCCTTTTTCATCACTACCTGCGTTGCTATCGACAGTTCCTTCAACCGCCCATAAACCATGGATCATCCAAGTCGGCCATTTCCAGCGGTATTTAAAAGAATTCTCACCTGCTGTCAGATAAAATGCTGGGAAGTTTTCGGAGAGATTTTGCTTTAATTGCATTGTGGTCTTGCTTACTATTTTCAATGCTTGTAGTGGCTGTACATTGCTCTGGCAATGCACCTTTTTCATCACGGTGGGTCCTTCTGGGATTTCTACTCTAGTAATGAAAAGCAATAGGAGGAAGGACCAAACAAAGCTGTAGCTGCAGGGAGACCAAATGGAAGGAGGCAAGCTCATAGGAACCCTTACCTGCCTAATAAAGTGTATAGGCTCAGGACAGCATACCTGTAGTTCTCTGAGGAGCAGTGCAGAAGGAGGCTTGTGCTTCTCCAGGGAAACCGTCACAGAATTGTCTCACCTCCTGCAAAAAGACCTGCAACATACTGTCAGAGCTAGTACAGTATTGTCTGTTTTAGTCAAGTGGATGTGAGGGCACTTAAATATATGAGTGCAAGTAGAAGGAGCTTTAGTGAAGTGTCTCATTGTGATTGGTAGAGAGGCACTGGAAGCAGGGGATGGGAGAATTGATAGTGCAGGTGTTAAAGTAGGGTTGTGCATCGTTGTACAGACAGTAAGAGGGAAGTGAAAGGGTGTCTTACCATGGCAGTCCTGGTGAGGTCATTAACTTTCTTCCTGCGCTGCACCCAGGTCTTGGGAACAATGATGCTCCCATTGACTTGCTCAGACATTTCTCCATTGCATCTGATTAATTTGCCTGGGTACCCGTCGCCCATCGGAGAGGAAGAGGACCTCCATCCAGATGCCCAGTTGCTCTATGAGCACCTGCAAGGCTGTACCAGAGAACCAGGGGGCCCTGGACAACGTCATGCTGCCTGCTCGCTTTCCACTACTCACCATTGAAAAGTGCATCTCCCTTTTAAGGGTCTTTAAGTATTGGCCACCCTGCCAGGTTTCCTGTCCTCCAAATCGACAAGCTGTCTACAAGGAGTGTGATTAGTGCTGACAGTTTGGCAATTCAATTTAAATGAGGCATGACAACAAAGATTGATCACTGCCTATGTCAGGCGGGCGGAGTGAATGCCCCACTCGTGCTTGAATCGAAAATTGCCCCCAATAATGATAACAGCTCAATGACAGACTCTTTTACTTATGGTATCAATTTGATGTTATACTCCGACTTGGCCATATTTCTGGTTTGGCGCTTCAAGTTTTTTTTCAGTATTGCTCTGATGCTATTAAGACCAACGTGGCAGACATACCAGCTACTCCAACAAAATATAAAGTTTCTAATGCTAAAGCTAGGACAGAAAAGAAGGCTGTTTCTAATACAGCAGTTGTAAAACTGCCTGGGAAAAAAAAAGGTTATGAATTAGGCCAGTATGTCTGAGGGATATAAAAGAGGACAGTAAAAAGAAACAGAGAAGGTACGTAAAGAATAGAAAACAAAAAAAAAAGAGAACACGGGGAATGGATATAGAAATGAGCAAATAGCCTAATGTATCAAAAATCAAGGGGAAATATTTGAAAAATAGAAATAATTTAATAAAGGAAGAAATAAATGATGAAGTTGGCTGGAGTCATACCTAGTACAAAGGAAGATGGTAGTGGTTGTTGGAGGCCAATCATCTCAGCCCCAAGACATTGTTGCAGGAGTTCCTCAGGGCAGTGTCCTAGGCCCAACCATCTTCAGCTGCTTCATCAATGACCTTCCCTCCATCACAAGGTCAGAAATGGGGATGTTCGCTGATGATTGCACAGTGTTCAGTTCCATTCGCAACCCCTCAGATAACAGAAGCAGTCCGTGCCCGCATGCAGCAAGACCTGGACAACATCCAGGCTTGGGCTGATAAGTGGCAAGTAACATTCGCACCAGACAAGTGCCAGGCAATGACCATCTCCAACAAGAGAGAGTCTAACCACATCCCCTTGACATTCAACGGAATTACCATCACCGAATCCCCCACCATCAACATCCTGGGGGTCACTATTGACAGAAACGTAACTGGACCAGCCACATAAATACTGTGGCTACAAGAGCAGGTCAGAGGCTGGGTATTCTGCGGTGAGTGACTCGCCTCCTGACTCCCCAAAACCTTTCCACCATCTACAAGGCACAAGCCAGGAGTGTGATGGAATGCGCTGCACTTGCCTGGATGAGTGCAACTCCAACAACACTCAAGACATTCGACACCATCCAGGACAAAGCAGCCCGCTTGATTGGCACCCCATCCACTACCCTAAACATTCACTCCCTTCACCACCGGCGCACGCGGCTGCAATGTGTACCATCTACAGGATGCACTGCAGCAACTCGCCAAGGCTTCTTCGACAGCAACTCCCAAACCGTGATCTCTACCACCTAGAAGGACAAGGGCAGCAGGCACATGGGAACAACACCACCTGCACATTCCCTTCCACCCCACCCCAACTTGGAAATATATCGCCGTTCCTTCACCATCGCTGAGTCAAATCCTGGCACTCCCTACCTAACAGCACTGTGGGAGAACATTCACCACACAGACTGCAGCGGTTCAAGAAGGCAGCTCACCATCACCTTCTCGAGGGTAATTAGGGATGGGCATTAATTGCTGGCCTTGCCAGCGATGCCCACATCTCATGAACGAATAAAAAAAAGAAGCATGTAAGAAAAAGTAAAAGTAACAGAATAAACAAGAACCTCTAACTAGAAATCTTGTTTTAGCTTTAACTGAATCGTCCACTGGAGAGTACTTTAAAAATGAATGCAACCATAAAAATTACCCCAAAAATAAACATGCCAGCCACAAAAGATTAAAGTGCGTTGAATCTTATTAAATATAATAAATGCTATATTTTTGCAATAAATTTACTGCTGTACTTCAGCATTATTTAATATGTAAACATTTTGGGTGCATAAACTGGACGTCTACAGGTATAGAAAACACATAAAGGGGCATTTTTTACAAGGTCATTTCTGTCCTGCATGCTAGAATTTGCTACATGGAACCAGAACTTAATTCAGTGATACTGTAGATAGCGGTTGTTTTTAAACCCTGGGGAGTGCTCACATTTTAGTGTAGTTTCAAAGAGGGAACCAAGGTTACATTGTTGAAAGTGTTCTAAAGCTATTTAACTGGGAAATCTATGCTGGTCAGTACTATTTTTTAGAACCTAAGAATGGGAGCCTATCTTATACGCAGGAATATTTGGCTCAAAAGGCCAACCCGGATCCCTCTTTAAAAGGTTTGAACATTATAATCAAAAACAAACTGGTTAATTTTAAACGAGTTTGACTGAGCAAGACGAATCTAACAAGATACCCTGCTGCTCGTTTGGTTTTAAGAGTCCACATTATGTTTGTTAAACCCAGTTAGTTTGCTTCTATCAGTATTTATTGGCTCATGATGTACTTATAACTAAATGATGCATATAACGGTAAATTTGCAGGCAGACATGACGTCAGTGCCCTATTCCAGAACTTATGTCTCAGTGGTGGATACTTTTCATTTTCAGTGTCAGCGTTAATCGAACGGCACAGAAGCCCCACCCAGCGGGCAACCCGTTCAGTAATACCTTGCGGGATTGGCCTCAGAAACTGAGTGAGACGGCCTGCTGAAAATTTAAAGAGGCACTAACCTCCATTAATAGATCACTAGGAATTCTGTACTTTTCTGATTAATGCATTCCAAATCCATTTCAGAGCTTGGAGATTGCATCTTTTTCATTTTTTGCCTTTCTCACCCTGACTAAGCATTTTTAGTTTATCACGGTGCCATTTTTGCTTCTTTATTCGGATGAACAGAAATTAATTAAAACTTTTTTCTCTGAGTCATAGATTCTCTGTTGCTGCTGGGAGAAAGAAGTTTTACAATATAAAGAAAAATAATTCATTCCCAAATGGCAAATTAGAGTGTAATTTTCAATAAAATTGAGCAAATGTCCCTTCCTTTCGCACTTGCCCCATCCCCCACCTACCCACAGTTAAAATCGAGCCCAAGATTTATTTTCTAGGAGGGTTTAAAAAAGGAAAGAAAGACTTGTATTTATATAGTGTCTTTCATGACCTCAGGGCGCCCCAAAGCACTTTGCTGCCAATGAAGTACAGTAAGGTAGGAAACACAGCAACCAATTTGCGCACAGTAAGATCCCACAAACAGCAATGAGATAATCTGTTTTAGTAATGTTGGTGGAGGGATAAATGTTGGCTAGGACACCAGGGAGAACTCCCTTGCTCTTCTTCAAATAGTACCAGAGACCTGTTGCATCTACCTGGGGGCCGATGGCACTTCGGCTTAACATCTCATCCGAAAGACGGCAACTCCGACAGGGCAACTTTCCCTCCGTATTGCACTGGAGTGTCGGCCTAGATTATGTGCTCAAGTCTCTGGAGTGGGACTTGAACCCACAACTTTCTGACTCAGGAGGCGAGAGTGCTACCACTGACCCACAGTTGTCACAGGCGACAAATGGAGTTGACGTAAAAATCTATGATGTAATAGAATAGTGGAATAGGCTTGAGGGGTTAAATGGCCCACTCCTGTTCCTTTGAAATGCTTCGGGGCATCCTAAGGATGTGAAAGGAACAATCCAGGATATTTTACGGGTTATTTTCAATAAATTCTTTATAGTGTACTGTTCTCACATTTCCATGGCTTTGTGGATATTGTGGCTTCTTTTAATGTAAACAAATCCAAATTGCTCTTGATTTACAATAGTATTCATGCCGTACCTCTATGGTCTTCTCTTAGTTATACAGCTTCTTCTGGACCTCCAGTGCAGGTCCCCCAACCTGCAGAAACAGCATTGATTCTACGTGAGATGGATTTCTGTGCCCCCTGTCCACTTTGCGTTCTAGAGTGCTGTCCTCCTCCCCAAAAAGTGTGTTATTGTTGCTCCACTATTGTCACCAACACTTGTAGGGTCTTTTCTCCAAATCAGCTTTTCCTATGCTGACATTCAGACATTTTCTCCAACAGTTATGCCTTCTACAGCTGGATGGTCGAACCTTTTGACAGTTATGTTGGTTAGGTGGCTTATTAGTTACTTGGGAAGTATTAAAGGATAATTATTGCAGTGTGTTGTGATTTGCTGCTACTTCTGTATTGTGAGATTTGCATTCTTACAAACTTTACATTTAAAAACCACGTGTCCTTGTGAGTTCATCAGCGATTAATTGATTTTGTTGAAACCCATACTTTTTTCCTGTTTTTAATGAAAAAGGAGAATATGGGGGCCTCTGCTTAATTGGGCTCGTAGGCTTCTTGACGAGCAAAGTCAAGCGGATGCCATATTTCATTTGAAAGATGAGATGTATAGTTCACTAGGATGAAATTCATTTTTATAAAACATGCTGTGAAGATTTAAACATGTTGTTATTGTAATTATATCAGACACATAATAAATGGATTTTCCATCTGTGGAATGGTATCATGTTATTGTATGAACTGATATTAGGTGGTCACCCTGTGGACAAGCAATTTCTCTAATCAGCTTGCTTTTAAATTTTCTTTTAGGCATTATACTGTTCGGTATAGAGAAAAAGAAAAAAACAAGAAATGGATGTATCAATGCTGCCCAACGAGTGAAACAATGATAGACAATCTTAAACCAAATACTGTTTATGAATTTGGGGTACGAATTACCAAAGCAAAAGAGGACGGTATCTGGAGCAAGCCCACCAGCTACGCTACTACTGTGACTTGTAAGTAGCCTCTAGTGTTATAATTGAGCTACTAATATTGTATTATTTTATTAATTATGCATTCTCTCCCTCATCCATTCATATAAATCTCATTGAAAATGTTCTTTAAAAATTACCTGTTTTAGATAGCTGGTGTAAATTATGATCTATGCATCATTTTTTCACATTTTGCCTAATCAAGTTCAAAGATAACCTGATACTTGAATTTGCTAGCCGTACATTTGACTAGTTTGTTAGATCTTTGCCAGTCATTAGGTACAGTGGCATGGTATCTAGCTTTCTTTCCAGGATGAAAAGTTTGCATACAGGATCTTGCCAGATATCCAACACATTTCCTTTTGGCTGAATATGAAGGCCATTCCATGGTGTGAACTTTAATGAAAAATATTTTGTCCCTATAGATTATCTTAGGTGAACAATTATGTCCAGATACAAGCATTGAAAAAAAAGTCAATATTAAAAATAGTTTATATTGGTTCACTATATGACAGGAGCAATTATAAAACTGACAGAAGTAACCTTAAATTGAGGTTAAATTGGACCCCTTCCCACTTCTCCTTATACAGGAAAGGGGGACTTCAGTTATGTGTAGAGAGTAGAGAAGCTGGGGTTGTTCTCCTTAGAGCAGAGAAGGTTAAGGGGAGATTTAATAGAGGTGTTCAAAATTACAAAGGGTTTTGATTGAGTAGATCGGGAGAAACTGTTTTCACTGGCAGGAGGGTCGATAACCAAAAGGCATAGATTTAAAATATTGGCAGAAGAACCAGTGGAGAGATGAGGAGATATTTTTTCACGCAGTGAGTTGTTATGATCCAGAATGCATTACCAGAAACGGTGGTGGAAACAGATTCAGTAGTAACTTTCAAAAGTGAATTGGATATATACTTGAAAATGAAAATTTTGCAGGGCTATAGAGAAAGAGCAGGGGAGTGAGACTAATCGGATAGATCTTTCAAAGAGCCGGCACAGGCACGGTGGACTGAATGGCCTCCTCTGTGCTGCAAGATTCTTTGATTCTATGAGATTAATTTTGAACCACAGCACTCGTCCTCCAATAACAAAGCTGCATTTAGAACATAGGAAGATAGGAACAGGTGTAGGCTATTCAGCCCCTCGAGCCTGATCCGCTATTCAGTGAGATCATGTTTGATCTGTATCCTAACTCCATTCGCCCTCCTTGGCTCCAAATGCCTTAATACCCTTGGCTAGCATAAATCTATTGATCTCAGATTTAAAATTATTGATTGAGCTAGTATCTACTGCTTTTTGTGGGAGAGAGTTCCACAGTTCCAACACCCTTTGCGTGAAGAAGTGTTTCTTAACTTCTCTCCTCAAAGGCCTGGCTCTGATTGTAAGGTTATGTCTCCTTGTCCTAGACTCCACCACCAGCGGAAAAAGTTTCTCTCCATCTAACCTATCAGTTCCTTTCAAAGTCCTAAAAAACCTCAATCAAATCACCCCTTAACCTTCTATATTCCAGGGAATACAAGCCTAGTTTATGTAATCTCTCCTCATAACTTAAGTTGGAGGCCTAGTAACATTCTGGTGAATCTGCACTGCACTCCTTCCAAGGCCAACATATTCTTTCAAAGGTGTGGTGCCTAGAACTGTGCACAGTACTCCAGATGTGGTCTAACCAAGGCCTTGTATAGCTGCAGCAAAATTTCCACCCCTTTACGTTCTAGCCCTCTAGTAATAAAGACTAACATTTCATCAGCCTTTTTGATTATTTTTTGTACCTGACTACTACATTTTAGTGATCTGTGTACATAGCTTTTCACCGTTTAAAAAATATTCCGATCTATCCTTTATGGTCCAAAATGGATGACCTTTAATTGATGAACAAAGGGCTATATTGATATAACAGACAGTTGCACTTAATGAGAGTAATGCACAACAAGAGACCTCAAAAATATTTACAAATGTAAGATTTAGGAAATAGATTAATATGTTTTATATCAACTCTTTTAGATTGATATAATTGATATATGACTGAACATGCTCAGTGTGTCTGCAGTGTAACATACGATTGTTTTTTTTGTTTAGCTTCACCTCCAAGCACTGAAAAGGAACAAAGTCATAAGGTATCAAAGAAAATTGGCGTAACCTTCGATAGCAGAAATCCCAAGACCTCAAGGAAACCTAAGGTATATTCCTTTGTCTAATTGGTATCTAGCAATGTATCTGGAATAGCTGTTTTGGATTATGTCATAAAATTTTACCATAATTAAGCTGTTCCAGATGACTTTGTAAACGATGGAAATGTATCACAGCTTTGTTCCTCACTGTATAAGCCAGCTATTTTTTTTTAATACTTTATAGAACCTTCTGTTTTGCTGTCTGGTTGATTACTTTGGCTAGTACTGACATTTTTCGTCATTTGGGTTCATACCTTCCATATTTTATTGTTTGGGTACATTCATTGGACCATGGCAGAAAGAGAAGGGAAAACGATTATTTTTTATATAGTATACTTCACATGACAAGAAGAGAAAGTTGGCATTGTTACCGTTAGCACTATGTTGTCAAGATACTAATGGAGGCCAGTACATTATCCAATAAAACTACTTTTAAAAATTGAATCTTTGCTTCCTGTAGGCCTCTGTACAATGTTTTATGAGAAGTCGCAATTGGCTCATGTAGCATTTGCTCATTCTTATGAACGGGGTATAATATCTTGCAGGATGGAAATTGAGCTATATTGGGATTGAGTCTATTGAGTCCATTGGACTCTGTGTAATAATTCTGTTTTTAAAGTCTCAAAGATAAACCCCCTTTAAAATCACTGCCAAAGAGAAAAATTATGGAGAACTCTGTGATCATCGTGTTGGATACCCATGACTTGGTGCAGTGGAGTTTTCTTTATGCAGGAAATTACTTTTAAGACAATAAGGGTTTTTTGAAAGCCTTATAGTAGCAAGTATCATTCTATAAGTCTGGAAGTTGCTGTGGGCATAAATGTTTACATTGGCAGAAATTATGTAGGTGGGGCCATGTCGTGGGGCATGTTTCCCGCCTGTGCAGTGCTGTGACTCCCTGTGCTGATTCCCTTAGACGAATTGTGCGTATTCTTGCGCAGATGTGCATTTACTTCAGTATCATTGTAAATCTGGCAGTACATACTCTTTAAAGGAGCAGAGAGTATGCAATTTTCCTGTATCCACACACCACATTTTTCTTTTTACTTGTTGGGATGTGGCTGATGCTGGCAAAACTGAACTTACTGCCCATTCCTAGATACCCTGAGGCGGTGGGAGGCCTTCTCTTTGAACTGCTGCAGACCTTGGGATCATGGAGCTCCCACAATGGTGTTAGTAGGGAATTCTAGGATATTGATCCAGCAATGATGAAGGAATGGCGATATATGTCCACATCAGGATGATGTTATGTTACTTGGAGGGGAACTTGGAAGTGATAGTGTTCTCATGACATTGCTGCTCTTGCCCTTCTTGGTGATAGAGGTCGCAGCAGAAGGAGGGAGTCAAAGTAACCTTGGTGAGTTGTGCCTCCTGTAGATAGTACATACCGTAGTAAACGTGTGCTGTTGATGGAGGGGGTGGATATTGAGACTAGTAGTAGAAGCATTGATCAAGTAAACTGCTTTGTCCTGGATGGTGTTGAGCTTCTTGAGTTACAGCTGCACCCATTCAGGCGAGTGATGAGTATTCTGTCATACTGCTGACTTGAGCCTTGTAGATGATGGAGAGGCTTTGAGGAGTAAGAATGTGAGTAAGTACTTCTTCAATGCTCTTCTACCCACTGCATTGGTATGGTTGGTCCGGTTCAGCTTCTGGCCAATGGTGCTTCTCAAGATGTTGACGGTGAGGGATTCAGTGATGGTGATTCATTGAAGGTCAAGGGGAGATTGCTGGGCTTTCTTTTGTTTAAGGTGGTCATTACCATAGCACTTATGTGGTGTGAGTGTTACTTGCCACTTGTCAGACCAAGCTTGGATATTATCCTGCTGTAGGAGGAGTTGTGAATGGAGATGAACTCTGTGGAATTGTCAGCGAACAGCCTCACTCCTGACCTTATGATGAAGGAATGGTCATTGATGAAGCAGCTGAAGATGGTTGGACCAAGGACACTTTCCTGCAGAACTCCTGTCGTGATGTCTTAGGGCTGTGATGACTGGCCTTCGACAACCACAACCATCTTCCTTTGTGTCAAGTCTGACTCCAGCCAGCACAGAGTTTTGCATTGACCTCCATTGACCTCAGCTTTTCTAGGGCTTCTTAATGCCATACTCAGTCGAATGCTGCTTTGATACTAAGGGCAGCCACTCTCACCATTCCTTTGGCATTCAGCTTCTGCATCCATGTCTGGACCAAGGCTGTGATGAGCTGTGGAGCTGACGTGGAACCTGAACTGGCTGTCGGTTAGCAGGTTATTGGTGAGTTGGTATCACTTGATGGCAATATTGATGGTGACTATTTATTACTTAATTGATGATTGGGAAGAGGCTAATAGGGTGGTAATTAGCCAGGATAGATTTATCTTTGTTTTTTTCTGGTCATGACATACCTGGGCAATTTTCCACATTGTCAGATAGATGTTAGTGTCGTAGCTGTACTGGAACATCTTGACTAGGAGAGCATAGGTCTTTAGAACTACAACTGGGATATTGTTAGACTTTGCTGTGTCCAATACACTCAGCCACTTCTTAATGTTATGTGGAGTGACCAAATTGAACAGACACAGCCACCTATAATGGTGGGGCCTCGAGAGGAGGCCAAGTAGAATCATCCACTCAGCACTTTTGACTGAAGACACGCAAATACTTCTGCCTTATCTCTTGCACTCGAATACTGGGGTCCACCATGGTTGAGGATGGGGATATTCTTGTAGCCTCCACCTCCTGTTAGTTGCCTTATTGTTTCCTACATTACAATAGTGACTATACTTCAAAAGTACTTCATTGGCTATAAAGCACTTTGGAACGTCCTGAGGTCATGAAAGGCGCAATATAAATGCAACTCTTTCTTTTTGTCTACCACTGTTCTTGAATGGATGTGGTAGTTTTGCTCTCATCCTCTGGTTGTGGGACTGTTTAGCTCTGTCTATGACCTTCTGCTTTTGGTGTTTAGCATTCATATAACCCTGCGTAGTATCTTCACTAGGTTTGTGGCTCATTTTAAGGTATGCCTGGTGCTGCTCCTGGCACGTGCTTCTACGCTCTGCATTGAAACAGGGTTAGTCTCCTGGTGTGATGGTGATCAATGAGTGAATGATGTGCCGTGCCATGATATTACAGATTGTGGTGGTATACAATTCTGCCGCTGTTGATGATGATGGCCCACAGCATCACATGGATACCCAGTTTTCGGCTGCTATATCTGTCCTTAATCTGTCCCTGAAGGATGGTAGTACCACATCACATGATAGAGGATGCAGTGATCACTTCTACCAATGTTATTGTGGACAGAGTTGTCTATGATAGGTAGGTTGACAAGGATGAGATCATGTAAGATTCTTATCCATTGATGTCTGACAGCTATGTCATCTATGACATCTGTAAATCCTTTCCTCAAGGTTGTATCTATGCAAACTCTCACCATGTTGAATCCTGTCATGAAAGTATCTTTAAGATTTGAGCATAAGGCCTCTATAGCAACAGCTGCTGTTTATGGGACCTTGCAGTGTGCAAATTGGCTGCTGTGTTTGTCTACATAACAGTGACTGCAATTGAAAAGTAATTCTTTGGTTGAGAAGTGCTGTGGGACGTCCTGAGGAAGTGATGAGGCATACATAAATGCAACTTCTTTATTTCTTTCTGTTCCTAGGAAAACGCAAGAGAATGTAATGTGCTGGACTTACAGGTGGCAGCACTGCAGTCCACTGTGGAATGAATGAAACTAACATTGTAATATAATCCTACCCGACCTGAGAATAAGCAACGTAGGAGTATCATTGCACAATTCTTTGATTGTAGTAATGTGCCACAGGCAGTATACTATCCAAGGAACCTTGTAGTCAAGGCCAGACAATCTTGGAAAGAGGTTACGGTCAGCCATGAGGGAAGGTTTCTCTGACTTTATTAATGGTCTGCCTTAACAAAGGATCTTCAGAAGCGGAAAGCCCGTGCCACATAACTTTGTATGCCACTCACAAAGGCAGTGGCCCCTTCACTGCAACTGTTCAAAGCACCTTGCACCCTGATACAGAGTCATCATGAAGTGCTGCTGATTGTTCTGCCATTCCCTTCAAATTGAAATCTTCCAGTTGGATGAGCTGACTTCCACAGAGAGTACTTCCACATATACATAGTCACAGGATGATAATTTAGATGGATTTCAAGGGCGAAGACCACAAACTATAACCCATGGTCAGGGTTTTCTGCTTTTGTGCTCACCAGCCTGCAATTTTCCTGTCCATTAAAATTAATGGAGGGAAATAACAAGCTGGCAACTGCATGTGGAAAACGCTGGCACATTCATTCTGAGGACAGATATAGGAGCCAAAATGGAAACAAAAGCTGGCCAGAAAGACAAGCTGGATAAACTGGGACAGAAATTAAACTTGGCCTGAAAGTAGAGATCGCTGGAAGAGAGCAAAATCTAGCTGGAAGAAGAGATCAGGAGATCACAATGGAAACAAATATTGGCTAAGAAGAAATGGAGGCAGCTTCAAAGAGAACATAAGGAAAATAGGATGGTTATGAAGACAGGGAGGGAAAATTTAGAGAACTGAGCAAAACAACAGAATATCTACTTATGTATCTGGGATGAAAGTGAGTGAAACCAGGATTGGACCTGTAACCAATTATGTTTTGGTATCATGAATTGTTGGTTGAATATTTCATGTTTTTGGTGTAAATTTATATAATTATACTCATCAGAAGATGATTTATCATTTTTAGTAGTGACGGGAGAGTTTTATATCGGGCTACCTGACTTGGGTTCAGCACCACAATCCCTGTATAGTAAGACATCTGTTTAACACATCTTGAAGACATCAGATATCTTTGTTAGCCTGATGTAAGGCTGACATGGACAACTTGTTGCCATAGAATTTCCAGCAGCGGTATTTTTATGAGTCTGTGCTCGAACATTAAAGTTATGGAGAAATCTTTGTATTTTTTCATTCTGGAACTACTACAGAAATCAGCAGTGACATAACCAAAAATAACTATCTTTCTATGTGTTCATCGACAGGCCAACAGCAAGTTTTTCAGTTTCTTTCACCTTTCTCTTGTGTTCTATTATACCTCTAGTGTGCCAAGAAAGAAAGAGTTGCATCTATATAACACCTAACCACACCTTAAAGTACTTCACCTAAATGAAAAACTTCGAATGTAGTTAAGCAGACAAATGTAACTTCCATCTTGTGCACAGTAAGATCCTATAAACAGCAATGAGATTAATGACAAATCAATCTGTTTTGTTGTGTTGGAGGAAGGAACATCAAGACTATAGTGCCATGGACTAATGCCAAGAAATTGTCTCAGAGTGGGCAAACAAGGCAATGGTTTAACATTTTTTCCAAAGCACAAATCTCTGATAATACTTCACTTCCTTATTACTGCATTGAAATATTAGCTTAAATTATGTGTTTTTCTGGAGTTGGGCTTGAGCCAACCAATCTTCTGGCCCAGAGCAAGCATGCCACCAACTAAGCCAAGTTGACAGCAGCACGCCACTGGCATCCAGCTTAAGGACAATTATTTGTGTAAAATGGAGGTCCTACAAAAGTAATTTTAGGAGCTGCAGAAAAGATTTAAGAAAAATACTTTAAAGGTAGTAGTCTCAGAATTATTTCCTGTTTCAATCTGTGGACTTGTTAAAGAGAGACAGATTAGTCTAATCAACATATGTCTTAACATATTGTATAGGGGGAGGGTTTCAAATTCTTGACACTTTGGGACCTTCTATTTGAGAAGGAATGGCCATCACCCAAACCTAGGAGGCATATGTTAAAATTGGATCGCCATGTGGTGAAGGATAGACTACTAGAGCCTGGTCTTTATTAGCTTCCAAGTCTTTATTCACATAGATTCCACTTACACACACACACACCACACCCTAGCTAAGCTCTCCTATAAAAAGGATACAAGAACATCCCCAATTGATACCCACTACCTGAAAACAATGAACATAAATCATACAATTAACTGCATATTCATCTTGGTTGACAGGATAAATAAAGCAGCCCAGAAGGATTAAAATAGAGGGAGGGGATAAAAGTGTTGACCAATGTTAGGAAGGAGTCATGTGAACACAGCAAAGAATGAACTAAAATGTATTTACATGAATGCCAGGAGCATAAGAACTAAAATGGATGAATTGGAAGTGATAGTAAATAGAGAGTCAGTAGATGTCATAGGAGTTATTGAAACCTTGTTAAAGGAAGAGAATACGTGGGAAACAATTTGCACTAGAGAAACAATAGAAAAAAAAGAAGGGTGTTAAGTAAGGTTTTCATGTTGCCGAGAGAAGGGAAATGAGAATTGGCTCAGAATCTCCTTGGGTTGGTCTGGGAGATAGAAAAGGGAAAAGGTTACTGGCAAGAATATCTTACAGGCCGCAACAAAATAAATGGAGCCGGATGTACTGCTGTATGATGTCATAAGAAGATTGATGCTAAGTTCTCCGTTGTAATCATGAGGGATTTTAATTTTGCTGATATTTACTGGGACAATGTATGTATAGTTCTTCAAGAACCTTTTCTTAGTCACCAGGTTGCGGAACCCACGAAAAGGAAGGCAATATTTGATTTGTTCCTAACTAATGAAGAAAGAGTAATAAGCCATGTTGAACATTTGGGTTCTAACCATAAAGTTGTTAGTTGTAAGGTTAAAAGGGCTGATTCCCTGGTCCTTAGTGCAGAGGGAGTGAAGTGGTGGGAGTGGAGGCCCAGCCCCAATTTCTTTCAGGGCTGCAATTCCCCAATCTTCTGAGCTGAAGTACCTGTGCTGATTTTAGGCATGAACCTCATTAAGGCCCAAGATCTGATGCAAAAATATTTAAATGTCTTCCAAAATGAACTACCTGCAGAAACCAGAAGGTTCAGGCTGTCTTGTCTCCAGCACAGGAATGTTTAAGAGCACTGAGAGTGTGGGCCGTTCCTGTATGTCCCCCTCCCGGAATATGAAGATCGTTTTGCCCTTGAAATACCCTACAATGAATAGATTATTTTTAAAAGTGTAGAGTTAAGATATAATTAAAAAGAAACCATTATTCCTGATTAGCCAACTAGTAATAGCAATAATGTATATCCCCATATATTTGGCAAAATGAATGATAATAGGAACAGGAATATGTCACATTTCAACAATATTTAGATTTCATATTCATAATCAACTTCATTTTTTAAAATCAAGTGCTTTACTGGTTACCTGTTTATCTCCCTAACAGTATGGCTGAGCTTGGAATTAATTTCTGAGTCTGATGCAGTTCAAATGAGTCCAATTTGGACTTAATCTCAAAAATCTGATTTGGCCCAATTCATATGATTCAGACATGGAATCACCACGCTCATTAAGGAGACACCATTGTGCTTGTGCAATGTAACAGTTTTCTGTTTTTTAATGTGAACGAATAAAAAAAATCTGTTCAGCACATGTGGTGCCATTAAGGGGTTTTCTGCTGTCAGTAAGTGGAAAGGACTGAATATAAATAGGTTGTTTTTCATCCTCATTTCATGCTGATTCCTCCATTCAGATAACTAATTTACCCAGTTTTCCATGGAGGACAGTTATGTGACTGAATGTTCTAGTGGATCTGCATATTAATTTCCCTGACAGTTATCCTTGGATCCATTTCCATGGTGGTCCAAAACTCTTCTTGTAATAATTTAGTGAATATGTACAATTGAAGTATTTTCCTGGTGTTCTGTGGGATACTTGTTTGTGATGTCCATTTGCCCTATAATCTGAAAAAAAATTCCTCCATCAATTTCGGGGACCACTTATTTATCAGACAGCAAACATGAATCAGGAGGGAGAGAGAAAACAGGGAACTCCAGTCCAATTAGCCTGATATCAGTCGTTGGGAAAATGCTGGAATCCATTATTAAGGAAGTTGTAACAGGGCACTTAGAAAATCATAATATGATGAGGCAGAGTCAACATGGCTTTATGAAGGGAAATCGTGATTGACAAATTTATTAGAGATTTTTGACAATGTAACTAGCAGGGTAAATAAAGGGGAACCAGTGGATGTAATATATTTGGATTTTCAAAAGGCATTTGATAAGATGCCACATAAAAAAATTGCTACGCAAGATAAGGGCTCATGGGGTTGAGGGTAATATATGCGCTGTCATATTACTTGGATGTGTCATAACTCCCTCCAGCTCAACTTAGTAGGACTTAAACCATTTTCTTGAATGGGCTCATCACAAATCTTAGTTGAAGTGTACAGTTTGCTCAAGTTGAAGAATTTGTCAAATGTACAAAATCTGATGATCGTACCCGTACTTAGATGTTTTGTGACATCTATCATTGCTATTGTCAGCTTTGGCTCAGTGGTAGCATTCTGATCACTGAGTCAGAAGGTGATGGGTTCAAACACCACTCCAAAGACTTGAGCACGTAATCTAGGCTGACACTACAGTGCAACACGGAGGGATTGCTGCATTGTCACAGGTCCTGTCTTTCAGCTGAGATGCTAAACCGAGACCTCATCTGCCCTTCTAGGTGAATGTAAAAGATCCCACAGCAATATTTGAAGAAGGGCAGTAGAGTTCTCTTGGTGTCCTGGCCAACATTTATCCTAACCAGTGTGATTAAAACAGATTATCTAGTCATTTATCTCTCAGCAGTTTCCACCAGGCAGGAGGCCTCAAAATCTCCCCCCACTGTCTGCAACAATGCAGAGGAGACAATTGAGGAGCCCCCTAGCCAAAATCTTTCTGACACAGGACAAGAGAGAAATGCCCTTAAATTTGTTGTTTACATTTGTACGGTTTCTTCTTTCACATACTGAGGGTCTATACCAATAGAGTAAATGGACCCATGAAGTATGTGCATGGCACTCACATTTGTAGACCTCTGCTGATATTCCATCAAGACCAGATGCTTTTCCATTCTTCATCATCCTAACCAGTTTGTTAGTTTCTTCTCGTGGAAGACACAACAGTATTTTTATGGATAGATTGCTGTATCATCTTATCCATATCTTCATCAGTGATACTGGATAAATTCATTGGTTCTACATCATTGAAGACTGCAGATAGCAGCACACTATTCACTAACAAAGCTGGGATCCTACAGAGGTGCACGTATCTGTACTACACTGGGAAATTGAAGATAAGCTGATTTAAGATCTTTAAGTCTTCAAATTCATAAGCTGAATTGTCCTCCTCTGATGGCAAATAACTTTTAGTAGCCTTTCCAGTACTGCTACCAATGACAATGAAAGTCCTAGCATGTATACTGGATTATTTTTATTCGTAATTTAAGTACTTTTTACTTTGTTGATTACATTGTCATCTGTATTAATTCTGCCTGATGTTTTTTATGATGTGGAGATGCCGGTGATGGACTGGGGTTGACAATTGTAAACAATTTTACAACACCAAGTTATAGTCCAGCAATTTTATTTTAAATTCACAAGCTTTCGGAGGCTACCTCCTTCCTCAGGTGAACGATGCATCGTT
Source organism: Heptranchias perlo (assembly GCF_035084215.1). Classification (NCBI taxonomy): domain Eukaryota; kingdom Metazoa; phylum Chordata; class Chondrichthyes; order Hexanchiformes; family Hexanchidae; genus Heptranchias; species Heptranchias perlo. Next base: position 56,537,225 of record NC_090335.1, read on the forward strand.
CACCTGAGGAAGGAGGTAGCCTCCGAAAGCTTGTGAATTTAAAATAAAATTGCTGGACTATAACTTGATGTTTTTTAGAGTGAGATCCAAAGTTGACTATCCAGTTTGAAATTTAGTCTGGCAACGAACTGCAAACTGACCTAATGAAACTGTTTCACTTGTAGTTGAGTTACATATTAGATTACACATCGGAATATGTTATGTTGTCATCACACCACCTGCAACAGTTTTGATTACCAACAGCTGTGAAATAGTTGTATCAACTCAGATTGTCTCTGCATATCCCAAGCAGCGTTGGCTGCCTGACACTGGCATCAGATGGGCCTACCAACTGCTTTATCTCTTGATACTATAAAAAGGGAGGGGGGGAAATAGGTCTGAGGTAGTTTTCAATTCCCTGACAAAGAGAGGTTATACCACATCAGCATCAACTTTTCTCTTTTTTCTGCGCTCATTAACTGTAGTTATGTTTCCAGCATAACCTATTTTTTTCCCTCTTTACAAAGCCAGAGCAAGGACTCCAGGGAATCTCTTACAAAGAAATTGAGCTACAGGAAGCAGTCCAACTTTGCAGTTGTACATTTTTCAGAATAATTTCTTAATTCATAATGTGGACTCTTTTACTTGTTTCCTATTTTTGAACCATCACAGTATATTTCACACCATTTATCATGTTCACTGCTCTTAGGTTTGGCTGCACATCAGATATTCCTTCTACTGGTAGGAAAATTAATAGGGAAACAATTTACAATTACATTCCTTATGTATATGGATGAAATGTATATGCCTCAGTGAACCCATTGAAACCCCACTTCAACAATTCACTGACAGGTTAACTTTAAAAGGCAAGGCAATAATCTAGGAATTAACTTTTTGTGAACTTTTAGGCCTTGATTTTCGTGATACACCTGCCTGATTTCGGGTGGTAGAAAGGATGTACCCCATCTCCAGAGCCCGTAATGCCATTGAAGAGTCTTTATAAAGCTCACCACTAACCAGAACTCAATTCTGCATACTTTTTTTAACTGTCAAAGTGACAATTAAAAGCTTTTCTAGGGATTTAATTTCATTAGTTTGGAATAAATAACATTTTTAGAAACAAAATCATTGAGGATTTCAGCTTTAGCCGGTGACCAAATCTTTAACTTTTCTGAATGCTCAAAAAATAACTTTCTAATTTTAAATGGCAAAGTGCACTTCATATAAATCTGCTTAGCAAATATCGTATAACAAGTATAAAAACATGCCAGTAATTAACTTGTACAAAGGCAAGCTGCTTGGAGCATTGGTTACCAGAGAACTAGATAACATAGATGTGATTTCACATTCTCTGGTCGACTCCAGGGAGATGCCACTTAATGTGAAGTCTGAAGGAAGCAGAGGCAGGAAAGTATTATGCCAATGCTCCTCTTTAGTGACAGACTGGTGAAACGTCCATACCAGACCAGCTAAAAATAATGAAGCTAATCTCCCACTAGAAAGAGAATGGGGAAGAATAGGAGGAAAATAAGATGAAAGGAAGCATAAGTAACGTCCCACTAGGCATAAGTCTGCATCGATTAAAAAAACTTCCGTCAGATTTTACCTTTACATTGCCAACAGTTTCATGATACGCCTATTTCCTTAGCCAGCTGGTTCTATTTGTTTTTGACTTACACTATGGTGCTGAGAAGCATTAATATTATAGTAATAAAGTTACTCAAGCATTAAACATAGCTTTGTTACTGTAAAATTAAAATAATTACTTATGCTTCCTTTGGCCCATTTTTCCTCCTATTCTCTATTCTACTGTTTTTTTCTTTCCTTTTGCATTTTAACCTTCACTTCACTCTCTTCCACCAGTTCTGACCTTTCTTTCCTAGTTATCTAACTTTTAAAGTCTGTTACTTACCAGTTCTCTTCTGCAAACCTGCAAAAATGTATAATGTGCTAAATTAAAAGGTAACTGAACCTGGAATATTGAAAGTGTCTCAAAATGTGTGCCTGTTTTTTTAAAACCTTTGCCAGCATAATGCAATGAATTTCTTTAATTTAGTCTTTGTTTAATTTGTATATGTTGATTAAAATTGTGAGCAAAAACTGAAAATTGGTGAAGCCCACTGATGAGGTAACTTGTATTTCCTTCAGCCACCAGGAAATACTAATATTATAGGAATCAAAGACAGAAAGGATTTAACTTCATCCAAACCAGGTAAGCCTTTTTAATATGGTAAAATTATTCTGCACAATAATATTTGTGTTGCAAGTTCTGGTAATAGAGAACAGCACAACTAATGTATTAAAATGTACCACCTCACCAACTTTAAAAACCTAAAGTTTCAATTTATAAAACAAAAATGAAAGAACAGTGGTCCCCATTGTCTAATGTTTCAATTGGTGTCACTGTTTACTTTTAAGAAATGCTGAGGCATATTTTCTAACTGGGATTGCTCCTGTAAGAACACTTTGTGCTTGTATTAAACTTCTGTAGGTGCTATTTTAACTCTGATGTTACTCTGTTTAATTTACATTTTTAAAATATTTAATTTTCAATCTAGAAAAATTTGATGGGTTGGGATTGTAACTGTCTTGTCTTATCTTTGTTCATGGTCATTCCATCCTGACTATGTAGCTGTGCAGGCAAGAAAACTCAAAACCACTCAAAAACAACCAATCAGATGATGTTGTACTCGCCACAGCCTAAAAATAGCTGTCAGTGTAAAGAATTATGCTGTCAGCTATTTCAAGTAGTTACAACTTCTCTCTGTTTCATAGCAGTTTATAATATTATAATTATCTGAAATTGCCCATTTGGAGCATTGGCTTTAATGTGACAGATTAGCAGCTAAACAACACCACAATCACGTTCCAGACTATAGACCAGCCTCTAGCAATGCAGTTGGGGATCCTTTATATAAATATGTCACACACCTTGCTACAATGTTTGTTGGGTTAACCCCATTCAGTCCTTTTTCATTCAGGTGTTCAGCTGTGAGGAGACGCTGGTCTGAGTTCCAGCTTTTATTTTTAATCAAAAGAATCTATTTCATTTCATGTTTTGTAACAAACCTTCTTTGTCTTCAAATCATCCTGCAAACTTGCTGCGCCATGTCCCGGCCTATCAAAGTGATCAGAACCAACATGAAAACAAAACAAAAAATCACTGGTTTGGCTTGAAGCAGTGTTTTAAAGCCTGGTTTTTAACTTGTAAATTAACATTGGCTGCAAGTTTAATCGATGCAATAATGAACTTGTAGATGTACAGCAGCAAGCTTTGTTGCAATATGAGTTCAGTGTTCAGTCACAAATCCTAAAGTTGCATGAGAATAGATATAGATCGTATCTATCTGTCTACATTTAATAGATATGTAGGATATAACCTATTGCAAGTATTCTTACATTCAAATGAATGCATATAACCAGTACTGGGAGTAATTAAATATAGTAAAGGTTGAGATTATGTTAAATTTTGCAGCTGTAGTGATGCTCAACAAGCAATATTTCAATTTCGCCAGGGGCATAAAATGGGCAGTAATGGATCAGTCACCCATTATACACCCCACCTGATCCTCCTTTCTACTGACTTCAATGGAAAGGAAAATTGAGCAAGTTGTATAACGGGCAGATGATCCGCTACAGCCTGTTTTATGCTCCAACCAATGTTAAAAGTTTTGCCCATTATCTTCTGCACCACACACACCAGCCTAAAAATGGTGGTGTGGTCTGGAGTTATATAGACCAGGTTGAATCCTCAGTATGTGCTGAGTTAGCTGATCTGAGCTGGAGCAGCTGTAGGGGCATGACAGTTGGCTTCAACTACGCAGACCAGGGAGGGGTAAATCAGTCAGTGTTTTAATCCTTGATTCATTGATTCCTGCTAGAATGTGTGTATGTTTGAATGTTGGGCAAGACAGTATTGGGCTCAGCTGTGATGTCACACAACACTGAAAAGCCTGCTGACACTCACTCCCTGAGCTCACACATGAAGGATGGCCAATTGAGTAAGATACCAGAGGAATGGCGATATCCATGGAACCTTACCCCAGTAGAATCAAATGCTCTGTTTCAGACAGGCGGACTGCTCGCCCATCAACAGGCCTGCCTGAATATGGCACCAGGCATCAATGGGTTGGAGTAGGTGTCCCCAGCCCCCAACAGTTTTCAACGCCTGTTTTTCAGGCACAAAATGTGAGTTGAATTTCTCCCCCAAAACCTTCATGTGCGGAAGGAAAAAATGAGGAAAGGATCTGCAGATAAATATAAGATCTTCTATGCAATATTATGCCCTATGGCATAATTGTTTCCTAAATAGCAGAGAATACATATACAACATTCTCTTTATAATGCAAAGTTACACACTTTTACATAGCTTCCAAAGTCAGTGACAGAGAATTGTATCAGCAATTGGTTATAGGCTAACAATGTATACATTAATTTATTAAAATAATAACAGCCTTTTATTTGTCGTTGTGATATAATTCACAGATAATTCCATTATATTTCTAGCACACAATAGAACGAACTGGAGAGCATTTTTACCCAAAAAGCCTGATGTTAATGCGCAACCTGTCTTAGGTATGTTACAAATCAAAATATCTGCCTCTTTATATGTATTCTTGTCATGTAACTATTTGGAGAGCCTGCTCAATGTACACATGGGCTGAACAATTCTGCAACAAAATGTGTAGAAAAAATTATTAATTGTATTATCACTAACCAGGTAAACAAATCAGGAGTGCATGTTTCAGGACAGTGGAGCAAGTGGGTCCTTTACATCTTCAGGACATTGAGTAATATGATTATATTACAGAGGGTGATATGAAGCATATTCTTTAATATTCACCTTTGTATTGGGCCAATTGAAAACGTAAATACGTTATTACAGATGCCATTTATTCTGTATTTTAATGATTGCACACTGTTACATTTGTAGTTCATATTTTAAGCTAGTTTGTATTAATTTGCACATTGCAGATAGTCTAGTAGTTATGCACTAGATCATTTATTATACTATGTGCTATGACACTATTCTTCCAATTAGGGCTATATTTTCCTCTGTTAGATAATGTTATCAATAAAATAGGTATAAGTAGACAGAGTGTAACTTGGAAGAAAACACTAATGGACATGTGTCCATGTTTAATGCTGTTCCTGTGATTCCTAATGAGCATTGGTGTATTTTAATCACCCTAAGCACAGGGAATTTAGGGAAAAAATGCAAATAAAATCCGATTTTCATTTATTAAGTCCTTTTATTGATAGGGAAATTATTGGCTACTTCGTCTTACTTGAGTTTTTGGTAAACTAGAGTCTATAGAGCTAACTCTGTGCTCTTGTGCTTGTAGTGGGGAGCCAAGCCCGGGTTGGAGAATTGAAGCTATAGTGTTGTAGCTCTATCTCAGACCCAAGCTCCCTGCGATCATGGCTTCCCCACTGGGAGCATGGAATTGAAGAATTAATAGTACAAGATGAGAATACTAAGGACTTGGAGAAACATGAATGAATCAGGGCCAGTCAGCATAGATTTCTAAAAGTCTGGACCGGCTGTGGGAATGGGGTGGTAAATGCTACACCACAATTTTCAGTGCACTACCACCTCATTCTCACTTGAAAAAAGGGATGAAAATAAGCTCCTATGATTCTATATGAAGAAAAACACTGGCACGCACTTGATGGGCTGAATGGCCTGTTTCTGTGCTGTAACCTTTTGTTTCATTGAGTACACTCATGTACCCTGCCGACTCCTTCAGTTGTCCCCACAGCCTTCGTGAATGGCAAGGACTTCCACTCCATTAATATGCAACTGGTTTGCGATCACTCGCAGCACATCATGCAGGTCTGTACCCACTTTCTTGGCAGTCATGATGCTTTTATATTGTGGCAGTCCTCCATTCCTCCACCCTTTGCCCCTGCACAGCAAGTGAGAGGCTGGCTGTTTGGGGACAAGAGATACTTCCTGCGCACTTTGCTCAAGACTGCTCTCAGGAACCCAGGCTCAGTGGCCGAACTGTGCTAGAATCAGATCCTCCTGGAGCCTACTATTGGAGTCCTTAAACAATGATTCCAATGCCTGACCATAAAATTGTCACACTTCTTGTGTCCCTGTGAGGTTGAACGATGAACAATTTATAAGGTGGCATTCCGTCTACATACCCATTCGCATCTACAACCACTCAAGATCTTGTTATAGGATCTGTCCATATCAAAGGGATAGTGAAACTGCTGGCGAGATCAGTTCCAATTGAAAAGATACTGGACACAGTTAAATTAATATAAAGAGAACTCAATACCAGTTCCATTTGATTTTCCTTCGCTAACAGTTTCCTGCAATACAGCCCAAAAACAGTTTTCCCTATAATATGCTGCATAACTTTGCTTTACAATGAGTATAGCACATGGAGCCAACATTGGACATGGACTTTCAGCCCAAAAAGGGAGATGACACTGATGACATAGAGGATGGCGAGGAAGCAGTGTGTCTCCAACACTTGCCTGCAGCCAGAGCTCTTTGGCAGCAGCTCATTCAGAGGATTCCAGTTGAACAATCCCTGCTCCCTGCATTATTAGTCATGTCTGAGGTCTCTCTCAGTCCTCCTGCCCTCAAATAAACTATTTCCCAAAGACCAACATTGATATTCATGTCAATTAACATTGCAGGGTCACGAGCTACTACAGGATCACTCACTGCACTCAAAGATTTCAAAAAGGACTATCATTTTACTGGCTTATACCAACGTGGAACACTAGTTATCACCCTGATGTGAACCCGTAGTGCCTGTCTTAAATGCACACTTACATATTCTAGTACTTCGGTGAGGTGCTTCCCAGAAGCTGCAGCGTGGGAGGTGGAAGGGCTCTTGGGATGCTCAGTTCCAGACTGCAGCAATTCAGCAGCTGTTAGGGCAATCTGGCCCATCTGGCTTTCTGGCTCCAGGGCAGACATTGGTTGAGGGAGTTGTGAGGGTACAGAATTGTTGTCAGTTTGAGAAATGGCAACGTTACCCATTCCCATTGCGCAACTGCCCCTGCAATCAATCTGTGGGAGAGCAGACTGTAGGATATCCGTAATCCAATAGAAATCCCAATCCTTTCGGTCTCCCAGCCTGTCCAAGGCAGAGGAGATGGTCGAGCCCATAGCCTGCATGACGTCAGAATGAGCATCCCTGAGAAATGCTACCAAAAGCGCTACAGAGCGTCCGTTGAGGTGACCACATGCATTGTGGTTACCCGCAGAGTGTCGATACCATGTGCTAGAACCTCATACAAATTGGTAATGGAATTCTCCACACAATCTGACATCTAGTGTATGCTCCCTGGCAGGCAGCCCAATGCATTGACCAGTTGCTGTTGCACAGAAAGCAACTTTATTTTCAGGACCGGGACCCTAACGTCTGCGTCTCTGTCCTCTTCAATAGAGCTAGGATGCAAGCCAGCCCTCTGGTGAGCTGTTTCCTGAGCTGTTCTTTACATCTGCTCCTGCTCACTTGTGCTTGGTGAACCATCCAGTGCAGACCCCTCTAACTCACTATCTATATCATGCAAGATGCTGATTTCTGTGCTGTTGCTTGGAAGGGTGAGAGGGAGTGACAGTTCATCTTCAGAAGGGTTCTCCTCTTCAGTCTGTGTGACTGCAAAGCCTGAAATGCTTAATTTTTAAAAAATTTGTTCATGGGATGTGGGCGTCGCTGGCAAGGCCAGCATTTATTGCCCATCCCTAATGGACCTAGGAAAAAGGCAACAGGGACAAGGGCTAGCACGTAGTGGCAAGGATAAATACTAGCAGTTGATTGGGAGCGTAGTGCATCACCAGATTGTCATGCTGAGTGTGTGAGTGAGAGAGTTAAATAAAATGAAAAAAGGAAGGACGATGCCTAAACATATTGCTGTGTGTGGCCTCCAGCCTGGCCATCTCCGATGCTGTGTGCCCTCTCTCTGCCAATGCTGATGATGGCAGCATGTTCCATTGCTGTTAGGACCTGTAGAGAGGCAGGACCTCCTCCTATTATCATACTGTCCCCTCTGTTGTGCGCAGCTTCTCCTCTGAGTGGACATGGATTAGTATGTGCCATGTTGAAGTGTTTGCAATGGGTATGAGGCAGCTTAGTATAGTGTGCATGATTACAGGAAGCAGAAAATGTAGCTACTAGGGCAGTAGTTGTGAGGGCAGTAGCAGGTTTTGAGGGTGTGAGTGCAAGCAGAAGGAGGTTGCAGTGGAGTGTTCCGTCCAGACCTGCAGAGAGTTATGGGAAGTGGGGAAGGGAAGGATTGATAGTGCTGGGGCTAAAGTAGGGTCGTGTAGGACTGTACAGAGAGTACGAGAGATGTGAAGGGGAGTCTTAACTTGTCAATCCTGGTGAGGTCATTAAATTTTTTACCTGCACTGCAGCCAGATCCTGGGGACCATCAGAGGAGAAGGGGACATCAATCCTGCTGTGGACTGGGTCCATAAGCACTTCCACCACTCCGTCTGAGAATCTGTGGGCCCTGGTTGAAGTAATTCTTCCTGCTGCTTCAGAATATCAGTGTCTGCTATCCATCATCGAAAAATGCACCCCTCGTTTAAAGTGCTGCAAGCTGCCTTTAAGAATCAGTCACCCCACTGAATTCACTGAATTCCCTGCCTTCCCAATCAGCCTGCAGAGCGCACGATTAGTGCTGGCAGTTTGCCGATTCCATTTAAATTAGGCCTGGCCATGATTCTTTCGGGCGGGTAGAACGCCTGCCCCAACCATCACTTGTCCAATTTACTTTGCATATGGAAATCACTGCCCGGTGTATAAGCTCTCTCCCTGGTGGGGAATGCAAAGAACAAAAGACCAGTTTTTAAACAAGAGACTGTGGCTCAGAGCCCTAGGCCTGGAGCTGGAAGATTAAAAAATGCAGGTTATCAGTTTTTGCAGCTAGAAGTAATGAAAGAGAAAGGTAATGCCAAAAACAAGTATGTCAGCCCAAGAAAAGGACAGATTGCATGTCTTATATTTTTCTGTGCCTTTGAAGGAGGAAGTGAGATTGAGCTAAGTAAGTAAAATTTGCTTTGACTGCTATGTTCATTTGCTGTCAGTAAAACAAAACAGCTTAATGATTCCTATCTAGCCTTATCAAGTCTTTCAGTCTGTCTTCAAAAAGATTAGAGAAGGGTACATGTGGAAGACATGATAGCCAGTTCAGATCACAAAGAGTCCTATTGTTACACTTCTGGGTTATGCCATCATATAGTTAAACATTGAGCAGCATGGGCACAACCCTAAACGTAATTCATTCAAACAGCTTAGGGGAATGACCAGCATTGTTGCACTCGACAGAATATCCTGGCCAGACCCTAAACTTGTAACAGGCCTGTATGGCTACTTGCATTTCATCCAAATGTCCTTGCATCTTGGGGAATTCAGCCAGATGCTAAAAATGCAGGGCTCTCTTGTATCACTGCATGTTTTCCTCGGTAAAGTTGATGAATTGAGAGGCCTGAGCAAACAAGGCAAGTGTGCACTGCAGGTTGGGTGATTTGGCAGATAACCGGTCAAAGCTGCAGTTAACTTGATTGTGACAAACAGAGCTGTCCCTGTTGTTGAAGTGATTTGCAGGTCTGGCTGCAGTGTTGTGCCAAATTCAGTGATGGCCTCTTCAGAGAAGTGTATAATCTCCACATATAGGTTCCATCTGAAATGTCTATGTGCGAATATCTGGGCATGTAGACATGGCTGGTGGCATAAGGACGTTATTAACCTTCTAAGGTGCAAATACACCCATCTAGAATGCCTCCTCTGATCCTCCTCCTCTAGATAAAGAGGGAAACCAATAGGATTCCCATAGCTTCTGACAAAACAACAAATAATGATTGCTTCCTGAGGAAACAGGTGCAGATAATAGGTATGTTTTTGCACCATTTTCTGGTGCAAATTCTGTCAAGAACTCCAAATAACATAGACTTACATAAAATTAGAGAACCCCCCCCTTAAATATTAGGCCATCCCAATTTTCTTTCCCCTTTAAAGTGAAATTGTGGGACATTCCCTTGTCGTGGTGGGAGGTAGTGGAGTTGGGGGAGATTTGTCCGTTTTTCCCCTCTCATTCCTATAATGCCTTTCCTTTTGGATGACATGGAATATGGAGTTACACTGTCAGCAGCAGCTGCAGGAAATTCACCCACCCAATTGACCCACATTGAAAAAGGACATATGAAAATAGAGGGGGAATATTCGAAGACAAATAAACAAAGTACTTGATATGATTGACTAGCTTTTACTGAATTGTGTAGGGTAACTTGTTTTTGTATTGTAAATAAACTGAGTACAATTCCTCATCAGGTTGTTTTTGACTAACCATTTCAGGTGGTCCGTCAGCTTCCTACAGTGCAGATGTCCATCCTGGTAGCAGTTCAAATAAACCAGGCACAATACTGGACACAGTGTTCCACTGTACTGTTTGAAACCACGGATCTTACTGTGCTCTAAGTTATCCGAACATTACTTGTACATGTTTAGAAATTTGTCAATGCGAAGATGCTAATAACAAGAATGTCTCAATTACTCAAAGATTTAAAAAAATTGTGCAATCCTGTAAACCGCTCCATGATGCAAAACACTCAACTTCTTAATGCAACTTTGGAGTTGTTGATTTTTCAGTCTGTTAGGGCAAAATGATGCCACATGGAACTTTTACAAACTATTTTTATTATATTTATGAGAAGGGAAGTCAATCTCAAGGGAAGAAATAAAAAAATACTAGAAGAATGTTGGCCTGCCAAATGGTTCTACCAGAATTGTAGATAAAAGCAGGAAAATATCACATAAAAACACTAACCTGGTTTCTTTACTTTAATGGACTCTTACATTTTACTGTTCTTATTTAACTAGTGGGAGGGTTTCCACTTGAGCCTTGCAACTTATAGAACAAGAGAAGAGAAAATGAGAAATAAAGCAAGACTTTATATTTAGAGCACATCCATTATGACTCCTTCCCTTACTGAAAAATTAAGTAATTCAATCTTTCTGAAAGAAACATGTCCTCTCCCCCCTCACATTCCCTCCCCTCAGTGTAACACAATTCCTATAAGGCCCCAGTGTTATATAGAGGATATTGATAGAGAGGCAAAGTTTCATTACATTCCTGCTCTAGGGGATTTCAGCTCTCACATTATTTCTCAGTTTTACAAATACTGCCATTGGTAACACACTGCATTGCTGAGAAACTCAATTAAAAGAAATTTGATGTCACTTACAACTTCTGCCAAAGCCATATTCCAAGTCAATTACCTGTAAATATGCAATCTATATTATTAACGGTGCCAATGTCATAAAATCTGTCTTAATAGGTCTCTTACTGAAAGTGTCATGATGAAAATATTAAACCCCTGAATATGTATCATTTTTTTTTGAAAAAATATACTTTATTCATAAAATTTGCAGCAATACATACAATACAGTTGTCATATCACATTCCAAACGTACACAATACAGATCATACAATTTGCAGGTTACATCAAGTACAGTTCAATGAACACATTGGACATAATTACAGTTCATGACACTCTGGGGTGCCTCATTGCATTACACTCAATACAGATTATTGATAACAGGTACGTTACAGATTCTTTACAGGTTCATTACAGATTCTTTATAGTCACATTACATCAATTTGAATTTTACTTTCTGCCCGAGGGGGTTTTTCCCTGATTGCAGCCCCTCGGTTTACAATGGCAGGAAGGCTCTAAACGGTTGCCTTTCCCCACAGAGCCTTTGCGGCGGCTGCACCCATCCTCAGTGCATCCCTCAGCACGTAGTCCTGGACCTTGGAATGTGCCAGTCTGCAACACTTGGTCGAGGACAGCTCCTTGCACTGGAAGACCAGCAAGTTTCGGGCAGACCAAAGGGCGTCTTTCACCGAGTTGATGGCATTCCAGCAGCAGTTGATGTCCGTCTCAGTGTGCGTCCCCAGGAACAGCCCATAGAGCACAGAATCCTGTGTTACAGAACTGCTCGGGACGAACCTGGACAGATACCACTGCATCTCTCTCCAGACCTTCTTTGCAAAGGCACATTCCAGAAGGAGATGGGTGACGGTCTCGTCTCCACCGCAGCCTCCTCTGGGACAGCGCACGGTGGCGCTGAGAGTCCGGGAGTGCATGAAGGATCTGATGGGAAGGGCCCTTCTCACCACCAGCCAAGCTAGGTCTTGGTGCTTGTTTGAAAGCTCTGGCGATAAGGCGTTCTGCCAAATGACACTGCTCGGGGAACCAACCGACAGGATCCACCATCTCCTTTTCCCTCAGGGTCTCGAGGACGTTACGTGCGGACCACTTGCTGATCGCCTTGTGGTCAAAGGTGTTTTTCTGCACAAACTTTTCCACGAACGACAGGTAGGGCAGAACGGTCCAACTGGATGGAGCGTTCCGTGGCAGCGTGGCCAGGCCCATCCTTCTCAACACCGGGGACAGGTAGAACCTCAGCACGTAGTGACACTTTGTGTTTGCGTACCGAGGCTCTATGCACAGCTTGATGTAGCCGCACACAAAGGTGGCCATCAGGATGAGGGCTACGTTGGGCACGCCTTTCCCCCCTTTCTCTGGAGATTTGTACATCGTGACCCTGCGGACACAATCCATTTTTGATCTCCAGACAAAGCGGAGGATGGCTCGGGTGACTGTCGCGGCGCATGAGCGAGGTATGGGCCAGACCTGCGCCACGTACAGCAACACCGAGAGCACCGCGCACCTGATGACCAGGTTCTTGCCCACGATCGAGAGGGATCGTCGATCCCACAGTCCCAGTTTCTGCTTAACCTTGGAAATACGCTCCTCCCAGTTTTTGGTGCACGCCCCGGCCCCCCCGAACCAGATCCCCAGCACCTTCAGGTAATCCGACCTGACGGTGAAGGGGACAAAGGATCGGTCGGTCCAGTTCCCAAAGAACATGGCCTCGCTCTTGCTACGATTTACCCTGGCCCCCGAGGCCAGTTCGAACTGGTCGCAGATGCTCATCAATCTGCGGACCGACAGCTGATCCGAGCAAAAGACAGCGACGTCGTCCATGTACAGGGAGGCCTTGACCTGAGTGCCTCCGCTGCCTGGGATCGTCACCCCTCTTATGCCCACATCCGTCCTGATGGACTCGGCAAAGGGCTCAATGCCACACACGAACAAGACGGAGGAGAGAGGACAGCCCTGCCTGACTCCAGAATATGTATCTTTCATGCTATTATCACATTTATAGCACTCCTCCTGATTACAGCTAGTTGCTCTGCTAAAGTCATGGGTTGAATCTCAGCCACGCTCCTCACAGTTTCTGCTGAATTTATGATATCATTTGGTGGAATATTTTGCATAAAAAGAACATAATTTTGCTAGTAAAATTTTAAGTGCACATTCAAAATGTAAAATCTTTCACGCTTGAAGGGACATTGCCACTTCTTTAGAAAGTTTTCAGGCCAGCTCAGATCCTGACAAAGACAAGAGGTCCCTGATTCAGAAACTCAGCTGTAAATGCTGCCTTACAATATCTGCCACAGCATGAGCTTTTGCACACAGATTTTCCTTTGCCCCTTAGCTTTGAGTTTTCTTTTTATATAATAAAAACTTACTTCAAAGACATTACAGTATCGCTCTTCGCTGTTAGTTAACCAGGTAGATCATCTAACAAGACAATTTACTAGATGACAGTGGCCCTTTGATACAGAACCTTTTTGCTGTCAGAATTAATATTTCACTTAGAAATCATTTTTAATTAGAAACAATCTTTCACAGGATAATGTAGATTATTTATTGTTTTTATGTTGTTTGCTACAGAACGCACTCCCGATCAGTTGCGTGACAAGGAAGACATAAATAAATTGAAAAATACAGGTAAGAGGAATAGGTTGTAAAACTGTCTATTCGCCTCTGGAACCAGCAGCCAGACCAGACATATAAAGAGTAAATTTATGAGTTTGCACTGCAACATGGATTCTTGCTTATTAGGAGCGTATCTTGGGAATTTGGCCATGTATCCCCTGTGATGGTATGTTCATTAATTTAAATGAACCAAAAGTTAAGGGGGGAAGCATAAGTCCAAATCATAAGCATCTCTATTGAGATAACTTAAAACTGAAATTTCCATTAACATGACGGCCTCACTCAAAGCTAGTGAGCATAGGCAGTTTCAGAAATGGAAAAATTAAACACCCTGGCAGAGGAAAGATGCTGTTCTGAGACTGGGATTTAGCCACATTGCCAAGGAAAAGATCAGCATTTTATCTGACCTGCGCTATAAATAAATTGCCAGGAAGCACTTAATGTTGTCACTACGTGCAGAGTAGAGATGTTCCATTCCCCAGTTCATTGCTCACCTCAGTGAATACCAATACAAGAAAAGGTTCTGTTTAATTATAAATTTGAACAGGAGAGTTAGCTTGAATAACTTAAAGGTGAAGGAATGAAGGAATTAAGAAAACTGTAGTGATAATTGACACAAGTTGCTGTTTGGATTTTGTCCTTTGATTTTAGACTGTGGGACAATCACAACTTAATTATTTAATTATGTCAGCTTATAGGACTGGTACCAGATGACTTTATCATGAATATCAACTTTACAAAGCTATGAGATTTTCTGACAACAGTTTGTTCATGTCGCTGGTTAATAATGAATATTCAAGTAACTCTAAAGCAACTGCAGCTGGGCTTTAACAATGATATTGTTGCTTCTGTAACTTGTCATCTTATTTCTGTAATACTTTACAGAGACTTCAAATACTGTTTCTAAACCATCATTGAAAAACAGCAAGACAAAAAAAGAAAAAGAGAAAGCAGCAGTGAAACCGTTAACAACAAAAGGTAACATTCTGACCTCTCAAGTACTCTGATGAACATCCTTAATACACAGCTAATGGAAACAAATGCATGCCTGATTAGAAGTAATGTGCTGCTTTTCTAAAACTTTGCTTTGGTAAAATTTGGTTCAGAAGCAATGTTTAATCAAGCAATGCCAGTCCACTCTGGGGTCTTCCTCTTTACTTTGGCTCAGTAAACTTCTCACCCCTATAAGTTGTAACGGGGGACATTCGTGACCTGACACTAAATAATGTGACATCAGCTTAAGTGTTCCAAAATATGGTGAGTGTCAACGCCTTCAAGTTATTGTAGAAAATAGGTGTAAACAATTTTACAACACCAAGTTATAGTCCAGCAATTTTATTTTAAATTCACAAGCTTTCGGAGGCTACCTCCTTCCTCAGGTGAACGATGTGGAAAATGTGGAAAATGTGGAAAAAAATAGGTACACTAGTTACTAATTATTCATTGTATCGTTTATTCACTTCGTTTACTCATTGTATCTTGTTTACTCATTGTATCTTGTTTACTCATTGCATCTACACACTATATATCAAATGCGTCATTTAAAAGTGAAAAAAGTTTTGTTACTAAACATATAAAAGTAATATGTAGACAGTAAAATGGTCTGTGAGTATCAATCCCTCGTCATGCAAGGTATAGTAGTTGTATGGATGCTGCGGGGGAACACTTAAAGACTTGTCTTGCCAGATGTACTGGAAAAAGGTTTCTGTTTCAGGTCTATAGCTCTAAATTTTTTTACAATTTAGTCTCAAAACTATGAGTATACTTTTTGATATAATGGAAAAGTGTGTTATTAGCTTTAATAATGGTTATATACATTGTTTTGGGGCTAAGTTCACAAAATGCTGAACATAAAAATTAGCATATTTTGAACCTGTTCTGAAACTGTAACATGAATGCTGGCCGCTATAATTTTCAGAATGATGCAATTAGTTATGTCATAGAGTCATAGAGTTATACAGCACGGATAGAGGCCCTTCGGCCCATCGTGTCCGCGCCGGCCATCAGCCCTGTCTACTCTAATCCCATATTCCAGCATTTGGTCCGTAGCCTTGTATGCTATAGCATTTCAAGTGCTCATCCAAATGCTTCTTGAATGTTGTGAGGGTTCCTGACTCCACAACCCTTTCAGGCAGTGAGTTCCAGACTCCAACCACCCTCTGGGTGAAAAAGTTCTTTCTCAAATCCCCTCTAAACCTCCCGCCTTTTACCTTGAATCTATGTCCCCTTGTTATAGTACCCTCAACGAAGGGAAAAAGCTCCTCAGTATCCATCCTATCTGTGCCCCTCATAATTTTGTACACCTCAATCATGTCCCCCCTCAGCCTCCTCTGCTCAAGGAAAACAAACCCAATCTTCCCAGTCTCTCTTCATAGCTGAAGCGCTCCAGCCCTGGTAACATCCTGGTGAATCTCCTCTGCACCCTCTCCAAAGCGATCACATCCTTCCTGTAGTGTGGCGACCAGAACTGCACACAGTACTCCAGCTCTGGCCTAACCAGTGTTTTATACAGCTCCATCATAACCTCCCTGCTCTTATATTCTATGCCTCGGCTAATAAAGGCAAGTATCCCATATGCCTTCTTTACCACCTTATCTACCTGTTCCGCCGCCTTCAGGGATCTGTGAACTTGCACACCAAGATCCCTCTGACCCTCTGTCTTGCCTAGGGTCCTCCCATTCATTGTGTATTCCCTTGCCTTGTTAGTCCCTCCAAAGTGCATCACCTCGCACTTTTCCGGGTTAAATTCCATTTGCCACTGTTCCGCCCATCTGACCAACCCATCTATATCGTCCTGCAGACTGAGGCTATCCTCCTCGCTATTTACCACCCTACCAATTTTTGTATCATCAGCGAACTTACTGATCATACCTTTTACATTCATATCCAAGTCATTAATGTAGACCACAAACAGCAAGGGACCCAGCACCGATCCCTGTGGTACCCCACTGGCCACAGGCTTCCAGTCACAAAAACAACCTTCGACCATCACCCTCTGCCTTCTGCCACTAAGCCAGTTTTGTATCCAAAGTGCCAAGGCACCCTGGATTCCATGGGCTCGTACCTTCTTGACCAGTCTCCTGTGGGGGACTTTATCGAAGGCCTTACTGAAATCCATGTATACCACATCCACTGCGTTACCCTCATCCACACGCCTAGTCACCCCCTCAAAAAATTCAATCAAATTAGTCAGACATGATCTTCCCTTGACAAAGCCATGTTGACTATCCCTGATTAATCCTTGCTTCTCCAAGTGGAGACTAATTTTGTCCTTCAGAATTTTTTCCAATAATTTTCCTACCACTGATGTTAGGCTCACTGGCCTGTAGTTCCCCGGTTTTTCCCTACTCCCCTTCTTGAATAATGGTATTACATTAGCGGTTCTCCAGTCCTGTGGCCAGAGAGGTTCTGAATATATGTGTCAGAGCCCCCGCAATCTCCTCCTTTGCCTCACACAGTAGCCTGGGATACATTTCGTCCGGGCCTGGGGATTTATCCATTTTTAGGCCTGCTAAAACCGCCAATATCTCCTCCCGCTCGATGTTAATATGTTCGAGTATATCACAGTCCCCCTGCCGTATTTCTATGTCTACATCGTCCTTCTCCATAGTGAAAACAGATGCAAAAAATTCATTTAGAACCACAAAAGCACATCAAATCACGATTATTTGTCCAGAATCATGTCATATGATTCTGGACAAATAATCGTGATTTGATGTGCTTTTGTGAGATTTCATGCATGATCATATATATATGTAGAGGCATTGATGTGTTTTACATAAAAATATACATATAGAGAAATTAAATATTGCTTATTGAATATAGATGTGTCTTTTAAAGCTGCTCAGATTTGAAATGATACAATCCAAAGCTTTAAGTATCCAGAGTTTACATGTATTATTCCAAGTGGTGGAAAATTTGGTAACCATTTTAAGCATTTAAGTCAGTAAGTAAGGCCACTGCTACATCCGGTACTGATGCATACATACTGGGGTGGAATTTCCTGTGTATTTGCACCCAGAGACATGTGTAATCGGGGTGTAAAGCAAATACCTGGCGTGAAAGATCAAGGAAACACGGACGCAAGTGTGTAATGCATGTAATCACACTACACCTAAATTCCCTTGCTCTTTTACACCCATCTATCGATCTCTGTCCTCGAACGTATCGTGGCTCATTTTAACAGGTCTGCCCCCATGCTAAACAGCCGTACGTGCAAATTTCCTGCAATTACACTGGTTCAGAACAGGTGTAAAATTAAGCCCAGAATTTTAGGCGCGGCAGGAAACAAAGGCATTTTTTTGTTTCGTTATTTTTTATTGCTCCTCATTGAGAGCTGCACTGTAATTTCTGTTTCTTTGAATGCATTTTTACGGAATCAATATAAGCCACATTAAAAATTGAAAAGCTTCCATATTCTTAAACATGTAGTACCTAAAGTGCTTGTGTAGTAGTTAGATAGCTTGAAGCTTTTAATTTTCATACTTAAAAAAGGAATATATGTTTGAGTTTGGTACTTTCCTCGGTTTACACTGATTTCCGCTGGTATACTCCCATTTTTACATTCCGGCATATGTTAATGAGATTGTTAGGAAATTTGGGTGTAAATAGGCATTGGCAAAATGGGCGGACGAAAGGGCGTAATTTCGGGTGTAACTTCCTGATTACACCCCTACAGGAAATTCCACCCCAGTGTTTTTTATGGTCAGTACATATCATTCCAAACGGCTTCATAAACTTCGTAAACTCTACATGCGTTACCATGGGAGTGAATGTGCGTAGTAGGGGTTCTCCCATTCGTCTGCTGTAACTGCTTTCCGTGGCATTCTGCTGAAGTTACAGCGGACACGCAGCAGAGCCCCCCCCCCCAGCGGAATTTCATCCCCTATGTGAAGTGTGAACAAGTTTGCTTGCATGAAATGTCAGAGTACAGGTCAGTACAAGTGTCTACACATTTTTCATTCCATATGCTATATCAAACATAGAGAATAAGTGATTAAAAGGCACTGTACTGGAGCATACATTGAATGGTGCCTTTGTTTAATTCTGGATTCATTTTTGAGCTAATACTGATTGCCAGTGCAAACTTTTGCCAAAGCAAGTGTTGATGTATAATAATGCTTACACTGTAATGTTAAATTTTACTTAGAAATTCTTGTCAATTTTCTTGCCAAATTTCTCTGCCTCCCTCCCTCCATTTTCCTGAAGGCCTTAAATCTTTTCTGGGATGCGGTTCCACGGATACCATTTGTCCTCTGTTATTGCCTCCAAGTGATCGTTATGTGTGAGGCATGACACTAAGTGTCATGAGTCTATTCAGTCACAGGAGATATTACAGTCGAGCCAGATCCTGTCCCGACCTGATGTCTACCAATGTATGCTGCAGGAGGGCTGCTAGATACCGATCAAGAATGGGATCCCTGGACAATTTTTGTCTTCTTATTCCAGGATAGCTGATACTACTTGTAGCAATTATGTAGCCATTCCAGCTGAGGATAATCAATTCAGCATAGACTAGGGATCAAACCTGGGACCTTCTTGGTGTATATGATTTAGCCAATTTAGCATCCACAGGCAGTTCACCCATTTTTAGAAAATGAATTTTGGGCCACATGAAAGCTAAGTCCCGAGAGGGAGGGATGGCAATCGGGATACTGTGGAGTTAAGCGAGCACTCCTGCTTCTCCTGTCTCCACAGCAACTATTTTTGAAAAAACTTTTAACAGCGCCTGCTTTGTTCATCCCTACCTAATTTCGGCAAGAGGGCCTAAAATAGTCATTAGGCCCCTCAATTACATGTACAAGGAACTTAACGCCTGATTCAGGCGGCCACCTCGGACGCATGAAAAGTGGCCCCACTCAATATTGGGTCAGACACCTTTCAGGCATACTTGGTCCCCAAAATTGGCCCTCGTTGCGCCCCTTTTACGCCTTCACTGAAGAACAGCAGTGGCTATCTGGTCAAGATTATTGTACACTTGGAGTTTTAATCTCTATGTTATATAACATATTTTTAAAATCAGTACTCTAACTTAATGTCTTTCTGTTCAGTAATTCAATTAGTCCATGTATTGCGCCTTGTATAAACTGCATTAAATCTTATGGGAAATGAGTTTCGTCAATACATAGTGCCTCATGTATGCTTGCATGAAGTGCAACATGGATGAAGTATAATCTAGGTGTTAATGTAATTTATATTGTCTTGTAAATAGAAAATCTCTTGCATAGAATTCAATTACACTTTTGTGAAGCAGATGTTGCCTAGCCAATAGATGACGTTTAGAATTTATTTTGCTTGCATGAAGTTTTTGGGAGTTTTGTCTTCACTGGAAAAAGAATTCCGCTCCCAATTCAATCTGTTTTTTTTTGTTGTGAAGGCATTAAACTCTTATAAGCCCTTTGTACAATGGTCCTGAAATTCTGTGGGTGTTGTTCCAGTCTCCTGTTGTAAAACCATGCGAGGACTAATGGAAACCCGGATGCCAAGTTTCCTCCATTTTTTATGGGGGGTTCTGCTGGTCTTCTGCCAGAGTTATGGTGGGACATCAGAACAAGCCTCCACAGAATTTCAGGGCCAATCTATTTTTAAGGAAGTAGAATCATAGCTATCTTTTTAATCCTGTACTCTATTATAAATTACAGAATCCAAGCTACCATCCTCAGTCAATCCATCGTTCCCATCAAAAGTTGTGTCTAAACCTGATGCAGCAGGCAAGTTCATAAGTATTTTTCAAATGTTTAACACAGATGTGAATATTTTCCATCAGGATTATGGCTCAAAGTGCATATACTGTTGTTCATTATATATGCATACATGTACGGACATGGATTCAAATAAAATTCTGAAGAATTTCTTCCAATATTTGGAATTTCTCCAAATCATTATATGGACATTTTAATTTGAAGTGATCTGTCCTTTTATGACTTCAGAATATGAACTGCTGCTTAAAAGAACATTCAATGATTTTCCTCATGGGAGAAAACACAGAAAATATACAAAAACATATTTTTAAGCACAAACCTCTGCAACAGAGCCATTGTCTGTGTTCCTTATTAACCTCATTCCAGAAGCCCTCATGTGAAATGGTACAATTTATTTGAACTCTTTAATATGTGCAATGTAAAGCTTTAGATGCTCTTTAACCTTTGGCTGTGTAGCATGGACATGACTATGTGGTTATGTTTGGATCTTGCCAAAAGAAATTAATCATTGTCTTTATGTGACATTTATTAACTTGCCAGAGCATTAGACCTCATTGTATTAATTGAGTGAATTGATCTCATTCTAAACATTGACTGTGAATGTTAAGGGCAAGAATAGTTTTGCTGCATCTCTGCAGTAAATAAAACACGTGGCAGTTAGATGCTTGCATGAAGTGATTAGTGCAGCCAACAGTACTTGGCAGAAGATATTTTCTGTTTCTTAATTGTCGTGAAATCGTAACTGTTCTTTATCCTCGTACTTACAATGTCACCACAAATAGCTAACAAATGAAATGTTCCCTAACTGCTCCTTCTGTGGATATATTTTTCAGTGTGCTTTTTGGAAACATATTCTCTAGTCAGTCCACTATTGATGTTTGCATGAAGTTCATTTTCTGGTCAGCACACGATGCTTTATGTCAATAGTCAGCAACTTTTATTAAGCATATTGTTTGGTTATGGCCTTCCCAACTCACCAAGGGAAAAGGGATATGGAGTGCCACCTTGCACAGATCTTGGGCTCAATTTTCAAATGGAAGTCCGGATGCATTGAGGGGTGGGGGGGGGCAACGAAAATCGGGAAAATCCGGAGCGGGTAAGGAAGCCGACTCCAACCCGCCGACTTCCACGTTTCACACCTGTGTACGCGCACGCTTCAGAAATCCGGAAGTCCCTGATATTTAAAGCAGTCATTAAGATAGTTAAAATTGTTAAAGTACTTAATTTTATGGTGATTGAGGCAGGGAAAGTATTTTCATTTCGCCTCAGCGTGATTCCCGTGCTGTGTGAAACACTCCATGTTGAAGGAGTCGTGTTTCAGCTGGCAGCCATTTGGATATTTAAATCCCTGTTTGACAGACGGGGATAAAAGGTGAGTTATTACAGCAGAGGAATCAGTTTTCTCAGACAAACTTTTGGCTGGGAGATCTTTGTCTTTAGACTGAGAATTCTTGGTTTCGACTCAGAATTGTTCAGTTTACACATATTGATCAACTTTCCGAACCCCCTCAAACTGACACCATCAGGATGGGGGGCGTGATGGCTCCTGTACCTGTGCCACCTTCCACTCATGCAGGAGTTGGACTCCTCCATCCTCTGCGTTATTGTGGAGAGTTTAAAGGATGGCTCCCGGGGTTCAGCATCTGCGTCCAGCTGAGCAGAGCCTGGAGATGGGTGCTCCCACTGACGCGGAATCTCCACAGCTATCCCTGCCACCAGTGTCTGCTCGTGCTCACTTGTGTGTGGTGAATCACCAGGTGCCAACCCAACTAACTGACTACTAAGACCCACTGAGGTGTGAGTATCTGCGCTGGTGGATGGCTCGCTAAGATGTGACAGTGCACCCTCAGAGGCCGGGACCTCCTCTGAGTAATCGCCCTCTCCAGTCACTGCAGTCGTTGAACAGCCTGTAAGAGAACAGAAGGCAATATTAAGCATCATCACAGATGTGTCATGTTGCGATGAGCATACTGAGGGATTCAACGTGCCAATTATTGTTAACATCTATTCATGTGTGTGATGAATGTTAAAGTTATGTCACCCGACGTTTGTGGAGTGCCAGTCTCGGCATCCCCAACAGACAGGCACTCGACGGTGTGGCTGATCTGCAGCGCCTCCTGCTCCGCCTCTGTGAGGACCACTATTTGTTGTGGCCCCCCCTCCAGTCATCACCCTCTCGCATACATCTAACGCTCTCCTCCTAGAAGGGGAGAAAGTACAGACGTGTGAGTGAGTGATGGTGAAGTGGCCAGCCGACGAATGCATTGCTTTGGGTGAGGCTGACCATGAAAGAGTTGCATCAGATGGTGAGTATGAGACAGAGACATCACATTGGATGAGGATTGGGGTGAGTGGTAGTAGTGGGGTGACAGATGAGGTGAGGAAGTGCTGAGAAAGTGAAGGTAAGTTGAGGATGAGCCTTAAGTGGGTGTGAGGAGTGATGCGATGGAGTAGTCTTGGCAGTGCAGAATGAGTTGGGGTGGGGGGTTGATGTGCACCACAGAATGCTGGAGAATCAGTAAGTGTACTCACTTTTGCTGACCTAGTTAGGTCATTGAAATGCTTCCTGCAGTGGACTCAAGTGCAGCAGATGTCGCAGCTGCTGGTGGCCTCATCTGCCATCTTGAGCCAGGCCTTCTTGGTGGCAGAAACAGGGTACTTCCTCCTGTCAGCCGGGTAAAATAGTTCCCTCCTCCTCATCATCCCGGCCAGTAGCACCTGAAGTGAGGCATCATTAAATCTTGGAGCAGCCTTGCCCCTGTGCTGCTCCATTGTTCCTTTTTGGTCTTTATGCCAGCAAAAGCCATTGGAGCAATGTCCCTTTAAATACAGACGCTCCAGCTGACAGCCCGTCATGCGGGTGTGCAGTCCACTGTGCAGCTTTCGGACGGCAAACCCGGAAGCCACGTTAAAGGCCACTAATTAACTCGCGATCGCGTGGGGAATGGTAAGATTTTATTATTCGGGTTTGCCGCGCTCCCATTGACCTTCCCCCCCCAACCGCTGCTGCCATCCCGCCGTCCTTTTAAAATTGAGCCCCTTGTATTTCCTGTGTGTAATGTTATATGGCTTTGTACAGTAACATGGCTTGTATGCAATATGAGTTTGCTTTTGTTATCCGTGTGTTTCGTGATTGGATTGCCATGATTTCTTTGATGATAACCAGAGGTTCTGTTCGAATTTGTTATGGCCAAGCAGTGAGAATATGCATCTGTTACTGTCAGACTTAAGTTATCACACATGTGGAGGAGCCACCAGCATTCTAAACAATGCTGCTTCATAATTGGTGTCTCGTATAACTTTATGCTTTTTTTTGAAAAACATTACAGAAATTCAGATACCAGTTTCCCTCACTCCAAGCACAACTTCTGAACTTGGTACCATGGATAAGCAGCAATCCACAGGTAGTCTCACTAATTGGAACAGCATAGGGGTGTGTTATTTCATTAAAGATGATGTGCATTGTCGTCCTGCATTATGTCTATAAATACATGTCATCAATGTCACCAGTCCTAATGCTTTTGCATGGCTGAAGGATTGAGATCTGACACACTGAATTTAGAAGTGTAAAATTTATTGCTTGGTACTTATTTCAATACGAACCAACAGACCAGGGTGCTTTTGCAAGCCAAATTATCTGTTCAGTATCCATGTTCAAGATTAATTAGATGTGATACTTTTCACCTTTTTTTTGCGGGTGAAAACTGTCCTTTTTTCAAGTTACTTTTGCTGGTATCCTCAGGCCATGCACTAACTGTAGCTGAGAGGATGGATGAGTAATCTGTAACAAGGCGTCCATAGGTGCTGTTTTGGATCGACTGCAGGGAGGTGTGAGAGAATGATCTAGTGATGATTTTTTCCCCTTAGTTTTCCCTCCTTGAGGAGCCTCGCCCATACTCATTATTTCCATAGAAACTCAACTAGGATCAGAAACTCAGCAGTGTGGAGGATCACACATTTGAACCCACATCTCACCGTCCCATGATGCTGCATGTTGGTGCTTTAAAGTATTAAGTTCATGAAGAATCAGGTCCTGTTTACAAAATTGTAGCTGTCCACTTGCATGAAGTGCATTACGACTCATGAATTACAATATTTTGCATGGAACTAAAATCAGAATGTTTTTGTTAAGCGCATGGTCTGATTTGTAAACTGCAACTTGATTGGTATATATCAGAATACTCTACAACTTGACCAATATTACGCTCGTCAATACATGGGGCTCAATTTTAAAATGAAAGTCCGGGTGCGTTGGGGGCAGGGGGGGCAAAGAAAATCGGAGAAATATGGAGCGGGCTGGATTCCTGGATCCAACCCGCTGAAGAATGTGTACAACCCAGAGTCATCTGGGTGCGCGCACAATTCCCAACCCGGAGGTCCCGCTGGCAATTAAAGCCAGCGGGACGATATTTAAACAAGCAAATGTACCTCATTGAGGTACTTAAGGTACTTCATTTTTGGCATATTGGCCACTTAAAACAATTTTCAACTTACCTGGGCTGCTTTCTCACGGCTTCCGATTCACGCCTCATGAAACCAAGCGGGAAGGGCTGGATCAGGCAAAAATAAAGTAAATAAATTAAATAAAATTACATTTACCATTGTAAAAAAATTAAACAAACATACCTTGCAAATGATATCACCTGCACCCCCTGCTCCAATGTCCGATGTCTCTCCGATGTCCGATGTCTTCCCCCCTCCTCCGATGTCCGATGTCATCCCCCCTCCTCCGATGTCCGATGTCATCCCCCCTCCTCCGATGTCCGATGTCATCCCCCCTCCTCCGATGTCCGATGTCTTCCCCCCTCCTCCGATGTCCGATGTCTTCCCCCCTCCTCCGATGTCCGATGTCTTCCCCCCTCCTCCGATGTCCGATGTCTTCCCCCCTCCTCCGATGTCCGATGTCTTCCCCCCTCCTCCGATGTCCGATGTCTTCCCCCCTCCTCCGATGTCCGATGTCTTCCCCCCTCCTCCGATGTCCGATGTCTTCCCCCCTCCTCCGATGTCCGATGTCTTCCCCCCTCCTCCGATGTCCGATGTCTTCCCCCCTCCTCCGATGTCCGATGTCTTCCCCCCTCCTCCGATGTCTGATGTCTTCCCCCCTCCTCCGATGTCCGATGTCTTCCCCCCTCCTCCGATGTCCGATGTCTTCCCCCCTCCTCCGATGTCCGATGTCCTCCCCCCTCCTCCAATTACTTCCCCCTCCTCCAATGTCCGATGTCTTCTGCACATCCCCCCCTTCCAATGTCCGATGTCTTCTTCCCCCCCCCCCACCCCGACGGTGTCCGATGTCTTTTGCACACACCCCCTTCCGATGTCCGACGCCTTCTCCCCCACTCTGATCTCTGTCTCCCTCTCCCCCACTCTTTCTTTCGCAACGGCCGATGAGGTCTCTCTTTCTCCCTCCTCCCCCCTCTGATTTGCAGCTCCTGTCAGTAGCCAGCCTGTCAATCAGGCTGGCTGCCGGGTGCGAAACCCGGAAGAGGCTTCAATTGGCCTCATTTTGGTGCAGATCGCTAGCGCCGACTTGCCTTCCGGGTTTAGAAACATAGAAAATAGGAGCAGGAGTAGGTCATTCAGCCTTTTCGATCCTGCTCCGCCATTCAATATGATCATGGCTGATCCTCTATCTCAATACCATATTCCCGCTCTCTCCCCATACCCCTTGATGCCTTTTGTGTCTAGAAATCTATCTAGCTCCTTCTTAAATATATTCAATGACTTGGCCTCCACAGCTTTCTGTGGTAGAGAATTCCACAGGTTCTCTACCCTCTGAGTGAAGGCATTTCTCCTCATATCAGTCCTAAATGTTCTACGCCGTATCCTGAGACTGTGACCCCTCGTTCTGGACTCCCCAGCCAGGGGAAACATCCTCGCTGCATCCAGTCTGTCTAGCCCTGTCAGAATTTTATATGTTTCAATGAGATACCCTCTCATTCTTCTAAACTCGAGTGAATACAGGCCGAGTCGACCCAATCTCTCCTCATATGACAGTCCTGCCATCCCGGGGATCAGTCTGGTGAACCTTCGCTGCACTCCATCTAATGGCACGTATATCTTTCATAGGTAAGGAGACCAAAACTGCACACAATACTCCAGGTGTGGTCTCATCAAGACCCTGTATAACTGCAGTAAGACATCCTTACTCCTATACTCAAATCCTCTTGCAATGAAGGCCAACATACTATTTGCCTTCCTAACTGCTTGCTGCACCTGCATGTTTGCTTTCAGTGACTGGGGTACAAGAACACCCAGGTCCCTTTGTACATGAACATTCCCCAATTATCACCATTTAAGTAATGCTCTGCCTTTCTGTTTTTCCTTCCGAAGTGGATAACTTCACATTTATCCACATTATACTGCATCTGCCATGTATTTGGCCATTCACTCAACTTGTCTAAATCGCCTTGAAGCCTCTTTGCATCCTTCTCACAACTCACGATCCCACTTAGTTTTGTGTCATCAGCAAACTTGGAAATATTACATTTGGTTCCCTCATCCAAATCATTGATATATAATGTGAATAGCTGGGGCCCAACACTGATCCCTGCGGTACTCCACTAGTCACTGCCTGCCACCCTGAAAAAGACCCATTTAATCCTACTCTCTGTTTCCTGTCTGTTAACCAATTCTCAATCCATGCCAGTATATTACCCCCAATCCCTTGTGCTTTAATTTTGCACACTAGCCTCTTATGTGGAATTTTATCAAAGGCCTTCTGAAAATCCAAATAAACCACATCCACTGGTTCTCCCTTATCTATTCTACCAGTTATATCCTCAAAAAACTCCAGTAGGTTTGTCAAACATGATTTCCCTTTCATAAATCCATGTTGACTTTGTCTAATCCTGTTGATATTTTCTAAGTGTCCTGTTATCACATCCTTTCGAATAGACTCTAGCATTTTCCCTTCTACTGATGTTAGGCTAACCGGTCTGTAGTTCCCTGTTTTCTCTCTCCCTCCTTTTTTAAATAGTGGGGTTACATTTGCCACCCTCCAATCTGCAGGAGCTGTTCCAGAGTCTATAGAATTTTGGAAGGTGACAACTAATGCATCCACTATTTCCATGGCTACCTCTTTTATTACTCTGGGATGCCCGCAAATCACCCCCGCCCACCACCTCGCGCTGCCATCCCGCCGCCATTTTAAAATTGAGCCCATGGTGTCTGCTTGTATGCTGAAATGCAAATTAGGTTCATTGGAAGTGGAAGCTATGATTTATCCCATATCCAATATCAGTTTCTCTACTTGATCAGCAAAATGTTTCAATTTATTTTCTCTAAAATGCATTACAGAACCTGAGATACCACCTTCCACCATTTTGCCATTCATTATATTAAGTACAACTTCTGAACATACTGCTGTGGACAAGCAGCAACTCCCAGGTAGTTTCAATAATAAAATTATGGAAGAGACAAGTTTGTGTGTAAAAGATGAATTATTTGTGACCTGTAACATATGTGCAGGTTATCAGTATGATAAGTCCTAATGATTGACATGTCATGATGTTATTACTCATGACTAGAATGGTTTGAAATATGAAGCCTGATCAGTCTACCATGTTACATGTTGGTTAGTCAGGGTGCTTTTTCAAAGCAAATTAATTGGTCAAAAAAGTGCGTATATTCTTGAAAAATTGTTCACTTGTGATTCAGTATTTTTAAAATAAGTTGTAGAGTTTATCAGCACACTTACTTACACAGTAAGTGAATATGTATCAGTGAAGCATATTATTTGGTTACTAAATTACATCTAAGTCAAAGCAGTATATTGCAAAAATACTTTGGGGGTGATATTCGTCTGCCTATCACCCTGTTCATGCTGAAAATTGGGCCAGTCGTCAGACAAAAATTCAAAAATAAATCTCTCATCCATTGGCTGCCTGAGGACTGCCCGACTCGATTTTTGAGCAAGCCTCAAAATGGGCAGCCAGCGCTCCCACCTGAAACAGGTGAGAACATTATGCCGGTTGTAGAATCCTGACTCCATTTTCCTTTTCCCATGGGCGGAGTATGTACCGCGCACGTTCTGCCCATTGGTACCCAGTGCTGAATGGCCTAACCAACGATCCTTAACGGGATCACTGTAGGCCGCTGACAGAACTCCTCCTGACTCCACAAAAATCTTCCGACCCGCGGGTGCTCGTCTGCAACCCCCACGATTGCCACCCTGCCTAACTCTTTATTTCCGGCTCAGCTTCTTGGAGGAACTGCTGGATTTCTCTCTCCTCCCCAACTGGTGAGCTGCCTGTGAGAGCTGCTTCAGCACTTGCAGCTCGCCAGCATTATGAAAATGAGGCTCATCATGAAAATTGGTTGGGCCTTTGATTAATTCCATCAGACGGGCAGGGGTGACTCGTACCGCCTGCCTCCTGCTCAATGGAATCAGTCACCCAAAAATCACCCCTTTATGTCTTGTTTGGTAGTTTTCGAGAATATAAGAAAATGAATGTGTTTCCTTGAAAGAGGTCATTGATAAAGTAACAGTATGCTGTGATGGTGCACTACATCTTGGCTACAAAGGAGTGTATTGATTGTTCAGTGCACTATAGCTTATTTGTTTGCTATGCTTCATCTAACCTACATTGTAATCATCATGCTTGGAAGAATTGTGCTCCTTAGTCCATATACTGTACTTCCCTTAGTTAGTTAACCGCATCTATCTATCAATACACAGCAATGCTATATCATTTGGAGATTAATCAATGTATTGCATGGCCAAAATACTATGTTGCTGAGTGATTCATTGGCCCTTTTACCATTGCATTTGTATATAGAGTATTGCTTGGTTAATATGTTGAGTTTACACTTTGAGGTGTGGAATTTATTTAGTACAGATACAAAAAGCATTTTGCTTGGCCAGTTGTCATCATCATTTCCACTGCTTGTAAGGAGTGGTTTCCTCGCTCAGGAGATTGTACCTTATCTAACATTTCTTTACTTGTCTCCGTCATTAGTCCTTCCTCTTTAGTCATTGTGTTAGTCGGATGTATATTAATACACTGCTTTGTGCCTGAACGTACATTTTATTCAGTGGATTTAGAGGAGTTATATTACTTTAGTTAACTAAAATTTATCAGGCTGTCTATATCTACCTAAAGTTCAATTTTGCAGTATGTTTTTGAAAAGTTATTCCTAGTCAATTCATCACATCCTATGTACAGTTTAATTTTTGCAACTGCTGGAATTATATTTTCTTGGAAGGGCCTTCTTCATTCTTTGAATGGATGCTTTCTCCACACGCAAAGGTTCAGTCTCTCATCCATTTGTTCCTGGGGAGTCACATGCTCGACATTGTAGAAAGTGATGTCATGAGCTTGTGAAGACATGATTGATTGTTTTTGCTCTCTATAAAATGCAACCACCCTACCTGATTGTCAGCTGCAGTTTCTAACTTAGTGGTTTCCCCAATTTGAAGATGGAAATCTCTGATAAAGCATGTGGGAAGGCTGGGAGAAGCACATTGTGTGGAGAATGCATCCATTCAAAGAATGAAAAAGATTCTACCAAGACAGATAATCTATCTTCTTCATTCAGCATTCTCCACGCAGTGAATGAATATACTAAAGAGCAATCAAGTAAGAGGAGGTAAACATTTGCAATGGGGTTTCAACAAGGGGAGAGACTTCCTGACAGATGATCCCCTATTGAACTAGAAACTAAGAGTTTATGAAAAACTGAAATGGCCAAGACATGAAGCCAAAGAGAACTGTGTTTTAACCCAACTTTGAAGGTAACATAATACACAGGCATAATACACAGGTAACAATGCACGAAATAGATTTAAATATTTAATTGGAGTACCATGATACAAGTCTTTTCCATATTGCTTTGTAAACTTTGATGGTGGATGTTATAGTGGAATTAATTATGGTATCCATGAGAGGTCTTGTTAAGTCAAATGGTGCTTTTCAATAACCAGGCTGTCAATAAGAACGTGACTGGATCTAAGTGAAAAATTCAAGTTGTGGGAGCAGATTTCACCTGCAAAATCTCAATTTTGAATACTGAAGGGAGTAGAGGTAATATTTAGCTCACAAATATGTTTTCAGTGTTGTTGGGACCACTGAGGTAAAAGGTGAGGATTTGCAGCTATTGAGTGTTGAGGTGGGTTTGGAGGCAGAAGCAGGCAATTTGAGTGCTCACTGTTCATTAGTTGGAGCACTCTTTTTATATTTGTTAGATCTTTTGTGACCATTCCTCTGAATGTTTAAAAAAAAACATAAAGGCCTGATCTTGTAGATAGAAAATGAAAACCCAAGGTAAGGGCAGCAATTATTATTGTCATCGTCCAAAAGTAGGCATTTGATGCAGAAGTCACACCCATTCATCACAGATTTTAATAGTCTTTACTGTGTTTAAAGCCTTTGGCAAGAGTTGATGCAGCCATTCTGTCAGTTAGAGAGGGTGATAGCTTCACACATTTGAAATATTTTAATTTTGTCAAGTTCCTCTCTCTCAAAATGTTTATTTTCTCTTTCTGTTCTGGGAAAAATATGATTTGATAATTGTAGCATGAAACCTATCTTGTAGCAAGTTCTGAAATCTAAAGTAATTTGAACATCAAGTAGTGACGACTCAATACTGGAGCTGGGAAGCATTGAACTGATGATTAAGCATAATGTTTGCCTTTTGTAGAGGCCAATGACAGTCAATCACATTTTGACAGCCATGCTCATGACATCACCTTTTTGAATGTCACATACGTCACTCTTCAGCATCTGGAATGTGTAGAATATTGAATGAAGAATGCGCTTAAATTTGTAGAGTTATGGTTTGGGATTTGTTTTCATATTTCAATGCACTTGCTCAAAGGTAGCTGTCTGGTTAAGTAATCATATCAATAGTAAAGTTTAATGTTGTCTATTTACTAAGTTCATTATTTAGTCAGAACATGAAGTGGCTTTGGGC
Source organism: Heptranchias perlo (assembly GCF_035084215.1). Classification (NCBI taxonomy): domain Eukaryota; kingdom Metazoa; phylum Chordata; class Chondrichthyes; order Hexanchiformes; family Hexanchidae; genus Heptranchias; species Heptranchias perlo. The sequence goes on from NC_090335.1 coordinate 56,568,641, forward strand.
CAGCTTTGTTTTGATTGGCATATTGTGTATTAGCAATGTTGGCTATGACTTTTTTTTCTACCTAATTTACTGTGTTAGTTTATTTAAATAACCATGAAAGTTGTTTGTTTTCTCCTATATATCATACAGAAATTCAGGTACAACCCTCCAACAATTCATTTTTATTCACTTCAGGCACAACATCTGCATTAGATCCCATGGAAACCCAGCAGTTCTCAGGTAGTTGTAATAAGAGCTAACATGGATGTGAGATTTTTTCTTGGACAGTTGCAGCAAGTTGCATGTTATATATTTGTTTATATGTCATTAATCGTCAGTTCTAATGCTTTCACAGCTTTTAAGGATTGGGATATCACGCATTGAGTGTTCTGGCATCTGATGTGTTGCATGTCCAGTACACAATAATATATAAAATATGCTTTTGCAGAGCAAGTCATCTTGTCATTGTAATTGTCCATGTTAAGAATTAATTTAATGTAATGTTTTGGAACCAATAAACAATATGATTGTCTCACATTATTTAATCAGTGCACTTGCATGAAGTGTATTACATGGTTAGTAAAATCTTTGCATGGAAATGAGGCATAATCAACAAATTTGGTGGAGTATTTCAAAATATTGTATTGCTTAGACAACACAAGCAAATTTGCTTGGTCCACATTCACTCCCCAAGATAAAATCTCTCCCTACCATTTTTAGCTAGTTTTGTCCCTTTTTATAACTCTCCATGCCAAGTAACTACCAAAGACAATGGCTTTGGTTTTCCCAGTTTTTAGTTGGAGGAAATTTTTTGCTCATCCGGTACTAGATGTCGGACAAGCAGTGTAACAAATCAGAGGCAGTGGAGGGGCCGAGGGAGGTGGTGGTGAGGTCGAGCTGGGTGTCATTAGCGTACATGTGGTTTCGGATGATGTCACTGAGGGACAGCATGTAGATGAGGAAAAGGAACTCTAACATGGTTTAAACTCAAGTCCCCTAGTTCTACCCAACGCTGCTCTAAAGTAAATAGACCAAGGTCCTTATGTCTATCTGAGTAGCTGAGGTTCTTTAAGCTAGGAATCATTCTTGTAGCTCTCTTCTGGATCTTTTCCAGGGCCACTATATCACCCACCAGGTGGGGGACCAAAACTGGGCACAGTACTCCAGATGAGGTCTGACCAGTGACCTACATAGTGACAGAATGGTGTTGTTTGATTTACACTGCTTTAGCTTCAGCATTTCTCTATTGGTCATGAACCTTCAGTGATCTGTGCACAATAACACCCAGACCATTTTCTTTCTCAACCTTCTTCAGCAGTGTTCCCTGCAAATGATAGATGTGCAATGTACCCTATTGTGAAATCTTCTCAGAGATTAGATAGGTGAACCAAAGATTATGTAAAATTTCTTCCTGACCCCAAAATGTAATTAAACTAAACTCACCATTGTCTATCCACCATCATCTCACCATCTCCACTATTCAACCCTGGCTGATGATATTCCACTGAGGATATTTCAGTTTTTGTAGCAGTACATGGATTATCATATTCCATGCAGTACTTCATTATCTCTATCCATATTTATTTCTATAAATTTTCAATATCATTCCTAACCAACAGGGGTGATTTTCTCCAGTTGCTTTGTCTTAACAGATGGGAAGATTTCTTCTGGTCGATATTTCTGCTGACCTTGTGATGCATTATTTTTGACTAGAGGAAAGCATCCCCATGGATATTGATCCAGTTCTTATTCAAAAGAATTATTATTCAACTCCACTTTAATTGTTTTTACTGGAAGTCCATTTCTAGCCACTACTCTGTGGGAATAAAAGTTTCTTCTCTATCCTCATTTCAGGCTCATTAGTTTTGTACTTGTGACCACTTGTTCTTTGTTCATAGTCCAGTTTAGTCTGCTTGTGTTGCACCAATTCACCGCACCAATGTGCTGCATTGCCAAGTTACTCGAAGCTATTCTATTTGATTTTTACCATCGTTGCCATGCATCAGTTAATATGCAAGATCACAAAGTGTTTTATTTGCTTTCTCTGAAATAAATTACAGAACCTGAGATACCATCTTCCAGCAGCGCACCTTTCCAACCAACTCCTGAACCTGATGCCACAGATATGCAGACATTCACAGGTAGTTCAGTGATGCATAAAGATTTAGGATATGTTTTTCAATGTGAGTAATGCATGCATTTGTATAGCACATGCCATTAGTATCATTTTTATCATGTTCTAATGCATTCACCTCTGATAGATTTCAATGTCAGCATGAAGTGTATTACCTAGTCAGTATGAAGTAATATGCAAAGTGACTGAGTGAGCGTTTGCATATGTGATAGTTGATCAACAATTCTCTAAAGATCAGTTCTATTATGAAGTCAATATAATGCACCCTGGAAATAAGACAGGATGCTATTTTGAAACATTGGCTGGTCCATAAACTTTACTTGGGTTGAAGTATATTTAAAGACTATATTGCATGGTTGATATATTTAATGTTATTTGTTCAATATATGGCATCTTTTTTCACTCCCAAAATGTAAATCTCACAAACCATATTTTTATTCCCCCTTTTAAAAGCTAATTTTAATTTCCCTCTTTATATCTCCCCCCTTTCATTCCATGTTCCTTCAGAAAATGTGTAGACAAGTGACCTGTTCTCAGGCATTTGCCTATGGACTATTTTGAACAGGTTCCTTGGAGATGCAGAAGAGGCTGATTTTCCTTGCCTGTGAGAGGGGACTCTTGCTCTATTTCACTCTTACCTTGTTGAAATTGGGACTGCACTGCATGGGAAATCATGACCGGTTTTGTTGTTTGTACAGTGTATTGTGCACCAATGCAATATATCAATGTGTTGTATCTCCAAGTCATTTGAAGCTGTCATGGTCACATTTGTGGCCATTGAAAAGTGTTATTTGCATGGTCTATTCTAAATTATGGAACCTGAGGTATCATCGTCTGTTATTCATCGTTCAATAGCAGACATGTTTTCATGTAAAGTGGCACGTGCATTTCTAGTATATCTCATGTGTATGTGTGTGTATAATACATGTCAATAATGGTGATATTAGAATTTTCTAATGTTTTCATTTGAAGCATTTCAATACCAAGGACTGAGTATAATAGCTTAAAGAGTATTTCCTGGCTAATCAATTGTAATATGTGGTCTAAATGAGAATGCTTTTGCAAAACTAATTTGTGGTCAGTAGCCATTAAAGAATCAGTCTCACAAATAATTTAGTACGTGCTATTGCATGAAATATGTTGACTTGTCAGTAGAGAATAGGACACATGGAAATAAGTTAGTAAAGTGAGTAAATTCCTTCTGGCTTGAAGTGCTGTATTGTTTTGTCAGTGCAAGCTCTTTGGTTTGGTCTTTGTGTGGCATCTCATTGTTACTCTTGAAATATAGATTAGAGTATCCATGCTATTCCAGCTCCATTCTTCTGGTGACTTCATGCCTTCACTTCCTAGCCACACCATAGACAGGTGTCCTGTGTTCTGGCAATTGAACTTTTGAACAAAAAAGTAGAATGCAAGAATTCTCTCTTCCCATTTTTCCTATTCTTCGGAACATTTAATGCCATGAGCCATTTTAGAAGCAAACAAGGAGAACTAGCTCCTACCAGTGGGACTTCTGAACACGTGCCTGCTTGCATAGATGGTCGTTTTTAGGGCAGTGTCCACTTCCATCTGTTCATGGTTAAAATTGCTCTGGCTTTCCCCATTCAGCATTGCTCCTGGCTTCTCTCTGCAGCACTGCTCCTGGCTCCAATCTCATATCTCCTGTTATTCCAAAGAATTATACACTGCTGCATGCTTTAGCAGGAATTTTTGTGAGATCAGGAATTTCCATCAATAGCATGTAGCGGTGCTTCATCTCCAAAATCAGCAGTAGTGGTAGTGAGGAGGGGCGAGGAGTAAAGTACTAGGAAAAAATAAAGAATGCCAGCATAAATTATGGGGGGAGGAGAATACCAGAATAAACTGAGGGGAGAGGGGCAGCATGAACTGAGCAAGGAGGGTAAAGTGAGCCTGCATGAACTGGGGATGATGGGGACAAGTATGCCAAGTTGAGTCGACGAGGGAAAGGATCAGCATGAATTGAGCATGAGGGCACGGAGAGTGCCAGTGCAAAATGAATGGAGAGAAAAAAAGAACTTACATTAATATAGCACATTATCATGTCTCTCAGAAAGTGCTTCACATACAATTAATTACTTTGAAATGCAGTCACAGTCACTTAGTAGGCAAATGGAGCAGTCAATTTGTAGACATTGTTCCACAAACAATAATGAGATGACTTGCCAGTTAATTTTTTTTTGTGATGTTGGCTGTGGGAGGAATATTGGTCAGGGCACCAGGAGAACTCATTGTTCTTCTTCAAATAATCTTCTTCAAGATTCATGGAATCTTTAATGCTGATCTGAACCACTGCAACAGAGAGGGAACCTTGGATTAATGTTTCAGTTTAAGGATTGGCACCTCCAATACTACAACATTTCCTCAGTGCTGTACGAAAGTGGCAGCCTAGATTATGTGTTCAAATCCTACAGTGGGGCTTCCTGCCACAATCTTATGACTTAGTGGCAATAGTCTGAGGCAGGCTGATACTTGAGAGGGAGATGAGTGCTTCCATGATGGTGATGGGAGAAGAAAGAAGTGTGTCTCCAAGCCACTGTGGCAACCATATAAATTATTTTTAAAACAATTTCTTGAGAAATTAAGGGATAGTTCTTCAATATTTCCCACAATGTTCTGCCAGGTGATTTGTTTTTGGTCAGCGGAGTGTCTGTCACGTGCAGAAACCTATCACCGTGTTTGAGTCCCCAAACTACCTACTGAGAATCTACACCCACCTGTAAGGTTTCTGTTTTCTCAATATGGAGTGCACATAAGGACACATCATAAGGACACATCCCACTTACCCAAGTTCAGTGACTTAGTTGGCAAGGTCAAGTCTTAGGGACTTCAAGTGCAGGGGTTACTGCTAGAGTTTAATCAGCTAAAATCCCACAGCATACTAGAACTGTTTGTCCAGCCAGCACCACTCTACCCATCGGGGCATTGGCTTGCAGGGTTATCTGGAGCTGAGTAGGAAGAATCAGTGCCTAATGACAGATTTATCCTTCTTGGCCATTAGTGAGCGAGAGTGGTTGGTGAACAATCAACCGTGGCTTGGAGTTCTGCGGGCCTGCCTATTTCAGGTATTAGATTACCAAATCTGCCATTGAGGGTTCACTTGGTTCCAAACGTCTATCACCAGGCATGTCCTCTTGAAGCCACTTCAACCCAACGATCCCACTTACCTCCTCCTCCTCCACCCCCCCCCCCCCTCCCCAGGAGGATAGTCACTAATTAATCACCAGAAAATTGACAAATACAGGTTTGGGTCCTCCCTAGGTGGGCAGAGGTACAAGGAGCACCTTACGAACAGCAATGAAAGCATAACTCACAATAAAATGTGAGTGGGTTTCCACCATCCTCCTGACCACATCATATCCCATTCAATAATGGTTCTGCCAATTAGAGGTGTGGAGCTTCAGCAACAGTCGATTGCTTCTTTATAATTCAATCATGGTAGACATGGTCATAGCTTGAGCTGCAGATATACCCAACATTCCACAATTTTGGGTGCGCATACAGTTTGTGTTTTGACTTGGTGTTCTTCGTGATTGAATATTGGTATAAATGCAGCTTAAGTTATGATTTAGTACCTACCATGATTGAGTATAGCTGCAGATAAAATTATGATTAGCCCATGCTCCACTGATCTTTCAGGTAACTACATTTTACAGGCCTATACTTATAACTGCGTTTGAGTTGTTAGCTCTTTTTAAGCTTTGTCATACAATTTGAAGTTGTAGGTCAGCTTTAGCTAGTTTTCCAATTGGCATGTATGACACTGGGAGGTGCATGAGTGTCCATTGTTATCTGTCTGTTTTCTTTCCCCCACTATTGAGAAAGAAATAGTTTCTTAACTTCTTTCCCAAGTTGTTAAGCAGAGATTTATACTTCACTAGGTGAGCAATCATTGCCTCAAACCTGTTTCCTGTCACTTTTGTTGCACAGCTTGTTTATGCTTCAATCCACTCCATTGGTGTGCTGCATATCCTGGACACCTAAAAAATATTCTATTTGATTTTTACCACAGTTCGCATAATGTCAGTTTTATTTGCTTTCTCTGAAATGAATTACAGAACCTGAGATACGGTCCGCCAGCATTTCACCTGTCAATCCAACTCCAGAACCTGTTGCTATGGACATGCAGAGATCCACAGGTAGTTCGATAATAGGTATATCATAGAACTGCCTTTGTCATAGAGAGTGGAACCTCTTTTAAAAAAAAATGTCAATATTAGGAATTGAGTACCTTGACTTCAAATGTATTGTCAGGTAATACAGTAATATGTGAAGTAAGTGAAGATGTTCTTGGAAAGCAAATTTTATGATCAGTAGAACTTTAAAGAAGCATTTACCAGAAATGTGGTTTTTGGTGAATGTCAAAATCATACCTGTGAGACAGAGTACTTTTATAAAGCATGCTACTTGGACATTAAACTGTATCCAGGTTAATTATTTCAAACAGGTGTATTGCTTAGCCAAAGCGCTGCATCTAAATGAAAAAGATAATTACTGCACATAGGAAGGATTCTCGTTTCTCGGCAGTGGACAGTATCTTAATCTATTAATAAATTGCTCCTATTTATTATCGGTGATTTTGGATAGGATGTATTGCTGGGTCAGTTATATTGATTTAATATCTTGGATCTCAATTAGAGAAGAATAAGTGTACTTTTGAAAGAGTGTGTCTTGTCTTATGATCATATTTTTAAATTTTATTTCCTACCTCCTGTTCCCTGTTAATTGTATTTGTGTGTTTGGATGAGTTATGTTGGTTATTAGATAATAGAAGGTAATGGATTTAAAAATTAACGTGCACAGCTTGAATGTATATCTTTGCCTTAAAGGATTTTATACTTTTTATGTAAAATGGTGTTATCCTGCATGCAGTATTTTGAAATTGAATGAAAGTTTGAGTACTCCATTCTTTGGTGCTATTTTTATCCCTTTTTTCCTCATTCTGAAATCTATGGATTTCGTTAAAGTACATTATCTGAAAATAAACTTAATTTGTAGTTGACTTTGACATAGCACACTTTTCTTAGTCAAATGAAATATTCTCAATCGATATTAAGCTATTAAAATATGAATCTGTTATGAATTTGGTGAACTCTAAGTAGTGACATTTGTTATTGATCACAGTTACTATGACATCAAATAATATCAGCAATCACAGACATTTCTCTTTGTTTCTGTGAACAACATTGCAGAACCTGAGGTTCCTTCCTCTACTCGTTCATTTTCGTCCAGTTCAAACATGGCTCCCAAACTTGATGACGAGGAACAGTTCACAGGTAGCTTAACAGATATAGCATGGAAAGCTATTTTGCAGTGAATACTGAAATGAGCATAATCATTGTGCATATTATATTCAAATACATACATCATCAATACCATATGGCTTATACACTGCTGAAGGATTCACTTGTCACATACGAGCATGCACTAGCACAAAGTGCATTGTCTGGTCAATGGCTTTTATTAATGTGTTGGTAAATAAGGATGCTTTTGCAAAGTACACTGACTGGTCCGCAAACTGCATGCAAGTAGAACATTTATAAGAAATGTATTCACAGATAAATAAAGCCTATCTTGCCTGGGCACTGCACATTATTTAAATGAGAGATGAATCATTGCTTTGAAGGATTACGTTGTTTGTCCATGTTGTGTCTTATTTGGCTGGTTACTTTCATCATTATTACGTGCACTTTCTATTTCCACACCTTCTGCTTTAATCACAGAAGTTATACAAAATATTTTACTTTGTGTTGCAGCATGGATTTTATGCAGTGTGCTTAATGAAGTATATTGGTGCAGTTGCTACACGGTTTCTTACCTGAAATTTAGTCTGCCTACTGTTTGCATGAATTGTGCTCCTTTGATCATATGGAGCTTTTCTATGGACGTTGAGTGAACTGCATTGTCCCCTCTGTGAAGAAGATTTTTCAGATCTGTTATAAGGTTTGTTTTTCTCTGGAAAAAAAAACAGAGCTCGAGGAACCATCTTCCAAAGACTCATTTTACTTCATTTCACACACAACTTACGAACCTGATACTGTGGATAAGCAACAATTCACAGGTAGTACCTTTAATAGATATAGGATAGATGTTTCTCTTTTCATCAACAATGATGTGTCTTATCATTGTGCAATATCGTTATAAGTACTTTACAGTATATTCCATTAATATCATCAGTCACAATTCCTTTACTCCTTTACTCACTTTGTCAGTAAACTCCATCTCAGTTACTGATTAACAAGAACGCTTGATTAGTATACCTTTCTTGAACTGTAAACTGTTTTTTGTTTGTTGTTGAACTTTAAAAAGTGTTTTGCTTGGACAACACACTGAATCTTGCCCATTGCTCTTTTCTCTTATTCCATATTCATTCCTCTTGCATCAGTGTATTTCCATTAAGTGTGTTGTGGCTATTTCACTGTTATTTGATTTTGATATATTTAGATAGAACTTATTGGCAGGAATATTTCTCTGAGCTGTTCCCGCTCTGTTGGCATTACTTCACTAGAAGTGCGAGGGAAACCCGCTGCACTTCCGACAAAGAAACACTGGCGGAGCAGGAGCATCTCCAAGGAATTTCCTGGCCATTGTTTACTCAGTAGGCTCAATTTGCTGTTCGATCAATGAGATGATATGATACATATTTGGAGAGTAATTATGTAGTATCTTACCTGAAGTTTAATTACTGGGCTGTATTTCTATGAATAGCCTTCCTTGGCCAATGCATTGTATTGCACACAAAACATCTTTATTGAAATGAGTGAAGGGTGTTGTCTTTTCAATGCAGTCTGTCTCTTTCAATGTTTTTTGAGTATGTGAATATCAATGTAACTAATTAAATTGCAGTATTACATAATTATGCAATGCCAGTTGATATTTCGTGGCATTGAATCAGAAGATATGCTATTTTATAACAAGGGGCCACTAAACCTTGTCAGCAAGTGACCCACCTGCTCCCAACAGGGCTAAATACAACCTCCCCCCCACCACCGCTGCCCCACAACAGAGTTTGTTTTCTCTTTCTCTTTCCCCCACTCTCTTTGCCCTCTGCCTCAAAGGGTTTCTTTTCCTTCAATAATCTCTTCCTCTCTCAGCAGATTCTAGATCACCCCATCCCATAAATTGGTATCTCTCCCTCTATTTTCTCACCCCCTTCCATTTAACGAGATCTCTTTATTCTGTCTGAAAATAACAGGTTTGAAAACTAGTGTATCTGTTTTAGGTTCAAAGACATCTCTATCTGTCTGTCTCTTTCTCCTTAGGCCCTAACAGGGTGGATTGCTTTCATTCTCTGTCATTCCACCCCCCGCCCCCTCAACTGTTTCCGAAGAAGGTCTCTTTCTCTTCATTACCTCTCCTAGCTGATCTCTTCATGGCATTGGCTGTAATGTTAGCTGCTAAGATGAAGCTGTGTTTAAACAGACTTGTCCCTATGAGGAAATGGGCATCTGTTTCAAAATGGCTGGCATCTCCTCCAGGTTATCAGGATCAGGAGAAACCAGCAGGAAATGCTTGACTTGTTTTTCCCAACATTATTCAGTTGTGATTTGTTTCTGTCTTGTGAATATGACATTTGAGTAAATCAGATGCAAATCTGACCATGCATTGCCTGTGTGACAAAGTGTGGTATTTTCAAGAATGATACTTTGAGGGTGATATATGTATGCTAAACTTTCATACATAAAAATAGTTATATTTTGTACATTAGACATTTTCTGGTGTGGCATTTAACATAGTTATTCTTTTCTAAGGATGAGGGAGAAAATAATAGGTTTGAAAACTGGTCCACCTGAAGATTGCCTGTTGGACTAGTTCAAAAACTAAATTTATTAAAACCTCAGGCCCTTTTAGAAAAGATGTTGAAACCTGCATGTAACACCATTAGGTGAATTTAGGTGATAGATTAAGTGAATGGGCAAAACTGTGGCAAATGGAATTCAATGTGGACAAATGTGAGGTCATCCACTTTGGATCAAAAAAGGATAGAACAGGGTACTTTCTAAATGGTAAAAAGTTAAAAACAATGGATGTCCAAAGGGACTTAGGGGTTCAGGTACATAGATCATTGAAGTGTCATGAACAGGTGCAGAAAATAATCAAGAAGGCAAATGGAATGTTGGCCTTTACATCTAGAGGACTAGAGTACAAGGGGGCAGAAGTTATGTTGCAGCTATACAAAACCCTGGTTAGACCGCACCTGGAGTACTGTGAGCAGCTCTGGGCACCGCACCTTCGGAAGGACATATTGGCCTTGGAGGGAGTGCAGCGTAGGTTTACTAGAATGATACCCGGACTTCAAGGGTTAAGTTACGAGGAGAGATTACACAAATTGGGGTTGTATTCTCTAGAGTTTTGAAGGTTAAGGGGTGATCTGATCAAAGTTTATAAGATATTAAGGGGAACAGATAGGGTGGATAGAGAGAAACTATTTCCGCTGGTTGGGGATTTTAGGAGTAGGGGGCACAGTCTAAAAATTAGAGCCAGACCTTTCAGGAGCGAGATTAGAAAACATTTCTACACACACAGGGTTGTAGAAGTTTGGAACTCTCTTCCGCAAACGGCAATTGATACTAGCTCAATTGCTAAATTTAAATCTGAGATAGACAACTTTTTGGCAACCAAAGGTATTAAGGGATATGGGCCAAAGGCAGGTATATGGAGTTAGATCACAGATCAGCCATGATCTTATCAAATGGCGGAGCAGGCACGAGGGGCTGAATGGCCTACTCCTGTTCCTATGTTCCTATCTGCAGGCCACCAACAAATGCATTTTTTTTTAAAAAGGGGACAACAGAAGTATAACTCATTTTGAGGAAATTCTAGGTTGTATCTCATACCTACAGCATCGACCTTTGTAAAAGGTCAACTTGGCATAGGATTACGAAGTATTAGCAGGGGCAGTGAGATTCATTAGAACCTTGGAGTGCAATTAGAAAGCAGGTCAGTGAGATCCTGGGAGAAGTCTGGAGAATGGGCCAAAAATTATTCCAGAGAAAGCTTCAAGCATTGAGTAGGATGACTGCATTGATTGTTGGAAGGAACCAGGAGCATCTGTTGAGGGACATGTTTTGGTGACTCTGGGCCCTGAAGACCTGAAATTTCAGTACAAGAAGAAAACATCCATAGAGGGAAACTTAGTGGATCCAATGTGGAGTCCTGCAATGGATTTTGAAAGCCATTAAATAGTCTATTTAGGGATTGGGTGTCCATTTTTTTTTTAACCTCAGGTAGTAAGAAATGGATTGTAAAAGCCTGGGGTATATTCCTTGGCACTGCATTAGATTAAGTTAATAATGATGGGTACAGCGTTGCTTTCAGGTTATTGGAGGAAGCTGTAACAGTGCATGAATTGGGGGTAAAAGCAAATTTTAGGCTTTGGTTTGATTAATTTTGATTGAGACTGAGCCAAAACTTCAATATTAAGCTTGTTCACGCAGGTCTTACTTTTGCTATTTGGATAATATGCAATAAAATTATTTTTTTCACTAATAAATCACAAGTTGGAATTGAAACATTTGTCTTCTACTATAATATCAGTTAATATTCTCAGTCACAGAAACATTGCTTGTTTTGCTCCAGCAATCATATAATTGAGCATTCAGCCTGTGACAGTTGTTTAATTCTTAAAAAGTTGCTTCAAAAGTTCCTCTGGTCTTGATACCACATACAAGCCAGGACTCACGAGCAGTTTCAATAATTGCTTTACCATAGGCATTAGCTGTTCGTGTGCTGAAGTGAGATTGATATCAATCGGAATGCTTTCACAACTGTCAAGGTTTAGGATGTCAGTGTAAAATACTTTACTTGGTCATGCCCAGAAGTACATGGACTAAATAAGGGTACTTCAAAGAAACAAAAAACCTTGTCACTAAATTATAAGTAAATCAGATGTAATGTTTCCAAAACTGAGCTCCAGATCCCATTTAGAATTTAATTTGTTCACTTGCATGAAAAGTACATCATTCAATCATTATATTGTACTTTTTTGGAATTCAAATCACTTTGGTTTAGTCAAGGATGTTCACTAGTTAAGTTTCAAGATAAACCACTTTTACAGACTCTATTCTGTGGTTAATACACTGTATGTGTTTCCACTCCAGAAAAATTAATGAGATGTGTTGAAAGTGGAAAGTATAAATGTTGTCTTTTACTACAGTTGATGTCAGTTGCTGATGTCATTTATCCCACATGGTCAAAGAACTTACTTTTTTAATTTTTCTAAAATACATTACAGAATATGGGGTACTATCCTCCATCAGCTCAAATATTATCACTTTACATACGACTTCTGAACCTGATGCCATGGACAAGCAAGAATTCACAGGTAGTTGTAGTAATAGGTCGAACATGGTTGTGAGCTTTACTGTAGAAAGCACCATTTGCATTGTTGGATGAGCTGTATCGCTCAATCAAAATGCTATATTTTGCATTAAGTGTGCCAGCTAGGGTTGAACAAATAAACTTTGAAGGAATATACGGTAAGGTGTCAATCCACTGTCTGTTGACTAATGTCTTTTTTATCTTGATTCATCTTGTCTCCATCAACCTTTTCCCGCTAGTAATTACATTTGTATTGCTTGATTTTGCTTTTATTCAGTGTGAAGTATACCCTTTGGTCAATAAAAGTATTTATTGTCTTCCTCTTGTCTTTACATTGTTTGTATTGTCTCAATCTTCTTGAAGTTAACAGGCATGCTGCTTCTTTATGTGAATTCAGGCATCCTGTGCATCAAGTTTAATTTCCAAAGTTGGGTGAATTGTTTTGTAAATTGATATCTTCTTTAGCTTATTTTGTGCACCAATTTCTTTCATTTTCTGCTTGAATCAATTTATTCACTTAGATTGTATTGTGTGATCAATAAGTTTATGTGGGAAGAGTTTAACTTTGTTGCGTGTGCCACCCAATTAGTGAACAGTTGGATAAATTAAGTTTCTTTAATTTACTAGTTTAGCTCAACTCAATTATAAAATCTACCTGGTCATGCAGTAAAGTAATGTAGCTCCACATTACTTGATTGTTAAATATTTTTTGTTAACAGAACAGTGCTGTAAAATTTCAATATTTTCTGGAGCATATACCAAATCTTTTCTTAAGTATTGTCTTGGCACCAGGTGACTTTTTCCTAAACTGCAGTTGGAATATCTTTTTGCTATATTATTATGCAATCAATAAAGACTAATTTAAAAATGTGCATCAGAGTACTGCTTGAGATATGGAGAGAGCCTCCTCATTAGAATAAAATTAGGTTGTAACAAAGCTTTTGTATCATGATGTGTGAGTCCAGTACTATATAGTTATTTTGCATTACCTGATCAATATGCAGTGAACTTTAGGTATTTTTCTTTAGCATTTTCATTTCTGAAGCATAAGACTTGTGAAATTGAAGAATAACTTTTATCTTATGCCAAATTTGTCAAGATGTCAGTTAGTATTTTAGATCACAGAATTTGCTTTTTGTTTTCTCTAACTAAATTACAGAACCTGAGGTTCAATCCACCGACAATTCATTTTTCACCACATCAAATGCAATTTATGAATTTGATTCTACGCAAAGGAAGCAGGTTTCAGGTAGTACATAGAAATGATATAGCATGATGTGCACTTTCTTCACAGTTGACATGTGCATCACTGGAATGCAGCACAGACACATCATCAATATAATTAGTCTTTATGCTTTCATGCCCTTGAAAGATAGAATTGTCATGCAGTGTGTACCAATACAATATATAATAATACTGAGCAATAAATCAGGATAATTTTGTAAAGCCAAGTTGCTTAAACGGTATCTTCAAGAATAATCAGTTCTGATGTTTTGGAACTTCAGAAAGAATTAGGCCTTACACAGGATTCAATGCTCACACTTGCATGAACCATATTAATAAGTCACTGTTTTGCATGGAAGTAAAATTAGAATGCTTTTGTGAAATCAGTAAACTGCAGTAGGTAGATTACTTCAGAGGACTGCTTGGCTTGATCAATATATTCTATCATGCTTGGCCATTATACTGCATCTGTTTTCATGGCTAATATGTAAATTAGGTATGCTGTTAGCTATGACATTTGTCTTCTACCTCAAGTGCAAAGTAATCCAGTTGATTGCAGAAATGTTTTGTTTGCATTCTCTGAATAAATTACAGAATTTGAGGTACCGTTCTCCAGCAGTTCACCTGTCAACACTTTAAAAACATCTAAACTTGATGCCATGGACACGAAGCAATCCACAGGTAGTTTCAATAAGAAACATGAACTGGCTTTGAGTTTTTCAACATACATAAACCTGTAATTCTCGTGCATTATTTATATATGTAAATGCTATCATTATTATCAGTTCTAATTTTCTTGGCTTGAATAACAAGTCAATAAATCAGAATGCCTTGGTAAGAAAATTGCCAAGTCAGAAAGTAACATCATTAACCTCAGAAAATCTGATTGCCCAGCAGAGAATTTAATTAGTGCATTTGCATGAAGTGGATTCCTGATCAATAGAATATATTTTGAATAGAAGTAAATTGAAATCTTTTGTGAAACTTATTTCCTGATCAGTAACTTACAGCTATCTTAGAATCTTAGAATACATGAGAGGAATGTATTACAATGTTAATACAGTGCAGCTCTATGATAGAGCATTGTACTTAGGATGGATTCTATAACTTTGTCAATACACCATTGATCAGTATACCTCTCTTCTTGAATGGACTGCATTATTTGGGGAAAGAGAGGAATATCCCAGAATATTTTCCTAAATTGGCCTACGGTTTCGTCTCTGTTTTTTGCCTCTTGCAGGAGATTGCATGGCTGGTGAGTGAATGGAGGAGGAAGGGGGTGGATGGGGGTTATGATGTGCAGAATTACACTATTATTGTATAGAGCAGGCTCGATGGACCAGGTGATCTTTTCCTGTCCTTTGTTTTCATATGTTAGTATGTTATGTGAAAGCACTGCTTTCTAAAGTGCTCTGTATGAATAAGTGCACTTTGAAGCATTGTTTTACAAGGTCAACACATTGTATTTTGACTTTTGAGTCTGGTGATTATTGAGTGTGTTTGTAGAAAGCTGATCATTCTTAATGGTTAAAGGAAACAAGCAGTTGAAGATCTTTAGATATGAAAGAAGAACTACGGGAAAGCATGAGAGACTCTAAAGAACATAATGGCCAGAATAACCGAATGGCTCAATCAATAGTAGTTATTACTCTGCCCCTATTACTCTGGTACATTGGACCATACTGTTACTCTGGCCAGTTTACACTGTGAAGACCTTCATGCTTTCTCCAAGTTCTTGTTTTTTGTCTAAAGATCTTCAACTGCTTACTTCCTTTAACCATTAACCCTTGTGAATACATATCTAGACTGAAATCCTAGCTTGATAGGTTTCTCTGAGGTAATTGTGGTTCCACATTTGATTCACAATAAAGGGAATGATCCTTCATTGCTTCAGCTCTCCTATTCACTATTAATGAGTTATAATCAGGACTTGGTCAATATGTTGTGTTACGTAAATAAAATTATTACATGTTTTGTAATGTTACCGTCATCAAAATGGTTTTTATGAATTTGTTACCATGAATAGTGCTATCTTGAATGAAGTTGAGCTTTCACGACTCTGTGGTGTCTTTTCAATATGTCTCAATATATTGGCACACATTTCATCCATTTGCTCGTCCTTCTATTGATTCAGTGTACTTGCTTCAAGTGTATTGTTTGGCTATTAAGCTTAGTCCAGAGGTCAGTTTCGTGTGGTATTTTTGTGAAATCTATTACTCGGTCAAAACATATTGATGTTCATATGTCTTTTTGTTGTTGAACGTGAGTGCCCGGACTCTGACTGTTGTGTTCTACCACAGCTACAATAGTGTGAATTAATATTTTCAATTACCGAGTTCTATGTTTTCTTTGATACATTGCAGAATTTGAGATACCTTCCTCCAAAAGTTCATTTATCTTCACTTCTGAACTTAACACTGTGGACAACCAGCAATTTACAGGTAGTTTCAACAGTAGATAAAGCATGATGTGCATTTGTTCATTCTAGTTATCATATGCACTTCAGTGTACATTGTGTACATTATGTACATATTCACTTGTCATCCATATCATTAATTATGATGCTTCTATACTTCTGACAAAGTGGGATGCTACACATTGAATGGAATTGTACTTTCTGGTCACTACTTTATAAAAAGAGATATAAATCTAGATGCTTTTGTAAAGCAAATTGCTTGGTCCATAATTTGTGTCTAATTGAACACATGCAAGTACTTTATAGCATGAAAATCACAGTTAATTTCACTTTGTAACAGTATCTAAATGAGAGATTAATCAATGTGCTTGAAAAGATTGCTTTACAATGTCAATTTGCTCCTCCTTTCTTTACTGGTCCTATCCTGCATCCTTTCCTTTCAATCATGGTATTTGTCTGAATTATCAGTATACTGTGTTCTCCCTGTGAAAAGTATTGTTTGTTTGCATGAAGCACATTGCTTGGTTACTAGCTATTATGTTTGGGGTTTAACCCATTTGTTGAAGGGAAGCATATTCATTTGGGCACAACACCCGTTCTGTTCCTCAGAATGTTGATACCAGAAACCTAGCAAAATGGAAGTGACTGAAGTTTGGGGGCTGTATACTTAAAAATAGCATTGTGCTTGTGCAGAATGGCCAAAGTAACAAAATGTCCAATTCCACATGTGTAATGCCATTTTCTTAACGGGACAGATTAAATTCCAAATATCCAAACACTGAATAATTGCAGATATTTTGACCGTAAATGCAGTGGGGCATTTTTTGGATTCATCCCTGGAAGCTTGTCCCTCCTGAGATTTATTTGGCTAGGCATTGTATCTCAGTGAGACCAAAATCTTAAAATATTTCAGTTCTTTTTGTCTCTAAAAGTGGTAATGATTTTCTCTTTTGTAAAATGTTACCTTTGGAAAAGTTAGGATGGACTAGGGTTTAGAGTGTCAATTGAGGAAAGCAGAGAGTTTTGGCTTTAAAGGGCTTGGAGAGTTTGTTGGGGATGCAGTAGAGATTGGAAAATCAGCATTCTCTTCAGCCTGGGAAGAGTGTTAGACCAACTGTGGAGCAATTATTCAGAACCCTGAAGCACCTGGGAGAAGCTTTCACTGTTGATAAGAAAATCTGAAGTGTTAATCCAGGAGAGTGGAATATGTACCAGTGGAAACTTGCCCAAAAGTCTAGGGTTCTGGAACATCAGCTTAAGAAAACCTTGAACATCTACCCAGGTAGGGAAAGTATTCCTCAGAGGAAAGCTGGACCAACTGGCAGAGGAGATCCATTATGGAATCTGGTGGAAATCATCATTGAAGAAGTCTACAGTGAAAATTTTTTTGAGGCATGCCATGAGTAAAGGTAGAGCATCAGTCTTGTCAATGGAGAAGTTTTGTTGGGTGGTTGGCATGATTATTAGACCATATGGTATATATTTAGGTTTATGGTAGTTTCAGTGGCAGTTGGAATATAGGTGTATTGAAGAAATGATAATTTTGGTCAGTGAATTTTCATTGGCTTAACTCAGTCCAAATGGATCCCCCAAGTCTAAGGTGGTTCAGTCATCTTTTACTTTTGCTGCTTAGACAATACACAATAAATGCAATTTTTTTTTCTTGATGTTTGTTTTGAATGGTGAAACACAGTTGGCTGTGCCACGAGCTATAAGTTCTCTTCTATTATAGTTACAGTGATGCTAGCTAATTTTCTCAATCAAAGAAATGTTTTTATTTTTTCAATGTACATGCTAGAACCTGAGGTATCCTCCACCACCAGTAAACTTTTCATCACTTCAAATCCAATTGCTGATGTCAAGGGCCAACAACCATTCACAGGTAATTTCCGTAAACAATACACAGCAAGATGCACATAGCTTTTGTGTGATGATAATGTAAATTCTTGGCATCTCTTAAGAATATAGGAACAGACATAGACTTTTTTTTTATTCGTTCATGGGATGTGGGCATCCCTGGAGAGGCCAGCATTTATTGCTCATCCCTAATTGCCCTTGAGAAGCCATGATGTGGAGATGCCAGTGATGGACTGGGGTGGACAAATGTAAGGAATCTTACAACACCAGGTTATAACCTGGTATTGTAAGATTCCTTACATTTGCCCTTGAGAAGGTGGTGGTGAGCCGCCTTTTTGAACCGCTGCAGTCCGTGTGGTGAAGGTTCTCCCACAGTGCTTATCTAGCTCTAGGAATTGTTTCATGACCTGGTCTAACTATTTTTCCAAGACTCAATATTAGTAGTTTCCTTTATGCCTCAGACACTCAGATCATGTTGGCACCTGGAGTGCTTGACTTAATAGTCTAATTCCTAATGTGGGTTGACCTACTTCTGCCCAAAGTAGTCAACAGGTGGATATGGACACAGTGAAACATACATGTACTGGAGACCAGGAAGAAAGCAGATGCTGGGGGTCACGAAAGGAGGAAAATTTACAATAATCTGTTTATACATTAACGCTAGGAGCATTAGAAATAAGTTGACTTAATTGAAGGCAGTGATGACAGTGGGGAATTACAATGTGCTGGGAATAAACCCAGAGGATGGAAAGAAATGTAATGTTCAGGAGTATAGAGCGTTGAGAAAGGAAGAAGTGGTCAGGAAAAGAGGGGGTGTAGCCATATATGTCAGGGACAACTGGGAGGTAAGCGACGTTGATCCTATGGGAGGAGGTAAGCTAGGTAATGAACTACTTTGGTTGGACATCTCAAATGCAAAAAAAAATCATGCTAACCTCATAGGGGAAACGAGGTCAACACAAGAAGGAGAAAGGTTTGTTCTATGAAGAGACAATAAAGGTGAAGGAAAGTTTATTCATGGGAGACTTCAATCAACCAAATATGAATTGGGAAAACTGATGTAGAGTCAGAGTTGGTAAATGTAATGCATGCCTGTTTCAACACTCATAAGACCTAGCAGTCTTAGTAGACTCAATTAACACTCGACATGTCCAAGCACTAAACAGCAGCAATCAACAAAGCTAATAGAATGTTGAACTAAATAGCGAAAACAGTAGATACAAGTCAGAGGAAATTGTGGTCAAACTATACAGTGCAAAGAAGACTATGAGGCTGATCCCTAGTGATCCTCTGATTAATGAGGAAATACTAGAGAAACTTGGGCTATTCAGCCTGAAAAGGAAACCCCCTGAAAGATGAATAACATAGTTAAGCGAATAGAACAGGTAATGCAATGTTCAGTTGATACAAAAGTTCTATGTGATTAAGCAGATGCAAATATAATCCTGGAAAGAATAAGGGACTACAAAATAGATCGGGCAGTGGGTCTTGATGGCATTCACCTGAGGGTACTCAAAGAAGTGGGAACTGTGCTAAGTGGGCCCCTTGTTTATATATTTAACAGCTCGCTAGAATCAGGGATTGATACCATGGACTGGAGGAAGGCTTATGTTGTGCCAATATTCAAAAAGGGCAACAAATCAGAACCGGAAAATTCTAGGCCCATTAGCTTGACTTCAGTTAGAGGCAAGTTGCTTGAAGGGATCATTAGAGATCCTCTGTATGACCACCTTCACAGAGAAGGGATCATTAGAGATCTTCTGTATGACCACCTTCACAGTGAAGGGATCATTTGAGATCCTCTGTGTGACCACCTTCACAGTGAAGGGATCATTTGAGATCCTCTGTGTAACCACCTTCACAGTGAAGGGATCATTTGAGATCCTCTGTATGACCACCTTCACAGTGAAGGGATTATTAGACACTGAACATGGCTTTTGGAAAATAAGGTCTCACCAACCTAGTTGAATTGTTTGTGGAAGTTTCTAGATTGGTGGATGAAGGTAGCATGGTTGACATTGTATACTTGGATTTTCAAAAAGCTTTTGACAAATTGCCACACGTAAGTTAGAATCCTAAGAGGTTGGAGAGGGAATTGGTTGCATTGATATAGGCAAGGGTTGTCATTAATGGTAATGGTTCTGTGTGGAGACCAGTTACTTGTGGAGTCCTGCTGGTATCGATGTTAGGTCCATTGCCATTTACAGTCTATGTTAATGATCTGAATGAAGGCATTGGGGGAACTGTTTAGAAGTTTGTGGATGACACAAAGAATTGTGCTAATGTTAGAACCAGAGTAGTTCATTCTGTAGCTGTCCCCCTTTCACAGAATCAACTATGTTTACTTCCCAGGTATCCCTGGCATGGGGCTACAACACCTCCTTATGTTTTATTTTGTATGGGAGATAAAGAATATATTCCATTTCCTCCACTCTCTGTCCTTATAGATTCTCAAAATGATAAATTAATGGAACCGATTAAATTGGACACAGCTTCATAGTTTTCACTTCTACCAACTACAAATTGGATTTAATGGCTTAAATGAATTTTTCTTGTTACTCCATTCAGCCTTTGCAGGGCACATGCTTCAAACCACACCCCGGGCTCAATTTTCAAATGGAAGTCTGCGTGCATTGGCGGGGGGGGGGGGGCAACGAAAATCGGGAAAATCCGGAGTGGGAACGAATCCTGGCTCCAATCTGCCAACTTCCACATTTCACACAGACACACGTGTGCGCGCGATTCAGGAATCCGGAAGTCCCGCCGGCAATTAAAGCCGGCGAGCTGATATTTAAAGCAGTCATTAAGATAGTTAAATTTGTTAAAGTATTTCATTTTATGGTGATTGAGGCAGGGAAAGGATTTTCATTCTGCCTCAGCGTGATTCCCGTGCTGTGTGAAACACTCCCTGTTGAAAGAGTCGTGTTTCAGCTGGCAGCCATTTGGACATTTAAATCCCTGTTTGACAAATGGGGATAAAAGGTGAGTTATTGCAGCAGGGGAATCAGTTTTCTCAGACAAACTTTTGGCTGGGAGATCTTTGTATTTAGACTGAGAGTTCTTGGTTTCCACTCAGAATTGTTCTGTTTACACATATTGATCAACTTTCCAGACCCGCTCAAACTGACACCATCAGGATGGGGGGCGTGATGGCTTCCGTACCTGTGCCACCTTCCACTCATGTTGGACTCCTCCATTCTCTGCGCTATTGTGGAGAATGTGCGTGGCACCTGTTCCAGTACCTTGCAAATGTGCTGTTGTCCCTCGATCATTCTCCTTTTAAAAGGATGGCCCCCAGGGTTCAGCATCTACAACCGGCTGAGCAGAGCCTGGAGAGGAGTGCTCCCACTGACGCGGACTCTCCACAGCTATCCCTGCTACCAGTGTCTGCTCATGCTCACGTGTGTGGTGAATCACCAGGTGCCAACCCAACTAACTGACTACTAGGACCCACCAAGGTGTGAGTATTTGCGCTGGTGGATGGCTCGCTAAGATGTGACGGTGCGCCCTCAGAGGCCGGGAGCTCCTCTGAGGAATTGCCCTCTCCCATCACTGCAGTCGTTGAAGGGCCTGTAAGAGAATTGAAGGCAGTATTAAGCATCATCACAAATGTGTCATGTTGCGATGAGCATACTGAGGTGTTCAACATGGCAATCATTGTTAACATCAATTCATGTTGTGTGTGGTGAATGTTAAAGTTATGTCACCAGACGTTTGTGGGGTGCCAGTCTAGGCATCCCCGACGGACAGGCACTCGAGAGTGCGGCTGATCTGCAGGGCCTTCTCCTCCGCGTCTGTGAGGACCACTATTTGTTGTGGCCCCCCCTCCAGTCCTTGCCCTCTCGCACGCATTCTGAGTTCTCTTCTAGGAGGGGAGAAAGTACAGATGTGTGAGTGAGTGATGGTAAAGTAGCCAACCGATGAATGCATTGCTTTGGGTGAGGCTGACCATGAAAGAGGTGCATCAGAGGTTGAGTATGAGACAGAGACATCACATTGGATGAGGATTGGGGTGAGTGGTAGTAGTGGGGTGACAGATGAGGTGAGGAAGTGCTGAGAAAGTGAAGGTAAGTTGAGGATGAGCCTTAAGTGGGTGTGAGGAGTGATTTGATGGAGTCTTGACAGTGCAGAATAAGTTGTGGGGGGGGGAATCAGTAAGTGTACTCACTAGTTAGGTCATTGAAACGCTTCCTGCACTGGACCCAGGTTCGGGAGATGTTGCTCCTGCTGGTGACCTCCTCTGCCACCTCGAGCCAGGCCTTCTTGGTGGCAGAGGCAGGGCACTTCCTCCGTCAGCCAGGTAAAAAATTTCCCTCCTCCTCCTCACCTCGGCCAGTAGCACCTGGAGTGAGGCATCATTAAATCTTGGAACAGCCTTGTCCCTGTGCTGCTCTGTATTGTGTGTTCTTGGTCTTTGCTACAGCAAAATCCACTGGAGCAATGGTCCTTCATATGTAGACGCTCCAGCTGACAGCTCGTCATGCTGGTGTGCAGTCCGCCCACTGTGCAGCCCGCCCACTGTGCAGCTTTCAGACCGCAAACCCAGAAGCCACATTAAGGGCCACCAATTGAGTTGCAATTGCGTGGGGAATGGTAAGTTTTTATTATCCGGGTTTGCCGCGCGCCCATTGACCCCACCACTGCCATCCCACTGCCAATTGGAAATTGAGCCCCCGATGTTTTAGTCAGCTTATGCAATCCCTGAATCCGTTCTTTGTTTACAGTTCTTCATGGCAACACTTACATCTGTGCTAATAATCTGTTGTAGGAACAATCTCAAATTTACTATGTACCAATGTCAGCAAGTCCAGACACTTTAATGAAGACAAAGATGAATTGTTGTTGAACAGCAGTTCCTGTTCTCTTTTAAAATAAAGAACAGGAACTGGCAGTTCTGTAACAATTCAAGTTTGTTTTCAGTAATGTGTTTAAGCTTATTGCTATTACACAGAAATCCTAACAGCAGATGTAAAGCACAGATGTAAGCATTTCTGTGAAAAATTATGCACGATACTGCACAGATGTTAATGTGAATTTTGAGCATGTGTTTGGTGTGCTGTGGTCAGCACTTAGAACATGTTTAAACCTATATAGCTTTGGGTTAGACTGAATTTAATTAGTATGCTGCAGTAAAATGTATTACTTTCTCAAGTCATTGGGCGAAATTGGACCTCGGGCGTTCCCATTCTCCTCCCACCTCCCAGGACCTACCCAAGTATAGCTGCTGACATTGCAGTCAGCCAAAATTGGTTCTGACCAAGTCAGCAAGCTGCCTCTCGATGCCCAATAGGTGCCCATAGCCCACCGGTAATATTAAGATCGGGCCCGAGGCTCATAATATGACGAACCTCCTGGTTCAGGCATGTGTGGCAACCGACTTCATGCCTGAAACCAGGCTTAATCCAATTTCTCCTCCGTCATTTCTTCCTCTTCTTTCACTTTGATTATTACCTTCTTTCCAGCTATGATTTTGAAACTGTTACGGAATATGCAAATTGCATGACTTGTTGATCTCAGAAACATCAAATTGAAGGGTACTTGGTTTAGGAGGATGTTAGGGTACTGTTTTCTCACATCTATGACATGGGTTTGAATGAAACATAAATCAACAGGGGGCAGTTTTCTTACTCTAATGGTGATAAAGGTCCCAGGTGTTATAAATTGATAGCCAGGTGGTGAAGGATCGAATTCTAGAGTCTAGTCTTCAGTTGCCTCCAAGCCTTTATTCACAGAGCTCCACATTATACCCACACCACCCTAGATCAGTTCTCTTATCAGTGGATACAAGAGAGTTCTCAATTGATATGCACCATCTGAATATAATTCAGAAGTCTCAATAGTTACTGTAGTAATTGTTCCTTTTTGTATGTTCATCAGCCAAAATCAGATTTAGTTTGCTGCTCCTTCAATGGCTCTATAGACTAATGTATCATCTACTGAAGTAGACTAGCAGTCAGAAATTCCTGAGGCAACAAATATTTCATCAGCTCACTGGAAGTGAATTGTCTGGTCCATATATTGGGGGTAATTTTAACTTTTGGCGATAGTGTAAAACGGGCAATATTGGGTCAGCTGCCCATTATACACCTCTCACGAGTTAAAGATGTATAACGGACAGCCAGTCTGATATTGCCCAATTTACACTATCGCCAAAAGTTAAAATTATTTTTTTTGTGTTTAAAGTGATATATATGTAGTAAAACTTGTACAAAGGGACTTACCTTCTAACAGCAAAATACATTGGCTATGAGTTGTATCAGGATGCTTTGTGAATTGTACTATATTGTGTTACAAGTGAAATTTATTCATTATGATTTTTAAGTATATTATATCATCAGTGCATACATCATTGCTTCTTCCGATCAGCCACCGTAATTTTGGTGGACAATTGGCGGAAACCTCGTTCATGTGGTTTATCTACCGATCTTCCACCAAAGTTACAGGGGCTGATCAGGAAAAGCCCTGAGGAAATTCCCGGCGAATGTTTTGCGGTTATTTGCACCATAATTGCATGAGGTGTGTTGCACGGCCAATACTTCAGTCTGTGTTTCGCACGATGAAGCTGTACAAAATCATTATGTCTGACGTGTACATTATGTTGACATGATATCCAATTATAGACAATTCTTTAAGGAATACTATTATCATTTTGGTATTTGGTTTCTTATGAATTACAGGCCATGAGCTGCCAGCCACTGATGTTTCATATGTGTTCAGTCCAACCTCTCCTTCTGAACATGATAGCACAACAGTGAAAGAATTCACAGGTATTCCCAAAAATACTTGAGTATGACTATTATGTCATATAAATCATGTAGAATGCTATTTATTGGTATCTGTTCATCGTGTCTTTTGACGTCCATGTTTGATGTTTCTGTTAATATGCTGTGAAGTTCCAGAAATAAAAATTCTATTTAATACTTTAAAAAATGTATTAATCTTTTTTTTTCTGTTACATGGCCATCTTGAAGTGAACTGATGAAATTTCATATAGATATAGACAAAAATTTAAGCCCAAGGGCATAGTTCAGATATGTGGAAGCCATAAACGTTATACACTGTGCTGCTTGGGTTAAATTGCAATGGTTATCCAAATTAGGAATAGAATAAATATTTATACATGCATCCTATTATAGAACATCACGGAGATGTTCTGAACTTCAGGGCATGGATTAAAATAATACCAATTGGTGAGAGTGTAGGGTAGATATTATGTTGCGTTTAGTTTCATGTAGTGCTCTCTGTTTTGCAATTAGATACAATGTAATGGATCGGTAGTTATGCAAAGTGTAATGGATTGGCAACATTTCTCACATGGAGTCTTTTTCGTACTTTTGTATGAAATTTACTTAATAGTGCACATTTCAGTGGTTTTAATGGATGTGTTTTCCCGTTGAATGGGCACTTAAATGTGTATCTTATTGAGTTTATCTGCAATAAAGCTTATATTAAAGCTCCAATTTTGCGATCCCTGCAAAAACTGTGCTACACATCCACGTCACAGGCATACCTGCACCTGTGGTGCAGGGGGTGGGCCACACTGAATTTTGTGATCTAAGCCCCCTGCCCCCCCCCCCCCCCCTCAACTTTAATAGGAAAAGCTTGCCCAGTTTGGCTGGAGAGCACAAAACCCAGCAAGGCAGTGGCTTTTAAAAGGTTTCCGTTTGCTATACAAGGGGAAACTGTGGTGGTGGCAGAAAATTGGACTAATTATTCAAAATATCATCCATGGTGGAAATGTATGGGTAGTACTGCTCCCTCTGATGCTGTAGAATTGGAGGTGCTGCTGCATGAAGTGCACCTATTTGAGGCTGATGACCAGCATCCAATAAAAGCAGAGGTGCCGGTTGCATGGAGGGAGGCTGCTAACCAAGGCAATGCAGTCACCCAGTTCTCTTATACCTGGCTACAGTTGGGGAAGAAGTGCTCTGGTGTCAGTATTAAGTTGCAGGATAGTGTGCTTCTTACATTAGCATGCATTTCTTGTGGGACCCATCAAGCATGGCCCTAACTTGATAGAGAGCTTCCACACCCTCTGGGAGACACCGTTCCAAGCATTGTGTACAGTCATTGCCCTTTTGCACACACTCTTTCATTGTGCTTAAGTTGCATAGCAGATTTTTCTGACGGTATCAGCCAAAGAACAGCAAATGGAGGCTGAGCTGCCCTGGCTGAGGTGCTCCTCTGCTGTTACGGGATTCTCATTGGGAACAGCAAATAGAGATGTAGAGGACAGGTTCGTTCTCCTGTGAGCCATTCCCCGAGTGTTTCTTCTTCAAATAATACGGGCACCATGGAATTCTGCACCATGAAAACATCATGGCTGCTTCCTGGATAAGAGCCGCTTACATGCAGAATGATGTTTCTGTGGTCAGATATGCCATGAACATTAATTTATTGCCAATCATTTCCCTTTATGAATACAATGGGGCTGATATGAAGACCTCTGATGCCCCACTTAAGTACTATGGATGATTCTTCACTAAAGGGAGTCCTGCTATCTAGTGGTCGCTGTGTGCCCTATGCAGCTGATGTTTCCTTTCCACAGGAGAAATGCTAATGGTGTTTTCCCTACGGAATGCAGCAGTTATCACCTCCGATACATGTGTGAAATGCAGACTGCCTGATGTTGCAGATGTTTTCTGGGGTGACTTGGAAGAATGTAGTAGCATGAAAGCTCCATGTTGTGATAACCTTTACTTCTATCGGAAGAGCTATCTCCGATCCAGATATTGTTCACCAGCTAAAACACCTCTCTGCAGCCTGTCTGTGACGACATGCTCATGTACAGGTCCATGTGGTGTGTTGTCAAAGCACTGTAGGGTCTTTGCATCTGCATTTGTTGGCCTCACCGCATGTAATCCCAATGTGCATTCTCATCGTGCAAAGCTTCACACTGGGAGCACTAAATTGTAACATTTATTTTTAAGTGTGTTTTATGAGTTGTAATTTGGTGTATCAGCATTATCAATGCGTTAATATATTTTTACCCATGCTCCCAAAATCCCTCCTGAGACTGAACTGGATTAATGTGTAGACTCAGCATTAACTTTTCTTTTGCTTTTTTAAGGGTTAGGTAGGAGCTAAAGGCTAAAGGTTTGAGAGTATTGATTGGCCAATGCATTGTGGATAGACTAGAATTGATTAAGTAGTTATGAATGAGGAATACTGTGCAGATATACATTTATGAGCCATAATGTTTTGTTGAGTGATCACAGAGGTCTATATTTGGTTTCTTTGTTACCCCTTGCAGATGCCGAGCTGCCAGATTCTGACACTCCATATGTGTTTAGTCTAATCCCTGTATCCGAACTTGATAACATAGGAAAAAAAGAAATTGCAGGTACTCCCAATAGTACCCATGGCAATGGGTGTAACTGGTGCAACGTAACATTATCCAAGAATGTGTTTCAAGTGTCCATTTCTTTCCATTGCTCATTTGTTATTCAACAGTCTACATTGATATTTCCCTTCACCATGTGTAGTGCCTTGTGCAACTCTTTTCTTCCCTCACTACCTTACTTAAGAATATGTTTATTGTTCAGTATAATCTTGTGTTACCTGTCTGCATTCAACTAAAATGATGACTGGTAGAACAACACAATTCATTTAAATATAGACAGAGGTTGATGTGCTGAAGCAGAGGTCATGATCAAACCTGTCGCAAAGTGATACGAGGTATCTGTAATGATCAATCAACATGAAAATGGAAGAAAAACATATAAGTACATGTTGTTAAAACTGTCACAGAAGTTTTATAGTGTAAGCTGAAGTGGTATAGATAGGTGAGACACATCCAATAGATGCAATGCACCTTTTCACAGTTCCATTTCATGTTTTTTGTTTTACTTCAGTGAACGTGTAATCATTACACCATGTCTTGCATGGAGTCTATTCATTCCTGTTGTGTGAAATATATTAACTAATCAATGTGTTGTGTAGTTTATGCATTTAAATCAATATGTTTGCCAAAATTGATTTATTTGATCGATTCACTGGGGACTACAGTGTCTTGATGTCCAGTGCAAAGCTATTTATTGACATCCATTGCTCATGCTCGTCAGCATTTTGTATTCATATTCCTGTTGTGTTATGTGATGCATTTTGAAATACAATTATATATATTATTTTAGGAATTTAAACTCTAATATAGGGGTAATAAATATACTGTAGGGTAAACTTCATGAGGAGTTGCTCGGAGGGAGAATTGGGCACAAAGGTCAGTGCATTTGATTTTCCAGTGATTAATTTTCATCACTGGAACAGCAGGAGTATTGCAGATTAGAGAATTGGACACAGTGGTCATTGTGGTCTTTCAAAGTTTGCCGTTATGTCTTACATGAAGTCTCTTCAGTGTTCTAGTGTGAAATGTATTTGATAGACAATCATGGTTTTCAAGGGTTATGTTTCTCAGAAATATATTGGATGGCCATTGAGCTATTTTCTCATGAGGTTTAAAGGCTGTGCTTGCATAAAATCTATTTCCCAACCAATATTGTGTCTTTGATGGAGTTTAAACATTGCTGGCGTGTATATTGTCAGTCATCACGTCATGCTTATGATTGCGTAATGAGTATTGGATAACCTATCCACAGTAGTTTTAATGACATTTTGTTTGCATTAAATCAATATATTATGGAGGTGAATTTCTATGGGGGTGCTCCCGCTCAACCACAATCAATTCAGCGGAAAATCCACTGAAACTTCGGAGAAAAGGCATATACACCGTTTACGCTGCTTTTCCAGAGTTTTTGCAGTTCTTCTGCCGAAGTTACAGTGGGTGAGTGGGAGAGCACGTGCAGAAATTCACCCCCTATATCTTTCACAAAATTTAAACATTCCTGCAATGTAAAGTGTGTGTGTGTCATCAAATCATTTGTCGTCATATTGAATGGTATTGACTTATCCATTGTCTATCACAAAGATTTATTTGAAATAAATTAGTTACCGAAGTTGTCTTCAGTAATGGTGGTTTTGAATACTGAATGAGAAACCAATTCTACCATGAGAATTGCCTTAGCACTAAAATACAAAAGCACACTTTTATCAAACCTAGTATTGTTTTGTTGAGTGATCAGAGGATTGCATTTGGTTTCTTTGTTATACAGACCATGAGCTGCCAGACCCTGACACTCCAACCCCAGTATCTGAGATTGATATCATAGAAGAGAAGGAATTCACAGGTACTCCAAACAATATCTATCTATGGGCTGCATATTTTCATATAAATGTTCTTCTGCATAATATTACAAGTATCACTCATCACTTTCTCATATTATTCAACAGTCTTCACTCATGTTTACCATTTCTGTGTGGCGATTCATGTTAATATTCATTCTGTATCTATATTGGTTTTAAGAATATTTAGGTTACCTCTGCTAAATATAGTTTTCCTCATTCTTTGAAAGAGATTGAATCTTCACTCTGAGGCAAAATATTGCTGCCAAAACAGTGAAAAATTGAGGGGGTGATTTTCATGTGGAATATACATCAGGGAGGTGGGGGGGGCGGGAGGGCGATGGCAGGGTGTGTGCAGCACCCGCCCAGAGGACTTAGCAGGAGACTCGAACTGTTTTGGTTCGGGGTTTTCATCATAATGTGATTGGCGCAAAACACATTCCCCCATAGGCAGCTCGGCGATCTGGAGGTGGGAAATCAAGCGGGGCAGCCAAATTAGAAAGGCCTACAGCAGCACTTTAAAGGGAAGGGGTAAATGCACTGGGAGTGAAAAGAAGCACTACTTTCGAGCAGCAGCCAACACTTTTGCAGGACCCACAGCAATGAGGACATTAAAGATGAAAGCCTTTTTGTCAGTCCACAGCTGAGAAATGAAATGAGAAATAGGTTGGGAGGGAGCATAGTATGCACAGATTAAACTTGAAAATAATGAGTAAGATCATACTTATGATGCAATTTCTAGGCCCTGATCTTTTATTGGTAGATGATTTATGGATTTATCAAGAGAAAGTCAGTCATGCCATCTCTCAAGTTCAGCATCACTCAGAACTTACTTTCACACAAATGTGACCGTTTTTGCAAAAACATATAGGTGCTTAAGACTGAAACAATGTGCTACGAATATTACAGATTGCAGCCAACATTATTATTACCTCCCCTCTTCTCTCAGAGAGCTGGGAACAGATTTTTAAAATTACTGTGAAACAAAAGTGGTGTTTAAAATAACAGTAGCCTCTGATTTATCCTGATGAATTGGTAATTCAGACAAGATTATTCTGACTCTTCGCTTCTAAATTTGTAATTCTACAAGACGGAGATAGGTGGTGAACATCATTGTCCAGAGTTTGTACTTCAGCTACAACAGGAAAGAAGTACTTTCAGCTGTTCTTCCCATAATTTTATTGTAGGGTGTCAATTATTTTGTGCCTGCACAAAATTCAGAGAGGGAGTGGGTAGAGAACAGGTACCACCTGGTTAATTCATAACCAACTCTAATACTAATGCATTTTGATATGCACAAGGTGAAGCAGTGTTTTTGCAACATGTTTCTTTATTGGTGCTTATACTTTAAATACAGATTTTATATATTTGGGGAAACCTATCTGGTTTGTTATTATGGAGATAAATATTGCTTATAGATTACAGCTGAAAAGTATTACATGGAATTAACCTAAGCAAATTAACAGTAATGAAGAAATGGCATTAAAGAGTGATAAATCCCTAGGACCAGATGGTTTTCATCCCAGGGTCTTAAAGGAAGTAGGTGAGAACATTGCAGAAGCCCTAACTATAATCTTCCAAAGTTCTAGCGATTCAGGAACCGTTCCTTTAGATTGGAAAATTGCACATGTCACTCTGCTATTTAAGAAAGGTGAGAGAGGGAAACCGAGGAATTATAGACCAGATAGCCTAGCTTCTGTTGTCGGGAAATTACTAGAGTCTATAATTAAGGATAGAAAATTTTCAGCTGATCAGAGAGAGCCAGCATGAATTTGTAAAGGGTAGGTCATGCCTGACGAACCTGATTGAATTTTTTGAAGAGGTGACTAAAGTAGTGGTCAGGGGAATGTCTATGGATGTTGTTTATATGGACTTCCAGAAGAGACTGTTAGCTAAAGTTGAAGCTCATGGAATTAAAGACAAATTATTGACCTGGTTAGGAAATTGGCTGAGCGGCAGGAGACAGCGGGCCCGATTTTAGCACCCGCTCTCGGGTGCGTTCTCGGCGGGGGGGGGCCTCGAAAATTGCGAAATCCAGGAGCGGGACCGGATCGCGCCTCGATCCCGCCCACTTCCGGGTTCCCCGCTGATGCTCGGGCGTGCGCACGCAGCCCCCGCTGGTGGGAATCCCGCAGGCAATTAAAGCCAGCGGGATGCCACTTGACGCTATTTACTTTGCTATTTCAGGTCATTAACTGACCTGATTAAGGGACTGTGTGTGATTTTTGAGCAACATGGGACTGTTTCCCGTACTGGGGGAAACACTCCCAGCTGGAATGGACGTGTTGCAGCTGTCAGCCTGTGGCAGCTGCAAAGTTCCATTTGACAGGTTGGGGGGGGGAGACCCTCACTCATTGCAGGAGGCCACTCTGTCACTTGGGACAAAGTTTGGCCTCCACCACCCTCCTCCTGACGGTCAAAGTCACCAACCTGCACACTTACCCCGGGGTCCGGAGACATGTACCTACCTTGCGGACCCCCTCAGATGTACATCTTGCGGATGGGGGCCGCCGTAGCTGCAGTCATGACCTCCTCAGAGGGCGAACAGCATCACCAGCCTCGCCATCCACGCCGTCCACCTCTGACACGTGGAGCTCCACAACAGAGTGCTGTGACACATCCACCTGTACAGCAGGAGGGCGGGCTACCGCAGAGAGAGATGCGTCTCAGAGGGCACTACCCTCGCCACAGGGTCCACAGACCGAGGCGCAGCCTCCTGGACCTCTCTGAGCAGCAGTGCACATGGAGGCTCAGAGTCACTCGACATGTAGCCGTGGACATCTGCAGCCTCTTTCATGCCGAGCTGCTCCTGGCTGGCCCGTGCACCATCTTCCTACCTGTCGGTGTCAAAGTCACCACTGCCCTCCCGAACTTCTCCTCCGCATCTTTCCAGGGTGCCACCGGGGACATCGCCGATGTCTCTCAGTCGTCTGCGCAGAAGAGCCCTGCAAATACACCTATACCCACTCTGTAGTGACACAATGGGTGGCATCAGTGGTGGGTCCTCATAGTGATACCCAGGAGTGGGCTTTATTGCACAAACCGGACAGGATTCGTGAAGACATGGCAGTAGTGGTGCCAATAGAATGTGTGATGTGAGTTGTTCTGAAATTCAATAGAAGTAACAACCATGACAAACCCTCAAACACCCTTGTGCATCCCCTTCATGCTCACGACACGTTTGCCTTACGCTGCCTACTGCACATATGTGATGCATGCCCTGTGGCTGCAGCACAGGTTGTGGCAGGTTGAGTGAGGCTGGCCGTGAGAGAGATGCACGAGAGGGTCAGTATGGGATAGAGCCATGACATTGTATGAGGATTGGGTTGTGTGTTAGTGGCGGTGTGAGTACTCGCGAGGTGAGTAGGTGCAGGTAAGATGAGGATGGGGTTTGAGTGGGTATGAGGGGTGATGTGACAGAGTAGTGTTGGCGGTGCCGAAGGAGATGTGGGTTGGGGGCAGTGATGTAGCAGACGGAGTGTAGGGGAAAGACTACGTGTACTCACTGTGGCTGACCTACTGAGGTCATTGGACCGCCTCCTGCACTGTGTGCAGGTGGGCGATATGTTGGTGGCGCGGGTGACCCCCTCTGCCACCTCGAGCCAGGCCGTCCTGGTGGCAGAGGCGGGCCGCTTCCTCCCGCCCGCCGGGTGGAAGATCTCTGTCCTCCCCCTCCTCCTCACCCCATGTATTGATACCTGGGGTGAGGGATCATTAAACTGGGAGCAGCCTTCCCCCTGGGCTGCTCCATGCAGTCATCTTTGCTATTTCTTGCAGCATCTGTCAGTGGAGGACTGCCCCTTTAAATAGAGCGCCTCCAGCTGACAGATCTTACTGCGCATGCGCAGCCCGCCCGATGCGCAGATCAGCAGCAGGGAACCCGGAGGAGCAGGTAAGTGGATCCAATTAGTGCGTTGCCTGCTGCGATCGTGCGGGAAACCCACTAATTTCAAACGCGCCCGCTTGCCCATCCGCCGGGAACCCGCACCCCTGGTAAAATCGGGCCCAGAGAGTAGGGATAATGGGCAGGTTCTCAAATTGGCAGGATGTGACTAGTGGTGTCCCACAGGGATCTGTGTTGCGGCCTCAACTATTCACTGTATTTATTAACTACTTTGATGACGGAATAGATAACCACATAGCCAAGTTTGCCGATGACACAAAAATAGGCAATTGTAAACAATTTTACAACACCAAGTTATAGTCCAGCAATTTTATTTTAAATTCACAAGCTTTCGGAGGCTTCCTCCTACCTCAGGTGAACGTTGTTGGAAATTAAATCCTCGAAATGAAATCGCATTTATAAATCACAGAACAATGCTTGGTGATTACAGACAGTTTTTTCAACTGCCCGTTGCCAAGGCAATCAGTGTGCAGACAGACAGGTGTTACCTACAAGGTCTCCGAATATACAAATCACAAAAAAAAACAAAAAAAAAAAGAGATATCTCTTTTTTTTTGTGATTTGTATATTCGGAGACCTTGTAGGTAACACCTGTCTGTCTGCACACTGATTGCCTTGGCAACGGGCAGTTGAAAAAACTGTCTGTAATCACCAAGCATTGTTCTGTGATTTATAAATGCGATTTCATTTCGAGGATTTAATTTCCAACAACGTTCACCTGAGGTAGGAGGAAGCCTCCGAAAGCTTGTGAATTTAAAATAAAATTGCTGGACTATAACTTGGTGTTGTAAAATTGTTTACAATTGTCAACCCCAGTCCATCACCGGCATCTCCACATCACAAAAATAGGCAGCATTGTAAGCAGTGTAGATGGAAGCATAAAATCACAGAGAGCTGTTAATAGATTAAGTGAATGGGCGAAACTGTAGCAAATGGATTTCAATGTAAGCAAGTGTGAGGTCATCCACTTTGGACCTAAAAAGGATAGATCAGAGCACTTTCTAAATGGTGAGAAGCTCAAAACAGTGGAGGTCCAAAGAGACTTAGGGGTCCTTGTACATAGATCATTAAAATGTCATGGACAGGTGCAGAAAATAATCAAAAAGGCTAATGGAATGCTTTTATATCTAGAGGACTAGAATACAAGGGGTTAGAAGCTATGCTACAGCTATATAAAGTCCTGGTTAGACCACACCTGGAGTACTGTGTTCAGTTCTGGGCACCGCACCTTAGGAATGATATATTGGCCTTGGAGGTAATGCAGCATAGATTTACTAGAATGATACCTGGACTCCAAGGGTTAAATTACGAGGAGAGATTACACAAACTAGGGTTGTATTCCCTGGAATTTAGAAGATTAAGGGGTGATTTGATTGAAGTTTTCAAGATATTATGGGGAACTGATAGGGTAGATAGAGAGAAACTATTTCCACTGGTTGGGAAATCTAGGGCTAGGGGACAGAGCCTAAAAATTAGAGCCAGAACTTTCAGGAGTGAAGTTTCTACACATAAAGGGTGGTAGAAGTTTGGAACTCTCTTCCGTAAATGGCAGTTGATGCGAGCTCAATTGTTAATTTTAAATCTGAGACTGATAGATTTTTGTTAACCAAAGGTATTAAGGGATATGGGGCTAAGGCGGGTATATGGGGTTAGGTCACAGATCAGCCATGATCTCATTGAATGGCGGAACAGGCTCAAGGGGCTAAATGGCCTACTCCTAAACCTATGTTCTTATGTGATCTTCAGTCTCTTTCAAACTAGCATGATACGTATACTCTCCTAGACTTAGCCAATAGCAAATATTGGCCATTGGCTGCGATCCTTTGATTCGCTGCTCTGCTCACAATGGCAAGATCGGCGTGCAAGACGGCAAAATTTACACTGTCCGTCGCCAATCTCGCCATTGCAGGAAATTCTGGGCCATTTGTGTTTTGCATGTAGTCCAGTCGTTGCTTTTGTGTAAATTATAATATGTGATGAAGTTGCTGTGCATCTTGGTGGATTTTAAAGCATATGCTTGCTTATTTGAGTTGTGTTATTTGGCTAATGCATTTTATACCTTATGAAGTTTAGAAACTAGGCTACATAAATATATAGCTTGATCAGTGTTATGTCTTTCATCCATGATATTAATGTGTAGGGTAATTGCCATAGCTGCTGTGCCATCTTCACTCATTCTCATGCAGTGCACTCTTCTATGCACAAGTGTAAAGTATATTAGATCATTAATATTGTGTGTCTTCATCCCTTTTGCATGAACTGTATTAAATACACTATACTAGCCTTGTAACAAGCTGGTGCAGACCCCAGACCCAATGGTCAATTAGACACGCAGACTAGATTCTAAAACGAGTGAGGTTTATTCAACCATGTTGTTTCTTTACTTACCTATCACTGTCTTGTTCATTGCTGTATTAGTATCCAGCCTACCACTTATCTCTCTCTGATCCTTCCTCATCAAACTCCTCTGAGTTCCTTCCTCTCCGAACACCCTTCCTTAACGGAACCATTTCCCAGCCTTTTATTCTTACAGGCTGGGAGTGTTAATGGCAATTAAGGTCAATAATTTCTTAAAGTGGTATCCCTATCTCAGAGACAGAGCTCTCAATATCCTAGGGCTTACATATCCTCCCTCTCACTCTGTTACATATCCCCCTCGCCAGCAAAGAGCCAGGGGCTCGAGCGATTCCTGTCATCAGGCATGACATTCGCATTCTCATGTGAAAAATCTGGTGTTCAGCTCCTTGGACTTCTTGATTAAGGCTTTTCTTCTGCGCCTCGTCAAACTGGTGAACCTGGAGATCCTGTTCACGGTCAAGCTCCTGGAGTCTGCCCTTCTTGTCTTCCACTTTTCTCTTCAACTTCCTGCTGTGCATGTCGAGAAGGGATCTGATCGTTTGGACTCATTGTACGTTGCCACCTCCCTGGCCATCCGTTTGCCTCTTTCGGAGAGACTAGGACGCTTAGGTTCCTTCCCAGGGGAGTTTTTGGTTTCTAACATTTCCTGTGCTTTCCTTTCCTTGTCAGCCGGAGTATCTGTCCATATGGACCGGTCAGATGACCCTCCATTTGTACACCTCTTAAAACGGTCTCGTGCCCAGGCGTATGTTTTGTAACTCTGGTGGATGTTAAGTCATCCAAGACTCTTTGGCCTATTTCTGGGCATCATCCCTATCCCCAGAGGCCAGGTTTTCCTTCATTCTGCTCACCCTGCGCTCAATATCCGCCGCTATGCTGCTTTCAGCCACGCCTGCCAAGGGCATCGGGCCAATAACCTTCTTTATGCTGGGGAGCAACATGCTACTTGCTTAGTGTTTCCACATCATCCTCTTGTACCTTATCAGCCCTTTGTGTCTTTACGCAGTTTTAGTACAGCCAGATCTTTTTCTTGTTGGAATTCAATTTGGGTTTCCTCTTTGATTCCCTCAAGCTGTTCTGATTGTATGTCTTCAAGTTTGCCATGACAAACAGCCTCAACTATTTGTTTTCACCTTCTTTATAACCTCAGTTATGGTGGTTCCAGTTGTTTCCTTGCATAGTCCGTCAATACTTGGCTCTCGCTGTAGAATTTCAGTTGCTGGAATCGATGTTTTAACTATTTGTCCCTTTTTTCTTTGCTCCTCATCAGATCTTTCAAGTAATCTCTTCAGATACTGCCCCCATCATTTCAGTTTCCATATTCTCAGCAACAGCTTCCCCGTGCTTTTTGGCTTCAACCATCTGTTGCTCAATCTCGACTGCCATGAACTGCTCCGGTGCTATTTTAGCATTGTCGGCTGCCATCTTTTGTATTTTCTCATCAATCTCTTCCTGCTTTGTAATTTCAGAATCATCTTTGCCTTCATGCACACACTTACTCTCTTCTCCTTTTCCAGGGAAAAGAACTTCAGGTGGACTTCCCTCGGCCTTGTCAGTGACTGGACTCACTTTGCCACTTCTTACTTGGATTCACCACTCACCTCACCAGCCGTGCCATCTTCATCCTTTTTCATAGCAGCTGCATGGGCTCCGACTTCACCTTCTTCCCCGTGAACAAAAAACGCACAAACTTGAAAACCTTCTTAAAGCCGATCTCGCCGGCTTGCGCCACCTCAGGCTGCTCTCTAATTCCTGCGGGTAGATCTCTGCCTTCCTGAGCATCTTTCTGTTCCTCGTCTTAGGCCTCGACGGGCGTCTCCTTCTGGTCAAGCTCCATTTCCTCCAGCTCTTCCTCTCGGGATATGCTTGGCGGCTTACCTTGCCCAACTTCTCTGGGAATGCCCTCCTCCTGGAGCCCATTTAACGGCTCTGATTTTCCATTGAGTGCCTCTTGTTCATTGGATTTCCCCTGGATTCCTGAAATCTGGCCATTCTTCTGAACAGCTGGTCATCCACCCCCTCCATGTGCTACCTCACCTCCGTAATGCTGGCTAACTCTGCAGTGAGGTCTTCAAAGTTATCTTCTCTCTCTCGATTTTCTTCTGCTGTCTGAATGTCCAGGGTTTCAGTAGCTTCATGTGAAGCCGAAGCCTGCCCTACAGTTGAAGGTTGTGCTTTAGCTCCATGATCAAGCACCTCGCCGTTAACATCTCCAGTGGCATTGACCTGCTTCCCATTTTCTTTCTGCTCTCAGGTTGCTTCAATCTTCTCCTCAGTGACAAATGACTCGTCTTTAGCCTTCGTGAAACTCAGCTTCCTTCTCAATTCCGCAAAAAACCTCGTTCAAAAACTCTCTTCAGCGGAGAATCCACAGCAGAGCTTTCTACTGGACTGACCGCAGACTCCAACGGCGCCTCGGCAGCTGCTGGTTTAGTTTCTACCTGGCCAGAGCGCTCTTCCACTTCTGCCCCTGCGATCTGATTTGTTTCAGGTTGGAGTCCCTGAACCTTGTTAGTCCACTCCCGTTGTACCAATGTGGACTGCATGAATGCTCTCAGCATTTCCTCACTGATGGTGGTTCTTGGTCTTTCTCAGAGTGCCAAGATCCCACTTCTGACACCACATGTAACAAGTTGATGTAGGCCCCTGACCCAGTGGTCAATTAGACGTGTAGACTAGATTCTAAAACAAGTGAGGTTTATTCACCCATGCTGTGTCTTTATTTACAGCAATGAACAAGACAGTGATAGGTACTACTTTCCAGCCAACCATTTATCCCTCTCCATTTTTTTTCCTCTCCAAACTCCCCTTCCCAATTGAACCATTTCCCAGCCTTTTATTCTTACAAGCTGGGAGTCGTTCAAGGCAATTAATGTCTTCGATTTCTTAAAGTGGTATCCCTATCTCGGATATAGAGCTCACAACATCCTAGGGCTTAAATATCGTCCCTCTCACACCTGACTTATGTTTGTTGGCCAGTGAGTTGTGTATCTCATGGAGTTTAGTTACTGTGCTTCTATGTAATGTATTACTTGGCCAATGTTGTGCCTACTTAAACAATGTTTTGGTATCACTCA
This sequence comes from Heptranchias perlo, assembly GCF_035084215.1. Taxonomy (NCBI): domain Eukaryota; kingdom Metazoa; phylum Chordata; class Chondrichthyes; order Hexanchiformes; family Hexanchidae; genus Heptranchias; species Heptranchias perlo. The sequence goes on from NC_090335.1 coordinate 56,607,106, forward strand.
TTGAATCATTCCATTATTCTTGTGCGAAGTATATTGAATAGTACTGAGATGACTATTCAATACAGAGTTTTCATGAAGTTTGCAAATGTACAATGTATAGTGTATGGCCAGTACACTGTGTCTGCAGTGTAGTTCTAACAGTGTTCTTGTAGTATGGATAAGTAAATCAAATTCTACCATGGACCATATATTGCAATGTGATCTAGTAAATTGCATAGATAATGCATTTATCGGCATTCTTGAGAGATGACAGAAGCTTGCATTTGGTTCTTTGTTGTGCCTTGCAGACTATGAGCTGCTGGTCTCTGACATGCCACATATGTTCAGTCCAATCCCAGTATCTGAACTTGCTAATATGGGAAAGAAGGAATTTACAGGTATTCCCAACAATATCTATGTCTCGGGTATGAATTCATGAATGGAGTAAATACTAATAAGTGCACGCTGTTAAATGTCACTGAGATTTTCTCAATTTTAAATGTTTGGTCTGAAGTGACAAATAGTTAGGACACATGCCATAGCTGATATGTCACACTTCAGCACTAACACAAAGTGTTCTGTTTTAGTTGTATGCAAAGTGTATTTGATAAACAATACACCTTATCCTGCATGGAGTCCATTAATTGCTGTTGCATAAAGTATATGAAATGGCCAATGCACTGCAGATCTCATGGATTTTAAGCACTTTTCTCACCTTTGTTGGTTTAATTGGTTAATGCACTGCACATTTCATAAATTTTAGAGACTGCACTTATCTGTAAAGTGTCTGTCAACCTATCATGGCTATGAATGTGATGTTTATTGGATTATCAATGCAATTTATCTTTCACGTAGTTTACACAACGATACTGCATGGAGGTTCTGTTGTCATGTCACCCATTATGAATTTTATTGACCGATCAATGTGTTATGGTGTGGGTATATTATTATATGAAGTGTATTATTTAGTGCATAATTTCCAGCTTTTCAAAAAACGTGTTTGTAGGCCATTAAATCAACAGCCTGTGTCAGGAATTAGCACTCCTGACTTGATTTTTACTTAATTTTGTTCAGTCCTATCAAAAGGTTTGGTTATCTCCTAGTTTTTAGTTCTGATGAAAGGGGTGCACACAAAACATTAATAGTCTTCTCCATTTTTAGATAATTTTGGGCCTGTTGTGAATCTCCAACATTTTCTGATTTTACATATTTCAGACTTCTGGCTTTAACTTTTTAAATAATTTTTTTATCAACTCTAATATCACAGAGGTTGTATTTGGTTTCTTTGTTATACCTTCCAGACCCTGAGGTTCCAGCCCCTGCCACTCCAGATGTGGTCAGTCCAACTCCAGTATCTGAAATTAATAACAGAGAAGAGAAAGACGTCACAGGTACTCCCCACAATATCTATCCCACGGGCTGAGTGTTACAATATAATTTTATGTAGAAAACTATTTATAAGCATCACTCTTCCCTTTCAAACATGGTACTTAAAAGCCCGCTCTCATGTTTCTATTCATGGTATGTGTGGTTATTTAAATAAATATTCTTTCCATATCTATATTAGTTTTAAGAACTGTTTATTACAAATTTAGTATCTTACCTTAGAGATTCTCCTGGGTACAATGGTGCTGGTTGCTCCCATAAACATACAGAGCGTTTTATGTTTCACAGTGTGCCCATACTGCCTAATATCCAACTCTATAATAGCGTAAACCAGAGGTGTAACAATAGTATCCCCCTATGGTCTAAACTGGATATTCGTGTCTTTTGCATGTGTGTTTCCTCACTCTGAAGGCAGACTGAGCCATACCTGGTAAAACAATGCTAGATAAATTGCTTTAATTCCCAGCACATAAACATACAGAGCAACAGTTGTGATCATATTTACTTATTTAAATCAGTGCAACTTATCTGTATGTATTAATACAAAATAATGAACATACTCTGCTTCCCTACATCAGTGGATCATCTTTCTTGACTTAAACAGAATAATGTCTAACTTCCACCTGCACTCTAACTTTCTCGCAGCCTGAGCTGGGCCTGACTGCCTTGCAACTTTCTGTTACAAAAACCTGAATGCCTTTACATCCTTTTCTGGGCTTGACTGATTGCCTACGTCTCTGATTCTGTGTTTGATAGCCCTCCGTTCATATCCAGAAAGGGATTAAAAACTTGCCAGTATGATGGATGTGTGGTGTTTTTCAACTGCTGAGACACGCTAAGTAATTGCTTAGTATTTACAGTCTGTGGGGAAACAACACCAAAACTAATTTATTAGCATCTTAACTATCTAACACCTAACAGCCTTTTTTAATTTGTGTAAATACACTATGCTTTAAAACACAACATTTAAAGGTAACTCTTGTTTCCAAATCGTTTCTGTGGAAAAATGGCCAAAGGATCTCGTAACTTAGCAGTTCTGCTCATTTTTTGAAAGAAGTTGAACCTCCACTTTGAGGTAGAATAATGCTGTCAACCCAGTAGGAAATTGAGAACCCTGTCCATTAAAGAAATGTCCACCTGTTCAGTGGGGTAGTTTTCTTCTCTTTGTTCTGCCCTTAGTTCTTTGAGCAGAAGATGTAATATTGAGACCAAATCATAGCAACAGCACAGAAACATCATGAAGTCATTAACAGAACAGTTCCAAGCCGTATCAGGCTAGAGAGAGAAATGAGAAATAGGTGGGAGGGAGCTTTTTATGTGGAGATTGAACTTTCAAATAAAGAAGATCATGCTAGTCTAGGTAAACTAATATTTTTCCACTCTGCTGAAACTCCACATACAAATGGTACACCAAAATAGTGTAAAAGCTGTCATCAATTTGTTATCCCCCGTCAGCCACTTGTGTTCAGTACAACTCCAGTGTCTGAATTTGATAATATAGAGGACAAGTTCGCAGGTACTGGCAATAATACCTATAGAGTGTATGGAGTGCAATCGTGTAACATTATGCAGAAATTATTAGTAGTTGTTGTGCCTTAAATAATATTTAAGTTATTGTAAGGAATTATAGTTCCGTATACTGCCTTATCTTTAGTACACAGCATTTTATTAGCTATGAACAAAAGGTCCTGTACAAAGATATAATTTGGACTTGTAAATATTTAGCATAGAAAATGTAAATGTACTTGAGACACAATGCCACACCAGAATTTATTTCCAACGTTCAACCAAACTGATCCTGAAGAAAATATTTATATACACAGTTTAAAGTTATGACTGCAGTGATACCAACCTATGATATAGATGTGCAGTTCTTATGTCACGGATCCCAAGCTATATTCTCTCAGCTACATTTTTTAATTCTGATTTACTTTTGTGCAGAGTACATTGGCTATTGAATTCTGCATGGAATCATAGAAACATAGAAAATAGGAGCAAGAGTAGGCCATTCAGCCCTTCGGGCCTGCTCCGCCATTCAAAATGATCATGGCTGATCATCCAACTCAGTAGCCTGTTCCCGCTTTTTCCCCATATCCCTTGATCCCTTTAGCATTAAGAAATATATCTGTCTCCTTCTTGAATACATCTAATGACTTGGCCTCCACTGCCTTCTGTGGTAGAGAATTCCACAGGTTCACCACCCTCTGAGTGAAGAAATTTCTCCTCATCTCGGTTCTAAATGGCATACCCCGTATCCTGAGACTGTGACCCCTGGTTCTGGACTCCCCAGCCATCGGGAACATCCTCCCTGCATCTAGTCTGTCTAGTCCTGTTAGAATTTTATACGTTCCGATGAGATCACTTCTCATTCTTCTAAACTCTAGTGAATATAGGCCTAGTCGACCCAATCTCTCCTCATACGTCAGTCCTGCCATCCCAGGAATCAGTCTGGTAAACCTTTGTTGCACTCCCTCTATGGCAAGGACATCCTTCCTCAGATAAGTAGACCAATACTGCACACAATACTCCAGATGTGGTCTCACCAAGGCCCTGTATAACTGCAGTAAGACATCCCTGCTTCTGTACTCAAATCCTCTTGCAATGAACGCCAACATACCATTTGCCTTCCTAACTGCTTGCTGCGCCTGAATGCTCACTTTCAGCGGCTGGTACAAGGCCACCCAGGTTTCGTTGCACCTCCCCTTTTCCCAATCTATCACCATTCAGATAATAATCTGCCTTTCTGCTTTTACAACCAAAGTGGATAACCTCACATTTATCCACGTTATACTGCATCTGCCATGTTCTTGCCCACTCACCCAACTTGTCTAAATCACATTGGAGCCTCTTTGCATCCTCCTGACAGTTCACATTCCACCCCAGCTTTGTGTCGTCTGCAAACTTGGAAATGTTACATTTAGTTCCCTCATCCAAATCATTGATATATATTGTGAATAGCTGAGGCCCAAGCACTGATCCCTGCAGTATCCCACTAGTCACTGCCTGCCACCCGGAAAAAGACCCGTTTATTCCTACTCTCTGTTTCCTGTTTGTCAACCAATTCTCAATCCATGTGCTTTAATTTTGCACACTAACCTCTTGTGTGGAACCTTATCAAAAGCCTTCTGAAAATCCAAATACATCACATCCACTGGTTCTCCCCCATCTATTCTATTAGTTACATCGTCCAAAAACTCCAGTAGATTTGTTAAGCATGATTTCCCTTTCATAAACGCATGTTGACTTTGTCCAATCCCGTTAATGCCCTCCAAGTGTTCTGTTATCACATCTTTTATAATAGACTCTAGCATTTCCCCCACTACTGATGTTAGGCTAACTGGTCTGTAATTCCCTGTTTTTTCTCTCCCTCCTTTTTTAAATAGTGGGGTTACATTTGCCACCCTCTAATCTGTAGGAACTGTTACAGAGTCTGTAGAATTTTGGAAGATGATCACCAATGCATCCACTATTTCCAGGGCCACTTCCTTTAGTACTCTGGGATGTAGATTATCAGACCCTGGGGATTTGTCAGCCTTTAGCCCCATTAATTTCCCTAGCACTATTTTTTTTACTAACACTGGTTTCCTTCAGTTCCTCCCTCTCACTAGACCCTTGGTTCCCTAACATTTCTGGGAGGTTATTTGTGTCCTCCTTTGTGAAGACAGAACCAAAGTATGTGTTTAATTGTTCTGCCATTTCTTTGTTCCCCATTATAATTTCCCCCATTTCTGACTGTAAGGGACCCACATTTGTCTTCACTAATCATTTTCTCTTGACATATTTATAGAAGTTTTTATGTTCCCTGCTAGTTTACTCTCATACTCTAATTTTCCCCTCTTAATCAGTCTCTTTGTCCTCCTTTGCTGAATTCTGAACTGTTCCCAATCCTCAGGCTTGCCGCTTTTTCTGGCAATTTTATTTGCCTCCTCTTTGGATCTAATACTATCCCTAATTTCTTTTGTAAGCCACGGTTGAGCCACCTTTCCTGTTTTATGTTTGCGTCAGACAGGAATGAATAATTGTTGTTATTCCTGCAAACGTTCTTTAAATATTAGCCATTGCCTATCCACCGTCATCCCTTTTAGTAAAGTTCCCCAATCTATCATAGCCAACTCGCACCTCATACTTTCATAATTTCCTTTATTTAGATTCAGAACCCAACTTTCGGATTCAACGACTTCAGTGTCCATCTTAATGAGGAATTATATCATGTTATGGTCGCTCTTCCCTGAGGGACCCCGCACAACAAGATTGTTAATTAATCCTTTCTCATTGCCAAGACCCAGTTTAGGATCACCTGTTCTCTAGTTGGTTCCTCAACGTATTGATCTAGAAAACCATCACATACACACTCCAGGAATTCCTCCCCCACATTATTATTGCTAATTTGGTTTGACCAATCTATATGTAGATTAAAGTCACCCATGATTATAGTTGTACCCTTCTTGCATGCATCTCTAATTTCCTGTTTAATGCCCTCCCCTACATCTCCACTACTGTTTGGGGGCATTTTGACAACCCCCACCAATGTTTTCTGCCCCTTGGTGTTTCTTAGCTCCACCCATACAGATTCCACATCGTGATTTTCCGAGCCAATGTCCTTCCCCACTATTGTATTGATTTCTTCCTTTACTAACAACACTACCCCACCTCCTTTCCCTTTTTGCCTGTCCTTCCTAAATATTGAATACCCCTGGATGTTCAGTTCCCATCCTTGGTCACCCTGTAGCCATGTCTCCGTAATCACAACTATATCATAACTGTTAATGTCTATCTGCGCTGTTAATTCATCTAGCTTATTGCGAATGCTCCACACATTAAGACACACTGCCTTTATACTTGTCTTTTTAAGATTGCTAGTCATCTTAGTTTTATTTTGCACTATGGCCCTATTTGTTTTTCGCCCTTGTTTTCTCTGTCTTCCACTATTGCTTCTTCCCTTTCTGACTTTTGTTTCTCTCCTTGTTTCCCTCTCCTCTGTCTTCCTGCTCAGGTTCCCCCTGCCATTCTAGTTTAAACCCTCCCCAACAGCACTAGCAAACACCCCCGCGAGGTCCCGGTCCTGCTCGGGTGTAACCCCTCCCGCTTGTACAGGTCCCACCTTCCCCAGAACCGGTCCACCCCTGCAGCCACGCATTCATCTGGTCTATTCTCCTTTTCCTATACTCACTAGCACGTGCCACTGGTAGTAATCCTGAGATCACTACTTTTGAGGTCCTTTTTAATTTATCTCCTAACACCTTAAATTCACCTTGCAGGACCTCATCCCTCGTTTTACCTATGTCGTTGGTACCGATATGGACCACGACTACTGGCTGTTCACCCTCCCCCTCCAGAATGCCCTGCAGCTGCTCTGTGACATCCTTGACCCTAGCACCTGGAGTCACGTTTGCGGCCGCAGAAATGCCTATCTGTTCCCCTTACAATTGAATCCCCTATCAATATAGCCCTAACATTCTTATTCTTATTCCTCACCTCCTGTGCACCAGAGCCACCCATGGTGCCACGAACTTGGTTCTTGCTGCTTTCTCCTGATAAGCCATCTCCCCCAACAGTATCCAAAGCGATATATCTGTTTGAGAGGGAGATGGTCCCATGGGACTCCTGGTCTACCTGCCTAGTCCTTTTACTCTGCCTGGCGGTCACCCATTTCCTTTCTGCCTGCGTAATCTTAACCTGCGGTGTGACCACCTCACTGAACGTGCTATCCACGATAATCTCAGCATCACGGATGCTCCACAGTGAATCCACCCGCAGCTCCAGCTCCGAAAGACGGTTAGCCAGTAGCTGCAGCTGGACACAGTTCCTGCACACATGGTCGCCAGGGACACCGGTGGTGTCCATGACTTCCCACATAGTGCAGGAGGAGCATATCACAGGTGCGAGCTCTGCTGCCATGACTTGCCTTAGATATACACTGCGTTCACCTCTCAGACTCTCTTCCCACTCTCTAGACTCTCCTTTTACACGGCACTCACCTCTCGGAACTCTGCTTTTACACTGCGCTCACCTCTCGGATTCTCCTCCCGCTCTCGGACTCTCCTTTTACACTGCACTCACCTTTTGGACTCTCCTCCCGCTCTCGGACTCTCCTTTTATACTGCGCTCACCTCTCGGAATCCGTGCATTGCTTTTGTGTAACGTCTAATAAATAATCAATTTTCTGCGCATCAAATGGATTTAATGGTTAAACTAATCTGAATTTGGCCAATAGATTGTATATCCTCAAGTTTAGAGGCTGGATTTTATAAAAGAAATTGCTTGATCAGTGTTGTAGGGTTGAAATTGCACTGATATTAGTAAGCAACATATTAAAGCCTTATTACATTTCTTTATCCAGTACTGTAAGAATGTCATTAACTAGTTTTTAAAAAATGGATTAATGCCCTTGTTAAAATGGCAGAGGATTGAATTAATTAGTTAATACACTAGGAGTATAGTTTAGTATCATATGAAATGTATTATTAAGTGCACAATGTGTAGTTACATTGGAATCCATTCAGTGTTATTATAATGAAACAATAAGACCAATTCTTCTATAGTGCTACATTGTCATGATGTCTAGTAATATAAATATATTCATCAATACAACTCAGGTGCTATTTTCATGCGATATTAAAAATTTTGTATCTGGCTTCCTTCTTATCCCCTGCAGACCATGAGGTGCCAACCTCTGACGCTCCTAATGTGTTCAGTTTAATCTCAGACTATGAGTTGCCGGTCTCTGACACTCCATATGTGTTTAGTCCAATCCTAGAATCTGAACTTGCTAACATGGGAGATAAAGAAGTTACAGGTACTTCCGACAATAAGTGTGCTTTGTGTCAGAACTCAGGAATGATGTAAATAATTCTAAATTCATGCTGAGGTTAGTGCTAAAGTGACAGAAGTTAGGACACATGCTGTAGATGCTATGCTGCACATATACAGTTAAATGGTTGTTTGGTTTACTGGTATGTAAAGTGTATTTGATAGTCAATACACTGTCTTGCATGGAACCCATTCATTGTTGTTGCACAAAGTGTATGAAGTGAGCAATCCACTACATCATTGCATATCTCATGGGATTTAAGCATTTTGCCTATCTCTGTTGGATTATTTGGTAAACGCACTTATTTCATGAAGTTTGGGCACCCCAATTAGGAAGGATGTCACGGCCTTGAAGAGGGTGCGGAGGAGATTTACTAGAATGGTACCAGGGATGAGGGACTTCAGTTATGTGGTGAGACTTAAGAAGCTGGGATTGTTCTCCTTAGAGCAGAGAAGGTTAAGTGGAGATTTAATAAAGGTGTTCAAAATTATGAGGGGTTTTGATGGAGTAAACCGGGAGAAACTGTTTCCGCTGGCAGGAGGTTCGGTAACCAGAGGACACAGATTTAAGGTAATTGGCAAAAGAACCAAAGGGGAGTTGAGGAGAATTTTATTTTGCGCTATGAGTTGTTATGATCTGGAATGCACTGCTTGAAAAGGTGGTGGAAACAGATTCAATAGTAACTTTCAAATAGGAATTGGATAAATAATTGAAAGGAAAAAATTGTAGGGCTATGCGGAAAGAGCAGGGAAGTCGGACAAATTGGATAGCTTTTCAAAGAGCCGGGACAGGCATGATGGGCCGAATGGTCTCTTTCTATGCTATATGATTCTATGATATATCGACTGTGCTTGGCTGTAATGTATTTGTCCACCTACCATGGCTACATTATTGTGAAGTTGATTGGACGATAAATGCCTTTTACGTAGTTAAAACAATGTTTCTGCATGGGGTGTCTGTTGTCATATCACTCTTGTTTGATTCTTTTTAAATAATATTGAATTAATCAGTCAATACACTATCTTATGTATAGTATAGTATAGTATTGTATGAGATGTATTATTAGGTGCACAATTTGTGGTTGCATTGGAATCCATTAAAAATTATTACTATGAAAGAATATGGTCAATTGTGCAATGGTGCCACATCGTCATGATGTCCAGATGTATCAGTATATTCATCAATACAATTCAGGTGTTATTTTCATGAAATATTAAGAAATTTGTATCTGGCTTCCTTCTTATCCCCTGCAGACAATAAGGTGCCAACTTCTGACGCTCCTAATGTGTTCAGTTTAATCTCAGACTATGTGTTGCCGGTCTCTGACACTCCATATATGTTCAGTCCAATCCCAGAATCTGAACTTGCTATCCCAGGAGAGAAAGAAGTTACAGGTACTTCCGACAATATTTGTGACCTGGGTGTGAACTCAGGAATGAAGTAAATAATTGTAAGTGCATGTTGAGGTTTGCGTAGTGACAGAAAGTTAGGACACATGCTATAGATGCTATGCCACACTTTTACAGTTAAATGAGTGTTCGGTTTACTTGTGTATGAAGTGTATTTGATAGTCAATACACTGCCTTGCATGCAACCCATTCATTGTTGTTGCACAAAGTATATGGAATGAGCAAACCATTGCATTTCTCATGGAATTTATGCATTCTGCTTATGTTTGTTAGATTATTTGGTCAACGTGCTTATTTCACAAAGGTTAGAGTCTGTACTTGGCTATAAAGTGTATGTCAACCTGTCATGGCTGTATTGGTTGATAAATATCTTTTACGTAGTTAAAGCAATGTTGCTGCATGGAGTGTCTGTCGTCATATCACTCTTGTACAATTCTTTTTGAATAATACTGAAATAATAATTCAATGCACTATATTATGTATAGTATAGTATACTATAGTGTTGTATGAAATGTATTATTAGGTGCAAAATCCGTGGTTACATTGGAATCCATTTAATGTTATTATAATGAAAGAATAAGGGCTGTTGTGCATCGGTGCTACATTGTCATGACATCCAGTAATTTAAATATGTTCATCAGTACAACTCAAGTGTTACTTTCATGAAATATTAAGAAATTTGTATCTGGCTTCCTTCTTATCCCCTGCAGGCCATAAGGTGCCAACGTCTGACACTCCTAATGTGTTCAGTTTAACCTCAGACTATGAGTTGCCGGTTTCTGACATTCCATATGTGTTCAGAACAATCCCAGAATCTGAACTTGCTAACTCAGGAGAGAAAGAAGTTACAGGTACTTCCGATAATATTTCTGCCTTGGATGTGAAGTCAGGAATGGTGTAAATAATTCTAAGTGCATGTTGAGGTTTGTGCTAAAGTAACAGATAGAAAGGACACATGCTGTAAATGCTATGCAACACTTTTACAGTTAAATGAGTATTCAGTTTACTTGTTTGTAAAGTGTATTTGATAGTCAATATACTGCCTGGCACGCAACCCATTCATTGTTGTTGCACAAGGTATATGAAATGAGCAATCCACTGCATATCTCATGGAATTAAACATTTTGCCTATCTCTGTTGGATTATTTAGTCAGCGTGATTATTTCATAATGTTTGGGCACCAGACTTTAGGAAGGATGTCAAGACCTTAAAGAGGCTTCAGAGGAGATTTACTAGAATGGTACCAGGGATGAGGGACTTCAGTTATGTGGAGAGACTGTAAAAGCTGGGATTTCTCTCCTTAGAGCAGAGAAGTTTAAGTGGAGATTTAATTGTGGTGTTCGAAATTATGAGGAGTTTGACGGAGTAAATAATGAGAAATTGTTCCCACTGGCAGCAGGGTTGGTAACCGGAGGACTCAGATTTTAGCTAATTGACAAAAGAACCAGAGGGGAGTTGAGGAGAATTTTATTTTGCGATATGAGTTGTGATGATCTGGAAGGCACTGCCTGAAAGGGTGGTGGAAGCAGATTCAATAGTAACTTTGAATTAGGAATTGGATAAACAATTGAAAGGAAAAAATTGTAGGGTTATAGTGAAAGACCAGGGAAGTGGGACTAATTGGATAACTCTTATAAAGAGCCAGCACAGTCACGATAGGCTGAGTGGTCTCTTTCTATGCTGTATGATTCTATGATTTACCGACTGTGCTTGGCTGTAATGTATTTGTCCAACTACCATGGCTATATTGTTGTGAAGTTGATTGGATGATAAATGCCATAGTAGTTAAAACAATGGGCTCGATATTAGGAGGGCGGTGGGTTCGCAGCGGGGGGTCGACTGGGCGCGTGGGTAACGCGCCCAGTGAAATTGGGGTGCTCCACATGAGATTGCAGCTTGATTAGAGCCACTTACCTGTGCTTCCGGGTTTCCCGCTGGTAAGCTGCGCAGCGGGCGGACTGCGCATGCGCAGCATAGGCTGTCAGCTGGAGGAGCCCTATTTAAAGGGGCAGTCCTCCACTGACTGATGCTGCAGAAAATAGGCAAAATTACAGCATTGAGCAGCCCAGGGGGAAGGCTGCTCCCAGGTTTAACGATGCCTCACTCCAGGTCTTATTGGATGGGGTGAGGAGGAGGGCGAGGACAGAGATCTTCCCCCCGGCGGGCGGGAGGAAGCGGCCTGCCTCTGCCACCAAGAAGGCCTGGCTTGAGGTGGTAGAGGAGGTCACCTGCACCACCAACATATCGCGCACCTGCATACAGTGCAGGAGGCGCTTCAATCACCTAAGTAGGTCAGCCAAAGTGAGTACACTTATCCTTTCCCCTACACTCCGTCTGCCACATCACCGCCCCCACCCCACACCTCCTTCTGCACTGCCAACACTACTCTATCACATCACTCCTCACACCCACTCAAAGCTCACCCTCATCTTACCTGCACTTACTCACCTCGCCAGTACTCATCCCGCCACTACCACTCAACCCAATCCTCATACAATCTCATGGCTCTCTCTCACACTCACCCTCTCATGCATCTCTTTCACGGTCAGCCTCACTCAACCTGCCACTACCTGTGCTGCAGCCACAGGGCATGCATCACATATGTGCAGTAGGAAGCGTAAGGCAAACGTGTCGAGAGCATGAAGGGGATGCACAAGGGTGTTTGAGGGTTTGTCATGGTGTTTACCTATATTTAATTTCTGATCAACTCACATTACATATTATATTGTCACCACTACTGCCACGTCTTTGTGAATCTTGTCTGGTTTGTGCAATAATGCCCTTTCCTGAGGATCACTATGAAGACCCACAACTGATGCCACCCATTGTGTCACTGCAGAGTGGGTGTAGGTGTATTTGCAGGGCTCTTTTGTGCAGACGACTGAGAGACGTCAGCAATGTCCCCGGTGGCACCCTGGAAGGATGCAGAGGAGAAGTTGTTGAGGGCATTGGTGACTTTGACAGCGAAAGGTAAGAAGATGGTGCTCGGGCCAGCCGGGAGCAGCTCGGCATGAAGGAGGCTGCAGATGTCCACGACTATATATTGAGTGACTCTGAGCCTCCATGTGCATTGCTGCTCAGAGAGGTTCAGGAAGCTGACCCTCGGTCTGTAGGCCCTGTGCCGAGGGTAGTGCGTTCTGCGAGGCATCTCTCTCTGCCGTTGCCCTCCCTCCTGCTGTGCAGGTGAATGTGTCACAGCACCGTGTTGTGGAGCTCCACGTGTCAGAGGTGGACGGCATGGCTGGCGAGGCTGGTGATGCTGTTCGCCCTCCGAGGAGGTCATGACTGCAGCTACAGCGGCCCCCATCCGGAAAATGTACATCTGAGGGGATCCGCAAGGTAGGTAAATGTGTCTGGACACCGGGTTAACTGTGCAAGTTTGTGAATTTTCTTGTCAGGAGGATGGTGGTGGAGGCCAAACTTTGTCCAAAGTGACAGAGTGGCCTCCTGCAATGAGTGAGGGTCTCCCCCCACCTGTCAATTGGACCTTTGCAGCTGCCAAAGGCTGATGGCTGCAACATGTCCATTTGAACTGGGAGTGTTCCCCCAGTACAGGAAACAGCCCTCCTAAAATCAGGTCAGTAAACAACCTGAAGTACCTGTTTAATTACTTGAAGTGGCACCCCGCCAGCTTTAATTGCCGGCGGGAGTCCCACATGCAGGGCCTGCGCGCGCATGTCAGCGCGTCACTGGAGAACCCGGAAGTGGGCGGGTTGGAGCCGGGCTCCGGACCCGCCCCGGGAATTCCCGATTTTCGCAGCCCCTCCCCGCCACGAACGCACATGATCGGGGGTGCGAAAATCGAGCCCAATGTTTCTGCATGGAGTGTCTGTTGTCATATCACTCTTGTATGATTCTTTTTGAATAATATTGAATTAATCAGTCACTACACTATTTAATGTATAGTATAATATTGTATGAAATGTATTATTAGGTGCCAATTCGTGGTTACATCGGAATCCATTTAAAGTTATTATAATGAAAGAATACGGCCAATTGTGCAATGGTGCCACATTGTAATGATGTCCAGTAATATAAATATATTCATCAATACAACTCAGGTGTTATTTTAATGAAATATTAAGAAATTTGTATCTGGTTTCCTTCTTATCCCCTGCAGACAATAAGGTGCCAACCTCTGACGCTCCTAATGTGTTCACTTTAACCTCAGACTATGAGTTGCCGGTCTCTGACACTTCATATGTGTTCACTCTAATCCCAGAATCTAAACTTGCTAACATAGGAGATAAAGAAGTTACAGGTACCTCCAAAATATTAATGTCTGTGGTGTGAACTCAGGAATGGAGTAAATGATTTTAAGTGCATGTCGAGTTTTGCTTAGTGACAGAAAGTTAGAACACATGCTATAAATGCTATGCCACACTTTTACAGTTAAATGAGTGTTCGGTTTACTTGTGTATGAAGTGTATTTGATAGTCAATACACTGCCTTGCATGCAACCCATTCATTGTTGTTGCACAAAGTATATGGAATGAGCAAACCATTGCATTTCTCATGGAATTTATGCATTCTGCTTATCTTTGTTAGATTATTTGGTCAACGTGCTTATTTCATGAAGGTTAGAGTCTGTACTTGGCTATAAAGTGTCTGTCAACCTATCATGGCTATATTGTTGTAAAGCTTATTGGATGATAAATATCTTTAATGTAGTTAAAGCAATGTTGCTGCATGGAGTGTCTGTTGTCATATCACTCTTATATGATCCTTTTTGAATAATATTGAATTAATCAGTCAATATACTATATTATGTACAGTATAACATTGTATGAAATATATTATTAGGTGCACAATTCGTAACTACATTGGAATCCATTTAATGTTATTATAATGAAAGAATAAGGGCAGTTGTGCAATGGTATTACATTGACATGATGTCCAGTAATTTAAATATATTCATCAATACAACTCAGGTGTTCTTTTCATGAAATATTAAGAAATTTGTATCTGGCTTCCTTCTTATCCCCTGCAGACAATAAGGTGCCAACTTCTGACGCTCCTAATGTGTTCAGTTTAATCTCAGACTATGTGTTGCCGGTCTCTGACACTCCATATATGTTCAGTCCAATCCCAGAATCTGAACTTGCTATCCCAGGAGAGAAAGAAGTTACAGGTACTTCCGACAATATTTGTGACCTGGGTGTGAACTCAGGAATGGTATAAATATAAGTGCATGTTGAGGTTTTTGCTAAATTGACAGGTAGAAAGGACACATGCTGCAAATGATATGCCACACTTTTACAGTTAAATGAGTGTTTGGTTTACTTGTTTGTAAAGTGTATTTGATAGTCAATACACTGTCTTGCACGGAACCCATTCATTGTTGCTGCACAAAGTATATGAAATGAGCAATCCACTGCATAATCTCATGTAAATTAAGCATTTTACCAATTTCTGTTGGATTATTTGGTCAGCATGCTTGTTTCATGCAGTTTGGACACTACACTTTAGGAAGGATGCCAAGGCCTTGAAGAGGGTGCAGAGGAGATTTACTAGAATGGTACTGGGGTGAGACACTTCAATTATGTGGAGAGACTGTAGAAGCTGGGATTGCTTTCCTTAAAGCAGAGAATGTTAAGTCGAGATTTAATAGAGGTTTTCAAAATTATGAGGGGTTTTGATGCAGTAAATAATGAGAAACTGTTTCCACTGGCAGGAGGTTCGGTAAGCAGAGGACACAGATTTAAGGTAATTGGCAAAAGAACCAGAAGGGAGATTAGGTGAATTTGTTTTATGCTGTGAGTTGTTATGATCTGGAATGCACTGCCTGAAAGGATGGTGGAAGCAGATTCAATAGTAACTTTCAAATAGGAATTTGATAAATAATTGAAAGGAAAAAATTGTAGGGATATCGGAATAGAGCAGGAGAGTGGAACTAATTGGACATCTCTTTCAAAGAGCCAGCACAGGTGCGATGGGCTGAAAGTTCTCTTTCTATGCTGTATGATTCTATGATTTATCAACTGTGCTTGGCTGTAATGTATTTGTCCACCTACCATGGCTATATTGTTGTGAAGTTGATTGGATGATAAAGGCCATTTACGTAGTTAAAACAATGTTGCTGCATGGAGTGTCTGTTGTCATATCACTCTTGTATGATTCTTTTTGAATAATATTGAATTAATCAGTCAATAAACTATATCATGTACAGTATAGTATTGTATGAAATGTATTGGAATCCATTTAAAATTATTACTATGAAAGAATATGGTCAATTGTGCAATGGTGCCACATTGTCATGATGTCCAGATGTATCAGTATATTCATCAATACAATTCAGGTGTTATTTTCATGAAATATTAAGAAATTTGTATCTGGCTTCCTTCTTATCCCCTGCAGACCATGAGGTGCCAACCTCTGACGCTCCTAATGTGTTCACTTTAATCTCAGACTATGAGCTACCGGTCTCTGACACTCCATATGTGTTCACTCTAATCCCAGAATCTGAATTTGCTAACATAGGAGATAAAGATGTTACAGGTACCTCCAACAATATTGACATCTTGGGTATGAACTCAGGAATGGACTATAAATTTCTAAGTGCATGTTGAGGTTTGAGTAGTGACAGAAAGTTAGGAAACATGCTGTAAATGCCAAGCCACATTTTTACAGTTAAATGTGTGTTTAGTTTACTTGTGTGTGAAGTGTATTTGATAGTCAATACACTGTCTTGCATGCAACCCATTCATTGTTGTTGCACAAAGTATATGGAATGAGCAAACCATTGCCTTCTGCTTGTCTTTGTTAGATTATTTGGTCAACGTGCTTATTTCATGAAGGTTAAAGACTGTACTTGGCTATAAAGTGTCTGTCAACCTATCATTGCTGTATTGCTGTGAAGTTGGTTGGATGATAAATGCCTTTCCTGTAGTTAAGACAATGTTGCAGCATGGAGTATCTGTTGTCATATCAATCTTGTATGATTCTTTTTGAATAATATTGAATAAATCAGTCAATACACAATATTATTTATAGTATAGTATAGTATGAAATGTGTTATTAGGTGCACAATTTGTGGTTACATTGGAATCCATTTAATGTTATTATAATGAAAAAATAAGGCCAATTGTGCAACGGTGTTACATTGTCACCATATCCAGTAATATAAATATATTCATCAATACAGCTCAGGTGTCATTTTCATGAAATATTAAGAAATTTGTGTCTGGCTTCCTTCTTATCCCCTGCAGACCATGAGGTGCCAACCTCTGACGCTCCTGATGTGTTCAGTTTAACCTCAGACTATGAGTTGCCTGTCCCTGACACTTCATATGTGTTCAGTCCAATGCCAGGATCTGAGTTTGCTAACATTGGAGATAAAGATGTTACAGGTACTTCCGACAATATGTGTGCCTTGAGTGTAAACTCAGGAATAGTGTAAATAATTATAAGGGCATGTTGAGGTTTGTGCTAAAGTAACAGATAGAAAGGTCACGTGCTGTAGATGCTATGCCACACTTTTACAGTTAAATCAGTACTTGTTTGTAAAGTGTATTTGATAGTCAATACACTGTCTTACATGGAAGCCATTCATTGTTGTTGCACAAGGTATATGTAATGAGCAATCCACTGCATATCTCATGGAATTTTACCATTTTGCCTATCTGTGTTGGATTATTTAGTCATTGTGTTTATTTCATGAAGTTTGGGCACCAGACTTGAGGAAGGATGTCAAGGCCTTAAAGAGTTCAGAGGAAATTTATTAGAATGGTACCAGGGATGAGGGACTTCAGTTATGTGGAGAGACTGGAGCAACTGGGATTGTTCTCCTTAGAGCAGAGAAGGTTAATGGGAGATTTAATAGAGTTGTTCAAAATTATGAGGATTTTGATGGAGTAAGTAATGAGAAACTATTTCCACTGACAGAGGGTCGGTAACCAGAACACACAGCTTTAATATATTTGGCAAAAGAGCCAGAGGCGAGATGAGGAGAATTTTTTTTATGCTATGAGTTGTTATGATTTGGAATGCACTGCCTGAAAGGGTGTGGAAGCAGATAAATAGTAACTTTCAAATAGGAATTGAATAAATAATTGAAAGTGAAAAATTGTAGGGGTATCAGAATAGAGCAGGGGAATGGGACTAATTGGACAGATCTTTCAAAGAGCCAGCACAGGCGCGATGGGCCGAATAGTCTCTTTCTATGCTGTATGATTCTATGATTTCTCGACTGCGCATGGCTGTAATGTATTTGTCCAACTACACATGGCTGTATTGTTGTGGAGTTGATTAGATGATAAATGCCTTTTTCGTAGTTAGAACAATGTTGCTGCATGGATTATCTGTTGTCATTTCACTCTTGTATGATTCTTTTTGAATAATATTGAATTAATCAGTCAATAAACTGTATCATGTACAGTATAGTATTGTATGAAATGTATTATTCGGTGCACAATTTGTGGTTATATTGGAATCCATTTAATGTTATTTTAATGAAAAAATTAGGGCAATTGTACAACAGTGCTACATTGTCATGATGTCCAGTAGTATAAATATATTCACCAATACAACTCAGGTGTTATTTTCATGAAATATTAAGAAATTTGCATCTGGCTTCCTTCTTATCCCCTGCAGACCATGAGGTGCCAACCTCTGAAGCTCCTAATATGTTCAATTTAATCTCAGACTATGAGTTGCCGGCCTCTGACACACCATATGTGTTCAGTCCAATCCCAGAATCTGAACTTGCTAACAGAGGAGAGAAAGAAGTTACAGGTACTTCCGATAATATTTCTGCCTTGGATGTGAACTCAGGAATGGTGTAAATAATTCTAAGTGCATGTTGAGGTTTGTGCTAAAGTAACAGATAGAAAGGACACATGCTGTAAATGCTATGCAACACTTTTACAGTTAAATGAGTATTTAGTTTACTTGTTTGTAAAGTGTATTTGATAGTCAATATACTGCCTGGCACGCAACCCATTCATTGTTGTTGCACAAGGTATATGAAATGAGCAATCCACTGCATATCTCATGGAATTTAAGCATTTTGCCTATCTCTGTTGGATTATTTGCTTATTTCATGAAGTTTGGGCACCCCACTTTAGGAAGGATGTCAAGGCCTTGAAGAGGGTGCAGAGGAGATTTACTAGAATGGTACCAGGGATGAGGGACTTCAGTTATGTGGAGAGACTGTAAAAGCTGGGATTGCTCCCTTTAGTGCAGAGAAGGTTAAGGGGAGATTTAATAGAGGTGTTCAAAATTATGAGGGGTTTTGATGGAGTAAATAGGGAGAAACTTTTTCCACTGGCAGGAGGTTCAGTAAACTGAGGACACAGATTTAAGGTAATTGGCAAAAGAACCAGAGGGGAGTTGAGGAGAATTTTTTTGCGCTATAAGTTGTTATGATCTGGAATGCTCTGCCTGAAAGGGGGGGTGGAAGCAGATTTAACAGTAACTTTCAATTAGGAATTGGATAAATAATTGAAAGGAAAAGATTGTAGGGCTATGCGGAAAGAGCAGGGGAGTGGGACAAATTGGATAGCTCTTTCAAAGAGCCGGCACAGGCACAATGGGCCGAATGGTCTCTTTCTATGCTGCTTAATTCCGTGATTTACCGACTGTGCTTGGCTGTAATGTATTTGTCCGCCTACCATGCCTATATTATTGTGAAGTTGATTGGATGATAAATGGCATTTACGTAGTTAAAACAATGTTGCTGCATGGAGTGTCTGTTGTCATATCAACCTTGTATGATTCTTTTTGAATTATATTGAATTAATCAGTCACTGCACTGTATGATGTATAGTATAATAACGTATGAAAAGTATTATTTGGTACACAATTCGTGGTTACGTTGGAAAGCATTTGATGTTAATGAAGAATGAGGGCAATGGTGCTAAATTGTCATGACATCCCTTATTATAAATATATTCATCAGTACAACTCAGGTGTTATTTTCATGAAATATTAAGAAATTTGTGTCTGGCTTCCTTCTTACCCCTGCAGACCATGAGGTTCCAAACACTGACGCACCTAAAGTGTTCACTTTAATCTCAGACTATGAGCTGCCAGTCTCTGACACTCCATATGTGTTCAGTCCAATCCCAGAATCTGAACTTGCTAACATAGGAGATAAAGAAGTTACAGGTACCTCCAACAATATTGATGTCTTGGGTGTGAAATCAGGAATGGAGTAAATAATTGTAAGTGCATGTTGAGGTTTGTGCTAAAGTGACAGACCGTTGGCACCCATGCTGTACATGCTATGCCACACTTTTACAGTTAAATGCGTGTTTAGTTTACTTTTGTGTGAAGTGTAATTGATAGTCAATACACTGCCTTGCATGGAATCCATTCATTGTTGTTGCACAAAGTATATGGAATGAGCAAACCATTGCATTTCTCATGGAATTGATGCATTCTGCTTATCTTTGTTAGATTATTTGGTCAACGTGCTTATTTCATGAAGGTTAGAGTCTGTACTTGGCTATAAAGTGTCTGTCAACCTATCATTGCTGTATTGCTGTGAAGTTGGTTGGATAATAAATGTCTTTTACATAGTTAAAACAATGTTGCTGCATGGAGTGTCTCATGTCACTCTTGTATGATTCTTTTTGAATAATATTGAAATAATCAGTCAATACACTATCTTATGTGTATTATAGTATTGTATGAAATATAGTATTAGGTGCACAATTCATGGTTACATTGGAATCCATTTAATGCTATTATAATGAAAAAATAAGGGCAATTGTACAACAGTGCTACATTGTCATGATGTCCAGTAATATAAATATATTCATCAATACAACTCAGGTGTTATTTTCATGAAATATTAAGAAATTTGTATCTGGCTTCCTTCTTATCCCCTGCAGACCATGAGGTGCCAACCTCTGACGCTCCTAATGTGTTCAGTTTAATCTCAGACTATGAGCTACCGGTCTCTGACACTCCATATGTGTTCAGTCCAATCCCAGAATCTGAACTTGCTAACATAAGAGATAAAGAAGTTACAGGTACCTCCAACAATATTGATGTCTTGGGTGTGAACTTAGGAATGGAGTAAATAATTCTAAGTGCATGTTGAGGTTTGCGTAGTGACAGTAAGTTAGGACACGTGCTATAGATGCTATGCCACACTTTTACAGTTAAATGAGTGTTCGGTTTATTTGTGTTTGAAGTGTATTTGATAGTCAATACAGTGTCTTGCATGCAACCCATTCATTGTTGTTGCACAAAGTATATGGAATGAGCAAACCATTGCATTTCTCATGGAATTGATGCATTCTGCTTATCTTTGTTAGATTATTTGGTCAACGTGCTTATTTCATGAAGGTTAGAGTCTGTCAACCTATCATGGCTATATTGATGTGAAGATTGTTGGCTGATAAATATCTTTTACATAGTTAAAACAATATTGCTGCATGGAATGTCTGTTGTCATATAACTCTTGTACGATCCTTTATGAATAATATTGAATTAATCAGTTAATACACTATTCTCTGTATGGTATAGTGTTGCATGAAGTGTATTATTAGGTGAACAATTCATGGATACATTGGAATCCATTTAATTTTATTATAATCATAGAATCATAGAAAGGTTTTATCACAGATGGGGGCCTTTCGGCCCATCGAGCCCTGCCAGCTTTTGTAAGAGCAATCCAGGTATTCCCATTCCCCTGCTCTTTCCCTGTAGCCCTGCAAAGTTTTCCTTTCAAGTATTTATCCAATTCCTTTTTATCTGCTTCCACCAACCGTTCAGGCAGCGCATTCCAGATCGTAACTACTCGCTGCGTAAAAAGTTTCTCCTCATGTCGCCTTTGGTTCTTTTGCCAATCACCTTAAACCTGTGGCCTCTGGTTCTCGACCCTTCTGCCAAAGAGAACAGTTTACCTTTATTTACTTTAGCTAAGCCCTTCATGATGTTGAACATTTCTATCAAATCTCCTCTCAACCTTCTCTGCTCCAAGGAGAACAACCCAGCTTCTCCAGTCTATCCATGTAACTGAAGCCCCTCATCCCTGGAACGATTCTAGTAAATCTTTTCTGTACCCTCTCTAAGGCCTTCACATCCTTCCTAAAGTGCAGTGCCCTGAATTGCACACAATACACCAGCAGTGGCCGAACCAGTGTTTTATAAAGTGTTTCAACATAACTTCCTTGCTTTTGTACTCTGTGCCTCTATTTATAAATCCCAGGATCCTGTATGCTTTTTTAAACGCTTTCTCAACCTGTCCTGTCACCTTCAAACATTTGTGCACATTTACCCCCAGGTGTCTCTGTTCCTGCACCCCCTTTAGAATTGTACCATTTAGTTTATATTGTTTCTCCTTGTTCTTCCTGCCAAAATGTATCACTTCGCATTTCTCTGCATTAAATTTCATCTGCCATGTGTCCGCCCATTCCACCAATCTATCTATATCCTCTTGAAGTTTATCACTATCCTCCTCACTGTTTACTACACTTCCAAGTTTTGTTTCATCTGCAAATTTTGAAATTGTGCCCTGTACACCCAAGTCCAAGTCATTAATACGTATCAAAAAAAGCAGTGGTCTTAGTACCGACCCCTGGGGAACACCACTGCATACCTCCCTCCAGTCCAAAAAACAACTGTTCACCACTACGCTTTGTTTCCTGTAACTTCGCCAATTTTGTATCCATGCTGCCACTGCCCCATTTGTTCCATGGGCTTCAATTTTGTTGACAAGCCTATTATGTGGCACTTTATCAAACGCCTTTTGAAAGTCCATATACATAACATGAATGGTATTGCCCTCTTCAACCTGTTCTGTTACTGCATGAAAAAACTCAATCAAGTTAGTTAAACACGATTTGCTTTTAACAAATTTATGCTGGCTTTCCTTTATTAATCCACATTTGTCCAAGTAACTAATAATTTTGTCCCGGAATATCATTTCTAAAAGCTTTCCCACCACCGAGGTTAAACTGACTGGCCTGTAGTTACTATGTTTATCCTTACACCCTTTCTGTTCAATGGTGTAACATTTGCAATTCTCCAGTACTCTGGTACCACCCCCATATCTAAGGAGGATTGGAAGATTATGACCAGCACCTCGGCATTTTGCACCCTTATTCCCTCAGCAACCTAGGATGCATCCCATCCGGACCGGATGACTTATCTACTTTAAGTACAGCCAACCTTTATCAATTTTTAGCCCATCCAGTATCTCAGCTACCTCTTTTACTGTGACTTTGGCAGCATCTTCTTCCTTGGTAAAGACAGATGCAAAGTACTCATTTAGTACCTCAGCCATGCCCTCTGCCTCCATGTGTAGACCTCCTTTTGGTCCCTAATCAGCCCCAACCCTCCTCTTACTACCCATTTACTATTTATATACCTATAGAAGACTTTTGGATTCCCCTTTATGTTAGCCACCTGCCTATTCTCATACTCTCTCTTTGACTCTCTTATTTCCCTTTTCACTTCTACTCTGTACTTTCTATATTCAGCCTGGTTCTCACTTGTATTATCAACCTGATATCTGTCATACACACCCTTTTTATGCTTCATCTTACTCTCTATCTCTTTCATCATACAGCGAGCTCTGGCTTTGGTTGCCCTACAATACTAGACTATACATAATGAAAGAATAAAGGCAATTGTGCAATGGTGCTCCATTGTCGTAACGTCCAGTAATATAAATATATTCATCAATACAATTCAGGTGTTATTTTCATGAAATATTAAGAAATTTGCATCTGGCTTGCTTCTTATCCCCTGCAGACCATGAGATGCCAACCTCTGAAGCTCCTAATATGTTCAATTTAATCTCAGACTATGAGTTGCCGGCCTCTGACACACCATATGTGTTCAGTCCAATCCCAGAATCTGAACTTGCTAACAGAGGAGATAAAGAAGTTACAGGTACTTCCGATAATATTTCTGCCTTGGATGTGAACTCAGGAATGCTGTAAATAATTCTAAGTGCATGTTGAGGTTTGTGCTAAAGTAACAGATAGAAAGGACACATGCTGTAAATGCTATGCAACACTTTTACAGTTAAATGAGTATTCAGTTTACTTGTTTGTAAAGTGTATTTGATAGTCAATATACTGCCTGGCACGCAACCCATTCATTGTTGTTGCACAAGGTATATAAAATGAGCAATCCACTGCATATCTCATGGAATTTAAGCATTTTGCCTATCTCTGTTGGATTATTTGCTTATTTCATGAAGTTTGGGCACCCCACTTTAGGAAGGATGTCAAGGCCATGAAGAGGGTGCAGAGGAGATTTACTAGAATGGTACCAGGGATGAGGGACTTCAGTTATGTGGAGAGACTGTAAAAGCTGGGATTGCTCCCTTTAGTGCAGAGAAGGTTAAGGGGAGATTTAATAGAGGTGTTCAAAATTATGAGGGGTTTTGATGGAGTAAATAGGGAGAAACTTTTTCCACTGGCAGGAGGTTCAGTAAACTGAGGACACAGATTTAAGGTAATTGGCAAAAGAACCAGAGGGGAGTTGAGGAGAATTTTTTTGCGCTATGAGTTGTTATGATCTGGAATGCTCTGCCTGAAAGGGGGGGTGGAAGCAGATTTAACAGTAACTTTCAATTAGGAATTGGATAAATAATTGAAAGGAAAAGATTGTAGGGCTATGCGGAAAGAGCAGGGGAGTGGGACAAATTGGATAGCTCTTTCAAAGAGCCGGCACAGGCACGATGGGCCGAATGGTCTCTTTCTATGCTGCTTGATTCCATGATTTACCGACTGTGCTTGGCTGTAATGTATTTGTCCGCCTACCATGCCTATATTGTTGTGAAGTTGATTGGATGATAAATGGCATTTACGTAGTTAAAACAATGTTGCTGCATGGAGTGTCTGTTGTCATATCAACCTTGTATGATTCTTTTTGAATTATATTGAATTAATCAGTCACTGCACTATACAATGTATAGTATAATAACGTATGAAAAGTATTATTTGGTACACAATTTGTGGTGACATTGGAATCCATTTAATGTTACGTTAATGAAGAATGAGGGCAATGGTGCTAAATTGTCATGACATCCCTCATTATAAATATATTCATCAGTACAACTCAGGTGTTATTTTCATGAAATATTAAGAAATTTGTGTCTGGCTTCCTTCTTACCCCTGCAGACCATGAGGTTCCAAACTCTGACGCTCCTAAAGTGTTCACTTTAATCTCAGACTATGAGCTGCCAGTCTCTGACACTCCATATGTGTTCAGTCCAATCCCAGAATCTGAACTTGCTAACATAGGAGATAAAGAAGTTACAGGTACCTCCAACAATATTGATGTCTTGGGTGTGAAATCAGGAATGGAGTAAATAATTGTAAGTGCATGTTGAGGTTTGTGCTAAAGTGACAGACCGTTGGCACCCATGCTGTACATGCTATGCCACACTTTTACAGTTAAATGCGTGTTTAGTTTACTTTTGTGTGAAGTGTAATTGATAGTCAATACACTGCCTTGCATGGAATCCATTCATTGTTGTTGCACAAAGTATATGGAATGAGCAAACCATTGCATTTCTCATGGAATTGATGCATTCTGCTTATCTTTGTTAGATTATTTGGTCAACGTGCTTATTTCATGAAGGTTAGAGTCTGTACTTGGCTATAAAGTGTCTGTCAACCTATCATTGCTGTATTGCTGTGAAGTTGGTTGGATAATAAATGTCTTTTACATAGTTAAAACAATGTTGCTGCATGGAGTGTCTCATGTCACTCTTGTATGATTCTTTTTGAATAATATTGAATTAATCAATCAATACACTATCTTATGTGTAGTATAGTATTGTATGAAATATAGTACTAGGTGCACAATTCATGGTTACATTGGAATCCATTTAATGCTATTATAATGAAAAAATAAGGGCAATTGTACAACAGTGCTACATTGTCATGATGTCCAGTAATATAAATATATTCATCAATACAACTCAGGTGTTATTTTCATGAAATATTAAGAAATTTGTATCTGGCTTCCTTCTTATCCCCTGCAGACCATGAGGTGCCAACCTCTGACGCTCCTAATGGGTTCAGTTTAATCTCAGACTATGAGCTACCGGTCTCTGACACTCCATATGTGTTCAGTCCAATCCCAGAATCTGAACTTGCTAACATAAGAGATAAAGAAGTTACAGGTACCTCCAACAATATTGATGTCTTGGGTGTGAACTTAGGAATGGAGTAAATAATTCTAAGTGCATGTTGAGGTTTGCGTAGTGACAGTAAGTTAGGACACGTGCTATAGATGCTATGCCACACTTTTACAGTTAAATGAGTGTTCGGTTTATTTGTGTTTGAAGTGTATTTGATAGTCAATACAGTGTCTTGCATGCAACCCATTCATTGTTGTTGCACAAAGTATATGGAATGAGCAAACCATTGCATTTCTCATGGAATTGATGCATTCTGCTTATCTTTGTTAGATTATTTGGTCAACGTGCTTATTTCATGAAGGTTAGAGTCTGTACTTGGCTATAAATGTCTGTCAACCTATCATGGCTATATTGATGTGAAGATTGTTGGCTGATAAATATCTTTTACATAGTTAAAACAATATTGCTGCATGGAATGTCTGTTGTCATATAACTCTTGTACGATCCTTTATGAATAATATTGAATTAATCAGTTAATACACTATTCTCTGTATGGTATAGTGTTGCATGAAGTGTATTATTAGGTGAACAATTCATGGATACATTGGAATCCATTTAATTTTATTATAATCATAGAATCATAGAAAGGTTTTATCACAGATGGGGGCCTTTCAGCCCATCGAGCCCTGCCAGCTTTTGTAAGAGCAATCCAGGTATTCCCATTCCCCTGCTCTTTCCCTGTAGCCCTGCAAAGTTTTCCTTTCAAGTATTTATCCAATTCCTTTTTATCTGCTTCCACCAACCGTTCAGGCAGCGCATTCCAGATCGTAACTACTCGCTGCGTAAAAAGTTTCTCCTCATGTCGCCTTTGGTTCTTTTGCCAATCACCTTAAACCTGTGGCCTCTGGTTCTCGACCCTTCTGCCAAAGAGAACAGTTTACCTTTATTTACTTTAGCTAAGCCCTTCATGATGTTGAACATTTCTATCAAATCTCCTCTCAACCTTCTCTGCTCTAAGGAGGACAACCCAACTTCTCCAGTCTATCCACGTAACTGAAGCCCCTCATCCCTGGAATGATTCTAGTAAATCTTTTCTGTACCCTCTCTAAGGCCTTCACATCCTTCCTAAAGTGCAGTGCCCTGAATTGCACACAATACACCAGCAGTGGCCGAACCAGTGTTTTATAAAGCATTTCAACATAACTTCATTGCTTTTGTACTCTGTGCCTCTATTTATAAAGCCCAGGATCCTGTGTCCATTTTTAAACGCTTTCTCAACCTGTCCTGTCACCTTCAAACATTTGTGCACATATACCCCCAGGTGTCTCTGTTCCTGCACCCCCTTTACAATTGCACCTTTTGTTTTATATTGTGTCTCCTTGTTCTTCCTGCCAAAATGTATCACTTCGCACTTCTCTACGTTAAATTTCATCTGCCATGTGTCCGCCCATTCCACCAATCTGTCTATACCCTCTTGAAGTCTATCACTATCCTCCTCACTGTTTACTACACTTCCAAGTTTTGTTTCATCTGCAAATTTTGAAATTGTGCCCTTTACATCCAAGTCATTAATACATATCAAAAAAAGCAGTGGTCTTAGTACCGACCCCTGGGGAACACTACTGCATACCTTCCTCCAGTCCAAAAAACAACTGTTCACCACTACGCTCTGTTTCCTGTCACTTAGCCAATTTTGTATCCATGCAGCCACTGCCCCATTTTTTTCCATGGGCTTCAATTTTGCTGACAAGCCTATTATGTGGCACTTTATCAAACGCCTTTTGAAAGTCCATATACACAACATGAATGGTATTGCCCTCTTCAACCTGTTCTGTTACCGCATGAAAAAACTCAATCAAGTTAGTTAAACACGATTTGCTTTTAACAAATTTATGCTGGCTTTCCTTTATTAATCCACACTTGTCCAAGTGACTATTAATTTTGTCCCGGATTATCATTTCTAAAAGCTTCCCCACCACCGAGGTTAAACTGACTGGCCTGTAGTTACTATGTTTATCCTTACACCCTTTCTGTTCAATGGTGTAACATTTGCAGTTCTCCAGTCCTCTGGTACCACCCCCATATCTAAGGAGGATTGGAAGATTATGACCAGCACCTCGGCATTTTGCACCCTTATTCCCTCAGCAACCTAGGATGCATCCCATCCGGACCGGATGACTTATCTACTTTAAGTACAGCCAACCTTTATCAATTTTTAGCCCATCCAGTATCTCAGCTACCTCTTTTACTGTGACTTTGGCAGCATCTTCTTCCTTGGTAAAGACAGATGCAAAGTACTCATTTAGTACCTCAGCCATGCCCTCTGCCTCCATGTGTAGACCTCCTTTTTGGTCCCTAATCAGCCCCAACCCTCCTCTTACTACCCGTTTACTATTTATATGCCTATAGAAGACTTTTGGATTCCCCTTTATGTTAGCCACCTGCCTATACTCCCTCTTTGAATCTCTTATTTCCTTTTTCACTTCTCCTCTGTACTTTCTATATTCAGCCAGGTTCTCACTTGTATTATCAACCTGATATCTGTCATACACACCCTTTTTATGCTTCATCTTACTCTCTATCTCTTTCATCATACAGCGAGCTCTGGCTTTGGTTGCCCTACAATACTAGACTATACATAATGAAAGAATAAGGGCAATTGTGAAATGGTGCTACATTGTCGTAATGTCCAGTAATATAAATATATTCATCAATACAATTCAGGTGTTATTTTCATGAAATATTAAGAAATTTGCATCTGGCTTGCTTCTTATCCCCTGCAGACCATGAGATGCCAACCTCTGAATCTCTTAATATGTTCAATTTCATCTCAGACTATGAGTTGCTGGTCTCTGACACATGAGGTTCCAAACTCTGATGCTCCTAAAGTGTTCACTATAATCTCAGA
The DNA here is from genome assembly GCF_035084215.1 of Heptranchias perlo. NCBI lineage: Eukaryota > Metazoa > Chordata > Chondrichthyes > Hexanchiformes > Hexanchidae > Heptranchias > Heptranchias perlo. The sequence goes on from NC_090335.1 coordinate 56,635,653, forward strand.
CTATGAGCTGCCAGTCTCTGACACTCCATATGTGTTCAGCCCAATCCCAGAATCTGAACTTGCTAACATAGGAGATAAAGAAGTTACAGGTACCTCCAACAATATTGATGTCTTGGGTGTGAAATCAGGAATGGAGTAAATAATTGTAAGTGCATGTTGAGGTTTGTGCTAAAGTGACAGACCGTTGGCACCCATGCTGTAGATGCTATGCCACATTTTTACAGTTAAATGCGTGTTTAGTTTACTTTTGTATGAAGTGTATTTGATTGTCAAGACACTGCCTTGTATGGAATCCATTCATTGTTGTTGCACAAAGTATATGGAATGAGCAAACCACTGCATTTCTCATGGAATTGATGCATTCTGCTTATCTTTGTTAGATTATTTGGTCAACGTGCTTATTTTATGAAGGCTAGAGTCTGTACTTGGCTATAAAGTGTCTGTCAACCTATCATTGCTGTATTGCTGTGAAGTTGGTTGGATAATAAATGTCTTTTACATAGTTAAAACAATGTTGCTGCATGGAGTGTCTCATGTCACTCTTGTATGATTCTTTTTGAATAATATTGAATTAATCAATCAATACACTATCTTATGTGTAGTATAGTATTGTATGAAATATAGTATTAGGTGCACAATTCATGGTTACATTGGAATCCATTTAATGCTATTATAATGAAAAAATAAGGGCAATTGTACAACAGTGCTACATTGTCATGATGTCCAGTAATATAAATATATTCATCAATACAACTCAGGTGTTATTTTCATGAAATATTAAGAAATTTGTATCTGGTTTCCTTCTTGTCCCCTGCAGACCATGAGGTGCCAACCTCTGACGCTCCTAATGTGTTTAGTTTAATCTCAGACTATGAGCTACCGGTCTCTGACACTCCATATGTGTTCAGTCCAATCCCAGAATCTGAACTTGCTAACATAAGAGATAAAGAAGTTACAGGTACCTCCAACAATATTGATGTCTTGGGTGTGAACTTAGGAATGGAGTAAATAATTCTAAGTGCATGTTGAGGTTTGCGTAGTGACAGAAAGTTAGGACACATGCTATAGATGCTATGCCACACTTTTACAGTTAAATGAGTGTTCGGTTTACTTGTGTATGAAGTGTATTTGATAGTCAATACACTGCCTTGCATGCAACCCATTCATTGTTGTTGCACAAAGTATATGGAATGAGCAAACCATTGCATTTCTCATGGAATTTATGCATTCTGCTTATCTTTGTTAGATTATTTGGTTAACGTGCTAATTTCCTGAAGGTTAAAGACTGTACTTGGCTATGAAGTGCCTGTCAACCTATCATGGCTATATTGTTGTGAAGATTGTTGGCTGATAAATATCTTTTACGTAGTTAAAACAATGTTGCTGCATGGAGTATCTGTTGTCATATAACTCTTCTACGATTCTTTTTGAATAATATTGCATTAATCAGTCAATACACTATATTATGCACAGTATAGTATAGTATGAAATGTATTATTGAGTGCACAATTCGTGGTTACATTGGAATCCATTTAATGTTTCTATAATGGAAGAATAAGGGCAATGGTGCCACATTGTCATGACGTCGAATAATATAAATATATTCATCAATACAACTTAGGTGTTATTTTCATGAAATATTAAGAAATTTGTATCTGGCTTCCTTCTTACCCCTGCAGACCATGAGGTTCCAAACTCTGACGCTCCTAATGTGTTCACTTTAATCTCAAACTATGAGCTGCCGGCCTCTGACACTCCATATTTGTTCAGTCCAACCCCAGAATCTGAACTTGCTAACATAGGAGATAAAGAAGGTACAGGTACCTCCAACAATATTGATGTCTTGGGTGTGAATTCAGGAATGGAGTAATTAATTCTAAGTGCATGTTGCGGTTTGTGCTAAAGTGACAGACCATTGGCACCCATGCAGTAGATGCTATGCCACACTTTCACAGTTAATTGCGTGTTTGGTTTACTTTTGTGTGAAGTGTATTTGATAGTCAATACACTGTCTTGCATGGAATCCATTCATTGTTATTGCACATGGTATATGAAACGAACAATCCACTTCATATCTCGTGGAATTTAAGCATTTTGCCTATCTCTGTTGGATTATTTGGTGAATGCGCTTATTTCATGAAGGTTCGAGACTGTGCTTGGCTGTAAAGTGTCTGTCAACCTATCATGGCTATACTGTTGTGAAGTTTATTGAATGTCAAAAATCTTTTATTTAGTTAAAACAATGTTGCTGCATGAAGTGTTTATTGTCATATCACTCTTGTATTATTCGATTTGAATAGTATTGAATTAATCAGTCAATGCACTATGTTATGTGTTACTTAGTATTGTATGAAATGTATTAATAGGTGCACAATTTGTGGTTACATTGGAATCCATTTAATGTTATTATAATGAAAGAATAAGACCAATTCTTCAACAGTGCTACAATGATGTCTGGTAATATAAAGATATTTCTGTTTCTGTTACATGTCCCACTGCTATCAGCTGCTGATGGCCCTCATTTTAAAATCTAAATCAAAAGACATTGATGTTATCCAGTAACTAACTTGGACAGCACTTGCTTACACAACCTTCCTCTTATTGCAAAAACGGTATTACTTGGTTAATACATTATCTCTTTCATTGCCTAGAATAGAATTAAATCAGTGGCCTTACATAATGAAAGAGTGAGAGGCTAGTTATACCAGGTGCATTATTCTCTTGGGATAGCCACTAACATTTAGAAGTAATGTATACATCACCACTAGTATTGATTTTGAAAAAGATCACAGAGATTTCACTTGGTTTATTTGTTATCTGTTACAGATTATGAGCTCTCACCATCTGACACTCCAATAATATCTAATCCAACCCCTATATATGACTCAGGAGAGAAAGAATTAACAGGTATTCCCTAAACTACCTGTGGCACGGCTGTAAATAATATCACATGTCTGTGCAGAAAATTTTATAAGCTTCCATGGCTTACATTATTCATCATTCTGCATGAATTTTCTTCTCTCCATAGTCTGTCTGACATTTTAAGAAATACATTTATTCCATATCTGTAGTATTTATGGAATTACCTCTACTGTTTGTTCAGTGTTTGTTTTTGTACTATCTATCCATATTAAACTAAACTGATGACTGCCACAACAGAATGTTTCACACATATATCTGGAAAAAAGCTGACGTGCATGAGATAATGCGGAATCATTAACATTTACCCGCAAGAACAAAAAATGTATGGAACATGAAAGGCCCGTTTGACGTAATGAGCTTCTTTGAAAACTAGTGTAAGAAATCAGTTGCAATAACCATCCAAATTAGTAAGTACTGAAAAGTGCAAAGTACTAAGAATATCACCTAGACTTTCTCAATTTTAAGGCATAAGCCAAAATGATATCAACTGGTGACATAAATTAAAAGTACATTCTATGATTGATATGCCGCATTCTTTCAGTTTCATTTAGTGAACTGTGTTTTGCACTGGTATGAAGTGTATTGGTTAGTCACTACACTATTGGGGCGATTTCACCCCTACCCACCTGAAGGAAACTGGGCAGGGAGTAGTTAGCCATGAATGTTCCGTTCATGCTGTCTTCTATTTTAACCTGCTGTTCTGAGCAGGAAGTAAGGATGCCCGTCTAAAGCTGCCGGGTCCTTCTTTAAATATGCTGATCAGACTTTAACTGGTGACCTGAGCAGGGAACCCATTGTGGATTTTCTGCCAGATGAAACTAGCAGAAAGAGATGCCAGGACCAGAAGGGCCCAAACAGATACAGCGTTTAACTTTTTAAAAACTTATTTTCTGGGGCCAGGAGTAGCAGGAGTGCTCCTCCGAACACCACAAGGAAAGTTGAGGTCTCCTCTGCCCCGGGCTCCCTCCCAAAACCCCTTCCCCGTGATTTACCCAAATGCCGACTAACTTGCCATCTACTACTTCCTGCCAGTTTCAGGCAGGCAACTGGCCGGGGGGAGTGCTGCTGATGCTTGAGAGTTACATTTGCCTAGCCTCACTCTGCCAAAGTCAGCGGGGGTTTGGCACTCACCTCGGCCATCTCCCACCTAATTCCCACTCTGGGTTAAAATTGGGCCTTATGTCTTGCTTAGAATCTTGTTGTTGCTCTTCTGTGAAATTTATTTGATGCGCAATCCATAGTGTATCTCAGAAATATTAAGGGCAGTGCTTGTCTGAATTACGTTGGATGCCCAATAATTTATCTATTTGTGGAGTTATATAAAATGTATTGCCTGGTGAATATCCTTGTTTTTTGTGGAGCTTAAGTATTGTCTATCATCTTATCATGGCTATGCTTGTGTGTAGTTTGTTGGATGGTCAATAAGCCTTGCATGATTCATTGGACTTTCTTTGCATAAAATGCTTTGCCTGGTCAATCCATTGTATGTTGGAGTTAAAGTATTGTTGTTTCTTATCAAGTCATTTGTTATATTTATATAAAGCACATTGAACTAACTAATAAAGATATAAACATAGATGTCCCCTAAGATAAAAAGAAGGCAGGTTATTGACACTAGTGTTGTTCTGATGAAAAACACAAAGGTTTGTATTTGGTTTCTTTGTTGCTCCTTACAGACCAAAAGCTGCCAACCTCTGACACTTCACATGTGTTCAGTCCAACCTCTGAACTTGACCACATAGAGGACAAGGGATTCACAGGTACTTGTGGTAACCTATAGTGTGGACAGTAATGCTATCGTGTAACATTATGCAGAAGCTATTTATATGATAGCAGCTTATTTTTATTCTGCACTTAAGTTATTTCAAGGAATTACAGTTTAATGTTACTGCTTTATCTTTAATGCTGTATGTTCATTTTGAGGAGTGCCAGAATGCAGCATTTCACTTAGAAATGAGTAAAAGCTGATGCAGTGATGTTATTTGGCTTTGTGAATATTTAGCATAGAGGATGTTGCTAGATCGGTGATCATCTATGCTAATCAACCATTTTGAGACGGTGTGAAATTACTTATATGTGCATTTTTAATGCATGGTTGAAGTGATACCAATCTGTAACATAAACATTGGACTCCTGTGTCATAAATGTTACACAATGCTAAAAGAACCTCTGGTTTAATTTTGTGAAAAAGTGTATTGGGTAGTCTTTTGATTGCTGTTCTGTGAAATATATTTGTTGAGCAACATCGTACATCTTATAATTTGTAAGGGCTGTGCTTGCCTGAATTACTTAAGATAACCAATCAACTATGTACAACATGGTGTTTAGACACTGTGCTTATATAAATGTATTGGCTGGCAAATATTGTGTATTTCACAATGCTTAAACATTGTTGTTACATCCAGTGTCTGTATCATCGCTATGCTTATGTGAGGTATGTTGGATGGTTAATGTGCTGTGCCTTTCAGGAAGTTTTGTGAATTTTGTTTTGATAAAACATATCAGCTGGTCAATATATTATAGAGCTGATGTAGCAGTTCCAGTGCTAAAGTGGCAGTTTTCAATGACCTTTGCACTTGTTGACATCATGTGGGCCACATTTGTAGGATTTCCTGCAGTTCAAATCATTAAATATGCACTGTGACCTCCCAGCCCAGATTGGACCTGCCTGCAGGAGCTCCTGTCGTTAGGGATAGGTTGGAAATAGATATAGCTGAGGCTCTTAAAGGCTGCATCTACTATTTAAAGAGACTGCTTTATTGTTGCTGAGCAGAAAACTAGCTGGCCAATGAGGCTGAATGCCTCTTGCCTGTTTGGGACCTCTGGGGACCCACTGCACAGCGGAAGCATAAAATCTGCTTAGCAGGAGGCAGCAGAAAAAGGATTTTCCTTGAACTTTCCACATTTTTTTTGGCAATAATGGGGCAGGTAGAAAATGGGCCATGGGTCAGTTATATCAGAAGTGACGGCGCGCTCCCACTTAGGGTAAATGTATTAATGATGGGGTGATACCATGGGCTCGATTTTACCGGCGGGTTTCCTGTGCGTTTCCAGCAGGGGGGGGGCCCGAAAATCCCGATATCCAGGCACGTGACCGGATCGCGCCACGATCCCGCCCACTTCCGGGTTCCCCGATGACGTGCGGGGGTGCGTGCGTAGCCCCCGCTGGTGGGAATCCCGCAGGCAATTAAAGCCAGCGGGATGCCACTTGAGTGTATTTATTTCGCTTGTTCAGGTCATTAACTGACCTGATTAAGGGACTGTGTGTGATTTTGGAGAAACATGGGACTGTTTCACACACTGGGGGAAACAGTCCTAGTTGAACTGGACGTGTTGCAGCCGTCAGCCTGTGGCAGCTGCAAAGTTCCATTTGACAGGTTGGGGAGTGGGGGGGAGATCCTCACCCATTGCAGGAGGCCGCTCTGTCACTTGGGACAAAGTGTGGCCTCCACCACCCCCCTCCTGACGGTCAAAGTCACCAACCTGCACACTCACCCTGGGGTCCGGAGACATGTGCCTACCTTGCGGACCCCCTCAGATGTACATATTGCGGATGGGGGCCGTCGTAGCTGCAGTCATGACCCCCTCGGAGGGCGAAGAGCATCACCAGCCTCGCCATCCACGCCGTCCACCTCTGACACGTGGAGCTCCACAACAGAGTGCTGTGACACATCCACCTGTACAGCAGGAGGGAGGGCTACCGCAGAGAGAGACGCGTCGCAGAGGGCACTACCCTCGTCACAGGGTCCACAGACCGAGGCGCAGCTCCCCGGACCTCTCTGAGCAGCAGTGCACACGGAGGCGCAGATTCACTCGACATGTAGTCGTGGAATTCTGCAGCCTCTTTCATGCCGAGCTGCTCCTGGCTGGCCCCAGCACCATCTGCTTACCTGTCGCTGCCAAAGTCACCACTGCCCTCCACAGCTTCTCCTCCGCATCCTTCCAGGGTGCAGCCGGGTACACCGCCGATGTCTCTCAGTCGTCTGCGCGGAAGAGCCCTGCAAATACACCTGCACCTACTCTGCAGTAACACAATGGGTGGCATCAGTGGTGGGTCCTCATAGTGATACCCAGGAGCGGGCATTATTGCACAAAACAGACAGGATTCGCGGAGACATGGAAGTGGTGGTGCCAATATAATGTGTGATGTGAGTTGTTCTGAAATTCAATATAGGTAACACCCATGACAAACCCTCAAACACCCTTGTGCATCCCCTTCGTGCTCACGACACGTTTGCCTTACGCTGCCTACTGCACATATGTGATACATGCCCTGTGGCTGCAGCACAGGTGGTGGCAGGTTGAGTGAGGCTGGCCATGAGGGAGATGCACGAGAGGGTGCGTATGGGATAGAGCCATGAGATTATATGAGGATTGGGTTGTGTGTTAGTGGCGGGGTGAGTACTCGCGAGGTGAGTAGGTGCAGGTAAGATGAGGATGGGGTTTGAGTGGGTATGAGGGGTGATGTGACAGAGTGGTGTTGGCGGTGCCGAAGGAGATGTGGGGTTGTGGCAGACGGAGTGTAGGGGAAAGACTACGTGTTCTCACTGTGGCTGACCTACTGCGGTCATTGGAGCGCCTCCTGCACTGTATGCAGGTGGGCGATATGTTGGTGGTGCAGGTGACCTCCTCTGCCACCTCGAGCCAGGCCTTCTTGGTGGCAGAGGCAGGCCGCTTCCTCCCGCCCGCTGGGTGGAAGATCTCTGTCCTCCCCCTCCTCCTCACCCCATCTGGTGATACCTGGGGTGAGGCATCATTAAACTGGGAGCAGCCTTCCCTCTGGGCTGCTCCATGCTGTAATGTGTTCTATTGGTTGCAGCATCTGTCAGTGGAGGACTGCCCCTTTAACTAGAGAGCCTCCAGCTGACAGATCGTAATGCGCATGCGCAGCCCGCCCGACGCGCAGACCAGCAGCGCGGAGCCCGGAGGAGCAGGTAATTGGATCCCATTAGTGTGTTGCCTGCTACGATCGCGCGGGCAACCCACTAATTTCACCGAGCGTGTTGACCACGCTCCCGAAACCCAACCCGCCGGAAACCCGCAGGCCTGGTAAAATCGGGCCCCGTATGTCAAATTTTCGATCATTTTTGGCCTAGCAATGCTGAATGCTAGGAATAGCATTACTTCACAGGTGTCTAGCATTGCTAGGCTAAGTGAAACATGTAGAAAAATTTGCTATCATATTCGTCAAGTGGCAAGCTCCCAAGCACAGGAATCTCACCAGGAGCCAAACAAAGAAAATCCACATAAACTGACCCCTGTACCTTCGTCAGGGTCAGCAGCTAGTCAGTTGGGTGAATGCAAAGCCTGCCTGCCCACCACACTTATGCAGTTGAGGAAAATCCCGGCCACTAAATACTGACTCCCCCACCTCTGCCATGTGTAAGTCAGGTGGTGCGCAGCTAAAATGAAACCAAGTGGGATAAACCTGAATGCAACTGTATTTGCAGGTTTGGGTAATTTTCGTGTTGTGGGCGTGCACTGGGTACACCTTGTATTGGCCGCTTACCCAATAGTAAAAAAGAACTTGTGTAGAAATTGCTGGCTGGGACATTGACTGCATTATTCAGCTGAAGAGATGTCTGGCAGCAGTCTGGGGAGAAGAAGGGCTTCCAGCTTTGATGACGAGGTGATAGAAATCTTGCTCTGGCAAGTACAACTCAGGAGAAACTTCCTCTTTCTGTACAATGGACATCTGGTCATCAATGTAGTAGCAGCAGTGTTGCAAAAAATTCATCGATCTCACCAGAAGGGGAAAGTTAGAAGCCCGCAACATCAACTAATACTTATGCATGGATGAAACTAATACCATTGTGAACTGTCCATTTGCACCCATGCATTCCTTCACTTTGCCTCCATGGATGCTCATGAAGCTGCACTGTGTACTTTCCAACTACTCCCCTGCCCACCACCACCACTTTTGATAGAAGGCTGCATAGGACAATCATTTTCCAACGCCTGCATGTTGCACGTTTCTGTCTTCACAATACCAAGGACAGTACTGAGACACATGGGCAAAGGGAGATTTCATGCCACCCATGGTATCTAAGCGTGCTTTGTTTGGAGACGAAGGCAACAAGTAACAAGAGGGATAGGGTGGCCACCAGATGAGGGCAGCCACCTTGCATCCTTTGACCCCTTTTTGAGTAGCAGGTTCTCCAAATCCAGGGATGGGGATTGGATGAGGTAGCCGGAGATGAAAAAACAATAGGCATGGCCCATTTCAGGATTTGTACAACACTTATCCTTCTTTCACACACTTTTCTGTTCCATAACTGACACAGAAGCTCCCTGCCAGCTCTTCAACGAAAGCTGCTTGACTACAAGCTTTTATGAGGACATCTTGTTTTCCTCTTTCTCTGTCTGCACATATGGCAAAAGATGCTATCCCAGGCAGTCAGAAATGAACTCACCTAGCACCTCACTTTGCAAAGCAGCATCACTGATCCATTTCACCCAGGATATTTAGATTTCAATTTTGAGATCAGCACATTGGATAATGCACATAAGCACAAATGAACAGAAGCAGGTGGAAGAGCAGAAAATGCTTGGCTTGACAGTGAGACCACCTTCATCCACAACGGCCTCAACCGGGATCTTGGGTTCATGTCACACTACACGTAACCCCACCAGCGAACAAATGTTACCTGTTTTTAATATAACGGGTCATTGACTGTCTTCCTTCTCTTTCTCTCTTTTTTTTGGGGGGTTTGTATATTCGGTGGCCTTTTAGGTGACACCTTTCTGTCTGCTCACTGTGATTGCCTTGGCAACGGGCAGTAATCACCAGGCATTGTTCTGTGATTTTCAAATGCGAAGGATTCGAAAATTTCATTTCCACACCACCTGAGGAAGGAGGAAGCCTCCGAAAGCTTGTGGAATTTAAAATAAATTTGTTGGACTATAACTTGGTGTTGTAAAATTGTTTACAATTCATCCACAACTGAAGAGAGCAAGTATCTTGATCTCTGGGGCTCATCATTTGAAAGAATTATGCTTTTGGAGCATGAGAGATTATTAGGGTCACTGGTGGACATGCCAAGGAGCATTCAACACATGATGGCTCGTATGGAGAATTTTATACTTCACATGTGTGAGGTTTTCATCCTTGAAAAATATGCAGCCAGTCTCCAGGATTATCTTCAGCACAGCCCCTCACAGCAGAAGCCATTATATCTCTGGCCCCCTCCTATTTCTCATCTACACGATGCCCCTTGGTGACATCATCCAAAAACACAACATGACGACACCCAGCTCTACCTCACCACCACCTCCCTCAACCCCTCCACTGTCTCTGATTTGTCACGCTGCTTGACCGACATCCAGTACTGGATGAGCAAATATTTCCTCCAACTAAATATTGGGAAGACCGAAGCCATTGTCTTCGGTCCCCGCCACAAACTCCGTTCCCTAGCCACCAAATCCATCCCTCTCCCTGGCCACTGCCTGAGGCTGAACCAAACCGTTCACAACCTCTTCATCCTATTTGATCCTGAGATGAGCTTCCGACCACATATCTGCTCCATCACCAAGGCCGCCTACTTCCATTTCTGTAACATCGCCCGTCTCTGCCCCTGCCTCAGCTCATCTGCTGCTGAAACCCTCATTAATTTCTTTGTTAGCTCCAGACTGCACTATTTCAATGCTGTCCTGGCCGGCCTCCCATCTTCCATCCTCCTTCAACTTATCCTAACTCGAACCAAGTCGCGTTCACCCATCACCCCTGCGCTCACTGACCTACGTTGGCTCCCGGTCCAGCCACATGTCGATTTTCAAATCCCTTCATGGCCTCTCCCCTCCCTATCTCTGTAACCTCCTCCAGCCCTACAACCCTCCAAGATCTCTGCGCTCCTCTAATTCTTGCCTCTTGCACATCCCCGATTTTAATCACTCCGCCGTTGGCGGCCGTGCCTTCAGCTGCCTAAGCCCTAAGCTCTAGAATTCCTTCCCTAAACCTCTCCGCCTCGCTACCTCTCTCTCCTCCTTTAAGACGCTCTTTAATAGCTACCTCTTTGACCAAGCTTTTGGTCACCTGTCCTAATATCTCTTTATGTGGCTCGGTGTCAAATTTTGTTTGATAATCGATCCTATGAAGCGCCTTGGCACATTTTACTACATTAAAGGCGCTATATGAATGCAAGTTGTTGTTGTTGTTATATCAGTCTTTTCCTCTGTCTTGAATACTCAGACTACTAATGTACAGGACTTCAGTTGCAATTAATTCATAGGTGCTTCAGCGATTTCATTGTTGAAATGAGGACCCCTCACACATAAAGATCAGTTGACACAGTGAATGGAAACCATAAACAGGAGCTGGCTGGACCTGGCAATGGATGATGTTGTTGACTCTTCCAATAACAATCCACAGCAGTCGGTCACCACCCCCCACCAACAACTTCAGAATTGCCAGAAAGCAAATAGTCAGGCTGCCATGCAGCTGAAGAAGTGCAGGAGCCTGCAGCAGGACCATTTTTATATTTTGCCCAAATAAGCTGCTGCCCTTTAGACAGTGAGTTTCTCAGCTCAGAACATGTCTGACTCTGGTCACCCGTTTTCACAGACAATCTGAGCGCACAGTACATTCCTTGCAAGAAAATCAGGGAATCATCTGCTCATTTCAATATTAATAGCATTCATTTTCATATTTAAATGAAACTCTTGCCCATTTTGGACAAGAGCATTTTCAACTGGCAAAGGAGGTCAGCCAGAAGCTGGCTCCTCCTAGCTCCACAGCATTACTGTGGGCCTTCGGCGGCCCGTGTTTGACCCCGCTCCCATTCTCCTCCCCCCTTCCTCCCAGGACTTACCTGAGGACTACTCAGTCGAGGCAAGCGGCCCAAATTGGATCGGGCCACAGGGCGAGCTGCCTCTGGTGGAATGAGAGATGCCGGCAGCTTCCTCGGTGAGGCCCAAGGACCAATTTAGGGCGGTTTGTGGGCCTCCCGGATCGAGCGTGCGCTGGAAGCATGTCCAAAAGTGGGCCAAAATGAATTCAGCCCCCATTTATTCCACATACCAGTTAATGTACTGATAGCTTTAGTGTTGCATGTCCAATTTGAAGTAACTTGATGAGTGCTAGAGCACAGCATTCCACTTAGATATAAGTAGACGGTGATGCAAAAGCTGTTGCTTGGCCTTGTGAATATTTGCCATAAAGCTGTTGCTACCAGAGATCACCTGCAATCATCAACCAAACTAAGACTAAAGAAATTATTTAAATATTCAATTTTAAGGCGTAGCTAAAGTGATAGCAACCTGTGTTATAGTTGTACACTTCTTTCTTGTGTCAGAAATATTGCTTAGCACTTAGTAACTCTGCTGCATATTTGTGTAAAGTATATTTGGTAATCAGTACACTGTGTTTTGCATGGAATATTCATCTCTGTGAAATTTTAATGATAGGCAACACATCATGCATCTTCATAGCTTTTAAGGGCTTTGCTTGTTTGAATCATGTTGGATGGCCAATAAACTGTGTACCTCTCAGATTTTAGAGATTTAAGTGTGTCATGTGGCGAATATACAGAGAAGGCAAATTATTGGTACTAGTATAATTTTGGTGAAAAACACAACATGTTTGTATTTGGTTTCTTTGTTGTCCCTTACAGACCATAAGCTGACAAATTCTGACACTTCCTATGTATTCAGTCCAACCCCCATATCTGAACATGGTAACATAGAAGACAAAGAATTCACAGGTATTTGCACTAAACTATGAAGTAGGTGCCGATGCTGTCACTTGACATTATACAGAAAATATCAAAACATGTAGTGCCTTATATTTATTCCATATTTAAGTAAGACTGTTTTATCTTTAGTGCTGCCTGCCTATTTTGAAGTAAGCTGAATAGAAGGTCATACACAAAGATGTTATTTGCTTTTATGAACATTTGCTTTGGATAATATTGCTATCAGAGATTATCTGTAAATGTCAACCGAACTCAGACCGGAGAAAATATTTACATATGCAACTTTAAGGCACAGCTTAAGCAATATTGTCCTATGACATACATGTGTACCTTCTGTGTGGTAAGTATTATGCCACATTTAGTAAACTCTGGTTTACTTTTGTGCAAATTGTATTGAATGGTCAGTAAACTGGCTTGGAAATTCTTGGGTCCCTGATGTGGCGACATAAGTGCGATGGAGTAGGACCTTTGCCCGCCGAAATTGGAGGAGGCTACGCCCGTCAGAAATCCCAGGATCAGCTAATTTGAATAATCCTAGTCAGACAAAGGCAATAGTCCCACCAGCAGAGCACCGGTAATGCTCGGGGTGGGGGTGGAGTGGAGCAAGAGCGCAACTTGTTTATTTAGAGGGCTGCATGCAGTTAAAGGACTGCTCAGGCTCTTGGAAGAGGAACTTAAATGGCGGGTGCAACAGAAGAGAAAAGGCAAAGCAACTTCTCGGAGCAACTTCTCTCTGTGCCAAGTTAGAGAAAGAAGGGACGCAGTAGTTGGGATACCAAGGAAGAACCCATCACATGCAGTAGCATGAGGCCATGTAGGAGCAGGTAGCTGTGGCTGCAAATGGGACCTCCAATACTAGAAGTACCCCTTGCAGTGTCGAAAGAAGTTTAATGACCTCACCATGTCAAAAAATGTAAGACTGTTTTCAGATGAATAACTGGGCAGATAACTAAATCAGAAAGAAGCAAACGGGCATTTCTTGGCACAATAGTCAAGCAATGTGCTTAGAGGTACGGGCACCATTTTCCTTGTCACTTGGCACCACTTGTTACGTTGCACATTCCGTAATAACGTGCTAGCACATTGAAGTCTCACATCCTAGGTCCTTGGTCCCTTACACCTATTATTAATACCATCCATTCCACAAATCCTGCTGATTGTGATTGCAGGATCTGGAGTCTGCAGCAACCAATTAATACTATGCCTTCTGAAGGAGAAGACCGCACACAATGCCAGAGAAGGCCACTGGAGAGGACGTGCCAACATCCAGCATTTAACAGCAGTAGAGAAAGAAAATGAGGAAGCAGTGGCAATAATTAGCTTCAAGTGTGGCCTGGCAGTTAGGAGTGGAGATGTGGGTGTGTCTACGCCAGCTGAGAAGATTGCTGGAGCAAGACCTTGCCATCCTCTCGACATCTGGCAACATTGGCAACCACACACCCACCCCGTCATTCACTCTTGTACTCAGCAGTCTACTTGACTGGCTAAAGATAGTGTAGATGAGGAATTGACACATGATGAGACACATAGCACAAGGAAGCCTGACAATGCAGATGTGGAATTGGAGTCTGATATAATTGTGCAAAGGCATGACATATTAGCCGCTGGCTGAAGAGTAAGTGCATAATAATCACAGGTCCTGTCATGAAGAGAAGGATGCTAGCAGAGCATGAGGCACAAATGGAGTTTCTGCATGGCCTCTTCCAAGATGTGCATCAAGTTGATGGGATGGTGGTGGAGTCCACCACTGTACTGTGCACCAACATCTGAGAGGATTTCAAACCAATGCAGGGTGGCCTGGATCAAGTGACAGCTGCAAGAGTATCTGCAAACCTTCCTCTGTTTCATGAGAGATTCAGGCTAATCAGTCAACTCGATGTGGGGCCTTGAATGAAGGAATGCGGATCTTGGGGGACTGTCTGCAGAAGTCAATGTTAACTGGTTTGCAAAGTACCAGGAAAACATCTTCGATGGACTGAAGGATATTCATTTGACTCTGAGATTTAAGGAACTCTCTGATTTTGTGATGTCCATTCTCCCATTGATCATGTTAATCAGATTTCTTTTCCCAATACCAATGGAGTAACTGGTTTGCATATCTCAGAGGCTGCTTCCCCTTATGACAATGGCACAGAGGAGCACTCCATCAGTGTCCTGCAGAAGCCTTCATCTTGCAGGATCAGGCTGCCAAGGAGCCTATGAGAAAGGGTCAGTCTGTCCCATGTCAATCCTGGGACAATACCCTGAGAGAACAGCCATCTTCATCCTAAGAGCCTCTTAATATTTTGCAGCAACCTTCTACATCTCAGACCCCAGTCCTTCAAGTGGCACATAGAAGAAGTATTAGAATAGAGCACAGACAAACTCACATGATCACAAGGGTGTGCATGGTAACAGAACCAAATGATGGTTTGGTAAATAATTGTACTAAGTCAGTGGACTATTTGGTGTAAGGACTGTTTGGTGTTTGGTTCTCTTGTTTGACAATAAGGAATAGGTAAATTGCTGATGTTGATGCTTGGGATTAGGATGTGATGGCTAGCTGTGAGGAGAAAGAATTTTACTTGGGCCAGAGAGAGGTTGATAAGAGGAGACAGGTTTTTAATGGGCTCTAAACAATAGAGCTCTATTTATCTGTGATAGCGTGCTGAATGAGTCCATCTCTCAGCTGTGTAGCAGCATAAGCCACAGCACCTGCTTCCTGTTCTTCATGGACTGAATCTTCTTCATCAGAGTGCTGTCATCAGGCTCCCTGGCATTCTTTGGAACATCTACCATCAATCCTTTCCCGATTGCAAAGTTGTGAAGCACACAATTCATAAGACAGTGCTGGGCACATAATTTGTTACAGGTCAGTCATCAGGCCATTTGTTTTTATGCTTATACGAAGCACATTGAATTGACCAATAGAAAAACAGACATAAATGACCCTTACAATACAGAGAGGGCAAGTTATCGACACTAGTGTCATTTTGGTGAAAGATACAAAGGTTTCTATTTGGTTTCTTTCCAGCCCATAAGCCGCCAAACTCTGACACTCCACGCATGTTCAGTTCAACTCCAATATCTGAACCCGAGAACAAAGAAGACAAGGAGTTCACAGGTAACTGCGGTAATGCTTGTAGTACGAGAGCCATTGCTGTCATGTAACATTGAGAAAAAACTATTTACATGTGCAATGTCTTGTATACTTAAGTTATTGTAAGGAATACAGTTTAATATACTGCTTTATCTTTCATGCTGCCTTCCAATTTTGATCAGTGCTGGACCACAGCATTTCACTTAGATCCAAAAAGATGAACAAAGATTTTGGTTTCTGAATATTTGCCATAGAGGATGTTACTAGACCAGAGATTATCTGCAATAGTCAACCAAATTGAGGCTGGAGAAAATAGTTATTTGTGCAATTTTAACGCACAGTGAAAGTGTTACCATCCTGTGACTTAAGATATTTACCTCCTGTGTTGTAAACTTTATCTCGCATATAGTATACTCTGGTGCAGTTGTGTCTTTGCGTGGAGTCTTTTCATTGCTATTTTGTGAAATTTACTTAATTTGCAATACATTGCAAATCTCATGAGTTTTAATGGCTGTGCTTGGTTGATTTATGTTGGATGGCTAATAAAGTGTATACGTCATGGACTTTAGAGATTTTGTATATGTCCGGCAAATATTATGTCTTTCACACAGCAAAAACATTACTTTTACATCCAGTATTTAGCATCATATCATGGCTATGCTTGTGTGAAGCATTTAGACAGTCAATATATTGTGTCTTGTATGGTGTTTGTTGGACTTAATTTTGATGAAATGTATTAACTAATTAATACATCTTCAAGATTTTCCTCTCCAGTGGCAATGCTGCCAAAAGTGTCGGGGTGGTATTTTGGACCTCCCAACTGCCCTGATACTAACTCTGGGTAATTTCCCAGGGTTAGCCTCATTTAAATATTTTTGGCAGGCTTCTGGGGCAAGAGCTGCTGCAGGATTCCAATACCTGCAGCAACTTAAAAGACCAGCCAGCCTCCCCAGCTGTCTCAATCATAGAATCTTACAGCACAGAAGGAAGCCATTCAGCCCTTCGTGCCTGTGCTGGCTCTTTGAAAGGGCTATCCAATTAGTCCCACTCCCCTGCTTTTTCCTGATAGCCTTGCAATTTTTTCCTTTTCAAGTATTTATCCAATTCCCCTTTGAAAGTTACTATTGAATCTGTGCCCTCCACCCTTTCAGGCAGTGCATTCCAGATCATAACTTGCTGCATCAAAACATTTCTCCTCATCTTCCCTCTGGTTCTTTTGCCAATTATCTTAAATCTGTGTCCTCTGGTTACTGACCCTCCTACCAGTGGAAACAGTTTCTCCTTATTTACTCTATCAAAACCCCTCATAAGTTTGAACAGCTCTATTAAGTCTCCACTTAACCTTCTCTGTGTTGAACAATCCTAGATTCTCTAGTCTCTCCACATTAACTGAGGTCCCACATCCTTGGTATCATTCTAGTAAATCTCCATTAAATCTCATCTGCCATGTGTCTGTCCATTTCACCAGTCTGTCTATGTTCTCCTGAAGTCTGCTACTATCCTCCTCACTGTTTCCTACATTTCCAAGTTTTGTGTCATCTGCAAACTTTGAAATTGTGCCCCCTATACCCAAGTGCAGGTCATTAATATATATCAAAAAGAGGAATGGTCCTAATACCCTGGGGGCCACTACTGTATGCTTCCCTCCAGTCTGGAAATAGCACTGATAAGGTTCATTGCTGGAATGTCCCTCTCTTCAAAAAGTTCCTGCTGGAGCCTTTTAACTTTTCTTCCCCTTATCCTGTCGCCTAGTAATGGCGAATGATTATTGAATGCTGGCGTGACTTGTGTCTTTCAACATTACTGAGATCATAATGACAGAAAATGTGACTTATAATATCACTCAGTCTTTGTCACCTCCTTTAAATATTGACACCCAGATTTGGGCAGGAGCTTTCGGTTTATGGTTGAGACAACATAAAAAAATACTTTAGGAGCAAAAATGGCAAAACTTCCTATCCCAATACAGCTGCTAAACAGGCTGAAATGGCAGAGGAAAATCCTGTCTGTTGTCTCTTGTGGAGTTAAAAAAATGCTCTTTTGTTAAAGAGGCAGCAGTCATCAAGTCACTTGTTTATATGTTTGTATGAAGCACATAGAATTGACTAAAAAGTATCCTTCCTTAAGTTACAGAGAGGCCAGGCTATCAACATTAGTGTTGATTTAGTGAAAGACACAAAGGTGTGTATTTCGTTTCTTTGTTCTCCCTTACAGACCATAAACTGCCAACCTCTGGCACTCCATATGTGTTCATTCAAAGCCAAGAATCTGAACTTGATAGCACAGAGGACAAGGATTTGACAGGTAATTGCAGTAATATCCCTGTTATGGGTCCCGATGTTGTCATGTAACGTTGCGTGAAACAATGTCAGCTGCTTTGTATAACACATATATTCAGTAATTAAGTGATTTTAAAGAACTACATTTTCATCTTTAAGCTATTATCTTTAGAGCTGCTTGTACTTTTTGAAGGAAATATGTGAGAACGAGAACATTAAGCATAAATAAAGATAGAAGGTGATACAGTAATAATGCAGCTTCCCTTTGTGAATATTTAGCATCAAAGATGTTGCCAAGCCAGAGATGAACTGCAATAATTAACCAAATTGAGACCAGAGAACATATTTAGATGTGAAATTTTAAAGCATGGCTGAAGTGATTGCAACCTGTGCTGCTCTTATGTCGTGAACACTATGCTACGTTCTTTCACTTACTTCTGGTAAACTCTGGTTTATTCTAGTATTGGATACAAATACAAAATGTAGTGGGCAATCAGGACACTGTATCTTGCATGGAGTTCACTCATTGCTATTGTTTGAAATATATGAAGTGATCAATTTGCATTATGACTCATAGTTTTTAAGGGTTTTGCTTATTCCTAACGTGTTTGTTCAATGCACAGGGTACCTCATGAACTTTAGAGATAAAGGCATGTAAAATATATTGCCTGATCAATATTATGATGATTGAGGCATGTTGTTGAAATGAATCACTGTGACATCAATGAGTATGACGTATATCATAGATGCTATGACATATTCACTTGATTTATTACACTATATATTGCACTTATGTGCAGTGTATGGCGTTGTCCTTATGTAGTGTCTTGCATGGAGTCTTTTTGTTGCTATTGCATGGAACATGTTACATGATCAGTGCACCATGCATCTTGTAGATTTTAGTTATATTTGCCTGAGATATGCTAGTTGTTTAATAAGTTATTCATATGACTAAGCTCAGTGATTGTGCTTATTGTGAAATCTATCACTTGGTCAATATTGTGCCTTTCATGAGGTTTAAATATTGCTTTTGCCTGAATATCTCTCATCAAATCACTATTAACCTTGAGTGAGGGATATTGATTGGTACTGAATTGGCTATTCAGCACATCATCTCCCACAAATGTTATAATTCTATGAAGTGAATCATATGGTTAATACACTGTTACTGGAATGGAATTTGGACAGTGTTTTCATCAGAGGGAACAGTAAAACAAATTCCAACATGGCCAACACATTGCCATGATATACAACAAAATACATAGATAACACTTTCAGTATTGTTTGTGTTTTGATGAGAGATGATAGAAGCTTGCATTTGTTTTGTTTTTATCCTTTACAGACTATGAGCTTCCATTCTCTGACACGCCACATGTGTTCAGACCAACCCCTGTATCCCAACTTGGTAGCACTGGGAAAAAGGATCTCACAGGTATTTCCAAAAATACCAGCATGAGTTTGATTGTTGCCATGTAACATTAAGCAGAACACTTTATAACCATCCATTACTCAGCCATTGTTCTTTTGTTGTTCAACTGTCGACATTCATGTCCCTTCATGTTTCGTGCAGCGCTTATATAATACATTTATTCTTTACCTCTACATTATTTTTAAAAACTACAGCTATTCATTGTTGAGATAAAATGGAAAAAAACTGCAATTGCAGAACATCTGAAATAAAGATAGAGGATGTTGGAAGAGTAGTTTTACAATTTTGGTTGTAAATTCTTCATCAGAACTGGCTTTGTTGTTCAGTTTTTTTGCACTACATTTCACTTTGATATAGAGACGAGATATTATGCAAAATAGTTTGACTTATAGTTGAGCTCGGTTCTATCTGTAAAAGATATCAATCTACAAAAGATCATCACTGAGGCTTTGTAGTTTTTAAACATTAGCTGAAGTGATGCCAGCCTATTCCACAGATATAAATACTTTACTGCTGTGCCATTCATAATTACATGTAGCGCAGTGCATTGCTTTGCATTTGTGTAAAATGTGTCGAGTCATCAATGCACTTTGTTTTGCTTGGAATCCACTTCTTGCTGTTGCTCGGAGTGTATCAAATAGTCAATACAGTGTGTATCTCATGTTGTAAGCACTTTGCCAGTCTAAATTATTTGTATGGACAATATTTTGCATGTTTCATGGAATTTAAACATTGCTGTTTCATCAAGTCTGTGTCCCTAATGAAGTTCAAATCAATGCTTATATAAATTGCATTGCTTGGTCAATGCATTGTATCTTGCCTTAAGTACAATCAGAAAGCTTGTATGAACTTTTTGTCAATAAGTGTCTTGCAGTGTCTTAAAGCTTTGTTGTTGCATGAACGACTTGTGGCAGTGTATACAAATAAGGTGTTTACAATTTTCCTAAATGCCAAACTCACTTTTTGTCCCATCTTTTATACCATGACAAATTTAGATGCTCTCATGAAATACATTTTTAACTGGCATATTTTTGTTTTTGTTTGTTATCTTTTACAGAATCTGATCCTCCATCAGATACCTTCTCCATCATCACTTCAGATCCAGTGCATAAACCTGATGCTACACAGGAGTTTAGAGGTATTAGTGAATAATGTTACTAACAGTGGGGTTTTTGTAATACAGGATTACAACTTAATTATAATTGTTCATCTCTTTTCCCATGTCTTTAAGATTATGAAAGTGTTTGATAGGGTAGACGTAGAGAAGATGTTTCCACTTGCTGGGGAGACCCAGAACACAGGGCCAAAAATATAAGATAGTCCCTAATAAATCCAGTATGGAATTCAGGAGAACCTTCTTTACCCAGAGAGTGGTTGGAATGTGGAACTCGCTATCACAAGCAGTAGTTGAGGCAACTAGCGTAGATGCATTTAAGGGGAAGCTGGATAAACACATGAGGGAGAAAGGAATAGAAGGATATGTTGATGGGCTTAGATGAAGAAGGGTGGGAGGAGGCTCTTGTGGAGCATAAACACTGGCATGGACCTGTTGGGCTGAATGGTCTATTTCTGTGCTGTAGATCCTATGTAATTCTATGTAATACCAATGTTCTATTTGGCTGATAAATGATCAGACTAAAGACGCCTCCAAAATATTCAACATTGTTACTTGTTTATGTTGATGGGGATTATTTTTACTGTTTTTAAAACATTTCAGCTATAGCTATCTGGATGAAAGGTGATAAAATGCATTATCTGTAAATGGTAAATTTGAATGCCAACTATGGTCATTGGGAATCAAATTTGCAACCACAGTAGCACAAATTAAACATCTTAATCAGAAATCTTCAGGAAACTTTCCACAACTTTTTTCATATTTTTATTTTGCTTACAATTTCCCTGCGATCTCTTGTCGAAGTATGGTTCCACAGGTATTGACTGTGTCCAACTGGCAACTCTTTATATGTGAGCAAGGGTCATGAATGTCAGGAGACTTTTCAAGCATGGGGCCATTACAGCAGAACTTGATCAAGTCATGCATGAACTGACATGCGTCCAGCAGGGTTCACTGAATAGCAACTAGTGGTGAGAAACCGGACTGATATTTTCCCCCCATATGATTATAACATTGTGATTGATGTTACATAAGTACAATGCTCTGTCTCAATGTTAACATACTTTTATACCTGGTCATTACACTATATCCTTGATGCTGGGATAAATGTATCCATACCATATGCTCAATGCACTGTTTCAATTATGGCAATTTGTAGTGTACTTGGATGATTGGACTGGGGTAGAATTTAATTCTACTCGCCCAACGGAAATCAGGCAGGTGGGGAGTTAGAAACAGGCAGCTTACTTACTTGTTTGGAACTCAATTCTTTCCCACCATTTGCTATTTTAATCTGCAGGGTTTCTATTACATTAATAGGACCTCGATTGCATTTTAACTAGAGCCATGGTGGGGAAGCCACCTCAGATTTCCCGCCAGGCTGAGACTGAAACAGGTCGGCAGCTGGTGGGAAGGACGAAGAGGTAAATGTCAAACTCTCCTTTGCGGGGCCAGGAGTAGCAGCAGTGCTCATCTAGGTCCCACAAGGAAAGTTGCCGCCCCTCCCTCCGGTGAGACACCCCCACCACCACCCCGCCAAACCCTTTTCCATCTACAAGCTGGCAGGCAAACAAGGGCCGCCCAATCTTTCATTGCCGATAGCTGCTCTGCAGTGGACCAGCAACACTGGGAGATAAAGTAACCTGGCCCTGAAACTTAAGCCAGAGAGTGCGTATTGCACTTGCCTCGGCCCCTGTCTGCTCAAAGCCCGCTCGGGGTTGGTTTGATGGTGCCTTTTCCCATAACGTTAATCAGTAGGGGGAATTTTACCTCCCCTTGGTTGGCAGGAATGGAGCGGTCAATCAGTTAAAATGGAGTGGCTCCATTTCCCACTCTGTTGCTGCCGTTCTCTGATTTTAACATTGCTGAATTTGGTGGCGGATGTGATGCTGGACTTGGTGAGAGCCTAATATATAAATGCTAATCAGGGTCCTATGCCCCCAATAAAACCACAGTTGCCTTTTAAATGGGACCTGAGCAGGGAAGCTACCGCAGCTTTCCAGCCAGGCTAAAGTAGGTCAGAAACTGGTGGGAAGGGCGAAAAGGCCCTTCAAAGTAAGTGTAAAACTTTCCTTTGTGGGGCTAGGAGGAGCAGGATGCTCTTCCAGGCCCCACAGCGAAAATCGCAGCCTTTTATGCCCCGGACTAATCCCCACTTTTCTCCCTCAAGATCCTCCCGAAACCCCCTACTTGCCACTAGCTTGCAAGCTTGCTGCAGACAATGGCCGCCCAATCGTTCTCTGCCAACAGCCGCTCTGCGGGCAGGAAATGGAATAATGACATTTAATTGAGGCCCAGGAGTTAAAATACCCGGGGCCTGAAACTTAGGCCAGTGAGCGTGCTTCGTATTCCCCCTGTCCCCACCTGAAACCTGCTTGGGGTTAAAATCAACCTCCATGTGTGTTTATGGTCTGTTGCCCAGTATGTGCTCTGTCTCTTAAGTACAGTTTAATCAGTACACTTGGAAAAAGCATATTGCTTGCCCAATATACAGTCTCCAGAGTTTTGTCTGCTTTTCTGTATAGTTTTTACTTATGTGGATTGCATTAAATTTTCCAGTTTGGACCATTCCAAACTCCTGGCTGAAGCAAGGAACTTGGTAGCAATGGGGTCCAGAAAAGAACCATATGTATAAATACAACATTAACTAGGGATGAACATTTGAATATATTCTGAGGTTGAAAGCTCAGATCCTTCAAATCTAAAGCTTAAACACCAAAATCAATATGCAAATAGGGAGTCTATTTTCACGAGACAGCAAGGCACTTGAACTCATATTGCCCTTCCTATGGCCCAGTCACACCATCTTTTATTTCTCTCCGCTCATGTACTTTGACCATACCAATCACTACCCTATAGACCACTATCCCCCTGCCTTCCAACTGTCCTGCCAATGTCCCAGGCTTGAATCTCCCTTCAATAACCCCACAGCTATTCTCTGGACACCCCTTGGCATTCTCCATAGAACCCCTCGCTCCCTCCTTATGAGCATGGGAACATCGGGACAGGAGTAGGCTGTTGATGCTCAGTCATTGAATATATTCAAAACTGAGATCGATAGATTTTTGGACACTAAGGGAATCAAGGGATATGCGGATAGAGTGGGAAAGGAGTTGAGGTAGAAGATCAGCCATGATCTTATTGAATGGCAGAGGAGGTTCGAGGAGCCATAAGGCCTACTCGTGCTCCTATTTATTATGTTCTTATGTTCTTGTGCATGCAACCTCGTCAACTCCATATCCTCTCCATCACAAAGACTGCATTCTTTCACCTTTCTAACACCGCCTGCTCCCGCCTCTGCCTCAGCCCATTTGCTATTAAAGCCTGCTTATAGCCGGCGCGACAGCATAATTTGTGGTGCTATGGGTTATCTTCTACTTTTAAGAAACCTAGGAGTCAGCAGGAAGACCATTGTGAGGGTAATATCATTAAACAAGCAATTACCTACGAAGTGAGACTTTTAGTGGTGTGACTGCAGGTAAGGCTGTACGTGAAGGAATGCTTGCAAGTGAAAGCTGAGGCTGCAAAGGTGCCTGCAATAACTCCAGGACAATAATGGTAAGAACTTCAATACATAAAGAGGATTTGTTTGTAAGTGGCGGATATACTTAGTTCTATGCATTTTTGGAAGTTGCGACTGCCTGCTTTTGCTTTGCGTGACCTGGTAAGGTCATTAAACTTTTTATGCCATCCATGGGATCATGGCATTGGCACTGAGTGCACTGGCCACCTCCTACCACTGTACCTAGACACTATCTTTTGAAGGTTTTCTCCAATCACTCCCAAATGGAACCTTCCTTCTCTGCCTTATTTCGGCCAGCAGTACCTACTCTGCCATCCCTGATAACATGGGGCCTCTATGCCCTGCAGCTGATCACTGAGATATTCTACAAAGATCTACAATCCTATTTCCAAAAGAAACATCTGTGATGATGCCTTTAAGATCCTTTAAGAGACATTGACAAAACCAGGAGCTTACCCAGAATATTCAAATTATGCTGACACCAGAAAATACGGTCAGGTCAGCAGTGGGTTAGTTGAGTGGGCAGAAGTCCTGCCTTTGGCAGTTGTGGCAATATGCTGGCAATTGTGCCAAAAATACAGGTTAGAGTATTAAAAAATGGAGAATTAAAGTATTAGAATCATGAATTGATGTCTGTTAGCTCAAGGGGGTATCTATTTCTGAGCATTGCTTCTGAGTTTATATGGTCAGTCTCATTTGTGAAAATAAAAATTCAAGTAACACAAACATATATTTAGCATCCCTGCTGTTCTGAGCCTGACATTCATCATCTGAAATGGGCAGTTATGGATTTCCAAATCTTATTGTTGGCAACAAATCACAGAAACAAGTAAGGAAGAATAACTTTTCTCATCATTCTTTCTTGTTACTTATTCGATGACATTTCAACTTTACATTTTTGGTCTGAATGTATGTGTTACTGCATTAAGAGTAAAGTTGAAGGCATCTGGGCAGACTGTTAACTGCAGAGTGCATACCAAAAATCCCATTCTCCTTGAATAATAATCAGTGATGTAATTTCTTGGCCTCTACGTTATCCTAATTGCTTTGGCAATCAAGCTTTTGGATAAAGTGCAGATTATGGGACAAGGGGTAAACTAACCACATTTGTTAAATTCTGTAGTTCAGTATATGTGAATTTTAATGCTAACTGGTTGAAGATTACTTACTTGTGGTTGTTTAAGTCTTCTACTGCTTTTTGTGGGATAGAAAAAGCTTTTGCTGCGTGTTAGGTAATGCCTGCAGTTTTGGAGAACTCTTGGGGTAGAAATTCATCTGAGCCCGTATTCGGATCCAGAATCAGTGCTGTTTAGCACCTTATTCTGTTGTGCTGGTGACGAAATTGTTAGTTCAAAGCAGTCAAACCTGACAATGTATTTAGCTATGTTTTTATGAAATACACAATTTTCCACAGAGGAACCTATTAATCAAATGTTAAACTCAGCTTGAAAAGGACAGAGTGTTTTTTATTTGTCAAAATATATCCTCTTCCACTCAATCGTGAGTCAGAAAACAAAATGAGCTCAATCTGGTTGCGGAATTGTTTTCTAACCTTTCAAGGCTGGGATGATTCCACCTATTTCTCAATGAACACTCAAGCCTGCTGCTTGCTGTAAGGTGAAGGGTTCCCTCAGAGACTGATGACCTTTACATGCCTTCTAGAAAAGACACTACCTCTATTAAACCAGTATGTTTTGCACATAAACCGAAGTGCCCAATAGAGAATTAGAAGTCAGAGGTGAAGAGAAAGGGCAAGACATCTGTTTTCAGTTTTTGCTCCCCAATGACTTAGAGCAAACTATGCTTAGGAGCGGATGTGTGAAAATCTGGTCGTACAGTTAGCTAGTTCATAGTTGCATATCCAATTTAATGTTTTGGATGAAACATCCTGCTATTTAGATAGTGTAAATCTAAAAGTAGGTTTTCTGCTAAGGGTATAAAAAATGAAATATCTTGAAAAGAGCTTTTTCCAACAATGCAATTGTTTTATTCAGGAGCTCTTTTATTTTGTATGTACTTACAAATCAAAAATGATCTGATAATTCAGTATTTAACAAACAATCATTGGATAATTTTTTGTGGGAATTATTGAATTAATATAAACAAAACGTTAGCTGTTTTAAGCTATGCTGTGAATCAGTTTTGATTGAAATTGCCAAGCACTACAGCTGCAGTCTTAAAATCCAACTGTAGCAATAACTTTTTAAAGTTTTTATAGAATCTCAAGGAAGATTATAAATATGGCTAAACTGTCATGAAGACCCTAACCTTATTTATAAAATACTATATTTAAATCTATTGGAAAGATGGGCCCTTGCTTCCTTAACTATTTCTGCTATTTTTAAAAAATTAATTTGTGGGATGTGGGTTTTGCTGGCAAGGCCAGCATCTATTACCAATGCCTAGTTGCCCTTGAAAGGTTGGTGGGCCTTCTACTTGTCCATGTGGTGAAGGTGCCTGCGTTAAGTAGGGAGTGACAGGATTTTGATGGTGGAACGATAAAGGAATGGTGATATATGTCTAAGTCAGGATGGTGTGTGACTTTGAGGGGACCGGGGAGGTAATGGTGTTCCCAGGCATCTGCTGCCCTTGTCCTTCTAGGTGGTGGAGGTCGCGAGTTTGGGAGGTGCTGCCGAAGAAGCCTTGTCGAGTTGCTGCAGTTCATTCCTGTAGATAATACACACTGCAGTACGCCAGTGGTGAATGTTTAGGCTGTTGGGTGACGTGCCGATCAAGTAGACTGCTTTGTCCTAGATAGTGTCACGCTTCTCGAGTGTTGTTGCAGCTGGACCCATCCAGGCAAGTGGAGAGTATGCCATCACACTCTTGATATGCCTTATATGTAGTGCAGAGGCTTTGGGGAGTCAGGAGGTGAGCCACTCACCACAGCATACCCAGCCTCTGACCTACTCTAGTAGCCATGGAATTTATGTGGCCAGTTGAGTTTCTGGTCAACGGTGACCCCCAGGATGTTGATGGTAGGGGACTCAATGATGGTAATGCCATTAAATGTCAAGGGGAGACCATTAGGCTCTTTCTTGTTGGAGATGGTCATTGCCTGGCACTTGCGTGGCGCATATGTTACTTGTCACTTATCAGCCCAAACCTGGAATCTGTCTAGGTCTTGCTACATGCCGGAATAGACTGCTTCATTACCTGAGGAATTGTGAATAGAGCTGAACACTGTGCAATCATCAACAAACAGCCCCATTTCTGATATTATGATGGAGGGAAGGTCGTTGATGAAGCAGCTGATGATAGTTGGGCCTAGGACACTGCCCTGAGGAACTCCGGGATCAGTGTTCTGGGCCTGAGATGATTGGCCTCCAACAACCATTACCATCTTCTTTTGTGACGTTCCTTGGGAACCAACATACCTTTTGAGACTCTGGGTCATGTATACAAAAGAAGATATCTAACCCCCTGGCTCTGGAATCCCCCACAATACTCAAGAGCTCAATACTGCAGAAAGCCTAGAGGAGTATAGAAAGTACAGGGGTGAAATTAAAAAGGAAATTAGGAAAGCAAAGAGAGGGCATGAAAAAATACTGGCAAGTAAAATTAAGGAAAACCCAAAAATGTTTTATAAATACATAAAGAGCAAGAGGATAACTAAGGAAAGAATAGGGCCTATTAGAGACCAAAAAGGTAACCTATGTGTGGAGGCGGAAGATGTGGGTATGGTTCTTTATGAATACTTTGCGTCTGTCTTCAGAAAAGAGAGGGACGATGCAGAGATTGTAGTTAAGGAGGAGGAGTGTGAAATTTAGGATGGGATAAACACAGTGAGAGAGGAAGTTTAAGGGATTTAGCATCTTTGAAAGTAGATAAATCACCAGGCCTGGATGAACTGTATCCCAGGCTGCTAAGAGAAGCAAAGGAGGAAATAGCGGAGGCTCTGGCCATCATTTTCCAATCCTCCCTGGCTACAGGTTAGGTGCCGGAGGATTGGAGGACTGCTAACGTTGTACTGTTGTTTAAAAAGGGAGAAAGAGATAGACCAAGTAATTATAGGCCAATTAGTCAAACCTCAGTGGTGGGCAAATTATTGGAATCGATTCTGAGGGACAGTATAAATCGTCATTTAGAAAGGCACGGGTTAATCAAGGACAGTCAGCATGGATTTGTTAAGGGAAGGTCGTGTCTGACTAACTTGATTGATTTTTTGAGCAGGCAACAAGGAGGGTCGATGTCGGTAACGCGTTTGATGCAGTGTACATGGATTTTAGCAAGGCTTTTGACAAGGTTCCACATGGCAGACTTGTCAAAAAAGTAAAAGTCCATGGGATCCAAAATTGGATCCAAATTGAATCCAAAATTGGCTCAGTGGCAGGTAGCAAAGGGTAATGGTTGATGGGTGTTTTTGCGACTGGAAGGCTGTTTCCAGTGGGGTTCTGCAAGGCTCAGTACTAGGTCCCTTGCTTTTTGTGGTATATATTAATGATTTGGACTTGAATGTGGGGGGCTTGATCAAGAAGTTTGCAGATGATACAAAAATTGGCCGTCTGGTTGACAGTGAGGAGGAAAGCTGTAGACTGCAGGAAGATATCAATGGACTGGTCAGGCGGGCAGAAAAGTGGCAAATGGAATTCAATCCAGAGAAGTGTGAGGTAATGCATTCGGGAGGGCAAACAAGGCAAGGGAGCACACAATAATTAGGAGGATACTGAGAGGTGCATAGGAACAAATGGACCTTGGAGTGCATGTCCACAGATCCCTGAAGGTACCAGGACAGGTAGATAAGGTGGTTAAAAAGGCATATGTGATACTTTCCTTTATTAGCCGAGGCATAGAATATAAGAGCAGGAAGGTTATGCTAGAACTGTATAAAACATTGGTTAGGCCTCGGCATTGAGTACTGTGTACAGTTCTGGTCACCAAATTACAGGAAAGATGTGATTGCACTAGAGAGGGCACAGAGGAGATTTATAAGGATGTTGCTAGGGCTGGAGAATTTTAGCTGTGAGAAAAGATTGGATAGGCTGGGGTTGTTTTCTTTGGAACAAAGGAGACTTAGGGGAGATTTAAGGGGAGAGGTATATAAAATTATGACAGGACTAGATAGAATGGGTGGGGAGGACCTATTTCCCTTAGCAGAGGGGCCAGTGACCAGGGGGCATAGATTTAAAGTAATTGGTGGAAGGATTAGAGGGGAGCTGAAGAGAAATTTTTTCACCCAGAGGGTGGTGAGGGTCTGGAACTCACTGCCTGAAAGGGTGGTAGAGGCAGAAACCCTCAACTCATTTAATATGTATTTGGATGTGCACTTGAAGTCCCGTAACCCATAGGACTACGGACCAAGTGCTGGAAAGTGGGATTAAGCTGGATAGCCCTTTTTCGGCCAGCACAGACACGATGGGCTGAATGGCCTCCTTCTGTGCCGTAACTTTCTATGAATCTATGGTTCTACAATCACCACTCACCTATTCTTACTATCTGTTTCTCCCATGGGTAACCACTTGTTCCTTCAGTGCCCTGTAGTTATTCATCATTACCCTCCCCCGTGTCACCCTTTTTGTCCACAACACTGTTACCTAAACAGGTGGAGCTGGATATTAGACAAATCCAGCTCCACAGATGAGTCCCTTTCTACCCTAACCTGATGCTTCCTATCCTGTCTGCTGATGGCCACCCAGTCTTCTGGCAGCCATCCTCTGGCACATCTGCTCCAGCAAACTTTCTCCCTCCCGAATGTTGCGTGGTGTGTCCACATGGCTGTTGAGCCTGTGCAACTTTCTGTTGGTGGAGTGCAACCTTCGTACATTTTATGCCTATGTATTCACCCTGGATGGTCCATGAATCCAGGCAGGTGCATATTAGCATAGCACACACTCACTCTGGACTCTAATCCTGTCATACCCATTTATATATTTAACCCAACAGAGAATCTTTTAAAGTTATTGTTTATTGAATTATTACTCACACTGATTTATTATTATCTCTCCCCTGAAGCTATTCTGTAGTAAAAACCATAAATTAGAGTTTAGCTAAATAATTATTTAAATAGTATTAGTGTTTTGTGGCTGCCACCAGACCCCGTTTGCCGCTGTTGCAGATTTCTCGTACTCCCCCGGGAGAGACGGCCCTGGTCCCTCTGTCTGTCTCTCCCGGGCTCCGATCTGTTGGTCTCTCTTGATTGGACCCCAGTTTTCAAGCGAGTTCTCAATTTGCACCTAGCTGATGTTTTGAGGGTGTGCCAAAAAAAACTTCATCACATTGGGCTTTTCCTCGCAAGTCACGCCTGAAGCTTGCATCCAAAAATGGGCTGCGCTGTCACTTGATGGGGTTGGCTGATCAGCTTTGAGCAGCTTCTCTCTGGCTCGCTCTCATTGTTTTTCATGAATTCTATGCCAACCCAAGTCCATTCCTGCACGGACATTAAAATAAGCACGAGTAAGATCATTGCTGGGTCTAGAGCTAAGGTGATTGAGGGGCTAGGCAAGGATAGATGCTTAGAGAAAGGGGAGGCGACAGTGGGGGGAAACTGCACAGATGGCCTCAAAGACAGAAAAATCCACAAGTATCACCTTCTAGAATATTCCCTGCACTGTGAACAAGACCCTCACTGTCCACAACCTCATCTTTGATGAGTGTATTGACATCCAAATGGATGGTGACTACTTGCCCCTCAAGCTGTGTCAGCCTGTTTCTATTAGGCATGGGTCGACTGCACAAAGCAATCCATAATTTGGCAAAAAACCTCTTACTTAGAGAGGCCATAAGATTGACTGGTATGAGAAATAGAAAATGGACACTTTCACTATAGTGGGTTGTTCTTCTAAGTTAAGGCAATGCAGAGGGAACTTTATACTGCATCTACTCCTCAATCTGGCAAACTTGGCCTGGGAGTACCTAATACAGACTCTGTTGCTAAAAGTGGCAGAGTTTCATTGCTGAAGTAAGAACAAGAAGAACAAAAATCACCCAAAATAGGAAAACATTTTTAACAATAATAATAAATGAAAATACGTTATAAGTGTTCTGTTTTTTGTTCAAATTATACTGAGTTATTAAGAATGATTACTTTTGTATGTGTGCCCATTTATTTTATCAACACGTCTGTGCGTAAACAAACCTATTTAAATTAAGACAGGAAAAATATTTTTAGACTTGATGTTGCCCTTTACTTTAATATATTGAACCCTGCATAAACGTTTGAAATAATAACAAAGTAATTTTACTTTTGCTGTTACTCACTGCAGTTTAGTTGGTTTAAATGATATACAGCCAAATAAATCAGGTCACTAACATAGAGTCACTTAGCTATTTCCTAGCAATTTCCATTACTCTCTGAAAACCTGCCACTCCCTCCATTACTTCATCAAACCTAAAGCCAAGCCACACAAGTTTCTATGACTTGCAATTAGGTTATAGTAGGACTGAGTTCTGACTGCTGCATAAGTTTTGGGTTTCCAATAATTTATGTAGATACAAAGTCAAACTTATACAAATTAAATTCTATCAAAATAATCGTCCTGCCAACATTGAATTGTTAGTGTTAGAATTACTGAAGGTATGTAATGCAGAAATGAATATCTGAAAGGTCCAGACTGTAGTCACTTCCCTTGTGTCTCTATTCCTGTCCTTTTCCCAGTCTCACTTTTACCAACCTCTATGGTCCTCAATTACTCACACACGCAAACATTCCCCAGAGTATAGTTTCTGATCTCGTTTGCCCAATGAAGGGTCATAAAATGGGCAAACCCAATCAAAAAATAAATCTGCAATGTCTAATCTCTGCCCACTTTGCGGATCACACGCATTTTCATTATTAAAATAATGGGGCAGAAGGCCTCTGCCTGAAGGAGGTGGGAACTTCACTGCAATATTTAAATGACGGTTGGGTGACATCCAATTTCCGGACATTCCAGAGCAATTAATGACCTGGCTTACCGCCTCATTCCTGCCGACAAGACTACACCTGGAGCTAGTCATAATTATGATAATAAGCTGACCACAGAAAATTGGGTACAATCATTGCATTACACTTCAGGTGAACTTTGCACTAATTTCTAGCCATTTGTGACTAATCTGCAGCCATATCAGAAACCCTAAGCTCTCAGCTCTTACATAGAATCATAGAATCAGCACAGCACAGAAAGAGACCATTCAGCTCATCGTGTTTGTGCCGGCTCTTTGAAAGAGCTATCTAAAGAGTCCCACACCCATGTTCTTTATTCATAGCCTTGCAAATTTCTGCTTTTCAAACAAATACCCAATTCCTTTTTGACAGTTACTATTGAATCTGCTTCCACCACCCTTTCAGGTAGTGCATTCTAGATCGTAACAACTCGCTGCGTAAAAAATTCTCCTCATTACCCCCCCCTGGATTTTTTGCCAATGATCTTAAATCTGTCTCCTGCCAGTGGAAAGAGTTTCTCCCTATCTACTCTATCAAATCCCCTCATAATTTTGAACACCTCTATTAAATCTTCCCTTAACCTTCTCTGCTCTAAGGAGAACAATCCCAGCTTCTCTACTCTCTCCACATAACTGAAGCCCCTCATCCCTGGTACCATTCTAGTAAATCTCCTCTGCACCCTCTCCAATATACACAGGTAAACAGCTACTCTTTACAAATTCTGTTAAAAATATTCACAAATCATTTGAGATAACTACATACCAACAGTCACTGCACTTCAAAAGTAACACAATGTGTGAATGGGTTTGAGACAGTCCAGTATGATAAAGCACTATATAAAAGCAAGTATTATTATAATTTTTCTCAAGGTAAATGTGAAGTAAAATAACCCTAGAAATTACAGTTAACTTGTTAATATTCCTTTGTCACCAATTTACCAGAGGCATTAATCCATTTAAAATAAACAAGTTAACATCTCCATTAAAATAACAGGCATAAGAATATCACACAAATGCATTAAGCGTCCATATGCTAATATTGTTAATAGTAATTTCTATATTTTGCTCAGAGGTAAATAATTCCTGTGTTATTCAAGGTTCCCAGTTGGTGCCTGTATACCTGGGCTGGTAGTGGGGGAAAACATCAGTCAGGTTTCCTGTTCTCCTTCATTATTTGTGAGTCCTGCTATGTTGAGGGCAAGATCAGGCCCAACTGTAATGGTCTCCATGGTGAAATCTTCACTGCCCAGGATCACACTTGGTGCTGAAGTGCTGTGAGCACCCATGCAACTGTATCCTGCATGACTCTGTACTTTCAGAAGTGGTGGGGAGTAAAGAACAGTAAGTAAAGGATGGAAAGGAAGGGAAAAGAAAATACAAAAACATTTGGTTAAAAGTGCAGGTTCAGGGCAATAATGCTGAAGAGGTGGAAATAGGTGACCTATGTGATAGATACTAGTTTATTTTTTATTCGTTCATGGGATGTGGGCATCGCTGGCGAGGCCAGCATTTATTGCCCATCCCTAATTGCCCTCGAGAAGGTGGTGGTGAGCCGCCTTCTAGAACCACTGCAGTCCGTGTGGTGAAGGTTCTCCCATAGTGCTGTTAGGTAG
This sequence comes from Heptranchias perlo, assembly GCF_035084215.1. Lineage (NCBI taxonomy): Eukaryota > Metazoa > Chordata > Chondrichthyes > Hexanchiformes > Hexanchidae > Heptranchias > Heptranchias perlo. Next base: position 56,669,161 of record NC_090335.1, read on the forward strand.
GGAGTTCCAAGATTTTGACCCAGCGACGATGAAGGAACGGTGATATATTTCCAAGTCGGGATGGTGTGTGACTTGGAGGGGAACATGTAGGTGGTGTTGTTCCCATGTGCCCGCTGTCCTTGTCCTTCTAGGTGGTAGAGGTCGTGGGTTTAAGAAGTGCTTGGGAGTTCAAGAATAATGTGAGAATAAAGATTTCTTTCTCATGAGCTCATCGAGGTAAGGGATGATATGCCTGGATAATTTTTAAGGATTACTGTTATTGCAGTCGAGTGATTCTAGAGCAACAATGTATGTGCCTTTCAAAGTTCCCTTTATATTACTCTGCCCTGTAACATTTCAAGTCCAATAAAAATTAGTTTACATCAGTGAAAATATCACTTAATTGGTTCTGTGTTCTGGAACCATATTATATCCCAGCTAAGTAAAGTCAGTCGAATTTTCCTGCCAATGGAATGTTTCAATTGTACTTGTGAAAAAGTCCATCACACCTCATTATTGCCTGTAACTTTCATAAGCTACACTAGATGCTGTCAGCAGCAGTCTGTTGTAAAGCACTATAACATCAAAATTCAATGCACCCTTCCAAACATTTATAATTTTTAATCTTTGTAAATGACTGAAGTTATATGTACACATGAACATATGAAAAGAAGGATAAAGAAAAATCACCAGGCCCACCAGTGCTCATTAGACTGATACAACCTCATGCATTGCCTCCCCCAACTGGACGTAATGCTAACTACTGGGAGACAGACAACATGTGGTCAGTTACAGGAAAACGCATGTTCTCAAACATGGTGAATCAGTCAGATATCTAATGGTATTCCACTTCATGGAACATCATATCCATTAGCTCCAGTGGAAGAGATGTAAATGCGTCTAATGTGCCCTTTTGAAATCTAGAAGCTTGGCAAAAGCACTAGATGGTGTGGTGTCAAAGGAATCCCAAGAGCATTGGGATGATTTACTCAGTTTTCTCTTTGGAGATACTGGGTAGTCATTAGAAATGTTAAAGAAATTAGGCCTGAGAGATGCAGCCTACAGGATTTCTGCATAAGATTAACCATGAAAATATCCAAGCAAAAACATGACTCCATTGACATTCTCCACTTTGACATGTAGGTATATATTGGGTATGTGGGGAGGTGGGTGAGGTGACACCACAGAACCCACGTTTTTTAATCCAGTGCTCCTGACAAGAATGCAACTGTCATAAATTCCTGTTTCCTCCCCTGTCTTTTACATTAACTGAAGTTCAGTTGTCTCCTGATTCAGATCTTGTCCCTGACCAACAGTCTGTTGGTAACGGTTAATCTACTGGAAAGTATTTTGCTAATTCTAAACTTAAAATGATAACTGGGAGATGCTTTCAGGATAAAAGAAAACAACAAAGTACTTTCCTGCAATAATTAATAGTAACTTAATTTTCAAACATTATATACTCTGAATATCAAAGTGGGTCAAAAAATGTCTTATTTGATGTGATGGAAATTTCTACTTACCAACCACTCTTTGTCTTTATAAAATGTTTCTCTTAAGCAGAGTGTGGCATACTATGTTTCAGTATTGAATCAAGTCAGTCACAATAACCTACACACAAATTTTGGATAATTTTTCATTAGCTGTCTTACAGATACTTTTAACAAAGATACAATTACTCATCATATATTAATTCTTAAATAGGGATAATGGGCCGAATCTTGCTGGAAAAATAACAGCGTGTTAATGACGCATACTGATATTAATGTGCAAATCAGCCAGCAAGTTCAGGGGATTGAGAGATACGCTGTGAGTTACGAATCTTCAGAACTTGCTGGTCGATTTACGCTGCTCTGCCGTTTGCTTTGCACAAACGGCATCTTGCCCTTAGCCTTCCCATTATTTTTAAGAGCTTGCTGGATTTGCACATTAATTGCTCATTAAACTTGCCGCAGAAAAATGAGCTGGTGATTAAGAGCTCAAGTACCCTTTTAACGATGTGACAATTGTTAATGCAATGCCAATCAACTTCATTAGCCTAGAAAGGCAACAGTTAAACTGTTCAAATTCATTCCTGCATGTAGTAAATTCTTCATTGAGATTTTTTTCTTACTTTTCCCTTTTCTCTCTTAATCCAATCTTTCTTTCCCTCTCTTTATTTCTCTTTCTGTACCTGAGAGTTAGAATTCACCCACTCTAATTCACTCTCCTCCTCCATCGTTCCTTTGTTTCTTTCTCAATCCCTAAATCTCATTGGTTAAGGAGATACACTGTTGGTCCCGCCGTTCACTAAGGTCCCAGATGCCCTGTTGCCCTCGCTGTGCCATTATGAGCTCGCACTTCCAGCAATTTACGGCACAAAAAATTTTAGAGCTGAAGGATGCAGGAAAAAGTCTTAACTAAGGGCGCATGCCGTGAGATGCCCTGCTCCAGCAAAATTTGGCATATTTTTTAAGGTCTCGGTTGAATTCCACCAGTTGACAGTGGTCTGTTGAGCATAGCAGGGGATGGCACTACCCTTTATATCTCTTCAAGGCAGTTAAATCTTGAAATGAATATTTTTGCTGAAAACAAAAGCTTTATTGAAAAAACATTGCCTTCTGTTAAGACTCAACAAAGAAGAATGTTTGTGTTTTGTGATTCAAGATTTGAATGAATTGACTGTCATTTTCAAATCCTCATTTTTTGCATTTAAGACATTTTTTTTGAATAGTTCAAACTTTGTGTAGAAATGGATTTAACATTTTATTTTTACGAAATGTATTCTATGCTGTTTTTGTTTATTTTGCTGCAGTCTTTAAACTAAAACTAGTGTCACTGTTGGGGCTCTCTTTCATTTTTCTAATATGTATTCTATATGTGAATACATTGTTGTACCCCGCCTTAAATTCTCATAAATGGAACAAATTTGTGTTGGTATGTGAGGGATCCATAGATCCACCATAAACAGTCCAGAAATTGAGCATCCTAGACACACTGGATAATCATGAAAGTTAGTTGGCATTGTACTCTCTAGACTTGAAGGAAAGTCAACTGCAATAAACCAAAAGGCCTACTGGAAGGTGAAAGAAATTGGACACCTTGGAGAGATGGACTTTGAATCTGATTCATTCATAGTGCACCATCTTTTTGATTTGCCAAATCAGCTCAATTCTGATCGACTTAGTTTCAAGAAATGCTTTGGAACTTATCCTTAGTGTTGGCGTTCTGCAATTTTTGTAATGCCTTAAGTTGAGCAAAGCGATGTGAAATTTTGTGATGCATTATAAAACTTGATCAGTGCGCATTGTCAACAATTTGAGCTTTCTGGAGGTTAGAATGCACAATCACAAATATGCAACAGTGAACATTCAAATAGAAGTAAGGGTATCAATTCTTTTGTTTTAAAAAAAATCTGTTACTGTACTGCCACTAATAAAACTTTATGATCTTTGGTTTTCTCTTGCTGTCCTCTACAGAACCTGAGATACAGTCAACTGATGGTCAGTTATTCCCCACTATTTCTGGCGGTGCTAATGGTATGTAATGATTCAGGAATATGTGTAACAGAATTTTTACAAATGTAGCTGTTTGCCTGCAAGACCTTGAAAGAAATACAGGAGGAAACAACAAATGAGTTTTGAAACTATGAGCTCATCAAGGTAAGTGGTGTCAGGTCTGAGCAATTCAGCATTTTTCTATGTTGCATCAATCAACATTTCCAGATGAAGTATAATATGGGATACATGCAATCCAAAGTTCCCAGTAGCTACATTATTGATGTATATCATGTCCAATCTCTGAAGACCACATTTCTCACTTTTTTAAAACTCTAACATGGCAAGATTGACAAATGTCTGCTGAATTCATAGATCATGTGCTGAGGATTCATGTCCACATGGATCTATACTGAGACTGACTAAACTCATAACTATGATCATTTAATAATTACAGAAAAATAAAAATAAGATAACACATGTAAAAAATATTACCTAACAGTTCTCAAAAATGTCAATAGAATTCAATATTGCATTGCATTGAGATTATCTTTTGTTCAAGGGAAAGACTGCTATAACTAACTTTTGCGAAGCTCACAACTACTACCAATTCTTATTTAGGAACCATTAACAACCATAAAGCCTTTTTATACTGATTGAGCTATGCAATGTGTGAATTGTATTGCCTGGTAAATACAATGATCTCAATTTAACACTTACTTCCCACTTGACAGAGCAGTAAGATTATTTTTCTGCTCTGACATAGTATCAGTATTTAATCTGGCTTTCAGGTGTACATTTGACAAAAAAAATGCCACTAATTTAACCTAAATGGCAATTAAGTCAAAAGTAAAATCACAACACAGCAGGCAAGTGGGACACTAACTATCTTCACAACTGCCAATTCTGTTCAGTTTTCAGCTGATAGAAGACATGCATGGTGAGCTATGTGGAGAAAACGGGTTTTCTCCAATCACTAACACAGATCTTTGACATCCTAAGGCATTCAGAAAACATAATATGGCTGAAAATTTGTGAAAATGATGACTCCGTTTTTTGAAATCCATGCCTGCAGTTGTTTGGAGTCTGCATCTTATTGCATGTATTTTAACCCAAAGGGCCTGGTGTATGATCACTTTTAAATATATTTCTCTTCTGTCGTTTGTGTGAATGAAGAAGTCAATGTGAGTATAGAATAGTCTAGAATGGTTTTCCTCTTCAACACTTACACTGAGTTTTTCATTTGAATTGGTAACTAGGGGAACATACACACAATTGTGTGTGCAAGTGCAAGAGTGGATCAATTGTAAACTATCAGTTATGATATCAGGAAACAGATGCTTAATGTCAGCGCTAGTTATGCGTCCTGTACACACTTAAAGTAAGAAAATGTGCTGGATGAAAAAGAGGAAAATATCTACACGTATGCTGTTGGCCATATCAATTCAGATTGTTACATAAAATGCAGTTAACATCTGAAAAAGAGAGAGAAGTTGTGGTGTTCTTTTGGGTATGACCGGCACCTACAGTAACTTTATGCAATGCCTCAGAGAGGACAGAGTCTGTCAGAGATGTAAATTAAAAATGAATAGTAATTTTGGCAAGCTCATTGGCAGCATGGATAAAAGTACTTTTGTGCTCTGGTAGTAGTCAGATACATGAATGTCAAACTTAATGCCAAAATGCTGTGCTAGTGTTAAAGGATGGGACAATCAGAGCCAATGTGTTGAATAACATATTGAGTTTAATTAGAATGGCTGGATGGTTTGTCTTATTCAATTAAAAGTATCTGATTTGGAGCTTATGCAGCATGAGCTTATGTAAAGTGTTATTGCATTGTCAATAAACTGCATTTTGCCCAAAGTTTAATCAAAGTTTTTGCCTTTCATTTGCATCATCATTTTGGTTTCCTTTTAATAAATACCTATCGTCTGTATTAGTTTTGAACAACGTAATCCACGATAAGTAATGTTGGTACTAACACTGCAGAATAACCCCCAGTTTTTCTGGATATAGTCCCATGACTCAAGATAATGGCAGGGATGATAGTGATCATACTGGCATGCATTGTTAATGCTGCAGGATACAGTATTAGACTGTATTCATTTCTAAGTTCTGAAATCTTCAGCTGTCTGTGACAGAATCCAGTGCGTTACAACACTGTTATGAGATTATGGAGGTACCTCAAATGTTTTTGGGTGGGAACCCAATTCAGCCAACTGGATTTATAATTAAATTCAATGCAATTGAATCCTAAATTTTTGATTGCTCTCATTCATTGAGACCAAGTTGTCAATGAAAAGAAAAAAAAACTGCAAATGCTGGAAATCTGAAATAAAAAACAGAAAATGCTGGAAATGTGCAGCAGGTCAATCATCATTTATAAAGAAAAAAGAGAAGTTACATTTTCAGTTGTATACGCTTCATCAGAGCTAAAATTGCTTAATGTGAGATGATGTAAACAATCAAGTCAGTAAGGCAATGGAAAGATATATTGAGATTATCATGGTATGGTACAGCGCAGAAGGAGGCCATTTGGTCCATTGTGCCTGTGCCAGCTCTTTGAAAGAGCTATCCAATTAGTCCCACTCCTTTGCTCTTTTGCCGTAGCCCTGTAAATTTTTTCCCTTCAAGTATTTATCCAATTCCCTTTTGAAAGCTTTAATTAAATCTGCTTCCATCGCCCTTTCAGGCAGTGCATTCCAGATCATAGCAACTTGCTGCGTAAAAAAATGTTTCCTCATGTCGCTTCTGGCTCTTTTGCTGCTCACCTTAAATCTGTATCCTCTGGTTACTGACCCTTCTACCACTGGAAACAGTTTCTCCTTATTTACTCTATCAAAACTGTTCATGATCTTGAACACCTCTACCTTCTCTGCTCTAAGGAGAACAACCCCAGCTTCTCCAGTCTAGCTACATAACTGAAGTCCCTCATCCCTGGAACCATTCTAGTAGATCTCTTCTGGACCCTCTCCAAGGCCTTGACATCCTTTCTAAAGTGTGGTGCCCAGAATTGAACACAATGCTCCAGCTGAGGCCTAACCAGTGTTTTATAAAGGTTTAGCATAACTTCCTTGCTTTTGTACTCTATGCCTCTATTAATAAAGCCCAGGATCCCATATGTTTTTTTAACAGCCTTCTCAACTTGTCCTACCACCTTCAAAGATTTGTATACATACACTCCAGGTCTCTCTGTTCCTGCACTCCCTTTAAAATTGTACCATTTAGTTTATATTGCCTCTCCTCATTCTTCCTACCAAAATATATCACTTCACATTTCTCTTCATTAAATTTCATCTGCCATGTGTCTGCCCATTTCACCAATCTGCCTATGTCCTCCTAAAGTCTGTTACTATCCTCCACATTGTTTACTACATTTCCGAGTTGCATGTCATCTGCAAACTTTGAAATTATACCCTGTCTACCCAAGTCCAGGTCATTAATATGTATCAAAAAGAGCAGTGGTCCTAATATAGACCACTGGGGGACAACACTGTACACTTCCCTCCAGACTGAAAAACAACTGTTCACCACTACTCTCTGCTTTTTGTCCCTTAGCCAATTTTGTATCCATGCTGCCACTATCCCTTTAAACTCATGGGCTTTAATTTTGCTAACAAGTCTATTATGTAGTACTTTATCAAATGCCTTTTGAAAGTCCATATACACAACATCAACCACAAAAACCTCATCAACCCTCTCTGTTACTTCATCAAAGAACTCAATCAAGTTAGTCAAACATGAATTTCCTTTAACAAATCTGTGCTGACTTTCATTTATTAGTCCATACTTTTCCAAGTGATATCTTTTATATCATCTAACATTTTTTTATTAAGCAGTTTGCTGGTCATTCAACCCATTAATTTCCTTTTTGTGACTGGAGTATCTGTTGTTTTCCTCTCCCTTTTTCTCTTTCTTTCTTTCTTCCCTCTTTACTAAATACTTGGTTGCCTTTTAGTTTTCAGTCCTAATGAAGCGTATGCACCTGAAATGTTGACTTGTTTTTTTCTCTTACCAGATTTTGACTGACCTGCTGTATATTGCCAGCAGTTTCTATTCTTATGCCATAGTTTCAATGTTTCTTTTCAGGTACTAGGTGCACAAAACCAGAAAGTCACTTCCAGACTTTTAAAATTGCTTTCTTTTAAATTTATTACAGAAAATTCGTCTGCCTTCAGATCAACCCCAGTATCTAATATTGATGGCCAGGGGCAAGAAAGATTTAGAGGTACAGTATTCCTGTCCGTTTGTGTCAGCTTGGCTCAGTTGGTAGCACCCTTGCCTCTGAGTCAGAAGGTTGTGGGTTCAAGCCCCACCCCAGGACTTGAGAACATAATCTAGGCTGATACTTTAGTGCAGTACTGAGGGAGTGCTGCATTGTCGGAGATGCTGTCCTTCAGATTCAACATTAAATTGAGGCCCCGCCTGCTGCTTAAGGTGGTTCTGGTAGATACTAAAAGTGGCATGGTACTATTCAAGAAGAGCAGGGAGTTCTCCTGGTGTCCTAACCAACATTTCTCCCTCAATCAACACCACCATACTGACTGGCTGGTCATTCATAGCATTGCTGTTTGTGGGACCTTGTGTGCAAAATGTCTGCTTTGTCTGCCTGCATAAGCCTATGTAACAACAATGATTTTAAGTTGTTGTATATGAAGTGCTTTAGGATGTTTGAGAGATGTGATAAGGTGTTATATAAATGTAAGTTCTATCATCAGTTTCATAGTGGAAAAAAGTGTGAATAAGTATACGCCAAAGTAGGATTTGATGTATGTTTTTCAGAGAAGCTATTTAAATTGAATAAGTACTTGGACAGGGTGGAGCAGTGGGAAGTACTGTTGTTTCTGCTCCGGTCTCTGGCTTTCAATCCAGTGCAAGTTAATGGAATGAAACTCTCCTCTCTCTACCACCTTGTTGAGATCTAGTGAGCTGCAGGAATACAGCTTAATACTGCCCACAATTCTGTCCAATCTTACTTACTAAGAGAGATCATTAGGATGGTTGGTGTGTAAAACAGAAAAATTCACATTGGTACAGTAGTAGGGGTACACTCATTTGTTCGGGATTTAGGCGCATTCTTTTGGGGAGAAGTAGGAGACGTTTTATTTAGCATTGGTTGTGCTATGTTTGACCTCGGATCGTTTTGATGTTGTCAATGAGGCCTAAATTCTCTGGGTGTGCACCAGCTGTGAGGCACTCAGAAGATTTATCCCTCCATCGCAGCATGGAAATGTGTTCCATTCCTTGTAATTAAGAACCCTCACCGTGATGAGCAGTAAAATAAAATCACCAAAAAAATTAAAAGATAAACAATTATTAGAAAACTAATCACTTCTTTCAATCATCTACATCATCATTTTGTGTAAGCAAAGTGATAATCGATTGAAACTGTTAATGAAAAGTGACATTAATAAAAAATGAATGTAGACCTACTGAAAATAATCATTTTAGAAAAAAAGTGAGAATATCCAAGAAATGGCGTTAAAAGTGATTTGGATGACCAAAAGTCATCTTATTTTCAAATAGTGAATGTAGAATAAATTGGGTTATAACTTTCCTAACAAGATTTGAATCCTTAATATCAATTCGTATAATCATAAATATTATACCCAGAAAGAGACCATGTGGGCCATTGTATCTGTGCCAGTACTCGCTCTTCGACTGGAGCTGTTTACTGCATTCCCATTTCCCTGCTCTTCCTCGATATCCCTTCATAACCTTTAAAATGATGTAGTCTTTGCCTCAATGGTTCACTTCTGGTAATGTATTCCTTGTTCTAATAAAATGTTCTATTCCCCCCTTCATTCTTCTAGTGATAATCATCAATCTATGCCCTTTGTTACTGATTCTGCAACCAGCAGTCACAATCTGTCACTGTTCATCCTCTCAAACTCTTTCAGAATTTTGAAAATCTCTGAGATCTCCTCTTAAATGTCTCCTTTCAAGTAAAAAGGCTTCAAATTTTCAAACCTCTTCATAATTATAACCTATCATTCCTGGCATCATTCAATTTATCTATATCCACTTTGAATTCTTCAAAAATAATTTAAATTAAAATCAAGCAGGACCTGCCATTTACAAATCTATACAGACTGTCCCTGATTAACTCACAACTCTCTAAGTGTTCACTAATTTCATCTTGTATTATGAACTCTAGATGTTTACCCACAAGCAAGGTAAGACTAACTACTCCAACCCAAAAGCAAAATACTGCGGATGCTGGAAATCTGAAATAAAAACAGAAAATGCTGGAAATACTCAGCAAGTCAGGCAGCATCTGTGAAGAAAGAAAGAGTTAACATTTCAGGTCGATGACCTTTCATCAGAACTGGAAGAAGTTAAAGTTTCAACAGTTTTTAAGCAAGTAATGAGCCAAGCAAAAGTGAGGGAGGAAGTGGGGAGGGATAGGAAAGAACAAAAAGGAAGATCTTTGATAGGATGGAGGGCAGGAGTGATTAAAAGACAAAAGGGATGATGGTGCAAGGCAAGGAGGGTGGTAATGGGACAAGTAAAGAAATAAAAGATTGGTCTAGAGGAGCTGTAAATGGCAACAGCAGAACCATTACCAGTACCTGCTGTCCGAAAAAAATGGGAGCAGTGGTTATGGTCTGAAGTTATTGAAATCAATGTTGACCCTGGAAAGTTGTAAAGTGCCTAAATGAAAGATGAGGTGCTGTTCCTCGAGCTTCTGTTGAGCTTCATGCTCCTCTAGACCCATCTTTTATTTCTTTACTTATCCCATTACCACCCTCCTTGCCTTGCACCATCATCCCTTTTGTCATTTAATCACTCCTGCCCTCCATCCTATCATAGACCTTCCCTTTTGTTCTTTCCTCCCCTTCTCTTCCTCCAGCCCACCCCCAACCTTTTGCCTGGCTCAGGACTTGCTTAAAAACTGTTAAATCTTTAACTTCTTCCAGTTCTGACAAAAGATCATCGACCTGAAACTCTGTTTCTTTCTCCACAGATGCTGCCTGACTTGCTGAGTATTTCCAGCATTTTCTGTTTTTAAGACTAACTACTCTTATCATTTCCTGGCTTATCACGGTCTTGTTTCTTAAATAGACTGACATTTGCCACCCTACATGGCATAATTCCTCTTTCCACGGTTTTTTGGGGAAAATTGTGACTAATGCCTTCGTCACTTCTGTCCTCGCCTCCTTCAGTATTCTGGTCTGCATAGCATCCAAACCTGGTGATGAATTGGTGTACAAAGTCTCTAATTGTTTACTTTTATGTTATATTCTTTGAACTAGAAAGAGAGATTTTATTCATCCTTCAGTACCCCATTGTTGTACAATAATTCCCAATGTATAAAGTGGAAGCTAAGGAATCTGTTTATCAAATTTTTCAAAGAATTTTATGAAGAAATCAAGTTCTCATAAAGGAGTCCAATTTCCAGGATTTGTGGTTTATGTACTGATGTCTCTGACTTCTGCTCTTTAGTCCCTGCCAATCAGAGCACTGGAATCCATGAGCATTCATCCATTAATATCACCACCAGTAATTTTGAGGCAAAAAAAATATTGGCAGTGATATAAAGCTAAGTTGAGGAAATCCAAAATGAGTCTTATAAGTAAGAGCAGAGTAGAAAACCAGATTGTAGACAGAAGCAAGAGGGATCCAAGGAATTCATTTTAGCTATGTAAGAAGTAGAGTATAAAAGGCCAGGTAGCTCCTCTGAGAGATAAGTTGGGTAGAAGTATTATAGAGAATCAGGAAATGGCAGATGTTAAATGAATTCTTCACATCAATCTTTAGAAATGAAGACTGTGGACAAAATCCAGATCCACTTATTTGGCTTGGAATCTATAACATATGTAAAGATCAATGAAATATATGTTACAAAGAAACTCAATGAATTAACTGTCTGAAGGGCACCTGCATTGAATGAGACTCTTCAAGAAATGAGCCAGGAAATAGTCGAGACTCTGGTTAATATTACTAGGAACTGCATGAATTTAGGGACTGTACCTGAAGACTGAAGGATAAAAAATGTTATCCTGATGGAGTGTTCAAAACAGGGGTACGGTAAACTTGCTTAAAAGCAAGTTATAGAATGTCAATAGTATTCGTCTAAAGAGCAGTGACATCAGTTTGGTTATGACTCACAAATCTGCTGGCATTCTGCAAAAATCTATTACATTGAAGTAAATTAAGGCTCATGGAATTAATTAGCTTGCTGGATTAAAAATTAGCATGGCAACAGAATCCACAGGACCTGGTTTTGGATTTCCTGTACATTATATTGTTCATAAACAATATGGAGGAAGGTGCTTCTAGTCTGTTATATAACCTAGATTGATATGAGTTTCAGGCACATCTGTGGCACGCATTCAAATTTCTTTGTCTCACTTAGGAAAGAATGTAGAAAGGGAATCATCATCCATAATATCTCATTTACCTGAGGGCCCAAAAGCATGGATTTTCTTCTTTTTCTGTGGTTCACATCATGGGTTTGGTGGATTTTAGATCAACTGAAATGGAAGTGTGCTGTTTGTGTCCCAATTTTCTCAGGACAGATCATTAACATGGATACACATGCAGATTCTGACTGATACAAGGAGAACAGTAGTGGATGGGAGTGGAAGATTGTTTAAAGGAATGGAGAAATTAAATGGTAGTGTCACTGTAAGGGGAGAACCTCAAAAGACAATCAAACGGCCTTTGTCAAAGATGAAGGGTTAAGGGACTAAGAAGAAACAGGTAAAAATGAAGGGAAAGGAAATCCAAGGTGCAGGCATGAATCTCCAGGCAAGACACTAAACAAACCTATATCTAACCCCTATTTGTTGGTTGCTGATGTGGAGAGGATGCTGCATTTAAGGTACTGGCAAAGAAGATTTGTCCTCTGTGCCACTCCATAGTACCACCCTCACAAGCCAGTATTGCATTATGCCTGCAAGGAGGTAGAGCCAGTTTACAAGCCACAGCTGACCATTACTGTCCCTTTGCAGCATGGTAGCTGCAAGTGTCCTCGCAGCAGATGAAACTTCACTGCATTTGTCTATGCTGGCCCAGATCCTGAAATGACAGTTCCCAATTGTCGCTGCCAACAATATATTATAGGGCCTACAGAAATGATTACTGGCATCTTGGCAGGTGCGACCAACTAGACAAAGCTGGTTCTTGATCACCCTGCCATGCCTCCTGTCATGCAGTTCCACGTAGATCATGATGCAACATGATTGGGATGCTGCCAAAGCAAGAAAGAACTTGCATTTATAAAACATTTCACGCCCTCAGTACGCCCGACACGCTTTGCAGCCAAAGTATCCAAGATCACGGTTAGTCAGGCATTCCTTTAGGAAGAGGGGTCTCCACTTTCACTAATCATCTGTCAAAATGAGGCATGTTCACTTCTGACTGCAGAGGCAGATGTGCACAGAGCAACTCGTGCAGCCTGACCTGCCCTGCATCCCTCCATAAAACCTCCTGTTCTTCCAAACATTGGAAAACCCATTGGTGCCAGTGATGGTGCTGGATGGAACAAAAATAAATCATTCACAACAATTGGCACAAAGGCCATGAGAACCTAGATGCCAGCAGAGAGGAAAACAATAAAAATATAAAGAAAAACAGTTACCAAATGGCTAAAATATACTTACCTTTATATTACTGTGTTCCTTTCATGACCACCAGGATATTTACCATGACTTTGGAACCATGGATACCTATTTCTAATGGATGTTCTTTATGTTTGATATCCTGTGCACCAGCTTGGCAAGAAATAGCTTGCAAGAATGGACAAACCCCCCAATACATATTAAGTGCTTGCCTATTTATCATGTGATTAAACATAAGTAACAGCGGTAATAATATCAAATGTGCTAATGTTACCAAGTAATAGTGGCAGGTAATTAGTGTAAAGGAAATTGGGAACACTTGAGAGGGATTCAGAGAAATTCAGCTGATGAGCTAAAATGGCAGATGATTTTTGATGTGGATAACTGTATAAAGTATAATGTGTATTAAAATGGGAAACAAAAATGATTGGGTCCTATTTTATGGTAGGCCACTCGTTTGGGAAAAACCCACCCCCAAAGGGATACATATTCAGGGCCTCTCTTTGCAAGGAGGACACTGCTAAAAATTCAGGGAGGGGGTTGGCTAAGGCAAACTGACAATTTCAAACAAAAAAATAACAAAAGAAAATGAAAATAAATCAAAACAACGAGGTTAAGGGAAATGAAACAAAGCATGCTATGCATTGCCGACTTGTCATGGAAGACACCAAATGGCCTGGCAGAACACAAGAGCCTGTCATTTTCTGCATTGGCGCCGAACGACATAAGTCAGACTGATGAGCTCACTGACCCTCCAGTGGCGAGTCCACGACACAATTTGCTGCAAAAATAATGAGATTGTGCCACAGCGAGCATAGTGGCATTGCAATGGTCATGTTTATCAGCCTTTAGTACTTGCCTGTTACAGAACATGGAAGGGTCGGATGTGTGATCACTGAATGAAACATAAAGATATTCACAGTCTTGCGTGTCTGTTCGGATTTTTTACATTATTCCTCCAGCTGTAAATGAACCTTGCTGTTGTGCCTGAAATGCTTGACTGTAAAACCTTTCACAGCTGTAGCCAAATGTAGTATACAGGCAGAGTTAGAAATGGCTATGACCTAATCTTACCGGTTTTATGTCTGAGTGTAGGAAAACTTATTAAAGTAAGTTGCGGTTTGACTGAAGTTGCTTCCGTGATGTAAACTAAGCGGATGCCCTGTGGGAGCTGTGAGTAGGCTCATCTCTCCATTACAGTGAAGAACTTTGCTCCGGTGATCCCATGGTAATGAAGATCCCGGCAGTGATTCTGTCCAAATGTTCAGCTCGCTTGCAGGACCCGGGATTAGAGATGGGACGAGGTCGGCACAGCAAATAGCCAAAGAAGCGATCAGGTCAGCAGCATTTTTAAAACTCACCCTGATCCTACCAAGAAACAAATCGCTTCAATCATTATCCCCTAATGTAAATAAGCCATGCCTTTCACTAATTTTTTATTGCCTTGTAAACCGTTGAAGTTGCACCCTTATAAAGTTTCCTTGCATTCCAATGAGTCAGTTTCCAAAGTCTTCAGGAATCTGAGGATGTGTGTGTCTGTAATTATTTTTAACATGATATTGAAAATGTCAAATTGAACTGCCGATGCATCCTTCACACTGCTGCCAGGTCACCAGTGCCATTCTGGTTTCGTCTAACTGGCAGTGGTGATCAAATCAGCTTTAATCCAGCAAATTGGACTTCGCCAATGATGAGATAGGACAGCGGAGCTATGAAAATTGAATTCTCACTGTTTTGGCAAGGTTCATGGTGGAACAGTGCAGAGGTTCCCAGGAAATGTTGGCGTGGCATAAGTAATGGCCTGAGTCACTCAAACCATAATTTCCTGGAAATAATAATGACCTGCGCCATTACTATGGCTCAAGTTTTCAGCAAATTCTGGCTCCATGCATAATCAAAGCCTAACTCCACCCGATTACAAGGGTTTATGATCATAAGGGCAGCACTATTAAAATTTCAGTGTGGAGAGGCCCAACTATAAGTGTTTTTTTTAACAAAACAGACTAATAAAAGTCACTAGAATAACACAATCAAAATAAGCAGTAAAACTGGTTGAAATCAGAACAAAAACATCATATGGTACCACTAGTCACGAAAGGCATCCAGTAAGCTGATAGAAACCACATGCTGGTGTTCGGGAGTTGTCTGGGCACAAAATGGCTGAAAATGTAGGCAAGAGTCGGAGGAATTCTGCTTGGTGATCTTGGACACCCTGGACCAGTGGATAGCAGACGTGGCCATGCCCAAGAGCAGACTCTCCACAAAGTCTTCCAAAGGATTTGTCCTGCACACCATGTGACCAAAAATAAACAAGGTCAGAGACACATTTAGAATATTTCTTGCATCTTTTTGGCAATCTTCAATGCCTAAGAAAATCGGGCGCGGTGTAATGGGCTGCCGATTTGCTATCACCCGTTTTGCACTTTCGCCTAAGACCAATCTCACCACCATAAGAATCTAGAAAAACTTAGGAAAAGTAAACTTGTTCCGTTGAAGCAAAAAAATGGCTAAGAAGGAATATGCTCCAGGTCTTAAAATGCTGGAAGTGGTGGATAAAACAGACATTAAGCAGGCCATTTAACTTACATTGTGATTACCGATCTAGAGATCTCAAGTGACACTAGGGATGAGAAGAAGTTTTCCTCACAGAACAGTAAGTATTGTGTTGTAGGCTCCAAGCAAAAATGGTTGATTCTTTGATGAACTCCTTTTAGTAATGTAGGTTATAATATTAGATTGATATTGTGGTTTTGTTCAATTACCTTTGGACATTAGGAAAAAATTTCAGTGAGCTTTATCTTCTCACAAGTTGTACATTTGTTCAAACACCTCCCTCAGACGGATGGGTTGAGTCCAAGGTGAGAAAATTGTACACTGTCCTTGGGAAAAATACACTCGATGCTGAACTTTTCATGTTACATATTTTGTTTTCTTAAATTCAAGGGATTATTTTGCACACAGGAATATGTAAAAAATAGGCAGCACCTGAATTGTACTTAATCTTAGACTCTGAATAATGTAGTTAAGAGGGATAGTGAAGTTTTATTCTTATGCATGGGGTGAGGAATCAAGAGGACAATGTGTGTTATTTAGAGTGCGTTATATTTCCTAAACAATTGTTTAACCAACAAGAGGAACCATGTTTCAATAATATAGTGCACAGATATAGTCATTAAATTGCCGAGAACATTCTATTTGATAGAGATTATTAACTAGTTATTATCCTGCTGCTCTTTTCCTTTTTAAGGTACTTACGTGAAATATATGACGAAGTCAGACATGCCCTGCTCCGTTACTGAATCATTGAAACATTTTCCTGAAGAAAACAATACAAATGTAAAAGCCATATCTGCTCCTCGATATGCACCTTCAAACCTGACCCTTGTGACTGTTGAAGGCTGTCCTACCTTTCTCATAGTAGACTGGAAGAAGAATGAAAATGACACTGCTAGTGGTAATAGTTTCACTTCTGATATTCTCTCCACTCCGGCTTCTTTCTATCCCAAATATACCTTTACTGGTTTGACCGGTTATAATTCCTGCAGTACTGATGCAGTAATATTTTCTGTTTGTTATTTTATGAGCTTTGTCAAGTGATCAGTGTAGGGAAATTTTTCAAGTATAAGCTGGTGGCAGGAAACCTTTCCCACCACCATTGCAGATCAGAAAATTACCCCTTATTTCTCTTAAATGTCTCAGATGTAAAAGGAAGGAGCTGATTATTAGGATTTTCCTGGACCTCTTCTGCCCTAGCACTGGACAGGAGCAGTACACCTGAAGTCTGTTGCTCGTTTCCAGGCCCAGGAGTGCACAATTTCCTATCCTGAACCATTAAAATTGCCTTGTATAACCCACAGTGCAGGCCCCACCCTTTGCAGGCTAACACTGGCAGAAGGGGAAAGAAATTTGCATACCAAAACTGAGATCGGGGCCTTCTTGCTCCCTCTGGAACCCCTGTAAACTGTCCAATCATTGGTGGTCATGGAGCTGGCCATAGCACCAGGTTTCATAGAACGGAGTCCTAGGAAAATGGGGCAGAAGGCCAGTAACATGCCTCCCACCACATTTGATTGCTTGTGATTGGCCTTTGCCTATTGCAGGTACTTGCCTAGTGCTGCACCACCTTCCACAGCCCCCCCTTCCCCCCCATCCCCTGGAAGACTTGTAAATCCTGGTGAAATGGGTCTCTGCCTCTTTTTTCTGACCTTTACATGTGAGGAAGTGGCATTATTCAGGGGCAAATGTCCGAAAAATAAGCCCCTTTTATCCAGTATCAGTGCTCACTTTAATATTGGATGGTCGTAGGTTTGGTCATTAGTTTACTTCTTTTCAAACATATTAACCAGGTGGAGCATTTTACAGAAAAACTGCCTCCTGCCTGAAAGAACGACTAACAGTGTCCAGGTTAGTCCTCCATCATAGGTTAGATTCATACAAGAAAGACCATTTAGACAATCCTAGCTCCTCCATCCAAAAAGAACTTAAATTCCCCTTCCCCAGCAGAGCACCTGTTTCTTAAATGATTCCAGAGCTTTGAGGCCCAAAATTCTAATTAGCCTGCTCTGCTGGCAGAAGTACGCCATTAATCCGTTGGTGTCAGAGAACCCATATTGCAGAAACGGGGTCATTTGCATAGTCAGGGCAGGTGGCCCGCTCCTGTAAGGGTGCATCAGAGGCAGATCAATGACCCTTGTGCAAGGTCTGGGGCCTCTATGGAAATCATGCCAACTCTCAGCTGGCAGAAGTTCCATTGAGGGCAAACTGGGGGGAATTCCCAGGAATTCCTCCAAACACACCCTTTATGTGGGAGGTAGGTGGAAGATTCGCCCTCTCCCTTCCCCACCCGCTGGAATTTCTCTGAACTGAGTAAATGGGGTAGAATCCCAGGGGAATCGGATTTTGCCCCAAATTCTGGACCCATCACACAATTCTACCTGGTTGTGCTGATTGGAGTTTCAGGCCCTTTGTCTCCAATACAACACCCAGGAATCCATTTGCTGTGTTAATCATTCTTTGTGTGAAGAACTCATTGGAACCATGGACAAGTCTTTGATGCAGTCAAGATAATCTCTCAGCCTGAATGATTTTAGCCTCCCAACTAAAAGAAGCTTTCAGGGGAGAAAATATACAACAGGAAATAGTAAAATGTGCTTTTACATTTACAACGGTTTTGATAATCTACTTGTAACCTTTTTTTTAGTCTTACTCATAGCATAAAATATTCATATTGTTTCCCATTGTGTATCATATCTTCTATTGAGAAGCCTTTACATTTTTGTCTTCCAGAGTATGAAGTTTTATCAAAAATGACAGGACCAGGCAACAAAACAAAAGAACATGTTACTTTTACCAATCAAACACATGCTGCAGTGGAAAACCTCAAACCAAACACAAGGTGAAAAAGTGTATGCTATTCCTCGCAATTATAAGTAATTTATTATTTTCTGTTTCATCTTGTAGAATTTTAAGAACAAAACTAATACCTTACATAGCTGCTCATTTGTATTAAAGAATTCTCAGTATACTACATCCTAGAATATAAAACCCAGTTGGAGAAATATTGCATTTCATTTTTAATGACTGCAAAATTTTGATATATATTAATGACTGGACTTGGGTATAGACGGTATAATTTTGAAGTTTGCAGAAGACACGAAACTCGAAAACGTAGTAAACAATGTGGAGGATAGTAACAGACTTCAGGGGGACGGAGATAGACTGGTGAAATGGGCAGACACATGGCAGATGAAATTTAATACAGAGAAGTGTGAAGTGATACATTTTGGTAGGAAGAATGAGGAGAGGCAATATGAACTAAATATGTACAAAATCTTTGAAGGTGGCAGGACAAGTTGAGAAGGATGTCAAGGCCTTAGAGAGGGTGCAGAAGAGATTCACTAGAGTGGTACCAGGGATGAGGGACATTTTTTTTATTCGTTCAATGGGATGTGGGCGTCGCTGGCGAGGCTGGCATTTACTGACCCTTCTACCAATGGAAACAGTTTCTCCTTATTTACTCTATCAAAACCGTTCATGATTTTGAACACCTCTATCAAATCTCCTCTTAACCTTCTCTGCTCTAAGGAGAACAATCCCAGCTTCTCCAGTCTCTCCACATAACTGAAGTCTGGTAAGCAGGACTCTGAGCCAGGCATGGAGTCTTATAAAATTTACATATGTATCATTGATAGAGGGTACTTATTGAGGATTTTGTACATGCACCCCCCCGGTCCCTCTGTTCCTGCACCGCCTTTAAAATTGTACCATTCTTGAGGATTGATTGATAAGGACTAAAGGGTAAATTCAGAAGTTTTCAGAGGTGAGCCGCATTCAAAGGGAGCTCAGACAGGAGAGAGAGCGACAACTCCCTTCAAGTGTGGCTCCCTGCAGGAGGCACAGGATTGGTGAACTTATCCTCATTAAAAACAAAGGGAACCCCAACTCACAAACGATGAGTTACAGAAGTCTTTCATACGAGTGTAATATAACCTGGAGGACAATAATGGTCATGAAATGTTCTGTAAACTACATTTAAAATGCAAGATTATTGCTGTGTTTCATTGGTTTGTTTTAACTGTTAAGTTATTTGCAGTGGCTGGGTAGCCTGTGTTATTGATAATAAAAGAATATAGGATTTTTTTCTTTGTTGTATAAACACTGACTATACCCTGCCTGAACAACCTATTGATCTATAGCCTTGTAGATTCACCGTCCATGATCCATTCTTCTATAATCTAATTTTCCTGTTGCAGATAAATCAGCTCAGACAATCCATCCTGGTAACTGCTTGCCTGATGACTTACAATAAATATATATTCCTGTTTTTTTTTAAATCAAGAATCAAGTGTTAAACCTAATGGGCTGGATTCTGCTCCGAATTGTTGTTTCTGGGGCAGATTTCACGAGTAAATTGACTTCTAAAGGCTATCGCCTCAAAATCACCGCAAAAAAAAATTGCACCGAAACTATCCTCCCAAAAGATCACAAGGGCCACTGGGTGTCCAATCCGCCGCATGTAAATAGGGTCACGGGTGTGTCGCTAACCCTTCCAACCCATCTTCACCACCTTTGGCCTCAAATCTGCCCTAAATCATTTCTACCACTTCATAAATGGCAGTAGGAGTTGCAGGATGGCATCCCTAAGATGGATACCACATTGGGGAGGCCATTTTGTGCACTGCTACTGAAGGTTGATATTGCTTTGACTGCATAATGATCTCTAGTATTTTGGAGGTCCAGTAAGGACTTTTGCTGCTAATGTTACTCACTTTTGTTCAAATTACTGCTTTGCTTTGGAGGTGGATTTCCCAATGAGAATCCCTCTATTATGAAAAGGAGGAGAATAAGGACATGGAAGTTGCTAGATTGGAGGCTTTTATTCAGAGGTGTCACAGAAGGCGTCCTTTACCGATGCACACATGCCCACTCAACAAGGTTTACAGACTAGGAATGTCTTAGCTAGAATTTTATGACTGTTGATGTCTCATAAGGCTGCACTTCTTCACGGAGGCTATTGAGGAGATATGTCAACTGCTGACTGCAGACCTATAGCCCACTTACACCAGGAGAACAGTATTTTATGTACCAGTCATGTCACTACTGCCTTGAATTTCTTTCTGGCTGGATCCTTCCAAGCAGCATCTGGTGACCTTTGCCACGTTAGTAAGGTAGCAGCTCACCCACTGCATCAGGAAGGTCACTGATGCTCTATTCAAGAGTGCTGCGCAATTCATATCCTTCCCAATGGGAGAGAGAAACAAAGAGAGAGAGAGAGAGTTCTACAGACAGGCTGGGCTCCCACAGGTGCAAGGAGCAATTGTCGGAACACATGTTGCACTCGAAGATCCATATGACAATCCCCTCAAATTTATAGGAACATAGGAACAGGAGTAGGCCATTCAGCCCCTCGTGCCTGCTCTGCCATTTGATAAGATCATGGCTGATCTGTGATCTAACTCCATATACCTGCCTATGGCCCATATCCCTTAATACCTTTGGTTGCCAAAAAGCTATCTATCTCAGATTTAAAATTAGCAATTGAGCTAGTATCAATTGCCGTTTGCAGAAGAGAGTTCCAAACTTCTGCCACCCTTTGTGTGTAGAAATGTTTTTTAATCTCGCTCCTGAAAGGTCTGGCTCTAATTTTTAGACTGTGCCCCCTACTCCTAAAATCCCCAACCAGCGGAAATAGTTTCTCTCTATCCACCCTATCTGTTCCCCTTAATATCTTATAAACTTCGATCAGATCACCCCTTAACCTTCAAAACTCTAGAGAATACAATCCCAATTTGTATAATCTTTCCTCGTAACTTAACCCTTGAAGTCCGGGTATAAGAACATAAGAAATAGGAGCAGGAGTAGGCCAATCGGCCCTTCGAGCCTGCTCCGCCATTTAATAAGATCATGGCTGATCTGATCCTAACCTCAAATCTAAATTCATGTCCAATTTCCTGCCCGCTGCCCGTAACCCCTATCATTCTAGTAAACCTACGCTGCACTCCCTCCAAGGCCAATATGTCCTTCCGAAGGTGCGGTGCCCAGAACTGCTCACAGTACTCCAGGTGCGGTCTATCCAGGGTTTTGTATAGCTGCAGCATAACCTCTGCCCCCTTGTACTCAAGTCCTCTAGATATAAAGGCCAGCATTCCATTAGCCTTATTGATTATTTTCTGCACTTGTTCATGACACTTCAATGATCTATGTACTTGTACCCCTAAGTCCCTTTGGACATCCACTGTTTTTAACTTTTTACCATTTAGAAAGTATCCTGTTCTATCCTTTTTTGATCCAAAGTGGATGACCTCACATTTGTCTACATTGAATTCCATTTGCCACAGTTTTGCCCATTCACCTAATCTATCAATATTGCTTTGTAATTTTATGTTTTCATCTACACTGCTTTCAATGCCACCAATCTTTGTGTCATCGGCAAACTTAAATATGAGACTTTCTATGCCTTCATCTAAGTCGTTAATAAATATTGTGAATAATTGAGGCCCCAAGACAGATCCCTGCGGGACTCCACTAGTCATATCCTGCCAATGTGAGTACCTACCCATAATCCCTACTCTCTGTCGCCTTTCACTCAGCCAACTTCCTAACCAAGTCCGTACTTTTCCCTCGATTCCATGGGCTTCCATCTTAGCTAACAGTCTCTTATGTGGGACCTTATCAAATGCCTTCTGGAAGTCCATATAAATAACATCCATTGACATTCCCCTGTCCACTACTTTAGTCACCTCTTCAAAAATTTCAATCAGGTTTGTCAGGCACGACCTACCTTTCACAAATCCATGCTGGCTCTCTCTGATTAACTGAAAATTCTCGAGGTGTTCAGTCACCCTATCCTTAATTACAGACTCCAGCAATTTCCCCACAACAGATGTTAGGCTAACTGGTCTATAATTCCCTGGTTTCCCTCTCTCCTTTCTTAAAAAGCGGAGTGAAATGTGCAATTTTCCAATCTAGAGGGACAGTTCCTGAATCTAGAGAACTTTGTGCTCACCTACTTCCTTTAAAATCTGGTCCTGGGGATTTGTCACTCTTTAGTGCTATTATTTTCTTCATTACTGTTGTTTTACTTATGTTAATTTTATCGAACCCCGTCCCCGATTCAGTATTAGTTTTCTTTGGATTTCCGGCATGCTATCCTCTTTTTCTACTGTAAATACTGACAAAAAATAATTGTTCAACATGTCCGCCATTTCCCCATCGTCAATGACAATATCCCCACTTTCAGTTTTTAAGGGGCCAACACTGTTCCTGACCACCCTCTTTTTCCTAATGTAACTATAAAAGTTCTTCGTATTGGTTTTGATATCCCTTGCAAGTTTCTTTTCATACTCTCTTTTTGTAACTCTTACTATCTGTTTTGTGACTCTTTGTTGATCTTTGTATCTTTCCCATTCGCCAGGATCTGTGCCATTTTTTGCCTTTTTGTATGCCCTTTCCTTATGTCTTATACTGTCCCTTACCTCTTTAGTTGTCCATGGCTGTTTTTTTGGCAAGTAGAGTTCTTGCCCCTCAGGGTTATAAACCGATTCTGTATCACGTTAAATGTTTCTTTAAACATTTCCCACTGATCATCAGTCGTTTCACCCAATATCAGATTTGCCCAGTTGGACAGTCTCTGTCTCATCCCATATGAACAGGAAAGTCTTTCATTCTATTAATGCGCGGCTAATTTGTGATGCCAATCACCCTATCCTACATGTGAATGCCAGAATACCCAGGGAACTGCCATGACACTGTTATCATATGATAACTCATCATACCAGCCCTCATGACTCGGAGGCGTATATCAAGATGGTTGATTGATAATCAGGGCTATTCCCTGCAGTCATAGCAAAGTGTTCCCAGACACAGTAGGACAACAGATATAATGAGGCCCACGGCACTACAAGAAGTGTCTCAGAGCAGACTACAGAAATTCTCCAATCCCATTTTAGGCGCCTGGATAAATCTGGTACAACTTTGTAATATAGCCCAGCAAGAGTCTCAAGGATTATTGTAGCTTGCTCTGCACTACATAATATCTTAATAAAGTAAAGCTTGTTGCTTCCAGAAGGTGAATACAATGATGAAAAAGAGGGAGTGGGAGGATTTCCCTCCCCACCACATTAGGAGGATGTGCAGGAAGAATAGAACTTGGGACAGGACAGCAGCACCGAGAGAAAGAAGGGCACAACTGATAGCCCAGGCCTTACTGTCACAGATTCATATTCTGTGACCATTTTACCCATGAAAACAACTTTGACATAAGAAATTTTATTTGGCCATAATTTGCTGCAGCGGGTCATCTAACAGCGTTTGCCATTAGTTAGACTTGCCCTTGCAGGTTTAGGTTTTTAAATTTTTTCCGTGGCAAGTTGCTGAAAGTGCGAGCTGATAACATTGCAGCAAGAGAAACCTGGGACCTCAGTGAACAGGGCAAGCAAATGGGGTTGTTCTCCTTGGAATAGAGAAGATTGAGAGGAGATTTAATAGAGGTATTTAAAATCATGAAGGGTCTAGACAGAATAGATAGAGAGAAACTGTTCCCATTGGCGTAAGGGTCAAGAACCAGAGGACACAGATTTAAGGTGATTGGCAAAAGAACCAAAGGTGAAATGAGGAGAAACTTTTTTTACGCAGCGAGTGGTTAGGATCTAGAATGCACTGCCTGAGGGGGTGGTGGAGGCAGATTCAATTGTGGCTTTCAAAAGGGAACTGGATAAGTACTTGGAAGGAAAAAATTTGCAGGGCTACAGGGATAGGGCAGGAGAGTGGGACTAGCTGGATTGCTCTTGCATAGAGCTAGTACAGACTCGATGGGCCGAATGGTCTCCTTCCGTGCTGTAACCTTTCTATGATTCTAACTACATATCTCCTTAACCAATCAGATTGAAGGATTGTGAAATAAACAGCACAAGTACTGAGAAGAAAGTGGAAATTAGAGTGAGTGAATTCTCCAACAATTAAAACCGAAAGGAATGACACTCCACACTAGTAATAGTTAATTTTTAGTGCCAGAGAGGTTGTCTGGCAGTAATTAACACTAAGCACGTCATGAAAGAGTACTTAGATTGAAACGGACAAGACTTAACCTTCTGTGGCGAGTTTAGTTTGTGTCTACTGTGCAAATACAGCAATTTTACACCATTCAATGCATTTCAATGGTGAGGCAGACAGCGAGATGCCATTTTCGCAAAGCTAACGGTGGAGCGGTGCAACTCGGACAGCAACGTTTGGATATCCGCATTTAACCGCACATCTGCCCTTTGCCTGAAGTTGGTGTGCCATTTGCGCATAAATAATGACAAGCGCCATTAGCCTCACTGTTATTTTGACAGGAAATTCTGGCCCAATATGAATTTTGCACAGAAGCTTGTGTGAAAGGGAAACAGCCTCATGCTGGGTTGGCCATCCATAGGCAGTAGAATAAAAGTTGAATGGATTGTGCCAAGTGACTTTCATCATACTCCGTGTTCTGTATGTTTTACCTACTGTGGACTAAAGTAGCTTACAAGCCAAACCAAACAATCCCTCACCTAGTGTTAGCTCAATCCACATGCGGAGAGATTAAAGGAGTACACATGCTTAAGCCACAGAGATAGGTCCAGATCATAAGGGCGTTTCATTGTTAACACACTTGGGTCCCACTACTGTGCTAACAGATATGTCAACCTTCGTAAAAAAAAAATGCAGGCAATCAGACAGCTTAAGGAAGCGACTGACACCATCAAATCTGAGTAGACACCTGTGGCAGACCCGAATTTATAACATTGATTCATTATAAAAAGTCACTTCACACCTGCCTCTTCATTCCCTATCAAAGTTAGTGTGGCCTTTAATTTGTATGTGTTGGGTTTCTTCCAGGCCAGCAGTGGAAACATGTAAAGTACTAGTCTGTTTTCTGTCGATGTATCAAGGTCACTGGTGCATTATTCAGAAGGGGTGTGTGTGCTTGCTGGCTTTGGGATTTTACTGACAGCCTGCTGGGATTTTGGTTCTCTATACTTCCTTGGCCTGTGCATTGCGTGGGTCTGCATGTGATTCACCTGCATCTGAGAGTATGGTGGCTGCCTAATGCTGCTCGGCCTTCTGCCATGCCTGGTGCATCAAGTGCTTTTGCCATGCCTGGTGCATCAAGTGCTTTTGGTCAGGGGAATGGGTACATGGCAGCTATCTGTACCATAAAATGTGTTTCTCCTCTCTTTGACTTCTTACAGCAGGGATTCGAGAACCTGGTCTTTAACCCTGCTACCCCATAATGCCCGATTCTACTGCAATTTTCCTCAATAAAAATCTATACTTGCTTTCCCACTCCAAATTCAGCTGATTAAGTGCCTCCTAATTTCACAGCTAATTAAAGGACAAGTGCTTCCCTCTTTTCATTGGCTGGCTCACTATATAGTAAATATAAGGGCCAGTTCACCAATTGGGTGGTCCTTAAGCAGAATAGTATCCGCAGGGAGTAAATCATTGGCTCACAACCCTTGCTTTTCTCTTCGTTAGTTTAAATGGACAAAAAAATCAGGCTGTGGGCCCTCGATGTCCCAGCCAGCGTTCCCATGTGGGTGCCACTGTGCGCTGGGAGCTGCTGATCAGGAAATCAGCCTTAAAGACCACATTTTAACTCACAGACTGAAAACAGGAAAATCATGTATAAACCAGCAGGCTTTGATATTCCCCAAAACTTATAGTAACCCAGATTTAACCACTGAACAATTTAATTTCTAAGCTTGTAATTTTTATTGGACCTGCAATACTGGGGGAAATTTTACAGATAAATTAAAATTAATGAATGGAAAAATATTACAGGGCATGAATCAGACATGTTGACCTCTGCTCCTGAATTCCTAATATTCGTTCCTGATGTGCCAACTCAGAAAAGTTGGCCTCATTATCTTCATAAATCAGTTTGTGAAATTTTATGGTAAATCTTTAATTTGTAATAGGAGACGTTTCATCACATCAGTTCTCTGATGCACTAAAATAATACTGCATGTAATGAATAAGCCATTTATCACCATCAACCAAACAGATTATCATGTCCCAAAGTTCAGCACTTTGCCTGAATATTTCTCTTTGCCTCCCTGAGCATAGTTTGAAATGCTCCCACTCCAACACCATGCTTCAATATTCTCCACAATACAGTCTGCTAATATAGAAACATAGAAAATAGGAGCAGGAGTAGGCCATTTGGCCCTTCGAGCCTGCTCCGCCATTCAATATGATCATAGCTGATCCTCTATCTCAACACCATATTCCTGCTTTCTCCCCATACCCCTTGATGCCTTCTGTGTCTGGAAATCTACCTATCTCCTTCTTAAATATATTCAGTAACTTGGCCTCCACAGCCTTCTGTGGTAGAGAATTCCACAGGTTCACCACCCTCTGAGTGAAGAAATTTCTCCTCATCTCAGTCCTAAATGTCCAACCCCGTATCCTGAGACTGTGACCCCTCATTCTGGACCCCCCCACCCCAGCCAGGGGAAACATCCTCCCTGCATCCAGTCTGTCTAGCCCTGTCTATACTATTACTTCACAGTATACTTTAATATTCCTCTTTGATTTACTTTGCACAGTTGGGAACGATTCCTCTTACACACTGTGCTCAGACTATCAAGTAGCTTTCCTGAAACAAATGGTCCCATTGTGGCTCCTTTGAAACTGAAATGTTACCAAATTTTTCCATTTGAAGTTACAAGTGCCACTTGACCTGTTTTTTCCCCAAATCTTCCTTGTATGCCAGATCATTTATATTCCATAAACAGAGTGTGGAGCTGACCTGCTTCCACCACTGTCGCATTGAGCTGGCCACTGAGGAGCATGAAAGCAGTAGGTAAATGATTCTGTTGCACTGAGCACTTCCTCAGCAACACTGGAAACTGGAGCCAGGTTCCCTTACTGCCTTAGTGTGATGGTGCCCACTGTGCTGCACCACAACCTTTTCAATTTTCTGTACGGTCCCAGAGATTATCCAAAGAAATTCTTGCATTCCCAAGGAGCATAATGACCATAAGAACATAAGAAATAGGAGCAGGAGTAGGCCATATGGCCCCTCGAGTCTGCTCTGTCATTCAATAAGATCATGGCTGACCTTTGATCTCAACTCTACTTTCCCGCTCGATCCCCATATTCCTTGATTCCCTTAGAATCCAAAAATCTATCTGTCTCAGTCTTGAATATACTCAACTACTGAGCATCCACAGCCCTCGGGCATAGAGAATTCCAAATACCCGACCCCTAGTTCTAGACTCTCCAGCCAAGGGAAACATCCTCTCAGCATCTACGCTGTCAAGCCCTCTTAGCATCTTACATGTTTCAATGAGATCACCTCTCATTCTTCTAAACTCCAGAGAATATAGGCCCATTCTACTCAATCTTTCCTCAAAGGACAACCCTCTCATCCCAGGAATCTATCTAGTGAACCTTCGTTGCACCACCTCTAAGGCAAGTATATCCTTCCTTAGGTAAAGAGATCAAAACTGCACACAGTGCTCCAGGTGAGGTCTCACCAAAGTTCTGTACAATTGCAGCAAGACCTCCTTACTCTTGTACCCCAACCCCCTTGCAATAAAGGCCAACATACCATTTGCCTTCCTAATTGCTTGCTGTACCTGCATGTTAACTTTCTGTGTTTTGTGTACAAGAACCACAAATCCCTGTGAACATCAACATTTAATAGTTTCTCACCATTTAAAAAATATTCTGTTTTTCTATTTTTTCTACCAAAGTGAATAACCTCACATTACCCCACATTATACTCCATCTGCCACCTTCTTGCCCACTCACTTAACCTGTCTATATTGCTTTGCAGACTCTTTGTGTCCTCCTCACAGCTTACTTTCCCACCTAGCTTTGTATCGTTAGCAAACTTGGATACATTTTACTTGGTCCCTTCATTTAAGTCATTAATATAGATTGTAAATAGCTGAGGCCCAAGCACAGATCCCTGCGGCACCCCTCTAGTTACAACCTGCCAACCTGAAAATGACCCGTTTATTCCTACCAGGAAGAATTCCAACCAGGACAATCATCCCATTTACCTCCTACCAGTTCTTCCACTTTTTTTTTAATAAAAAAAAGAGCTTTGAAATAGTTCACATTTCATTATTCTACTGGCTGATTGCCATTAAAACAGAGTCTGCTGAGGGATTGATTGCTTTCTGAAGGCAACACGACAGTGGGCTGCTCAGACAGTATTAAACTCCAATATTTGACAATTATGAATCTCTTCAGTTTCCGTGTTAACTCCAGTGCCAGTCTACAGAAAGCTATTCTAACTGTGATTTGGGAAAATATTAGTTTGCAAGATTTCAAAATAATAGTACACTGGACTTCACTGTTGCATATAGTTAATGTACATTACTGATCATGCCCTTAGTACTTAAGCAGGAAACAGAACTAAAGCAGCCAAATAAATCTTACAGTCTGTACTGATATATTTCAGCATTCTACTGAACTTCACCTACTTGGTCTCTGTAGCACACTCATATGTGATATTGATTTAATTTGAAAAATCTGGTGGTGCTGTATGATCGACAAGAGATACAGAAATATTTTTAATGCTACAGGGAAATATAAAATAGAAGAATATGTTGAAAAATGAAAACAATGTAGGGAACAGATGTAAAGATAAATAAAATAAATGTGTGTTATCTGAGGGATGGATCCATCATGGAAAGATGAGTACACGGAGCCATAGACGGGTAGATCTCTGGTTCAAATCTGTGATTCCCCACATGGTGGTGGGGGGGGGGGGGGGGGCGGGAGAATTGCTGTGGTCACTATGAGACTGGTTATACTACCGATCATGCCCTTAGTACTTAAACAGGAAACAGAACTAAAGCAGCCAAATAAATCTTACAGCGTGCACTGATATATTTCAGTGTTCTGCTGAACACTGACCGTCCTGTTATAGTGGTAGTGGGACAGCTGTACTTTCTGCATGTAGCACCCAAGTAGTGTGGTTGGCCTGACTTTGCCTAAGTTTACAAGATCAGGTCATTTAAATCATTTGAATATGCTCCACGCACACATTGGTCCAGGCGCAGGGAAAATGATTGAAATGTGGGCAGTATTGTCAGCAAGATGGAGGCTTCTGGGAACATTTGAGAACCCAGGGCTCAATATCCTCTGTGTTTACCTTTAAGGGGTATTTTTGTGAAGCAAGACTCCTGCGATGGTGCATGAGATTGGCCTTCTCTCTGACCCGCAATCCCTTCTCAGAAGGCTTCCTGCTGGAAGTGGATTTACCCCTATATCGTCACGCAAGATAAGGGCTCATGGGATTGGGGTATTATATTACCATGGATAGAGGATTGGTTAACGAACAGAAAACAGAGAGTCGGGATAAATGGTTTATTTTCAGGTTGGCAGGCTGTAACTAGTGGGGTGCCACAAGGATCAGTGCTTGGGCCTCAGCTATTTACAATCTATATTAATGACTTAGATGAAGGGACCAATTGTAATGTATCCAAGTTTGTTGACGATGCAAAGCTAGGTGGGAAAGTAAGCTGTGAGGAGGACACAAAAAGTCTTCAAAGGGATATAGACAGGTTAAGTGAGTGGGCAAGAAGGTGGCAGATGGAGTATAATGTGGGGAAATGTGAGATTATTCACTTTGGTATGAAGAATAGAAAAACAGAATATTTTTTAAATGGTGAGAAACTATTAAATGTTAGTGTTCAGAGAGATCTGGATGTGTTCGTACAAGAAACACAGAAAGTTAACATGCAGGTACAGCAAGCTATTAGGACGGCAAATGGCATGTTGGCCTTTATTGCAAAGGGGTTTGGAGTACAAGAGTAAGGAAGTCTTGCTGCAATTGTACAGGGCTTTGGTGAGACCACACCTGGAGTACTGTATACAGTTTTGATCACCTTATCTAAGGAAGGATATACTTGCCTTAGAGGCGGTGCAACAAAGGTTCACTAGATTGATTCCTGGGATGAGAGGGTTGTCCTATGATGAGAGATTGAGTAAAATGGGCCTAAACTCTGGAGTTTAGAAGAATGAGAGGTGATCTCATTGAAACATACAAGATTCTGAGGGGGCTTGACAGGGTAGATGCTGAGAGGTGGTTTCCCCTGGCTGGAGAGTCTAAAACTAGGGGGGCATAGTCTCAGGATAAGGGGTCGGCCATTTAAGACTGAGATGAGGAGGAATTTCTTCACTCAGAGGGTTGTGAATCTTTGGAATTCTCTACCCTAAAGGGCTGTGGATACTGAGTCGTTGAATATATTCCAGGCTGAGATTGATAGATTTTTGGACTCTAGGGGAATCAAGGGATATGGGGATTGGGTGGGAAAGTGGAGTTGAGGTCGAAGATCAGCCATGATCTGACTGAATGGTGGAATAGGCGCGAGAGGCCATATGGTCTACTCCTACTCCTATTTTTTAAGTTCTTATTTTCAGCCACAAAACATCTGTAAGTAACTTAAGTGATTGTCTACAAATATGCTATAATTTAAAAATGATTCAGAGGTATATATGGTAATAATGTTCAGGCGGCTAGCCCAGTCAGCATTAACTCCCTTTAGATTTTCATATTTGTAGAACAGAATTTAAATATTAAATATTAAAATGGTAACGCATACATTCTTATAAGGACCTCACGCTGTGGAAGGTTGAACTCTCTGGTAATGGATATAGTGTGCTCAAAAAGGGACCAGACTATCTTCTTTGGTTATGTCAACTTTCTGTCCCTGGTTGCAGCACAAATCCCTATGTACCATAGCTAAAATAAATGATTAACAGATTCACATCGTTCCACGAGAACAGACTATATAATTACAAGTACTAATATCTAGATTTATGATTTACAACCCTCCCTGATTGTCCTGGAGTCTCCAGGAATTAAAGATTAATCTCCCGGGCACTGCTGCAAGTATCTCGGGAGAATAATCATAGGGAATTGGGCATCTCCCACTCACGATCTCTTGCACGAAGTGTTCGGTCAGACTCGAGGGCTCTGCAGGATGCACCCTGGCAAAGTTCTCAATGTCACTCATACAAGGCCTGAAAGGAGGGTTTATGATTTTCTAGGCATCCCTCACACAAGGGCAGCACTGCGTGAGGGCACAGCAATGGGAGGTACGTCATGTGATTAAACCTCCTGGAATACGTCCAACGAGAATTCGGCAAACCCTACCTAAATCGGTTCATGAGCAGCAAATTCAGATATACTGGCTGTGTATTTTTGTTATGTTTAAATTTCTGACTAAGAAAATTAAAGCAAAGTATTGATGCAAACATACAAAAATGACAGACAGGAGAAGACCAGCTACTCCATCAAGTTTGTCACTCAGGATGACTAAAAAGGCCATGGTTCGGATACTCTAGTCTGGACCAAAATGCAGCCAGATCCTTACCCTAAGATTGTTGTGGGATTTAATTTAGCATTACGAATTATGCAAGTTGACAAGAAATTGAAAGCAGGACCAGAGAAGAATAGATTCAGATTTCTGGCTCCATTTTATGCTCCTGCTACCTATTCATTTTGTCTGCACAGGATGTGGAAATGTAACAACTGATGTGTTCACTCCTGTGTGCTATTAGTAAGATTTCATATATTCACTTTTCCACCTGGTTGAAACGAGGTGCTTTCCAACAGAGTGGGAAGAGAAAAAAAAATCAAAGAATTGCTTCATACACTTCCTAGTAATCAGCTAAAGCATAATTTAGGCAGGGGCCCGAGAAAGAAGCTGTCAATTGGGAGGCAGAACACGAGAGCGAGAGAAAAGTAACTAATACTTCACATGTACCACTACCAGTCATAAAACGTAAAAACATCTGACACTGTTCAAATAGCTTGAGTGTTCTTTTGTAGTAATGAAAGACCTCAATATCATCAGCGAACTATTCTTTTTATTCTGTGTGCAGGTGCTTCCTCGAGGATTCTTAGTATATGTCATTAAATTAGCTGTGGGTGTTGTGCCTGATCTCTGAAGATTATGAACTATCATTTGATGATTTTCACTCATGTTTGAGTTACTAATCTTTGGGATAGTATAATCAGCAGCCTGAGACAGTGATATCCACAGCCATTCCATAGAGTATTATATTCAATGTAAATTTAATGCAGACAATCCCAGTCACGCATGGTGTGTTGTTTCCCAGTAATATGCTGACTCCTGTTATCAGGATCATTCTCATATATAATCTCCATTATCTTTTTCTGTTGTGCAGAAACTAACACTATGGGGTCAATTTTCAGACGTCCGAGCGGGTGCGTTCGTGGTGGGGGGGCTCCAAAAATTGGGGATTCCCGGGGCGGGTCTGGAGCCCGGCTCCAACCTGCCCACTTCTGGTTTCCCCAGTGACGCGCTTAGATGCGCGCGCAGCCCCCGCATGTGGGACTCCTGCCTAATTGCCGGCGGGATCCCACTTATATCAATTAATTTGATACTTCAGGTCATTAGGAGACCTGATTTGGAGGATATTTTAGGAGGGGTGGGATTTTCATCTCAACTGAGAGTGTTTCGCGTACTGGGGGAAACACTCCCAGTTGAAATGGACGTGTTGCAGCTGTCAGCCTGTGGCAGCTGCAAAGGTTCATTTGACAGGTGAGGGAGGAGACCCTCACTCATTGCAGGAGGCCACTCTGTCACTTTGGACAAAGTTTGGCCTCCACCACCCTCCTCCTGACAAGAAAATTCACCAACTTGCAACCTCAACCCCAGTGTGTGGACACATTTACCTACCTTGCGGACCCCCTCAAACGTACATCTTGCGGATGGGGGCCGCCGTAGCTGCAGTCATGACCTCCTCGGAGGGTGAACAGTATCGCCAGCCACGCCGTCCACCTCTGACACGTGGAGCACCACAACACAGTGCTGTGACACATCCACCTGCACAGCAGGAGGGAGGGCAACGGCAGAGAGAGATGCGTCACTGAAGGCACTACCCTCGCCACAGGGTCCACAGACAGAGGCTCAGCATCCTGGACCTCTGAGCAGCCGTGCACATGGAGGCTCAGAGTCACTCGACATGTAGTCGTGGACATCTGCAGCCTCCTTCATGCCGAGCTGCTCCCGGCTGGCCCGAGCACTACCTGTCACTGTCTAAGTCACCACTGCCCTCAACGGCTTCTCCTTCGCATCCTTCCAGGGTGCCACCGGGGACATCGTCGGCGTCTCTCAGTCGTCTGCACAAAAGAGCCCTGCAAATACACCTACACCCACTCTGCAGTGATACAATGGGTGGCATCAGTTGTGGGTCTTAATGGTGATCCTCAGGAAAGGGCATTATTGCACAAACCAGACAAGATTTGCAAAGACGTGGTGACAATATAATATGTAATGTGAGTTGATCAGAAATCAAATAAAAGTAAAAACCATGGCAAACCCTCAAACACCCTTGTGCATCCCCTTCATGTTCACGACACGTTTGCCTTACACTTCCTACTGCACATATGTGATGCATGCCCTGTGGCTACAGCACAGGTAGTGCCAGGTTGGGTGAGGCTGACCGTGAAAGAGATGCATGAGAGGGTGAGTATGAGATAGAGCCATGAGATTGTATGAGGATTGGGTTGAGTGGTAGTGGCGGGATGAGTACTGGCGAGGTGAGTAAGTGCAGGTAAGATGAGGATGCGCTTTGATTGGGTGTGAGGAGTAATGTGATAGAGTAGTGTTAGCAGTGCAGAAGGAGATGTGGGGTGGGTGCGGTGATGTGGCAGACGGAATGTAGGTACTCACTTCGGCTGACCTAGTTAGGTCATTGAAGCGCCTCCTGCACTGTATGCAGGTGCGTGATATGTTGGTGGTGCTGGTAACCTCCTCTGCCACCTCGAGCTAGGCCTTCATGGTGGCAGAGGCTGGCCACTTCCTCCCGTCTGCCGGGGAGAAGATCCCTGTCCTCCCCCCTCCTCCTCACCACATCCAGACCTGGAGTGAGGCATCATTAAACCTGGGAGCAGCCTTCCCCCTGGGCTGCTCCATGCTGTAATTTTGGCTCCTCCAGCTGACAGGCTATGATGCATGTGCGCAGTCCGCCCGCTGCGCAGCTTTCCAGCGCGAAACCCGGAAGCCAAGGTAAGTGCCTTCAATTAGGCTGCGATCGCATACGGAGCACCCCGAATTCACTGGGCGCGTTACCCACGTGCCCAGTCAACCTCCCCGCTGCCAACCCACCTCCCTCCTAATATCGAGCCCTATTCGTCTATGTAGGCACTGGCTACTGATAAAAAGAGACAGTGTTAAAGAATTCCAATTTCCATCACCAAAATAGTCATTCAGATGAATACAATATAAAACAAAAGATGTTTTGGATTGTACACAACTCTTATTGTGTTATGGGCTTCTAAAATACTCCCAAGCATCTTCTATTCTATATTGCTGAAATATTGAGTACCAATCAAAGATTGAATTTTAGTTTTAGTGTCCTTAAGCACTTTGATTCCAGTATCACTTGCTAAAGCAATATTCTAGCTCACTGTACACAGTTAAATATTCATCTGCTTCTTGCAAGTTGACACAAATTTTGTATTAAAAAAACTGTCTTCTTAAGCCAATATTCCATTTCAATAAATGTGTTGTTAATATCTTAGTCCAGCACAAGGGAATCCCAAAATATGGATGGAGTTGAAAACAACTGACTGTTTGGTATAAACACAGAGTTCTTATGGAAAAAAAAAAGGCATATAATGCCAGTCATAAATCAAAGTCTAGTTGAAAAAATGTGGTTTCTTAGTGGCTTTAACGGGTTGCCTGAGCAGAGTTGGCTCAGAAATCTGCAGAAGAAGCATGTCTCAACTATTTGGCAGAACCATCTATCCTGCTCAGAAACATCAGCCTTTTAGTAGCATATTTGCAGCATTCTGGACTAGTGTGTTACTGGCCTAGCAAGTTAACCTTACAACCAATCACTGCCACTGCAATTTGTGCTCGAGGCTTTCAGCTCTGAGGCCACTCCCTCAGTGAGGTGCCTCAAGGTAGCAATTCAGTTCATCCTTTGGGCTCTGGGCTGATGACATACATCCTTTTCAAATTACACTAATTTTATCCTGGCAATATGTTGGAAAAATTAAATAGAACCTTTGTGATCAGACTTGATGTTAAAACATTTATGTGATCAAAATTTCCATTGAAACAGTTGCTAGGTTTGATTTTCCTTTGGGTCATGATTAGGAGCAGTCTTACCACATGTGCCATCTGATGAAAGCAGTCAAAAATAAGCTAACCACCATGTGGATCTAGTTAATGTGACGGAGTTTAAGCTAGCTTCTATCTAGCATTTTGTGACGAAAACAGGAAAATCAGCTGGCGGGATCGCTATTGCTGTTAACTTGCCTGCTTTGCAGGATAACTGTCAAGGCCGTAGACTGACCATTCCTTACCTATGGTTTGGCAACCTGGCAACAGAGGCCTGTCATCATGCAGTTTGCCTATTATTTTAGAACATTGCAATATTGTGACCTTGCTGTTTACCACCTTTACGATCAAGACTTAAAAGATTACTGTGTCCTGACCCACTCATCACTGCATGCAGTGCATTAGTTCCATCTCACCTAATGGCTGGGACTCAATCTCCCCTATCTCTTTCCGTCCCCCAAGCAGAATCATTGAATATCCAAGTTTGTTGCAGCCAGGCCACCCATTGTAATCTGGCAGGGGTTGGTAAAAATGGTTGCCACTATACAAAATGCCTGTTGAGAAAATGTTCGGATATGAAAAATGTTCTATATAGGGAAAGTACTTAAATTGGTAGTGGGTCTACTGCTGCCACTCACCAATGGGAGAATTTAGTCTAAAGGTTTCACTGGCTTTTGAAATGCCATTTTACTCAGGCAATATTCTTACAATGTGAACACAATTAACCCACTCATCTTCACATTACATATCAAATAAAACATGGTGGCAATTTATTGTGAAGCTGCAAAACACTCTCAATATTCTGATGATGTTTGTTCCCATGACTCATAAGTTCATCAGTGTGTGTTACAAGCTATTATACTGTAAAATGTTTCATGTAACATAGAAAGAAAGAACTTGCATTTACAGTATATAGTGTTTTCACGGCCTCAGAATGTCCTGAAGCACTTCACAGCCAATTAATTACTTTTAAAAGTGTAGTTTTTGTTATGTAGAAAAACACTTGACCTTTTTATTTTACCACACCTTGTCCAAATGTAAGAGTCTTCTACTGCCAATCAGGCAACCAATACCTGTCTATTAGAGCATATCACATGACTGGAGGTAGTAGTAATTTACAGAATTATGACAAAATTGCTATTGCCAATGATCACATCAAAGGAGAGGGGCTTTTGCTGGTAACCAATGTACTACAAGTTAATAGGACTTTCCATATGAAATGCTGTAAATATTACCTTCAGGAGTTATTTTCTTGCTGTGCCTCACACCGTATTCTGGCTAGAGAAGGTGAGCAGCTGATCTTTTTCCTAGGACTTTATGCAACTAAGCCACCGTAATCTACACAAGCAATGTCTTGGAGGAATTGCCCTTTAATTATTCTCCCCATTCTTCAAGGAAGCATCATATCTCTTTATGCTTTGTAGTGAGTTTACAATTTCATTACACATATTGCAAAGAGAAAATCTTCTCGCCCTGACCTCTACTTAGCACCTCTCCAAACACATGACTGAAATTGGTAAATCACTAGGTGAGAACTGAACGACATGAATCTATGTTTTACCATTCTGTGGTACAGCACATTTGAGTTCCAACATGCTGTACCACTTTGTGCCCCTATACATTACCATACGCTTCTAATTACTAAGTAAGTCAACACCTCAGTAAAATTGATCACTTGTTGTCTATTATTCTCAGTTAGTCTCTTTTTAATTAGCCATTTCTCCCTTTATGTCCTGAGTTAAACTCTGGCTTGAGCCCTGGGATCTTGGTAAAAGTGATACAATGTGAACTGGATTATATTGTGTCTCACTTTGTAACAATCTTATTTACAATCCCCTGAGTATGGTGCAGTGTCACTATTAACCTGAAGAAGTTGGCAGTTCGTTTTCTCTCTTCTCAGGTAAAAGAGGCTCCACAGCAAGATCTGTTTCGGGAAGAATCAAAAGAGTGCCTGATGGATATTAATTCTCAGTTCAGTTTAAAGGAGTGTTTGTTAAATTATTAAGAGGTAGAATTGAGTTTACCTAGCACAGTGAGTGAAAACTTTACAGAAGCATTGAGAAAAGTTAAATGAACAGATTCTTGGTTCAACAGGAAATAGACACGACTGAAGAAATTAGTGTGTCGCTCCCGAAATTGATCTAGACAACCAGGCTGGCCAGGAGAGCATGGCTCATATTAGTACTAGCTAATCGTCAACAATAATATCATCACAGACTACCACAAATTTACCAATCTGAATCAGACACCATCGTAATGCACAGTATAAAAATTAAAAAATGAGACTTTAGTTGAAATCTGTCACTCAAAAGTAAGGTATGCTAGTGTTATGAAGAAGTTCAAAGCAGTAATTGTGTACATGTCCGTTAGTAAATACACAATATAGATTTATGGTGCTGGGACAAACTGTTGACACACCTCATTCCAAGAATACCACAGGAGCAGGTGTTTCCTTAGAACTTTTCTGTATCGACAAACTATAACATGAATTAATACTTACAGCAGACTTTGGCTCTTACATATGTATTTCATGGATCCCTTATCAATAGAAAAAAAACACCCTCTCTATAATCTACATTTCAGAACAAGGTGCCTTTTGTGTAACTTGCAAAAACAGCGGGGGATAATTGCCTCTGTTTGATATTTGTAGAAAAATCATAAACACGAGTATAAAAAGCACATTTACGATTTCATCCTAAATAGGAAACAGAAGGCAACCTCCCCTATTTCACAGTGACCAAGTATACTCAAACTTTTCACTGCTTTTAACTAGAATTTCCACCTTAGGTTTCGTACAAACCGAATATAAATGAACATGGGAATATTGAGCTTAAAACAGGCAGATAAGTGGATTTACACTTATTACAGTACCGTGTGAACAGGGTTTCATTGTTTCTGTTTGCTTGCTGCACACTTGGCAGAAGGTGACCATACAAACTAGTTTGGATTGAGAAATTCAATAAGCTTCAAGAGAAAGCTCTGCAAATCAGCTACAAGAATTTTTAATTAACCTCGATATTCTTTTATTTGCTCTTGGTTATTTCATATTTTATTTAAAGACTGAGTGTTGTAAATGAATTGTTTTATTTGGGGGGAAAAAATAAACAGCAAATATATTATCAGTAGATCTGGCTTGGAAGATCTGTTACGTTGGACAGTGCGAAGGAGCTGAATTAATATGCATAGATGAGAGGACAAGATCTTTGAAGCAGCTTGGATTTTGACTATATCTACCGACGATAATCCAGCTCTTTCACACAGTCAGGTACTGCAATGCCTACAAGCCAGTTCTCCTGATGATGTCACTAGTATCCACCAATTAAAGAGCCTTTGGCTTAGTGGTAGCATTCCAGCCTGAGTCAGTAGATGCAGGGTTTGACAGTCCCGGCAAGTGGAGGTCAGAGTTCCAGCTTTGGATTCTGGGTTGACATCCAGCGGGATATTCATGTCTGGTGGATGTATTTGCTTTCCCCCCCACACACTCATCATATGGGTTGTGGGAGTCCTTAAAGCCCCTCCGCCATATTGTATTGGACTAACCACCCTATTGTCTGATATAAAGATGGTTACAGCCATGGAAGGAGCGTTTATGTCATGGCCTGTTAGACTGTTAATCAGTCTGCAAATCCTTCCACTATTTCACACTATTCTCCAAGGGAAAGAGTGTGAAAATACGAAAACAATACCATAGATAGCAATAGAGAAAATGGAATAAAACAAAAGGGTACTAACGACCTCTCTTGAGGGAAAATATGTAATTAAGTATTATTCAATTAACTTCTTGAGACTCTGAGATGGGATATCTCAATCCCAATGCGGCATTTCTCATTTGCACATAGACTGGGAGACAGCATAACTTTGTCATTCATGAAAAAAATGGAAGTGATAGATGGAGTGGCATCACATGAATAGAGTAATTGTCTGTCCATGATGTGCTGTCCAGTGTTACAGATGATGAATGACTTTGAGTTGTTGGAAACTAGTTCACATTCCATTTTGAAAAGCTCATTTCCTACGAAACTTGTCCTATGGTTGATTGACATGTACATTTTTGAGAAAGGGAGAATTGTTTTCTTTTTAAAAAAATAAATAATTGCACAGTAAAAAAAAAATGAACATGATTAGCACATTCACATTACCCTAGTCTGGGCCATCCTACGCATTTATCTGATGGCTATTGCTGATATGTGTGCTGGAGTGAAACCTATGGTGCAGAGTCTGAGGACTGCACTCAGCACTTGGACTCTATTATTGTAAATATTAGTCATTTTTGGTCCTGCAGGCCAGAGAATTGTGTTTATAATACTTGAATCATATCAGTACGCTGTGGAGTCTAATGTCTAAACTTGGATGGCTGATCTGAGATCGGATTGGATTTTTGAGATATAGAAGTAAACTTTCTGTCAGAATTCCCCACAAAATACAATTTGAAAAAGTGCCCAAGTATGCATGCATTTTCACTGTTTCAAAGGGTTGTTCTAAAATAAGAATACATTTTGAAACAAAATAATTATTTTTTTTATTGATTAATAAATTTGCTAACCTTGTGTATTTAACAGTTACACGTTCTCAGTGACATCCAAAAATGAAATCGGCAGAGGTCCATCCACTGACCCAGTTTCTTTTGTTACAGAATCAGGTAAGTGTGCATTCCTCTGTTTTTTTTCAAAAAGGGCAATGTGTGAACACTTCAGTATAGTCGATTACAAGAGCTTACCAAATGATTCTAAATAGCATATAGTTACACTGTGTGTGTCTGCGGAGGCAGTGGGAGGGGGTGTGGTGAAAGAGGAAGGGGGAAAATCTCTTGAGCTGGGTTAAAGTGCAGCCAAACTAAAACCATCTGTAACACTGTTACTTTTTCCTTCCACAATAAAAGTATTCAACTATAAGTATTTCTTTCCCAGCAGTGGAATTTATGTTAATGTTAATAATTAAACAATGGAACACTGGCAGCAAATAAAAAAGGAATATCCTTGAGTCAGCTTTCCTGCTCCAGCGTTTATATCTTCATTTCGCTGCTAGAATTATAAAGTAACAAAACAGATGACATTTCAATCTGAACTGCAAGTGCTATTTATTTTCAATTCTCTCCCCACCACTCCGGAAGGCACTAATTGTTGCTGGTTCTATGGCTGCTGGCAGCTCTTCAGTATTTCATCCAAGTGAGCCCTGACAAAGATCAACAACGACAACAAAATTTGCATTCATATAGTGCCTTTAACATAGTAAAATGTCCCAAGGCACTTCACAGGAGAGTAATCAGACAAAAATTGACACCAAGCCAAAGAAGGAGATATTGGGCAGGTAACCAAATGCTTGGTCAAAGAGGTAAGTTTTAAGCAGCGTCTTAAATGAGGAGAGAGATGCGGAGAGGCAAAGAGCTTTGGGAAGGGAATTCCAGAACTTAGGGCCTAGGCAGATGAAGGCACGACCGCCAGTGGTGGAGCGAAGGAAGTGGGGGATGCACAAAAGGCCCGAGTTGGAGGAACGCAGATTTCTCAGAGGGCTGCAGAGCTAGATGAGGTTACAAAGATTGGGAGGGGTGAGGCTATGGAGGGATTTATCAGCAGGCTATTTGACTTTGGGGGCATCACAGCAAAGTCTGATCTTGTTCTCATTGACTTGCACATACATGCATGTTCCAGCATGAGTCACATGATAACAATAGGAGTGGAAACCTATGGCTATTTTTTTTAAAATTGCTTTCAGGTAGAGGGCAACACTGACAAGGCCACAATTGCCCATCCCTAGTTGCTATAGCAGTTCACTGTATAACTGAGCAGTTTGTTAGGCCACTTTAGAGGGAATGAAGAGTGAACCATGTAGAGTAGGACTGGAGTCACGTGTAGGCCAGACCAGGTAGGGGTGGCAAATTCTCTTCCCTGACATTCGTAAACCAGCTGGGTTTTTACAAAAATCAAGCAGCTTTCATGGCCATTTTTTGTGCTAGCCACAAATGACCAGATTTATTGAATTTGATTTCCATGATGAGATTCGAACTCACTATTGCTGTGTTACTCTTCCAGTACCATTATCACGATACCATTTTTTACTCTCCACAGCCCAGGAAACAAAAAAAAATTGAAATTACTTACTGTTCTGGGCCTCCTCTGGCTTGGAACTACTTGCCACCAAATTGAGCTTACGAGGAAGCTATGCTGACTTCCCCGTGCAGGCCTGGGGTTAAGATTGCAGTTGGGCCGCGATGATGTCACTGGAGCCCAATCTGCATATTTAAAGCAGGACCCCCCCTGTCTTCCCGGCTGGTGTCCCACACACCTGCTAAAAACAACAGGATATAATTACATCCCGTGGGAAGGCAGCGGTATCGGAGGGGGTACGTTTCTGCCCCAATTTTAACCGCGGGCTCACTTCATTTCCGCCAGTTGAAC
This sequence comes from Heptranchias perlo, assembly GCF_035084215.1. NCBI lineage: Eukaryota > Metazoa > Chordata > Chondrichthyes > Hexanchiformes > Hexanchidae > Heptranchias > Heptranchias perlo. Next base: position 56,711,160 of record NC_090335.1, read on the forward strand.
AAGGTTAAAATTGGGCCTCAGAAGTAGACTGGAAATTTTGCAATCACCCCAGGTTTTAAAGTACATCATTGGAATTTTTAGCTTAAAAGCAAGAAGTTCCTGTATACAAAAACAGTTAGTAGGGGACTATTCAAAATCCTAGAGGAAGTGTGAGCCGGTTAAGAGTTTTTAAAAATAATGATTTTGGATAGCTTCAAAGATATAGGGGGGAAAATTGGATAGGGCCTGTTTTTGGGCGGGAGTAGCACAATCTGCAATTACCCCGCGCCCAATGGTCCCTGCGCAGGCAGGACCAGACTTTCGTCAGGCCTGTGGACATACCTGCAATCTGCATTGGGAATCAGCGTTGAATGAGGATTCCATGCAATTCGCACTTTCCACGAGCAGGGGGCACTCCAATCTCTGAAAAGCTGGCTGTCTGTTAGAAATCTCTTAAAGGTAGCTGGTACCTGATATTTGCTGAATATAACAGCCTGCTGTCTGCACGGAGTCTGAAGGGAGATCAGATATCGTGCACGTAAAGCACAGATGCAGGTTCCATCCCTATGTTTACACACTGATGAGTTATGTTAAAATATTGAATAAAGGTTGCACACCACTAAATCCCACAGCCTCCATTCTGCATGCCAGACCTCACCAATCTGCTGATCTGAGTTTGTACCGGGCCTGCGAGGGTCCATGCACCAAGGTTCTCTCTGATGCACCAGAGGCCTTGGGTGTAAGAGGTGGACAGAAGGAGGGACATCCTATATCCGGAGGGTAGGGTATGGGGGGGGGGAAGTCAAGAGGCCCTCCAGACATATACCCAAAAGGCAGTAGGGGATGAAGTCAATGCCAGGCGCACAGCATTATGAACATGGATGCAGTGCAGGAAGAGGTTCAGTGCTTTGACATGAGTGGTCAAGATTAGTGAGGTCAACTGTCAAGTGGCATCTCCTACCAACTGCACCACTAGCCACATCCACTGCTCCACACACTACACCCCTCATCATCCACCTACCAACAAACCCTTCCCATCAGTACTCAACTCTTCCAATCAGATGCTTCCTCTCACCCTCGCACATTACCACTGTTGCAAGCTGCCCACCCAGAACTCACAGGCCACACACACTGGCAGCTATTCAACCATGACAGACACAGGGGGCATATTAAGAAATTTGCAGATGACACAAAGAAAGGCCGTGTGGTTGATAGTGAGGAGGAAAGCTGTAGACTGCAGGAAGACATCAATGGATTGGTCAGATGGGCAGAAAAGTGGCAAATGGAGTTCAATCCAGAGAAGTGTGAGGTGATGCATTTGGGGAGGACAAACAAGGCAAGGGAATACACAATAAATGGAAGGATACTGAGAGGTGTAGAGGAAGTGAGGGACCTTGGAGTGCATGTCCACAGATCCCTGGAAGGTAGCAGGACAGGTAGATAAGTTGGTTAAGAAGTCATATGGAATGCTTTCCTTTATTAGCTGAGGCATAGAATATAAAAGCAGGGATGTTATGCTAGAACTGTATAAAACACTGGTTAGACCACGGCTTGAGGACTGTGCACAGTTCTGGTCACCACATTACAGGAAGGTTGTAATTGCACCAGAGAGGGTGCAGAGGAGATTTACGAGAATGTTGTCAGAACTGGAGAATTTTAGCTATGATGACAGATTGGATAGGCTGGGATTGTTTTTCTTGGAATAGAGGAGGCTGAGGGGTGATTTAATTGAGGTGTACAAAATTATGAGGGACCTAAATAGAGTGGATAGGAAGGATCTATTTCTCTTAGCGGAGGGGTCAATAACCAGGGGGCATAGATTTAAAGTGATTGGTAGAAGGATTAGAGCAGCAATTAGGAAGAATGCTTTCACCCAGAGGGTGGTGGGGGTCTGGAACTCACTGCCTGAGAGGGTGGGAAAGGGGCAGAAACCCTCAACTCATTTAAAAAATACCTGGATGTGCACCTGAAGAGCCGTGACCTGCAGGGCTACAGACCAAATGCGGGAAAGTGGGATTCGGCTGGGTGGCTCGTTTCTCAGCCGGCGGGGACACGATGAGCCGAATGGCCTCCTTCTGTACCATAAATTTTCTATGATTCTATTGATCACCCAGACAGATGTCCCGCTTTCTTGCAGGAGAAGGTGGCGCATATCAGGAGGCAGCAAGTGGCAGTGGCATTTTGCCCCTCGAGCCTGTTCCACCATTCAATGAGATCATGGTGGACATCTACCCACCTTAGCTCCATATCCCTTAATACACTTGGTTCACAGAAATCTATCAATCTCAGATTTAACTTTCACAAGTGAGCTAGCATCAACTGCCTTCTGCAAAAGAGCATTCCAAACGTCTCTTATCCTTTGCGTGTAGAAGCATTTTCTAAGTTCACCCCTGCAGGTCGTGGCTCTAAATGTTAGGCTATGTCCCCGCATCCTAGTAGTTAAGTCTAGGAGACCTCCAAAAACAGTTACAAATGTCTCGGCAGCCAGAAGCAATAATCCAGCCACTAACCTGTAAATCCTGCATGGTCCCTTTAAATAGCGCAGGTGGGGGGTCCTCCAGGCACTCTAAGACATGTTCAGATGGTTGGGGTTAAGACTATGCGTTGAGTTGAGCGTTAAGTCCCAAAATGGGGTCTATCACTTTAAGTTAGCGTTGGACGCTGATTGAAGCCATTTTCTCCCTACTTTACATGATTTCAGCGTGTGTTATCTGCACCTGCGCTAACTCCTATACCAAGATGGCGTCTGGCACACGTCACACCGGAAATGTGCGTGCGCATCCAAGATGCTATCTTGGATGTCGGAGAGGCCGTGTAGCGCCAAAACAACGGGCGCAATTTAGCACCCATAGTTCTTACAGATGATAAAATATGTGTTTTCTTCCTGCAATGCCTACATAGGGAGGATGCATGGCCCCATTTTGTTCCTTCTTTGCATTGCACATTTATATATTTACTGTTGGATCATCGCCAAGAGAGTGCTGTACCGATGCCAAGGCTGCTGCGTAAAGCCAACCTAATGAATATTATTGGAAGTGATATCCAAATCTGTCTACATCCAGGAAATATTAGGAGTTAGATTTATGATCAAAAAGAATGAGACAATTGCTAACTGATTTGAAAATGTGCAGTTGTGCTTATTTTAAAAGTGGCATATATCAAATTGGTCAGATTTTTAAATCAAAATGACTGATTGTAATTTCTTTTGGGTGTCATTTGGGAGTTCTGGATATTCTTAAATCCAACAAAAGAAATCAAACTAGTCATTCCAGACAGATTCTAACAAACTCTGCCTTATCTTCATGGTTGAGAAGACCAAAGCAATAGCCCGATGAGAAATCATGCTGCCCTTTTCTTCAGTGTTAATCATCGACATTTGATGCGGAGAGTTGCATTTGCAAATGAAAATCAGTATCATTCTTAGGCACCTTGTTTAGCTCAGTTCCAGATCTCCGAACTCCTGTAGTTAACTGCTTTGATTTTTTTCTGAATGCTACTGCACACGGTGTTGGGAATATTCACAAGATCAGGACATCCCGCCAAAGTGTGCAGTGGCGTTGAAAATCGGACCAGCAACGATAGGAGATAGGAGGGCTGGAGCAGCACTGAGGCGGGAGCCTAAGAGTGGCATTTAAGGTGGGAGGGGAGGGAAGAAGCCCAAAGAGAGGTTTAGTGGGAGGGGAAAGAAATGAAAATCAGCCAATTTTTATTACAGGCGGCTGATTCACGACGCCAGTTTTGCACCCAGGTGGCAATTTGAATGTTTATCCCGATATTTCTGTGAACAAGGGGGATTGTTGGAGGGGTGAATGTGTGTCTGAGAACTGGGGGAGTGTTGGAAGGGAGCCTGTCTCTGTAAACTGGGGGGGTGGAGAGGATTACAGGAAGAGATCTTCTGTAATGGGGTGTAGCTGGACAGAAAAGGTATCTCTGAATGGGGGAAGAGTTGGAGGGGAGAGTACCTTTGTGAAGGAGGCGAGCAATTTACATCTGTAAAATGGGCACAATGAGGACCAATTTCTATTCCTTGAAGTCATGAGTATTTATGAAGTTCTGAGTGGTGATAGTAACTGGGCAATCCGTAATATCCCATTGTTTATTGTGCCTTTATAATGGGATGATAGATCAAGGTCTCATTTACATATCCTGATAAACAATAAAGTAGCAATAATGGTAAAGACTGGGCTTTAAAGTCAGTGCTGTGGGGAATATTCTTCAAATAAAGCCCTCCCAATTAACCCTGCTTGTCAGTACATTCCAGTGCAAATAAGCTGTAAACTCTCAATACTGGCAAAGTATTGCAGAATAAACACAAATTAGCAGAAAAGTAGTGAGTGTTTGTTAATTTATTCTTTTGCAATATTTCTACTTTTTTAGATTGGTTTTTAATTTTTCATTGTAAAAAGCTTCATTTTCTAATGTTCCTTCTTTATTTTCCATTTTTAATTTCCTTCCCCCCTGTAGCGGACCTCAGCGTAAGTGAATATGTACCAGGTGAGTGCTACAAACTCAAGTCAGAACATATTTCTCTGATGAAAGAATGGAAGATGAATATTAATAACATTAAAACCTGCCACAGTTGGGTTCAGCTAAATGGTGGAGCCAAGCATACAATGAAATATACTGCACGCATGATTTTAGTTCAGTATGATGTGGTTAGCTCAGACTGAACATTAAAGCCCAAGAGCCCACTAGGAAAGGTTTGTGGTATGTATTACAGGTTCTTTTTATAATCCAATATTTATACATCACACTCAATACAGTGATGGTTTGTACAGAATCAGTCACTCATGCCTCTTCCACTCAGCTATTGGCTAGCAGTCAACCTAAACATATTAATAATACTGTCACCGTCTTTGACATTATTTAGACAAATTTGGGATTTTAGGGTACTGGGGAACAGAATTGTACTGTTTAAAGGGATATTGTCTTCATGAAAATGTGATCTACAATCCTTTTTTGTTTGGTTTGTCCAAGAGACTCTAAACAGTATGGTTCTTTATTTTTCTCAGCATTTCATTGTGATGATGTCAGGCACAATGACACAATGAAAATAGGATCACTGGTTTACAATAACTGACTAAATCAAATACTTTTTTTTAATTACACAGTTCCTATAATTTTTAATTTGTGTTTAATTTCCACAATCCTGTTTTTTTTTTCCATGGAAACAGAAAACCAGATGGTACTCCCTATAATCAAGGCCATGGCAATGATTGTTTTTAATGCACGATTCTATGGAGTTATCAGTTTTTTTGGGAGTAGCCTCTCTATACTTGTACTCCCTGGCAACCAATCATGCAGTAGCATTAATAGTGGCTGTAGAAATGTCTATTAGCAAGTCTACAGTTGAAGGATATTGTTTAGGGACAATTAGTAACAATGCAGGAGAAAACATGGAAACATATAACTTGTTTTCTGTAAAAATGGAAAATTGGTGGCCTTGCACACAACATTTCCTCACCAAACAACAAAAGCTTTCTTTGTGAAGATGGTGCCCCTTTAAGGTTTTTCATTGGTTTTTAAAATACTACTTACATGAATTTGTCCATTAACAACAGGGTGTTCAATACGTGGTTCACCACCAGGAAGGGGTTGAAGTCTCAGGCCCGCCTATCACTCGAATCTAATTACTTCAGCGAAATGAGTTTTGCCAGTTCTCAGCTGGATGACCAGATTTGGCTTTGCGGGCTAACAACTTTCTATTGTAATGTTGGGGGTGGGGTGGGGGGGGAAGAGAGACAGAAAATGGGACCAAGAGAGAACAGTGGACACAATGTGATTAACATTTCTCTATACTTGTACTCCCTGGCAACCAATCATGCAGTAGCATTAATAGTGACTGTAGAAATGTCTGTTAGCAAGGCTACAGTTGAAGGATATTATTTATGGACAATTAGTAACTATGCAGGAGAAAACATATAACTGATATGTTTATTGTTGAAGACATCAGATGGCAGTATTCATAGAAAGTAGTTGTGCGAAGGAACCAAAGGCTGTATATAGCAAGTGTCTGTCTTAATGGCCATGTTATGAATGAGTTCATTGTAACTTTTACTGTTTTACTCCTTTTTTAATAGGGAAAGATGCTATCTGGACTCAGTACTCCTTCAAATATGATTCGTACTCAGAGTGTCAAGGCAAGCGGTTTGTCAAACGAACCCGGTACAGGAAATTTGTTGGTATCATTCTGTGTAACTCTCTGCGATACAAGATTTACCTCAGTAATTCCCTCTCAGGTATGATCCATTTTTTAAACATGTTATTTTAACTGCAAAGGGTAAAAGGACAGTGGTGCTAAATTAAGGAGATTTGGGGCACACTCAGTTATGCTGAATTTGCAGCTCCAGATGGGATTGACATCTGGTGATAGAATCATGTCACCAACTGTATTATTGCGTCCTCCTTTGTATATCAAGACTGTTTAAAGGGGCAATGTTGTCAAGGTAATGAACAATCGCAGAAAAGCCAAGGTGCAATTTTCTTTCAATAAAGATTCCCTGTAGTGCCTTCTCTGCTATGAAGTCGAAAATGAACATTTAAAATCTTTTATTTGACAGATCTGTATGTTTGACTAAAATCTAAAGTACTGATCTGCTGGTCAGAAGCTAATTCTGATTTGAGGATATATTCAGTGCGGAAGAAATAGAAAATAAATACTTTAAATAACCATAAGAGCAGAACAAAACCAAGTGACATTTAGAGAATAAGATCCACATTCCTAAAAGTAGAATTTTTCATTTAAAAAACAAACTAACTCATGGGGCTCGATTTTAAAAGGGCAGTCGGGGGGGGGGGTTAATGGGCGCGCGGCAAACCTGAATAATAAAAACTTACCGTTCCCCACGTGGTTGCGACTTAATTGGTGCACCTTAACCTTGTTTCTGGGTTTGCCGTCCTAAAGCTGCACAGTGGGCGGACTGTGCACCCACATCACAGGCTATCAACAGGAGCGTCTAGATTTAAAGGGACATTGTTCCAATAGATTTTGCTGGAGCAAAGAGTCAGAAGACCCAATGGAGCAGCACAGGGGCAAGGCTGCTCCAAGATTCAGCGATGCTTCACTTCAGGTGCTACTGACCGGGGTGAGGAGGAGGAGGGAACTATTTTACCCGGCCGACAGGAGGAAGCGCCCCGCCTCTGCCACAAAGAAGGCCTGGCTCGAAGTGGCAGAGGAGGTCACCAGCAGCAGAAATATCTCCCGCACTTGGGTCCAGTGCAGGAAGAGTTTCAATGACCTAACTAGGTCAGCAAAAGTGAGTACACTTTACTGATTCTCCTGCATTCAATGTTGCACAACATGCCCCTCCCCCACCCCAACTCATTCTGCACTGCCAAGACTACTCCATCACAGCACTCCTCACACCCACTTATGGCTCATCCTCAACTTACCTTCACTTTCTGAGCACTTCTTTACCTCCCCATTTGTGACCCCACCACTACCACTCACCCCAATCCTGATCCAATGTGATGTCTGTTTATACTCACCCTCTGATGCATCTCTTTCATGGTCAGCCTCACCCAAAGCAATGCATTCATTGGTTGGCCACTCCACCATCACTCACTCACACGTCTGTACTTTCTCCCCTTCTAGAAGAGAGCGCAAAATGCACACGAGAGGGCGAGGACTGGAGGGGGGCCTCCGCAAATAGTGGTCCTCACAGAGGCGGAGGAGGAGACCCTGCAGATCGGCCACGTTCTCGAGTGCCTGTCTGTCAGGGACGCCGAGACTGGCACCCCACAAACATCTGGTGACACAACTTTAACATTCATCTCACACAACATGAATTGATATTAACAATGATTAGCATGCATAACACCTCAGTATGCTCATCGCAACATGACACATCTGTGATGATGATTAATATTGCCTCTGTTCTCTTCCAGGCCCTTCAACGACTGCAGCGACGGCAGAGGGCAATTCCTCAGTGGAGCTCCGGGCCTCTGAGGGCGCACCGTCACGTCTTTGCGAGCCATCCACCAGCGCAGATACTCACACCTCGGTAGTCAGTTAGTTGGGTTGGCTCCTGGTGAGTCAGCACACACAATAGGGCACGAGCAGACACTGGTGTCAGGGGCAGCTGCGGAGAGTCCGCGGCGGTGGGCGCACTCCTCTCCAGGCTCTGCTCAGCTGGACGCAGATGCTGAACCCCGGGACCATCCTTTAAAAGGAGAATGATCGAGGGACAGCAGCACATTTGCGAGGTACTGGAACAGGTGCCGCGCACACTCTCCACAATAGCACAGAGGATGGAGGAGTCCAACTCCTGCATTAGTGGAATGGTGGCACAGGTACGTGAGGGAATCTCTGAGATAGTGTCACAGGGACATGAGGAACTGTCTGAGATAGTGTCATATGTAACTGCTGAAATGTCTGAGATAGTGTCGCAGGTAAGTGCAGGAATGTCTGCGATGGAGAGAAGGTTAGCTTCCATTCTGCTTCAAACATGGCTCACAAATGAGTCCATTCAGGCCCTGACAACGGTCGTTCAGACTCATGGTGAACAACATTCTGCCGCCTTAAACAGGCGGCCAGAAACTTTACAACTGGGCTTCCAAGACATCACACATGTCCTCCAAACTGTTGTCCAGCAGGGTGGTAGGAGTAATGTGGGCCTGGTCCAGGAAAGAGATGATGGCGAAAGGGGACATGGAAGTGGGGACGCCACTCAAAGCGCTTCCACATCTCACCCGTTGCCCCCCTCTCAATCAGTACCCGCAATGCTGCCTCCTCTCCACGTGGCCGAGTCTGCCCCTGCACAGGTGCAGGTGGAGCATTCTTTGGAGGGGCTCTCACAGGCTCCAAAACCCAGAAGGCGTAGCCCCAAAGCATCTAAGCAGTCCGGCCATGGACATGAGCGACCTGCCACCACCTCAGCTGCAGCTACAGGGGATGCACCTCATAGAAGTGGTAGGAAGAGAAAGGCGAAGGATCACGAAGGGTCTGCACAAGGGTGTCTGACAGACTGTCATGTTTTTCATTTATATTTGGTTTGGGTAAAAGTCACTGAACTCTTCGTATTTTCTGATCTTATGAGATATGGTATCTTATATGAACCGTTCATATATGAGTGACCTCACAAGCAGCCAGGTGAGCTGCTGCTCTGCCCATGGGTTCGTCCTCCTCCTCCTGCTCCTCCTCAATGTTCATTGCAGATGTGGATGCTGTTTGAGGTCATGGGACCTCATCAACCGGTACCCCTCTCTTTTGCCATGTTGTGCGGGACACAACACACTACTATAATACGACCCATTCTCGCTGGTGCGTATTGAAGCGCTCCCTCGGAATGATCGAGGCACCGAAATCGCACCTTCAGCAGTCCTTTCAATTACAGACCTGGTGGTGATGTGGCTGTCGTTGTATCGACGCTGCTGCTTGCTGATGGGGTTCCTCAGAGGTGTCATCAGCCATGTGTGCAGGGGATATCTCCCTTGTCCCCGAGGAGCCAGCCCTTAAGGCTGTTCGGTGAGTGGAAGAGGCCCGGGATGTTGGATTCCCTCAGAATGAACGAATCGTGACAGCTGCTAGGGAATCTCACACACACGTGAAGAAATCTTATCCGGTGGTCACAAACGAGCTGAGCGTTGATGGAATGATAACCCTTTCCATTGATGAACAGTCCTGGCTCATGTGGAGGTGCTCCGATTGCTATATGCGTGCAATTGATTGTGCCCGCCACACGTGGGAAGCCAACCATAGAGTGGAATCTCACTGCCCTCTCCGTCTGGCTGAGGTTGTCCATGGGGAAGTTGACGTACTGTGAGGTCCTGCAAAACAAACCATCGGTGACCTGCCTTATGCACTTGCGTGCAGATGACTGAGACACCCTGGTGATGTCATCGGTGGCACATTGGAATGATCCGGAGGAGAAGAAGTTGAGGGCAGTGATCACTTTAACTGCAACAGGTAATGAGATGCTGCCAGGCCCAGCCGGGAGCAGCTCGGTATGAAGGAAGCTGCAGATGTCTGCGACCACCTGGCGACTCGCTCTCAGCCTCTGTATCCACTGCTCCTCAGAGAGGTCCAGGAAGTTGAGCCTTGGTTTGTAGACCCTCTGACGAGGGTAGTGCCTCCTGGGACGTCGCTCCCTCTGTTGTTCCCCTCTTTGCTCTTGTGCAGGTGCCTGTGGCGCAGCACTGTGTTGTAGAGCTGGTGGACGTGCACGCCATGCCAGGCGAGGATGGTAATGTTCCTCGTCCTCAGATTTACTGATGAATGCAGCCATCACGCCCCCCCATCCTGATTGTGTCAGTTTGAGGGGGGTCCGAAAAGTTAGTAAATATGTGTAAACAGAACAATTCTGTGTAGAAACCAAGAATTTTCAGTCCAAACACAAAGATCTCCCAGCCAAAGGTTTGTCTGAGAGAACTAAGTGCCCTGCTGCACTAACTCACCTTTTATCCCCATCTGTCAAACAGGGATTTAAATGTCCAAATGGCTGCCGGCTGAAACATGACTCGTTTCCCATGGCGTGTTTCACACAGCACGGGAAACACGTTGAGGCAGTGTTGAAATCATTTGCCTTCATATCTAATTGCATTTTTGGATTTTTTAAAACTGGTTTAAATACTTCAATTACTGCTTTAAAGCCAGCGGGCTGATATTTAATGTTGATTAAATGTTATGTTAGTTGTATAATCAACATTGACAGAAGGGGAAGCACAATCTGTTGTTTATTAGCAGATATGGGAACAAAAAAGATACTTGTTTCAGTTGACATGTACCAGGGACACAATAGGTCCCCTATTACCATACAATTCGGCCGTAATGGTAGTAAACAAAAAATTAAGCCTGAAAACAATACAGACATGTGTGAATTTTGAAGAGTAAAACATCAGAAAAATGGAAATTCTTTTAACATTACTGCAGGGGATATAGAAAGGAAGTTTATCCCCATGAGAAAAGGAAGAGATATAGCAAAACTAAGACCACGGTTGAATTAATTCCTCTCATCAGTGTTTAGATTCCAGATGCATTAAAACTGGCTCAGGAATCTACAACACATGTAGAGGTCAGAAAAGAATGTGTTTTAAGAATCTGAAAGCATTAAATATCTACAGGGTGCCTGAACGAGATGGAATCCATCACAAAATCCCAAATCAACTATGGAAGGAAAAAGACAAAGCTCCGTTTAAGATTTTAGGAATTCCACCAATGCAGGACTATACCTGAGAGTTTGAAGATAACTAAGCTGAAATTCAAAAAATAGACTGGAAGCATGATTCAAGCAATTGTTGATCTCGTCATTTAATACAATATCAGTAGTAGTTAAAACATTCAAGAACCTCTTAGAGAATACTGTCAATGCTCTTCTAAAGAGCATAGAGGCCATAGCAGCATAATGTTAGAAGAAAGAGTTAGGAGGAGGCTCCGTGAACATCCCATCCTCAACCATGGCGGAGCCTAATGCATCAGTGCAAAAGACAAAAGTGCTCAGTAGATGATCCCCACCATCACAAATGCCAGTCTTCAGCCAATTCAATTCACTCCATGTGACATCAAGAAACAGTTGAGTGCACTGGCCACAGCAAAGACTATGAGGCCCGACAATATCCCGGCTGTAGTGCTAAAGATCGGTGCTCCAGAACTAACCACACCCCAACTAAGTTGTCCCAATACAGCTACAACACTGGTATCTAACAATGTGGAAAATTGTTTATGTCTGTCCTGTCTACAAGAATGCAGGATAAATCCAACCCAACCAATTACCATATCAGCCTACTCCCAATCATCAGTAAATTGATAGATGGAGTCATTAACAGTGCTAGCAAGCGACACTTACTTGCCAATAACCTGCTCACCGATGCTCACCGATGCTCAATTTGGTTTCTGTCAGGGCCACTCGGCTCCAGACCTCATTACAGCCCTTGATCCAAACATGGACACAAGACCTGAATTTCAGTGGTGAGGTGTGAGTGACTGCCCTTGACATCAAGGCAGAATTCGACTGTGTGTGTGACACCAAGGAGCCCTAGTTAAACTGAAGTCAATGGGGATCGGAGCGAAAACTCTCCAGTGGCTGGCAAGATGCCAAAGGAGTAGGGGGAATGACCAAGATGTGATTTGGTGATGAGAGTCACATTGTTACTGCGGCAGTTTTGGAAGGCCAGGTGGGGAGGCTTCAGTAAGGGGCAATCAAATCCATGAAGTCAGTAAGGTAGTGGGTGGCAAAGGACTTGTTCATGAGTGAACAGACATTCTGGAGGGAAATGTGGAAAGGGCAGTGATTGTTGATCTGACGGCAGAGCCTGAGGGAACAGTGATGGGTAGGGTGAGCAGGATGTTGGTGAGATTAGCTCCTAGTGGGTGCACTGAGCGGGTAGGTCAGCAAACTAGGATTAGGGTTGCTGCTTGTAAGCATTCTTCAACGGCCACTTTGGAGCATTATTTTAAAAATTTATTCTCGGGCTGTGGATGTCGATGGCATGGCTGGCATTTCTTGCCCATCCCTAGTTGCCTTGAGAAGATGGTGGTGGGCTGCCTTCTTGGCGTATAGGTTTGATACAACTGAGTGGCTTGTTCGGCCACTTCAGAGGGCAGTTAAGAGTCAAGTACGTTGGTGTGGCACTGGAGTCACATAGGAGCCTGACCGGGTAAGGACAGCAGATTTCCTTCCCTAAAGGACATTAGTGAACCAGTTGGGTTTTTACGACAATCCGACAGCTTCATGGTCACTTTTACTGATATCAGCTTTTTAAAAAATGGAGTTCACATTCTCAAACTATTGGTGGGATTTGAACTCTCATTCGCTGGATTATTTGTCCAGTGACATAACCACTACCCTACCAAGAGAGGCACAGAGGGTAGCAGGTGAGTTTATCAAAGGGGCATCCAAGCCTGGAACGGCAGCAGAAAAGTAGGTAGGCAGAAGATTAGTGATGGATTTAGGTAGGCATTTGGAGGTGGAGGAAGTACCCAAAAGAAATGAAAGGTGGCATTACTGGGTGCCAGGAAGGGGAGGAGACAGGAGAGAAAGGCCCGAGAGGGGCCAAGAGGAAAAGAAAAAGAAATGAAAACAGAGCAGCAGCCAAAATGCACATGTGAATGGACAGAGAGAGAGAGAGAGAGAGAGAGAGAGAGGTTTATGGTCCTGTTGCTGTAGGTTCAGAAATAAATGGGTTTGCCACAATTTAAAGTGCCACTGAAAAAGCTAGTGCAGAAAAACATAATTAATATGGACAGAGATCTGTTCTGAGACTTTGGAAGCCTCCAGTTCTTGTCTAAGTGGAATTTAGTCAGATCATCTTTGTTGATACTTGTAAAATTAATGTAATTTTATCCCTGGACTAAGAGTGCCTGGTATATGTCATCAATATAGAAGCTATGCATTAACTGAACATAAATGCAAATACTTCATAAAAAAAGAAACTCCTCGTTATAGTCACTTAAATCTGCTACTCCTGGCACAACTTGCTGGGTTGGCAATTCTGAATCCATACAAATCAGTCAGCACTTTTCTGACTCTGGAGAAGAAATAAATCAATTGGCCAAATGGTACATTGATCAAATGACAATTGAGAGTAATATATTTCTGTATCTAAGACCATCATAAGAATGATGAACCATATTCAAGCATCTGAGGTGGAAAAATTTGATGACCTGCTTCTGGGACAATGTATCTTGCTGTCAATCCATAGGGGTGGGTGTGAGAGTGTGTGTGTGAGTGATCGAGTGAGTGATCGAGTGAGCGAGTGAGCGGGTGAGCGAGCGATCGTAGTCCCACTCCCCTGCTCTTTCCCATTGGCCCTGCAGGGATATTGAATACTTGGTGTTAAGATAGTGGGATTTGAATGTTCTAAATGGTATAGTGTTGCCACCATCTTCGGTGATTTCAATACTCGCAGTGCTATGTAGCAGAAAGATGGGAGGTTATGTTGAGGTACACAAATTACTGGTAAAATACACATCTGATATTACTGGCCAGACTAGCTAGTGTCTTTACACAAATGCTGTCACTGCTAGCAAATTTATGCAAGCAGTCAAACCAGTGGTCCGTTGGTTACACTTGGTAAGTCATTTATAGGATGGGAACCAAGCAACTATTTTTACATTGTGTTGTCAGAATGCTTTTCATGGCAGGTGGAGGCACTCAAACAAGTAGTAAAAACTATCATATGGCATCAGCTTTAAATTATGTTTCTCTCAAGACTGTTGCATGTAAAATCTTCATCACCCTTTACCATCCATCATCAAATTGACATGCTGAGCAGTGTAACAAGATCCCAAGTTGATGTTAGCACCACTAGATAGTAGTGGCTGGACACTCATACTACCAATAGACATGGTATTGTTCACAAATAGAGGGTAATGTGGGAAAATTCACCTGCACTTTAAGAGTAATATGGGAATGGATGGATAGGCACATTGGCCAAGTAGCTAGATGCTAAATGCAATGCTATAAACTCAGGGTTACTAACAATAGCAATGAAATTCTTCCTGCTGATAATTTCAGCATAACTACGTGGAAACCGAAAATCTGGCACACTCACTCTGTTTCTATTAAACTTATTGGCAGGTTAATTTCAGTCAATTCCCCCACCCCCAAATGTAATCAGCTCAGGAATTATTCTAGTTCCATCAACTAGCTGAGAAATTGCACATAATGACCCCACGGGAGGTATTCTGTGGGTCCATAGCAACAGGAAGATTAGAGTTAATGCAGTATACCTCCCCTCTCCACCTCACAAATACTGATCAAATCGTTGAATTGTTTCAATTCGGGTCGAAGGCTATAAACATGAATAAACATCAAACCTCACATTTTGCCCTAATAACAATTAAGTTACATAATTTCTGACTGTTGCAGCCATAAGAGTATAATATTTAAATAAATGTTAACTAAGAACGTTTAAAATGTAAATTTATCTTCTATGCTTCAATGGAATTCATAGCTATTTGATTTTCCAGTAACCACCTTGTAAATTATGAACCCAATGTCCAATTTCTGTCAGCATGTAGGTGGCTGCCTAGAATTTTTTTTAATAAGGAATTTGCATGCAATTCAAATCCTTGACTAACATACAGATTCACTGTACAACTTTATGTGTAATTCACTGATGCAAAAACCAGCTGCTATTTATGAGAATCAGGGCATGGGAAAATCAGATAATTAGATAAGATTTAGCATTGTTACTAAACCAGACACTTTTTTTTTCCTTAAAAAACTTAGGAGTTTTCTACAACATAGGAGATTTATCAGGGCATGGGGAGGATCACTGTCAGTTTGTGGACTCATTCCTGGATGGCAGGACAGGAGAGCATCTCCTGCCTGAACAGCTGCCAATAAGACAAGGTGAGCTAAATCTCAATAATTATGGTCCTCTGATGTTGTTCTTGGTTAGTCCTACATTGTGCAGTATATAAATGGATGATTATCTAGCAGAAATGAAAGCATTGCAGCGCTCTTGGCTTGGTTATATCAGTCAAATTGAAACATAATGCACTCTTCCTTAAAGCTAGATTTGTTTTAGACTCAGTTAAGAGATGCTACAGGTTCTACTCAGAGCTAGAGTTGGACTCAAACCTATATTCACCTTGCTGAGCAGCACCAAGCATTACCATTTTTAAAATTAAAATTGTACTGTGTACAAATGCTATTGTTTGTTATCTTAGGAAAGTTCCAGTTTTAGCACTGTTTTGAATAATGTTCACAAGGAGGAATTGTAATCTTTGACATGACTCTTAATTTTTGGTAGTTTACAAGGAGAATCCTTCCACAAGTGACATATTTTTGAACATTTTAGATTTTTTTTTTTGGCTTCCCAATTTTCACTATTCCCTTTGTTCATTCTGTAAATGCTATTTACAGGATATCTGGAAATTTAGTTACCTGATTCCAGGATTAGAATAGGTTTACAATCTGGAAACTGGACAGATATGCAACAATGGTATCTGTTGACACAATGGTTCAGACACTTCAATGTACAAGGGATTTCTGACAGCCAGAAAAAAAATTGTGTTTCTCGTCATGCGGAAACCTTCATTTAATGCAATCTAGACAAAAAGGAAACGTCTAGGCTGCAATCAACGTATTTCATGTTTGTCGTTACTGTGGTTTCCGTGTCGGCCAGCCAAATAATCTTGGGCAAATTGAACTCCTTGATATTTGTAGTGGAGCTATTACCAATTATTGACATCACCCTGGGTGGCCCAGTAGGGAGGGAAACCCTACTTGAAGATCTCAAGGTAAAATACTAAATTTGACAATTAAAAACATTTGATAAGCACATTTCTCGAACAAGAAGTAGTCCACACTGTACATTTTTTCCCTTTTAACAGACTCATTCAAAAAGCATGTATTGCTGCAATACTATTTATATATAACTGACTACATAAATCCCTAGTTGCCCCATAGCCAAGGAGAAAACCAGTGATAATGTTTAATACCATTTAGATGCTTTAATACTTTCAGGTTACTTTAAGTAAAGCTGTTGTCTTGTGACTTTTAGGTTTTTACCGAAGTGTTCGCCAGGAACCGGTTATGTTTGGTACAATAGGTGGACAAACACACATCCATTACGTCCATTGGTACGAGTGCGGTATAGCCATACCTGGGCAATGGTGAAGTGAACAACTACCGTAGAATACGACAAGAAGCAGCAGCAAAGCCCAAATGAACTGATTATATTCTATCGATATTGTTCCTTATATTCAATGTAAGATTCAAATAGACCATGTAATGTACAGAATGTTATTTTTTAAGAAGCCATATAGAAATCTTTATATAGTGTGGTACAGGGTGAATTGTACCCGTTCTAAGGCGCATAATTGTAATTATTCCACAACCTAAATGGCTTTAGAACAATGTGACCACCAATCTGGGCAGTAAATAGTGACATTAACAGGTGTTCTAGCAATTTTCTGACCAGCTCTCACTTATTTTTGTCATCTGTGCAGCTTCCAGAAGTAGCAGTAGCGGCCATTAGAAAGTTGATGTAAACATCTAAATATATAAAAATAAATTAATGCTCACTACTCATCAAGTGTGCTGTAAATAAATGATAGCACTGTCCAGGATTTTGTAATCTTGAACACGTCCTATACAGTTTGTCGTCCTAAATTTTTTTTGAAAACACAGGCTTTGATATTGGGAAGCTGGCTCCCTATGCCCTCAGTTCTGAATATAATTGTTTAAATGTTATTTATCAGGAATGTATTTAAAAACACAGAACATAAATTGTAACTTCTATTCACAAAGTATAGGAGAAGGGATTTTTAAAATTTAGATTTGCAGTAACAAATGAACTTCAGCGGCAGAATGGAGAAACTTCTCTCATCGGATACCCTTAGCAGCCAATGGTTCCTGTAGGAAGATTACCAATTGTAACGAAAATGATACTGTGTAGTGTAACTATTAAATATGCCTTGTTTTGTCCAAAGGTGTACTGAAGGCAGAGAGGTACCTATGGACAGAAGCCTCTTGGTTCTGCTTGTTAAGCTGATTATACATTATTTTATTCAGTACTGAACAAAACTAAATATTTACAGCCAAGATATTTTTACACACAATCAAAATTTTGTAAAATGTCAATTTTTTTTGGTTAGTGCATGTATATATCCATGTTATGGTGAGCATACCAGACCATACATCTACAAATACCCTCACAGAAACACCTAACTACAATAGTGCCCACATAGAGATGGTCAGCTAACAAACACCCACACATGTTCACTTAAGGATGCTTCCCTTTGTTGCTCTTGCAGTTTATTCAGTATTTGTGGACATTTTTATGGCCCCATATTCTTACCACAAATGGATATTATAAGTTAAGCAATACTAATATATACAATTTCCCCTCAAGTGGCATTGCTAATATGAATTTAGTTCTGAAAACATGGCTGCAATTAGTCAGCTTGTCAGCAGCTTTGCTGCAGCAGTTTTTGATAAATTTCGCATGATTCCATTACCTGCACATGCTCACAGAGACACTCAGCCACCAAAAATATGCACATGCCCAGACAGAACACTAATCCCCATACTCCTAAATAGAGATATTAACTCACCAGTGTGAGCACATGCAGAGATGCTTATCTGTACACGCCTGAATTCAAATGCTCAGCCACTAATGTTCTGTACACTTCCTTACAGAGATGTTCAGCTCCATGTCCACACATACCACCAAAATATTTCATTACCAAATGTTTGTATATAGATGCTCATCTAACAAATGTCTTAACAGAGCATGATAGAAATGCCAGACTACACACAATCTCTCACGGCCATAGAAAAATGCATAACTAACATATCTGTTCATAGTGGCAGAGAGACAAGCAAGCATCAAACTCCTGCTTGTGTCAGTATACACGTTGCCAAACATTGGCCACGTACAGAAGCTGGGCTAACAGATATTTAACCAAGCTTATATAGAAACACTCAGTTATCAAGCATTTGTCCGGGTCCATACAGAAATCCCATTACAGCAACTCAGCTAACAATTATCCAGATATAGAAATGCTCAACTATCATGTCACATCGTCAGATAGATACACTCAAGTAACATTCGTACGTGCTCAGATAGAAGTGTTCGGTTGCCAATCTCTGCTCATCCCACAAAGAAATGCTGCAAACACCCAGATTGAAATGCGCAATCAAACATCCATCCACACAAGAGATGCTCAGCTGCCAAACATTAACAAACACGTGCAGACATTTAGCTTTGTTGACCTTGCAACTTATTCAGTATTTGTGGAGGTTATTGCCTCATATTCTTACCAAAAATGGATATTATAGGTTAAGTAATGCATACTAATATATACAATTTTTTCTCCCATGTGACATTGCTAGTAACATGAGTTTAGTTCTGAAAACATGGCTGCAGTTAGTATTTAGATTATCAGCAGCTTTACTTGAGCAGAGTTTTTGATAAATTTTGCAAGGCTGCCTGCAGCAGTCATTTATGCTGTCATACTCTTGAGAATAATTAAAAATACAAATTTAATCCGATGCCTTTATTACCTGTTCTGTGACTGTCAACACAATCACAATTCATTCGCTGTACATTATTGGTGCTGAACCACTGGACACTTTTTGGAAATTATATAAAAATGTAAGGGGGTATATATATCACCACACACATATCCATATATGTATAATATACAACACGTATAAATACATACTATAATGGAAAGTCAAAGAATAGGTGCATCTATTCTGTGGATGTTGCCATTTGTCTCCTCTTCTGCTTCTCTTTTTCTTCTTTTCTTTTGTGGGAGATGGTTGGTGATATTGACTGTTGAGCAAGAGTGCTGTTAAGGCTGCTGAATGCATTTTGTAATGGTAGGTGCAAATAAATTTGTGGGCTGCAGTGCTCAGTACTTTGCTTCATGTCCAGTTCCCCCAACCCTGTCTCTGTTGCTTCTTCACAGCACTTCACTCCAATTGCCTACCCTACCCATTTCCTTCCTATTAAACCCTACCTCCTCCATTTCCAACCATCCTCTTGGTCTCATTGCCTGCCACACCCTTTGCTGTTAGCAATACCCATTTCTTTCTAGTTGCTGAATTTCTTCCACTTCCCAATTCAGTCATCTAGTCAACATGTATCCCATGTGTGACAAATATTAAAAATTATTTGGAAATCAAGGAATTTCTTTATAAGCAAAAGGTAATTCACGATTTTAAAGTTTATTTCTCATTTCAATACTTTGAAGTGGAATTACTTCAGATCAGTTTAAACCTCCCCTTGGAACTTCACTAGATTATGTAAAGTTTTACTGTTGATTGATAAAGATCAAAGACAGCAACCTTAAATGATGTGAAGTAATCCTGCTTAAAAACATATACATTTGTACATGCACATACATATAAGAAAGAACTTGCATTTATATAGCACCTTTCACAACCTCAGGATGTCCCAAAGCATATCACAGCCAATGAAGTATTTCTGAACTGCAGTCACTGTTGTAATGTAGGAAAATAAATTTCTCCCTTGTCTTTTTTATCTTCACGAGATACAAATGCACAATTTCAAACCATGATGTGAATGTACATATCTAAGCAAACTGACCAGTGATTTTATTTCACTGGCAGGAGCCACAGTGGAATGGAGTCACAGAGGGTGTGGCATTGTGAGCACAGCAGGTTACTTTTTGGCCCCAATTGTACCCTCCATGCCAATATTTTGTTCTCTGACCACGTCCTGTACGGATGTAAGAGCAGAAAAGGGTCTCCCTAGATGGAGCTTTGCTGGTCATACCAGAAAAGCACAAATGCTTTGCTAGTGGTTTGAATATATTTCCAAAGAAGCTGTGACAGCTTGACAGACTAGAGTAAAATAACGCTGCCAATTTGATGCTATCCAAGTTTAAATTTTTTTTTTGAACACTTGATGAAAATACGAGAAAATGCCAGGAAAAGAATGACCATACAGTCAGAAATGGGGGAAATTATAATGGGGAACAAAGAAATGGCAGAACAATTAAACACATACTTTGGTTTTGTCTTCACAAAGGAGGACACAAATAACCTCCCAGAAATGTTAGGGAACCAAGGGTCTAGTGAGAGGGAGGAACTGAAGGAAACCAGTATTAGTAAAAATATAGTGCTAGGGAAATTAATGGGGCTAAAGGCTGACAAATCCCCACGGCCTGATAATCTACATCCCAGAGTACTAAAGGAAGTGGCCCTGGAAATAGTGGATGCATTGGTGGTCATCTTCCAAAATTCTATAGACTCTGGAACAGTTCCTACAGATTGGAGGGTGGCAAATGTAACCCCACTATTTAAAAAAGGAAGAGAAAAAACAGGGAATTACAAACCAGTTAGCCTAACATCAGTAGTGGGGAAAATGCTAGAGTCTATTATAAAAGATGTGATAACAGAACACTTGGAAGGTATTAATGGGATTGGACAAAGTCAGCATGGGTTTATGAAAGGGAAATCATGCTTAACAAATCTTCTGGAGTTTTTTGAGGCTGCAACTAGTAGAATAGATAGGGGAGAACCAGTGGATGTGGTGTATTTGGATTATCAGAAGGCTTTTGATAAGGTCCCACACACGAGGTTAGTGTGCAAAATTAAAGCACGTGGGATTGGGGGGGAATATACTGGCATGGATTGAGAATTGGTTGACATACAGGAAACGGAGAGTAGAAATAAACGGGTCTTTTTCCGGGCGGCAGACAGTGACTAGTGGGGAATCACAGGGATCAGTGCTTGGGCCCCAGCTGTTCACAATATATATCAATGATTTGGATGAGGGAACTAAATGTAACATTTCCAAGTTTGCAGATGACACAAAGCTGGGGTGGAATGTGAGCTGTGAGGAGGATGCAAAGAGGCTCCAATGTGATTTAGACAAGTTGGGTGAGTGGGCAGTATAACATGGATAAATGTGAGGTTATCCACTTTGGTTGTAAAAACAGAAAGGCAGATTATCTGAATGGTGATAGATTGGGAAAAGGGGAGGTGCAACGAGACCTGGGTGTCCTTGTACACCAGTCGCTGAAAGCGAGCATTCAGGCGCAGCAAGCAGTTAGGAAGGCAGATGGTATGTTGGCCTTCATTGCAAGAGGATTTGAGTACAGGAGCAGGGATGTCTTACTGCAATTATACAGGACCTTGGTGAGACCACATCTGGAGTATTGTGTGCAGTTTTGGTCTCCTTTTCTGAGGAAAGATGTCCTTGCCATGGAGTGCAACGAAGGTTTACCAGACTGATTCCTGGGATGGCAGGACTGACGTATGAGGAGAGATTGGGTCGACTAGGCCTATATTCACTAGAGTTTAGAAGAATGAGAGGTGATCTCATCGAAACATATAAAATTCTAACAGGACTAGACATGGAGGATGTTCCCGATGGCTGGGGAGTCCAGAACCAGGGGTCACAGTTTCAGGATACGGGGTATGCCATTTAGAACAGAGATGAAGAGAAATTTCTTCACTCAGAGGGTGGTGAACCTGTGGAATTCTCTACCACAGAAGGCATTAGATGTATTCAAGAAGGAGATAGATATATTTCTTAATGCTAAAAGGATCAAGGGATATGGGGAAAAAATGGGAATAGGGTACTGAGTTAGATGATCAGCCATGATCATTTTGAATGGCGGAGCAGGCCCGAAGGGCCGAATGGCCTACTCTTGCTCCTATTTTCTATGTTTCTACGATTGAACCAACTTTGGGGTCTGATCAATGACTCTTCCTGGGATCCAGGAAGCAACAAAAAACTACTTAATCTTTTCTGTTTGTTTTGTTCAATTTGTAGAGGAAAAAGCAAAGAATTGAGGATTTGCTCAAAATAAGGCATATTGTCAGGGGATTGGGGGAAGATCCCCCGAGACAAAGTATGAACACGTGAAGGGACACCGACCCTCAGGGTGATTTTTGTTCTCTTTCTTGAAGACTAGACAAATGAACGAAAACCCAAATTATACTAAAATCAAACTACATGCAAGTTATTGCCCAGTCAACAAATAAGCTGAAATAAAATTATAAGTTTCAATATCTTTATTAGTTTCTCAGGAGAATGTTACTTTTTTTGTACATATTAACTTCTAATCTCAATTCAATCGGGATCTCACTCAGTACATTTCGTTATCCATTTAACAATAAAAATGAATCACATCCGTGGTCTACTTCCAAACTATCATTAAATTTCTTTGTTCTTCCGCCAAGGCAGTCTACAACTTCAGAATCACTTAACACATGTTTAGGTAGTGTTTCAATAAAAGTTTTTTTTATGCTATGATGCTGATAAGTTTGAAAGCAGAAAATAAGAGGAAACAAATCTATTTGGTCTCTTTCCCCAGCAAACAAAATCCATTATTCAGAAGCTACTAGAAGGGCCTGCTCTGCTTTAGATTATAAACTGTATTCAGATCAAAAAAAAAGGTTTTGGACTCAGTGTGCATGGATGGAAATTATTACCTCGCAGCTGAGAGTGGGCTTGCAGCTTTCCCAACATCCACAGATCCTTACCGATAGCCTGGGCCAGGCTGGGTGTACCCCTGAGCGTATGGGGGACGATTGCGTGCATACGGATTAGCCCCGGATGGTGGTGGTGTCACATTGCTCCCAGGGGAAGGTGTGAAGCCTGGCCTTGGTTGGTAAGCCCCTGGTTGATTTGGAGCTATACCAGGCTGGGAGGCAGGTGGCATTGTGTAGTTAGCAGGCTGAGAAGCTTGTGTTGTATAATTCTGTGGTGGATAGGAGCCAGCTTGGTACTGCTGAGCAGGCTGTGATGGTATTTGCTGGGTCTGGGCGGAGAATCCAGATGCAGGAGCTTGGGATGCTTGCTGATTGTAAGCTTGGAACTGTTGAGCTTGCTGGGAGGATGGTTGTTGGTTATAACCTGAAAAAAGAGAAATATAAAAATGAGCAATCTTTACTATAACTAAGCGCAGCAGTAATAAAAAAAAAATCCACGAGTTCAATTCCACATCACTATTTCTTATATATAAAAAGTGTTGAACTATTAAATCCTCAATACCAGTTACATTTTACACAAATGCCCTTACGACTCCAATTTCTCATTTAAAAACTTGACTCTGAATTTCATTTTTGTGCATTAGTTGCACATAAATATTGTTCAGCTTTACTTTTCCCCCCCAAACATATTATTTCACCCGCCCCAATTTATTAGCTGCATCAGTGCCAAGTCTGGATGAACCAAGCAGCAAATACTTGCAGGTCCAGTAAATTCCAGTTCAACCAACCAGGAAAAATATTAAGATTTGCCCTGACATCTTGAAAATGTCTCAAAAGCTCCTCAAACATAATGAATTACTTTTAAATTCAGTGACCATTATGTCGGCTAATGTGAGGAACATTTGAGTGATAGCTCAAACTGACCGTGGAATCATAGAAAATTTACGGCACAGGAGGAGGCCATTCGGCCCATCGTGTCCACACCAGCCAAAAATGAGCCACCCAGCCTAATCCCACTTTCCAGCATTTGGTCTGTAGCCCTGTAGGTCACGGCGCTTCAGGTGCACATCCAGGTACTTTTTAAATGTGTTGAGGGTTTCTGCCTCTATCACCCTTTCAGGCAGCGAGTTCCAGACCCCCACCACCCTCTGGATGAAAAAAGTTTTCCTCAGCTCCCCTCTAATCCTTCTACCAATCACTTTAAATCTATGCCCCCCCTGGTTATTGACCTCTCTGCTAAGGGAAATCGGTTCTCCCTATCCACTCTACCTAGGCCCCTCAATTTTGTACACCTCAATTAAATCGCCCCTCAGCCTCCTCCAAAGAGAACAACCCCAGCTTATCCAATCTTTCCTCATAGCTAAAATTCTCCAGTCCTGGCAACATCCTCGTAAATCTCCTCTGCACCCTCTCTAGTGCAATCACATCTTTCCTGTAATGTGGTGACCAGAACTGTGCGCAGTACTCAAGCTGTGGCCTAACTAGTGTTTTATACAGTTACAGCATAACCTCCCTGCTCTTATATTCTGTGCCTCGGCTAATAAAGGAAAGTATTCCATATGCCTTCTTAACCACCTTATCTACCTGTCCTGCTATCTTCAGGGATCTGTGGACATGCATTCCAAGGTCCCTCACTTCCTCTACACTTTTCAGTATCCTCCCATTTATTGTGTACTCCCTTTGCCATTTGCCCTCCCCAAATGCATTACCTCATACTTCTCTGTCACTTTTCTACACACCTGACTAGTCCATTGATATCTTCCTGAAGTCTACAGCATTCCTCCTCACTATCAACCACACGGCCAATTTTTGTATCATCTGCAAACTTCTTAATCATGCCCCCTACATTTAAGTCCCAATCAGTAATATATATCACAAAAAGTAAGGGACCCCAATGAAAACAGCCTTCCAGTCGCAAAAAACACCTGTCAACCATTACCCTCTGCTTCCTGCCACTGAGCCAATTTTGGATCCAACTTACCACTCTCCCTTGGATCCTATGGGCTTGTACTTTTTTGACCAGTCTGCCATGTGGGACCTTGTCAAAAGCCTTGCTAAAATCCATGTAGACTACATCAAATGCACTACCCTCATCGACCCTCCTTGTTACCTCCTCAAAAGTTGCCTCAACCCCATATTCCACCCTTAGAAGTACAAATGTGTCAAGATTTGGATTCAATCAGCATTTCCTATTTAATACTCCAACATTATGGGGTTATACTGTCTCCCTTGTATTTACCTTTCACCACTTTTATTCAGTAAGGCATTATACTTTGCACTGTAACCTTCTCCATACGTGCTCAACTAGCAGGAAGTGCATGGGTGCAAGGCGTGTCTGGTTCTGAAAGTGTAGTAGGAAACCAGACATCAAATTTATCTAATGCAAGTGTTGCTGGCTTGTAAAAATGTCTTGTTTATACAAGGATCAGTTTCACAAGCCTTTCAACCTTTCAAGTACAGAGTAAAAAGTCTTCACCGCCCCCACAAGTGCTTGTGCATTTCTGATCAGTGATTTCCCCTCATCTATCTTGATCATTGTAAAAAGAGACATCCAAGAAATACGGACAAAAAATAACAATGACGCATGCACAAGCTTAGCCATGGCAAGTGCAAAAATCCACTCCATGCAAGTGAGCCAGATTAGGGGGCAAAGCAAAAGTAATAGCTATGTCATGCTTGCAGAATTCAGGAGTTGAGTTTTCTTCTCACACCTCCAAAATTAATTTAATTTACAAAATGAACATCTGATTTGTTTGAACTAACACATAAATGACTTTTTCTTAAATGAAAGAATATAAAAGTCTCTGTATTTCCTAAGAGTGTGGCCAACTGCAGGAGTATGGGTCTCACTCCATCATGTGAACAGCGCAATGTAAACAAGCCCAGATTCCAGGAGCCGATGGCATCATAGACTCGATGGCATCATAGACCCACAGCAATATTTTAGTGCTGGTATAAGGGCAATGGTGTATAAACTCAGAGAATCAGTCTTGTGTTTGCTCTCTGTGGGCTTCCAATTAAAGGAAGAATGGACAGAGACTCCAAATACAAAAGCAGGAGAGCTGCACATGGAAGCCATTCTCCAAGTGATTAGGAAGGCAAATGGAATGTTATCACTTATTGCAAGGGGAATGGAATATAAAAGTAGAGATATTTTGCTACAGTTGTACAGGGCATTGGTGAGACCACATCTAGAATACTGTGTGCAGTTTTGGTCTCCTTATTTAAGAAAGGACATAATTGCTCTGGAGGCGGTTCAGACAAGGTTCACTCGACTGATTCCTGGGATGAGGGGGTTATCTTATGAGGAAAGGTTGGACAAGTTGGGCCTGTATACTCTGGAGTTTAGAAGAATGAGAGGTGATCTTATTGAAACATAAAAGATCCTGAGGGGACTAGAAGGGGTAGATGCTGAGAGGATGCTTCCCCTTGTGGGAGAGACTAGAACTAGGGGGCCACAGTTTAAAACGGAGATGAGGAGAAATTTTTTCTCTCAGAGGGTTGTGAGTCTGTGGAACTCCCTTCCCCAGAGAGCAGTGGAGGCGGGGTCATTGGATGTTTTTAAGGTTGAGTTAGATAGATTCCTGATTTACAACGTAGTCAAAGGTTATTGTAGGTAGATAGGAAAGTAGGGTTGAGGTCACAATCAGATCAGCCATGATCTTATAAAATGGCAAAGCAGGCTTGAGGGGCCGAATGGCCTACTCCTGCTCTTAATTCGTATTTTCGTACTTCCAAACAAAATGCAGCAATACAAGTATAGAAGTGCCTAAACTTCTCCATTTAGCAGCTGTCATCTATCAAAATTTCCCGAGTGAGTGGCAGAGAAGTTTACGGTACTGTTATACCTTCCAGAGATAGCATTATTAAATGCACCTCAGCTGTGTGGACCAGATTACACGAATATAAAGTTTCCGAGAATGCCAGCGTGCCTAGTGGGTGTGACCATTATAATGGAATCAGGCACATGATATCATGCATCAATTGAAGGTGTTGGACGTGTACTGGTCGGTCGGTACAAATAGCAGCTACTAATGATTGGGTATTATTGACTCCTGTGTTACACTTGAGCTGACATAACATTTTCTAACACTAGATCACTACCTTGACTAGATCGGTGTATAAAAGAGAGTCAGGACTGGGATTCAGCAGTTCTATTCTGGTGATTGACATATTGTATTTATAAAGCTATATTAGTAAACACAACATGAAGATCCTTCTGCAAGTGATGCAATTGCATCTATTACATTTACATAGTCTTAACCGTAGACTGCCATATTAATGTAAAATATAATTGCTGCACAAATCAATACACAAGTTTAATCTACTAAATCCCATGGGAGACTTGCACCAATGCATGGATTAAACTTCCATTAAAAAATCTAGTCATGCAAAATGGGTATTAAAAATGGACCAGAGTTAAAAAAAAATAATTTTTGTCAGGTTTTCTGTTTTAATTCTTGAAAGTTATTCAGGTCCTAAGACATTTGACTGCACCTCAATTGCAGTCAGTCAGAGGTGATGCTGAATACATCAGAGCAGGTCTTGTTTATATGTGGGAAATGCAAAATGATAAGTTTCCTAAAGGCTGTTGAGACCTGCACACGAATAGAAATCCCTCAGGAATGAATAATCTAACATTTCCTTGTAGTGTTGGGGAGAGAACAACTTAATATTGAAAGCACTCATTCTTCCCCTCTCACCCATCCCCCCTCACATACTACAAGATTTAGCTCTTTTAAACAAATAGATATTTGAACTAAAACAAGCTCCAGGCAGCAAATTCATCTTCTGGTGTAGACATGCCTAAACTGGTCTGTATTCAATGATGCTCTGTTCAAAAAGGACAAAATTAACAATTTCTTCTGTAAACTGATAAAAGTGGTAAGGTTGATAGCATAACAAAGTTTTAATAATATTTCTCATGGGAGTTTTTAAAACCTTAGCTCTATTCCCATCGGTTCTAAAATTGGTACACTGTCTCCTGTGGGATGACTAATTTTGTATTAACGCTAATTACCATTTATGTAGAATAAAATGTGTGGAATTACAGTTCTCCTATAGTACACACTCCAAAAAAACGACACATGAAAACATCCTCACAACACAACTACTTCTGCTATAACATGACGTACAAGCATCTTGTTTATAGAGGGTCCACCGTACTTCAATCTTTTGGCTTGGTACTTGTAACTATCACGCATAATTTGCTGGTTCTGCTTGAAACAGCTGGACATCCTGTTCCAAATATGGCAATTCTATTTCACAAGTATGACAGATTATAGGGGAAAAGTGTGTCTGGAGGAATGTAAAATTTAATTCTAAATGACATGTTTGGCAGAACTTGCCTGCATTCCCATTAACAATCCCATAACAACAACTTGCATTCATATAGTGCCTTTAACGTAGTAAAATGTCCTTCACAGCAGAGTAATCAGACAAAAATTGACATCAAGCCAAAGACGACGATATTAGGACAGATGATTAAAAGCTTAGTAAAAGTTTTAAAGAGCATTTTAAAGGAGGAGAGACCAAATGGTTTAGGGAGGGAATTCCAGAGCATAGGGCCTAGACGGCTAAATGCATGGCCACCAATGGTGAGGCGAAAGAAAAGGAGGATGCACAAAAGGCCAGAGTTGGAGAAATAGAGTTCTTGGAGGGTTGTAGGGCTGGAGGAAGTTGTAACAATAGGGAGTGGCGAGGCCATGGAGGGATTTGAACACGAGGATCGGAATTTTAAAAATCGAGGCATTGGAGGACTAATGTAAGTCAGCGAGCACAAGGGTGAATGGAACTGGGTACGAGTTAAGATGCAGTTTTAGAAGAGCTCAAGTTTATATCAAGTGGCATCAGGTCACAATATCATACTATAAAAGTGATTTTGACGAGGAACGTCAGTATAGGGGAAGTATGTTCAATGTAAAGCACTTAAAACTTCTAGCACTGGCTAGATCTATTTCCCTAGTGGTTAGATGTATTATATAGCTGCAAGAGAAACTATATTTTATGGAGGAGCAAATGGAAACCTGCTGTTGTGCCAGGCAAAATGAAATAGAAGATATTTGTGTCAGGAAACATTCCGTAACAATTCTTCCATCCAATTAGAAACTTTGCCACTTCAAACCACGAATAGCCTAGCTCTTCTGTTATTTAGTTGACAGAGCAATATTGAGCTATTCTGGTATAGGTCCTAAATTGGCCTTTCTCTGGTTTGAACTTTTGCTCCTTTTTTTACTGTCATACTTTAAGTTGAAGTAGTGTTCCAGATTTAACTTTTCCATCACAAAGGCCACCTACTTCCATTTATGTAACGTTGCCCATCTCTGCCCCACGTCGGCTTATCTGCTGCTGAAATCCTCCTTTGTACTTTTGTTACCTCCAAAATTGGCTATTTCAATGCTTTTCTGGCTGGCCTCTCATCTTCCACACTCGATAAACTTGAGCTCATCCAAAACTCTGCTGCCTATAGTCTGTCCCGCACCAAATCTTGCTCACCCATCACCCCTGTGCTCGCTGACATATATTGGCTTCCAGCCCACCAATGCCTCGATTTTAAAATTCTCATCCTGGTGTTCAAATCTCTCCATGGCCTCATCCCTTCCTACCTCTGAACCTTTTCCAGCCCTAAAACCCTCCAGGAACTCTACATTCCTCCAACTCTGGCCTCTTGTGCATCCCTCGTTCCCCTGAACCCAGCATTTGCGGCCATGTCTTCAGCCATCTAGGCCTTAAGCTCTGGAATTCCCTCCCTAAACCTTTCCCCTCCTTAAAACCTACCTATTTCCCAAAGCTTTAGTCACCCAACCTATTATCTCCTTCCTTGACTTGTGTCGATTTTTGTCTGATTACGCTCCTGTGAAGCATCTTTTGACGTTTTACTAAGTTAAAAGGTGCTATATAAATGCAAGTTGTTGTACCACATACAATCTTACATATATCCAAGAGGTTCCCTTTCAGTTGCCTCCTTTCAAGGCTGAGAAGCCCAATTTTTTCCAGCCTTTCCTCATAACTCAAGTTCTATGGCTGGGGATCAGACATATGGCTCTTCCTGCACCACCATATCTGAATATTTTTCTCAAGTCTCGGTGACCAGAATTGAACGGTACTAAATGTGTGGTTTGACCAGAGTATTACAAAATTTAAGCAAGACAATCTCCAACTCACTGGTTTAGCAATATAATTCAGCATTCTCTTTGCTTTTTATTGCTGGCCTGCAACAACTGGACATGTAAAACGCCAAGTCCATGAACACCTTTTGAATGCTTTCAATTTCACCCTCAACTATTCAGACAACATGTCCTCATGTCCATTTACACTTGTCTATAATTAAATTTGATCTGCATTGTTTCACCCTCTACCAGTTCAAAGGCATGGAGGCCTTGATTAAAGAGACTTACTCCATGACAGTGTCCATCCTCTGCAACATGAAAAGATGTGGAGTTACTGCACAGCCAACTATGACTAGAACATTATCACAAAAATTACTTGGGGTAGAGTTTCCGCTCTTTTATGGTAGTAATATTAGCACAATCCGGACAAAATCAGCCAAACCAGTGCAAAAGATCAGGAGATCTTAAACATACGTGAGTTACGCCCAAAGCCACCTACATTTGTATTTTTCGCGATCTTTTACATTGGTTCAAGATTCAAATCGCTCGAATCAGGTGCCGCCATAAAACTGCTCCCAGGTCGACACTGCGAGATTTCGCTGAAGGCGCTGGTTCGGGAAGGCTTTTAAAATTGCGTTCATTTTCTTAGGTGCATAGGCACTAGTAGGCAAGTTTTAAAAGATTTTTCATATCAAAAAATATTTAATTTAATAAGAAACTGACTGGTGTACACCAATGAAACTATTAAATGGTTCAGTATAGTTTTTAAAAGTCATTTTCAGTTATTTTAAATCAGGTTACTCACAGGTGGAGGACTCGACACCCTTCTTAAAAATGCTTATTTTTGCCGATTCAATAAAACTGTACCAAGGTTACCATTCTTAAATACATCAAGGAATACTTTTTAAATGGAAAGAAACAAAAAGAAATGATTACGTTCCATTACAGTGCCCAACTGCACTAGTTAATGCAAGATTTTATGTTTGTGATTATGCACATGAATTTTATTGGAAACTTGAACTGTAACCTAACCAGCACAATTTCAAGCTCATTTGGGGTGCAATTTCCCGATTGCACCCAAAGCGGAAACTCTACTCCCTTATGTTTAAGTCAGGCTTCCATATTTACACCAGAATCACAGATTTCCTTGAATAATTGACCTGTTTAAATCAGCAGCTAAGAAAAAAAGGTGCCAGGCCACAATGATCTGATACCAGTATTCTCCTATTTAATACCAAAGTTAAAAGCACAGATCCTATCTGACAGAATAAACCTGGTTCATTGTTGTTACTGCATTCAAAGTGGTAAGAGATTTGTGATCATATAGTTGAGTCATAATATGGCAAATCCATCCCTCTTTTATTGTACTTTGCCACATGCTCATGATCTTTTACATGAATGCTAGCTTATGTGTTATTTTTTACACCACATCTTAAATTGTTCATTTGTTTAAAAGAGAATGAACTATATTTCCCCTGCACTTTCTTTTTGTGCACAATGTCAGATTCCAAAAATTAAACAAAAGCCTCAAAATAGGTGCTTTAAAAGAGCCAGACTGAAGGCAATGCTGATGATTTTCTCCTTTTATTGCTATCTTCTCACCCGAATACTGCAGTCCATACTGTGGCTGAGCCTGTGGCTGTTGTTGCTGAGGTGCATATCCCGGTTGCTGGTACTGCTGATACATTTGACCTATTCAACAAAAAGCAAGCGACTGAAATCATACATCAGCATTATAAAATCATACATCAGTATTATAAAATTATTATGCAAAACACTACTTTACTGTCCTAAATATGACCTGTTCAGTCAAAAGAAAATTTAACATTTCAGTTTAGGTAACTAATTGTCCAATCCCACAGGGTTTTCATTTCAAATGCAACCTCCTTTAGCTTAGGGCATGGATAAGTAAGCCACAACTTTTATTTCACAATGCCCAAATTGTCTCAATCAATGAATTACACAGAGAGTAAAATGCCCTTTGGGATACATGAGTTTATATACTCAAGATAAACCCTGTAGACATGAAACATCCCAGCTACCAGCCCAACTGCTAGCTGACAAGCTAACAGCTTTAATTTTTCACCGAAGCTTGAAATTTAACCTGACAACTGTGAAGCTTTTCTAATCTGCTAAAATAAAAGGGACAATTAAACAATTTTATTATTCGTTCATGGGATGTGGATGTCGCTGGCAAGGCCAGCATTTATTGCCCATCCCTAATTGCCCTAGAGAAGGTGGAGGTGAGCTGCCTTCTTGACTGAGTGGCTTGCTAGGCCATTTCGGAGGGCGATTAAGAATCAACCACATTGCTGTGGACCTGGAGTCACATATAGGCCAGACCGGGTAAGGACAGCAGGTTTCCTTCCCTGAAGGACATTAGTGAACCAGATGGGTTTTTAAGACAATCCAGTAGTTTCGTGGCCACCATTACTGATACTAGTTTTTTTAAATTCCAGATTATTTAATTAATTGAATTTAAATTCCCCAGCTGCTGTGGTGGAATTTGAACTCATGACTCCGGATTATTAGTCCAGGCCTCTGGATTACTAGTCCAGTAACATAACCACTATGCTACCGTATCCGATAACTGACCCCCTCCTGCATTTCCTTAAACACTTCCTACCTAGGAAACTAATTATAGTTTTTTTTTCTTTTTCTAAACAATTGGTTACATTTCTAGCTACATCAAAGATGAGATTTAGGGTACATTTGCATTGTGAGTT
Source organism: Heptranchias perlo (assembly GCF_035084215.1). Classification (NCBI taxonomy): domain Eukaryota; kingdom Metazoa; phylum Chordata; class Chondrichthyes; order Hexanchiformes; family Hexanchidae; genus Heptranchias; species Heptranchias perlo. Next base: position 56,743,839 of record NC_090335.1, read on the forward strand.
TAGCATCGGCATGAAGTAATTTCCACTATGCATCAACTTTAAACTTAGTGTAAATCCAGATTCAGAGCTCAACCTGACTAGACAGTGAAGCAAGTTAGATTAATTGGATTTGGTAGTCTTGCACCATTTCAGTTTAGCCCTTCATGGATTGCAACTCAGGTGTGGTATCAAAGTCCTCAAGAGGTTTTATTGGACACTGAGGCACTTTTAAACCCACCTTACCTCACCTCAATTCAATTTTAAGAATGAAACTGGTGTTCTTTTCTCCTCAGTCTCAAAACATTTACATTTCTAACTATGGGGAAAGAACTCTGCATAGTTCGCTCTCCTAGATAGTAGAGTTATAGTCCCAGCCAAGCCAGAAGCAAGTAGTGTCAATAGGGTTCTGCCTGGCTGGAACCTGAACTCAGCTACCCATCTCAGACCAGTATCTGCAGTGTAAGTGTACCCTTAAAATATACCTAAAAAGTCATAAGTTTTGTACAATCCTATCCATGTATAACCAAACCTACCTGGGACCTACCATATTTTTACTTAGAATTTCACAAATTTAATGTTTATTTGTCCAGCAGGGTGAGGAGTAGAACCACTCGGAAATCCCAATTTAAGCGAAATTGAACTCCAACATACTATTTAGTGGCAGGTAGAAAATATCATACACTAAAGGACCATGATCAGTCTGTGCTGGATTCACCAAAATCACATAACTGTTCTGAAAGTGCTGAATTTCTCTTTTTCATGCCTCTGAATGCCCTAAAGCACCAAATTTCAACTGGAACCAACTACAAAAGTTGCCAGGTCCAGCAATAAATTCCAAATGCTTTACTTGTGTCCATTTAGTATATTTTTTTAAGGGGGAAATCCTAGTACAGTTACGCAAGAAATAATGGATTGGGAAATGAACAGTGGGAGCCAAGTGGGAGGTGGGAACAGAGTTTAAATGTTAACTTTAAAAGAGAAAGACAGGTTTAGAAAGATAGATTAGATTAATTTTTTTTTAAAAAGGACACAGAACAAAATGGAAAGAGAAACAGATGGGAGAAAAAGCAGCAATAGGCTGAGCAAAAATTAGGTGGTTTTTAAATTATTTTTGATTAAAATTGAATTTATTTGTAATCTGGGGTCAACATTACAACAATGAAGGTACACCAGACATTTTAGTATACTATTTCATTTGATTTATCCCTGAACCAACATCACTGAAAAATAGATTATCTGGCCATTTATCTCACTGCTGTTTGTGCGACCTTACTGTGTGCAAATTGGCTGCATGTCTCCCTGCATTACAACAGTGATTACAATTCAAAAGTACTTAATTGGCTGTGAAGTGCTTTAGGACATTTAAGGTCATGAAAGGCACTATATAAATGCAAGTTCTTTTTTTAGTCTTTCTTCTGCAACTCAATACATAAACGGAAAAATTTACAAAACCAGTCCGACCAGAGACAGTCATTTCTCTGGTCCAGTTGGATACTGAAAACTATGAATCAGCCCTAACTAGTTTCATTCCTCAGGAAATCCCATGGTCTTAACTATTAGGTCATTCATTTACTTGGAGTAATTAATCTGCAAACCAAAATACAGACATCAAATATTTTAGTGCTGAAATTATAGCTACGCGAGTATGTAGAAATCTTTTAACCTTTTTAATCCCTCTTTCACAACTGTTCACAAACACCATACAATGGTAAGCATCCTGATCAGTTTTCCAAAATACAATCAAGAACAGATGCAGCTCAACTATATGGTTTTAGCACTGTTCTTTTAACCGGGAGACAACTTTCTTCCCCGTAATCCCTCCAACATATTAAAGCTACATGCTGGAAGACGAATTAAAATCAGAATGATTTTGACGAAAGATCAGAGAAATTATTTGAGACGTTAACAGCACTTTGGATATAAGGTACAGCATAAAAACAGGCCAGTCATATTTTCTATCCCAATGTACCACGTTCACCTTCATTGCTTTCTGTTTCCCTTCTTGTGTTTGATCAGGTTTCTTCTAAAACTCCCTTTCACATTCACCTCTCTTTCCTCAGCAACTGTCTCCAGCTCCAACTTATTCCACGTGGTTTCCAACTTAAATTCCACCTTCATGTTTCGGATCCACCCGTGATTACAGATATTTCCATGATATCCAGCGTTCCTCGAACCACTGCTCTCGCTGCTCTTTTGTTTAGGCACTTTAGGCCCCTTGACATTCAACGGCATTACCATCGCCGAATCCCCCACCAGCAACATCCTGCGGCTCACCATTGACCAGAAATTTAACTGGACCAGCCATATTAATATTGTGGCTACAAGAGCAAGTCAGAGGCTAGATATTCTGCGGCGAGTGACTCACCTCCTGACTACCCAAAGCCTTTCCACCATCTACAAGGCACATGTCAGGAGTGTGATGGAATACTCTCCACTTGCCTGGGTGATTGCAGCTCCAACAACACTCAAGAAGCTAGACACCATCCAGGACAAAGCAGCCCGCTTGATTGGCACCCCATCCACAACCCTAAACATTCACTCCCTTCACCACCGGCGCACAGTGGCTTCAGTGTGTACCATCCATAGGATGCAATGCAACAACTCACTAAGGCTTCTTCGGCAGCACCTCCCAAACCCGTGACCTCGACCACCTAGAAGGACAAGAGCAGCAGGCGCATGGGAACAACACCACCTGCACGTTCCCCTCCTAGTCACACACCATCCCGACTTGGAAATATATCGCCGTTCCTTCATCATCGCTGGGTCAAAATCCTGGAACTCCCTTCCTAACAGCACTGTGGGAGAACCTTCACCACACGGACTGCAGCGGTTCAAGGAGGCGGCTCACCACCACTTTCTCAAGGGCAATAAATGCCGACCTCGCTAGCGAAGCCCACATCCCATGAATGAATAAAAAAAAATTTACAACCTTCCGGACTCAACATTGACTTCAATAACTTCAGACCATAACCACTGCTCCCATTTTTTTTTGTTGGACTGCAACTGCTGGGTATGATTCTGCTGTTGCCATTTACAACTCCTCTAGACCGATCTTTTGTTTCTTTACTTATCCCATTACCACCCTCCTTGCCTTGCACCACCACCCCTTTTGTCATTTACTCACTCTTGCCCTCTACCCTATCAAAGACCTTCCCTTTTGTTCTTTCCCTGGCTCTGTACTTGCATAAAAACTTTAACTCTTTAACATCTTCCAGTTCTGACGAACGGTCTTCGACCTGAAACCTTAACTGTTTCCTTCCCCACAGATGCTGCCTCACTTGCTGAGCTTTTCCAGCATTATCTGTTTTTACCTTACTTAACATTTAGCCACATTAAATTCTATCCTCTGCTGCTTATAGTTCACCCACTTAATTTGTTCAGATTTTCTGAATACTATCTCTCATGGTCCGCTCATCTAGTCATGCAGCTTGATATAAAATACCAAGATTTATATTACCAGAAGCACCCTTCCTCCTGTTGATCGCTGTAAGGGCTGGATGGTGGTAGATGTTTATTAAGTAAATCTAGGAATGTGAAATACATTTACCTGTATTATGTAAATGTAAGTAAGACATTTTCTACTATAATCAGTGCACGTGGCTAATCAGCAATTTCTAGTGGACTATATTTCCATAAAGGGATAAGGCTTCCACAAAGCAGCCAGGCACTAGGCAGAAGAAAACATCCCCAGCATTGTCCAAACAAAGGTGCTTCAACTGCATCTAAAATCTTCCCTAACAAGAAACAGTGATCCATCTGTCATCAAGTGTTCACTCATTCCATTCCAATTTCCAAGCGACCATACTGAAATAGCCAGTGTTTCCACACACTCAACACGTAAAGCTTTCCAAAAAGTACAAAGTACTAAGTATTACTAAGCTTTTCCTCCAATTTATTTCCCATTTATCATTAAGTCTGAATCTTGCATTATATGGAAAACTAGGAAAATAAGGTCTATTATGGGATTTCTGACAAATGTATGGGATTTGGAAACATAACATTGTAACAAAATGGTTCAATAAATAGTGGTACTGTTATCTACCATATCATACATCTGAACAAATAGAAGCTGTAAGAATTTTAAACTGCTAAATTAGCTGGTGTTAAACCTTTCTCACTAGAAAATTACAAAACTTCAGTTACCTTCTGCATTACTTTGAACAAAATTATAGAAACGATTAAAAAGGGAGGAAAAAAAATCAAAAAGAAAAAAAAGATAATAATGCCATTATTTCTACTAGATTTAACCAAGGTAATCAAAACACACAGTTTAAAATACAAGAGTGGTTTTTGCGTACTTCTCTATGGAATACAATTCCAATAACCCACCACCTTCTTTCCTCTTCTACTTGATTCGATTCTCTGTGGGTCTTATTGTCCATTCGCCCCCAAATGTGTTCCTCTCAAGTAATACTGCACAGTTTCAGGCTTTTTTTTTGTCATACTTGTTCTCCTGGTTTTCTAATGTCAGTTGTTTTATCTGCATTACTTTTCACTCCTCAACTCTATTCCTTTGTCTCAATTTCTTCACCCTCCTTCACCCCAACTTACACCGGTAACAGTCTTCAATACTGTCCGCCACCCAAGTGGTTAAGGCATTAGTCTCCTCATCCATTGATCAGTGCAAGCGTGGGCTTGAATTCCGGCCTTGCCAGTGATGGCTGTTAAGTTTGCAACATTGCATCCAGTTGGGAAAAGCTTGCCAATTTGTCACTTGGAAACTAAGTATTTCTGGAGGAATACTGTGCACAGTTGTGGTCTCCATACCACAAGGGGGATATTGAAGCACTGGAGAAAGTTCAGAAAGGATTTACTAGCATGTTACCAGAATTGAGAGGATGCAACTATCAGGAAAGATTGAACATACTGGGGCTCTTTCAAGGAGACGTGATGGAGCTCTTTAAAATCTTGAAGGGGTTGGACAGGGTGGGAGTGAAGAAACCGTTTTCACGAGTCCTGAACAAGGGGGCATAATACAAGATAGCCACGATAGAATAAAGGATTTGGGAGAAATTGCTTTACACAGAGAGTGGTGAAAATGTGGAACTCACTGCCACGTGGTATGGTTGAAGCAGGTAGCATTAACACATTTAAGGGAAGGCTTGATGCATGCATGAGGGAGAAGGGAATAGGGGGATACAATGGCGGAATGGGAAGAGGTAATTAGTAGGAGGCGGCATAGAAGGTTAAATACTTACCGAGATTCACCTTATTTAAAAAAAAGTCTACCACTGATATATGCCTATTTTTAAGATTAAAATTAATTGTTCGGAAACCTGAATTTTATATTTTATTTTTAATTCCACGAACAGCAGTCTCTCAGACCAGGGTGCTTCCAGCTATCACACTGCACCAAGCTCATTTTGGAATGTTAGGATTGAAAATGATGTAGGTTGACCCAAGAGTGTTGAACACTAGGTCCACCAGTGATTGAAAGTAAGGTCTTCTGTAAAATTATTGTTGCTGTGTCAGCAATGTCCAGTTGTTGGAAGATGAAAGCATAAAAATGACTGCCCTGCTAGGCAATAAGAGGATTTTAGTTTCAGTAATAAGGACTCAGCATCCAGCATTCCCATATCATCCCACATGATGTAAGTGGTATGGTGCTCCAAAAGTGAATTCTGGACACAGCAATTTTTACAATTGTCCCAATAAATAGGATAACCATTGTAGATTTAAATGTAAAAATGCTGGCAACCTTTAAGGAAAGGAAAGAAAGAACTTGCATTTATATAGTGCCCTTAATGTCCTCAGACAACCCAAAGTGCTTCACAGCCAGTTAGGTACTCTTGAAGTGTAGTCACTATTGTAATGTAGGGAAATGCTGCAACCAATTTGCACACAGCAAGGTCCCACAAATAGCAACAAGACAAATGATCAGATAATCTGTTTTTTTATTAAGTGTTGTCAGTTGTGGGATAAATGTTGGCCAGGACACCAGGAGAACTCCCCTGCCCTTCTTCAAATGATGCCATGGAATGTTTTATGTCCTGGGGGTTCAGACTAGGCCTCAATTTAATGTCTGAGCCAAAATAAGGCACCTCCAACAGTGCAGCACTCCCTCAGTACTGCACTGAAGCATGAGCCTGAGCTCAAACTCTGGAATGAGGCATGAACCTACGACCTTCTGACTCAGAGGTGAGAGCGCCATCACTGAGCCATCCCTGACACTGTGGCTTATTCTTATAATTTGTTCTTATGATTGTTGAAACTGCGCACCCGCATCATAAGCTGTCAGCTGGAGGAGCCCTATTTAAAGGGGCAGTCCTCTACTGACTGATGCTGCAGAAAGGAGCCAAAATTACAGCATGGAGCAGCCCAGTGGAAAGGCTGCTCCCAGGTTTAATGATGCCTCATTCCAGGTCCTACTGGATGGGGTGAGGAGGAGGAGGAGGAGGAGGGGGAAGACAGAGATCTTCCCCCCGGCGGACGGGAGGAAGTGGCCTGCCTCTGCCACCACGAAGGCCTGGCTCGAGGCGGCAGAGGAGGTCACCAGCACCACCAACATAGCACACACCTGCATACAGTGCAGGAGGCGTTTCAATGACCTAACTAGGTCAGGCAAAGTGAGAACACTTACTCATTCACCTACACTCCATCTGCCACATCACCACCCCCACACCACATCTCCTTCTGCACTGCCAACACTACTCTATCACATCACCCCTCACACCCACTTAAAGCTCATCCTCATCTTACCTGCACTTACCTCATCAGTACTCATCCCGCCACTACCACTCAACCCAATCCTCATACAATCTCATGGCTCTCTCTCATATTCACCCTCTCATGCATCTCTTTCACGGTCAGCCTCACCCAACCTGGCACTACCTGTGCTGTAGCCACAGGGCATGCATCACATATGTGTAGTAGGAAGCGTAAGGCAAACGTGTCATGAGCATGAAGGGGATGCACAAGGGTGTTTGAGGGTTTGTCATGGTTTTTACTTTTATTTGATTTCTGATCAACTCATATTTTATATTATATTGTCACCACTATTGCCACGTCTTGGCCATTCTTGACTGGCTTGTGCAATAATGCCCTATCATGGATCACCATGAAGACCCACACCTGATGCCACCCATTGTGTCACTGCAGAGTGGGTGCAGGTGTATTGGCAGGGTTCTTTTGTGCAGACGACTGAGAGACGCCGGCGATATCCCCGGTGGCATCCTGGAAGGATGCGGAGGAGAAGTTGTAGAGGGCAATGGTGACTTTGACAGCAACAGGTAAGAAGATGGTGCTCGGGCCAGCCGGGAGTAGCTCGGCATCAAGGAGACTGCAGATGTCCACGACTACATGTCGAGTGACTCTGAGCCTCCGTGTGCACTGCTCCTCAGAGAGGTCCAGGAAACCGACCCTCGGTCTGTAGACCCTGTGGCGAGGGTAGAGTCTTCTGCGACGTATCTCTCTCTGCTGTTGCCCTCCCTCCTGCTGTGCAGGTGGATGTGTCACAGCACTGTGGGGCTCCACGTGTCAGAGGTGGACAGCGTGGCCGGCGAGGCTGGTGATGCTGTTCGTCCTCCGAGGAGGTCATGACTGCAGCTACGACAGCCCCCATCTGCAAGATGTGCGTTTGAGGGGGTCCGCAAGGTAGATAAATGCGTCTGCACACCGGGGTTGAGGTTGCCATTTGGTGAATTTTTGTGTTAGGAGGAGGGTGGTGGAGGCCAAACTTTGTCCAAAGTGACAGAGTGGTCTCCTGCAATGAGTGAGGGTCTCCCCCGCCCCCCCCCCCCCCCCCACCCAACCTGTCAAATGGACCTTTACAGCTCCCACAGACTGGTGGCTGCAACACGTCTATTTCAACTGGGAGTGCTTCCCCCAGTACGGAAAACACGCTCAGTGTGGATGAAAATCCCACCCCTCCTAAAATATCCTCCCAATCAGGTCTGCTAACGAACTGAAGTATCAAAATAATTGGTTTAATTGGGATCCCGCTGGCTTTAATTGCCGGTGGAAGTCCCGCATGCAGGGGCTGCGCGCGCATCATTGGGGAACCTGGAAGTGGGCGGGTTGGAGCCGGGCTCCGGACCCGCCCCGGGAATCCCGAATTTTCAGAGCCCCCCCGCCACGAACGCACCTGCGCAGACATCCGAAAATCGACCCCATTGAGTCAGATAAACCACAAACTTCAACATTCTATCAGATAGGAATGCAGCCTTTTGTCCACTAGCAACTTATATTGAAGGGCAATATAAAAAACAGCTTTATCGAAGTCAGGCGTATCTGCCAACTATCCAATTACAACTGAATTACAAAGTTCTCCAAGACAGAATTCAACATCTTTTGATTTGCTGTATGACACTGCATGGTACTACAGCTTTTAAGTTACAATAATAGAATTACATAGAATTTACAGCTCGGAAACAGGCCATTTGGCTGGTGTTCAGGCTCCACATGAGCCTCTTCCCACTCTATTTACTTCATCTCACCCTATCGACATATCCTTCTCTTCCTTCTCCTTCATGTACTTATCTAGCTTCCCCTTAAATGCATCTACCCTATTCGCCTCAAATATCCTTGGTTGGTAGTGAGTTCCACATTCTCACCACTCTCCGAATAATGAAGTTTCCCCTGAATTCCTTATTGGATTTATTAGTGACTACCTTATATTTATGGCCCCTAGTTTTAGACTCCCTCACAAGTGGAAATATCTTCTCTACGTCTACCCTATTGACCCCCTCATAATTTTAAGACCGCTATCAGGTCACCTGAGAAAACAGCCCTAGCCTGTTCAGTCTTTTCATAATAGCTGTACCCTCTCAGTTCTGGTATCATCCTTGTAAATCTATTTTGCACTTTCTCCAGTGCTCCAAATCTTTTTTGTATTATGGAGACCAGAACTGTGCACAGTACACCAAGTGTGGTCTAAACAAAGAGTAGGTGGCCTCCTTATTCCTCCTACCAAAATGCACATCACAATTTCTATATTGAAATTCATTTGCCATTTACGCATACATTCTGCAAGTTTGTTAACGTCTTCTTGTAACATGATACAGTCCTCCTTAGTATTAACTATACCACCCAAAATATCATCCACAAACTGATATTGCACTTCCGATTCCAGAGTACAAATCATTTATGTAAATGGTGAACAACCATGGTCCCAGCACTGATCCCTGTGGAACACCAGTGATTAACATTAAAATTTCAAGATCAGCTGTCAAGAATTAGGCTCCAACCTTTAAGTTCTGGACTCAAATACAAATATAAAAAGTCAGCAATTGACACAGAAGGCGCTAGAACATCGTTCAGAGCTATTAGAAACCTCAATTAATAGATTTTCCATGGGACTTTAAAAGAAAAAGAGTCACATCTATCGACACGTCTGCTAGGCTGCCTTACACGTAAATATTTACAATGAGGTATTTCTAGCCAATTGATTACTTTCTTATTATGTTTCCACTATGATTGAAGTTTAATTACACTTTAGATAATTTTCTTCAGTATAAACAGTATTTGTGTATTATATAAATGCAATATTGAATACAAAGTCCTTAATCAATCAGAGTAGAACTTTTCCAATTAATTCATCTGGATTAAATTTAGACCTCTTGCTTTCATCTACCCCTTCGCAACACATTATAAACACTGTGACCACACAGCTGGAACTTATAACAGCTATAGGCACTGTACATGCATTTTATTAAATTTGGACTACAAAAATACAACTTTGGTGCTTATCTCTTTGAGGGTTTAGGATTCTCAAGTTACAAGGAAATAATTTTACAAGTCATAGTTTAAACATAATAGCAATTGTATATCACGTCGAGTGCTATAGCATGTTCCAATTATACATCTATTTATATGCGCATCACTCCAGATATTAATCCCAGGTGGTCAACAAAATATTTGCTCCTGCTTACTTTTGGGAGTTACATTTCTTTATATTTTCCCAGCAATCCATTAAGGGGTGGTAATACACTATTTCCCCCCTCTCCTTTGGTGAGCTTCCAGTGCCAGGTCCATGTGGGCTGGGAGCGCAATGAAATTATTAAAATGAGGGGCAACCCTCCTCCAATCTGGTGGGCACAAAACCCACACGTCCACCTCCCACCTGGGCCACATTCGGATGGAATATCAGCCCTCAAATCTCGAGTCTAGTGCCCGTCATTGCTTGGAGACAGCATGGACAGAGGAATGCAAATGTCAAAGGATATCCTGGACATCAAAGATAACCCCCGGCTTCTTTTCTCCACTATCAACCATCGACGTTGGTGAAAAATTGAACAGTTTTGACAACTGCTCTGAAGCCAAGGCGACTGTTTCAGGGAGTGCCAGAGACTCTAATGATGGAGGTGACACAATTGTCAGAACACCAATGGCCTGGATGCAAATTCAGGACCAAAGCCAAATTCTAAGATTGAGTCAATTTATGCTTGATATTGAAAGAGATTGTAATGTAACCAGAGAACACTTATTGCTTTCTCTCTGGACTCGTGAGGCGACACAAATTAGTGCATCTTTAAGGGAGCAATCTTTTGAATACTTCTGCCCACTCACAAGTCACTATGTTACCTAGCAGCGACTCTCTGCCAAGAGTATTACGCTTTGACATTCTTGTTCCTAATGAATAAGTCAATTGTGCTAAGTTGATATGCAGATTCTGGAGCAGATTTCACATTTCGAAAAGTCATCAACTGATGGAAGTGAGAGAAAACTGGGGTCATGGAAAATTCCCTGGCACTTGATGTAAATTTTTATGCCAGAAACTCAAAGTTGCACAGGCAGTCAACCAGGACCAGACTGCTTCAATGATGTAGGAGATTACGGTACAAGAATCTTTTGCAGATATAATTTTAAAGACCTCTATCAGGTCACCTGAGAGAAGGGCCCTAGCCTGTTCAGTCTTTTCCTGATAGTTGTACCTTCTCAGTTCTGGCATCATCCTTGTAAATCTTTTTTGCACTTTCTCTATGTATCATGGAGACCAGAACTGTGCACGGTACTCCAAGTGTGATCTAAACATGGTTCTATATAAGTTTAACATAACTTTGCTGCTTTTGAATTCTATTCATCTAGAGATGAACCCCAGTGCTTTATTTGCATTTTTTATGGCTTTATTAACCGGCGTTGGTACCTTAATGTGTATCTAACCCCTAGGTCCCTTTGCGCCTCTACCCCAATTAGACTCATTTTTCAAGGAGTAGGTGGCCTCCTTATTCCTCCTACCAAAATGCACATCACACTTATCTATATTGAAATTCATTTGCCATTTACACACCCGTTCTGCAAGTTTGTTAACGTCATCTTGTAATTTGTCACAGTCCTCCTCAGTATTAACTATACCACCCAAATGTCATCCACAAATTGATATTGTACTTCCGATTCCAGAGTACAAATCATATATGTAAATGGTGAACAACTGTGATCCCAGCACTGATCTCTGTGGAACACCAGTGATTCACATTAAAATTTCAAGATCAGCTGTCAAGAATTTTGTTCCAATCCTTTAAGTTCTGGACAAAATACAAATCGAAAAAACTATCAGCAATTGACACAGGAGGCGCTAGAATGTTGTGCAGTCCAATTACAAACCTCAACTAATAGATTTTCCATGGGACTTTAAAAAGAAAACAAGTCACATTTGTTGACGTGTGCTAGGCTGCCTAACAGATGAATATTTACAATGAGGTATTTCTAGCCAATTGATTACTTTCTTATTATGTTTCTACTATGATTGAAGTTTAATTACACTTTAGATAATTTTCTTCGGTATAAACAGTATTCTTGTATTATATAAATGCAATATTGAATACAAAGTCCTTAATCAAAGAAGGACTTTTCCAATTAATTCATCTGGATTAAATTTAGACTTCCTGCGTTCATCTACCCCTTCGCAACACATTATAAACACTGTGACCACACAGCTGGAACTTATAACAGCTATAGGCACTGTACATGCATTTTATTAAATTAGGGCTACAAAAATACAACTTTGGTGCTTAGCTCTGAGGGTTTAGGATTCTCAAGTTACAAGGAAATAATTTTACAAGTCATAGTTTAAGCATAATAGCAACTGTATATCATGTCGAGTGCTATGGCATGTTCCAATTATATATCTATATATATGCACATCACTCCAGATATTAATCCCAGGTGGTCAACAAAATATTTGTGCTTGCTTACCTTTTGGGAGTTACATTTCTTTATATTTTCCCAGCAATCCATTAAGGGGTGGTAATACACTATTTCCCCCCTCTCCTTTGGTGAGCTTCCAGTGCCAGGTCCATGTGGGCTGGGAGCTCACTGAAATTATTAAAATGAGGGCAACCCTCCTCCAATCTGGTGGGCACAAAACCCACACGTCCACCTCCCACCTGTGCCACATTCAGATGGAATGTCAGCCCTCAAGTCTAGTGCCCATCATTGTTTGGAGGCAGCATGGACTTAGGAATGCAAATATCACAGGATATCCTGGATATCAAAGATAACCTGCGGCTTCTTTTCTCTACTATCAACCGTCGCTGTAAATTCCTCTCTTCTAGGTCCTTCACCATCACCAAGGAGCTCTTGATCGTCTTTCTGACTAAAATTGAGTCCAGTCGTTCAGCTGCCTCTGCACTTCCCCACCATTTCTTCTTGTCCGCCAAGCCAAACCTCCTCCCGGGCTTCTCCGCCATAGCCCTGAACACACGTTTCCCTCCAGTTTCTCTCCTTTGTCTCCTCATGCCACCTTCAAGTTCATTTTATAGATGAGACTCGCCGATTGCTACCTTGACCCCTTTCCCATTAAACTACTGACAACCCAACTTCCCTTCCGAGATCCCATGATATTGTAAATGCCTCCCTCTCCTCAGGAATCAAAGATTGGCAGGCAAAACTGTAATTGAACAGTGGGTGGTCTTTAAAGAGGAGATGGTTTGGGTACAGTCTAAGCACATTCCCATGAGGCAGAAAGGTAGGGCAACTAAAGCCAGAGCTCCCTGGATGACAAAAGAGATAGTAAGATAAAACGGAAAAAAGAGGTTTATGACAGATGTCAGGTTGATAACACAACTGAGAACCAGGCAGAAATAGAAAGTTCAGAGGGGAAGTGAAAAAGGAAATAAGAGGGGAAAAGAGAGAGTATGAGAATAGACTGGCGGCCAACATAAAAGGGAATTCCAAAAGACTTCTACAGGCTTGTAAGCAGTAAACGGGTAGTAAGTGGAGAGGTGGGGCTGATTAGAGACCATAAAGGAGATCTACTCATGGAGGCAGAGGGGATGGCCAAGGTACTAAATGAGTACTTTGCATCTGTCTTTACCAAGGAAGAAGATGCTGCCAGAGTCTCAGTAAAGGAAGATATGGTTGAGATATTGGATGGGCTAAACATTGATAAAGAAGAGGTACTTGAAAGGCTAGCTGTACTTAAAGTAGATAAGTCACCCAGTCCGGATGGGATGCATCCTAAGTTGCTGAGGGAAGTAAGGATGGAAATTGTGGAGGTACTGGACATAATCTTCCAAATATCTGTAGATAAGGGGGTGATGCAAGAGGACTGGAGAATTGCAAATGTTACAAGAAAGGGTGTGAGGATTATCCAAGCAACTATAGGCCAATCAGTTTAACCTCGGAGGGGGGGAAACTTTTAGAAACGATAATCTGGGACAGAATTAACAGTCACTTGGACAAATGTGGATTGATTAGAGAAAGCCAGCACGGATTTGTTAAAGGCAAATCGTGTTTAACTAACCTGATATAGAGTTTTTTGATGAGGTAACAGAGAGGGTAGATGAAGGCAATGCATTTTATGTGGTGTATATGGACTCTCAAAAGGCCTTTGATAAAGTGCTGCATGGTAAGCTTATCATCAAGATTGCGGCCCAGGGAATAACGGGGGGAAGTAGCAACATGGATACAGAATTGGCTAAGTGACAGGAAACACAGTAGGGGTGAACAGTTGTTTTTCGGACTGGAGGGAGGTGTACAGTGGTGTTCCCCAGGGGTCGGTGCTGGGACCACTGCTTTTCTTGATATATATTAATGACTTGGACTTGGGTGTACAGGGCACAATTTCAAAATTTGCAGATGACACAAAACTTGGAAGGGTAGTAAACAGTGAGGAGGATAGTGATAGACTTCAAGAGGATATTGACAGGCTGGTGGCATGGGCAAACACGTGGCAGATGAAATTTAACGCAGAAAAATGTGAAGTGATACATTTCGGTAGGAAGAATGAGGAGAGGCAATATAAACTAGTGGGCACAACTCAAAGGGGTACAGGAACAGAGAGATCTGGGGATTTATGTACACAAATCATTGAAGGTGGCAGGGCAGGTTGAGAAAGCGGTTAAAAAAGCATACGGGATCCTGGGCTTTATAAATAGAGGGATAGAGTAAAAAAGTATGGAAGTCATGATGAACCTTTATAAAACACTGGTATGGCCACAACTGGAGTATTGTGTCCAGTTCTGGGCACCACACTTTAGGAAAGATGTGAAGGCCTTAGAGAGAGTGCAGGAGAGATTTACTAGAATGATTCCAGGATGAAGGACTTTAGTTACATGGATAGACTGGAGAAGCTGGGGTTGTTCTCCTTGGAACAGAGACGGTTGCGAGGAGATCAGATAGAGGTTTCAAAATCAGAGTAGATAGAGAGAAACTGTTCCCATTGGCTGAAGGGTCAAGGACCAGAGGATATAGATTTAAGGTGATTGGCAAAAGAACCAAAGGTGACATGAGGAAAAACTTTTTTACACAGCGAGTGGTTAGGATCTGGAATGCACTGTCAGAAGGGGTGGTGGAGGCAGATTTAAACATGGTGCTCAAAAGGGAACTGGATAAGTACTTGAAAGGAAAAAATTTGCAGGACTACAGGGATATGGCAGGGGAGTGGGACTAGCTGGGTTGCTCTTGCACAGAGCTGGCGCGGACTCAATGGGCCAAATGGCCTCCTTCCATGCTGTGGCCTTTCTATGGTTCTTGGTACTGTCCCTTTCACTTTCAAAACTGCCATCAACATCTCCCTCCTCAACAATACCACCTTCAATCCCTCAACCCTTGCAATCTACCGCCCATTACCAACCTCCCTTTCCTCTCCAAAGTTCTGGAGCACGTTGTTGCCGCCCAAATCCACGCCCATTTTTCCTGTAACCTAGGTTTGAATCTCTATTCACATTTCCATTCCTGCCTCAGCTCTGAAACAGCACTAATCAAAGTTTCAAATGACATTCTCTGTGACTGTGGTATTATACCTCATTGCCCTCCTTGAACTATCACCGTGTCGAACATATCATCCTCCTACAATGCCTCTCCTTCGCTGTCCAGCTCAGTGCAACTACCTTCGCCTGGTTCCACTCTTAACAATCCAATTGTAGCCAGAGCTACAGCAGCAGCCTCTCTTTAACGCCCCCACACTGTTACCTCTGGAATCTCCCAATGATTTATCCTTTGCCACCTCCACTTCCTCATCTAGCAGCTTCTCCTTGGAGATATTATCTGCAGACATGGGGTCAAGCTTCCATTGGTACTCAGTTCTAGCTCTTCATCCACTCTTGTGATCCCTCCACTGTCTCTGCTGTCAGCCTCTTATCCAATATCTAGTCTTTAATGAACCGCAATGTCCTTCAATTAAACATTGGAAAGATCGAAGCCACTATCTTCAGTCCCCGCCACAAACTCCATGCCCTTGGCATCGATTCCATCCCTTTTTCCCGGCCACTGTCTCAGACTGAACCAGACTATCCAGGTGGCAGTTAAAATAGAGCAGGGTACTTACCCACTCCCTTCTCGCCCTAATCTGGCTGACTGCAATTCTAAATCTGAGGCAGCAAGGACACCCGTCCGAAGTCAGCGGGATCCTTTTCAAATATGGGAAGTTGGCTTTATATTCATTAAAACAAATGTGCTGAGTCAGCACTCTGTCCATAGACTTCTGCCAAAGCCTGAGGCAATTCCTGTAGCAGAAGGTAGGAAGTCTGTTTGCACCAGTAAAACAGCAATGTGCCTCATGAGTTCACCAAAGCCACAAGAGCACAACCCTTGGATGGTGATACTGTCTTTGTACAGATCCTTGTCTGAACCAGTACTGGACATAGATTCTTGTTTGGGGCAATGCTGTAAAGCATCAAACATTTTACAAAGCTAACTATAGGCTCAGATACTTTTAATGGCTGAGGACTAAAGAAATACTCAGGTCGGTCACTGGACCGATGCATTGCTCTTTCATCTACAAGATTGCTGGTGTTGGTGGGTCAATTCTATAGCCTGGGCCTGTCAGCTGAGGCTCAATGGTGAAAAATTGAACAGTTTTGACAACTGCTCTGAAGCCAAGGCGACTGTTTCAGGAAGTGCCAGAGACTCTAATGGTGGAGGTGACACAATTGTCAGAACACCAAATTCAGGACCAAAGCCAAATTCTAAGATTGAGTCAATTTATGCTTGATATTGAAAGAGAACACTTGTTGCTTTCTCTCTGGGCTCTTAGTGCATCTTTAAAGGAGCAATCTTTTGAATACTTTTCCCAACTCACAAGTCACTATCTTACCTAGGAGTGACTCTGTGCCAAGCTGCATCTTGAAGTGCCCTCTGCCAAGAGTATTAAGCTTTGGCATTCTTGTTCCTAATGAATAAGTCAATTGTGCTAAGTTGATATGCAGATTCTGGAGCAGATTTCACATTTCGAAAAGTCATCAACTGATGGAAGTGAGAGAAGACTGGGGTCATGGAAAATTCCCTGGCACTTGATGCAAATTTTTATGCCAGAAACTGGAAGTTGCACAACCAGTCAACCAGGACCAGACTGCTTCAATGATGTAGGAGATTACAGTACAAGAACCTTTTACAGATTAGACCATGGAAAGTTACTTAATGAATTTGATTAATTTTGAAGAAAATTTGCTCCATATTAATTCAACAGACTACAAGTGAGGATTTGATTAGTCTCCTAAGAAACAGAAACAAAATGAATGGTGATCTAGAATGTGGTCTTAAGAAGTATGTTACATTTACATGAAAAGTTAACGACTTGTGTCTCATCAATTTAAATCAAACTGTTGGCCAAATCAGATCAAACTGTTGCTAACTGCATAACTCACAATCAGAAAGTCATCATTTCAACACAGGACAAAACGGACTGGATATGAATTGGCAAATAAGGTGTGCCATAAATTTAGTACATGGAAACATTTGCACGGTAGCATACTTGTCATCAATAAATCCATCTAAAGTCATGGCAACATATTTATCCTGTATTCAGGATCCAGGAATATAGCAGTTCACTGAAAGTAAATGCTGATAAAATACTTATGTACTCGCTCTTTTACTACCACCTGTTACATAGAGTACAGTAAATATGCCTTATGATTTGATATGGTTGAAGCAGTGATCTCCTTGGTTCACTTCTAACTATAGTCATGACAAAAACAAACACCTGCTTTAAACAAATATATGTGGAGGTTCTGTAACATCATTTTTCATCCATCAGTGGGGATACTTCCAATTTTGTGCTGCACATTGACAGAGTATAGCTCCACGGACAAGTTCCAGAACATTTTCTCTAATGCACAACTGTATGAACACAGATCTTCTTTTGTAGGTTCAAGCTTTTTAATGACACAGAAGACAACCATAAACACTCACAAATAAAGTTCACACTTGCAAGTTTGTACTAAAGGAAAACAGCAATATTATCAACTTAGCTTTTGATTGAGTGCCACTCACTGTCCAACATGACATCCATTATTACATATATATAAAAATTCATTAGAAAAGGGAATAATGCCAGAGGACTGGCGGACAGCTAATGCGATTCCTATATTTAAAAAGGGAGATAGAACCAGTCCAGCGAACTATAGACCAATTAGCTTAATGCTAGTGGTAGGAAAGATAATGGAATCCTTACTCAAAGATGTAATAGAAAAACATCTAGAAACCAAAAATATAATGAAGAATAGTCAGCACGGATTCCAAAAGTGAAGGTCATGCTTGATCAACCTTACTGAATTCTTTGAAGAAGTAACAGAAATGGTGGACAAAGATAATGTAGTAGATGCAATATATTTGGATTTTCAGAAGGTCTTCGATAAGGTACCGCATAGTAGATTCATGAGTAAGGTCAGAGAATGTGGAGTTAGGAACGGAAAGCAAGCTGGCTACAAAATAGAAAAGAGAGAGTAGGGGTTAAAGGTAGTCTATTCAGACTGGCAAAAGTTGGGAAGTGGTGTTCCACAAGGATCAGTGCTGGGACCACTGTTGTTCACGATATTCGTAAACGATTTGGACTCGGGAATTGGAAGTACAATTTCAAAATTTGCGGACGATACCAAATTGGGGGGTATAGTTAATACTGAGGAGGACTGCAACAAAATACAGGAAGACATTAAAATAAATTTGCAGGATGGGCGTGTAATTGACAAATGAATTTCAATATTGGTAAGTGTGAGGTATTACATTTTGGTAGGAAGAATAAGGGGGCCACATACTGTTTGGATAATAAGAGTCTAAATGGGATAGAGGAACAGAGGGATCTGGGGCTACAGATACACAAATCACTAAAAGTAGCGAAGTAGGTTAATAAGGCCATTTAAAAAAAGCAAACCAACCAGTGGGGTTCATTACTAGAGGAATAGAACTGCAAAGCAGAGAAGTTATGTTAAACTTGTATAGGACCTTCGTTAGACCACACTTGGAGTACTGTGAACAGTTCTCCATGTTATAAAAAGGATATAGAGATACTGGAGAAGGCACAAAAAAGATTTACTAGGATAATACCAGAACTGAGAGGTTATACCTATCAGGAAAGATTGAATAGGTTGGGATCTTCTCTCTAGAAAAGAGAAGACTGAGGGGTGACCTGATAAAGGTCTTTAAGATTATGAAGGGTTTGACAGGGTAGATGCAGAGAAGTAGTTTCCACTTGCGGGGGAGACTAGAACTAGGGGCCATAAATATAGCATAGTCACTAATAAATCCAATAGGGAATTCAGGAGAAATATCTTTACCCAAAGAGTGGTTAGAACGTGGAATTCGCTAGTTGAGGCGACTAGCATAGATGCATTTAAAGGAAAGCTAGATAAGCACGAGGGAGAAAGGAATAGAAGGATATGCTGATAGGTTTAGATGAAGTAGGGAGGGAGGAGGCTCATGTGGAGCATAAACCCCAGCATGGACTTGTTTCTGCAATGTACATTCTATGTAATGTAATTCAATGTAATTATTTTCCCAAGCACTAGACTGCTCTAAAACAGACTGCAACAATCCTGAAATTAAAAAAGTACTCAAATTTAAGAATTAAAAACTATAGGCAACATATTATACTCATGTTCCAGCATGATTGCTTAGTTTTATAACATGACTGAACTGGTCTTGTATTTTTAGTGTGTGATAGACACACAAACAAATTATTTTAATGGAACAGTGTTATATTGGAAATGGAGAGGAAGGGGAGTTTGTATTTGGAGCAGGGGATTATTTGTAAATGACAGAAAAAAAAATTCTATTCAGAACACTATGGGACTAGCACACAAGGTGGCAGATGATGAGGTAAATTTTAGTGTTTTAATGCTTTATGTTTTCCTAGAATTTACCTGTCTGCAGTTCCAGCGGATTTGTAAATGTTCACATTAACTAAAATTCAAAATGGATTGTGAAACGCATTTTTATATCATTGGGTATTTAAACATTTATTTGCCTCAGGCAATTCTAGTTAGTTGGCGTGGAAGGAATGGAGTTATTCTGGGCCACTAGTCTGGTTTAGCTGAGCCGGGCAAATGTTCTGAAAGGAGTATTATAAAACCAAATCATTCGTTTTTAGTAGACCTATGGATTTCCAAATATCTACCAATCATGGACCTCTAGGCATACAAAGAATTGCTTATGGATGGTGGAGAATAGGAATGTTCTTTCATGAAAGTGCAACATAGAGTTACTACAAGGAAAAAGATGCAATTCAGACATCAATGGTGAGATGTTGGAGCAAATTTTCCTCTCCCATTCCGCTTGATTTTGGGTGGATCTGGAATGGGTAGCTGCTCCATCAGCTACCGGTCACAACTTCCTGCCACAACGGACATCAGGCATACAATACAAATATGGACAGGAATATTGCAATGAGATGCAAGTGAAGGGAATATGTTGCTATGGGGCGTCAGGAGGGGTTATTTAAATTTAATCTTTTTTTTAACGGCTGCCTTGCCTAGTACAATTGATTGTGGAACAAAATTACACCAGACAAGGCAGAAGATTTTAAAAAATAACTGCTACCGACTTCGCTATGCTGTGGCAGATGCCGCAGCCTTTTCCCTCTTCCCCAACTCTCACCCAAGGCAGATAACCCAGTGAGAACATTTCTACATTTCAGTGTGCTGCTTCAAAATGTCAGAGATGCAATAACGTCAGTTTACACATCTCAAGCGAGTTGAAAAATACTACTTTATGACAATTTAAATGTCATCAACAAAATGTGATGGGGAAGTAAAGAAAGAATTTGTATTTATATGACAGTGGGATGTCCCAAAGTGGGTCATAGCCAATTAAATACTTTTGAAGTGTAGCCACTGTTGTAATGTAGGGAAATATGCCGGCCAATTTGCACACAAAAGGGTCCCACAAACAGCAATGAGATACATGACGAGATAATCTGTTTTTCAGTGATGTTGGTTGCCCAGCACACCAGGAGAATTCCCCTGCTCCTCTTCAAATAGTGCCATGGGATCTTTTACATTCGCCTGAGAGAATAGATGAGGCCTCGGTTTATCGTCTCATCCTAAAGACGGCACCCTCCAAGAATGCAACACCCTTTGTAAGTCTAACATACGTGGTCAAGTTTCTGGAGTGGGGCACTGAGCCAAAACTGGCAGCAGTGCTACAGAAACTAAGTGTGACGCTTACAGAAAATGTACGCTATACAAGACTTTTAATCTACATATAGATATATAAAAATTAAGTTCCAGTGCAAATAAGGCAAATGTGAGCTTTGGATCAAATAAACTGGTAACACTTTACAATGGAATGCATCTATATAAACAATCAAAAATCAAAGAAAATAAACAAAATAATTAAGTCAAAGTGCTGTAAACAACAATGTGATTAGAGTACCAGAACAGTACAATCAAAAAGATAGTTTATAGCTTACAAATAGCAAAGGCCCACTAAAAAATAATCCCCAGCTGACAGCTTTCTTTCCTGGCAACAATTTCCCCTCATTGGAGATCTGTTTATTGGCAAAAATCCAATGATTAACGATTAGTCCAAATCTATTCATTCTTAATTTTATAAATGCCTTACATTCACTTTACAAGCCATTTGAGTGAAATAATGCAACTTCAGCTATTCTGTTCCAAAAATCCAAACATGCCGACCACTAATCAATGATTAGCACCAGAATAACGGTATAGATCGAGATTCACAAAGCAAGATTGTTTTCTATACATTATTATTGAAATCATGGCCAGCACCAACTTAATTATCCCTGCTATTCAATGCTATTCTCTTACTATTCAATGGATGCACAACATAAACTAAATCCTTTGCTGCCTTTTGGATGGTTTCACAGGTCAAAGCGTATATTCAGGGCTCAAATGCATGTTTTTCCCCCAGAGGGAGCAATTATTTGCCCAAAGGCAAAATTTATGTTTCTACTATTACAACATCATATACTTATTACTGTTGAACTTAACTTATGCTACATGGAAGAAATGAAACAATATCATTTATCAGGAAGTTAAAGTATTTACTGAGCCACAGATTCATTCATACATAGCAATTCCAGATACAGTTTCTCTTTCTGGATAGATATTCAGTTCACCTCAAGATGAGTATGTCAAATCTGAGGAACAATTTTCTTTTTTTTTTAATTCGTTCATGGGATGTGGGCGTCGCTGGCGAGGTCAGCATTTATTGCCCATCCCTAATTGCCCTTGAGAAGGTGGAGGTGAGCTGCCTTCTTGAACCACTGCAGTCCGTGTGGTGAAGGTTCTCCCACAGAGCTGTTAGGAAGGGAGTTCCAGGATTTTGACCCAGCGACGATGAAGGAAAGGCGATATATTTCCAAGTCGGGATAGTGTGTGACTTGGAGGGGAACGTGCAGGTGGTATTGTTCCCATGTAACTGCTGCTCTTGTCCTTCTAGGTGATAGAGGTCGCGGGTTTGGGAGGTGCTGTCGAAGAAGCCTTGGCGAGTTGCTGCGGTGCATCCTGTGGGTGGTACACACTGCAGCCACTGTGCGCCGATGGTGAAGGGAGTGAATGTTTAGGGTAGTGGATGGGGTGCCAATCAAGCGGGCTGCTTTGTCCTGGCTGGTGTCGAGCTTCGAGTGTTGTTGGAGCTGCACTCATCCAAGCAAGTGGAGAGTATTCCATCACACTCCTGACTTGTGCCTTGGAGATGGTGGAAAGGCTTTGGGGAGTCAGGAGGTGAGTCACTCGCCACAGAATACCCAGCCTCTGACCTGCTCTTGTAGCCACAGTATTTATATGGCTGGTCCAGTTAAGTTTCTGGTCAATGGTAACCGCCAGGATGTTGATGGTGGGAGATTCAGCGATGGTAATGCCGTTGAATGTCAAGGGGAGGTGGTTAGACACTCTCTTGTTGGAGATGGTCATTGCCTGGCACTTGTCTGGCGCGAATGTTACTTGCCACTTATCAGCCCAAGCCTGGATGTTGTCCAGGTCTTGTTGCATTCGGGCTCGGACTGCTTCATTATCTGAGGGGTTGCGAATGGAACTGAACACTGTGCAATCATCAGCGAACATCCCCATTTCTGACCTTATGATGGAGGGAAGGTCATTGATGAAGCAGCTGAAGATGGTTGGGCCTAGGACACTGCCCTGAGGAACTCCTGCAGCAATGTCCTGGGGCTGAGATGATTGGCCTCCAACAACCACTACCATCTTCCTTTGTGCTAGGTATGACTCCAGCCACTGGAGAGTTTTCCCTTTGATTCCCATTGACTTCAATTTTACTAGGGCTCCTTGGTGCCACACTCGGTCAAATGCTACCTTGATGTCAAGGGCAGTGACTCTCACCTCACCTCTGGAATTCAGCTCTTTTGTCCATGTTTAGACCAAGGCTGTAATGAGGTCTGGAGCTGAGTGGTCCTGGCGGAACCCAAACTGAGCATCAGTGAGCAAGTTGTTGGTGAGTAAGTGCCGCTTGATAGCACTGTCAACGACACCTTCCATCACTTTACTGATGATTGAGAGTAGATTGATGGGGCGGTAATTGGCCGGTTTGGATTTGTCCTGCTTTTTGTGGACAGGACATACCTGGGCAATTTTTCACATTGTCGGGTAGATGCCAGTGTTGTAGCTGTACTGGAACAATTTGGCTAGAGGCGCAGCTAGTTTTGGAGCACAAGTCTTCAGCACTACAGCCAGGATGTTGTCGGGGCCCATAGCCTTTGCTGTATCCAGTGCACTCAGCCGTTTCTTGATATCACGTGGAGTGAATCGAATTGGCTGAAGACTGGCTTCTGTGATGGTGGGGATATTGGGAGGAGGCCGAGATGGATCATCCACTCGGCACTTCTGGCTGAAGGTGGTTGCAAACGCTTCAGCCTTGTCTTTTGCACTCACGTGCTGGACTCCGCCATCGTTGAGGATGGGGATGTTTACAGTGCCTCCTCCTCCCGTTAGTTGTTTAATTGTCCAACACCATTCACGACTGGATGTGGCAGGACTGCAGAGCTTTGATCTAATCCGTTGGTTGTGGAATCGCTTAGCCCTGTCTATAGCATGTTGCTTCCGCTGTTTAGCATGCATGTAGTCCTGTGTTGCGGCTTCACCAGGTTGGCACCTCATTTTTAGGTACGCCTGGTGCTGCTCCTGGCTGCTCCCTGCTTTTAACACTCACTATCACCATCAAGCACTCCCAAATCAGATACACAACAATTCTGATGTCGGCTAAAACTCACCAGGATGCCTTTATCGTAACCTCAGTAGAACTCCCCCCTATTGCAGCCGAGTGGCATTTCCAACAGGAATCTTGAGAGGAAGTGCAAATGTCACCCTATGAGGGACGACTGCAAACTTTATGCCAAATTATGGGCAGTTCTGCATTGTGAACTTTTGTTGGATTCAGACTTCCCAAATTCATTTCACTTAGTACTGATACAATTGGGACAGAAAAGAAGGCCATCCCATCAGTCCAAATTGGATTCAAATTGCAGAGGCATAATTATTATTTACTCCCCCTCCCCCACCAAAAAAACCCCACAAACTTTCAGGAGTACAGTACTTAGAAAACTGATGAGAAGTCAGTAAAAATCACCTAATTAGCCAAATGTTACCTTCTCCAATGTTGTCCCAGTGGAACTATGCAACCTGGAAATCACTTTGAATAAGAAGTGATGCCAATGCATTGTAATTTACAAGACTTCTTCCCCTTGAACATAGTGTAAATTTATAGTTAGCAGCACTTGCACTGAAATACTGTTGTATTGATTTTAATACCTTATGTTTAGCGGCAAATGAGAGCTAATTTAACTGATGTTTGCTACTATATAAAGCAAATGTAGTGCATTCAGAAAAACAAAATGTGTATATTTTCAATGAGCAAAACACAGAGTTTTGGCCAGAACAAACATTGACAGTCTGCAAATCATGAATTCTGAGTCACGGCCAGACCATCTCATGCTTAGCGATTATAACCACCCTTAGTTTGAAAGCGCCTTCCTGCTTCTGTCACTTTTAAAATCATGCCAACAAAACTGGGCATAAATGGGCTACACTCCAGACATGGCTTAAAGTATAAACAAGGTAATGTCTTTTTCCACAATAACTTTCCAATTTCTTCCACTTCCACACACACACACTTTAGTTAGTAGCAATGCCTCTATGTCTCATAAACCTGAGTGTAGCTCCACTCAGGTAATACCATCAAGCTTTTTTTCCATTGCAGCAGCCAGGTGCACTAACAATTTGTATTCAGTGGTGGTGCTGATGCTCGCCATTTGCTCCTTATCCAATTTCAAATGGAGGCCTGAAGACAAATTACCTGCAAGACCAGGCCAGGTCTGGAAATTAGTCAGAATACAGCACTTTGTTCTACACAATAATGAAATAAAACATGGTAAAAGCATTAGCAGATAGGAGAGACGAACAATGCACCAGCATCTGCTCATTAGCACAAAATGCAATGTAAGCCATCAATTATGTCATTAATCAGATGACTGATGGGTCTAACTTCAGAGGCTTTTGAATCATTTAAGCCTAGTGAATTCGTCCATAGGCTTTAGTTCAGTCTGAACTCCATGAGTGGACTGGAAATTTACATCATGAAAGTTTACAACACTAATCCAACAGCCCTCTTGCTTATCAAACTGTGTAATGAATACATTCCAGAAAGGTATTTTAATCCCTTATAAAATGATTCTATTTCTATTGTTTTTAAGTTTTGTACTCTCAGTATCTTGCTTTGTCTAACTGCTTCTATGTATTATTCAACCAGTAAATAAATTTCTACGCTTTACACCATCTATGTGTGGCATTTTCTGCCTTCCATGGTAGGCATCCTATGTAACCTCCAGTGCTTGATAAGCAATTGGGGAGTAATTGTTAATTCCAAACACTATTGCTAAGCATGCCATGTGCAAGGGCACTAGTTCCAGCTGGTAAGACAGTACATCTGCTTATGAACGCAAGCTAGAAGTGCTGGGAAAAAACCTGTACAAGTAACATCCTAACAATTCAGTTATTGTAAATGAAAAATGTCTAAAAATACAACTCAAATTACCAAAACTCCAGATTTCAGGGGATTTCCATAAATGCGAAACAGGTAAAGAAAGATAGAAGAGCTAGGAAATGCAGCAAAAGGTTTGGAGGCAAATACTAATCACTAATGTCATGTTGGTAATTTTGTAAACGTTACTTGTACAATAGCAGGACCTGGTAGTATAACAATTGGGCATCATAAGGCAGTCAGTTCAGTTCACCCGGGTGTATATGTCTCTCTTCTAACCGCCACTTCAAATAAAGAGGAAAAGGTTTTCCAAAACAATGGATGAGAAGTGTTTTCTGATTACCCAGACAAGCTAATGAATTATTTATGGTCTGGTTTCTGGGAAAAACAACTTCTGTTTAGCGTATTAACCACCCTTCGTCTGGGTGGCCTTTTTATAAAATGTGAAAATACATGTTGCTTTTAAGTACCCATTATTAAAATTACTCTTTCCCAAATCCTTTCTGTGGAAAAATGATCAAAAAATCCTGAAACGTAACAGTAAAAATGAAAATAATTATTACAGCATTTTTGGGTTGGGGTAGAATTCTAACAATAGAATTCAGCATGAAAATCAATCCATCCAAGTTGGCAGTAGTGATAACATGTTGCCTTCAACATAGGGATAGAATACAAATTTTGTTCCCATATCCTTGAATTAAGTGATTACCAACCACCACACAAAATACTGCATTTTCCATAACCTGGTCAAAAATAATGAGACAGATCAATCTGTTAAGATAAATTGCTTCCATACAATTCTATAAATATGCAGGCATGAACTGCATAGCAAGGACCATGTCTTGCAGATCACATAATCCAAAGTCAATATAATTAAGAAACAGCAAGCATATTCCTGGAAAAGTGTAGTCGGTACAGTCAACAGACAAAACAGTATGCATAAGAAGTCGGTTCAAAATTTGTAACGTTAAATAGTTTCCATGGATTAAAATAAACACAATTAAATAGTAACTGAAGAAGGGATTTAAAATGTGACATTGCTAGTGTACATGCCAATCCCTCAACATGAGAAGGGTCATGCCAATTTCTCAACATCCGAAGTTGCCCTGTGCTTTACTGACTGGCAGTTTTGATCAAACAGAAAACACCGTAACGTTTATGTTTGTATTTGCTATAACCAATTTCAGGACTGGAACATTGTATCAATTATGGAGCCAGTTTCAGGCCAAGAACTTGATGTGAAATTAAATACATATTTCTAAGGGTTGCAAGGCTATTTCCTGTACCTGTACTGGATTAAATAAAACACTTTTAAAGAAGTATAATTATTAAAAATTGAGTCATTGGAAACTAGTACATCTGCCCAAAGTGCACTATTTGTATAATTTCCTTCACTTTTGCTGTTTAAACCAGAACATTTCAACCATCTCAAATTATAGCAATAGAATTCAGCATGAAAATCAATCCATCCAAGATGGCAGTAGTGATAACATACTGATGTGTTGCCTCCAATGTAAGGGAAAGGGATGGAATTCGTGGCAAGGGTAGAGAGTGTAGCAGTGGCCAAAGACAATGGCTATAGTATTCCCAATGTTTGGCTGGAGGAAATTGTGCCTTACCAAAGCCTGTATGTCAACACACTGATAACACAGATGTATACAATTTTACAACACCAAGTTATGGTCCAGCAATTTTATTTTAAATTCACAAGCTTTCGGAGGCTTCCTCCTTCCTCAGGTAAATGTTCAGGAGCTCCTCGAAGCCTACGCATTTATACATATAGAACAATACATGGTGTTCACAGAATGCCCCTGCAACTGCCCGTTGCCAAGGCAATCACCGTGTTCAGACAGAGAGGTGTCACCTGCAGAACCCCCGAATACACATTCAACAAAAAAACAAACAGGAAAAAAAAACAGAGAGAGGCAGAAACATCCGGAAGGCAGAGAAAGCCAGCAAATGACCCATTATATTAAAAACAGATAACATTTGTTCGCTGGTGGGGTTACGTGTAGCGTGACATGAACCCAAGATCCCGGTTGAGGCCGTCCTCATGGGTGCGGAACTTGGCTATCAATTTCTGCTCGACGATTTTGCGTTGTCGTGTGTCTCGAAGGCCGCCTTGGAGTACGCTTACCCGAAGGTCGGTGGATGAATGTCCATGACTGCTGAAGTGTTCCCCGACTGGGAGGGAACCCTCCTGTTTGGCGATTGTTGCGCGGTGTCCGTTCATCCGTTGTCGCAGCGTCTGCATGGTCTCGCCAATGTACCATGCTCTGGGGCATCCTTTCCTGCAACGTATGAGGTAGACAACGTTGGCCGAGTCACAGGAGTATGAACCATGCACCTGGTGGGTGGTGTCCTCTCGTGTGATGGTGGTATCTGTGTCGATGATCTGGCATGTCTTGCAGAGGTTACCGTGGCAGGGTTGTGTGGTGTCGTGGACGCTGTTCTCTTGAAAGCTAGGTAATTTGCTGCGAACGATGGTCTGTTTGAGGTTGGGTGGCTGTTTAAAGGCGAGTAGTGGAGGTGTGGGGATGGCCATAGCGAGGTGTTTGTCCTCATTGATGACATGTTGAAGGCTGCGGAGAACATGGCGTAGTTTCTCCGCTCCGGGGAAGTACTGGACGACAAAGGGTACTCTGTTGGTTGCGTCCCGTGTTAGTCTCCTGAGGAGGTCTATGCGATTTTTTGCTGTGGCCCGTCGGAACTGTCGATCGATGAGTCGAGCGTCATATCCCGTTCTTACAAGGGCGTCTTTCAGCGTCTGTAGGTGTCCATCGCGTTCCTCCTCGTCTGAGCAGACCCTGTGTATTCGCAGGGCCTGTCCATAGGGGATGGCCTCTTTGACGTGGTTAGGGTGGAAGCTGGAAAAGTGGAGCATTGTGAGATTGTCCGTGGGCTTGCGGTAGAGTGAGGTGCTGAGGTGCCCGTCTTTGATGGAGATTCGTGTGTCCAAGAAAGAAACTGATTCTGAGGAGTAGTCCATGGTGAGCTTGATGGTGGGATGGAACTTGTTGATGTTATCGTGCAGTCTCTTTAGTGATTCCTCACCGTGGGTCCATAGAAAGAAAATGTCGTCGATGTATCTGGTGTATAGTGTTGGTTGGAGGTCCTGTGCAGTGAAGAAGTCCTGCTCGAACTTGTGCATGAAAATGTTGGCGTATTGGGGTCTGAATTTGGTCCCCATGGCTGTTCCGTGTGTTTGGGTAAAGAACTGGTTTTTGAAGGTGAAGACATTGTGATCCAGGATGAAGCGGATGAGTTGTAGGATGGCGTCTGGAGATTGGCTGTTGTTGGTGTTGAGTATTGATGCTGTCGCAGCGATGCCGTCATCGTGGGGGATACTGGTGTAGAGTGCCGAGACGTCCATCGTGGTGAGAAGTGTTCCTGGTTCAACAGGTCCGTGGGTACTGAGTTTTTGTAGAAAGTCTGTAGTGTCGCGACAGAAGCTGGGGGTTGGACAACCAGGAACACTACAGACGGTTACCCGCAGACCCGACCAAAGAACACACCCATCAGCTCAACAAACTGATCAAGACCTTCGATCCAGACCTTCAAAACATCCTACGCACTCTCATCCCACGTACTCCCCGCGTGGGAGACTTCTACTGCCTCCCAAAGATACACAAAGCCAACACACCCGGACGTCCTATCGTATCAGGCAATGGAACCCTGTGTGAGAACCTCTCTGGATACATCGAGGGCATCCTGAAACCCATCGTGCAGGGAACCCCCAGCTTCTGTCGCGACACTACAGACTTTCTACAAAAACTCAGTACCCACGGACCTGTTGAACCAGGAACACTTCTCACCACGATGGACGTCTCAGCACTCTACACCAGTATCCCCCACGATGACGGCATCGCTGCGACAGCATCAATACTCAACAACAACAACAGCCAATCTCCAGACGCCATCCTACAACTCATCCGCTTCATCCTGGATCACAATGTCTTCACCTTCAAAAACCAGTTCTTTACCCAAACACACGGAACAGCCATGGGGACCAAATTCGCACCCCAATACGCCAACATTTTCATGCACAAGTTCGAGCAGGACTTCTTCACTGCACAGGACCTCCAACCAACACTATACACCAGATACATCGACGACATTTTCTTTCTATGGACCCACGGTGAGGAATCACTAAAGAGACTGCACGATAACATCAACAAGTTCCATCCCACCATCAAGCTCACCATGGACTACTCCTCAGAATCAGTTTCTTTCTTGGACACACGAATCTCCATCAAAGACGGGCACCTCAGCACCTCACTCTACCACAAGCCCACGGACAATCTCACAATGCTCCACTTTTCCAGCTTCCACCCTAACCACGTCAAAGAGGCCATCCCCTATGGACAGGCCCTGCGAATACACAGGGTCTGCTCAGACGAGGAGGAACGCGATGGACACCTACAGACGCTGAAAGACGCCCTAGTAAGAACGGGATATGACGCTCGACTCATCGATCGACAGTTCCGACGGGCCACAGCAAAAAATCGCATGGACCTCCACAGGAGACTAACACGGGACGCAACCAACAGAGTACCCTTTGTCGTCCAGTACTTCCCCGGAGCGGAGAAACTACGCCATGTTCTCCGCAGCCTTCAACATGTCATCAATGAGGACAAACACCTCGCTATGGCCATCCCCACACCTCCACTACTCGCCTTTAAACAGCCACCCAACCTCAAACAGACCATCGTTCGCAGCAAATTACCTAGCTTTCAAGAGAACAGCGTCCACGACACCACACAACCCTGCCACGGTAACCTCTGCAAGACATGCCAGATCATCGACACAGATACCACCATCACACGAGAGGACACCACCCACCAGGTGCATGGTTCATACTCCTGTGACTCGGCCAACGTTGTCTACCTCATACGTTGCAGGAAAGGATGCCCCAGAGCATGGTACATTGGCGAGACCATGCAGACGCTGCGACAACGGATGAACGGACACCGCGCAACAATCGCCAAACAGGAGGGTTCCCTCCCAGTCGGGGAACACTTCAGCAGTCATGGACATTCATCCACCGACCTTCGGGTAAGCGTACTCCAAGGCGGCCTTCGAGACACACGACAACGCAAAATCGTCGAGCAGAAATTGATAGCCAAGTTCCGCACCCATGAGGACGGCCTCAACCGGGATCTTGGGTTCATGTCACGCTACACGTTACCCCACCAGCGAACAAATGTTATCTGTTTTTAATATAATGGGTCATTTGCTGGCTTTCTCTGCCTTCCGGATGTTTCTGCCTCTCTCTGTTTTTTTTCCTGTTTGTTTTTTTGTTGAATGTGTATTCGGGGGTTCTGCAGGTGACACCTCTCTGTCTGAACACGGTGATTGCCTTGGCAACGGGCAGTTGCAGGGGCATTCTGTAAACACCATGTATTGTTCTATATGTATAAATGCGTAGGCTTCGAGGAGCTCCTGAACATTTACCTGAGGAAGGAGGAAGCCTCCGAAAGCTTGTGAATTTAAAATAAAATTGCTGGACTATAACTTGGTGTTGTAAAATTGTTTACAATTGTCAACCCCAGTCCATCACCGGCATCTCCACATCCTGATAACACAGAGGCAGTAGAGGGGTTGAGAAAGGCAGCAGAGAGCTAGAGCAAAATGAGAGGCACATACCATAAAGTCTGACACAACTATGCAATAATCACTACCCTGTCTTCCACAAACTGCAAGTATTTAAACAAGACACTCTCACATACAGAAAAAGGACTTCTGCCCACAGGAATTTATAGCAGCATGATCTTCACTTCTGTAGTATTAAAAAGCATAAACATGAAAAAATTGAACATTACTTAAATGAAAGTTTAAACTCAAGAAATGAATAGATTTGAAAGTCACTGGCCTTGCTTGTAAAACTAATATTGGTCATTTATTGTGTCACCTGTTAGCAAATCCAAAATACCCCAACAGTGTTTTCATTCCGTGGCAGTGTTGACAATATACTGCTCTTTCACCTTTGGGATTTTAGTTACAATGTAGCTTAGTCTGAAACAATGAGTCTCTGGTGGTTGCTATAAAAGTCCAGAGGCAAAGAAGGATTGGGTTCATGATGTACACCAGTCCATAGCACAAAACGGCCCATCTAATTTGGTATTAATTTTTCAAAACAAAATTACAGTTGGCACAAGATAATTTATGAGATTATTCGATATACATATTTTAAACATTGGAACAAAGCTTTAATGCTTTGTTTTTAATAAGGTTTCCCCTCCTGTAAAGCTATAATTTAAACAACCAAATGGAAAACTGTCCCATTGATTACTCAGCAACCAAGTCTTGGGGTAAGAATTCAGTTAAACTTTAGCTCTGGGCTACTTTCAATTCTGAAATAAAAACTGGAACATGTGCACAATTAAAGGAAGTAAGCATGGAAGGGAAAAGAAAAGGGAAAATGTAACACTTTCAAGTACTTTATTTTTCTCCCTCCAAAAAAGTCTACTTGAGTTTTATTTGAATTTTTATCTTGGTGGATTTTTGTACTCAGCAAGGAAAAGAATGGAATGTTTTCCCACTTTAGGTACCTGCATTCACATCAACCACTCCCTAATTCAGGCAGCAAGTAAAGTTATTACAACATTACCCCAACAATGTGTCTTGCCTCCAAACTCAGCAAACGACCGTAACTGAAATGTGGCATTTCCATTTTCGACACATACCACCCTTGCAACCTGCGTGAGTTTGGCAATTAACATCAAATTTAGGGCAGTTTTATGCTGTTACTCATGCCCACTAGGAACTGAGGCAACAAGGCCCAAACTCATTTCCCTTTACATTTAGGTTGGATTCAAACCTATAACCAAGAGATAACAAGATAGCATACTAACCAATGCACCACCCAAATACTTCTAAATGTTTTTTTCTTTAAAAACTACCCTGTAGGAGTTACTTCATATTCAAAGTGGTTCTAGTGAAGCAAAAATTATATGTTTTACCACGTTTTGAAATGATTTATTACATATTCACTTCAGCTTGTACTTGATACATGCAACGCTCACAAAGTGCTACAATTTGTAAAACTGCGTTCACGGTTTGGAAGTACAATCCCCACCGTTTATAGTGGGCGCGTTCATGCGAATGCGATTTGCCCGTTTTAAGCGATAGCCAGTACAACACATACACAGTTTGTGGATTGTGATAGTGACCCAGTGCAGATAGCTGACACCAGACAGCTGGTCAGCACGACCCAGCTTCTCTCCTTCACTCACCTGCAGCGTACTCATGGCCCTGCCAGCACCATTCGGGTATAGTTGACAGCTATTGGTTATTTCTGGGCATGATTCGGTGCTACTGGCAATAGAGAATAGAGTCCATAAACCATTGCGTGGTAGCACTATAATAATGTTTAGTTGCTCATCAGCATCCACACCTCCCTGAACCTCTACCTGAACGAACCTCCTTACTGCCAGACCCTAGACCTGACCAAGCACCCTGAGCTCCGCAACACCAACCTCACCCTGGCTGCGGTCATCAGGAAACTGGAGGAGCAGGACAACCATTTAAACAACCCAAACCATTTCAGCAGGACAACCATTTAAACAATGTTTGAAGCAACCCAAACACCGAATTAGGACACTACATGCCTGCTGCTGAGGTTATTGTGCATGAATTGTTATATTTGTTAAATATAAATATATTTTTAAAAACTTGCATCAGTTTTTCAGGTGCACTTCACTCATACAATATAAGTGATGTTTTAAGTGGAGGGGACTGTACTCATCTCCTTCAGAACAATTGCAATATACTGAATATTGCTATATAGCATCTCCTCCATCTCCAAGTTCTTTATCTCTGAAAACGACCCCCTGCTCCCTCTATCCCCGACTCATCCAGCTCTTAGCCACTTATCTATCTTTCCTTACTCCAATGCCATCTTCTTTAAAACTGCCATCACCAGAATTCCTCCTCAAAAAGTCCAACCTCGATTTCTCCAACCACCACCCCGCTGCTAAACCCCTTTTCCTCTCCAAGGTCCCTGAATGAACTGTTGTCGCCAAACTCCATGCTCAAACTCTCTCACAATTCTGTTTGAATCCCTTCACTCTAACATTCTCCTTGCCCAATGCATTATGTCCGCCCTGGTCAAAGTTACCAACATCCTTATAATTGTGACTGTGATACATTATCCTTCCTTGATCTCTCTGATGTTAGACGTGCTTGACTGCTCTATCGTCCTCCACCATCTCTCCTCTGTCGTCCATATCGTGGGACAGGCCTCGCGTGGTTCCAGTCCTAATTTCCCCAACATAGCCAGCATATCTCCAGCAATGGTTTCTTCTTCTGCTCTCCCAGTCACCTCTGGATACCTCAAGATTTCATCCTTCATCCCCTCTTTACCTTAATTAGATGTTGTACCTTGACGACATTACTCGTAGGTATGAGATCATTTTCCATATTTATGCTGACGACACCCAGCTCCACATGTCCACCACCCTCAATCCAGATCCAGTGACTAACTTTACATTGCCAAACTGTTTGCCTGACATCTAGTCATTCCTCCAACTGAACATTGGGAAACCAAAACTATACTTTTGGCTCCCACAAAAACTCTCTAGCTTTGCCTGATTCCAATTCGTCATCCTCCACTACGTTGGCTCACTGAGGCTGAACAACTTGGTGCAAAACCTCAATGTAATCTCTGATCTGGAGTTGAGCTTCAAACCCTATATCCTATCCATCACCAAGACTGCATACTTCCACCACTGCAATATCTCACACTTATGCCTTTATGTCACCCCTCCTTGTTGCTAAAATCCTTGTCCAGCCTTTTGTTATCTCAATATCTTACTTTTCTGACTCCCTCCTTTCCAGTTTTACCTCTATGCCTTTTACAATGCCCTCCCACCATACACAAACTACAATCAGTCCAAAACTCTAGTGCTCATATATTGTCCTATGCTAACTTTTGTTTGTCTATCACTCTCACCGATCTCCACTGACTCCCTGTTCCGAACAAATTAAATTCAAAATCCTCATCCTTATTTAAAAATCAATCCATGGTATAACCCCATTTTACCTCTTCAATGTCCTCCAGCCCTACATGCCAGCCCTTGCTGTTCAGCCCTCAGATTCTGGCCTTCTGCATATCCTCAACTTTCTCCACTCCATCAATGTAAGCATAACCTTCAGCCAATTTATTCTTTGAACTCCTCCATCTTGTTACTTCTCTCCTTACCTTAAGGGTCACACAGAAACATAGAAAATAGGAGCAAGAGTAGGCCATTCGGCACTTCGGGCCTGCTCCACCATTCAAAATGACCATGGCTGATCGTCTAACTCAGTACCATGTTCCCGCTTTTTCCCCATATTCCTTGATCCCTTTGGCATTATGAAACATATCTATCTCCTTCTTGAATACATCTAATGACTTGGCCTCCACTGCCTTCTGTGGTAGAGAATTCCACAGGTTCACCACCCTCTGAGTGAAGAAATTTCTCCTTATCTCGGTTCTAAATGGCATACCCCGTATCCTGAGACTGACCCCTGGTTCTGGACTCCCCAGCCTTCGGGAACATCCTCCCTTCATCTAGTCTGTCTAGTCCTGTTAGAATTTTATATCTTTCGATGAGATCACCTCTCATTCTTCTAAACTCTAGTGAATATAAGCCTAGTCGACCCAATCTCTCCTCATACCTCAGTCCTGCCATCCCAGGAATCAGTCTGGTAAACCTTTGTTGCACTCCCTCCATGGTAAGGACATCCTTCCTTAGATAAGGAGACCAAAACTGCACACAATACTCCAGATATGGTCTCACCAACGCCCTGGTACAACTGCAGTAAGGCATCCCTGTTCCTGTACTCAAATCCTCTTGCAATGAACGCCAACATACCATTCGCCTTCCTAACTGCTTGCTGCACCTGAATGCTCGCTTTCAGCAACTGGTGTACAAGGACACCCAGGTCTCGTTGCACCTCTCCTTTTCCCAATCTATCACCATTCAGATAATAATCTGCCTTTCTGTTTTTACAACCAAAGTGGATAACCTCACATTTATCCATGTTATACTGCATCTGCCATGTTCTTGCCCACTCACCCATCTGGTCTAAATCACATTGGAGCCTCTTTGCATCCTCCTTACAGCTCACATTCCACCCCAGCTTTGTATCATCTGCAAACTTGAAAATTTTACATTCCGTTTCCTCATCCAAATCATTGATACATATTGTGAACAGCTGGGGCCCAAGCACTGATCCCTGTGATACCCCACTAGTCACTGTCTGCCACCCGGAAAAAGACCCGTTTATTCCTACTCTCCGTTTCCTGTTTGTCAACCAATTCTCAATCCATGCCAGTATATTCCCCCCCCAATCCCATGTGCTTTAATTTTGCACACTAACCTCTTGTGTGGGACCTCATCAAAAGCCTTCTGAAAATCCAAATACACCACATCCACTGGTTCTCCCCTATCTATTCTACTAGTTACAGCCTCAAAAAACTCCAGTAGATTTGTTAAGCATGATTTCCCTTTCATAAACCCATGCTGACTTTGTCCAATCCCATTAATGCGTTCCAAGTGTTCTGTTATCACATCTTTTATAATAGACTCTAGCATTTTCCCCACTACTGATGTTAGGTTAATTGGTCTGTAATTCCCTGTTTTTTCTCTCCCTTCTTTTTTAAATAGTGGGGTTACATTTGCCACCCTCCAATCTGTAGGAACTGTTCCAGAGTCTATAGAATTTTGGAAGATGACCACCAATGCATCCACTATTTCCAGGGCCACTTCCTTTAGTACTCTGGGATGTAGATTATCAGGCCGTGGGGATTTGTCAGCCTTTAGCCCCATTAATTTCCCTAGCACTATTTTTTTTACTAATACTGATTTCCTTCAGTTCCTCCCTCTCACTAGACCTTTGGTTCCCTAACATTTCTGGGAGGTTATTTGGGTCCTCCTTTGTGAGGACAGAACCAAAGTATACTTTTAATTGTTCTGCCATTTCTTTGTTCCCCGTTATAATTTCTCATGTTTCTGACTGTAAGGGACCTACATTTGTCTTCACTAATCTTTTTCTCTTGACATTTTTATAGAAGTTTTTACAGTCAGTTTTTATGTTCCCTGCTAGTTTAGTCTCATACTCTATTTTTCCCCTCTTAATCAATCTCTTTGTCCTCCTTTGCTGAATTCTAAACTGCTCCCAATCCTCAGGCTTGCTGCCTTTTCTGGCAATTTTATATGTCTCCTCTTTGGATCTAATACTATCCCTAATTTCTTTTGTAAGCCACGGTTGAGCCACCTTTCTTGTTTTATTTCCTCAAAACTTGCCTTTACAACCATGCTTAGGATCATTTCACCTAACTCTTCTACTACTGTTGATGTCAGTTTCTCATCTGAAGTGTCTTAGGGTTTTCTATGTCAAAGGTATCACGTTGTTATTGAAATCAAAATCTAAAACTTACAAGATATTTAGTTCGCAATTTTAAAACAAGAGAGCTTGTGGGATATTTTGGTATTAATTGAGGTTTGTTAGCAAGGCAATAGACTCTTTACCTTCCATCTGGCCAGCTGGAGGCTGAACTGCTGTGTAGGTTTGCTGGTGCTGCGGAGCACCAGGCTGATGAGCTGCAGATGAGGAAGAGGCAATACTGTCAGGTGTTCCTGATCGTTCATCTACTGGTGCACTAGGAGGGCCTGAAATATAATAGGTTAAAGTTACTAAGTAGAAATACAATAATCAGCAGTAAAGGCAGAATTTATATTGCAAATGCTCCCTCCCAAAATCTGTAAAACAGAATCCACATCAGAAGTACATGGAAGTTACAATGTGGAAACAGGCTATTGGGCCCAACCAGTCCATGTTGGTGTTTGCCCTCCATGCAAACAAATAGTTCTGATTACATTTATCTACCCTGTTCCCATATCCCTTCAACCCCTTTTTCTTCATCTATCTATTCAATCAGAAGCCACAGAAAGGTCACAGTCATCTTGTCTACTCCTCTGAAGTGTGGAAAATAAGGGGGTGGCGGAGTGGGGAAAGCGTCTTTGGAAAAGGTTGGCAGTGCTTGCCCTCGGCTTATTTAGCGAAGTAGTACCCGTACATATTGGAAAAAGTTATACTTAAGCCAATACATTTTAATGTTGTGCCTATGCTTCTGGTGCTGTCATCTTAATTCATCATGTCAAATTGCTACCACCACCACCACCACCGACAGACCTATAATCAACTGTACTTTATCCTAGGGTTACACAGCACAAAATACTTTCTGGAGACAAACTCCAAGTTTCGAAAGATTTTTGTAACCGATCGGTGAATATTGTATGAAAATTTTACAAATCTAACTTTACACTTTATTGAAATCCTGATATCACTGTAGAGGGAAATTCAAGCCCATCACTATTAAAAGTTCAATCTTTCAAATCAACTGTTAATAAGAATACAAATTTCACAAGTAGATATTCAGACTTAAATTTCCATAAAAATGTCTGGTTCCCTCTGAATACAACTGATTCATTTAAATAGCACTCTTCCAATAATTTTATATTTTTATATATATATCGCTGCTGAACAGAACAGTCCAGAAACAGGACAGGCAGCAGAACAGAGTTTTTATTTAAATTTATTACAGGATTTGCAGAATATTTCATGATCAAAACACCCAACTGAACAAATCATTAGAGGGAACACTGTTGATATGTTCACAAGTGATTTAAATCACTGCACCCAACACTGTGACATTAAGCCAACCTGGATACTTACCAATACCTTTGGATTAAACACAGAGATGCATACATGCCATCATTTAAATTAAACTCAAATTGTTGTAAAAGGAAAAAGTCTTGCAGTGCATCATTCCAATCCAGGGAATATTTTAATAAGGCCAAATAAAAGGTTGGGCTTTATTAACCCTGATTGCTATTACAGGGGCCTTCCAGGTGATTTGTTACCAGCTGTGCAACATATTCATTATGGTAACAGCATCTTTCTGGCTTTACCATTCCAGAGCATTGAATTTCTGTGCTCTATATACAGTATTTTGGCAGTTATTTGGTCTAGAACAGATGTGTCTAAACAGGCTGCATCCCATTCCATAGTCACCGAGGCTCCAATCCAAAACTAACAAATATTAAATCTATTGGACAGAACTTCCAAAATACTGCAGTCTTTAAACAATGCAAGTAGGTTCCACAACAATTTTGTTTAAATTGCTACTTCTTTGTACAAACCTTTAAATAAAGTTACATTCTAAATGCACCACCATCACGCTATTCTTTTGAGTGGCTCTCCACATAAATATGGTTCAAGTGATCTTTGGGACATCAGGTCATCTCTAAATTCAAATCTACTTTTGAAACACAAAAATATGTATTTGTTCACAGTAAAGCTGAACTACATGCAATGGAAACTGATTACCTCAGAACCAAATCAAATAAATGCAGGTGAAAAATCAAAATGATTTTCCACATTCAAGTTTTATTAGATACTCACATATTACAACATTATCCTATATTACAACAGTGACTACACTTCAAAAAAAAAAGTACTTCAAAGGACTGTAAAGCGCTTTGGGCGTCCTGAGGTTGTGAAAGGCGCTGTATAAATGCATGTCGTTCTTTCTTATTAAATTTGCTGCTTGCTTAATCAGTGTTGATACTAGTAATTCCGGATGTTTACAGTATTGCAAAGTACTGTGGCTCATTTTGTACTGCTTTAGCTCTATTTGCAAAATCTGATGGTGAACCATGATAAATAAGCAATTCAACTTTTTAATCATACTACAGTACTGAGAATAACAAACCGTGAAAATATTAATATCGTTTAGGTCCAATGTTGTGTTAAATTGACTTTGAGGATGATTGGAATATTCCCCTTCTTACAGCTCCACACTCCCAAACAACTCACTAATCTGAAGCACGACTGTATTCTAACGCTCTCTTGCACCATTACAAGGGTACCTGTACAAGACACTAGAAATCCCGCAAATGAGGAGTACACAATTTTACACAAAGTAATCATCAAAACCCCTTGAAGTTAGAAAAAACCAACAGCTGTCCAAAATGTTTAAAAATTTGTTATACATTGAAGCTTCAACCCCCTTATTCAAACGCAATTTAGGATTTTTCCAAATGATGTTTACAGCATTATAATGCCAATTAACTTTTGAAATTAGTTAATATTTTAAATCTATCTGCCCTAAGAAAAATCCAAATGACACAGTGATGTTTATTTTTCATCTTGAAATAGACTGCTGTCATACCAATTCTCAGATTGTAGATGATTTGTCATTCATTGTTATTTTAGTGAAAAGAGCAAAATTAAGACATATGGGGGTTGTAAAGAAAATAGATAATAGACATTCTTCATCTCACAGGAACAAGAGCCAATCGCAAGGGGACATGTACGTAGAACAATCCTGAAGATAGTTTTAAATGCTTTATCACTCCCTCTAGAGAGCCTGGAAAATAGGGGAAAACTGTATACCTTACTTAAAATTTGGCATAGCATGTTCAACTGCCCAATGAATGGCTGAAATTCTAATTGTACAACATGGTAATGATTCACGGAGTTCAAACCGGTTAGTGCAGCATTTTGGCTCTAACTTCAGTCACCAGTACATTCAAAACGGATACGGAGTGTAAACAAACTTCTATTTTCTAAATCGAACAATTTCTTGTATGGATGTCCCATAGGATATTAACACGATACCCATAAGAGATAGGAGCAGCAGTAGGCCATTCGGCCCCTCGAGCCTGCTCCACCATTTAATGAGATCATGCCTGATCTGATCAACTCCACTTTCCTGCCTTTTCCCCATATCCTTTGACTCCCTTGCTGATCAAAAATTTGTCTAACTCAGCCTTGAATGTATTCAATGACTCAGCATCCACAGCTTTTTGGGGTAAAGAATTCCAAAGATTCACGACCCTCTGGGAGAAGAAATTCCTCCTCATTTCCGTCTTAAATGGGTGACCAGGTATGTCCTGTCCACAAAAAGCAGGACAAATCCAATCCGGCCAATTACCGCCCCATCAGTCTACTCTCAATTATCAAAGTGATGGAAGGTGTCGTCGACAGTGCTATCAAGCGGCACTTACTCACCAATAACCTGCTCACCGATGCTTAGTTTGTGTTCCGCGAGGACCACTCTGCTCCAGACCTCATTACAGCCTTGGTCCAAACATGGACAAAAGAGCTGAATTCCAGAGGTGAGGTGAGAGTCACTGCCCTTGACATCAAGGTAGCATTTGACCGAGTATGGCACCAAGGAGCCCTAGTAAAATTGAAGTCAATGGGAATCAGGGGGAAATCTCTCCAAGTGGCTGGAGTCATACCTAGCACAAAGGAAGTTGGTAGTGGTTGTTAGAGGCCAATCATCTCAGCTCTAGGATATTGCTGCAGGAGTTCCTCAGGGCAGTGTCCTAGGCCCAACCATCTTCAGCTGCTTCATCAATGACCTTCCCTCCATCATAAGGTCAGAAATGGGGATGTTCGCTGATGATTGCACAGTGTTCAGTTCCATTCGCAACCCCTCAAATAATGAAGCGGTCCGAGCCCGCATGCAGCAAGACCTGGACAACATCCAGGCTTGGGCTGATAAGTGGCAAGTAACATTCGCGCCAGACAAGTGCCAGGCAATGACCATCTCCAACAAGAGAGAGTCTAACCACCTCCCCTTGACATTCAATGGCATTACCATCGCCGAATCCCCCACCATCAACATCCTGGGGGTCACCATTGACCAGAAACTTAATTGGACCAGCCATATAAATACTGTGGCTACAAGAGCAGGTCAGAGGCTGGGTATTCTGCGGCGAGTGACTCACCTCCTGACTCCCCAAAGCCTTTCCACCATCTACAAGGCACATGTCAGGAGTGTGATGGAATACTCTCCACTTGCTTGGATGAGTGCAACTCCAACAACACTCAAGAAACTCGACACCATCCAGGACAAAGCAGCCCGCTTGATTGGCACCCCATCCACCACCCTAAACATTCACTCCCTTCACCACCGGCGCACAGTGGCTGCAGTGTGTACCATCCACAGGATGCACTGCAGCAACTCGCCAAGGCTTCTTCGACAGCACCTCCCAAACCCGCGACCTCTACCACCTAAAAGGACAAGAGCAGCAGGTACATGGGAACATCACCACCTGCACGTTCCCCTCCAAGTCACACACCATCCTGACTTGGAAATATATCGCCGTTCCTTCATCATCGCTGGGTCAAAATCCTGGAACTCCCTTCCTAACGGCACTGTGGGAGAACCGTCACCAAACTGACTGCAGCGGTTCAAGAAGGCGGCTCACCACCACCTTCTCAAGGGCAATTAGGGATAGGCAATAAATGCCGGCCTCGCCAGCGTCGCCCACATCCCATGAACGAATAAAAAAAAACTCTGAGGCTATGCCCCCTCTTTTTAGATTCCATGAGGGGTAACATCCTCTCAGCATCTACCCTATCGAGTCCCCTCAGAATCTTGTATGTTTCAATAAGTTCTCCTCGCATTCTTCTAAACGCCAATGAGTATAGACCCAACCTGTTCAATCTTTCCTCATAAGACAACCCTTCCATACCCGGAATCAACCTAGTGAACCTTCTCTGAACTGCCTCCAATGCAAGTATGTCCTTCCTTAAATAAGGGCACCAGAACTGTACGCAGTACTCTAGGTGTGGTCTCACCAGCACCCTGTACAATTGTAGCATGACTTCCCTGATTTTATACTCCATCCCCCTAGAAATAAAGGTCAATATTCCGTTTGCCTTCCGGATTACCTGCTGCACCTGTATGTTGAATTTTTGTGTTTCATGTACGAGGACACTCAGATCCCTCTGTACCGCAGCATTTTGTAGTATTTCTCCATTCAAATAATATTTTGCTTTTTTATTTTTCCTCCCAAAGTGGATGACTTCACATTTTCCCACATTATATTCCATCTGCCTAATTTTTGCCCATTCACTTAACCTGTCAACATCCTTTGCAGACACTTTGGGCCCGATATTAGGAGGGCGGCGGGTTGGCAGCAGTGGGGGGGGTCGACGCAATTGCAGCTTGATTGAAGGCACTTACCTTTGCTTCCAGGTTTCGCGCTGGAAAGCTGCGCAGCGGGCAG
The DNA here is from genome assembly GCF_035084215.1 of Heptranchias perlo. NCBI lineage: Eukaryota > Metazoa > Chordata > Chondrichthyes > Hexanchiformes > Hexanchidae > Heptranchias > Heptranchias perlo. The sequence continues at coordinate 56,786,498 of NC_090335.1, forward strand.
ACTGCGCATGCGCAGCATAGGCTGTCAGCTGGAGGAGCCCTATTTAAAGGAGCAGTCCTCCACTGACTGATGCTGCAGAAAATAGGCAAAATTACAGCATGGAGCAGCCCAGGGGTAGGCTGCTCCCAGGTTTAATGATGCCTCACTCCAGGTCTTATTGGATGGAGTGGAGGAGGAGGGGGAGGACAGAGATCTTTCCCCCCAGCAGGTGGGAGAAAGTGGCCTGACTCGAGGTGGCAGAGGAGGTCACCTGCACCACCAACATATCAAGCACCTGCATACAGTGCAGGAGGCGCTTCAATGACCTAAGTAGGTCAGCGGAGGTGAGTACACTTACTCATTCCCTGACATTCCGTCTGCCACATCACCACCCACACCCCACATCTCACTCTGCACTTCCAACACTACTCTATCACATCACTCCTCACACCCACTCGAAGCTCATCCTCATCTTACCTGTACTTACTCACCTCGCCAGTACTCATCCCACCATTATCACTCAACCCAATCCTCATACAATGTCATGGCTTGATCTCATGCACACCCTCTCATGCATCTCTTTCACGGTTAGCCTCACCCAACCTGCCACTACCTGTGCTGCAGCCACAGGGCATTCTTCACATATATGCAGTAGGAAGCGTAAGGCAAACGTGTCGTGAACATGAAGGGGATGCACAAGGGTGTTTGAAGGTTTGTCATGGTTTTTACTTATATTTAATTTCTGATCAACTCACATTACATATTATATTGTCACCATTACTGCTACGTCTTTGCGAATCTTGTCTGGTTTGTGCAATGATGCCCTTTTCTGAGGATCACTATGAAGACCCACAACTGATGCCACCCACTGTGTCACTGCAAAGTGGGTGTAGGTGTATTTGCAGGGCTCTTTTGTGCAGACGACTGAGAGGCATCGGCGATGTCCCCGGTGGCACCCTGGAAGGATGCGAAGGAGAAGTTGTTGAGGGCAGTGGTGACTTTGACAGCAACAGGTAAGAAGATGGTGCACGGGCCAGCCGGGAGCAGCTCGGCATGAAGGAGGCTGCAGATATCCACGACTACATGTAGAGTGACTCTGAGCCTCCGTGTCCACTGCTGCTCAGAGAGGTCCAGGAAGCTGAGCCTCGGTCTGTGGACCCTGTGGCGAGGATAGTGCCCTCTGCGACGCATCTCTCTCTGCCGTTGCCCTCCCTCCTGCTGTACAGGTGGATGTGTCGGCGCGTCACTGGGGAACCCAGAAGTGGGCGGGTTGGAGCTGGGCTCCGGACCCGCTCCGGGAATCCCCGATTTTCGCAGCCCCTCCCCGCCACGAACGCACCCGCTCGGGGGTGTGAAAATCGAGCTCTTTGTGTCCTCATCGCAACTTGCTTTTCCACCTACCTTTGTATCATCAGCAAATTTGGCCACAAGGCACTCTGATCCTTCATCCAAGTCATTGATATATATTGTAAATAGTTGATCCCTGCGGCACCCCACTAATTACAAATTGCCATTTTAAAAATGACCCTTTTATCCTGACTCTTTGTTTTCTGTTAGTTAGCTAATCCTCTATCCATGCCAGTATATTACCCCCAACACCATGAGTTCTTATCTTGTGCAGTAATCTTGTATGTGGCAGCTTACCAAATGCCTTTTGGAAATCCAAATATATTCCATCCATTGGTTCCCCTTTATCCACCCTGCCCGTTACTTCCTCAAAGAACTCTAATAAATTTGTCAGATATGATTTCCCCTTCATAAAATCATGTTGACTCTCCTTGATTGTATCAGGAGTCTCCAAATGTCCTGCTACTAATTCCTTAATAATGGATTCTAGCATTTTCCCAATGACAGATGTTAGGCTAACTGTTAGTTACCCGCTTTCTTTCTCACTCCTTTCTTGAATAGGGGTGTTACGTTTGCGGTTTTCCAATCCGCTGGGACCTTTCCAGAATCTTGTGAATTCTGGAACATTACAACCAATGCATCCACTATCTCTGGAGCCACTTCCTTTAAGACCCTCGGATGCAAGCCATCAGGTCCAGGGGACTTGTCAGCCTTTAGACCCATTAGTTTACCTAGTACTTTTTCTCTAGTGATAGTGATTGTTTTTAGTTCCTCCCTCCCCTTTGCCCCTGATTTTCTACTATTCTTGGTATGTTATTAGTGTCTTCTACTGTGAAGAGAGATACAAAATATCTGTTCAATTCCTCTGCCATTTCCTTGTTTTCCATTATTATTTCCCCAGTCTCATCCTCCAAGGGACCAATGTTTACTTTAGCTACCCTCTTCCTTTTTATATACTTGTAGGAGCTTTTACTGTCAGTTTTTATATTCCTTGCTAGTTTATTCTCAATTTATTTTCTCCCGCTTTATTATTCTTTTAGTCATCCTTTGCTGGTTTTTAAAGTTTTCCCACTCTTCGGGCGTACCAGTAATCTTTGCGATGTTGTATGCTTTTTCTTTTAATCTGATACCATCCTTGACTTCCTTAGTTAGCCATGGTTGGTTCACCATTTTTTTTTGGAGTCTTTCCTCTTCACAGGGATATATTTTTGTTGCGAGTCATAAAATATCTTTTTAAATGTTTGCCACTGCTTATCCACCATCATACCATCTAATCTGTTTACCCAGTCCACTTTAGCCAATTCTGCCCTCATTCCTTTATAATTGCCCTTATTTAAGTTTAATACAGTAGTTTCAGACCCAAGATCCTCGCTCTCAAACTGGATGTGAAATTCTATCATGTTATGATCACTGCTTCCCAAGGGATCCTTTACTTTGAGATCATTAATTAATCCTGCTTCGTTACCCATTACCAGATCTAAAATGGCCTGTTCCCTGGTTGGTTCCCTGACGTATTGGTCTAAGAAACAGTCCCTAATACACTCAATGAACTCCTCCTCAGGGCTATTTTTGAGACATCAACATAAGGTGAGTGATTCATCAACTATTCTGATAATTAATTTTACCACCATTATCCAATACCCAATATAGTCCACAAAACAAGCACTACTCATTTTGTCCTGCATAAGTTCAATTTTTCAGAATATCCATAAAGTAGTACTGATGTTGAAAGCATAGATTTCACTCAAATTTATCTTTGCATCCAACATAACATTAGGTATTAATTAAATGCATTTAGCAAATCTTGATTTCAACCTAAGCTTGCTTCTAGATTTATCCACCTCGTATTCATGAGCAAGACAGTAAGTCAAAGCATACTTCCTCAGTTTTAATAGAAACAGTCAAAATTATTTTTTTAAACCCTTAGATGCAGCTAGTTCTGCACCAGGTTCGAGCACTACCATTTATTTGGGTTTAAAATCAATCCGCACTGATGTGACAGGTATCATGACCTTAAGGGCATTGTCTGCCCAAAAGCTCTGCACAATAAGCAAATTGTTTGCTTGCCTCAGTAAACATCTCACACCCATTGTGTTTGGGAAGTTTCTGTACTTGGGCTCTTGCCAGGGTTCATCCGGCAGGGCCTCCTTTCTAGTTGTGAACAGAGATAAAAACAGAGACAGCAACAGACTGATGCTCAGGTCCAGCTAAGATTTATTACTATCAGAAAGCTGCAAGGACTAGCTTTGGCTAAGCTCAGAATGGAAACGAAGGAGCGTAGTCAGTAGTTACTTTGTTTACATCATTTATCATCTTTGTTTACGACATTTCACATCGTTCACCTGACGAAGGGGGAAGCCTCCGAAAGCTTGTGAATTTAAAATAAAATTGCTGGACTATAACTTGGTGTTGTAAAATTGTTTACAATACATCAAACAAGACAAACCACTGACGTGGGGAAGTATAATGTGTATTTTATTACACAATAACAAGTTGTACTGATTGAATTACGTGAGTCCAATCATAAGTGCTGTTCTGTACATTCAATTGCTGTACGAGAGACTATGGACTGGAGAATCAGGCGCTGAGGTCAGTGTCCCAATTTTCTGACTAAAATTAAACACTGGAAAATCAAGAGCATCTCCTCAGGCTTTGAAGTTGAGGAATTTGACACCATCAGTGCTGCTGCACTGGCATTATTCAAAAGTAGCAATACTTAAGCATTTTCAGCGTGGGTGTTTTCACACACTCCTTACAGCCCTGGTTATTCTAAGGTGGAGCCATTTCCTGAATGGCTTTCAGTTTGTTGTGTCTCTTTGGCAACTCTCTAATTGAAGATGCCAAACCTATGTATAACAAATTACAGCTTAATTACCCAAATTCAAAGTTTAATTTCCTTCTCTTTTAAAAAAATTTTCCTTGCCCTATTTGATGACTTTCATCATGGATTTCCTTCCATCGTTGTAAATGTACCGGAGCTCTTCAACAAGAAAGTCATAGCCGACAACTGTCCAATATTCGGTAATCTCAGTCAGAAGAGTCATAATACTCAGTATGGGGAATAAGAAAATTAATTAAGCTGGTGCAGTGTAGGTTGCTCTTGAGGTTAGGATAGAGTACAGGGAACTCGACTGTAAATCTAGACACCCATTAATAAAAGTAGACATGAGTTCTTCTCCAGTACCAACACTCCTCACCGTGTTGAATTTTTAAAAAAAATCAGCCAGGAATGCAAATAATTTTTTAAAACACTTGCCACCATCACTATGCCTTAAATCAAAAGAAGGCTAAAAAAAGAATAAAACAGTCGGCACTGATGACAAAGCAACAGAACACAACATACACAGCTGAAGCAAAAACAGAAGATGTTGGAAACCCTCAGTAGGTCAGGCAGCATCTGTGGAGAGAATAGATGAATTGATGTTTCGGTACAAGCTCAATTCCAATGTTCTCTCCACAGATGTTGCTTGTCCTGCTGTTTCCGGAATGTTCTGTTATTATTTCAGATTTCCAGCATCTGCAATTTTTTGCTTTTTGTTCATACACAGCTGAAGCTCTGCTGGGCTAACAATTATATCTCCACCGATGTTATCTCAGGTCCCTTGAGCCGTTAGGCTCAGTGACTGCAAACAAAATTTAAGTCAATAGAAAGACAGACAAAAGGATGTTAAAATTTCTTTGCCAGGGAGGACTGCAGAAAATTGTCATTGTAAATTGATACTTTTTCCTATTCCAGTTTTCCACCCTTACCCCTCTTGTTTTATGTGTTTCACTGGAGTGCAGTTCCACGATGTCAGTACCTCTCCTTAAATGGCAAATGTTCATGTGTAAGCTTGTACACTAAATATTGGTCAGAGATTCAATCACTTTGGAAGGTGGGGGGGAGGGGGGGGGAATTATGCACATCATAGTTGTGCCCAATCCTTTTCTTATCCGACACAGGCACTTCCAGCATGGGATGTTGAACAGCAATCAAAAAACCCTAGTCATTTTTTGTCAGCGCCAACTCAGACTTAAACCTACTAAAAGACCCACTGCTGTCTGTCTGAGATTGATTAACACAACCTTCTGATCTGGATGGCTCCGTGCAACACAATCCTACAATTAATCGTATCGCAAAGCTACATTATCCAGGAAATCAAAATAGCCTTGTAAGCTCAAATTTGTTACCATCACCCCAGAGATTTTCCTTAAAATGCATAGATTCTGAACAGGGTGAAAAATTCAGCTACAACAGAAAGTTCATTTTTGGCACATAGTCACTCTAGGCTGATATTTAATAAATGTAAAAGAGTACCTGAATCTGATCACATACAATTACGAGTAGCTTAAAAGAAGCATCTTAAGAACTCACTAATTTTTGATCAAGTTTAGGTAAATTAAGAATTCATTTTGATGTTCATTTCAACATAACAGACTTATGTTCTATTGCAAAATAAATGGGCGGAAAATGATTTTCCTGCTCTTCATTAGTGTGCACACGTCAAGTGATAACAAAACAATTATGCTGTACTTGTCAATATAGAGTGTGGAAATTGCTTGTGCGAAACCAAAGCTCATGTTAAATTGGTAAACGGTCAGGATTGCATCTGGTTTTAATTTCATTGATATTCTTCCAAACCCAATTTCTCTACACTCCAAAATGTTTTTCTCTTATCCTCTTTCTACAGCGACCAACCTCTATACCATCCTCTTACATAGTTTTCCGGTGGGTTTCCTCCCCGCCTGCTCAGAATAGAAGGTTAAAATCAAAGTCTGTGGGAAGAGAGCGGAACGTCGGCGGGAAAGCCCCCAAAGCGATTTTAATTGCACGCTCGCCTGGCTTGTGGGGTTAAAATGGCCCCTATGCATTGCTAAGCAAATCAGATTATTAGTGACAAGAGTTTGATGTCATGATCAAGGGGCTAAAGCCAGCATAGTGTCAATGATACATGAATACACTGGCCCAGAACTCTGATGAACTGTCACTTTTATATTATAAACAATTTTACAACACCAAGTTATAGTCCAGCAATTTTATTTTAAATTCACAAGCTTTCGGAGGCTATCTCCTTCCTCAGGTGAACGATGTGGAAAAATTCACAAGCTTTCGGAGGCTATCTCCTTCCTCAGGTGAACGATGTGGAAAAATTCGCAAGTATAGTCAACCTTAATACCTTGTTTTTCATTTTCAAAATATCTATGTTTAAGGCCTACAAATAGTTACATAGAAGCTTTTTTACTCTCTTTTGGCAGCATGTGAATTCCTGTTTCTTTCAAAGTAGATTTTTTGCAACAAAGAAAATACCAATATTAAACTGAATATTCAATATTTATTTAAGCAAACTGGACAGAACATTGCATAAACTACCTCACAGCGCTAACCCAGACTGAAAGAGGGAAAAAGTAACATAATAAATTAGGATTTCTTTTAAATTATAAATGGTAAATTAAAATTTTGATTGGTTTTAAAACCATTTCAAGTGATATCAGAAATTTTACAGGAAATTCGAAATGGTTTGACCTAAAAAGCAATCATGGAGTTCCCCTTGGTTATATAGGAGAAGGGTATTATGCCAGATATTCAGCAAAGAATCTGTGAAATAATATGGACAACATGTGTGCTTTGAAAGACTTCAACGTCCAAAACACCAAAAAAAAAATCCAAGTGCCACAAGATTTATGACACAGATTAACAAATAAATGGAGAGTTGAAGCAGGGATGTGAAAAATAAATCCAGAAAAACTTCAGATACTTTGTTTCCGAGCTTTTTTTCCATTTGTCTCGTCTTCTCTTTTCCCATTGCAGCCCCAATTATTAGTCCTCTACTAAAAGTGAATCACTCCTGTGCTCGGAATTACTGACCTATGAAAGCATATCTTGTCTGTTAAGTGCATATAACAAAAAATGTCACATAGCCTAAGACTCAACTTTTTCACACCTTGGAACATACCTTGCATGTCTTTTTCTATAAATAAACTAAGTGTGCAGTATGTGATCTGAGAGCTTAAAATGATTACTGGTCTACAAAAAGCCAAAATGTGATTGAACCGATGGGCTCGCGAATGCATTCAGATCACAGAACTCCAATGACCCACTCAAGAAGTCTTTTTTTTTAAATGGTTTACAAACTGTGTTTACTGTGCACATCCTCAGCAAATACTGAATTATATGCTGTAAATGAAAGTACACGGATTTCAAGTTTCACCCTGCCCCCGTTGGTTGGAACGGAAGAGGAAAGAAAGAAAAAGAAATCACTTCACATCACGTTATTTTCAATAATATACATTGAACTGAAAATGAGGAACACTAACAAAAATTTAGGTACATGAGCTCAAGCCATTCCTTTTGAAATTTTTAAACACCCACCAGGGCATGCTGCCCTTGAAACCTTTGGGATTTATCTCTGAAGGCTGAAATTTGACAGTCACGATTGTCTGCTGTTCAATAACAACAACTTGCATTTATAAAGCCCCTTTAACATAGTAAAACATCCCAAGGTGCAGTCCTCCCTGGCACTGAGCTAAAGAAGGAGGACAGGTGACCAAAAGCTTGGTCAAAGAGGTAGGTTTTAAGGAGTGTCTTAAAGGAGAAGAGAGAGATAGAGAGGTTTAGGGAGGGAATTCCCGAGCTTAGGGCCTAGACGGCTGAAGTCAAGGCAGTCAATGATGGGGTGAAGGAAGAGGGTGGGGGAGATAGACGAGGTCAGAGTTGGAGGTGTGCAGAGTTCTAGGAGAGTTGTAGGGCTGGAGGAGGTTACAGAGATAGGGAGGGGCGAGGTCATGGAGAGACCTGAACACAAGGATGAGAACTTTAAAACCGAGGCCTTCGGGGATTGGGAGACTTTATAGGTCAGCGAGTACAGGGGTGAAGGGTGAACGGGACTTGGTGCTAGTTAGGATACTGGCAGCAAAGTCTTGGATGAGCTTAAGTTTATGGAAGCTGGGAGGCTGGCCAGAACACCATTGGAATAGTCAAGTCTGGAGGTAACTAAAGCGTGGATGAAGGTTTCAGCAGCAGGTGGGCTCAGGCAGAGGTGAAGACGGGCGATATTATGGAGGTGGACATAAGCAGTCTTGGTGGTGGAGAGGAAATGGGGTCGGGAGCTCAGCTCAGGGTCAAATAGGATGGCGAGATAGCAAACAGTCTGGTTCAACCCGAGACATTGCCAAGGAGGGAATGGAATCAGTGGCAAGGGAATGGAATTTGTTGCGGGGGCCAAAGCCAATGGCTTTGGTCTTCCCAATGTTGAAATGGAGGAAATTTTGGCTCATCCAGGACTGTATGTCAAACGAGCAAAAACCTGATTAGAGGGGTTCAAACATGGAATTGCGGGAAAGATGGGCACAGATTTGGGATGTGACAACACATTCAACCGCTTTGGAGAGGAAAGGCAGGATGGAGATGGGACGGTAGTTTGCAACGACAGAGGGTGATTTTTTTTTGAAGGGGAGGGATAATGGCAGATTTCGAAGGGAGGGGAACAGTACCCGAGGACAGGGAACCATTTACAATATTAGCTAGGATGGGGGCCAGGAAGGGAAGTTGTGTGGTCAGCAGTTTAGAGAGAATAGGGTCGAGAGAACAGGAGGTGGGTCTCAGGGACAAGATGAGCTCAGAGAGGGCATGAAGGGAGATAAGAGAGAAACTGGAGAAAGACTTCAGGGCTAGTACAGGGCTGATCATTAGGGTAGTTCGGCTTGATGGGCTAGGAGAAGGGAGGGATGTGGCAAAGGCAGTTGAATGGATGGTCGCAATCTTAGTGACAAAGAAGTCCATGAACTCCTCGCATATTGGAGGTGAGGGTGGAGGGCGCAGGGGAAAGGGGTTTGAAGAGATGGTTGGTAGTGCAGAAAAGAAGCCGGGGGTTATCTTTGCATTCAAGGATGATCCTGGAATAGTGAGCAGTTTTGGCAGAGGACAGCAGGGCTCGATAGCACTTTATCAGGTCCAGCAGGATCTGACGGTGAATGGCAAAACCAGTTGTGCACCATAAACTTTCAAATCTGCATCCTTTGGATTTAAGGGAGCGAAGATGGGGATCATACCAAGGGGAACGACCAAGGTGCGAGACAGTAATGGTTTTACTTGGACAAGGTGAGGGTGTGATTGATAAGATCAGTAGCTGTCGAAGTATCGTGGTGAATGGAGGTCCAAAGGCTAGATAGTTGGGAATTTAAAAGTGCCGTTATAAGTGAAGTGAGGGAAGAGTTTTTTCCGGGGCGGACAGAAGTAAGTGGGGTTGGAAGTGGGGAGGGGGTTTAAGTGGTGAGGGATACAAGGAAGTGATGAGAGATGGCCTTAACTATGATTGAGACGAAGGGAATAGAGAGGCCACTTGAGATGGCATGGTCGAGAAGGTGGCAGTGAATATGGGTAGGAGAGTTTATATGGAGGGAAAGAGTAAGGGAGGTCAGGAGGACAGTGAACTCAAAGAGGGCAAAGTGAGTTGAAATGGAGGTTGAAATCACAGAGGATGAGAAGTCGCTTGGGTGCAGAGGCTGAGGGAGAAAAGCAGCGAGGGTATCTTGGTGAGAAACTTGGCCTGGGGCTTGGGCGGGCGGTAGGGAACAAGGATTTTAAGAGAGCGCCGAGGGGGGTGGAAAAAGGTGAGGTGCTCAAAAGAGAAAATGCCAGGAGTAGGCGTAGTCCACACTGCCAGCATCCAGTCTGCCAGTTTATTTTCTAATTCTAGACACTTTCCTTTTGAGTATCTTAAGAGCTTAATGTAACCCCTCCTTCTCAGAAACACTTTCAGTGGAATCAAATTAATGTCAAATTCTCATAAAACACCTCCAAACTCTATCTTGCTCTGTGCTAGCTGTCCTCAGGGTTATATTTAGGGCACACATATTCAAAGTAACAAACTTAACTTCTTATAACTTCAGTGAAAATCAATTAATACAACATATTACAGAGCATAAGCAGAGGGGCCAGCACCTGCTGTATGCTCCCACAAGGAAGTGTTGGCAAAGTGGGATCAAAAACTCCCTAAATAAACTCTAAAAATTTGTCTCCACTCAATTGTTCCGAGTTCCCAGATGCTATTTAAAAGGGCAAGAACTTGAAATTACATTGTACTTAGTTAACTTGTTAGCATATGGCAGTAAGACTGAGAGCAGAGAGGAAGCTGCTGGATTTTGTCTTACTCCCACAGTCTGTCATAGATACCTTGGGAAAATATACACATTATAAGCCAGAAAATGGTCATTTTTGTGATTGAACCAATCAGATTCTACTACCAAAGAGCATTTTCTGTGGCAAACAAGTGCTATGACAGTTCCCAGATTGCCCTTCAGCTAAGCCTCTGCTTGGTCCCACTCCAGGCTTCAGGACCTGCCCTGGGTCCCTCTCCCACAGTTCTTAATCTTTAGTTGACAAATCCAATAATTATACAAGGCAAAAAAGAAACATAGGATGAAAATAAGTAATCTTTTACACCCACCTAACAAAGCTTTTCAGGGTGGAATTTGAGGTCATATGGTTAACTAGCCATTCAAATACGAGTTTTATTGCCTCAGAAATAAATAAAAATTCCAGCAGTATAAATCCAAGGACCATCTGTACTTCTACAGCATAATCTCTCCACATGTTCAGTCAATAAAAATGTTCACAGTTCATGATTCTTGCTATTACAAGATACTTTGGTTTGTTTATTTAATCTCTGCATGGCAACTAAACATATAAACAAAGAGACAGTTCCAGTTACTTAGATGATACATTATTGATGAGGGACTTGGACAAATGATTCTCAGGGTGCCAGCCCAGAAACCATACAGAAGCAATAATGTATTACAGTGACAATTTAATTACTTTTTTTTGTAAAGTTTTTTTTAAAAATGAGGGACAAATTGGTATTTGTAGAAAGATACGGATTTTCAGCCTGTCCAATTTCATAAAAATCAAGTTTGCAAGTTATTTTACAGTGTAGTTTTTAAGCCATTTGCATTAGCTGGCCTCATATTTTAAAATCCCATAGTTGCAGTTTTGGTAATGAAAATTATTTTTTTTAATAAAAAGATTACTGGTATACTTCTGAAGCTGATTCAAGGCACCTACCCGAAACCTGGTCTTCAGTCAGGCCAAATGATGACATTACATTCTTGTTGATTTCATCTTGATTTTTTAAAGGATCAAAAGCAGACATGCTGGCAGCACTAACAGGAACTGGCTGCTTAATTGTGGAGTCTGGTGCCACGGGCTTTCCATCCCTTCCATCAACTGCATCTGTAACAAAGCACAAAACTAAAGACATGTCTTGGCTACTTAATAAAAATACAGGAACTTGCATGTAGCAGGATCATAACCAGTTTTCCCAACTGCTTTTATAAGAAATGAGCAACCATATATAAAACTGATGAAAATCAATAATGGGTTGGTGGAAGGGGACAAAGAGGGGAGGTATTTGAAAACAATCATGTGCACAGAGCTACACTCGTACTAATACTCATCTGTTGGTATTTCTATGCTCTGCTGGACACTGTGACCCACTCTTAAACTGAACATGCAGGCTTTTTTGATATGAAACAATTATATCATTACCAAGTTTGCAATTTTATTCCATATAATAGTGGAAATCTTCTCCTGTGAACTGTTAAACTGGAAAAGAAAACTCAGCGCAAAGACTGCAAAAAAATCACTACGTAATGAAGAGAAAAAAACATTAACCAACTGACACAAACGTCATCCTACCAAATGAAAGATCTGTGGAGAGCTGTGCCAAATCCAGCCCTCCACCTGTCCTTAAAAAAAACCATTTTACTGAGCCACATGGGAATCTGCAATTTTTAAATACCAAAACTTCCAGGACCCAAACATCTTGAAGATCTTAGTTGTCCACAAAACTGTTGAAACTTTTCCCCAAGTGGTAAAGCCACCAGAATGAGTGGGAGAAAGGCCGGGGAGGGGGTGGTGGGAAGAGAAAAACTGACACTAAGTGAATGTTGAGTGACTTTAATGATATTATCTAGGTAATCCCAGTGCAGTATGTTTGAATCAAAATAAGCTCTGCCTTCCTTTAGAGAGTGAACATCAATAACATGGCCAGTTGAGCCAGCCTCTGGACCACACCTACTGCTATTCCTTGGAACGTTCCCGTTCACCCTCAAATTGCTCTTCAGGGAAATTGCTGGTAGTGTTTGTAGGTAAGTAGGGAGTTCAGAGACTCAAGTGTTTGTAATATGCCCCACGCTGCGCACCATATCTTGCCTTGAGGTCATCAAACTGAAAATTGTTGCAAGAATTTAGTCGTCTGCTTAATGATTCACATGAACCAAGGTGACTCTGACAAACACAAGTGCCTGTCTGACACCAGTATCACACTGCAATATATGCTGTTAGATAAATTTAACCAAGTAAATTATGCTAAACCTTTATAAATCACTGGTTAGGCCTCAACTGGAGCATTGGGGCACCACACTTTAGGAAGGATGTCAAGGCCTTGGAGAGGGTGCAGAGATTTACTAGCATGGTACCAAGGATGAGGGACTTCAGTTATGTGGAGAGACTAGAGAATCTGAAATTGTTCTCCTTAGAGCCGAGCAGGTTAAAGGGAGATTTAATAGAGGTGTTCAAAATTATGAGGGGTTATGGTAGAGTACATAGGGAGAAACTTTCCAATGGCAGAAGGATCGGTAACCAGGCAACACAGATTTAAGGTAATTGGCAAAAGAACCAGAGGGAAGATGTGGAGAATTTTTTTTTATGCAACAAGTTGTTATGGTCTGGAATGCACTGCCTGAAAGGGTGGTAGAAGGAGATTCAATAGTAACTTTCAAAAGGGAATTGGATAGATACTTGAAAGGGAAAAAATTGCAGGGCTAAGGGGAAAGAGCAGTGGAGTGGGACTAATTGGATAGCTCTTTCAAAGAGCCTGGACAGGCATGTTGGGCTGAATGGCCTCCATCTGTGCGTTATGATTCTGAGGCAAAAGAAACAGATGCAAGTAAAATAATATGACTGTTGTTAAAACAATTAGCATTCTGAAAAGCAATTTAAATATGCCCACAATTGGGCACAATACTCTAGCTGAGGCCTAACCAGTGATTCATTAAGGCTTACCATAATTTCCTTGCTCTTGTACTCTATGCCACATAAAAGATTATTACTTAAGATAAAAAATCACGGGATTGGGGGTAATATTCTGGCATGGGTGGAGGATTGGTTATCGAACAGGAAGCAGAGAGTTGGGATAAATGGTTCATTTTCGGACTGGCAACCAGTAACCAGTGGTGTTCCACAGGGGTCGGTGCTGGGTCCCCAACTCTTTACAATCTATATTAACGATTTGGAGGAGGGGACCGAGTGCAACATATCAAAATTTGCAGATGATACAAAGATGGGAGGGAAAGTAGAGAGTGAGGAGGACATAAAAAACCTGCAAGGGGATATAGACAGGCTGGGTGAGTGGGCGGAGATTTGGCAGATGCAATATAATATTGGAAAATGTGAGGTTATGCACTTTGGCAGGAAAAATCAGAGAGCAAGTTATTTTCTTAATGGCGAGAGACTGGAAAGTACTGCAGTACAAAGGGATCTGGGGGTCCTAGTGCAAGAAAATCAAAAAGTTGGTATGCAGGTGCAGCAGGTGATCAAGAAAGCCAACGGAATGTTGGCTTTTATTGCTAGGGGGATAGAATATAAAAACAAGGAGGTATTGCTGCAGTTATATAAGGTATTGGTGAGACCGCACCTGGAATACTGCATACAGTTTTGGTCTCCATACTTAAGAAAAGACATACTTGCTCTCGAGGCAGTACAAAGAAGGTTCACTCGGTTAATCCCGGGGATGAGGGGGCGGACATATGAGGAGAGGTTGAGTAGATTGGGACTCTACTCATTGGAGTTCAGAAGAATGAGAGGCGATCTTATTGAAACATATAAGATTGTGAAGGGTCTTGATCGGGTGGATGCAGTAAGGATGTTCCCAAAGATGGGTGAAACTAGAACTAGGGGGCATAATCTTAGAATAAGGGGCTGCTCTTTCAAAACTGAGATGAGGAGAAACTTCTTCACTCAGAGGGTGGTAGGTCTGTGGAATTTGCTGCCCCAGGAAGCTGTGGAAGCTACATCATTAGATAAATTTAAAACAGAAATAGACAGTTTCCTAGAAGTAAAGGGAATTAGGGGTTATGGGGAGCGGGCAGGAAATTGGACATGAAGCTGAGTTCGGATCGGTCAATGCCCTGTGGGTGGCGGAGAGGGCCCAGGGGCTATGTGGCCGGGTCCTGCTCCGACTTCTTGTGTTCTTTAGATTTGTGGTTGGGATCAGATCAGCCATGATCTTATTGAATGGCGGAGCAGGCTCGAGGGGCCGATTGGCCTACTCCTGCTCCAATTTCTTATGTTCTTATGTTCTTATGCCTCTATTTATAAAGGCAAGGATCCCATATGCTTTTATAAACAGCATCATCAACTTGTCCTGCCACCTTCAAATATTTGTGTATGTGAACCCCCAGGTCTCTCTGTTCCTGCACCCTTTTTAAAATTGCACCATTTAATTTATATTGCTTCTCCTCATTTTTCCTTCCAAAATGCATCAGTTCACACTTCTCTCCATTAAATTTCATCTGCCATTTGTCTGCCCATTTCACTAGTCTGTCTAGGTCCTCCTGAAGACTGCAACCATCCTCTTCAATGTTAACGACATTTCCAAGCTTTGTATCATCTGCAAACTTTGAAATTATGGGCCCTATACCCAAGTCTAGTCATTGATATATATCAACAAGAGGTCCTAATATCAAAAGGTCCTAATACTGATCTCTGGGGGACACCACTGTATACTTCCCTCCAATCTCTTTGCCTCCTTAAAAAATGTAAATTTTCTAAAATCCTTTATCCCTTTCACAATTCGAACATAAATATTCAACAATTTGCATTTATACAGAGCCTTTAACGTAGACAAGCAAGACAAGGGGCTTCACAGGAGTGTAATCAGAAAAAATAGGTAAGACAAAGGAGGATATATTGGGACAAGTGACCAAAATTGTGGTCAAACAGGTGGGTACTAAGGAAGATCTTAAAGGAGGAGAGGAATGTGGAGGGGTTTAGGGAGGGAATTCCAGAGCATGGAGTGTCTACTGCTTCCCCCTCCCTTTCCTCTAGCCCACCAAGCCAAATTTCATTGGGGGAGGGTGGAGGGTGGGGTGAGGTTAGAGGGGACATCTGCTGAATTGTTTCAGAAAGAACACTTCTGGTCACCTTGGTCATTTTCTATTCTTTATCTCCACCAACCTTTGATGTCAGTTACTAGTATAGATCAAGTATCTCATATCTGCTCCATATTGCAACTTGCAGCATTCCTAGCAGGGCAGGTAAGTGGATTACCAATTATCACGTAAATATCTAAACTGCCTTAATGTCTGTATGTCAGGACATTGTCCCCGAAATGTTGAGCAGTATTTTACTTACAAGACATCTGATCTCTAATTTCAACTTTCAGCACAAACAAAAACATTTGTGCGATAGTTGACTTTTGTTGAGGGATTTTGGATGAAACTCCCCCATTTTGATGGGGGACTTTCATCATTTAAGTAAAAACTTAGGGGGATTCCCCCTCATGCTTTATGTTGATCCATTGTTACAATGAATGAATAGTGAATGTTGATGACATCATGGAACTGACCTGACTTGGAGTAGTTACGCAGATCATAAAACATTGAGGGAACCAATTTAAAATCATTCGGTATTAACTCCAGCTGCTTCAGAAATCTAGCAGTTTTAACTGCATGCTAATTTACTTCTCACAATGCCAGGCTTCCCTACAATAAGAATTCAGCGCAGCCTCTAAAATTGAACAGAAAAAGATTTCTTTACACCAGTTTTATTCTTTTTGTAAAAATCCAAATGGAACAGATACCAAACAAAAAAAAACAGAAGAGATGTGGCAGTTAGTTATATATTTTTAAGTAAACTATCAAAGTATGTTGCCAGAAGCTCAAATATGATGTGCTTTTGAGAGTTAGCATATCATTTCAAACTGGTATTTTTTTCCACATATAGAGTGCTCCAGATCCCAACTGTTTCATCACAAGGAGGTAGGAAGGTTGATTCTTTTGACCAAGGATGATGATGAAACTCCCTCCTTAAACTAAAACTCACCCTAAAATACAAATATGTTTCATGGAAAAAAATAAAAAGTGTGTATTTTAAGGAAAGTTTTACATGGGCTAAAAGTTCAAACACAGTAGATACAGATTAAGAAGGCCATTCGTCTCATTTTTGCTCATCCATCCCAAAAGAACAGTCCCTTCATCAATAGCATCCAGCTATTAAAGCATCCTAGATTTTTTGCCTCCACTACGCTGAACAAACCACTCTTTATTTGAAGAACTTTCAAATAGCGGTTCTAATCGTTTCTTTTGCTAGTCTAAATCTGTGCCCCCTTGCCCTACTTTTACAGGTTAATTGGAAATAGTAGGGCCGATTTCAACCCCCCACGGCGGGAAAAGTGTGTGCGGGGAGTTAAAGTACTGTCTGTGCATGTTCCCCCCACCCACCTCCCCCCGCCGCCCTTCCTGTGCCATTCCCGACACCCATTTTAACTGACCTGTTTGTGACTGCACGTAAGACATGCACCTAGCGGAGTCCTAATTAAAAGGTCAAAGCCAGGTTCCAATTATGTCATTCTCCTCCCTCCTCTCCCCCCCCCCCACCCCCCCCCCACACCACCCCCACCACCACTGCATTTTAACTCCAATTTGCAGATGCTCTGGCTACTCTCGGATCCACCAGCTCCTGAAACAGTATAAAAGGGGGTTCCTAGCTGCAGCACACTGCATCATTGGATCTTTTGCTGTCTCAATTCCCCTGAGTGTTTCAAGCATACAGATCGTGACCTCTACTCTTTAATTGTATTAAAAACCTTTAGTCAGGTGTCTCTTATAATGGGAGCCATTCATGCTTTTTTCTTCTGGATTGTGGAAGACTTGACAGAGGAGGAGCTGCAGCCTCAGCAAGCGCCAATCACTAACAGTTGAGCGTCTCAAAATACATCAGGCGAGGGGGGCTATGCGCAGGAGGCCATATCCAACATACAGGATCTACATGACTCACCTTTACCTGGACCTAACTGAGGGGCAGCACAGGAGGAGGCTGTGCTTCTCCAGGCTGGCTGTCTCAGACCTCTGCAACCTCCTGCAACACAACCTGCTGGCCCAGGGGGATCATGTCCTGCCAGTGGCCTTCAAGGTCACCAGAGCCCTGAATTTTTAAACCACTGGATGCTTTCAGTCTGCAACAGGAGACATTAGTTGCATCTCTCAGTCTGCAGTTCACAGCTGCGTTAAGTAACAGTAAAATCTTTAAGAGGTGCATCCCCATTTTAAGTTGAGTCGGTGAAGGCGCTGGTCATGTAGGTAGGTTGCCCGATTCTGCAGGTGATTGGGAGGGCAGCCCGCCCTTCAAATGTTAACGATGCCCAAAAGTTAAAATAGTGCGGGCCTCATGCTGACAATGTCATGGCAGCTTGCCATCTACCCCCGCGTGCATGATACCTACCTCGCGTTAACATCAACCCTAGCAATCTGAATTTACCTTTTCTATGCCATTTACTAGCTTGCCTTTTCTCTCAGTTGCTGGCTTTCAAGGCTGAAAAGCCCAAGTTTCACCAGAACTCAATAGACTATGAGAGTAAACTTGCAAGGAACATAGAAGCGGACTGTAAAAGCTTCTAAAGTATGTAAAAAGAAAAAGATTAGTGAAGACAAATGTAGGTCCCTTACAGTCAGAAACGGGAGAATTTATAATGGGGGAACAAGGAAATGGCAGAGCAATTTTTTTTTTATTTGTTCATGGGATGTGGGCTTCGCTGGCAAGACCAGCATTTATTGCCCATCCCTAATTGCCCTTGAGAAGGTGGTGGTGAGCCGCCTTCTTGAACCGCTGCAGTCCGTGTGGTGAAGGTTCTCCCACAGTGCTGTTAAGTAGGGAGTTCCAGGATTTTGACCCAGTGACAATGAAGGAACGGCGATATATTTCCAAGTCGGGATGGTGTGTGACTAGGAGGGGAACGTGCAGGTGGTGTTGTTCCCATGTGCCTGCTGCCCTTGTCCTTCTAGGTGGTCGAGGTCGTGGGTTTGGGAGGTGCTGTCGAAGAAGCCTTGGCGAGTTGCTGCAGTGCATCCTGTGGATGGTACACACTGCAGCCACTGGTGGAGGGAATAAATGTTTAGGGTGGTGGATGGGGTGCCAATCAAGCAGGCTGCGTTGTCCCGGATGGTGTCAAGCTTCTTGAGTGTTGTTGGAGCTGCACTCATCCAGGCAAGTGGAGCGTATTCCATCACAATCCTAACTTGTGCCTAAACTAATTAAACAAATACTTTGGTTCTGTCTTCACCTAAGAGGTCACAAGTAATTTACCAGAAATGCTAAGAAACCAAGGGTCTAGTGAGAAGGAGGAATTAAAGGAAATTAGTATTCGTAAAAAAATAGTGCAGGAGAAATTAATGGGATTGAAAGCCGATAAATCCCCAGGGCCTGATAATCTGCATCCCAGAGCACTAAAAGAGGTAGTCATGGAAATAGTGGAAGCATTGGTTGCCATCTTCCAAAATTCTACAGATTATGGAACAAATCCTGCAGATTGGAGGGTAGCAAATGTAACCCCACTATTTAAAAAAGGAGGGAGAGAGAAAACAGGGAACTACAGACTGGTTAGTCTAACATCAGTAGTAGGGAAAATGCTAGAGTCTATTATAAATGATGCGATAACAGGACACTTAAAAAAAAATATGAACAGGATTAGACAAAGTTAACATGGATTTATGAAAGGGAAATCGTAATTGACAAACCTACTGGAATTTTTTTTGAGGATGTAACTGGTAGAATAGTTAAGGGAGAACCAGTGGATGTGGTGTATTTGGATTTTCAGAAGTCCCACACAAGAGGTTAGTGTGCAAAATTAAAGCATATGGGATTGGGGGTAATATACTAGCATGGATTGAAAATTGGTTAACAGACAGAAAAGAGAGTAGGAATAAATGGGTCTTTTTCAGGGTGGCAGGCAGTGACTAGTGGGGTACCGCAGGGATCAATGCCTGGGCCCCAGCTATTCACAATATATATCAATAATTTGGATAAGGGAGCCAAATATCATATTTCCACGTTTGCTGAAGAAATAAAACTAGGTGGGGTTGTGAGTTGTGAGGAGGATGCAAAGAGGCTTCTCGGTGATTTAGACAAGTTGAGTGAGTGGGCAAGTACATAGTAGTTGCAGTGTAATGTGGATAAATGTGAAGTTATCCACTTTGGAAGGAAAAACAGAAAGGCAGAATATTATTTAAATGGTGATAGATTGGCAAATGTTGATGTACAAAGGCACCTGGGTGTCCTTGTACACCAGTCACTGAAAGCACTAAAATTCTGACAGGGCTAGACAGACTGGATGCAGGGAGGTTGTTTCCCCTGGCTAGGGGAGACGAGAACGAGGGGTCACAGTCTTTGGATACGGGGTAGGACATTTAGGACTGAGATGAGGAGAAATTTCATTACTCAGTGGTGAACATGTGGAATTCTCTACCACAGAAAGCCAAGTCACTGAATATATTTAAGATGGAGATAGATAGATTTCTAGACACAGAAGGCATCAAGGGGTATGGGGAAGAGAGCAGGAATATGGTATCGAGATAGAGGATAAGACTTGATCATATTGAATGGCGGAGCAGGCTCGAAGGGCCGAATGGCCTACTCCTGCTCCTATTTTCTATGTTTCAATGTCTGGTATCTGTGAATCAGTTGCTGTTACTGCATCGCCAGGCTTTCAATGTCTTCTATATGTCTTGGTGACCAAAAGCTGGATATACCAGCAAGCATGTGATTCAACCACAGCAGTGCAGAATTTAAAGCGCAACTTACACAGTGTTGTTTTCGCAATATAGTTCAGCATTCGATTTGTTTTGCTGAATGGTGCCTTGCAGTGACTGGGCATGTTACGTCTGCTAACATTCCTCAATCATTTTTACTTTCACCTGTTTCTATTTCAATACCATTTATACAGCACTTATAGAGTCATAGAGTCATACAGCACGGATAGAGGCCCTTCGGCCCATCGTGTCCGCGCCGGCCATCAAGCCCTGTCTACTCTAATCCCATATTCCAGCATTTGGTCCGTAGCCTTGTATGCTATGGCATTTCAAGTGCTCATCCAAATGCTTCTTGAATGTTGTGAGGGTTCCTGCCTCCACAACCCTTTCAGGCAGTGAGATCCAGACTCCAACCACCCTCTGCGTGAAAAAGTTCTTTCTCAAATCCCCTCTAAACCTCCCGCCTTTTACCTTGAATCTATGTCCCCTTGTTATAGAACCCTCAACGAAGGGAAAAAGCTCCTTAGTATCTATCCTATCTGTGCCCCTCATAATTTTGTACACCTCAATCATGTCCCCCCTCAGCCTCCTCTGCTCCAAGGAAAACAAACCCAATCTTCCCAGTCTCTCTTCATAGCTGAAGCGCTCCAGTCCTGGTAACATCCTGGTGAATCTCCTCTGCACCCTCTCCAAAGCGATCACATCCTTCCTGTAGTGTGGCGACCAGAACTGCACACAGTACTCCAGCTGTGGCCTAACCAGTGTTTTATACAGCTCCATCATAACCTCCTTGCCCTTATATTCTATGCCTCGGCTAATAAAGGCAAGTATCCCATATGCCTTCTTTACCACCTTATCTACCTGTTCCGCCGCCTTCAGGGATCTGTGAACTTGCACACCAAGATCCCTCTGACCCTCTGTCTTGCCTAGGGTCCTCCCATTCATTGTGTATTCCCTTGCCTTGTTAGTCCCTCCAAAGTGCATCACCTCGCACTTTTCCGGGTTAAATTCCATTTGCCACTGTTCTGCCCATCTGACCAACCCATCTATATCGTCCTGCAGACTGAGGCTATCCTCCTCGCTATTTACCACCCTACCAATTTTTGTATCATCAGCGAACTTACTGATCATACCTTTTACATTCATATCCAAGTCATTAATGTAGACCACAAACAGCAAGGGACCCAGCACCGATCCCTGTGGTACCCCACTGGCCACAGGCTTCCAGTCACAAAAACAACCTTCGACCAACACCCTCTGCCTTCTGCCACTAAGCCAGTTTTGTATCCAAAGTGCCAAGGCACCCTGGATTCCATGGGCTCGTACCTTCTTGACCAGTCTCCTGTGGGGGACTTTATCGAAGGCCTTACTGAAATCCATGTATACCACATCCACTGCGTCACCCCCTCAAAAAATTCAATCAAATTAGTCAGACATGATCTTCCCTTGACAAAGCCATGTTGACTATCCCTGATTAATCCTTGCTTCTCCAAGTGGAGACTAATTTTGTCCTTCAGAATTTTTTCCAATAATTTTCCTACCACTGATGTTAGGCTCACTGGCCTGTAGTTCCCCAGTTTTTCCCTACTCCCAGTGTCACCCAGTTTTCCTCCCCCGCAGTGTGCAATTCTTGCACTTGCCTATACTAAATTTCATTCGGCACCATTCCACCCACTTTATCTCTTGAGGTCATTGGCTGCTTTCTCAGATTCAACATCCCCCATCGATTGTTATCATTTCAGCGCTTCTGATTCGGTGTCAGTTATATAAATTAGAAATGGTAGAGGTCATAACACCAATCCCTGAGGCACCACAGACAGCATTTCTCCCCATTCTGACATCACTCCTGCTAACTAAATACTGCTTCCCACCCTTGAGCCGATTTCTTATCCGTACTTTGAACTCGCACCACTTTAAGCTCGAACTTTTGTGGAACTTTTGTCAAAAGCCTTTAGGAACTCTAGATACACCACATTGTAGTATTTTCTACAGTACACTTACAATGTCACTTCCTCAAAGTCACAGAGGTTGACCAGAAGTACATTCTGCATTTTAAGCAAATTGCTTTTTGTTAAGCAAATAATAACTTCAAAAAAATTGAAAAGGCAGAAGAAATGAAAATCAGAAAAATTCAATGAAATTAAAGCTTAAAATAAATGCAAAATTACACATGCGGCACATTCCTCTGCTTGTATTCATGATGATGTTTAGGTTGGTAAAATTCACAGCATTATAGATGTTTAAGCAGATTTTACATTTTACAATACAGCTGGTGAAACCAAAATACTTTGGTAGAAGAGCATTGTTATAAAAGGATGACTGCTTCTTCCAAGCTGCAGCAAAAAAAAATTCCATTTCCTCAGTTTAATCGTGGCAATTTTGGATGACTTTTTATTCCAACAAAAACATTAATACTGTAGAGACATATTTTTCCAAACGTCTTCTGTCTGAAGATTTGTTCGGGCCTTTCACACATTCTGGTAAAAGTAACAGTATCGGCTACTGTAATTTGAGAAACAAAATGCATTCATTATATAAAACCAGCCTCAGTATGCTTTTTGAAGAATGCATCTTGAAGAATGCATTCTGTGTGTGTGCGTCTGCACACACACACACTGAAAAAATAAAATCTCAAGCACTGCACCTATAAAACTGTTTACTTGTAAACTTTACTTAACAGAGGGTGGTGAAGTTAGAACAGCACACAACAGTGAATTAATTGGATTGACAAGATTTTTTTTATGAATCTGGATACCTTCCTGGGCAGCAAAATTTTCTCCTTCAACTGTTATTTCACACAGAATGTTAAAGTCATTATGTACCTATTGTACATCTGGGAATCAGTTACAAATGTGCAGTAAAACCAAGAATACTTCAGATTTCCATAAAACGTGTGTTAATGCACTCAATGAAAAGTAAATGCACAAATTACTGATTTAACAAAACACATGGATTGTACGTTATAGGCTTTGACACAACAGATGTTTAAGAGGAGCACGGAAGCAAGACCAATAATCCTACGTACCGTTTTCAGGGATGTTGGCAGAAAGACCTGGTTCACTGGGTGGCTCCAAGCTATCCAACAGTCGGTTCACCTTATTCCGAAGTTCTATGAGTTCCCGGCGAAGATATTTAACTTGATTCGACTCCAACGGTCGTGGCTGTCCATTTACTATTTTAAAAATAAACAAAAATAACTCACTAAATATCAATAGTGCCATAGATCAGTTATGGCAAAAAAAAAGGCATGGTATATCTGTAGACAGCTCAGCTTTTATGATTTGAACATATGATTATGATGCATCATATAGCCATAAGTCTTTTAGGATCTCAAGATTCCCATTTATAAATATCTACGTGCACTCTTAAAGCCAAAACAGTGGGAGTATAAGCGTTTAGGTAAAATGCGATTTGCTCCATATGGAATGCCCCTGCAATATTGACACACTCCCAGGGATGCCGATCCTAACTTACATAAGACTGTCAGCTTTCCAAAGGGAAACCATATTGCCAATGCAGAAAATGCTTTTTTTAAAAATTAAAAAGTGACAAATAATATATTAGCAAGTCAACAATTACAGAACATACGCCCCCACCTTCAGGTCCAAGGGCACTAGTGTGAAAACTTATGCTCTACACCAAGGTGACTCTCTCACCCGCACTTATTATTTCATCATTTCAGATTTAAGAAGAAAACAGCAGTGCAAGTACTCTGGATTTTACAAAACAAATAGTTCACGGGTTACGTTACACTTTTTAGGGGCACGGGTAAGGGTTGGGGAGAAAAACAAAAATAACTTACCCCATTTCTCCACCCCAAAAGAGTTCTTTTACTTAAAAAAAAGTTTTCACTGTTTCTTCCCTTGTTACAGAATGTGTCATTGTAGACATATCCCGAAAGACAATAAAGCTGGGACATGAGCTACTAATGATCACCATAATGCAGGTTATATAATCGCATAATTAAGCATCAACTACATTAACCATCAAACCCAATACAACCCTTATTGCTCTTAACACAACCAATCGCAATTGAAAGTTGACAATGTTGGTTGAGGGATAATGATTGCAAGCATACCAGAATAACTGCAATAAGTTAAATATCATATACATACACGCACCCCATTATTTTTGCCATTATAAGCGGTAATTTTACAACCTTTGCCTGCCATCTGAAATCCTGATAGTAAACCAAATTTGAGCATTTAAAATATTGAGCACACATTTTTAGTTAGGAATTGTACCACTATCAAATTGGAAAAACAGAACCAAATATGAAACTTTTCTACTCTGGAATGCACATGGTTATTCCTAGATGGGAATGATCATTTACAGTAATTATAAACATGACATTAACAAAACTTCCCACATGGAATTCTTGAAAGGGATTCATCAGCAGTCTTAATCCCCAAAGAATATCTTTC
Organism: Heptranchias perlo; assembly: GCF_035084215.1. Lineage (NCBI taxonomy): Eukaryota > Metazoa > Chordata > Chondrichthyes > Hexanchiformes > Hexanchidae > Heptranchias > Heptranchias perlo. The sequence goes on from NC_090335.1 coordinate 56,811,028, forward strand.
ACAGAATTCTTTCTATAAGTCAAGGGGCTTTCCAAAGAAGTGAATCTAGTTAAATTCCCAAGTCAAATTATGCAAGAAGACTGTAGAATGGAAAATCATAGATGTCTTAGACCATGCAACACAACCACAGATATATTTACAGAAAAGAACTGATGAAATACCAAGCAAAACAGTATATCAGGTTACATGGCATAAGGCCAAATTTTCCACCACAAGTTTGGACGCATGAATGTAATGAGTCTAACTCAAACACGTTTGTCCGTGAAATGCATGATCACTGTGTAATACATTTTGACCTGGGGAACCTATAGATTTTGGGTTAATTGTAATATATTATTAGCCTTGATTATGCAATGCTCTCTAAAATGGAGTTATGCAGGCCCATGGCACTAGCCTGTACAGACAACTTAAGGGGGTGGGCCATTAAGAATTTTGCAACAGGAGTCTCTCCCCCTAATTTTGATAGATTACTGGCACATGAAAAGCTTGCTCACAGAGTTTGGCGTCTTAACTGGAGAGCGAGAAATCTGGTGATGTAGCAACTCTTATAGAGCTGCAGCTTGCATTAAAGGGCAAGTTGTAGTAGTGACAGAAAAGTGGACTAATTGTTCACAATGGCACACCAGAGACATGGATAACATTATTCCCTGTGATGAAGGACTGGAGGTCTTGTTGCACGAGATGCGACAAAGGAATATGGCCTTATTTGGGGTTGAAGGCCCCCTCTCCAATTAAAGCACAAATGCAAGCTGCCTGGGAGGAAGTCGCTGACCAATTCAATGGAGTCACCCAGGTCCATTTTACCTGGCTGCAAATGAGGAGGAAGTAGTAAAACAAAAATAAGTGTGTTCCTCATTCTTGCACACATTTCTTGTGACACCCATCAAACACAACACCAACTTAAATTAGGAACTCCCATACTTCTAGGAGATACCATTACAAGCACTGTAAATAAACCACTGCCCTTTTGCACTACACTCTTTCAGAGTGCCAAAGCAGCATGGCACATATTCCTTGTAGATGACAGTGGCAGCCAAGAAACAGACGCTAAGGCTTTCAATCCAAGTGACATCTTGGCTGTTAATGGGCTTCTCAGTGGAGTCTGCAACCATAGATTCAGAGGTAAGCCCTGGTCTCTCAACAGCCATTACCCTACTATATTTCTTCTTCTAAAAATTCAGGCACCATGGCCTGCAGCAAAATGAAGGCGTCATGGCTGTTTCCTGGATAACAACTATAGCATACACACTGATGTTACTGTGGTCAGATAGCTCCTGTAAAAGTGAATACAAACCCTTTGGGCTCATGTAGGTCATGCGGTTGACGTAAGGATCAGTGTTGGCTACATGGCTTCCATTTACAATGCCAGGCAGTGAAATTGTGCACCCTCTCCATTTTATGCATCTATTCCACAGGTAAAATGGCATGCTTTATGCAGGAATGAAGTGCAGATTGACTTATCTGGTAGATATCCCCTATGGTAGCCTAAAAGGATCCTGCTGCATAATAACTTAATGCCACGGTAACCAAAACAGCAACAAGACCCATTCCCTGTCTTTGAGATTGTTTAAGTTAGACTGCAGCAGATGGTGTACTTCAATGAATATGCAGTGAAGCAGAGGTGATGAGGAAAAGTCTCCTCAGCCATATCCAGGTAGCACTGGCATGGTCTGATAAAGACAAGACCACACATAGATGTTTTTATATCTGCAAGTGTTGTCCCTTCATGAAATGGTCCTCTTCATCCAAATCATGCAATTGTCTAAGAACTGACAGTCAGTCCAATCCTCCCAGCCTTCTCAGGCAACTCTTGCATTGCTGGAGAAATTTGGCATTGCAAATGCAGGTGTAGCACAGCTAAATGAAGGACTTTGCAAAAAAGGTTGAACCAAAGAACCAACAAAACGTTACTTAATATTCAGTGCAGAAGCTGAATGCTCAAAGCAAAAATCTAGTAATTGAAAAGCAACCTAAACAACATCACCTACCTTGAAGAAGCAGGTCTGATCTGCTCAGCATACATGCCCAGCTTTTAATGTGCAAGACTAACCCTTCATGAAATTCAGCTTGGGATCTTATTTGAATAATTTGACCATTTAAGCAAGGCCAATGCAAGCCAGGAGCATGGTCTCCTTCTGATTCCCAAAATTGTCTGGCAGGGCCTGGCAAAATTGGGCTTAATAACTTTTCACTGCTGGGTGGGCAGTAAGGCATAGTATCATTTTAAGCTGTGTCGCACCACAGGTTTCATCTTTCTGGAGAATTAAACTTTGCTTTCTATTATGATGAACATGCTTTTAGGAAACAGACTTTATGGCATTGTCCATTATTCTTTTCTACAAAAAAATATACCCCGATGGCATGATTCTGTGTGTGGCATAAGGCGCTAACAAAATCTATGTCAACTCAAATTCTGCAGTGGTCACGAACAACTCTAGAAAATGACGTAGACCCATACGCTCTTGGGCTAAAAACCATGTATCCCAATATTCAGGTAGTGAATGCTCATGGTATCAGATACTTAAACAGCAACCCTCAATTTAAAACCTCTCTTTTGGGTGCGGGGGCGGGGGTGGGGGGAGAAGTAGGAACATTAGTCTATCTAGTTTCTAACTACAATGGATGTAGTTAACAATATATAGATAAAAATCTATACTTAGTCTGACTTTTGAGGAAATCAGGGAAATTCTTGGAATATGGGAATTTCCAATTCATATGCTCTCTTGACAAATAGCTGAATTAGTCATAAGTAAAAGGAAAGTTTACTACTGGGAATTGTTGCATTAGAAACATTTTCACTTTGGCCAAAATGAAAATATAGAACATACCATTCCTTGTGTTTCAATGAAAGGAGCAATTTCTTTTAAATCATGGCTGAAATTTCAAATATTCTCAATCATAAAAATCAGAAAAATGTGATTTGGCCCATCATGCTGTACCCTTTTTTTCCCTCCATGAGCCATCAAGTCCAATTTCCCATATCTGCTCAATCCCTACGCCCTTTAATATTCTTTTTTCAAGCAACTATATTGTTATTTTTTTTTAAAAAGAGCTTATACACTCTGCTGCAGAGAATGACAAATTCTAACCATCCTCTGTGTAAAAAGATATCTTCTAACCTCCTCTTTAATTCCTTTGTGATTACCTTAAATGTGTGCCCTCTCATCAACCAGTGGAAATAACCTTTCACTATTTGCCTCATCATAACCCTTTATAATCTTGAAGACCTCTATCATATCATGCTTTAACCTTCTTATCTTCAGTGAAAAAAAAACTCCAACTTCTCAAGTCTCTCTTCATAACTTGTAACCCCTCATTCCTGGTAACATCCTTGTGACTCTATGCTGCACCTTTTCCATTGCTTTTTACATACTTCTTATATTGTAATGCCCAAAACTCTGGAGTACTCCAACTACAGTGTAACTGAGGTCAAATTCAAGATATACAAGTTCAACATTAGCTCCTTGCTTTTGTATTCTCTACCTCCAAATGCAAAACCATTGCCTTTTTGAAGGGCTTAACTACTTGCCGTTGCGCCATTACCTTGAATGACCTGTGTACCTGCACACAAGTTCCCTCTGTTCGTCTATTCCATTAAAAAAATCAGAATTTAAAATCTATTTCCCTATCCTTACTTCTAAAATGTATTCAATTTTTAAAAAAATACTGGACTGCATTAGCCATTCATCTAGCAAATTATCTATGGCAGCCTCCATTCTTTCGCAAATCTCATCCCCATTTACCATACCCCAAATTTGGCATCATCAGCAAATTTCACTATTGCTTCCTCAATTCCCAAGTCCACAGTCAAGATCACTTATGTAAATGGTAATGAAAAGCTGTCCCAACCCACGCCTCTGTAGATCACTCACCATATCTTTACAGTTTGAGAAAGTTCCTTTTATAGGAACATAGGAACAGGAGTAGGCCATTCAGCCCCTTGTGCCTGCTCCGCCATTTGATAAGATCATGGCTGATCTGTGATCTAACTCCATATACCTGCCTTTGGCCCATATCCCTTAATATCTTTGGTTGCCAAAAAACTATCTATCTCGGATTTAAATTTAGCAATTGAGCTAGTATCAATTGCCGTTTGCGGAAGAGAGTTCCAAACTTCTACAACCCTATCCTTTACTTTTTGCCCTTTAACCTGTCCTCTGTACGCATGTCCACATTCTCAAAATCTATGTGCCATTATCCTTGCCGTTCGTCTCTTGCATGATACTTTATCCAATGCTTTTTTTGAAAATCCTTATAACCACATTCATCGTATTTCTTTTATCTATCCTTTTTTATTTCTTCAAAAAATTAAATGACACTTGGAAAGCAGGGTCCTCTGTAACTATCAATTTGCTTTTATACTTATAATGATTGTTAATGATAGAGGAGATGCTTAACCATATTATTCTCATCAATTAAACAGAGTCCCCCACCAAACTATTTGCACTCCATAAGGAATTTTATACGGTACAAAATCTACATGAGGATTGAAGGGTTCAAAAGCTGCTTCAAAATTACCTATTTATTACTAGATCAGTTCAGCATCAAAATGTCCCAAGTTATTTGGAGATATATCTGGATTTCAGATGAAAGAGAAGTGAATACATTGACAGATGAATACTGCAAAGCTCACAGCAGTCTTGAACTACAAAACAATGTTTTCATGAAAAGTTAGGAACCCTGAGGAATTAAAACAAAACCTTCCTATTTGATATGGACATTAGTTATTCCAAGAGTAGTAAATCTAAAGCTTTGGGTAAATCCTCATACACAGCCAAAAAACATAGTTTGCATGTGTGATGAGCTGCCAATACACTGAAGTGCTCTAATTACACGAACTGTGTCCCAATTACAATTTCTATAATATTTAATTTTTCTAATAAAAAAAACAGAACCATTTATGGTTGAAAACAAATAACAATCCCCAAATGACTGTGGATACCATCACAAAACAAGCACATCCAGTTCATGTAATCTTTTAATAATTAAAACACATCCATTTACTTGGAGCAATTAATCTGCAAACCAAAATGCAGACATCAAATATTTTAGGTGCTGAAATTATAGCTACTCGAGTATGTGAAAACCTTTTAACCTGTTTAATCCCTTTTTCACAACCGTTCACAAATACCATGAGACAGTAAGCATTCTGGTCAGTTTTCCCAACATGCAGTCAAGAACTGATGCAGCTCAGCTATATGGCTTTAACAGAGTTCTTTTAACCAGGAGACAACATCTGCCCCTGAAATCCCTCCAACATATCAATACTACATGCTGGAAATTAAAATTGGAATGATTTCAATGAAAGATTACAGAAATTATGAGATGTTAACAGCACTTTGCATAGAAAGTACAACACGGAAACAGGCCTGGTACTGCTGGCTCTGGAATCAAACATGAAAAAGGAGTGCCAACTTAAACTAAACTAGGTTTTAGAATTCACTCATCATATATAACCCATATTAGAATATTTCTGTTAAACAGTGAATTTTAGCAATGATATCATTCCAAACATTTTAATTCACAATAATTTGTTAAATAGAGCAGAAACTCAATTCCCATGAACTTAAAAACATTTAATTTTAGAAGGAGTCTATTATTTTGGAAAGGGGTGGGAATAATGCAATTTATGGAGCACGGGACACAGATAGCACATTCAGCAAGAAGAATATGTACAGAAATGTTTGCTACAGTGAAAAGGAAACTTCAATGAATTTTACATTTTGGATGTGATCTCTGGTCATTTTGTTACTTTATATTTTTACAGTATTGATATTTTATCCTTTCCTCTTATTTCTACACAGGCTACACCATTCCCTGTTGAGGGCAGAGGTGAACGATACATCCCAGACTTCTGCCAATTTGATCAATTGTTAGGAAATGCACAAAAAACAGCCAGGAAGGCTTTGCAATGCCTGTCCTATCCCACGGTAACTTCCTAGCCTTTATTTGGCACCTCCGAACTGTGTGACTGAGATTGGAAAATTACTATGCAGAAATTCATATCCTACCATTCTGTGATATAGGGCAATTCGCTACAATGCATAACATCACTAAGCCCAACAGTACAGGCAAGATCCATAACAGAGTTTAGCATCACAAACGCTATAGCACTGAGCACTAGTACTCCAACATGCTGTACCACCATGGTAATATCCCAAGTGCAAACCATTATGAAACGGCTACAAACCATTCTTGCAATGAAATTATACCATAGGGAAAGTCTGACAGTCTGCTTGCAGTGACTTGCATGCAATGTCTAAATCAAAAATATCTGGAGATCAAAGTTGATCTGGTGGAATATCGTATACATTTTATTTTGCTGCAAAGAAGTTGCTAAAAGCAATTCTAATTGCCCCAAAAATATTCATTTCATATGGAACATGTGGCTCCTTTATACTGGGGCACATATGATTCCCCAACAACAACTTGCATTTATATAGCGCCTTTAACGTAGTAAAAAGGTAGGTTTTGGTCAAAGAGGTAGGTTTTAAGGAGTGTCTTAAAAGGAGGAGAGGTAGAGAGGTTTAGGGAGGGAATTCCAGAGCTTAGGGCCTAGGCAGCTGAAGGCACAGCCACCAATGGTGGAGCAATTAAAATCGGGGGTGCGCAAGAGGCAAGAATTGGAAGAGCGCAGAGACCTCGGAGGGTTGTAGGGCTGGAGGAGGTTACAGAGATAGGGAGGGGCGAGGCCACGGAGGGATTTAAAAACAAGGATGAGAATTTTAAAACCGGGGCCTTCCCGGACCAATGGCAATAAAAAAAATACCTTAACAGATCTCAAAACCATCTGCAAATAGTGCAAACATGATACATTGTCAATGAAGCTAAACCTGCCCAACTCTGCCAAATAAAGCTGCAGACAACTTTTTTTTTACTAGGCAGCAAAGAGAATGAAAAGCTGCATTAAGCATTTTTGGGGGAGCAGGATTAGGAGAGAAATTCTAAGATAGATAGTTCCTGGAAATGAAAGGAAGGTCCAGGGCATTTAAACTTTAGCAGTTCCATTACATTCAAAAGGTAAAAATCCAGCCACAAGCTCCTGCTCAAGTCAACTTGCACTTCCCCTATGTTTACTGCCTTCATTGCCATGCAGAATAAAATGACGGCTAAAGTTCTCAAGCTTTCAGATTTTGCAGATTTAAAACTAATAGCAGTAAACTCCGCAACACCAGCAAAATCATGAGAATTTTTTTTATGGGCTCTATTTCCCAAGTCAGTCATTTTACCACCTATCAGAAAAATGATTCTTCCAAGTAATATCAGTACTTTTAGCACTACTGGCACAACTCAATGGAAAGATGATGAAGTGCATGGATGAACGGAGATCTTGAAGGTACGAGTGCAGGTGGATAAAACCACAAAAAAAGCGAACTTTTTTTTGAATAGGGGCATAGAGTACAAGAGCAAATTGGTGATAAGTTTGCAAAAATTAATGGATATGCCATAGTTAGAGTAACGTGGGTCCCATTATACAAAGGACATTGAAGCCAAAGGGTCCAAAACTGCCTAGATTCACAAAGATGAAGCCAGCGATGAAAAATTATAGTTTTGAGGACAGACTCAAGATACTGGGACCATTTCCAATAGAACAGAGAATATCAAGATGAGATTTGGTAGAGGTTTTGAGAATTTATAAAGTGTTTTGATAAGGTGAATAGGGAAAGACTACTTCCTCTGGTTGTCAGTGACAAGGGGCCATCAATTTAAAATTGTCACCAAGAATGAGGAGAGCAGTTAAATGTTTTTACTGAAGAGGGTTGTTAGAGCATGGAAAGCTTTGCAGAGGGAGTAGTTGAGACAGATACAATTGCATCTTTTAAAATGAAAAGTGGATAAATGTTTGAAACAAAGGAATACAGTGGGCTATGGGGAGAATGTGTGGCTGAGGAATTAGATCTGAATTGCTTAAGCAAAGAGCCAGTACAGACATGATGAGTCAAATGACCTATTTTGTGCTATAAACTTCCATGGTTCTATATTTTCTGATGAGGATTTACACAGTAACAAAAAAAGCAATTGGTCTTGAATTTTAGAAAATCCAATTTAGCCAATTATTGAGGATCAAACAAATTACATTCAGTCAGTCTGTCATTCTCCAATTTTTGAAAGTCTTTACTCCAATGCTGAAAGTCATGTTCCGGCCAGGTTTTGCTACTACCATAAGAGGAATCCAGGCAGTCTCGCAAGCCACTTGCACATGTTTTTCAATACAACAGCAGCAGCAAGTAAAAGTACAAGTACAGAGACAGGCATCCAGGGAAGATCATATTCATGTCAAAGGCTATATAGCCCAAAGACGCAATTATTTTACATCTTCAATGTGCAAGGGAGTTAAGGCTAGCCAGAAGGTGACCACAAATGTAGTCAAAGTTGCCCTCAGATTTGAAACTGATCTTGGTGACCCCTGTTGTTCTGACAACTATAAAATTCATTGCAGCCATAAGTATTTTTGTTACATGGTCTTTCAGGGGACCTGGAGATATTACAGAGGTACTGGCAAGTCACTATATACATCTGCATTTAGGAAGTGACAAATATACTGTTCTGGCAGCCTGGCAGGTTCATTGATTTTTCTAAAAGTGAGAAGAAACACTGGTACTACAGCAGAAATTTTGTTCTTGTAAGTTTTTCCCAAAACACTGTGATGGACTGCACATACACAGAGATAAGGATGCCAGTCAATCTGATTACGTTCACAAAGCATTCTCTCAATATTCAAGTTGTGTGAAATGTTAACGTGATTATCTTGGTTACTGCTATATACCTAAACCAACATTCATTCATTATTTTCAGCCAAGTTTAAAAATCTTTTATTTGAATCCAACAATGATTACAAAGCTATCTTTTGGACGACCACAGGCGTAGCTTGAAACCATGCGTATGAACTCATTTCACCACTCTAAACACCAGCATAACAAGCACAACCAGGAACACAAATTTGTGTAGCTTTTTTTCCAGAAATGTTTAGATTGAAGTAATTTGACTCTCTATTGTTTTGATGGTGTTTTTATAATATGAGGCAAAGTTTATTAATTCTTTCTGATGTGCTACCCATTACATAACTTCACTATATTATATAGAGAAGCATTCATGCACATAACTTAGAGGAACGGGTCTGTAAGCTGACCGAGGAAAAGCAACATTTTGTGATGAGAAATTTAAACCAGTATCACTGGACAGTTTTTCAATTGAAAGAATAGCAGATTACTTAATATAAGATAGCCTTCATCATTCTTATAATAAATTTCAGCCTCAATAAGGAAATACCTATCATTTCATGGGTGCAGTCACCTGGGCACTGTTCCCTTAAAAACACACTGTTGAGCATCAAATGACCATTCCCCATCCTGCAGTATTTAGTCTGACTTTGAGCTTTCAGTTCTTTTGCCTGAAGAAGGCAGCACTGAGGCATAAAGCACCAGAGTGAGAACTGAACCACTGCAATAATAAAATGAGTGATCATTATGAAACAAAAGCAGGAAAACAATAAAGTATAAAAACAGTAAAATACAATTTCTAACTACTCCAAGTGAGAAAGAGAATAAAGGGTAGGCCAGGAAGGAGCTCTGCACGTACAGGTTGAACTTCAAAAAATGAAATTCTGGCTTTGGCAAATAACCTACCATTCCAATTTACAACATTCACATTTAATAAGGAAGTAAATAAGTTCTACAAAAGCAGATGATGGGTTTTTGATGATTTGCATTTTCAGGCCAGCTTGGAACAACAATGCCAAAGTGCTTACCTTCCTGAGCAGTCAATTTAAGATAGTGATACTTAATACAAGCCATTCCAGGTAGCAGTCTCCCAGGTGGCCTTGAAAGGAACCCTGTGCATGTTAACTCAAGAAAATGCCATCAGGCATGTCAAGTGAACTCTAATTCACCCTTGTAAATAATGTCCTGACAGGAAATACAAGGAGACACATTCTAAAGTCTAAAAAATTAAAGGTTTATCTTAACTTCTATCTCCAAAGGGGAAAGCAATTGGCTGGATTGATAATAATTTCTCCTATTTTAACTATTCTTTCACGAAACCATAATCCTAGGTGCAGACCATTTTTCCCTCATCGGATCGTTTTGTTCTTAGACCATAAGCGATAGGAACGGGAGTAGACCATTCGGCCCCTCAAGCCTGCTCCGCCATTCAATGAAATCATGGCTGATCTGATTTTTATCTCAACTCCACTTTCCCGCCCTTTCCCCATATCCTTCGACTCCCTTGCTGATCAAAAATTTGTCTAACTCAGCCTTGAATGTATTCAATGACTCAGCCTCCACAGCTTTTTGGAGTAAAGAATTCCAAAGATTCATGACCCTCTGGGAGAAGAAATTCCTCCTCATTACCGTCTTAAACTAGCGACCCCTTATTCTGAGATTATGCCCCCCAGTTTTAGATTCCCCACGAGGGGTAACATCCTCTCAGCATCTACCCTATCAAGTCCCCTCAGAATCTTGTATGTTTCAATAATTGTAAACAATTTTACAAAACCAAGTTATAGTCCAGCAATTTTATTTTAAATTCACAAGCTTTCGGAGGCTTCCTCCTTCCTCAGGTAAATGAGGAAGGAGGAAGCCTCCGAAAGCTTGTGAATTTAAAATAAAATTGCTGGACTATTACTTGGTGTTGTAAAATTGTTTACAATTGTCAACCCCAGTCCATCACCGGCATCTCCACATCATGTTTCAATAAGGTCTCCTCTCTTCTTCTAAACTCCAATGACCCAACCTGTTCAATCTTGCCTCATAAGACATCCCTTCCATACCCGGAATCAACCTAGTGAACCTTCTCTGAACTGCCTCCAATGCAAGTATGTCCTTCCTTAAATAAGGGCACCAGAACTGTACACAGTACTCGAGGTGTGGTCTCACCAGCACCCTGTACAGTTGTAGCATGACTTCCCTGCTTTTATACTCCATCCCCCTAGAAATAAAGGCCAATATTCCGTTTGCCTTCCGGATTACCTGCTGCACCTGTACATGAAACCTTTTGTGTTTCATGTACGAGGATACCCAGATCCCTCTGTACCGCAGCATTTTGTAGTGTTTCTCCATTCAAATAATATTTTGCTTTTTTATTTTTCCTCCCAAAGTGGATGACTTCACATTTTCCCACATTATATTCCATCTGCCAAATTTTTGCCCATTCACTTAACCTGTCAATATCCCTTTGCAGACACTTTGTGTCCTCATCGCAACTTGCTTTTCCACCTATCTTTGTATCATCAGCAAATTTGGCCACAAGACACTCTGTTCCTTCATCCAAGTCATTGATATATATTGTAAATAGTTGAGGCCCCAGCACTGAGCCTGCGGCACCCCACTAGTTACAGACTACCATTTTGAAAATGACCCTTTTATCTTGACTCTTTGTTTTCTGTTAGTTAGCCTATCGTCTATCCATGCCAGTATATTACCCCCAACACCATGAGCTCTTACCTTGTGCAGTAATCTTTTATGTGGCAGCTTATCGAATGCCTTTTGGAAATCCAAATATACTGCATCCATTGGTTCCCCTTTATCCACTCTGCCCGTTACTTCCTCGAAGAACTCTAATAAATTTGTCAGACATGATTTCCCCTTCATAAAACCATGTTGACTCTCCTTGATTGTATTATTAGTCTCCAAATGTCCTGCTACTACTTTCTTAATAATGGATTCTAGCATTTTCCCAATGACAGATGTTAGGCTAACTGGTCTATAATTAACCTCTTTCTGTCTCACTCCCTTCTTGAAAAGGGGTGTTATGTTTTCGGTTTTCCAATCCGCTGGGACCTTTCCAGAATCTAGTGAATTCTGGAACATTACAACCAATGCATCCACTATCTCTGGAGCCACTTCCTTTAAGACCCTCAGATGCAAGCCATCAGGTCCAGGGGACTTGTCAGCCTTTAGACCCATTAGTTTACCTAGTACTTTTTCTCTCGTGATTGTGATTGTTTTTAGTTTCTCCCTTCCCTTTGCCCCTTGATTTTCTACTATTATTGGTGTCTTCTACTGTGAAGACAGATACAAAATATCTGTTCAATTCCTCTGCCATTTCCTTGTTTTCCATTATTATTACTTTAGCTACCCTCTTCCTTTTTATATACTTGTAGAAGCTTTTACTGTCAGTTTTTATATTTCTTGCTAGTTTACTCTCATAATTTATTTTCTCCCTCTATTATTCTTTTAGTCATCCTTTGCTGGTTTTTAAAGTTTTCCCAATCTTCGGGCTTACCAGTAATCTTTGCCATGTTGTATGCTTTTTCTTTTAACCTGATACCATCCTTTAACTTCCTTAGTTAGCCATGTGCTGTACCAATCTCAAACTTAAATATTTACCACTTATGCTCTACTGTCTTACAAGTTAACTTTTCCCTCCAATTTAACCAAGTCACATCCTCTTTCACCCCCTTGTACTTTGCTATATTCGAATCAAATCAATTTTTTAACTCTTAAAACTAATTACTGAATACTTGCTCCAAGAGTACGTTCTCAGTGGAGGGCATCCACAAGCAACATTACGGCACAGTGTAAAAAGTGGTTGTCCAAGGAACTCAGCGTGGGGGCGGGGAGTGGAGGGAAGGGAGAAGATTCGATAGTGTGAGGACTAGTTAGTGGTTTTCGTAAGCATAAACATGAGTCAGAGTGATGAGTTGCTTCCCAGGTGCCAGAGAAAGGATCATAATGGGGGAAGTGCATAAACTCCTTAAAAGGGAGTTGGATCATCCAGAAGACATAGTTCACATCTCAACCAGTGACATAGGGAAGAACAGGATCCAGGTCCAGCAAAAATAATTCCAGGAGTTGGGAGGTAGATTAAAAAGCAGGACCACAAAAGTTGTAATCTGATTATTATTACCAGTGCTACATGCTAACCCGTGTGTGAACAGATTGATGGCTAGAAATGTAGTGTAGGAGGGAAAGTTCAGAATGCTGGAGTGTTGGGGTCAGTTCTGGTGTAAGAGTGAGCTGTACAACAGAATGGCTTAAACTTGAACAGAGTTGGGACCAATATCCTCTGAGGAGGTTAACTAGAGGTATGCAGGAGGGTTTAAAATAATAATATGGTAAGGGAAAGGAAAAAGCAAGGGTAGATAGCTTGGAAAGAAAAGTAAGCAATAAAGGCAATAAAGTAGTAGAAAGAAACATTGAGAGAGATTAAGCAGGGCAAGATAGTAAAGAAATCAGGCAAGAAAAAGAAAAAAACTGCCAAACTAAGTCTAAACTAAAATGTTTGTATATTAATGCAGAGTATAAAAATAAAATTAGGGAACTAAAGTCATAAATTAAAATAGAAAATCATGACATATAATAGCAGACATGGCTGCAGTCAGGACAGGATTGGCAATTAAATATTCTGGGAATAAAAATTTCAGGGAGGGAAGGTAAATGAAACAAGGAAGGAATGGTAGCTGTATGTTTAGAGACAATATCAATGCTAACCTAATGCAAAAAATGCCTCCAAAGTAAAATTACGCAGCAAAGCAGTTGTCTCATCATACCAAAGCTTTATATAGTGGTACGTAATCAAAACAATACTAGAACAAACAGACCACAATCGTTACACTTGAAAATCAATTCTTGCCAGCGAATAAAAAGCTGGTTTCACGTGCATTAAACGGCAATCCAACAGCACCTCGTAGCCAATTCTCAACCAAAGGTTACATCAGATATCAAAAGATAGTTCTATTATGCCATAAATCAATTTTATGGCATAGGTTTAGCCAACAGGACATTATTTCTTTTCAGAAGTTCAGACAGTATAGAACACAGTTCTCAGAGTTGTAATATGTACAAAAGTAGACAGCACATACAGTGCACCATTTTAAGGAATGAAATAGTTGTCAAACAAAAATCTGGCAAGTACCATTAGTTATACAGAGAATCCAGTGTGAGCTTATTCAGCAATGGTTTCCGATAAATACCCCCACTGAGCAAAAGCAGGTCTCATTATCCACGTGTAGCACAGATGAGATCCAATCCACTAGTGTAATTTTTATGGAAAAATCATGCTTTACTCTCAACTTTGTGATGCATTAAAACATCTAAAAAAAGGAACAGTTTCTCAGATTTTAATGGATGTATAAGCTGCTTCCGACACTCTTTAAACCAATATTTCTCAGTTAATTCAACTGAAGGCTAAATATGCTATATTTCAGTTTTAGGATCTTATTTTTTAAAGTTATCCCAATGTTCACAACGTGCTTAATGCATGTTCTGTTCTGTAATTTTACTGCCCATGTCAGCTGGCTTAGAAAATTGTCCATTATCTAATTTGTTGTCAATTTCACAGCTCATAGATCAGTCAATTTAAAATTAGAGTCAACGTTATTTTAATAAGTATCAGATGAACTTCAGTGTTTACATGCAGATGAAATTATGTGCATTCCCAAATTGAAATCAACACCCATAACTGAATCAAAAAAGGTCACTCAGTGGGAATAAATAAACTGCCTTTACAGATTTAATATGATGAACACATTTACATGGAGGTAAATCACATTTAAGTCAACTTTATTTCTCGTCAATTTATCTGAAACACAATTAAAATAAATACCATGATGATTTTATAGAATCATAGAAAAGTTACAGCACAGAAGGAGGCCATTCTGTGTCCGTGCTGGCCGAAAAAGAGCTATCCAGCTTAATCCCACTTTCCAGCAGTTGGTCCGTAGCCCTGTAGGTTACAGCACTTCAAGTGCACATCCAATTACTTTTTAAATGAGTTGAGGATTTCGGCCTCTGCCATCCTTTCAGGCAGTGAGTTCCAAGCCCCGACCACCCTCTGGGTGAATAAAATTCTCCTCAGCTCCCCTCTAATCCTTCTACCAATTACTGGTCACTGACTCCTCTGCTAAGGGAAATAGGTCCTCCCTATCCACTCTACCTAGGCCCGTCAATTTTCTTTATCTCAATTAAATCTCCCCTCAGCCTCCTTTGTTCCAAAGAAAACAACCCCAGCCTATCCAATCTTTTCTCATAGCTAAAATTCTCCAGCCCAAGCAACATGCTCTTAAATCTCCTCTGTACCCTCTCTAGTGCAATCACATCCTTCCTGTAATGTGGTGAACAGAACTGTACGCAGTACTCAAGCTGTGGCCTAACTAGTGTTTTATATAGTTCTAGCATAACCTCCCTGCTCTTATATTCTATGCCTCGGCTAATAAAGGAAAGTAGTCCGTATGTCTTCTTAACCACCTTATCTACCTGTCCTGCTACCTTCAGGGATCTCTGGACATGCACTCCAAGGTCCCTCTATTCCTCTACATTTCTCAGTATCCTCCCATTTATTGTGAATTCCCTGGTCTTGTTTGACCTCCCACTTCTCCGGATTGAATTCCAGTTGCCACTTTTCTGCCCACCTGACCAGTTCATTGATATCTTCCTGCAGCCTACAGCTTTCCTCCTCACTATAAACCACACGGCCAATTTTTGTACCATCTGCAAACTTCTTAATTATACCCCCTACATTTAAGTTTAAATCATTAATATATACCACAAAAAGCAAGTGACCTAGTACTGAGCCCTGCGGAACCACACTGGAAACAGCCTTTCAGTCACAAAAGCACCAGTTGATCATTATCCTTTGCTTCCTGCCACTGAGCCAATTTTGGATCCAACTTGCCACTTTCCCTTGGATCCCATGGGCTTTTACTTCATCGACCCTCCTTGTTACCTCCTCAAAAAATTCAATCAAGTTAGCCAGACACAACCTTCCCTTAACAAACCTATGCTGACTGTTCTTGATTAACCCCTGCCTTTCTAAATGACAATTTATAACAGTCCCTCAGAATCGATTCCAATAATTTGCCCACCACTGAGGTTAGACTGACTGGCCTGTAATTACTCGGTCTATCCCTTTCTCCCTTTTTAAACAACGGTACAACGTTAGCAGTCCTCTAATTCTCCAGCACCATGCATGTAGCCAGGGAGGATTGGAAAATGATGGTCAGAGCCTATGCTATTTCCTCCCTTGCTTCTCTTAGCAGCCTGGGATATATTTCATCTGGGCCTGGCGATTTATCTGCTTTCAAAGATGCTAATGTTAATGGATAGTACCCAAAGAAATTTTTTCCATGTCCCCCCACCAAGACTGTATTATTGTTGAACATATCTTAATGTAATATCCTGTTTTTGGTGGCAAACTAGAATTAAATGTGAAAATGAACTGTGCTTCACTGAGCTAGATATAGTTTGGCAAAATCAAGCAGAAGTGGTCTCAGATTCAGTTAATTTAGAGGCATTTTGAGTACACATCAGGCAGGCTGCACTGCCAAAGTCCCAGTCCCTCAAAAACATGTTCACACATGATCAGGATACTGCTACATTAACACAGCCACCTCACTCTTCCACACAAATTTTCCCTACCTGGTTCATCATTTCTATTTGCAATATGCAAAATGTAAAAATCAAGCAGCGGGGGCGGGTGGGCGGAAATATATTTGTATGTGCATGTTTGCACATGATTGTCTTTTCCGTCCTTTAGGAGTAAAGTATGATTTCAGGTTTTCAGAGTGGAAGGGAATAGAGGTTTTTTTAAATCTGCAAATCATGAGGTTAAATGAGAAGATACTAATCATACCAGACGAGCAAAAAGGTATAATGGTGTCCTATCCAGCCAAGAGAAAGTCACATGCATTCAATGTGAGATAAGGGCTAAACAAAAATGTCCTTTCAAACCCTTTTTCCACTTCTGCAGCTGGCCACTGGAAATATTGACAAAAATAGCCATGATAGCACACAAGCCAGTCACAACCTAAGTCCAATTTTCTAACACTGTTAAAAGTATCTAAATAAGTATCAACTTATCTAGAGGTCCCCCAAGGTTCAGCAAGATATTCAGTGAATAGCTGAGCTATGCAGATCAGGACGGTTCCATGTTCAATCCTCTGTCTGTGCTGAGTCTACTGGATCAATAGTAGGGCCTACAATTGGCCTTAGTAGCCCTGGGTTAGAAATAGGGAAATTGACAAAGGTTCCTGCAATTGTATATTATCCTGCCACACCTGCTCAAGATTCATGTGTGTGAACACTAGGTTAGGATAGGATCTGATCCCATCCCCTACAATCCATTAGAATATTGACACTCACTGATAAGACATAGGAGCACGAGCCACTTGACAGGGAGCATTCAGAGCTTGTGAAACCAAACCCCAAGGAGTCAATACCTCAGGAGGGGAGAAAATGATATACGTTGACACCCTTGCAAAAATATTTATTAAAAGGCAAAAGCAGGCCTTCAGCATATTCACTACTACAACAATGAATGTACATTTATACAATTAGAAACTTTGTACTGCACACAACCAAAAATTCTACTTTATTCCACTTAATTAGGAAATGTTTTAAATTTTTACATAAATATGTAATCTAAAGGGCTGCATGCCACAAAGTGGCTTATTCTGGTATTATTCACAATGTGGTAAATGATCTCAATATTGGTTACACCAGGAATGTAAATGCACAATGCCAGAAGCTGTTTCTCAATACTGCACTTTATCACTATTCAGAGATTTCACGTGTCAGAGACCATATTTTGTTCCACATCAATCTAAGCACAGTCTGTAAGGTAAGGATGCTCCACGTGAAGCTTAAAAACTTTGTACACATCGCTAGGTAAGTCAGTCATACTTGTTTACTTCATGAGTGGACCTGAAAAGCAGCAGCAGTTTATAACTGGGTGTGGTTAATTCACATCAACAAGTTTAAAATCTTCTGTGACATAATACATTTTTAAAAAAAAAATCAGCCCTATAAAATGTAAATTGTAAAAAAAAACTCCCCTATTGTGGTCATAAGGGCCATTATTATTTAAAATTTTTGTTCCCGAACCATCACTCATTATGTTCCTTTCCTTTCCAAGGGCTGATCTTCCCATTTCATCATAACCTCTCCATTTCACTGCCTCACTGAGCAAGAATGGTAAATTAGTGTCAAAAGTTGTCGACAGTTTATGCTTTGCATTAACACAAGTTTCCCAATAGCCCAAGGGAAGGGACCTTTCCTGAGTGTGCATAGTCCCGTGGCAAAAGAATAGTGTAAAGGAAAACATGTTACATCCCGCAGAGGCCACACACAATATTCTGATAAAACACAACCACAGGGAGTCTTCGCAGCTACAGATTTAGGGAAAGAAGTCAATTTCTATGGAGCAACAAATGACAGAACTAGACTCTGACAAGGCACTACTGGCAATGAGAAACACACAAATATTCTAACTAAACAAAAAAATTGTTCTGAAAAATGTATAAATTATGTTAATCTGAAGAGCATGCTCTATGTGGTTTCAAGCAGGTTCTTGCCCTGCAATTAACAATTTATAGAGTTAGAGCAGAGTGATCCGGTGATGGAGTGAGCTAAGAACAAGAGCGAGGATTTCTTAAACAGGAATTTGGTGTGAGTGGTAAATACTACCCACACAAGCCATGTGCTAGTGAAAAGAGAGCAAGAGCAAGAAAGAAAAAGAAAAAAGAACTTACATTTATATAGTGCCTTCCACTACCTCAGGATGTCCCAAAGCACCTTACAGCCAATTAAGAACTTTCGAAATATAGGAGATGCGGCAGCCAATTTGTGCACAGCAAGATCCCAGAAACAGCAACGAGATAATCTGTTTTAGTGATGTTGGTTGAAGGATAAATATTGGCCACGACACCAGGGAAAAAATCTCCTTCTCTTCTTCGAATAGGGACATAGGATCTTTTACGTCCAGAGAGGGCAGACGGGGCCTCGGTTTAACCTCTCATCTGAAAGTCGGCACTCCCTCAGTACTGCACTGAAGTGTCAGCCTAGGTTTTGTGCTCAAGTATCTGAAGCTGGACTTGACCTCACAATCTTCTGACCTAGAAGCAATAGTGCTACCACTAAGCCAAGGCTGACACCTACATTTGAGAGAGAGGGTAATTACACATACTAACGTGTGGCTACGGTTGCGGTGTACGGAATTGAGAGTTTTGGTTCCTCAAACAGTGGAACACCTTTTCTAATGGGATAGCCTATACAGACCGAATGGGCTCCACCTAAACAAAAAGTGGGGGGGGGGGGGGGGGGGGGGGGAAAGAGAGGGGTGGGTAGATGTGTTGGCAGGCAGGATAGATGAAATGGTGAGGGGGTGTTTAAACTAGATCTGCTGGGTGGTTGTAGTGGATGTAAGAGAGCACCCATACTGATTGGAGCAAACTTCAAGGTGTACCAGTGAAAACATAAATCTAATTCCAATGATGGGAGAAAAACAAAGTAAAAATGTTAATAAAGTAAGCAGGAAAGGTAAAAAGCAATAGAGTTATGTTGCATTAGTGCAAGAACTCTGATAAATAAGATGTGTGACATGAAAAGGCTGGCAGGGGGTGATAGATTGGACATTAGCATCAGAGACACATGATTCTAATCAATGGGATATATATCTGGAAGGGTATGAATTGTTTAGAAGAGACTGTAACGGGAGAAAAGGAGGTGGTATATATTAAGTCCAGTATTGCGACAAGTGAGAGGGGACATCAAAGGAAAGGGAAGACACACAATCAACTTGGGTAGAATTAATAGATGGTAACAGAGGTAAACTATTACTGGGGATATGCTATAGACCCTCAGGCCAGGGTGAAAGCCTTGATCTGGAACTGTGGGATGTGAAAAGGAGGGCAACTATTAAGGGACCAAATATAGTAGTTGAAGATTTTACCTTACCCAAAATTGACTAGAATAATAATGCCTCAACTGGTAAGTCAGGGAAAGGATTTCTAGAGTTAATAGAAGACTATTTTATGACTCAGTTTGTAAAAGAGCCAACAAGGGGAGAAAACATCTTGGATTTGATTATGTAATGGGGACGATCAAATCTCCAACACAAACATGGGTGAGGCTTTAAGTACCCATGATCGTAATTTGATCACATTTGACATTACAAGGATTGGAGAGGTTATAATAACCCAAGTAAAACTGCCAAATTTTAAGAGGACCAACTTTATCCGCTTGGGAAGTCTTGTCAGAGTGGGCCTGGCAAGTTTGAATGGAGAAGTGGAGGAACGATGGAGTTCCTTCATGGAGGTGATTCTGAATGTACTTTACCAATGTGTACCCATGCAAAGTAATGGTACCAAGCTTAAAGGCATTCCTGCCTGGTTGAACAGGACTACCAAGTAACTCAAAGAAGGGAAAAAAAAGCATTTACAGCCATGAAGGGAAATTAAACAGAATTAAGACAGATTCAATACCAAAAGGCATGGCAGGAGTGTAAAAAAGACATCAGAATGGCAAAGAAAAATTTCAAATTGAATACAGAAAGAGAAGGATAATAATAAGGTTTTTTTAGTTATATCAAGAGAAAAAGAAAAACGAGGGATGAAATGGGGACATTGAAAGTGGGATCGGGTGAGGGCATGATAACTGATGCTGCACAGGCTGCTAAAGAGCTAAGTAAGTTTTTTGTCTCAGTTTTTACCAAGGAGGAGACAAGAAACTTATTTATCTGGAAAGGGAGCAAAAGGATGTTGCAGAGGCAAGTTGTGACACTATTCACATTACTACCAGCATAGTTACCAAACAGCTGTGCAAACTTAAGTTAAATAAATTTCAGGGGCTAGTTAAGATGCATGTGAGGATCCTTAAGGAGCTAGGAGAGGAAATTGCAGGAACTCTTGGCACAAATCTTCCAGAAATCACTGAATACTGGAGAGGTGCCTGGGGACTGAAGAAAGGCAGATGTTACTCCTATTTTTTTTAATAAAAAGGTAGCAAAAGTTACCCGACTACAGACCAGTGAGTTTGACATCCATTGTGGGTAAAGTTACATTACATAGAATGTACAGCAGAGAAACAGGCCATTTGGCCCAACAGGTCCATGCTGATGTTTATGCTCCACATGAGCCTCCTCCCTCCCTACTTCATCTAACCCTATCAGCATATCCTTCTATTCCTTTCTCCCTTGTGTGTTTATCTGGCTTCCCTTTAAATGCATTTATGCTAGTCACCTCAACTACACCTTGTGGTAGCAGGTTTCACATTCTAACCACTCTCTCAGTAAAGAAGTTTCTCCTGAATTCCCTATTGGATTAATCTGCAACTAAGTGACTATCTTATATTTATGGCCCCTAGTTCTGGTCTCCCCAAGTGGAAACTACTTCTCTACGTCTAACCTAGCAGACCCTTTCCATTATCTTAAAGACCTCTATCAGGTCGCCCCTCAATCTTCTCTTTTCTAGAGAAAAGAGCTCCAGCTGCTTAATCTTTCCCAATAACCTCTCAATTCTGGTATCATCCTAGTAAATCTTTTTTGCACCTTCTCCAGTGCCTCTATATCCTTTTTATAATATGGAGACCAGAGCTGTTCAAAACACTCAAAAGGGTGGTCTAACCAAGGTTTTATATAAGTTTAACACAACTTCCCTCCTTTTCAATTCTATCTCTCTAGAAATGAACCCCAGTGCTTGGTTTGCTTTTTTTTTTAAAAAATGGCCTTATTAACCTGCATCACTACTTTTAGTGATTTGTGTATCTCTACCCCCAGGTCCCTCTGCTCCTCTACCCCATTTAGACTCTTATTATCTGAGCAGTATGTGGCCCCCTTATTCTTCCTACCAAAATATATCACACATCTATATTGAAATTCATTTGCCAATTACACGCCCATTCTGCAAGTTCATTAATGTCTTCCTGTATTTTGTCATAGTCCTCCTCAGTATTAACTATACCCTCCAATTTTGTGTCACCTGCAAATTTTGAAATTGTACTTTCGATTCCCGAGTCCAAATTGTTTATGTAAATGGTGAACAACAGTGGTCCCAGCACCAATCTTTATGGTACACCAGTTCCCACCTTTTGCCAGTCTGAGTAACTACCTTTGACCCCTACTCTCTTTTCTGTTTTGTAGCCAGCTTGTTATCCATTATGCTACTTGTCCCCTAATTTCACATGCTCTGACCTTAGTCATGAGTCTACTATGTGGTACCTTATTGAAGGCCTTTTGAAAATCCAAATATATTACATCTACTACATTACCCTTATTGATTCTGTTACTTCAAGGTTAGTCAAGCATGACCTTCCCTTTTGAAATTCGTGCTGACTATTCTTTATTATATTTTCGGTTTCTAGATGTATTTCCATTATATCTTTGTGTAAGGATTCCATTATCTTCCCTATCCCCGAGGTTAAGTTAATTGGTTTACAGTTCACTGGACTGGTTCTATCTCCCTTTTTAAATATAGGAATCACATTAGCGGTCCGCCGGTCATCCAGCACTATTCCCTTTTCTAATGGATTTTTATGTATATGTAATAGCACCTCTGCTATCTCTTCCCTAACTTCTTTTAATATGCGTGGCTGCAATCCATCTAAGGGAGTTATGGAAAGTCTTATTAAAG
Source organism: Heptranchias perlo (assembly GCF_035084215.1). Classification (NCBI taxonomy): domain Eukaryota; kingdom Metazoa; phylum Chordata; class Chondrichthyes; order Hexanchiformes; family Hexanchidae; genus Heptranchias; species Heptranchias perlo. The sequence goes on from NC_090335.1 coordinate 56,833,370, forward strand.
ATAAGATCATGGAGCATCTGGACAGAATTAAAATGATAAAAGTTAGCTAATATGGGTTCATGAAGGGGAGATTTTGCCAACCTAATTTACTGTTTCTCTTTGATGGTGTGCAAAGGAGCTTGGCATGGGTATGGCAGTGGATGTGGTGTACTTGGACTTCTGTAAGGCCACTGATATAGTTCCTCTGGAAAGACTGTTACTGAAAATAATGAAAGTGGGAATCAGCGGAGATATTTTACAATGGAACGTGCTTGGTTGACCGATAGAACCCAGAGGTTCAGCTTGGGAGAATGTTACCAGTGGCGTTCACATGGGTCTGTTTTGGGACCATTTTGTTTAACATCTTCATATCTGGAGCGAGGAGTCACAAGCGCAGTGGCTAAATTTGTAGATGATACAAAGCTAATGAAGGTGGTAGACTGCAAAGCTGTACAGGAGGAATTAAATACATTTGGGAATTGAGCAGACAAAATTCAATGTAGAGAAATGCAAAGTGCTTCACATGGGGACAATAAATCCAGGAAGAGACTATGACTTAAACAGAAAGAAAATAATGCACATGGAAAATGAAAGATCTGGGGACCTGACTAATAAGAAATTGAGGCTATCATAACAATGCTCGGTAGCAGTGAGTAAAGCAAATCAGATGTTGAGATGCATTAAAGAGTCAAAATAGTGCCAAAATATTGAGGTAATCCTGTCACTTTATAAATAATTGGTGCGACTGCACTTAGAATACTCAGTACAGTTCTGGTCACCACAGTACAAAAAGGATATAGCAGGTATTGAAAGGATACAAAAGAGGGCAACCAGAATGATTATGGGGATTGAATTATGATGAGCAATTACGTAAATTGACCATATTCTCACTGCAAAAAGGAAGGTTGAGAGTTAGTATGATTGTTTTTAGGATTCTATAAACCTAGGTAATATAGGCTGTATAGAATCAAGCTATTTCACCTTGTCCAGAACAGTAGAAACGGAGGACACGGCCTGCGCTTAAAGGTGAGTAAATTCAAAACTAATCTGCGGAAATAATATTTCAGTGAGCAAGTGATCGATCTATGGAACAGGCTCCCTTGGGAGACATCGGAAGCAGTTAAGTGTTGATTCATTTAAATGTAAATTGGATAGATTTCTTTCACAAAATAATATTTTGGGATACAGTATATCTGTAATTTGAGACATGACATGTAGCATGCTTGGGAGGAATAGGTGATAGAGGGTTTTCCTCGCCTCATGTCTCGGTCTGTTGTAGACTAATTGAAAGAGATTGATTGCCACATTTAGTCAACAACTCCATTATTATTGTATCATGCGACTACCAGGGTGGTAGAAGGTGAACTAGATGGACCTCCGTCTTTTTTCAATCTAGCAATTCCTATGATCCTAACAAAAGCAATTAAAACTCAAAATCCACATTTTTCATACAGTAAAAATATCTACACATCTCATATCTCAGATTCAACTGGCACAATCATTTTCTGCATAATATTTCACCAATTTAAAATCTCAATAGTTTTTAAATTACACAATACTACCCTCTAGTGATACTACACCTGATATACAGCTAGCTCTCTATATAATGCTGCAGTATCCATTTTACAAGTTCCAACAAAATAATACTGTTCCCACATTTATTTATTTTTGCTGAATTCAACTGTTTACTTGATCAACTCCAGCTTCTTAAAATCAACCTTGCATGAGCATTATGTTGATTACAAGATTGCACAGAGAGACGTATTACAGATTTTACCGAATACCTATGCTCTGTAACAAATCAACTGAACAGCACGATACTCAAGGTCCAATTCTTACACTGGATATTGATCAACCAAACCAGATAAATAGATTTTAGTTACCACAATGTCTGGTTAACTTGCTGAAGCATATCTGCGATTACAGAAAGTCTGAAATGAGGTCTGTGTAAGAATTACTGATAGGTCGATAGTTTTACTTAAGATTTTAACACTAGCTAATTTAATGTTCATATTAATGAGCCACTCCACAACAAAACTGCAATGAAAGTTCTGTTCAATCTTTTTTTTTATTTGGCTCTTCTTTTAAAATCAGCAGCACCCAAATGCACTGAGCAATAAATCACTTTGATGTTGAGTTTCCATACCTTGGTGTCCATTCTTTGTGCAGGAGCCACATATTTTAAGAATCCCAAAATTAAAATTCATCACTTAACTGAACTGGCATAGATAAATTCAGCTTTTGAATGGGGCCCTATTCTATCAACTTGGGAATGTTTTTGTCTGACTATTATCAAGCTCTAGAAATCATCCAAATTGAAGCAAAACAAGCATTTAAACAAAATGACATCCCAGATGTTAAATATCATGAATGAGGTTTTAATAAAAAGGAATCTACACAAAATTTACAGTTCCATGGGGTCATAAATATGACCTAAATATGCCTTCAAATTTGTACGTTGATCATTTCCTGTCCATGAATATAACAGAGTATTTGAGGATCTAAACTGCTAAGGGAATAACATTACCTATATTATACTTTTGAAATATGCTTAAAAGGGCAAACTATGCATTTACTTTCTGCACAGCATCCTACTGGGGTAATAAGTCTTTGTCAAATGTCAGCAGTATAAAACTATGGCAGTTTGGTCTAGCCAAGGGGTTACAAACCTGAATCTCAGTTAACTACTCCAACTTGTAAAGCTCACTTAGTCAGCACAGACCAATTCTTAGCCAACATAATGAAGATATGGATGGAATTATGTTTCTTTTCAAAAAAAAATCAAACACACCAACAAACATGATTCAAAGATGAAACTATAAGCATCAAAGTCTGATAATGAAATGGTGTGACAACTAACAAATAAGAATTGCACACAGAACAATTCTAGCAACAATGGCAGGTTGTGTAATGTAATAAAATGGCAAACAAAACCCCCCACTGTTTGCTTAGTGAAACTGCTCACCTTAAATGATGTGCAAAATAAAATACAAATAGCTTAAAAGAAACTGGTGCAAAATGGAATGAAGCTGCAGACAATGGAAGGTCAGACCGATTCGATGAGCAACACTGTGACTAAACATACCTTAATGATGCCAAATAAGAAGCAATCGTGGTTGAAAGCAAATAAGATTTAAAATACTGCATGTGGAGCTTAATTTCACAAGGTTACTGTGCAGGTGACAACTAGGCAGTATAATTTTCATGTTGGAATTGCACATCCTGGGAATGCTCCTGCATATATCTGCTCATCAGGAACCAATTCTGCTATTACATCTATTTCAAGTTTCTATCGCACACAGCACAGCTCACTACTTCCTTCTAGTGGCACATAAAGTTAATTTAGTTAAAGACCTCCAGATCAGAAAATTAATCTGAAAACAGTAATCATCTGATTTGGGACTTAAGAAATCCTATTTCTTTTTTTAAAAATGGATAAATGGATCAAGTTGAAACATTTTAAAGCCAGTATATCCCCTTTATCCTGGACTTTACAGAATTGTCTAAATTTAAATCTCTAATTACTGAACACGTTTTCTTTATAAAACTGAAACAGATAGGATTGGCAAGCCCTCTAAACTTTCACTTGCTCATTTCACAAGCTTACAACATCACTTGTTCTTATCCATTGGTCCATTTTCGCAGCTAAAAAACAATTCTCCTAGAATTTCAGGATGCAACAGTGAATTCAACTTTGTGTTGCACTTGCACCGCGTGATCTATTGTGTGAAATGGAGCAGATGCTATGGGTATGGTAGCATAGTGGTTATGTTACTGGACTAGTAATCTTGAGGCCTGGACTAATAATCCAGGGACATGAATTTAGTCAGTTAATTAAATAAAAAAATCTGGAATAAAAAGCTAGTATCAGTAATGGCGACCGTGAAACTACCGGATTGTCGTAAAAACCCGTCTGGTTCACTAATGTCCTTTAGGGAAGGAAACCTCCCAGTCTAACCTATATGTGACTCCAGACCCACAGCAATGTGGTTGATTCTTAACTGCCCTCTGAAATGGCCTAGCAAGCCACTCAGTTGTACAATCCCGCTAGAAGGTGGCTCCCCACCACCTTCTCAAGGGCAATTAGGGATGGGCAATAAATGCTGGCCTTGCCAGTGACATCCACATCTCATGAATGAATAAAAAAAAATCCCTGCATTGCTATACTATGTAGTGTGGCCTCTGAACTAAAGTGTGAAATTATAAGCAAGACTTTTAGACCTTGGCCTCAGGAGGTAAGACTGACCAGAACTTCCATCTGCAGCACATCTTTCTTGCCAGTCTGCTTTCCTGTACAAACATCTGGCTGGTGTTAATACTCCAGCTTTATGCCAAATCCTAATGATTGTGACAGGAAGAAAAGTCTGGTTCATCTGCAAGCAACACACAAATCACTATATTAAAAAGTTATATTCTGTAGGCACTGCACAAGCCAATGATAAATGTTTTGCAAATGTATTTATTTTTAAATCTTCTTCTGCCTATTGAACATACTTAATATAGTTTTTACCTTTAGCCGGCCAAGAGGTTTTGGAAAACTCTTGTCCCAGGGCTAAATGGATTTTCTTTCAGCAAAAACCCCAGGATCTATTATTTCAGTACTGGTGATACACTAAAAAGCAACCTAATGCAACGCCAGCAAACAAACACCAATGTGGGGCCATCTGCAATTCATGAGGTCTGTCTATCACCTGGGCTTGAATGCAACTTCAGTTTTTTATTTGTAAATTCAAGCTACATTACTGTTACAATAGAATAAACTAGGCACCTCAGTTATCCTTGGCAGTTTGATCAGGGAAATATATAGAGTTGTATAGGTACATAAGTGGAGTCCTTGGCGTCTGGCAATCACATGCTTCCTAGTTAACTGATTACTATAGGTTGCAGAACACAGAACTTTTCAATTTAGGAATCTGCAACTAATCACTAACGTGTGTGTTTCTCATTTACTTTTTTTTTTAAAACTAACACAACAATGATGAAAAACATTAGAATTCTTTAATTTCAACGTGAGACGCTGCTGTTTAAATGCAATTTTTATAACATTCTTTGTCAAAGCACTTTACGCAATGAATCTCTTTATACAGCGTAGTTACAGCCATTCTGTACTAGCACAATGGCACGCAGTAACTAGACGAATAACATCTGCCTTTGGTGGTATTTATTGCTTGAGGGAAGAACGATAGTCAGGACTTCCTGCTCTTCTTTGAATATTGCCATGGGATCGTTAATGTCCATTTGAACAGACAGAAACTTTTTGTTTGGAACATCTCATCCGAAGCATGCCAAGGGTTTCTATTTTTGTGCAGAAAAATAATTTACTGTATGAAAATCTCCACATTCACCAGCTTAAACGAAGCAACCTTCATGGCAGTTGTTTTTTTAAAAAACATACTATTATCTAATTGTTTCTGTAAGATTGCTAAATGGTTTAAAATAGATATCCTATTTAACCTCAGGCTGTCAGTGGTTTTTATATATATATTTTTTTTAAATATTGAATTTTGATTTCTTCTCTTCTCCAGTATCAGATTAAGTTTTGCCAGCATCTACTGGTAACCTCCATTTGTATTGTACAGCTGACATAGTTTGAAAACATTCCTCGGGAGAACCCTGTAAATCAGAAAGTGAACTATTCTGTAGAATATAGTTTTTTCAATTGACCTCAGTCTTAACAGTACAGAACTATGTATAATAATGTTGGTATTCAGAAATTCTTAGCTTGTATCACCAACTGTTTCTTTCTGACTTGGTTTGTATGGCAAAAAATGTTCGACACTTAATAAATTTCTAAAGACATGTGAAAAAAATATAATCAAATAGAATCAGTTGTCAGGCTTGGCTCAGTCAGTAGTACTCTCACCGTGGAGTTAGAAGGTTGTGGGTTCAAGCCCCAATCCAGAGACTTGGAGCACATAATCTAGACTGATACTTCAGTGCAATACTGAAGGATTGCTGCACTGGCGAAGGTGCTGTCATTCAGATGAGACTTTAAAGCGAGGCCTTGACTGTCCTCTCAGATGGACATAAAAGATCCCAAGGCACTATTCGAAGAAGAACGGGGGAGTTCTCCCAGTATCCTGGCCAACATTTATCCCTCAACCAACGCCTAAAAAATTTAATTCATTACTGTTTGTGGGATCTTGATGTGTGCAAATTGGCTGCATTGTTCTTATGTTACAAGAGTGACTACACTTCAAAAGTATGTCAATGGCTGTAAGGCACTAAGGGACGTCCTAAGGTTGTGAAAGGCACTATATAAATGCAAGTCTTTCCTCTTTCTTTCTTGTTAAAAGAAACTGTTGCAGGAGAGTACAAAATTCTCAATAAATTATTTCAAAAATCTATACTGGTCTGAAGTGAAAAAACTGTAGCAAAGGCAGTTTTTGTTTAAAAAGCAGCCCATTACATTTCATTACAAAGATGACAGTTGGCACTTCATTATAAAAAATGAGAGGGTTTGCTTAACCTTTATTTTTGATTATGCCTCTGTGAAGCACTTTGGAACGTTATTTTACATTAAAGGCACTATATTAATGCAAGTTTTGTTGTTTCATACAAAGAGGTTGCAAGCATAAATTTTAGGGTTTGCTTTAGTAAACTGCAATGAATCAGTGGACAAATGGAGGTATTTACTGGTATTTTTAATATATCTCAATGAAGGTTGTAATATATTTATGATGTGGAGATGCCGGTGATGGACTGGGGTTGACAATTGTAAACAATTTTACAACACCAAGTTATAGTCCAGCAATTTTATTTTAAATTCACAAGCTTTCGGAGGCTTCCTCCTTCGTCACATCGTTCACCTGACGAAGGAGGAAGCCTCCGAAAGCTTGTGAATTTAAAATAAAATTGCTGGACTATAACTTGGTGTTGTAATATATTTAAGTGAGGATGTACGTGCGTGTCAACATAAAGCACGTCTTAGATTTTGAACATATGTTTTCTTCTCGGGTCTTCACTTTTTAAGTGGATTTATCTCTATTAAGTCAGCAGAAATTCAAATCCAAATTTCTATTGGCACCCTTCATATTTACATTTATTAATCCAAGAAATTCTTCAAGCCATCTTTCAGTGGCAGTCATAATTCTTAAACATGTAGAAAAGAAAACATTATTGGTCTTTGAGTTCCCAGCAAGTGAACAAAACTGTTAGAGTGGCCTATCATATGTTCATAACAGAACATACCCGAGAGATTGCTAATAGCTTATAATATGTGGGAGTAGGCATTGCTAGTAACAGGGACTGTGATGGATTGGGCTCCTAGGTTCCAATCCTGATCAAACTGATAGAATGAAGCTTCCTCTCTTCAATAGCTCTAAAGGTTATAAGCGTGAGCTATGGTGACTAGTAATTCTTACTTTAAATAAAAACAAAAATTTGATTCCACCCACCCCCCCAAAAAAATGCAACATCAAAAGACTAGAACTGTGGGTTTCTCAATAATGCTGGAGCAATGATGTCACATTCAATAACCTGTGCGTGTGAATTTAACAGCGCATCCAGGACAAGAACTGCAAGGACGATAAAAATCTACCTCAAACAGTGTTAAGTACAAATACTACAATCTAAGAGTCAAGATAATGGCTATCAATTTTGAGTTAGAAAGTCATGGGTTCAACCTTTCCAGCATTTGAGCATATAATCTAGGCTGGCACTTCAGTACAGTACCAAGGGAGTGCTGCATTGTTGGAACAGCCAACTTTTAGATGAGTCAATAAACCGAGGCCTTGGCTGTTCCGCTGGACATAAAAGATCCCATCACACTTTTCGAAGTGAAGCAGGAAGTTCTGCAGGTGCCCTGGCCAACACTCATTCCTCAACAAACACCAGCAAACTAAATTATCTGGTCATTTATCTCATTTGCCGTTTGTGGATTCTTGCTGTGAAATGACCGTGTTTGCCTAAAAAGAACTTCAAAAGTAATTAATTGGCTGTGAAACGCTTTGGAACATCCTGAGGAAATGGAAAGTGCTATATAAATAGGAGTTGTTTCTTTCTTAAACATTGGATGAGTCACAACTTCTCCCAATTGGATGGTCAGAAAGCCGAGGCATTATTTTTGAACCCCGCCACAAACTCCACCTCTTGCAACTGCCCCCATTCCCCTCCTCAGCCACTTACTCAGGCTGAACTAGACTGTGGCATCCTCTACAACCCAGAGGTGAGCTTCAAATCCCACATCCTGCAGGGAGGTCGCGGTGGATGAAGAGGGATAGTGCATCATGGTCAGTCACAGCGGATGTTATTGTTTGACTCTAATTAGGTCCGTTCTGTGGCAGAGGCAGAAACGTCATTGAAGAGATTCAAACATGGAGTTACAGGAAAGACAGGCATGGACTTCGGAAGCGATAACACGTTCAAGGACTTTGAAGAGGAATGGGAGTCTGGAGATGGGGTTGTTATTTGTAAAAACAATATTCAAAGGATGTCATGCTGAGGAAGAATAGTGAAAAGGAAAGTGAATGTTTAAAAAGCAAGGAAAGAAAGTGGGTAGTAAGCAGCAACAAATGAAAGAAACCAGCTTCCACTGAATTGGTCCCCAACCAGCCACTGGTTACAGAGTTAAGCAGTCTTCTTTTTAACTTGTCCTTGGAGATAACCACATGAACAGACATCAGAATGCAACTTGCATAGGGGACTGGTTAACAGTGAGTTATACCATAGTCCTTTCACTTCTAGGATCAGAGTTCAAATCCAGCTCTGACTGACAAGAGTAAAAGTCTCCTGGCCACTGATTATAATGGTCCTTGCTGAAAGAAATATGGACATTTCAATTCACTAGGAACATTTTTAAAAGTTGTACTCCCCTCCCTGAAATGTTGTGGCTTTTTAGATCCCGTTCAATACAAAATGCAGTTTTTAAAACTGAAAATGAATTCTGGGATCTTGAGTCTGTTCATTTTTCTTTGCCCCTCCCACCCCCAAAAAATATGAATTAATTCACAACAAAAATATTCAACCCTAAATTACAGGCCAGGAGACTAGCATAGGAAACAGAAATACCATACTGGTGTAGTAAGAGAGGACCATTTTATCCTGCATCTAATTTCTACAATACTTAAATTGGGAGTGCTCAAGCTGGTCAGTGGGTGCAGAAAGTGGGAATGTTTTCAATAAACAGGCAAAAGGCCTTTCTTATCTGTATAATCTTGTGAAAACAATCATCCCAGGTAATACCAAAACTACGATGAGGTGGGGTCTTTACTCAGCCTTTTTTGCTGCTTTAAGGTTCAGAAACGAGATAAAAATAAGGCTTCCGAATAACTTAGCAAGTTTATCCAGTTAGTAGCTGAGTCATACATGCCCTTATCAGGTAACTGAAATGATTGAGCAAATTTATGAACTGGATTAGCATTTGTATTTGGAAAAATTATATTAAAGTGATTTCACTGTACATCCAATCACATATACTCTTTCAAAGAAAATATTCAAACACGTGCACACTCGCGAAATGAATGTATCCATCAAGTATGCTGGGAAAAACAAAATGTTATAGGGTCAACATTTTGAGCAGTATGAATGTTCTCCATAGTTAATAGTCTGGTGTAGGATATGATGGGTTTCTTAAAGAAGGAAATTCTACAAGCAAGTACAACACATTAGTATTTTACGACTTTATCTTTACAAACACATCAATACTTACAGGTTGACATGAAGTTCTGTAGTCGTGGGATCATAGAAATTTATGGCATAGAAGGAGGCCATTCCACCCATCGTATCTGTGTCGGAAAAGAGCTATCCAGCCTAATCCTACTTTCCAGCTTTTGGTCCGTAGCCTTGTAGGTTACAACACTTCAAGTGCACATCCAAGCACCTTTTAAATGCGATGAGGGTTTCTGCCTCTACCACCTTCCAGGCAGTGATTTCCACACCCCTACCACCCTCTGGGGAAAAAAACTTTTTCTCAGCACCCCTCTAATTCTTCTACCAATTACTTTAAATCTATGTCCCCTATTTATTGACCTCTTTGCTAAGGGAAATAGATCCTTCCTATCCACTCTATCTAGGCCCCTCATAATTTTATACTCCTCAATTAAATCTCCCCTCAGCCTCCTTTGTGCCAAAGAAAACAACCCCAGCCTATCCAATCTTTCCTCATAGCTAAAATTCTCCAATCCTGGCAACATCCTCATAAATCTCCTCTGTACCCTCTCTAGTGCAATCACATCCTTCCTGTAATGTGGTGACCAGAACTGTACGCAGTACTCAAGCTGTGGCCTAACCAATGTTTTATACAGTTCTAGCATAACCTCCCTGCTCTTATATTCTATGCCTCAGCTAATAAAGGAAAGTATCCCATATGCCTTTTTAACCACCTTATCTACCTAATCATTCTATCAAGAAGACCTCTAGCACCATGTTCACCACTAATATCTTCAGAGATAGCTTAGAATTGTAGAGTGATTTTCTTTTTTTTGTTAAAACTTTTGCTACATATTTGCTGTGCTATAATTAAGGCACACAGCTATTCTTAACATTTAGGAGTAGTTATTCCATGGCCTTTTATTTAGAGCCACATTTAGGCATTGACTTCTGAATAGGCTACAAAATAAATTAAATACTTTTAGTTTTCAGAATTACGTTAAAAAGAATGTTTTAATAGAACCACATGTAATGCATTACCAAGGTGTACTCACCAAACAATGTAAGTTTAAGTATCCTACTACATTGGGTAGCAAAGGAGAGATCTGAGCTATCGAATATGGTTATAAGATCTCCATCTGCAAAAAGTAAAACAAAACAATTATTCAAGTATTATCGAAGACCAAAAGAATGATGTAGCACATTCTGTATAATAAAAAGCAGAAAATACGAGATATGAATGGGTCAATCAGCATATGTAAAACAAAAGGTGGGTTTAATATTTCAGATGTATACACACCTTCAGAACTGAAAACTAAAAGATAAGCTAGCAATTTTAGCAAGATGGAAAAAGGAGACAGGAGACAGAATCAACATATGCTCCAATTCATAATGCTCCAATTCATAGTGCAGAAGTTAATAAATTGAATGACCTGCGAACTGCTCGATAGAGAACTGTTAGATGATATAACGGATCATCCGTGAGGGTGCTGGAAAGATATTGGCCCAAATCTTCCTGGAAAAATAATGGCAATGTCACAATGCACGCCGTTATTAATATGCAAATCGACCAGCAAGTTCAGGTGAAGAGATACGCCGTGAGTTGTTAATTGCCATAACCAGCTGGTCGATTTACACCGCTCCGCTGTTTGCCTCGCACAAATTTTTTCCAGCTGAAGGGTGCAGGAAAAAGTTTAACTAACAGCTTATGCCTCGAGTTACCCCACTCCTGCAAGATTTGGGTGATTAAAATTAACGTCGTGCAAATTGCTAAGAGGCTGAAAAGTCATGGGAGAGGCTCAAACAAACACAAAGGCAAGAAGTTGGAGAGAGAGAAAAAAATGCAAATGAAACAGATTAGAAATTAAAACAGAAAATACTGGCAAACACATTACGTCAATCCCAATCTAAAGAAATGCGAAGTAAGAGCTACGGTCTGAAGTCACTAAAGTCAATTTCCAGAGAGCTGTGAATCCTCAAGGAACTAGGTGAGACTCTCGCATGATATGCAAAGAATGAAACAAATGAAGAATAAGTCAATTCTACCAAATCTGATGTGCATTTGGAATAGTTTGCCCGCCAATACCCACTTTAGGCATTGAACAATTTAATGTTTGGGCGCCAAATAGGTACACAGAGTCACTCCAAGCATTAAAATGTTCTTTAAAAATCTAACAAGTCCCTCACTGCTTCGGACTGCTCTTGGACCTCCCACACAGTACTTTCCTTCCAATCAATCTTACTCACTAAACAAAGCATAGACGGAAAGTTACTAAGATGAAAGATAGGCAGAAAAGAAAGTGCTATATATGTATAACCATGCTGTAAAATGCATTTTTTTAAAAAATCACGTGCTGCATGTTTCAGAAACATCAAATTATATTCAGATTACTCGAACCATTTTTCTCTTCAAATGGATATTCAAGAATGTTCAAACCATAAAATATTAACAGATATACATTATGTAATGAACTAATTAACACCAACATATTTTTCAGATGCATAACAATTAAACCACAGAGGAATACATTAAACCCTTTAGTTTTACCTTTTTGCCTAATTACCCTTATTTGATTTTTTTTTTAAGTATTGTATATGGTACAACAGACGATGTTTTGAAGCTCTGTGGGAAAGGACTTCTATCACAAGTTAATTCATCCATTCACTTATTGAATATAAATTATCTCATAGGTCTTCATAATGCAACCTCCGTTTACATTAATCCACTTTAAATCAATTTCCTGTACAGTGTTTTGAAATTCACATCTTGGATGTTGCTCTAGGAATGGGCATACATTATTACCATTTCAGAGTAGAAATGTCGCTAGACCTAAATATAAACATGCATTTTACATTTCACAAATCATAAAAATCCAATATTGTTAATCAGCTAATTATAAAAATTTTATTTTATTTCTACTAGCATGTGCCATATGCGGCTTCTTGAATGGATACCTCCAACCTTTAACAGACAGGGAACATAATTCTACTAGTTAATAAGTAGCACCAGTAATGCTTAGAAAATATCTCAATAATCTGACTTGTAGCAATCTATTTTGCCAATGGGGAGAGAAAGCAGCAGGCTTTCAGAAAAGTGAAATAAAAATGGAGGTAGCACAGTGATGCAGCATGTTTGAAGAACCAAGGCATGGCTTCTGAGCAATGAGCTGTAAGTTCATGCCTGCAGTCCACCACTTTCCTCTCAGCTGCATTGCAGCGATGCAATGTTGAGTAGAAAACAGTCACTTTCACAAGCTGGGGAGGAGAGGAGAGAGGAAAACAAACTAAATCATCTGGGTTGCAGTCATGAATCAAGCAGCTGAAATCTCAAAGCAGGTCATCCAACCACTCTCGAACAGAGATGGTGCATGATTCAGGAACAGGAAAAAAAGGAGTAAGTGAAAATGAACTATGTACAAACCATTCCTGTGTTAAACTTTTGGCAACAAGACTAACTCTGTAGCAGTGAATTTCAACCTTTGCATTCCTCAAACAGAATAGCATTTTAATGTTATACAGCAGTATTTCTTCACATGATCCAAAGGGAAAACAATTTGTAGCACTAATTACATCAGTTGAGGTTGGTGAGCGTCTTTAGATTTAAGTTTTTTAAAATATTTTTTTCTGAACGATATTCTGCACTATGTTAAATGGCATAATGAATGAAATAGGTGCTTCAGCATACCTTATTGACGTATGTTTGTCTGGCCAATTAACAGGCTATATAAAACAGTATACTGTGCAGATTTGTAACAGAGGGGAATGGGGGAAGGTGGAAAAAAGAGCAAGGAAGCAAAAGTTAACAGATGCAGAGTAAGGTAGTGGAAAAAAAAAATCCAGAAACACACTTACCTTGTCCCTTACCCTGTTCCTTCAAAGTCAAAACTAACCTACAATTCTTTTAAATTTGATAAATATTATGAATTTAAGTTGCAATGCCCAATTAATGGCTAAAAGTAGTCAACATAGGAAAGTGTTGTTAAGACCCTCTTGTCTGAAGTGATAATTCACATCAGTCACGTTTATCTACCTAACATTTATTGTGTTTCAAAGTAGTGTAATTCATTGCGTGATGTGCTTTGAGATTTTTCTGAGCGAGTTATAAGTACTGTTAAAAATGCAAGCCTTTCTTTCTTCCATTTACTTCTGCTCTTTGCCCCAAAGTCCTGGCTTTGTGACCATCACGAGGCTAAAAGCAGCAGGCTACACCTTAAGTACACAAATCATATTACTGTTCTCCCTCCCCCTTGCATTAAACTCCATATTAGCATTGGGGATCTAACCCAATAATCGAGTTGGGCACTGCTATATTACTGTCAGTGAATTCAAATAGCCCAAGGCAAGCTGGCTGCATGGCCCTATTTTAAACTAATAGAAACATAGAAAATGGGAGCAAGAGTAGGCCATTCTGCCCTTCGGGCCTGCTCCACCATTCAAAATGATCATGGCTGATCGTCTAACTCAGTACTCTGTTCCCGCTTTTTCCCCCATATCCCTTGATCCCTTTAGCATTAAGAAATATATCTATCTCCTTCTTGAATACATCTAATGACTTGGCCTCCACTGCCTTCTGTGGTAGAGAATTCCACAGGTTCACCACCCTCTGAGTGAAGAAATTTCTCCTCATCTCAGTTCTAAATGGCATACCCCGTATCCTGAGACTGTGACCCCTGGTTCTGGACTCCCCAGCCATCGGGAACATCCTCCCTGCATCTAGTCTGTCTAGTCCTGTTAGAATTTCGTGGCTTTCGATGAGATCACCTCTCTTTCTTCTAAACTCTCGTGAATATAGGCCTAGTCGACCCAATCTCTGCTCATACGTCAGTCCTGCCATCCCAGGAATCAGTCTGGTAAACCTTCGTTGCACTCCCTCCATGGCAAGGGCATCCTTCCTCAGATAAGGAGACCAACACTGCACACAATACTCCAGATGTGGTCTCACCAAGGCCCTGCACAACTGCAGTAAGACATCCCTGCTCCTGTACTCAAATCCTCTTGCAATGAAGGCCAACATGCCATTCGCCTTCCTAACTGCTTGCTGCACCTGATGTACAAGTGACTGGTGTACAAGGACACCCAGGTCTCATTGCACCTCTCCTTTTCCCAATTTATCACCGTTCAGATAATAATACGTCTTTCTGTTTTTACAACCAAATTGGATAACCTCACATTTATCCATGTTATACTGCATCTGCCATGATCTTGCCCACTCACCCATCTTGTCTAAATCACACTGGAGCCTCTTTGCATCCTCCTCACAGCTCACATTCCACCCCAGCTTTGTGTCGACTGCAAACTTGGAAATGTTACATTCCGTTCCCTCATCCAAATCATTGATACATATTGTGAATAGCTGGGGCCCAAGCACTGATCCCTGTGGTACCCCACTAGTCACTGCCTGCCACCTGGAAAAAGACCCGTTTATTCCTACTCTCTGTTTCTTATGTCAACCAATTCTCAATCCACGCCAGTATATTCCCCCCAATCCCATATGCTTTAATTTTGCACACTAACCTCGTGTGTGGGACCTTATCAAAAGCCTTCTGAAAATCCAAATACACCACATCCACTGGTTCGCCCCTATCTATTCTACTAGCTACATCCTCAAAAAACTCCAGTAGATTTGTTAAGCATGTTTTCCCTTTCATAAACCCAAGCTGACTTTGTCCAATCCCATTAATGCCTTCCAACTGTTCTGTTATCACATTCTTTATAATAGACTCTAGCATTTTCCCCACTACTGATATTAGGCTAACTGGTCTGTAATTCCCTGTTTTTTCTCTCCCTCCTTTTTTAAATAATGGGGTTACATTTGCCACCCTCCAATCTGTAGGAACTGTTCCAGAGTCTATAGAATTTTGGAAGATGACCAATGCATCCACTATTTCCAGGGCCACTTCCTTTAGTACTCTGGGATGTAGATTATCAGGCCCTGGGGATTTGTCAGCCTTTAGCCCCATTAATTTCCCTAGCACTATTTTTTTTTTACTAATACTGATTTCCTTCAGTTCCTCCCTCTCACTAGACCCTTGGTTCCCTAACATTTCCGGGAGGTTATTTGGATCCTCCTTTGTGAGGACAGAACCAAAGCAAGTGTTTAATTGTTCTGCCATTTCTTTGTTCCCCATTATAATTTCCCCTGTTTCTGACTGTAAGGGACCTACATTTGTCTTCACTAATCATTTTCTCTTGACCTATTTATAGAAGCTTTTACAGTCAGTTTTTATGTTCCCTGCTAGTTTACTCTCATACTTTATTTTTCCCCTCTTAATCAATCTCTTTGTTCTCCTTTGCTGAATTCTAAACTGCTCCCATTCCTCAGGCTTGCCGCTTTTTCTGGCAATTTTATATGTCTCCTCTTTGGATCTAATACTATCCCTAATATATTTTGTAAGCCACCTTTCCTGTTTTATTTTTGCGCCAGACGGGAATGAATAATTGTTGTAATTCCTGCACAGGTTCTTTAAATATTAGCCATTGCCTATCCACCGTCATCCCTTTTAGTAAAGTTCCCCAATCTATCCTAGCCAACTCATACCTCATACTTTCGTAATTTCCTTTATTTAGATTCAGAATGCTCAACTATTTTTAATAGCACTCAATCACCAACCTTCATCCTTGTACTTGATTGTGACCTCATCGCTGCTTTGAAGTTTCCCGCGGAAAACCCGCTGCATCATCAGTACTAGTTCATCATAGGTGATATCCTCATTGTGGATCGGGATCCGGCGAATATCATCACCTAACTGAGCTTTAATGATGAGTTTCCCACTCAGATCCAGTTGCCCATTCATGGTCGTCTCCTCTCAGGTTGGTACACCTAGGATGTACAAAGCACTATTAGGTAACATGACCTTGTTAAGGGGTCAAAGAAATTTGCAGTTTCAGATGTTAAGACAGATGCTATTTATCCCAGAGTGTTAAAGATTAGGGAGGAGATATGCTAAGCATTGACAATCATTATGAGGGAGTCAATGGACACTGGAAAAATGTCAATAGATTACAAACAGGTCAACGTGGTGCCTATATTCAAAAAGGGTGGCAAAACACACAGGGAAATGCAGACCCATTAGTCTTACTTCAATTCTGTATGTATAATAATATAATCGATTATAGAGAGTAAACCTGAGGATTAGCTGTACAATAACAACCTAGTAAACAGCAATCAACATAGGTTCAGAAGGGGAAGATCCTGTTTCACCAACCCCCTTGACTATTCTGAGGAAGTGACACCCCAGGAGGACTGTTGAAAACCCATATTGTTTCGACAAAATTGTATCTAAACACCCAAAAGACATTTGACAAAACAGACACAGGCAACTATAGACCCATTTGCGCATGAAAGTCTACTGGGCAGACAAAGCTATGTGGATACAGGAAATGTTGAAATGGATAACAAATTAGCTGAAGTATAGAAAACAATGGGTATTTGTTAGAAGAAGTTATGTCAGAGTGGGGGGTACGAAGCATGGTGCCCCAGGGGTCGACATTGGGACCACTACTGTTTCTAATTTACATCAATGACTTGGATTCAGAAACTCAATGCAAATTAGTAAAATTTGCAAATAATAACCAAACTAAAAACAGCAGGGGAATGGAGTAGGCAGATCAGAAATTACATAATGAGCTGGACAAAATATGTAAGTTGGCAGAAAAATAGCAGATGAAATTTAATGCAGATAAATGTATGGTGCTGCACAAGTAAAAATGGGCAACAAATCTGCTCTATGAATGATGTTAATAATGAAGTTGAAAGAGGCCTAGGAATTTAAGTAGACTCAGCGCTCAATACGTCCAACCACTGCTGAGCAGCTAGCAACAAAGCCAATAGAATGTCAAACTATATAGCCAAAATAGTGCAATATACATCAAAGTCATTATCAAACTATACAGCGCTCTGGTCAGACTGCACCTTGAGTACAGTGTCCAGTTCTGGTCACTGAGACAAAAGGGTCCAAGGCCCAATCATCTTCAGCTGCTTCATCAATGACCTTCCCTCCATCATAAGGTCAGAAATGGGGATGTTCGCTGATGATTGCACAGTGTTCAGTTCCATTCGCAACCCCACAGATAATGAAGCAGTCCGTGCCCACATGCAGCAAGACCTGGACAACATCCAGGCTTGGGCTGATAAGTGGCAAGTAACATTCGCGCCAGTCAAGTGCCAGTCAATAACCATCTCTAACAAGAGAGAGTCTAACCACCTCCCCTTGACATTCAACAGCATTACCATCACCGAATCCCCCACCATCAACATCCTGGGGGTCACCATTGACCAGAAACTTAACTGGACCAGCCATATAAAAATACTGTGGCTACAAGAGCAGGTCAGAGGCTGGGTATTCTGTGGCGAGTGACTCACCTCCTGACTCCACAAAGCCTTTCCACCATCTACAAGGCACAAGTCAGGAGTGTGGTGGAATACTCTCCACTTGCCTGGATGAGTGCAGCTCGACACCATCCAGGATAAAGCAGCCCGCTTGACTGGCACCCCATCGACCACCCTGAAACATTCACTCCCTTCACCACTGGCGCATTGTGTCTGCAGTGTGTACCATCCACAGGATGCACTGCAGCAACTCGCCAAGGCTTCTTCGACAGCACATCCCAAACCCGCGATCTCTACCACCTAGAAGGACAAGAGCAGCAGGCACATGGGAACAACACCACCTGCACGTTCCCCTCCAAGTCACACACCATCCTGACTCGGAAATGTATCGCCGTTCCTTCATTGTCGCTGGGTCAAAATCCTGGAACTCCCTACCTAACAGCACTGTGGGAGAACCTTCACCAAACGGACTGCAGCGGTTCAAGAAGGCGGCTCACCATCACCTTCTCAAGGGCAATTAGGAATGGGCAATAAATGCTGGCCTCGCCAGCGATGCCCACATCCCATGAACGAATAAAAAAAAATTTGAACATCAGACACAGACACAATGTAAAAAGCCATAAGGCTCATCCCTAATGTCAAAGTCTAAATTATGAGGAAAGATTGAAGAAATTTGGTCTTTTTAGCCTTGAAGAGAGATGTCTAAGAGCTGATCATATATAAGTAGATAAAGATGGTACGGAAAAGGTAAATGCAAAAATATACTTCAAAATAAAACACATGAATAGGACAAGGGGACATGGGTTGAAACTAGTAAAAGACAAAATTAAGACTGATATCGGGAATTTCTTTAGACACACAGAGTGATCAATATATGGAATTTACCTCTAGATAGAGTAGTAGAGGCAAAAACCTTGCAATTATTTAAGAACCAAGTGGATGCTGTAATGGAGGGGTGGAGGGGAGTGTTACAGGTTTTAGGTCTGCCCAAGATATTCTCTCAGATAGGGCTGACCAGCACAGCTATACAAGCATTCTGAGCTTCTTGTGTTCAAGAGCTTGTGCATGCATCCATTATCTAATTATACAGAAATATAACAATAGGACCAGTTTGTCATCTGAACATATCCAATCTTTTCTATGGCAAGCTGACAAGTCCAGATATGAATTATCAAGTTACTTTATATTTACTTGCTGTGTGTGAATTAAAGCAATAGTCAAGGCAATTTTTTTTTATCGTTCATGGGATGTGGGCGCCGCTGGCAAGGCCAGCATTTATTGCCCATCCCTAATTACCCTCGAGAAGGTGGTGGTGAGCCGCCTTCTTGAACCGCTGCAGTCCGTGTGGTGAAGGTTCTCCCACAGTGCTGTTAGGAAGGGAGTTCCAGGATTTTGACCAAGCAACGATGAAGGAACGGCGATATATTTCCAAGTCGGGATGGTGTGCGACTTGGAGGGGAACGTGCAGGTGGTGGTGTTCCCATGTGCCTACTGCCCTTGTCCTTATAGGTGGTTGAGGTCATGGGTTTGGGAGCTGCTGTCGAAGAAGCCTTGGCGAGTTCCTGCAGTGCATCCTGTAGATAGTACACATTGCAGCCATGGTGCACCGGTGGTGAAGGGAGTGAATGTTTAGGGTGGTGGATGGGGTGCCAATCAAGCAGGCTGCTTTGTCCTGGATGGTGTCGAGCTTCTTGAGTGTTGCTGCAGCTGCACTCATCCAGGCAAGTGGAGAGTATTCCATCACATCTTGACTTGTGCCTTGTAAATGGTGGAAAGATTTTGGGGAGTCAGGAGGTGAGTCACTCGCTGCAGAATACCCAGCCTCTGACCTGCTCTTGTAGCCACAGTATTTATATGGCTGCTCCAGTTAAGTTTCTGGTCAATGGTGACCCCCCAGGATGATGACGGTGGGGGATTCGGTGATGGTAATGCCATTGACGTCAAGGGGAGGTGGTTAGACTCTCTCTCTTGTTGAAGATGGTCATTGACTGGCACTTGTCTGGTGCAAATGTTTCTTTCCACTTATCAGCCCAAGCCTGGATGTTGTCCAGGTCTTGCTGCATGCGGACACAGACTGCTTCATTATCTGAGGGGTTGCGAATAGAACTGAACACTGTGCAATCATCAGCGAACATCCCCATTTCTGACTTTATGATGGAGGGAAGGTCATTGACGAAGCAACTAAAAATGGTTGGGCCAAGGACACTGCCCTGAGGAACTCCTGCAGCAATATCCTAGAGCTGAGATGATTGGCCTCTAACAACCACTACCAACTTCCTTTGTGCTAGGTATGACTCCAGACACTGGAGAGTATTCCCCCTGATTCCCATTGACTTCAATTTTACTCGGGCTTCTTGGTGCCACACTCGGTCAAATGCTGCCTTGATGTCAAGGGCAGTCGCTCTCACCTCATAAGAACATAAGAAATAGGAGCAGGAGTAGGCCAATCGGCCCCTCCAGCCTGCTCAGCCATTCAATAAGATCATGGCTGATCTGATCCTAACCTCAAATCTAAATTCATGTCCAATTTCCTGCCCGCTCCCCATAACCCCTAATTCCCTTTACTTCTAGGAAACTGTCTATTTCTGTCTTAAATTTATTCAATGATGTAGCTTCCACAGCTTCCTGGGGCAGCAAATTCCACAGACCTACTACCCTCTGAGTGAAGTTTCTCCTCATCTCAGTTTTGAAAGAGCAGCCCTTATTCTAAGATTATGCCCCCTAGTTCTAGTTTCACCCATCCTTGGGAACATCCTTATCGCATCCACCCGATCAAGCCCCTTCACAATCTTATATGTTTCAATAAGATCGCCTCTCATTCTTCTGAACTCCAATGAGTAGAGTCCCAATCTACTCAACCTCTCCTCATATGTCCGCCCCCTCATCCCCAGGATTAACCGAGTGAACCTTCTTTGTACTGTCTCGAGAGCAAGTATGTCTTTTCTTAAGTATGGATACCAAAACTGTATGCAGTATTCCAGGTACGGTCTCACCAATACCTTATAATACTGCAGCAATACCTCCCTGCTTTTATATTCTATCCCCCTAGCAATAAAAGCCAACATTCCATTGGCCTTCTTGATCACCTGCTGCACCTGTACACTAACTTTTTGATTTTCTTGCACTAGGACCCCCAGATCCCTTTGTACTGCAGTACTTTCCAGTTTCTTGCCATTAAGATAATAACTTGCTCTCTGATTTTTCCTGCCAAAGTGCATAACCTCACATTTTCCAATATTGTATTGTATCTGCCAAATCTCCGCCCATTCACCCAGCCTGTCTATATCCCCTTGTAGGTTTTTTATGTCCTCCTCACTCTCTACTTTCCCTCCCATCTTTGTATCATCTGCAAACTTTGATATGTTACACTCGGTCCCCTCCTCCAAATCGTTAATATAGATTGTATAAGGAGTTGGGGACCCAGCACCGACCCCTGCGGAACACCACTGGCTACTGGTTGCCAGTCCGAGAATGAACCATTTATCCCAACTCTCTGCTTCCTGTTAGATAACCAATCCTCCACCCATGCCAGAATATTACCCCCAATCCAGTGATTCTTTATCTTGAGCAATAATCTTCTATGTGGCACCTTGTCGAATGCCTTCTGGAAGTCTAAATACACTACGTCCACTGGTTCCCCTTTATCCACCCTGTACGTTATGTCCTCAAAGAACTCAAGCAAATTTGTCAGACATGACTTCCCCTTCGTAAAGCCATGCTGACCTCACCTCTGGAATTCAGCTCTTTTGTCCATGTTTGGACCAAGGCTGTAATGAGGTCTGGAGCAGAGTGGTCCTGGCGGAACCCAAACTGAGCACCAGTGAGCAGATTATTGGCGAGTAAGTGCTGTTTGATAGTACTGTTGACGACACCTTCCATCACTTTGCTGATGGTTGAGAATAGACTGATGGGGCAGTAATTGGCTGGATTGGATCTGTCCTGCTTTTTGTGGACAGGACATACCCGGGCAATTTTCCACCTTGTCGTTAGATGCCAGTGTTGTAGCTGTACTGGAATAACTTGGCTAGAGGCGTGTCTAGTTCTGGAGCACAAATCTGCAGCACTACAGCCGGGATGTTGTCGGGGCCCATAGCCTTTGCTGTATCCAGTGCACTCAGCCGTTTCTTGATATCACGTGGAGTGAATCGAATTGGCTGAAGACTGGCTTCTGTGATAGTGGGGATATCGGGAGGAGACAGAGATGGATGATCCACTCGGCACTTCTGGCTGAAGATGGCTGCAAACGCTTCAGCCTTGTCTTTTGCACTCACGTGCTGGACTCCACCATCATTGAGGATGGGAATGTTCACGGAGCCTTCTCCTCCCGTTAGTTGTTTAACTGTCCATCACCATTCACGACTGGATGTGGCAGGACTGCAGAGCTTTGATCTGATCCGTTGGTTGTGGAATCGCTTAGCTCTGTCTATAGCATGTCTAGCATGCATGTAGTCCTGAGTTGTAGCTTCACCAGGTTGGCACCTCATTTTTAGGTACGCCTGGTGCTGCTCCTGGCATGGTCTTCTACATTCCTCATTGAAACAGGGTTGATCCCCTGGCTTGTTGGTCATGGTCGAGTGAGGAATATGCCAGGCCATGAAGTTACAGATGTTACTTAACTCAATCGTGCCTCTCTCCTCAAGAAAATGGGGAAAAAATAAATCACATAACCCTATACCTTTTGTGAGCTGACTTGTTTTGGGCGTTAATTTATTTTAGGCAACTTCTAACAACCAAACCTGACAGTTTACAATTTTAGCTTCCAGTTTCTGGCCAAAGGCTGTATCTTGTAGCCCTTTTGTTTAAAACCTTACTGCTTCCCTCTCCCCATCCCCCACCCCCACATATAAATATGACCCCAGGAAACAGACAGGCACTGTCCCTCACACCATCCCATGCAGGGATTCACCAGCAGGTTGTCAGCCAAACCGCCCATGTCCTCTCCCAGAAGTAGATTCCTCATGGATAACTCATGGCGTGCCCACATGAATAAAATCGTTCTCACCACAACGGGTATGAATTTTTGCTGGATCACGTGAGAGAAAATGACAAATTGCTTAACATCCTGGTTAATGGGCCTGGGACGAGACAAAAGATCCTCGTTGTATCAGTTTTAAATAGGCTAAGTTGTGACAGTGCCCAAACTAGCTGCAATGCACATTCTCCAATGCCTTTGTTTAATAAAAAAGCAAATTTACTTTGTTTTAAAACACAATCCTTTCTGTGAAGAGAGAGATAAAAAATCCCAAAACTTGACAGGGTTTTTTTTAAAGAATATTTCTGGCTGGATGAACTAAGGCAAGATAGATTGAATGGCCTTCTTAATCTTTCATTGTCTTGTGATTTATTTTGTTATGAGTTCAAAGATGGATAAACTGGATGGGTAACTTATTGCAGAAGAGGGTGGAAAAGAGAGATATCAGTACTTCAGAAAACAATTATTTGAAAATCACATTATCAAAGACATATCAAAGCCCCTTTGAACTCTGCTTCTAACTGTTTAGGTCAGTGGCAAACACCATGTAATACGTAGGATATATCAAGAATGTAGTGATCTGGTAGCAGAATGGAAAGTAACCACTCGGTGGATAATTCAAAGATGCTATCACTTTTAGTTAGCTGATAATTATAAAAGAGGATCAGATTCATTCTCCATTGTGAGATATTGCAGTGCATATAGTCAAAGCATGATTTTAATTCATAATTTGAAGGTTAACACTTAAATACAGAACTTAGGATCAGGAGTAGGCCATTCAGCCCCTCAAGCCAGTTCCACCATTCAGTTACATCATGGCTGACTGTACCTCAACCCCATTTACATAGGAATATAGGAACAGGAGTAGGCCATTCAGCCCCTCGAGCCCGCTCCGCTATTTGATAAGATCAGGGCTGATCTGTGATCTAACTCCATATACCTGCCTTTGGCCCATATCCGTTAATACCTTTGGTTGCCAAAAAGCTATTTATCTCAGATTTAAATTTAGCAATTGAGCTAGCATCAATTGCCGTTTGCGGAAGTGAGTTCCAAACTTCTACCACCTTGTGTGTGTAGAAGTGTTTTCTAATCTCACTCCTGAAAGGTCTGGCTCTAATTTTTAGACTGTGCCTCCTAATCCTAGAATCCCCAACCAGCAGAAATAGTTTCTCTTTCTCCACCCTATCTGTTCCCCTTAATATCTTATAAACTTTGATCAGATCACCCCCTAACCTTCAAAACTCCAAAGAATACAACCCCAATTTGTGTAACCTCTCCTCGTAACTTAACCCTTGAAGTCCGGGTATCATTCTAGTAAACCTACGCTGCACTCCCTCCAAGGGCAATATGTCCTTCCGAAGGTGCGGTGCCCAGAACTGCTCACAGTACTCCAGATGCAGTCTAACCAGGGTTTTGTATAGCTGCAGCATAACTTCTGCCCCCTTATACTCTAGTCCTCTAGATATAAAGGCCAGCATTCCATTCACCTTATTGAGTATTTACCCACTTTTGATCAATATCTCGATACCCTTACCTGACAAAAATCTATCGACCTCACTCTTCAAAATTTCATTTGACCCAGCATCCACAGCCTTTTTGGGGAAGAGAGTTCCAGATTTCTACTATTCTTTGTATGAAGAAGTGCTTCCTATTTTCCCTACTGAATGGCCTGGCTCTAATTTTAAGATTATGACCCTTTGTTCTGGATTCCCCCACAAGGGGAAATAGTTTCTCTTTATCTACCTATCAAATCCTTTTATCATTTTAAACACCTTGATTAGATCACTGCTTAATCTTCTATATTCAAGGGAATACAAGCCAAATTTGAGAGATCTGGCCTCATAATGCAACCCTTTAATCCCTGGTATCATTCTGGTTAGCTTCTTTTCATTGACAAGACAAAGGAAATGTAGGGGAAGTTCTTAAAAAGATATGGTTAGATGTAAAAATTCTCCATTTAAATAAAGTTGCTTTAATCATTTGTAAGAAGATCCTGGATTAGCATGGTTGTACTTACACTTGAACCCAATGCAACTTTGGACTTAACCTTATTTCAGAACCTAACTGCACGTATGAACATTGCCAATACACTTTCATAATAATCTTTCGTAAAAAAAATGTTTTACTGATCTTCTTCAGATTTGAGGGGTTCTGACAACACAACTCATCGACAATCAACAGTCATCACTATTTGGTAGAAGACCAATAAGATAATGATTTGTACTATTATAATGTCTTCACATCTCAAATCCATTTTCACCTGCTCTCCTATAGCTTAGGGTGGTTGTGTTTTGAGTTATGTTGAACCACTTACACAGTCCACGCTTATCATGGGCAGCCGCCTATATGGGGCAAATGGCGCTAACCATTTGCCAGTACCACAGCAGTCAATTACAAAGGCACCGCTTAAAACTTACTAAGCGCGCCAGGTATTTTGAGCAGTTCAATCCCCTGTACTTACCGATGTAGTAACAAACTTCCTGTTTTTCCTTAGATCACAGCAAAGAAGCCCTTCTACATTTTCTAAAATTACATTGATACACGGATGTCTTTCATTCAAAAATCCCCAGTCAGTATTGGGATGTGATTGATCCAAGTATTGAAACGCTGCTTTCATTTAATAGTGTGTGAGACAGTTAATAGGTACTGACAAAAACCCAAATTTCATATTATGCCACAGGTAGCCCAGTTTTGGTTGGATCTGGCAGCAGGGCTCTGCTGTATTGTTTCACCAATTTAATCATTTAAAAATCCCTCTGCATACAAAATCCAACCAACAGATTATACGTCAAATCATCTAGAGGGTGTGTGGGGCTAATGTTTCATTCCTACAACCTACCGTCCACCGCTTATAGTGGGCAAATCATGTTAACACCAACACAGCCGCTATAAGCGGTGGGGACTGTATCCAGTAGCCAAATACGGCATTATGATGCCGATTCTACAAAGCAAACATTATAATTGCTATTTTGGCCATTTTGATAACTCGGTGGCATTTACACTTATCGCTGACCACCTGGCTTTTAAGTTTATTCCAGAGATTCATCTGGTTCCAGTTTGCTCATTTCAAGATATATTTGAACAGAAACGATTCGCAGTATTTAGAGTAAGAGAACACAAACATTCTGAACTCGTGATTAGTGTCAAGTTGTTTTTAAATTAGGCAGCATAGCAACAGAGTGGTGTGTGTCAGCCATGGCTCAGTGGTAGCACTCGCACCTGTGAGTCAGAAGTTTGTGGGTTCAAGTCCCACTCCGAGGACTTGAACACAAAATCTAGGCTGACACTCCGCTGAGGGAGTGCTGCGCTGTCGGAGTTGCTGCCTTTTGGATGAGCCGTTAGAGTAGACAGGGCCTCGGTTTCTCAGGTGGATGTAAAAGATCCCGTGACACTATTTTGAAGAAGAGCAGGGCAGTTCTCCCTGGTGTCCTGGCCAATATTTATCCCTCAACCAACACCTAAAAACAGATTATCTAGTCATTATCACATTACTGTTTGTGGGACCTTGCTATACGCAAATTGGCTGCAGTGTTTCCTACATTACAACAGTGACTACACTTCAAAAGTATTTCGTTGGCTGTAAAGCACTTTAGGACGTCCTGACATTGTGAAAGATGCTATATAAATGCAAGTCTTTCTTTCATATAAAAAGGGACAGTGCTCTACACACTGTACCGTTTGCTAATTTTGCTAATAGGGCCTAGATGGCTGAAGTCGCAGCTGCCAATGGTGCGGCAAAGGGAGGGATGCCCAAGATGTCAGAGTCAGTAAAATGCAGAGTTCTTAGAGAGTTATAGGGCTGGAAGAAGTTATCGGAATAGGGAGGGGCGAGACCATGAAAGGATTTAAACATCAGGATGAGAATTATAAATTTGAGGGACTGGGTGCCAATGTAGGTCAGTGAACATAGGGGTGTGAGATAGGATACATTCAGCAGAGTTTTGCATGAGCTGAAGTTTATGAAAGAAGGAGAATGGGAGAACAGCCAGAAGAGCACTGGAGGTGATAAAGGCATGGATGAGGGTGTCGGCAGAAGATGGGCTGAAGCAGGGGTGGGGGACAGGTTATGGAGGTGAAAGCGGCAGCATATAGATGGGGATAGACAAAAGGTAACAATGCGGGGCGGGTAGAGAAACCATTGCTGAAGATGCTGTAGATATGATTGTATAGGTAAGAGTAGAACTAAGCGAGGGCAGTACCATGGAGCTGAACAATGGAGAAGCATTGGGGGAGGATGGTGTGGTCAAGAGAGGTTGAAAAGGACAAGGAGGGCTGGTGCACCATGGTGCATGGTCGCAGAGGATGTCATTTGTGGCTTTGATGGGGGCCACGTCAGTGCTGTGGCAGGAGCAGAAATGGAAACATTTCAAAATAGAGGTACGAAAAAGATAGGCACAGATTTGAGAGGCAACAACATATTCAAGGGCCACATGAAAGGGTGACCTTCAGCATATGCAGAAAACCAGTGGGTTGGCATGCGTGGCTTTGCACTGCATGAAGATCAAAAGCAAGAGATTAATTCCATCCATTTAGAATGTGTGCGATTACAAAGCCAAGGAACTGAATAACAACCTCTACAATAGACCGAGTGAACAGAAACAAGGAAAGGGGATTACAGCAGATAATGCTGGTATGACGCAGGAATGATACACTAAATGGCTTTAAAATTGTCATGTCATACTAGTGTTCTCAGCCTGCCCAAAAGCAAGAAAGCCAGGGTAAGAGGGCAAATAATGTTCAGAATGAGTGCAGCTCCAACAACACTCAAGAAGCTTGACACCATCCAGGACAAAGCAACCCGCTTGACTGGCACCCCATCCACCACCCTAAACATTCACTCCCTTCACCACTGGCACACTGTGGCTGCAGTGTGTACCATCCACAGGATGCATTGCAGCAATTCACCTAGGCTTCTTCGACAGCACCTCCCAAACCCGCGACCTCTATCACCTAGAAGGACAAGGGCAGCAGGCACATGGGAACAACACCACCTGCACATTCCCCTCCAAGTCACGCACCATTCCGACTTGGAAGTATATCGCCGTTCCTGGGTCAAAATCCTGGAACTCCCTACCTAACAGCACTGTGGGAGAACCTTCACTAGACGGACTGCAGCGGTTCAAGGCGGCGGCTCACCACCACCTTCTCGAGGGCAATTAGGGATGGGCAATAAATGCTGGCCTTGCCAGCGACGCCCACATCCCACAAACAAATACAAAAAAAAGGCCAAGCAAATATCACGTAATTCCTCAGTTGCTACAATTAACTCTTCCACAAATTCCCCAAATGATAAAGGGATTACCAGCTGTGTGATCAGTCAAGAACAGGTCGCTTTACCACCAGGACCTGGTTTAGGATTCAGTCCAGATTGACAGGAGGTCACATTTTAGTGTCAAGCAACTCTGGATTTTCTATTACTTTTAGATCATAGATTTTCAAACTGTGGTTCATGAATTTATTAGATTTCTGATTTTCAAAGCAAGCATGCTGGGCCCAAACAAGTTAACTGAGAAGTATAAAATTGCCCAAAGAGAAGTGCTGCTTACTTTTATTTTTTTTAAAAGGCATTTTTTACAGACAGCTGTGCTTCTCTCTAGGCTCAGGATCAGAGGAAAGCTTCACCTGTTCTTCTTTGGGATGAGACGTTAAAATGGGGCCCCATCTGCCCTCTCAGGCGGACATAAATGATTCCATGGTAGTATTCGAAGAAGAGCAGGGGAGTTCTCCCAGTGTCCTGGTCAATATTTAACCTTTAACCAACGCTTAAAACAGATTATGTGGTCATTTATTTCATTGCTGTTTGTCGAATCTTCCTGTGAGCAAATTGGCTTCCGTGTTTCCTACATTACAACAATGACTACATTTCAAAAGTATTCAATAGGCTGTAAAGTGATTTGGGACATCCTGAGGTTGTGAAAGGCACTATATAAATGCAAGTTATTTCTCTCTTTTTTTTTTACCTGCCTTTTTTTGGCCACACACCGCACGAACCAGGGCCCCAGGACAAATTGCAGAAGAAAAGCATGGATCAAGGCAAACATGGCTGACTGACTGGGTCTCAACCTAAAAAAATCACCTGAGAAGCTGAAAGATCCCAGGTCCAGAGAGAAACACTGCCAACTAAGAGACATATTTACAATTCTCAACTGTCCAGGCGTGCATCTGCTCAGTTTGTCTTCTCACACCCAAGACCTGCTGCACCTAACAATGAAAAGAAGCTAAAAAGGCAGCACAGGATCTGTGGTAAAAACAAAGAAATGGAGGGAGGGGGGAGACTGATTGAAAAAAACAAGAACAAGAAAAGAAAAAAAAAATCAGCATGGGAGAGAAAAAAAATAGGAAAGTGGGAATAGGAATAAGAAACAGGGAGAAAGTGAGGAAAAACCGAGTGAAACAAGAGTCAGTGAGAGAGAGAAAAATCAGATTGCAAATGACACAAAAAGAGAAACAAACAGCAAGAGACAGAGTTGCTACGGGTTCTACAAGGTCATCATTTTTTTTGTACATTTCAGGTTGGGTATACAATGTGCTTGCTGCAAAAGCACGGCCTCTTCAGAATCCCACATTTCAATTATCTTTTTTTTTTAAATTTGATTACTTAATAACAAGTTGTTTCTTTAGCTGTGTACCAATACAAAACCTTTTTTTGAAATGAAAGCACAGTTGAGTAGTTATCACTTTCTTTTGGAACTTGAGAGAGGGGCCCAACACATTGAACAATTTCACAACCACTGCTCTGGACAACCCTAAGCTCTGTAAAGCCAAATCAACACCCAGCTCAATAAGACTATCAGGGAATGTCTCCTTCAACCGTCAAAGGAAAATGGAATCTGATAATATAGCAGCTAGCCACTCTTCTACTCTCCTGCTAGTTCACCCTCCCTCCTTGCCCCCTTGGTCTTGCGCACTAAAATTCAGGCACAATTTTTTTTTAAAATATACCCTCGAATGCACGCAATCTTTACATAAGTAGACAACTGTTAAGACGCTCCAGTTTTTGTTTCAATAAATTTTTCATTTTAGCATTTGTAACAGAAGGGACAAGTGAGAACATGCTGCTAGTTGGGACAGCAAATCAATGGTGGCAGGGCAGGAACTTACTTGAATGCAATTTTTTTTTTGAATGCCTATTGTAAACCCACACCTAGCTCCATGCCTCACACAAGATATGGCATCAGACAACTATAAGCATCCAAAGGAAAAACAGCTTAGTCAGCTTCAATATTCAACTCCATAGCACCAAACTGTTCATGAATTGTCTTCCTAAAACATACAGATCAGTAAAGCCCCAGGAACGACGCTGTTCTGTGCTGAAATAGCTGAACTCAGCCAAGCAGCAGTTGTGACGCTATAAGCTCAGCCAGGATTTGCATTCCCCATCAGCATCTAGCGATTCCTGGTGCAAAGACTGCCAATGTAGATGCAGGGCAAAGAGAGGGTCAAGGCACAGCTGTGATATCCCCAACAGTTAAATAACCTGCCAAACGCTCAATTTCTAGGCTCATGCATGAAGAATGGTCACCTGGGCAAGGTACTGAAGGGCTGCTGGGAACGAGGGAACCACATTTCCACAAGAGACAGCATCTTCATAGAAAGTTACGGCACAGAAGGAGGTCATTTGGCCCATCGGCCCATCATGTCCATGCCGGCCGAAAAAGAGCTATCCAGCTTAATCCCACTTTCCGGCACTTGGTCCGTAGCCCTGTAGGTTACGGCATTTCAAGTGCACATCCAATTACTTTCTAAATGAGTTGAGGGTTTCTGCCTCTACCATCCTTTCAGGCAGTGAGTTCCAGGACCTCCCCCCCCCCCACCATCCTCTGGGTGAAAAATATTCTCCTCAGCTCCACTCTAATCCTTCTACCAATTACTTTAAATCTATGCCCCTGGTCACTGACCCCTCTGCTAAGGGAAATAGGTCCTCCCTATCCATTCTATCTAGGCCCCTCATAATTTTATATACCTCAATTAAATCTCCCCTCAGCCTCCTTTGTGCCAAAGAAAACAACCCCAGCCTATCCCATCTTTCCTCATAGCTAAAATTCTCCAGCCCTGGCAACATCCTCGTAAATCTCCTCTGTACCCTCTCTGTGCAATCACATCTTTCCTGTAATGTGGTGACCAGAACTGTACACAGTACTCTAGCTGTGGCCTAACCAATGTTTTATACAATGACGTCTTCAGGAAAAGATGGGGAGAAACTGGGTAAAAACTGTCAGATATTTTTCACATACGTAAAAAGTCTGTTTGATAAACACATAATTACCTTACCACAAACATCAAAAGTAAAGTGCGTTAGCCTTGCCTTTCCTCAAAATTAGAGTTGCAAATCTGTACCAGGCTGTCTAGAGAAGTGCTGAGCGCTCCTAATAGATGATCCTTCTCTCTCCTCTAGCCTCCAACCTCTCTCATCTTTCTCTATCTTATCAAAAATGCTATGACAGTGCTCTTCTGGACTCTCCTCTTTTATTCCTTTTACACTGCAAATGTACCATCCTACTCACTCTTTCATTCACTTCTGTGTTGAGATCAACCACGTTGTTTCCTACTCTATTCTTTCTTTCCCAGGTCCTCAAAATTTATCTTGACCTTATCTTCCCAATTCCAGTTCCTTCAACAATCCTTTAAAATCCAAATTTAGCACCTTTAATCACTACTTCCAATTTACCTCAACTCTTTTCAGCCTTGGTCATGTCCTGCAGTATTGGCCTTACCCTTTCAAGGCTGACTGGATTTCAATTCCAAAAGATACTGACTACACGGTGCTCTTACCTATTTGTAATAGCTCCCTCCCTAAACCCCTCCATCCCTTCTGCACCTTTATAAGCTTCCTTAAAATCCACCTCTTTGACTCCAAGCCTTTAGTCACCTTTCAATTCCTCAAAATGGCTTAACAGCGGTTCATTTCTTTTTCAGTGAGATGTCTTGGGACATTTCGAGATTAAATATAAATGCAAGTAGTTGTTACAATAAGTCTCTATTTCCACTACATTGTACTGTTGCAGACAAAGCAAATTTTCATATGTTGCTCACTAGGCCCACTTCCTTAACATTTAGCCCTAGAATTGACTCAGGTCTTAAAGTACATTAATACTCCATTTCTGTGAAAGAGTGGTGTGAGGCATGAAAAACTTTACAAAAGGAAAAATAAATAATCACTATGAGAAAAATAACTGATTTACATTAATTCATAACCAAGGAAGACCTTCACTCAAACAACAACTTACTTATCAAAGATTTACCATGTACATCATAACAAAATCCAGCCACATTAAGAGGTACTGTTAATCTGAAAAAATTTTAATTTCATAATCACAATCATCAAATGTGAAGTAAACTCCAAAAAGGTGGAAAATTTTGTTCAATGAGCAAATAAGTTAAAAGTTATATTGATCCAATTCAGCACATTAGAGACTAAATAAACCAGTGTCTTCCTTTATCAGATTTAACCCACATTTTTCCATTATTCAATATTGTTCACTTTCTCCATTTAAATATATATCAATAAAAACAATTGCATTTTAACGAAACACAAAAGGCAAATAATCAGATTGCAGTAATTCACTTAAAAGACTAAGTTTCTCACAACTCCCAAATTCTGACTCCATTTTTCCTCCACCCTCAAACTGAAAATTTTTTGATTGCATCCTAATCTCATGTACTTTGCCTTTAATCATAGTTGATCAAGTTATAATGAATCATAAAGTTTCAAAACTCTTATGGTTATACTTGGGAACAGTCACCCATCAGGAATTTTATACGGCCCTCTGGAATAAAAAAAAGTGTTTAACAAAGGTTAAGCACATTCTATTAACTAAATAACTCTGATTACACTTCAAAAGTAATCCTTCGGTTGTTAAATGCTTTGGATGTCTTGAGGACATGAAAAGCACTATATAAATGCAAGTTTGAACTTTCTCAAAGGAACCACCTTTCCAAAATGATCAAAGTATAACATCCACTGAAAATATTGACAACCTTGTGACATCTTGAAACAAGAGAAACACTGGCAGGTCCTAACTCATACCACTTCAATCCAGGTTACTTAGCCAACTGCAGAACAGCATAGATGCCAACTATGAGAACTTTGTAGTCTGTACTTTCCCACTTGAAAGAGCTGTCCTGAGATACATGTGGTGCCACAGGAGAAAATAGAGGGGAAAATTCAGAATATCCTTTCTAGTCTCAAGAATCATCCTGTAATTTCAATTTTCAGTCTACAGAGACTCATAGTAGCAACATCTCAGTGGTTGATGTCATAGTGACAGCACAGCTTTGAAGTTTGGCTGGAGTGGGAGCAGGCAGTCCAGAGATGTAATGAAGGGTAAAATAAGGCTACAGTGTCCAAACTGTGGCTCCTGAATACTGGCAAGCCAACCCTTCAAAACCCAGGCAACAGGCTTCCAATTGTGCTCATTTGCTAGTTTGTTCATTTGAATTTTGCATGCCCAATGGTCTGACTGTTCTTGCCTCACTGGAGGATAAATCCAAAATCAAAATCTGTTATCAACAACTTGAAGTATAAGCAAATGTAATGGAAACATGGATTTAAACTGTATTTGTGGAAGCTGAGACTCCATAGTATATGCAGCATTGTGGCCCAAAAGCTTTGACACCACCGTAATAGAATGTACACACCTTTTATTTTTGGATGGAAAAGTATGTCCTTTTTTTGACATGTACTGAATACACATTTTTAATTTTTGGAGACTAAGGTACAGATTAAATGTGGTGTGCTATGCCCAGTTCTCAACATATCTTCCACATACATACACGCACTATGTTCACACATCATCCATATCTGATCTCCATTATCATTATGCACTATGTAAATCCATAGTAAAACATCAGATCCTGATTCCAAAACCATAAGACAGCAAATAACAAAGTCAAGGCAATATAGGCAGCCATCTTCTGATGAAGAATGTACAGCTCTGTGGCAGTTACTGTAATGAAGCCACTTTTTCCATACAGTACTATTGATGATTCACTTTGAGACCAAGGCCTAAAAATCACTTTTGGCAATATTAGCATACAAAAGCTTAATACATTCATATTACATTTCTTTGACTGCTATTTTAACAAAGGTGTTGACCAGTTTAAAATAAATGAGATGACAATTGTTAAAATAGCAGGAAACATTATATTAATATCACCAAGTTATTTCTAGGCTTAAAAAGTATTGTTATAGCAAAAAGCACAAGTTACAAAGGGATATATATTATTTTGTTATAGATTATATTCCATCAGAAAATGTTATTTACATATGAAAAATGTGATCCAAAATGCTGAAAAATACACCAGTCTTCTGGGGGACATGTTCCCATACCACCACCCACCCCAAAGAAAACAAATCTCTTACATGTGCAGTATGTCCACATTTACAATTACCACTGTCTGTTGTCACGTGCAGGTTGTCACTGGTTGACAATGAATAAGGGCCACTTTGGGAAAAGGCAGAGTGTGACAGAAGTTGGTTAGAATGGATAAATCTGGAATATTCACTATTCTGCTCAACAGTAGTTAATAAACACTGGACTGTCTCAAAGAATTGGGCTCCGGTCAACCCCAAAGGCACTTCTGGGAGGCACATGTAAGAACATAGGCTAAGTGACACACAATCAAACTGCAAATGACTCCTAAAATACTCATTTGATTCATCTTACCCTCCACGAACAGAACTCACTGTGGTGCACCATATATCCAGAACTGTCCACTAGGTCATGAGTGCAGCAACCAACACATTAGTAACAATGTAACCGAAAGTAAAACCCAATTTCAAGGCAAACTACGTTCAAAATGTTCTATCGGATTCTTATACAAGAAAACAAAATAGTTTTGAATCACTAGTTATAAGAGCTTTCTGGCAGAAAAATCATCTGGTCAGATAAACAGTAGCTGTTTCTTTAGATTCGTCACTTTTTGAAGGAGATAAAATGCTTTTTCATCCTGGACATGTTGCTTTTCACCACAATTTATTTAATGCCTTTATGTTATGCACACAAAGCCTCCCATTGATAAAGCGCCGAGTGCCCTCAGTCCCAGGCCCTTCCATGTGACAATCATTGTCTCCCCACTGAAACAGAACTCCAGTCCAATCTGACAACACGCCTGCGCACTGGCGCAAATATATTTCCTGCTAAATAATGCGCACCATCTCTTCCGGCAAATAAATTACCCCTTTAAGAATAAAAGGTGGTACATTTTTAATCGGAAACGGAACGCAAAAGCCCAACACGCGGGCCTCGGCACGGAGGGAAAGCGAGGCCTAGAGTTAAGTGAAGGGTAACTAGGTGAGCGTTTAAATGACTGAAAGGCACCGGCCCAGCCCGGTCAGGCCAGGCCCGGCCCGGTCCGGCTTCTTGTTTCCACCTCTTTCACGATTTAAAGGCGACCCCCGCCGTTCGTTCAAGGGCCGGCGTCAATGCGGGAGCTTTAAAGAAAGTGTAGTACAGACCTGTGGAAGGAGGTTTAAAGCGAGCTCCGCGGCGGCCCGTCCCCCAGCGTTTCACTGAGACGGGAAATCCCTCCTCTCCGACCTAATCTGGACGTGGCAAATCGCAGCGAGCCTGCGCGCACACCTTTGAACTTTGAAGTTGGCATTTTTTTTCCCCCCCTGCAATAAAGATGAGTCATATTAACTGTGTGAGCTGGTTGAGTGCAGTGAAAGCACAGCTTCAGGAGTCCAAACACCGGAATCACTTCACAACAGCTTCTAATGGACTATTTGTCCTAAAGCATTTCTATTGTATAAAAAAAAATTGTTCTCGTCATTTTGTGCTGAGTGATCAAACAAACTGAATTATAGTTTGCCAAGTTTAGTGACTGAGAATTGACATAGGAACAGGAGTAGGCCATTCAGCCCCTCGTGCCTGCTCCGCCATTTGATAAGATCATAACTGATCTGTGATCTAACTCCATATACCCGCCTTTGGCCCATATCCCTTAATACCTTTGGTTGCCAAAAAGCTATCCATCTCAGATTTAAATTTGTAAAGAATCTTACAACACCAGGTTATAGTCCAACAATTTTATTTGAAAATCACAAGCTTTCGGAGGCTTTCTCTTTCGTCAGGTGAATGTGGGAATCCTTGAACGTTTCGCATTTATATTCAGAGAACAAT
Organism: Heptranchias perlo; assembly: GCF_035084215.1. Lineage (NCBI taxonomy): Eukaryota > Metazoa > Chordata > Chondrichthyes > Hexanchiformes > Hexanchidae > Heptranchias > Heptranchias perlo. Next base: position 56,869,362 of record NC_090335.1, read on the forward strand.
ACCTGGTGATTACAGATAATCTTTCCAACTGCCCGTTGTCAAGGCAATCAAAGTGTTCAGACAGAGAGGTGTTACCTACAGGACCACCGAATATACAAACGGCCAGAACACAAGACAGAGGGAGAGAGGGAGAAACATCCGAAAGGAAGAGAAAGACAGAGAATGACCCGTTGTATTAAAAACAGATAACTTTCATTCACTGGTGGGGTTACGTGTAGCGTGACATGAAACCAAGATCCCGTTTGAGGCCGTCCTCATGGGTGCAGAACTTGGCTATCAATTTCTGCTCGACGATTTTGTGTTGTCGTGTGTCTCAAAGGCCGCCTTGGAGAACGCTTACCCAAAGATCAGTGGCTGAATGTCCTTGACTGCTGAAGTGTTCCCCAACTGGGAGGGAACCCTCCTGTCTGGCGATTGTTGCGCGGTGTCCATTCATCTGTTGTCGCAGTGTCTGTATGGTCTCGCCAATGTACCATGCTCCGGGGCATCCTTTCCTGCAACATATGAGATAGACAACATTGGCCGAGTCACAGGAGTATGAACCGTGTACCTGGTGGGTGGTGTCCTCTCGTGTGATGGTGGTATCTGTGTCGATGATCTGGCATGTCTTGCAGAGGTTGCCGTGGCAGGGTTGTGTGGTGTCGTGGACGCTGTTCTCCTGAAAGCTGGGTAATTTGCTGCGAACGATGGTCTGTTTGAGGTTGGGTGGCTGTTTGAAGGCGAGTAGTGGAGGTGTGGGGATGGCCTTAGGGAGGTGTTCGTCGTCATCGATGACATGTTGAAGGCTGCGGAGAACATGGCGTAGTTTCTCCGCTCCGGGGAAGTACTGGACGACGAAGGGTACCCTGTTGGTTGCGTCCCGTGTTAGTCTTCTGAGGAGGTCTGTGCAATTTTTCGCTGTGGCCCGTCGGAACTGTCGATCGACGAGTCGAACGTCATATCCCGTTCTTACGAGGGCGTCTTTCAGCGTCAGTAGGTGTCCATCGCGTTCCTCCTCGTCTGAGCAGATCCTGTGTATTCGCAGGGCCTGTCCATAGGGGATGGCCTCTTTGACGTGGTTCGGGTGGAAGCTGGAAAAGTGGAGCATCGTGAGGTTGTCCGTGGGCTTGCGGTAGAGTGAGGTGCTGAGGTGCCCGTCTTTGATGGAGATTCATGTGTCCAAGAAAGAAACCGATTCTGAGGAGTAGTCCATCAAGCTCACCATGGACTACGTGCAACAATCGCCAGACAGGAGGGTTCCCTCCCAGTCGGGGAACACTTCAGCAGTCAAGGACATTCAGCCACCGATCTTCGGGTAAGCGTTCTCCAAGGCGGCCTTCGAGACACACGACAACGCAAAATCGTCGAGCAGAAATTGATTGCCAAGTTCCGCACCCATGACGAGAGCCTCAACCGGGATCTTGGGTTCATGTCACGCTACACGTAACCCCACCAGCGAATGAAAGTTATCTGTTTTTAATACAACAGGTCATTCTCTGTCTTTCTCTTCCTTTCGGATGTTTCTCCCTCTCTCTCTCTCTGTCTTGTGTTCTGGCCGTTTGTATATTCGGTGGTCCTGTAGGTAACACCTCTCTGTCTGAACACTTTGATTGCCTTGACAACGGGCAGTTGGAAAGATTATCTGTAATCACCAGGTATTGTTCTCTGAATATAAATGCGAAACGTTCAAGGATTCCCACATTCACCTGACGAAAGAGAAAGCCTCCGAAAGCTTGTGATTTTCAAATAAAATTGTTGGACTATAACCTGGTGTTGTAAGATTCTTACATTTGTCAACCCCAGTCCATCACCGGCATCTCCACATCACAGATTTAAATTTAGCAATTGAGCTAGTATCAATGAGAAGAGAGTTCCAAATTTCTATCACCCTTTGTGTGTAGAAACGTTTTCTAATCTCGCTCCTGAAAGGTCTGGCTCTAATTTTTAGACTGTGCCCCCTACTCCTAAGATCCCCAACCAGCAGAAATAGTTTCTCTCTATCCACCCTATCTGTTCCCCTTAATATCTTATAAACTTCGATTAGATCACCCCTTAACCTTCAAAACTCGAGAATACAACCCCAATTTGTGTAATCTCTCCTCATAACTTAACCCTTGAAGTCCGGGTATCATTCAAGTAAACCTACGCTGCACTCCCTCCAAGGCCAATATGTCCTTCCGAAGGTGCCCAGAACTGCTTACAGTACTCCAGGTGCGGTCTAACCAGGGTTTTGTATAGCTGCAGCATAACTTCTGCCCCCTTGTACTCTAGTCCTCTAGATATAAAGGCCAGCATTCCATTAGCCTGATTGATTATTTTCTGCACCTGTTCATGACACTTCAATGATCTATGTACCTGAACCCCTAAGTTCCTTTGGACATCCACTGTTTTAACTTTTTACCATTTAGAAAGTACCCTGTTCTATCCTTTTTTGATCCAAAGTGGATGACCTCACATTTGTCTACATTGAATTCCATTTGCCACAGTTTTGCCCATTCACCTATCAATATCGCTGAAGCCTGACAGAAACTTAAAAATTGAAACTTTAAAATTGAACTAAAACAGTTGATAGCAATTTATATTAGATTTTAAAGAGATTAGCCCTTAAACTCCCACACTCACCAAACTCTCAGCTTGTCACACCCTGTGCCCGCAGCACTCAGTGCCCAAGAGGAGATGGGCAAGAGGAGTCTGGTTTATTTTGCTCAACCAGACCAACCCAAACTTTGCTGTTGTGGAAATTATAATATGGCAACTTGTAAAAACTTTCAGGAGTTTTACTGAAATTTGAGTGTTGAATGCTGTCTTTCTGGACCCTGAGCTAAGCTACCAACCCCATATCGTCTCCATCACAAAAATCGCCTACTTCCACCTCCGTAACATCGCCCACCTCTGCGCGCCCCCTCCCCCCCGCCCCACACCACGGCCAATCTGCTGCCGAATCTCATCTATGCCTTTGTCACCTCTGGACTTGACTATTCCAAAGCTTTCCTGGCTGGCCTCCCATCCTTCACCTTCTATAAACTTCATCTCATCCAAACCTCTGCTACCTATATCCTATCCCACACTGTCCCGCTCATCCATCACCCTCGTGCTTGCCGACCTATTTCGGCTTCCAGTCCCCCAGCACCTCAAATTTAAAATTCTCATCCTCATATTTAAATCCCTGAATGACCTTGCTCCTATCTCTGTAACCTCCCACACCCCTACAACCCCCCCGTTCCTCCGACTCTGGCATCTTGTGCATTCCCCACTTCTCTCCACCACTGGCGGCCATGCCTTTAGCCGTCTAGGCCCTACGCTCTTGAATTCCCTCCCGAAACCTCTTTGGCTCTCCACCTCCCTCTCCCGCTTTAAGACCCTCCTTAAAACCCACCTCTAACTAAGCTTTTTGTTATCTCCCAGTATCTACTGCTTTGGTGCAATATCCATTTTTGTCTGATTATGCTTCTGCAGAGTACCTTGGATGCTCTGCGGAAGCGTAATTTTCCTACATTAAAGGCACTATATAAATGCAAGTAGTAGTTGTACTGAACCAAAATTTTACAAAAGTTAGTCAATGTCAGCCAGCAGTCAATATGCATATTCACAAAGTAATTTAACCTGTCCAGTGCTAATTTTGTGCTATCATTTTCAGGCTAAATGAGGTCATGAGTGACAATGCCATTGACTAGTAGTAATAACAAATGGGGGAAGGGAATGAAGCACAACAAAACGATTGATACCTTGTAGGTTTTTCCTTCTTCAAGTGAAAACAAAGGTTACCGATGGGTGGAAATGACACAATAACTTTACATAGCAATTTACATAGCATGTCTCATATAGGTGGAAATCTCTGAACACTATACAAGGAGGAAAGATGGACTCTGAGCTGGAAGTGAAGGAATTTATTTCGGCGGAGAAGAAGGCATTGAAGGCACAGCTGAGAGTTAGCAAGGCAAAGTGGTTTTGGAAGATAATTCAATGGGGGGAGGGGTGAAGTTGCTAAAAGATTGATCTCCAACATTAAAGTAGAGGAAGGAGGGAATAAGCAGTAATCTGGAATTAGAGAAACGGAGGCTGCAGATTGAGATATGGGGTTGGAGAAGAGCTCTCAGATAGATTGGAGTGAAACTATTGAAGGTATTTGAAGAGCAAACAAGGATCTTAGAACTGATTCGCAGGGGGCCAGTGAACCTCAGCGAGGAGGCATAATAGCTATGTGGGATATTTTATACATGGATCACTAAAATGTAGTGGTCAGGTACAAAAAATAAAAAGGCTAATGGAATGTTAGCCTTTATAACTAGAAGGCTTTTAGAGACAATAATCTGGGACAAAATAAATTGGCACTTGGAAAAGTATGGGCTAATAAATGAAAGTCAGCATGGATTTGTTAAAGGCAAATTGTGTTTAACTAACTTGATTGAGTTCTTTGATGAAGTAACGGAGAGTGTTGATGAGGGTATTGTGGTTGATGTTGTGTATATGGACTTTCAAAAGGCATTCAATAAAGTACCACATAATAGGCTTGTTAGCAAAATTAAAGCTAATGGGACTAAAGTGACAGTGGCAGCATGGATACAAAATTGGCTAGGAGACAGAAAGCAGAGAGTAGTGGTGAATGGTAGTTTGTCAGACTGAAGGGAAGTATACAGTGGCGTTCCCCAGGGGTCAGTATTAGGACCACTGCTTTTTTTGATATATATTAATGACCTGAATTTGGGTATAATTTCAAAGTTTGCAGATGACATAAAACTTGGAAATGTTGTAAACAATGTGGAGGATAGTAACAGACTTCAGGAGGACATAGACAGGCTGGTGAAATGGGCAGACACATGGCAGATGAAATTTAACGCTAGGAGATGAAGTGAGGCATTTTGGTAGGAAGAATGAAAAGAGGCAATGTAAACTAAATGGCACAATTTTAAAGGGGGTGCAGGAACAGAGAGAGCTGGGTGTGTACATACACAAATCTTTGAAGGTGGCAGGACAAGTTGAGAAAGCTGTTAAAAAAGCATATGGGATCCTGGGCTTCATTAATAGAGGCATAGAGTACAAAAGCAAGGAAGTTATGCTGAACCTTTATAAAACACTGGTTAGGCCTCAGCTGGGGTATTGTGTTGAATTCTGGGCACCACACTTTAGGAAGGATGTCAAGGCCTTAGAGAGGCTGCAAAAGAGATTTACCAGGGTTGAGGGACTTCAAATATGTGGAGAGACTAGAGAAGCTGGGGTTGTTCTCCTTTGAGCATAGAAGGTTAAGGGGAGATTTGACAGAGGTGTTCAAAATCATGAAGGTTTTGACAGAGTAAATAAGGAGAAACTGTTTCCAGTGACAGAAGGGTCAGTAAACAAGATTTAAGGTGATTGGCAAAAGAGCCAGAGGCGACATGAGGAAACATTTTTTTATACAGCAAGTTATAATGATCTGGAACGCACTGCCTGAAAGGATGGTGGAAGCAGATTCAATAGTAACTTTCAAAAGGGAATTGGATAAATACTTAAAGGGAAAAAAATTACAGGGCTATGGGGCAAGAGCAGGAGAATAGGACTAATTGGATAGCTCTTTCAAAGAACCGGTACAGGCACGATGGGCCAAATGGCCTCCTCCTGTGTTGTACCTACTATGATACTATGATAAAGGAGATGAAGTTTTACTACAGCTATACAAAGCCCTGGTTAGTCCACCTCTGGAGTACTATGTACAGTTCTGGGCACCGTATCTTAGAAAGAATATATTGGCCTTGGAAGGAGTGCAGTGCAGATTCACCCGAATGTTACCAGGGCTCCAAGGGTTAAATTATGGGGAGAGAGTAAATAAACTAGACTTGTATTCCCTGGAATAAAGAAGGCTAAGGGGTGATTTGATTGAGGTTTTTAGGATTTTGAAAGGAATTGATAGGGTAGATAGAGATAAACTTTTTCTGCTGGTGGGGGAGTCTAGGACAAGGGGACAGAGAAGAAGCAGGCCATTCAGGAGAGAAGATGGAAACACTTCTTCTCACAAAGGGTGGTAGAAGTGTGGAACTCTCTCCCACAAAAAGCAGTAGATGCTAGCTCAATTAATCATTTCCAATCTGAAATCGATAGATTTTTGCTAGCCAAGGGTATTAAGGGATATGGAGCCAAAGCGGGTAAATGAAGTTAGGATACAGATCAGCCATGATCTCATTGAAAAACGGAACAGGCTCTAAAGGTTGAATGGCCTACTCCTGTTCCTATGTGGGAGAGAACTTGGGCTGGAGAGCTCTGCATTATCTGATTTGTGGAGGTGGGAGGCTGGTAATCCTTGAAATGATGAAGACATGGGTAAAGGTTTCAACAGCAGTATAAGTGAGATAGGGTGTAAGTCAGTAATGTTCCAGAGGCGGAAGAAGGCAATCCCAAAGAAATAGGCTTTAAGGTTCATCTTTGCCTGATAAAATGCTAAGAATTGTGCATCCCCATGGACAGCCAATGAGTTTGATGGATCCAGAGTCAGAGGCACATAGGTGCTGGTGAAAGCTGAATGACATAATTTCCATCTTGGTGAAGTTGCGCTGTAGGAAATTTTGACTCACCCTGGCCACCCAGACAAGCAGTTGATATTACAGGAGCAGTCCTGAAGTCAGTGGTGGAGAAGTAGATTTGGGTGCTGACATGCATGTGGAAGCTGACCCTATGCTTGTGAATGACATCTTCAAGGTTAGTATCTAGATGATTAAATAGGAGAGGTCCAAGGATACAGTCTTGGAGTTCACTGGAGGTGACCATGTGGGCACAAGAGGAAAAATCATTGGAGGAGATGTAGTGACTATGTTGGGACAGGGATGAGAGAGCATTGCCATGGAGATGAACCATAGATGAGAAGTGGTATAGGTCGATAGTTCTGAAGGTGACACAGGTCAAAAAGCATGAATAGGGACAGCAAGCCACACTCACCATCATACAGGATGTGACTGGTGACTTTGACCAGGGCTAAGTTTGTTAAAAACAAGATTACAGGGAATTGCCCAGACAGTGGTGAGAGAGTTAAGTGAGTAATTGGATACCAACAAGGACCTTGGAAAGAAAGGGCAATTTAGAGGCTTAGCTGTAGGATTGACATGTGAAGGTGAAGAGAGCATGGTGGATGCAGAGTGGATGCCCTCGGGCTGGAAACAAAGAAGTCTATATAATACTAGTAGACTAAATTGAGGCTTTTGCTTCTGCCTCTTTCTGTCAGCTGTGCAACTCGGAAAATCTACTATCAGATAATTTCAGCCTTGCACCAATAGATGGGAGTATGGTGAAAATGGAATTTGTTGTCCGTGGTTTCTCTTATTTTTGCTTAGTCCTAAATAACACTCTCAAAATGGAGGTAACACTGTAAATGAACTGTCTGGGTTACTGCCACAGCACCTCTTTGAAGGGGACAAACTTGTTAAGATAAAAACACAGAAACATAGAAAATAGGAGCAGGAGTAGGCCATTTGGCCCTTCGAGCCTGCTCTGCCATTCAATATGATCATGGCTGATCCTCTATCTCAATACCATATTCCCGCTCTCTCCCCAAAACCCTTGATGCCTTTTGTGTCTAGAAATCTATCCAGCCCCTTCTTAAATATATTCAGTGACTTGGCCTCCACAGCCTTCTGTGATAGAGAATTCCACAGGTTCACCACCCTCTGCGTGAAGGAATTTCTCCTCACCTCAGTCCTAAATGTCCTACCCTGTATCATGAGACTGTGACACCTCGTTCTGGACCCCCCAGCCAGGGGAAACATCCTCCCTGCATCCAGTCTGTCTAGTCCTGTCAGAATTTTATATGTTTCAATGAGATCACCTCTCATTCTTCTAAACTCGAGTGAATACAGGCCGAGTCGACCCAATCTCTCCTCATACGACAGTCCTGCCATCCCAGGAATCAGTCTGGTGAACCTTCGCTGCACTCCCTCTATGGCAAGTATATCCTTTCTTAGGTAAGGAGACCAAAACTGCACACAATACTCCAGGTGTGGTCTCTGGACCCTGTATAACTGCAGTAAGACATCCTTGCTCCTGTACTCAAATCCTCTTGCAATGAAGGCCAACATACCATTTGCCTTCCTAACTGCTTGCTGCACCTGCATGTTTGCCTTCAGTGACTGGTGTACAAGGACACCCAGGTGCCTTTGTACATCAACATTTCCCAATCTATCACCATTTAAAAATACTCTACCTTTCTGTTTTTTCCTTCCGAAGTGGATAACTTCACATTTATCCACATTATACTGCATCTGCCATGTATTTGCCCACTCACTCAACTTGTCTAAACCGCCTTGAAGCCTCTTTGCATCCTCCTCACAACTCACAATCCCACCTATTTTAGTGTTGTCAGCAAACTTGGAAATATGACATTTGGTTCCCTCATCCAAATCATTGATATATATTGTGAATAGATGCAGATGTATTGGTTGGGACAAGCTGCAGAAATAAAACTGCCTGCTGTTGATCAGAAATTAATTAATTTAAAGGTGCTTAGAAGTGGACCATATTGTGAGTCGAAATTGTATAAAAAATTATAAACCTGTTCGATGTATAGTTGCAGTTCTCCTCAACACTCCCAGTATGGTTGCCAACTCTGGTTGGGTATATTCCTGGAGGTTTCATCACATGACCTCCTGCCTCGAACCATCCTGCCCCTACACTCCCACCATTGGTCCATCCTCCAGGCACACTGCCTTCCCAACCCAATTGGAAAGCGAACAGAATCTTTGTTACTTGATTGGATTAATCCTGACTGTTAGTCAAACAGCCTTTTTACCCATCTCTAATATTTTTACAACTAATAAGTTCAAGTGTTCAAAGAAAATACAAAAAACACAATTTTTTTTTAAAGCCCTGATGATTTTTCTCCTGGGTTGTTCGCAGCAGTGTCCTGGAGATTAATCTTCAATTCCCGGAGACTCCAGGACAGTCCTGGAGGGTTGGCAACTCTAACCCCTAAGTGGTCAACCTCATGCCTTTGCATCTAAAGGTTGTAAAGATTGCTGATATTGTTCAATTGATCATCTTTATCTGATAGACCTATCATCAAAGCAAGTGCTTATCTTTAAAAGAGATTATGAATATTAAAATAGCGCATCTTGTGTGTTACCAATTCAGTTTATGGTGCCATGGTGTATAGAGGTAAATAGGCTCCATAGCTTCAGCTTATTTAAAGACTGTATTTGGTTTTCAAATTTTGTAAAAATTCAAAGGGTTTGCCTGACTGGTTTATTTGATTAACCTCTTGGGTTCTATTTCCAGACATCTAGTTTTGTGTTGAACTGTTCACTATCTTGCCTATACTAATTCTGTAAATAACACTGTTCATGAATAAATCTGTTTAATACTTTTGCCTAATACAAAAAGTGTCTGGTGTAGCAGATATTATCGGTTTTCTGAAGTGATGTTAGACATAGTGGAATCCAATGTACTATTCAATAGTAAATTTATAATAAATAGGATTATTCCCCTAGCAGTATGCAATATCCCATATAGTAAACACTTGTGTTTGCGTTGTTGATCGTTAAGAACAGAGATGTCTCTGAAGGCTGCCTTTCACAGTAATAGTGAGGAAAAGTAGTGGGAGCAAGCTATAATGGGCAGTTTCTCTGTATTTCACAGCTCGCTGAAATGTGCTGAGGTAACTACCACAATTTAATCCACTGGTCCATTGTCAAAATCAATAAAGTTGACAAGAATTAAAAAGAAATATGCCCCTTAAGACATATCTGTAGTTGAAACTCATTGTGAAGACAGCTGCTCTGTTCTGCTACTTTTTTGTCAGAAATAAAAGGGTTTCATGCATATGGCCTATGTACTCAATTGGCTTCATTTTCATAGAAACCACTAGTATTCAATTAATGACCTTCCACCAGTTACCAAAACACACACCCTTCAGATGAATTGTTAAACCAAGCTCCCCTCTGTCTGTCCCATTGTTCAAGTGAATATTAAGGATCCCTTGACAATGATCCAAGAAGAGAATACAGTTCCTCTGGCATCCTGACTAAATTCCTCCCTTAATCAATACCTCTAAAAAACAGATTCATTGGTTAGTCATCTCATCTCTGTAGGATCTTGTGTGCAAAATGACTACCACATTTGCCAACATAAATCCCTGTATTTAGAAGTATCTTTTACATACACCTGAACAGGCAGACAAGATATTATTATTCATTCTATATTAAGATTGATATCTATTCTTATTATCATTCATTCTATTATCATAATTAATCCTATATTAAGCACTTTACAACATCTCTTAGATATATAAGGTGCCATATAAATGCAAGTCTTTCTTTCTAGCAGAAGGAATGACAAATGTGAAGAAAATTAGATAATCGCTTAGGAGAATGGAAATAAATCAGGAAATGCTGGTAATACACAACCGGACTGTCAGCATTTGTAAAGAAAATAGGCAGATTAATGATTCAGGCATAAGGTTCTGCCTTAAAAGTGAGGTACTTTTGTTACTTCTACTAGCTCCAAGACCAAGATCTTTTGGTTGAAGGAGATCTATATTGCTGATATACAAACCAAATCTTTCATAGATGAAGAAGTAAATTCAGCCAGTCCACCTCATCCTTCTACAGAAATCAGTTGTCCCCTCAACACTGCATCTAACTGTCCCTTGAATGAGTCCAGAATATTTGCTCCAATCTAGGCAGAGGACTATTACAAGTATTAATCACTCTTTTGGATGAGACGTTAAACCGAGGCCTTGCCTGCCTGTTTAGGTATATGTAAAAGATCCAATGGCAATATTCAAAGAAGGGCAGGGGAATTCTCTGCGTCCTGGCCAACATTTATCCCTCAACCAACACCACCAAAAACAGATTAACTGGTCATTTATCTCAATGCTGTTTGTGTGACCTTGCTGTGAGCAGGATGGCTGCTACGTTTGCCAACATATTAGTTACTGCTCTTCAAAAGTACTTCATTGGCTGCAAACCACTTTGGGACATCCTGAAGTTATGAGAGGTGCTAAATAAATACAATTTCTTTCTTCTTTCCTTACATGAAAAATTGCTTCCAGACATCAGACCTGAACTTGTCTTTTACCAGCTTGTACCAATGTCCTCTTACCCTTCAGTGGGTTATATTAATGCTCTGGATTAATCTTTTCTATTCTATGCAGTATTTTAGATACAGCCACCTCTCATTTCATTCCTTTCAAGGATGAAGAGTGTGAGTCTTTCTCACCATTGCTCATAATTCTGTTTTTTGACACTAGGGTTAGGGTTAGGTCTCATGCCCATTCTTTGCTCTGCTTCTGGTGCTTGGATGATTCACTTATGACTCAGGACCAGAACTGAATGCAGCACTCAACTTGCAGCCTACCCAGGGCACTACATCGTGATGGCTTCAAATCTGTACTTTACTGATTTAGCAAATAGTTCAGCATTCTGTGTGCTTTGTTGATTGACATTCTGCAATACAAGACTTGGTAAGTGTAGAGTATATTATCACCCTTACATCTCTTTCAGCCTCTATCCTAGCTGATTCAACACCATGCATTAAGTAAGTATATTCACTTTTTTTTCAATGTGTAACACTTGGCACTTACTTTGAATGAATTTAATAGTTTTGCCAACTTGCAAATATTTTAAGGCCTTCTGTAGTTCCTTGGCTACTTCATCAGACTCGACTGACCAACTTGCATTCCACTTTGGAATCTAGGAGATTTTTGTAGATTAGAAGCAGTAAGTACTTACCACCAATCCCTGAAACTTCACTTAATATATTACCACAGCCTGACATCACTTCTGTAACTAGTACCCACTTACTTTATTTCAGTCAATTCCTTATCCTCTTGCTGTGGGTATATATATATTACTATTCTATTGTTACATTGAATTTATTTAAAAGATGTGGAGATGCCGGTGATGGACTGGGATTGACAATTGTAAACAATTTCACACCACCAAGTTATAGTCCAACAAATTTATTTTAAATTCCACAAGCTTTCGGAGGCTTCCTCCTTCCTCAGGTGAACGGTGTGGAAATGAAATTTTCGAATCCTTCGCATTTGAAAATCACAGAACAATGCCTGGTGATTACTGCCCGTTGCCAAGGCCATCACAGTGAGCAGACAGAGAGGTGTCACCTAAAAGGCCACCGAATATACAAACCCCCCAAAAAAAAGAGAGAAGGAAGACAGTCAATAACCCGTTAATTTAAAAACAGATAACATTTGTTCGCTGGTGGGGTTACGTGTAGTGTGACATGAACCCAAGATCCTGGTTGAGGCCGTCCTCATGGGTGCGGAACTTGGCTATCAATTTCTGCTCGACGATTTTGCGTTGTCGTGTGTCTCGAAGGCCGCCTTGGAGTATGCTTACCCGAAGGTCGGTGGCTGAATGTCCATGACTGCTGAAGTGTTCCCCGACAGGGAGAGAATCCTCCTGTTTGGCGATTGTTGCGCGGTGTCCGTTCATCCGTTGTCGCAGCGTCTGCATGGTCTCGCCAATGTACCATGCTCTGGGGCATCCTTTCCTGCAACGTATGAGGTAGACAACGTTGGCCAAGTCACAGGAGTATGAACAGTGCACCTGGTGGGTGGTGTCCTCTCGTGTGATGGTGGTATCTGTGTCGATGATCTGGCATGTCTTGCAGAGGTTACCGTGGCAGGGTTGTGTGGTGTCGTGGACGCTGTTCTCCTGAAAGCTGGGTAATTTGCTGTGAACGATGGTTTGTTTGAGGTTGGGTGGCTGTTTAAAGGCGAGTAGTGGAGGTGTGGGGATGGCCATAGCGAGGTGCTCGTCATCATCGATGACATGTTGAAGGCTGCGGAGAACATGGCGTAGTTTCTCCGCTCCGGGGAAGTACTGGACGACGAAGGGTACTCTGTTGGTTGCGTCCCGTGTTAGTCTTCTGAGGAGGTCTACGCGATTTTTCGCTGTGGCCCGTCGGAACTGTCGATCGATGAGTCGAGCATCATATCCCGTTCTTACTAGGGCGTCTTTCAGCGTCTGTAGGTGTCCATCGCGTTCCTCCTCGTCTGAGCAGACCCTGTGTATTCGCAGGGCCTGTCCATAGGGGATGGCCTCTTTGACGTGGTTAGGGTGGAAGCTGGAAAAGTGGAGCATCGTGAGGTTGTCCGTGGGCTTGCAGTAGAGTGAGGTGCTGAGGTGCCCATCTTTGATGGAGATTCGTGTGTCCAAGAAAGAAACCGATTCTGAGGAGTAGTCCATGGTGAGCTTGATGGTGGGATGGAACTTGTTGATGTTATCGTGCAGTCTCTTTAGTGATTCCTCACCGTGGGTCCATAGAAAGAAAATGTCATCGATGTATCTGGTGTATAGTGTTGGTTGGAGGTCCTGTGCAGTGAAGAAGTCCTGCTCGAACTTGTGCATGAAAATGTTGGCGTATTGGGGTGCGAATTTGGTCCCCATGGCTGTTCCGTGTGTTTGGGTAAAGAACTGGTTATTGAAGGTGAAGACATTGTGATCCAGGATGAAGTGGATGAGTTGTAGGATGGCGTCTGGAGATTGGCTGTTGTTGTTGTTGAGTATTGATGCTGTCGCAGCGATGCCGTCATCGTGGGGGATACTGGTGTAGAGTGCCGAGACGTCCATCGTGGTGAGAAGTGTTCCTGGTTCAACAGGTCCGTGGGTACTGAGTTTTTGTAGAACGTCTGTAGTGTCGCGACAGAAGCTGGGGGTTCCCTGCATGATGGGTTTCAGGATGCCCTCGATGTATCCAGAGAGGTTCTCACACAGGGTTCCGTTGCCTGATACGATATGATGTCCGGGTGTGTTGGCTTTGTGTATCTTTGGGAGGCAGTAGAAGTCTCCCACGCGGGGAGAACGTGGGATGAGAGTGCGTAGGATGTTTTGAAGGTTGGATCGAAGGTCTTGATCAGTTTGTTGAGCTGATGGGTGTGTTCTTTGGTCGGGTCTGTGGGTAACCGTCTGTAGTGTTCCTGGTTGTCCAGTTGTCGGTATGCTTCTTTGCAATAGTCCGTTCTGTTCTGTATGACGATGGCTCCTTCTTTGTCCGCTGGTTTGATGACGATGTTGCGGTTGGTCTTGAGAGCTTTGATGGCGTTGCGTTGTGCTCGGGTGACATTCTGGACTGCCTTCCGAGTGCGGCTGATGAATCTGGCATGGACGCATTTCCTGACAGCTTGACAATTTGTCCGACCACACCCTTCAACCAGACGAAATCGAAGTTCTCAGCCGAGGGCTCAATTTCTGCCCCACTACCAAAATGGACCCCACTAGTCTCGCGGCAGACACAGAGGAATTCATCAGGAGAATGAGGCTCCGGGAATTCTACCACAAACCCCAAGATTTCAGCAGCGAACCCAATGAGACAATCAACGATCCGGAACGGCAGACAGAGGGATCCGCGGTACAGCAACCGAAGAGGAAAGAGTCTCACTGGACTCCTCCAGAGGGTCGCTGCCCTCAGCTTGACATGTATGCTCAAGCTGTCAGGAAATGCGTCTATGCCAGATTCATCAGCCGCACTCGGAAGACAGTCCAGAATGTCACCCAAGCACAACGCAACGCCATCAAAGCTCTCAAGACCAACCGCAACATCGTCATGAAACCAGCGGACAAAGGAGGAGCCATTGTCATACAGAACAGAACGGACTTTTGCAAAGAAGCATACCGACAACTGGACAACCAGGAACACTACAGACGGTTACCCACATACCCGACCAAAGAACACACCCATCAGCTCAACAAACTGATCAAGACCTTCGATCCAGACCTTCAAAACATCCTACGCACTCTCATCCCACGTACTCCCCGCGTGGGAGACTTCTACTGCCTCCCAAAGATACACAAAGCCAACACACCCGGACGTCCTATCGTATCAGGCAACGGAACCCTGTGTGAGAACCTCTCTGGATACATCGAGGGCATCCTGAAACCCATCGTGCAGGGAACCCCCAGCTTCCGTCGCGACACTACAGACTTTCTACAAAAACTCAGTACCCACGGACCTGTTGAACCAGGAACACTTCTCACCACGATGGACGTCTCGGCACTCTACACCAGTATCCCCCACGATGACGGCATCGCTGCGACAGCATCAATACTCAACACCAACAACAGCCAATCTCCAGACGCCATCCTACAACTCATCCGCTTCATCCTGGATCACAATGTCTTCACCTTCAATAACCAGTTCTTTACCCAAACACACGGAACAGCCATGGGGACCAAATTCGCACCCCAATACGCCAACATTTTCATGCACAAGTTCGAGCAGGACTTCTTCACTGCACAGGACCTCCAACCAACACTATACACCAGATACATCGACGACATTTTCTTTCTATGGACCCACGGTGAGGAATCACTAAAGAGACTGCACGATAACATCAACAAGTTCCATCCCACCATCAAGCTCACCATGGACTACTCCTCAGAATCGGTTTCTTTCTTGGACACACGAATCTCCATCAAAGACGGGCACCTCAGCACCTCACTCTACCGCAAGCCCACGGACAACCTCACGATGCTCCACTTTTCCAGCTTCCACCCTAACCACGTCAAAGAGGCCATCCCCTATGGACAGGCCCTGCGAATACACAGGGTCTGCTCAGACGAGGAGGAACGCGATGGACACCTACAGATGCTGAAAGACGCCCTAGTAAGAACGGGATATGATGCTCGACTCATCGATCGACAGTTCCGACGGGCCACAGCGAAAAATCGCGTAGACCTCCTCAGAAGACTAACACGGGACGCAACCAACAGAGTACCCTTCGTCGTCCAGTACTTTCCCGGAGCGGAGAAACTACGCCATGTTCTCCGCAGCCTTCAACATGTCATCAATGATGACGAACACCTCGCTATGGCCATCCCCACACCTCCACTACTCGCCTTCAAACAGCCACCCAACCTCAAACAAACCATCGTTCGCAGCAAATTACCCAGCTTTCAGGAGAACAGCGTCCATGACACCACACAACCCTGCCACGGTAACCTCTGCAAGACATGCCAGATCATCGACACAGATACCACCATCACACGAGAGGACACCACCCACCAGGTGCACGGTTCATACCCCTGTGACTCGGCCAACGTTGTCTACCTCATAAGTTGCAGGAAAGGATGCCCCAGAGAATGGTACATTGGCGAGACCATGCAGACGCTGCGACAACGGATGAACGGACACCGCGCAACAATCGCCAAACAGGAGGATTCTCTCCCTGTCGGGGAACACTTCAGCAGTCATGGACATTCAGCCACTGACCTTCGGGTAAGCATACTCCAAGGTGGCCTTCGAGACACACGACAACGCAAAATCGTCGAGCAGAAATTGATAGCCAAGTTCCGCACCCATGAGGACGGCCTCAACCGGGATCTTGGGTTCATGTCACACTACACGAGTAACAAATGTTATCTGTTTTTAATATAACGGGTCATTGACTGTCTTCCTTCTCTCTCTCTTTTTTTGGGGGGGTTTGTATATTCGGTGGCCTTTTAGGTGACACCTCTCTGTCTGCTCACTGTGATTGCCTTGGCAACAGGCAGTAATCACCAGGCATTGTTCTGTGATTTTCAAATGCGAAGGATTCGAAAATTTCATTTCCACACCGTTCACCTGAGGAAGGAGGAAGCCTCCGAAAGCTTGTGGAATTTAAAATAAATTTGTTGGACTATAACTTGGTGTTGTGAAATTGTTTACAATTATTTAAAAGAGGTAGTTTGGGAGATTTTTTGCATTTCATGAAAAATCTGAAAAGTTTTGAAAATATGAAGAATTAGAATGTCTGCTAAAGAAATGAAGAGGCCAGAGTCAATTTGGGTAGATTAAATTCTATTTTAAAAGTTAGATAATACAGAATGTGAGCTTTTCTTTGAAAAGTAAATGATCTTCTGATCTGTCACAATGTGTGTTATCTTTTAGTAAACAAACAAAATTTTAGTTAGACTGTAAGGCCTGGAATTTTCCTGAAATCGTACATCAAAACAACAGCGTGAGTACGGTCTAATGCTAATTTTCTGCATCTCTTTTTTGTCTCTCTAACAATGTCTCTCCGCTATTTTGTCTTCTAGCTGGACAGAAGCTCGCAGCTGACCTCTGATTCCCTCTCCGTCTGGAGGTTGGCCAATAGGATTGCCAATAATATGGGCAACTAAGCATTTCCACAATCTCTACCAATGCCAGCCGGTACGACATATTGAAGTGCAACACAAGATTGCCAAGTGATCAGTCCCCCCGCCCCCCACCAACAAAATCTCATGTGTAAATGCCTACTGGAAGTATTTGAGTGTGCTAACAACTTATCTATTTGTCTTAATATGCTAAATTTAAATGGCTGGCCCACTTTATTCAAAAGAATCCATTGAGACGCCTGGCCCACTATTGTACAAATAGCTACAGCCAGCCTTCCTCTGTGAAAATAACATGAAAGATACTGGGCCTTTCTGAACTAACTCTTAAAAAATCCTGAACCTGAGTTCACATCATAAACCTATTGACTTAGAGGTTACTGTGAAAATAACAGTGAGGCTAACAACGTTCACCGTTATTATGCGCAAATCGGACAGCAACTTCCGGCAAGTGCACATGTGCAGTTAAACACAAAAATCCGGAAGTTGCTGTCCGAGAATGCACTGCCCCTCCATCAGCTTCGCAAAAACAGTATCTCACCATTCACATACATTGAACGGCATGAAGTTCCTGTACTTACATGATACATACGGACGAAACTTGCCACAAAAAGTTAGGGCTTATCCATTCCAGTTTAAGCACCCTTTTAACAATATGATAAGTCTTATTTACTGCCAAACAACCACTCTGGCACTGAAAATTAACTTTTACAAGTGTGGAGTCTCATTCCTTCAGCTTTTAATTGTTGGAGATTTTTTAAAAAAACAAAATTTTAATAATTTAAAAAAACTTTTTCTTTCTTTTTTTTTCTCTCTCTCTTAATCCAATCTTTCTTTCCCTCTCTTTACTTCACTTTCTGTACCTGATTTGACATTGAATTCACTATTCTAACTTACACCTCCTGGTTCAGAGTCTGCGCTGCTCATTAACAATTCTCCAATCTGATCAGTTAAGGAGATACACAGCTGCTTGCCCAGTTCACACAGGCCTCAGATGCCCTGTAATTTCCAGCGCAAAAACTCATGGAGAGTATATGAGCAAAGGGAAGTCTAACGAATGGTGGGTGCTGTTCATTCGCTGCTCATAGTAAATTCTGGCCCAATATAGCTTAAACCAAAAATCTCTCCTCGGTCAAATAGTCAACAACCCCTAATCATGACAAATGTAAGGAATCTTACAACACCAGGTTATAGTCCAACTGTTTTATTTGAAAATCACAAGCTTTCGGAGGCTTTCTCCTTCGTCAGGTGAGCGAGTGTGGACTATAACCTGGTGTTGTAACATTCCTTACATTTGTCAACCCCAGTCCATCACCGGCATCTCCACATCATAATCATGACAAGTGAGCATGATGCTCAGACATGCATTGGTTAAAACACGTCAATCATAGCAGCTTGGTGGCTTAATGTGGTACCTTGCTCAACAGATTGGCAGAAGTGGGTTTGCCATCTCAATTGAGATTGCTATTGAGGCTTTAATCCTGCGTTGAGTTGACAATCTTGGTCATACTTCAATATGTCCTACTTGCTGGTACAGAGTAACATTGGTAGAGGTTGTGGAATTGTTCAGTTTCCCATTGGCGCTAAATCAAAATGTAAGATCATAAAAACAAGCATGCATTCTCAAAATCACAGAATGCTTTCCTTTCCCCCAGGGCCATCATAGATCAGAGCCTTTAAACTGAATTCACTGTGTTGCTGCAACCTAGTGGAACGTTTTGCTAACTCCATTTAATTCACAGTGCGTATTTATTGTTTGTAGAGCCAATAGAAAACATAAATGTATTAAAATGGAATAACTAAAAGAAAGGAAGTAATGACGTGTTATTTTAAAGTTATTTTTAGAGCTACAGCCAGACTTCCAATTGCTTGAGGGTCAGGTTGCATGAACAGGAACATAGTAACATGAGTAGGCCATTCAGCCCCTCGGGCCTGATCCCCCATTCAATTAGATCATGGCTGATCTGTACCTCAACTCCATTTACAAGCCTAATTTAACAATGTGCAATACGCATGATCTACTGAATTAATTAACTGTCATTAATGCAAAAATGTGAGCAATGGATCCACGCTCAGTGGCACAGTAATTTATTCTAATTCCAGCATTACATGAGCTTCAAATTTAATAATTGCACATGCAGTTCATTCTGTTAGAATGCTGCGTGGAACACTGTCTTACTGTAATGGAGTGTTTTGGCTTTAAATGAATCAGAAGCTAACATATAACATTTCCTTCCATTAACCTACTATTGGTGGGATATTACTGTTGAATTTTGACAAGGAACTCACAACACATTCTTCCATTATCCTAGCCATCATCACAGATAAAGATTGCATCAGGAAGGCAAGAGCAGCACATCAGGGAGGAACAATAAAGAAAAGCTTGTGGAAAATGTATCCCATTTCAAAAACACATGCCCTTGTGCTCTATTATAGAATGGAAGGTATAGAACTTGTGGTTTCTGCGAAGTTCACTGTGTCATATTGTGTGTACCGTTCTCCATTTTCTGGAGTGCTTAAACTTTGAAATGAGAGTCTCCTTGAATGGCCAATACTGATGTTCATTGGAAATCTGGTATCCCAGGCAGCATAGATCTTTTGAAATGCTTTCCGCCGAGCAGTGAACAGAATGAAAATCTGTAGACCCTGTTAATCAAAGAAAACCAATATTTTAGGAAATCAACAGACAGAAAACAATGCTGTAAAATAATCTAACAAAAAAAACAACTTGGCTGTCAAAACTGTAGCCTGTATTTACTGTTGTTTCAAGTTTCAAGGAAATCCAGATTAGTCATCATTATCCTATTCAGCGAAATCATTGCAGCCCCAGGACTTTGCTGCAGGGTTTCCTCAGAGAAGCGTCTTCAGCCCAACAATCTTCAGCTGCTTTATCACAGACCTCTCTGCCTACATATGGTCAAGAGTGGGCTGTTCGCTGATGATTCCAGTGTTCAGTTCCATTCATAACTCCTCAGGTAATGAAGCAGCCCACACCAGCCAACAGCAGGACCTGGCCAACATTCAGGCTTGGACTGACAAACGGCAGATAACATTCACGGCACTAAAGTGCCAGGCAATGACCACCTCCAACAAGAAAAGGCCCAGCCACCTCCCCATGCCTTTCAACAGCACCATCATTGCTGAGTCCCTTATCATCAACATCTTGAGGGTTACCATTGACCAGAATTTGTAATGGACCAGACATATAAACAGCATGGCTACAAGCGCAGGACAGAGACTGGGTACTATTTGATGAGTGGCTCATCCCCTGACCCTGCAAAGCTTTGTCACCATCTGCAAGGCTCAATATCCACTTCTCTACCATCAATGCAGTATGTACAATCTACCATGCACTAAAAAACTCACCAAGCTTACTTCAGGAGCACTTCCCAACCCTGTGATCTCTATCACAGAGAAGGACAAGAGCAGCAATATCGTGGGCACACCATCATCTACAAGTTCCCCTCCAAATCATACACCATCTTGACTTGGGCATATATCTTTGTTCCTTCATCATCACTGAGTCAGGATCCTGGAATTCCCTACCTAATATCATCATAGATGCACCTTCACCACAAGGACTGCAGCGGTTCCAGAAGAAGGCCCGCCACCACTTTCTTAGGGCAACTAGGGATGGGCAATCAACATACCCTTGTTAGTATTGCCCACATCTAGGGAACAAATAATAAATATCCTTGCACATGTTACAAATAAACCTTGTTAGGACATAATGTTACTTCAAACTGATGCTCCTATCCCATTAATCCCTTGATGAGTGTACTTCCCACCAGATATCCTTACAGAGGCTGGGAGGATAGGAGAGTCTGGGTTATAATTTTCCCTGTGACTGCCATATATGGACCTACATGAATGGCTTCCTCCTCAGAAATGGAACTCGTAGCTTCCCTGTGACACTCTATCAAGGTGCTTGGAAATCATAAACATCACCCAACAAGTGATTTAGAGCTACAGTTTGGGCAAGCTTGAGGCAAAAATTTGCAACTTTCTACTTGGTACTTGAATGTTCCTACCAGTAGTTCCTGTAAGGTCCACGAGGTTGTCAGATTTCTTCGTTTTACTGCATTTGTTGACTTACTACTAGCATATTATTTCTACTGCTGTATACTAAGAAAAACTTTATTCTGCAATTCTAGCATAGTTTCCCTTTGAATAATGATACTGTCTTTTGGAAATAAGAACAGTCTCCACACCCAGAGTCCCATTGCCATAGCAACACATGAACGATTATATTTTCATCATCTATGGCAATAGTTATCCTAATAATTTGCAATTCCAGTCATAGCCAGATATCCATCCAATCCCTTTTTTAAAAAAACATTAACTATGGTTGATGTAAGTTTGATGGAAGTCCGATCTTTTCATCTTTACTCTTGCTGTAGGTATTTTAATTTTTCACTTTGTCCTCTGGTACTGTAATCACAGTCTATTTTAAATAATCTGCTTACATTTACAATATCTATGCTTTTCAGCGTGTGTTCTCTCAATTAGTTTTTTCTCATTGAAAGTAAGTTTTCTTTAAGCTTCTATTCATAACTTACAATCAATTATTTTTCTCAGAATTCTCTCCAATGCAGCGATGTCCTTTACCTTTGTCCAATGATACAATAACAACAACAACTTACATTTTATCTTTCTGGAAAAGAAAACTACAAACCTGTGTGGCATTAAGAGTACAGAAGATATAGCTAAAGACAGCTTTTGTTCCATCACGCTCTATAAGCATCAAATAACCCAGACTCCATGTTAAACACAACACAACGGCCACTGATAAGGATCCCATCATCTTCTTTGCTGAGGTTGCCTGTTTAGCACTAAAAAAAAGCACATCAAATAAGGAATTGTATGCCGATATCAAAGCAATTTACTGAATTTGATAAAATGATACTCAAGTGATCTTTTATTATCTGTCAATAAAAATATCAAAATGGTCTTTACGTTCTGATTCATATATCAAATTAATAAATTGTCTCTCCCTTAGCTGCAGAACTTGTTAAATTGCTTAAGACTTTACGGCCCTGCTCCACATCTCGTTACTCATGACTTTTCTAAAGACAATTTATTAACTTCCTTCTCTTTTTTGTTGTGCCTTGAATGCTTCATCCCTGATTAAGAGGAGGAGAAGGTGGCCTGTTTTTATTACTCTGCCAATGCTGGTCATCAACCGGTTACATAGAGGTATGAGAGTGGCATGGGGTAACTTATCATGATTACGGGACGGTAGCATAGTGGTTATGTTAGTAGATTAATAATCCGGAGACATAAGTTCAAATCCCCCCAGAGCAGTTGGGGAATTTAAATTCAGTTAATTTTTTTAAAATCTGGAATAAAAAGCTAGTATCAGGTGACCATGAAACTACCAGATTGTTGTAAAAACCCACCTGGTTCACTAATGTCCTTTAGGGAAGAAAACCTGCTATCCTTGTCTGGTCTGGTCTATGTGTGACTCCAGACCCACAGAAATGTGGTTGATTCTGAACTGCCCTCTGAAATGGCCTAGCAAGCCACTCAGTTGTCAAGAAGGCAGCTCACCAGCACCACCTTCTCAAGGGCATTAAATGCTGGCCTTGCCAGTGATGCCCACATGAATGAATAAAAAAAAGATTTAAAGTATCATAGTAAGTACAGCACAGGAGGGGCCCATTGTGTCTGTGCTGGCTCTTTGAAAGAGCTATCCAATTAGTCCCAGTCCCCTGCTCATATAATATCCACTCCCTTCCTATGGGAAAATAGCTGACCTGAGCTTTTGATAATTAAAAAATAAGGCAAAAAAACCTTAATAGGAGATAAGTAATAAGATCAATTGATAAGTGTGAGGATTCTCAAGTAAAATAGTTTATAGTTAATTACTTTCTCAGTGGTCAAACATTTATAGTAAATTTGGCATCCAATGAGATGCAGTCTACATCTGCCTGACAAAGGATGCACTCAACCTGGGAGCAATTAGTCATTTACTGTGACTAAAAAAAATATTGCTGGTTACCAAAAAAAATAGAAAGAATTATGGTGGAATACTTTTAGACTGAGAGACCCAAATCCTGATGTATTCCTACCAAACTTTCTCCAGATGATGAATTGATGATCAGCTGAATTGTCAAGTGCATGGGCGAAATGAAGGATGCTAAAAAGAAAAGTCAATTGCAAGGAATACACCTCTATCACTATAGAATTTCCTAGTCATCAAATTGAAAATGCAACTATGATGCACACAGAAGTGAGCTCGTACATTTGGTCAGAGAGGATTGTTTCAGTATGGGAGGCATAGCTGGGTTGGGCAAAATTAGACTTTGTCTCAGTGTGAAGAAAGTTAATAAATAACATGTTGTACTACCTGCAAGTACCATGATCTTTGTTGAACAGCACCAACTTTGTCACTAAAGCAAACATGACAAAATTAAATAGTAGTAACATCCCAACTGGAATAAGAAATCCCCACAGCATTGGCTTTGACAGATCCAGATTCCCATTTAGGTCCAAACCAGCAAGCCAGCAGCTGAAAAGCAGAGATCACAGCCAGAGTCTGGTAAAGAGCATAAGACTGAACATGCAACATAAAGAGATTCATTCATTTATTTGTAAAATCCAAACCCAAATAAAATGATACTTTGAATGTGAAATTCCTCCTGTCAAAAATTGTTCTGCTCATGGTCAGAGGACGCATTGCCTTATAAGAAAAGAAGCATTATACCATTTAAATCACAATATATTATTTTACTGCTGAAGTGCAAATGTATGATTATCTGCTGGTCACTCTCAGATTAGAGATTACAGGCATTCTGACTCCTGGATCAATGAGTCATTTTTTATTATCAGGAAAGTCTTGCTCTTTTTAAAATAATTTTACATGGTGTGATACGTGAAGTTTGAGGGACAAAATGTATGGGCTGGGGGTGCTGGGCTGTGGAACAGGCATAGGGCTGCACATCTTGAGTGAAAGTTTGTAAGAGTTCTGCCCAGAGACAGCGAAGTAAGGGTTTTTTGATTAATTTCATATTTGATTCATATGTTGGCAGATAATTAAATAAACAGATGCATAAACTGCTGCATAAATAAACCTGTTTATATGAGTAATTGTTACTGAATTATCTGTATAAACAGAAAAGGTAGATGCTGTATCCCTTGCTCTCTCTCTCTCTCTCTGCGAACTGCTCTTAGCTTTTCGCTTTAAAGTAAAACTAGCACTTGAAAATAGGTTTCCTGGCAATACTATCGCAAAAACGTTCACGCTCCAGCTGGTTTTAAAATGATTTGGAATAAAAATCATAATTATTGTCTTAGTCTGAAGATTGACATGCTTTGAATTGTTCACCAATTAACTGACAGAATTATACTAATGCATGCTGGAATATTCTCTACACTGCATATGCAGATATTCTGGCATGTTGGGAATTGCAGGCATGGATGTAGTTATTTCTCTTCAGCTGAAAGAGTAATACTATGTCTGGGAAGAATATAAACTCAAGCCTTGGACTATTGAGAAAGATGGAGGATTCTGAGTAAAACATTAATGATGGTAGTCAAAGGCACAAAAGATAATTTTATAGATACAATTAATCATATGATTGTGAAATATGTAATTTTGATGTCTTTATCATGCTAAAAACCTTAATTTTAATATTTTTACCTGTGCATACTCAGCTGACTGAAGAAAACTTCTTTACTCAGAGAGTGGTGAGAATGTAGAACTCGCTATCACATGGAGTGCTTGAGGCAAATAGCATTGATGCATTTAAGGGGAAGCTAGATAAATACATGAGGGAGAAAGGAATAGAAAGATATGGCGATAGAGGGAGATGAAGTAAGGTGGGAGGAGGCGCGCGTGGAGCATAAACACCGGCATAGACCTATTGGGCCGAATGGCTTGTTTCTGTGCTGTAAATTCTATGTAATAAATGGCAGCCAAGAAATACTTTTAATGATTTGATTGGTTCGCCGCCTTCTTTCTTCTATTGGTAGCTATTGTTGACTGCAACTTTTGATTTGAATTTCATGATTGGTGATTTTCATTTGTGTTTGGTAATTGGTAATTGGTATGGTGTCTGCCTATTGATTTACTACTAGGTTTACTAATGAGAATATGGAACTTGCTGCCACATGGGGTGGCTTAAGCACATAACACTGACCCATTTAAGGTGAGGCTTGATGCATGCATGAGGGAGAAGGGAATAGTTGGATATGGGGGCAGGGTGGAAAAACATCATTAATGTGGGAGGAGGCTCAGGTGAAGTATAAACACCAGCGCAGACCAGTTTGGCTGAATGACCTGTGAGCAATACCATGAGAGGTTTACTAATTTATTATAAATTTCATGAATGAAATGCAGTTGAAATATATGTTGATTATATAATACTCACAACTCCTCCTGCCGATAGTTCAGTGAGTCATCTGCCTTGTAGGTAGCTGCTAATGTTATAACAACAATAAGTGCTGGAAAACCTGAGGAATACATTGGATCAAAACAAGTGATGTTTGTATTTATAAGATTTAAATTCTGTTTTTTTGAGCAATATAATTCTGCCTAATAAAATTGAGATTACTATTTTATTGGGAACAAAACAGCTAAACCCAGTAAGATTGGAAAGCTTCGAAACAGTACATTTTCAATTAATGCTACAAAGTCTATCTTTTTACATGTTAACTAATTTTTATGATCATTTACCATTATCAATATGTGTCAAAATCAATTGTAAATGGATGAATTGCACAGAAACTGTTTCAGTGCAAAAATACTGGGGTACATTTTCATCTTCACCAGAATGGATCATCCACCCATTGTAGAACCCACACATATTTGTTCGATTGAAAATTGGGCGGGTTCTACAATTTTCCAAAGGAGATTACTGTTCTATATGAAATATATCACATGATTAAACCTAGTACATTATGATGTGTAACTTATGTGCAAGTGATCCTTTTGCTCCTCAAAAAAAGTCAAAGCTGACAGCATGCCAGCACAAGCCACAGATACTTGTTTCCTGACATATGAGTTCCGGAACTAACTCAGATTTAAATGCATTGACCATAGTCAGGTGAGTTTTGGATAATTCTCGGGCAGGCAACCGAACAAAGTACCTTGAGGGAAACAAAGGCCCTGAATTCCCTGGATCATATTTACACAGAAATGACGCCAAAATTTATGGGGCCGATTTTGCAGATGGGAACTTATGTCGAAATTTCTTGTGGAGCTCATTTGACTATGCCGCAATGTAAATATAGGCATAAAACACGAGCAAAAACAGCCCCACCAAGAGGTAATAGCGAGCTGTCTTCTGCCACGGTACCTCACTCTCAGAGCCTCATGTCTTAGTTGCTCCCCTTCCTCTTCCATTATTATGCAGAACAGAGGTATGGCGATTGGGAAGTGTTCCTTCTGAACACGTCGGGGTGCGGGAATCCCAAAAATTTCAAATACACTGAGACTGATAACACTTTGGTTAAGAACAGTGCAGGTCTCAGTAACAAAAATACAAAAAAAACTCAAAGAAAATCGCTGTCAAATTCCAGAAGTCTTAGTTACACCACATCAGGTGACTTTGGGCCATGCAGGGCTAATGCTATTGGGCGTAAATCTACGCCAACGCATTATTCACATAAATCCAGGAAACTCACGTGAGCTGGGGATGGAGCTATGTAAATGAGCGGCAGAGAGTTTCAGCACATGTATCTCCAAAGCTGCACAAACGATCGAGTAAATTCACGTATAGCGATGTTTCAGTGTAAAACCAGCGTAAATCAGTTATGCACGAATTTTCTTGGAAAAAACGGCGCAACACCGCTCTTACGCCGTAATTACCCCAAAACGCAGGTGCTGCCTTTTGGATGAGATGTTAAACCGAGGCCTCATCTGCCATCTCAGATCTTGAAAAGATCCCACAGCACTTTTCAAAGAAGAGCAGGGGAGTCCCCTGGCCAACATTTATCCCTCAACCAACATGGATTTACTGGTCATTTATTTCATTGCTGTTTGTGGGACCTTGCTGTTTACAAATTGGTTGCTGCGTTTCCTACATTACAACAGTGACTACATTTCAAAAGTACTTAATTGATTTTGGGATGTCCTGAGGTCGTGAAAATCACTATATAATGCCTGTCTTTCTTTCTTTTATCTCCTGACACCAATCATAATTGAAAACCCTTAGCAGCTGTTCAAAATCCTATTCTCCACCACCCTGAAAAGGGATAGCAAAATAATATTTTGGAATTTTGTCTTTGTATTAGTTTTTTATGACATTTGAGTTATATGTGGACAATCTGTTTTATAACTTTTTTATTCTGGATTTGTAAATTAGGTATGCAACACTTTATTATGTTATGCATGTGAATTAGGTGTATCATTATTCATAATCTGCCTATGCAAATTAGATATGTGTATCAATTGTCATTTTATGGAAATTAGCTAAATCATGCTTCATTAATCTGCAAATTATGCTTCCTTCAGTATATCATATTTCATTCCTATTAGCACAACAAATAGAACATCCAAGTGTAGTTTCTGAGTTATTATTAAAAATGTGAAAGGAATAATGCCAGTGCTGAAGCCAAAGACACTTCTTCCCTGCTCTTGCACCTATACATTGCGCAACAGTGAAAAAAAACTAACCATCCCATAAATGATAAATCAGAGTTTCACTTTGTATTGGAAAATATTAGAAAGGAATGATTGCTTAAAGTTAACTGATCTCTTACCCCATCCAATCACTGAAATCCATATTAAGAAGTGCCGTGGTAGTGGTTTGAATACATGAACTAGAAGAACATACATCTGTGCACCATACAGTGCTGACCAGGTGAATGTAGCCATTAAGAAATAATGAAGAATGGCAGTGGCAGCAGTGCACAAGTACACCTCTGGTGGATTGGACCGGTCAGAATGTAGAATGATGTTTTCCGTATTGTTTGCCGCACTTTTTTCATTCAGGGCATTGGGGTTGTTTATCCCAGAGATGAAGATCAAATTAACCATGAACATCGATGTGCAGAGACTCACAGTTACCCAGGTAAGTGAGGTCTTACGTGCTTCCCTGTAGAGAAATTCTTCATTAGATAGAGTTTTGATTTTACTTAGAAGACAGACTATGATCTGCATAGAAAATACAGCAGTTCAGCCTTTCCCATTCAAGAACAAATCTAACAACAGCAAATTCCATTTCGAAAAAGATTTATCTACAGATCTTCCTCATTCATTTCTGTTGTGCTTTCACAGCAAAGTTTCCCAGCCCACCTAAGGTACCCTTGTGCTATTATTGTCCTCTCTTCTGTCCTGCTAATCAGACATAAACCCTTTCACATGCATAAACAACAACAATAACTTGCTTTTATATAGCGCCTTTAACTTATTAAAAATGTCCCAAGGCGCTTCACCGGAGTATTATCAGGCAAAATTTGACACCAAGCCACATAAACAGATATTAGGACAAGTCGCCCAGGCTTCTTCGACAGCACCTCTCAAACCCACAACCTCCAGTACCTAGAAGGACAAGGGCAGCAGGCACATGGAAACAACACCACTTGCACGTTCCCCTCCAAGTCACACATCATCCCGACTTGGAAATATATCGCCGTTCCTTCATCGTCGCTGGGTCAAAATCCCGGAACTCCCTACCTAACAGCACTGTGGGAGAACCTTCACCACACGGACTGCATTGGTTCAAGAAGGCGGCTCACCACCACCTTCTCAAGGGCAATTAGCGATGGGCAATAAATGCTGGCCTTGCCAGCGACGCCCACATCCCATGATCGAATAAAAAAAAAGTGGTCAACAGCTTGGTTAAAGAAGTAGGTTTTAAGGAGTGATAAAGAAGGAGAGAGAGGTATAGAGGTGGAGAGGTTTAGGGAAGGAATTCCAGAGCTAAGGGCCTAGGCAGCTAAAGGCACAACCACCAATGATGGAGCGATGAAAATCGGGGATACGCAAGAGGCAAAAATTGGAGGAGCGCAGAGTACTTGGAGGGTTGTAGGGCTGGAGGAGATGACAGAGATAGGGAGGGGAGAGGCCATAGAGGGATTTAAACACAAGGATGAGAATTTTAAAATCAATATTTTGGCGGTCCAGGAGCCAACGTCGGTCAGCGAGCACAGGGGTGATGGGTGAACGGGACTTGGTGCAATTTAGGATACGGGTAGCAGAGTTTTGGATGTGCTCAAGTTTACGGAGGGTGGAAGGTGAGAGGGCCGGCCCAGGAGAGCATTGGAATACTCATATAAATATATAATTAAGTTGGAAATGGTCTCACTCCAGATATCTTTAATACATTCTTCTTCTTGCGAATTCTTTTTAAGGTTTTGCTTAAATAATAAAATGTGATATTCTGCTAATGAAACCAATTCTAAATCATCAGAAATTTTAGTTATGTTTGAGCTGAAAGCATGTTGCTGATGCCGTATGCCAAAAATTGGAAAGGTATTCCATTGCCTTCCTGATACCTCGCTGACGAGAAAATTCACCCAAAAAAGAAAAAGCAAATAAGTATTGGAGTTGATGCTGTGCATTGGAGCCTTGCTACATTCTGAATTGGTGTATTACAGGTTTGCAGCTGTGATCCGCCACACACTGAGTTCCTGACCTCAACTGTACTGCTGCTATGAAAAGATGGCACGTGGAAGTCAGGCACTTTCCCACAGAGAGGGAGGAAAGACCAATGGGAGAGTTAGAGTCACCAAAATTCTGTTATGCTCTTTCTAGCAACCAGTTTCAAATCAGCCACAAATTCTTGGCTGGAAATAATTCATGATTCAAGGTGACTCAAAAGTGGAAAGGGAGAAAATACTTTATGAAAGACACAGTTTTACCCTAACACAAGTTTTAAAATTTATTTAACTAACAGAAAAAAAGTAATACTGAATAATATCGTGGCAATGTGAGCTTCTTCTTGTCACAACTAGCTGGTGAAATGGTTCATATAAATTGTAAGGGCCAACCTATACGGTTATAGTTGTAGCATTTTCTTCTGTGAGATGTAACATGATATAACTGTTCTTGACGAGTAGGAAAATGGACTTCTTAATTCATATAAACATTGTTATTCTCTCAATTTTGACTTCAATCAAGATAAATATGATTGTGAAAATATTATGCAAATATAATACAAGATATTGTAGAACTAAATTAACAAATTATCTTCTATGGTATAATTTATTTTATATAGGGACAGAGTGGCACAGTGTGTTAGAAAACTGTGCTTTCACCCACATGACCTGGCTTCAAATCCAGAATACCAAAATGGAATGACCACCTCTTCTCCCTGACATCTTCAAGCCTCATGAAATGAATCTGAGAAGTCTACAGCTTCTAATACATATTAGCCTACATTATATAAATTACCATAAAATTCTCTACATTCTAGCACTGATTCAGCAAACTTGCTCACATAAACTATGAGTATACAGAGTGGAGGCAATTTTAACCCTCACCACCCAGATAGGGGGGGCTGTTAAAATGCTCTGGGTTATTTACCTGCCTGGATGGAACCTGGATTTTCCAATTTTCTGGATGGGTGGCTAAGCCTGCTGCCTAAATCAGGCAAGGTCCTTCTTTAAATATGTAATTTGGGGTCCAATGACGCCATCTACAATTTTTACTCTGGCCTAAATGGGAAGCCACTGCAGCAGGAAATGGACCAGTGGTATATCAGTGAGGCCTTGGAGTTATAATACTCTGGGCCTGTTTTCTGCCACCTCAGCGGGTGAGTTTCTAACTCACCCTGCCACCCACCTGCCTGGACTTAAAATTGTGGCAGTGTAAGGACTGTGCTTATCTGAATTCAAGTTGAGATAAAATCTTGATGCACTGTAGAGGGAACTTTGCATTTCATCTGACCTATTGGAGCATAGTAATGTACAGGATTGGAAAAGACTATTTGGATCCACCTAGCCGGCCCCAGAGACAATACCTGAGATGTGGCATCTGTCTTTAGATGCAAAGTTGAAAAATGACACCTTCCCTAATGTGTATACAACAACAACAACCTGCATTTATATAGTGCCTTTAATGCAGCAAAATGTCCAAAGGCGCTTCACAGGAGCGTTATCAAATAAATTTTGACACTGAGCAACATAAAGAGATAGGACAGGTGACCAAAAGCTGGTCAAAGAGGTAGGCTTTAAGGATCATCTTAAAGGAAGAGAAAGAGAGGTAGAGAGGCGGAAAGGTTTAGGGAGGGAATTCCAGAGCTTAGGGCCTAGGCAGCTGAAGGCACGGCCGCCAATGGTACAGCAAAGTAAATCGGGGATGCACAAAAGGCCAGAGGGTTGTAGGGCTGGAGGAGGTTACAGAGATAGGGAGGGATTTGAAAACAAGGATGAGAATTTTAAAATCGAGGCGTTGCCGGACTGGGAGCACAGGGGTGATGGGTGAATGGGACTTGGACAGAGTATAATGAAGCAGCTTGAATTTCTTACTATACTAATCCATTTGGCACTGTTAACATTATTTTAAGTTCTTACCTGGTGATAATTTGAAATACAATAGTGATGGTTAACCCAGCTATCGAAAACCCACATCCAACATATGACACAATGTCTAGTGGTTCAGTGTAGGTGTAATTCTGTCTGAAGCTCTATCATAATAAAAATAAAGGATTAATTAAAATGCAGTTTTGCAAACAATATTGTGTTTGAGCAAGTGGGTGTCTATCTGAAACTTTAAGATACATTTTTGTATAACTTTTCATTAAGACTAGCCAATCTCCTGCGGCATTGCTCATAGTGAGTTTGAGGGTATTTTGTTGTAAGGTAAAGTTTTGCTCAAATATGGGAGTGGCGGAGGCTTGCACATTGCTACTGAAAGAATTTGGAAATAAATTTGTAAGAGATGTGCTCAGAGATAGGAAGGGCTAATCTTTCTTGAGCATTCTCAAACTTTAAATATTTTCAATCATCATCAGTTACTTGCTCCATCTAGGTCAAGTTTAATTACCAATCCAAGGAGCTGTAAGAAGCCAAGGATCAACAAGTTTTGTAACTGAAGAGAATTTGCAACTCTTACAGTGTACAGCTGTTCACTGTCAAATTCTATTTATATCTGCTTGTTTGGTTAACTCTTGTCTTTCAGACAAGGAGTTTACTGCTTTATGTTGCCATTATCAGCAAAGAGAGCAATGTCACTTTAGATGACATTCATCATGGTATTGATGAAGATCAGAAATAGTGGAGCCAACTACTATTATCCTAATGAATTTATGTATAGATGTGATAAAAAAAATGAACGTCCATTCATCACAACCCAGTCTTCACATTTTTGAGACAATTGCATATTTCCTTCAATAGTTCACTATACATGCTTCAAGACACGAACTTCTTAATGAAGCTGGGAAGATGTACCCTACTGAATGCTCTAGAAATGTCAAGGGCTACTATTCTAACTGTTAATTGTATCCATGTGATTTATGTCAATTAGTGTTAATTGTATTCAGGTGGTGTGTATCAATTGAAGTGCTGTTGTATCCATATATGAGAGCTTATCTAGGGTGTAGTGCGTGTAAATGTGGAGCTCTGTGAATAAAGGCTTGGAAGCAACTGAAGACCAGGCTCTAGTATTCTATCCTTCACCACCTGGCTACCCAATTTGTAACACTAACTGCACTGGGCGTCCGGAAAATCACTACTTTCTGGGCCATGAAAATGAGAGTGTTACAAGCCAGTATGCCCTGAATCCAAATTTCCAGTGAGATAGTACGTTGTTGAGGTTGAGATGTTACAATTACTTTTGCTTGCATACAATTAGCAGTAGGGACACTGGCCTGTAGTTGAATAAAGTGAACTCCAGGAATCTCTCACTCTCACATTTACCTGTCACAGCTGTGATAAGTTTACCAATTTAAGAAGGCGTTCTTCATGGTGAGTGAGGAAATTTTGACATTGTAGTCCATTCCTCATGGCAAACCGTTGACCTATTGACTTAGAGCATAGGCAGGTTTGCTGAAGGAGTTTACACAAAAACAGAAATCCCTGGAGTGAAAAACTGCTGAAAAGCACGCAAAAATGTAATATTAAAGCTGCTGATTGTATTATATTTTTTGTCTTACCATCAACACTGCAAAATTAGTGGTGTGATTGCATTGACATCTCAAGTGTCCAAACTTATCTGTGCTCTTTGAACAGCCTGCTGTATTCCAATCATCCACATCATAGTCCCAAAACACACAGGCATGGTCATGAATGAAATACTCTGCAGAGTTGTACTGAATAAAAACATAAATAAATTGATTTATTAAGACAAATCGTATCAAATTAATTATTTGCCATTCATTTTGTCATTCCTGTGTATAACGTAAACCTATGAAAATATCAATTTGACATTATGATGTCTTAGAGAGGTTTAATCTTTATTTCTTCTCGGCATGTGGGCATGCGGGCAAAGTCACATTTATTGTCCACCTTTAGTTGCCCTGAGAAGGTGTTGGTAGGCCTTCTTCATGCAATTCTTGCAGTGATTGTACTCCCATGATATTATACTCATAATCTGGTTTATTCTATGGTCAATACTAATATTTTCATTACTACCAGGATTTTTCTTCACTACATTACCAAAATCAAACAATAATTTAAAACCACATACACTATGCTGGAAAACTGAGAAAGGGTCAACTTATTGAAAGACAACATCTGTTTTTTTTTAAATAAAAAGCAGAAAATGCTGGAATTGCACTGCAGGTCCATCAGCATCTATAAACGACAGGTTAACATTTTGGATGTAGGCCATTCCTGAAAACTGAAAACTGGAAAATAAGTGAGTTATTTAATGGAATTGCAAAAAAAACAAAAGGGCGGGGGAAAAGAAGAGACATAATGGATGGAATATCTGAACAGATCTCATTGAAAAGCTGGGAATAGATAAAAATTGATGGAGGATGTTTGAAGATCATCTCGGTGAGGCAGTGAAAAACATTAACAGAATTAAAGAGCGTGAAACTAGCAAAAGAGAAGGGGCTGAAAATCTGTAGCCATTTCAGCATACTCCCATTATAACTTCAGCAGGAGTATGCCAGAATGGCCAGAAGCTAGGCCACGACCTGCATATGCCAGAATCTTGATAGCGCCAAAAATTTGGGATGGCCTTGTGGGGGTTGGGGGGGGGGGCGGAATTTTTCCTGCCCCATATATGGGCTTTGTCGTAAGTTGGGGGGAGGGGGGCGCTGGGGACTCCTTTTGTCAAGAATTCTTGAACCTTTGCCCTTTACTGGAATCTGGTATAAGATCACCAAGTTTGTGGCCTGGACCACCAAAGATTGAGCTCTGATTCTTTTTTAAATGTAAACTTTTTTAAATGGCATCCCTTGTAAAGGAGCTGCAGGGAGTAACAAAACTTTTACTTGCACTTATCAACCCAGGCAGGATGTTGTCCAGGTCTTGCTGCATGCAGGCATGGACTACTTCATTATCTGAGGAATTATGAGTGGAACTGAACTATGTAATCATCAGCAAACAGCTCCACTTCTGATCTTATGACCGAAGGAAGGTGATTGATGAAGCAGCTGAAGATTGTTGGGGCCCTGAGGAACTCATGCAGTAGTGTCCTGGGGCTGACATGATTGTCCACAACCATCCTCTTTTGTGCCAGGTATGACTCCAGCCACTGGAGAGTTTTCCCCTTGATACTCATTGACTTCAGTTTTACTAGAGCTCCTTGGAGCCACGCTTAGTCGAATGCTGCCTTGATGGCAAGGGCAGTCACTCTCGCGTCGTCTCTGAAATTTAGCTCTTGTGTCCATGTTTGGAGCAAAGCTGTAATGAGGAGCCAAGTGATCTGGCAGAACGCAAACTGAGCATTGATGAGCAGGTTTGACACAACTGAGTGTGAGGATGGACAGACTGAATCTTGATCTCAGAAATTTGGATATGCTTGGATTCCGTATCTGGCTAATCCCTTACTGAAGGAATCACATTTAGTTTGAGTATAATGGCCTAAACCAAATGTAGTTTCTGTAAAAATGAAATTAAACTCTAAGTGTGAACTTAGCTCTTGATTTCCTTAGTTTCATATCCTGTTATCTTGATCCCTTTTGCAAATCCATTCATTCATGATTCATAAAACCTAGATCATGTTTCCCTCATCCCAGTGTCTGTTTTTCCATTGAATATGTTAAAAATATCAGTACTTATGAACCTTAATGCAACATTGATGCCTAACGTAACCTATGGGTCAGTGACTAGACTCTGCTCCCTTACACTTTGCATTATAAGTTACCTCCTTTCATTAAGTAGCCAGGGAGCACTCTGTTAAGTTGAAAATCTCAAGACCACAATGCTTGCTCCTGATTTAAAGCAACTCTGTTGATTAGTCATTTGCATTTATTACTGCACACTACTTACTTCATTATCAGATTATAAATACTCCTTAGTTAACAGCAACCTCAGATGGCCATGCCTCCTAGAATTAATTCCACTGACAGCTGTTCTTTTCTGTTATGCAGGAAGTACAGTTGAAATGTGGGTATGTGTTTCAAAAAAAATGCTACTCTTACCTTTGGGTTAAAAAGTAGTTCAACACCATTCAGAATTCCTTCTGCAATATTTCCAGAAATAACTCGTCGACTCTGGTTGTTTATACTATGGTGGACTTTGGACTGAAAGAACTTGTCATTTTGATACAGGATAAATCCCAATTTTCCGTCTTGAGTTTGATCTACATAAAGTAAACAGTCTTATCAAAAACTAACTTGAAACAAAACCTTAACTTCGTGAGATATTGCCTTGGTGCAGTATTGCATGAGTTGGGGGCAAAACTTCCATTAGAGTATTGTGTGCAGTATTGGACACAACCCTAAAGGAAGGATATTGAGGCTTTAGAGAGGGTACAACACAGAGTCACTAGGATGCTAGAAATATAAATACGAAGATGACTTTTTTTGGTGGAACAACGATTTACAGAGAGTTGTGAGACTGCAGAATTCACTTCCAGGATTAGTGGTTGATGCAAAAACTATGTCAACATTCAAGATTAGATTGGATAGGTGGATGAAACAAAAGGAGTTGAAGCAATATGGGAACAGGGCAGGTAAATGTGATTAGAATTATTTACTCTCGTGGAGGGTAAACGCTGACACAGACTGGATGGACCGAATTGCCTGTTTCCATGTGTGAATTCTATGTATTTCTGCCTGCTAGACTAATCCTGGTTCAAAGTCAATTACACATGCAAGGCAGTAAGTCATGTGCTGCAACACCAAGAATGGGCCGAACTTCTATTAAAGGGAGCAGAAGCCCTCTAAATAATCTCCACTGAAATTAGGAAGGAGCTTCGACGGAGCAATAGATCAGGCCTTTTGCTTTTTGCACTATATGGGAGGTGGTGAGGTGGTTATTTCTTACCTGCTCACCAACCCTCCTCCTTCTCACTGCCACAATCCCCCCATCACCTCCTTTCTTCAGTTTTTCTTTGGCAACAGTGGTGGACGGGTGATAAGCGAGGTTCCGGAGTACACCCAAAGCCCAGGCCTTTCAGGGCCATTAACTCCAATACATGCTGTGTATACGTCACACCTTCCTGCAGGCTATTATGACATGGAACCATAGTGGAGTGACTTGTGCACCTGGCTGATTTAGGGATTTCACTAGTCAGCTGCTGTAAAAATCATGGTCACACCATGCGACCAATACACGGAGTGTTATGCTAATTGTACTTTAGAAACCTCAAAGCTTTGGAGTACCAAAAGAAATCTCGACCTCAAAGAAACAAGTTTATTAAAATGGCTTCTCTGAAGAAAGCAAAGAACCTTCGTACTTACTTGTGGAGACATTGACAAACATTTGAACTTCTGCATTTGTATTTAGTAAGAGCTTTGAGGCATTGGTATTCAGTTCAATTCGTTTTGAGACTAAAGTATCATCACATCCTGTAATAGACACAATTCACAGTATGAAATATACTCATTTCAGACATATCAGTGATTTGAAATATTCTCATCTTGATTTGGACACCCGGTAAAAGCTGAAAACTTCCAGATGACAATTAGTTCATTTTCAATTTTTTTTTCTGGACACATCTATAGCAGTAACCTTGGTGGAACAGGATTTTAGTGTGTTCTTAAGCTGTTTGTACTTTTTATTTCAGAAAAGTTATTTTCCTTAATTATGTCACCTTATTAAAGTGATATTGGCCTGAAAGTAAATGCATGTATTTCCATCCATTCTTACACATTTTTGTTATTTTTTTTCTATTTTTGAAAGATGGAGCTTATCAGATTCCTGGTTAGGCCAGTTCCCAGGACCTCCTTTCATGTGCACAGTGGCACTACAAGTACTACAACAGATAGACAGAGGTAGGTATTTTCAGGTGAATGTGTTTAATTTAGTAAAGGATGAGTATTGTAGAGGATATTTATTCTTTGACCCATTCTTAGCATCGCCCACCCCAGATCATGTGCGCCATGGGTCAGAGGGTTACCTCTAAGCTACTCAACAAATTGGCCTGGATGAACTCTCCAAAACAACAACAACTTATATTTATATAGTGCCTCTAACATAGTGAAATGTCCTAAGGCATTTCACAGAGGGGCTGATCAAACAGTGGGCAGAAATAAGAAGATTAGGTTAGGTGACATTAAGAAGTAATGAGAAATTTTTGAAGGGTGGGGTGGGGGGGGGGAGAAATGTGAAGGCATTCCAGAGAATTCCAGAGTGAATGACATCTGAAAGCTATCAATGCCAGCTATGGAGAAAGGGGGGACAAAGGGGCGTGGAAAGTAGGGGGGCTTGAAAGGAGTAGTCCAAACTCAGAAATGTGGAGGGTTCGAGATGGGATGCAGAGCTGAAGGATGTAAGGAGGAGCAAGGCCACGAAGGGATTTACAAAGGAGGTCAAGGACTTTGAAATCAATGCACTGGGATAGGGGTATCAACCTTTTACAGTGGTGGACCTGGATCTTTGTCACACAACTAGTGAGTGAGCCATTAAATCATTTTTGATTCTGACAAAGCCATACCTAAACACTATGTAAAAATTCCCAATCTATTTTGCATTTCTTGGAATCTTTGGACCATGCCATTTACTCCTCCTTCACTTCTGTCCCTCTCTCTCTTCCTCTTTACTTCTGCCCATCTCTATTTCTGTCTCCCTCCTATTTCACTTCTGTTTCTCTCATGCTCAACCTCTTTCTCTTCCTTCACTTTCGAACTTCTCACTTCTCACTCTCCCTTTCTCCTTCACTTATACCTCGCCCTCTCCTTTGATTTCTCTCTCTCTCTCAATCTCCGCTCTTTTACTTCTCTGTCTTACATCTTTTACACTTCTGGATTTACTTCTGTCCTGTTTGTCTCTGCAGCAGTGGACGGGGAGGTAGAGCATTATTGGAACTCATGCAAATGGATGATTTACAGGCAGCAACATCAAGACTTGCGTGGGGACTCAGACAGGCAGGTAGAATATACAGCATCAGTTTAGAGGCTGTAGCATGGGGACTCAAGTAGATGAGTGGTTTAGGAGCAGCAGCGTCAGTGGCCACTGCAACTAGTGTAGGGAAGCTAGAGGTGCTGCTGTATTCTGGAACTCCTGGTTGATGGTCTTTTGTGGGGATGCAATCTGTTGGGGACAGGAGTGCTGGCTCAGTCTTTGTGAACTTGGGTCAGTCAGTTGCTTGAAAATGGGCCCACTTCCTTCCTGCACGTGTCCCAGCACAGAGCCACAGCGAGGGGAGGTGAGCTCTATTAATGACAATCACTCATCCCTGAAAAGCCCACATGGAAAAATGGCTGATCTGCCCATTGGCTTGAGAGAATTTTGTTAAAAATCACAGACTGCGCTGACAGCTTTCTCAGCAAGAGTGCAATAGGTTAGCATGCATCTGCAGAGAGAAACAGAGTTAACCCCAGTTCTGATGAAAGGTCATCGACCTGAAACGTTGACTCTGTTTCTCTCTCCACAGATGCTACTTGATCTGCTGAGTCTTTCCAGCATTTTCTGTTCTTATTTCAGATTTCCAGCATCTGCAGTATTTTGCTTTTGCTTTAGGTTAGCATGCACTTCTTGCTGCCAGCAACCCTGCTCTCCTTCAGCAAAGAATTGCAGAAAGGAAAGCAGTTTCTCTCTTTTCTGTGGGAGGAGCAGGAGGCACATGTCAACCCAGTGCAGTCCTGTTGAGAAACCCGGCAACACTGTATGTGTTTCTGTTAAGAAAATTCTCATAACCCAACTGACAGATCATCTGTTACTGTGGCAGGAGAGATCGAAAGGCAGACCTTCAAGGGCTGAAAGGATTGCAGTGATGGATGAACAGGACTTAGTACTGAATAGGATGTGGGCAGAGGACTTCTGGATGAGTTGTAGTTTGTGTAGGCTGGAGCAAAGGGGGACAGCTCAACTTCCTTTTACAGCAAACTATTTCTATTTCCCACAAGAAGCAGACAGTAGATCATATCACAAACCACTGTCCTTACATGTGTAAATAAAGACAGGTGGAAAATAAGGTAAAATAAAGTAGTACCTTTTAATACAGAAAGCATAATTCCATGCGTCGTGCCACTCTCTAACATAATGGATGAAACTGCAAGATTGGGCTGGACCACCTGGCTGAAATCAATTTCTGAATCTGTGAGGACGTCTCCCAAAATTTCTGTCAGACTAGAATTAAGTGCAAAGTAAGTGCCTTCTATGTATGCACACATGCACAGACATATACAAATACACATAGAGGACTGCAGCTTCCTCCTTGGGCGCAACCCGGAAGTTGGACCCGAAAATGCACACAATGTCATGCCCATTTTGCCACTGTCAAGTTACACCCAAGTATCCTGCCAAAATATGCCCAAATTTAAAATGGGCAGAAATGGGTGAAAATCAGCGTAAGCAATTGGAATCCAAGGAAAGTGGAACCCACACCATGGGGCTGAGTTTCTGCTAGTTATATCAGCGCAAAAGATCAGGAAATTTTAAACATAAGTCAGTTATGTCAAAAACCACTTACGCTTGTGTTTTAAGAACATAAGAAATAGGAGCAGGAGTAGGCCAATCGGCCCCTCGAGCCTGCTCCGCCATTCAATAAGATCATGGCTGATCTGATCCTAACCTCAAATCTAAAGAACACAAGAAGTAGGAGCAGGACCCGGCAACTCAGCCCCTGGGCCCGCTCCGCCACCCACAGGGCCTTGACCGATCTGAACTCAGCATCATGTTCAATTTCCTGCCCGCTCCCCGTAACCCCTAATTCCCTTTACTTCTAGGAAACTGTCTATTTCTGTTTTTAATTTATTTAATGATGTAGCTTCCACAGCTTCCTGGGGCAGCAAATTCCACAGACCTACTACCCTCTGAGCGAAGAAGTTTCTCCTCATCTCAGTTTTGAAAGAGCAGCCCCTTATTCTAAGATTATGCCCCCTAGTTCTAGTTTCACCCATCCTTGGGAACATCCTTACCGCATCCACCCGATCAAGCCCCTTCACAATCTTATATGTTTCAATAAGATCGCCTCTCATTCTTCTGAACTCCAATGAGTAGAGTCCCAATCTACTCAACCTCTCCTCATATGTCCGCCCCCTCATCCCCGGGATTAACCGAGTGAACCTTCTTTGTACTGCCTTGAGAGCAAGTATGTCTTTTCTTAAGTATGGAGACCAAAACTGTATGCAGTGACCAAAACGGGAAGCTTTCTAATTTTTAATGAGTTATGCCATAAAAATCCATTCAAAGAAACAGAACATACAGAGCGGGTTTCAGTGAGAATACATTTTTAAAAACACTCTAAAAATTGCAACCAGGAGAATGACTTTCTTTCCTGCTGCGCTTGAAAACCTGATCTTAATATTAATAGACCCCCGAATAAGCGTAATTGGAGCATACTTGCATTTGAGAGTTGGGGACGTGGCCAGTTTTGTAAGCAGAGAATCATTCGGGTTAAGAGTTTGATGGATGTACAGAAAAGATCGAGGAGACTTGGGCATATGATAGTTACGTATGTAATTTACTAACACCCAAAAGTTCTCAATCGTTTAAGCCATGTAATTAGTTTGCGTCCAGATTACATGCCTCTTTGGGCACAAATGCAGAGGAAACTCTAGACCACAACTTTTCTTACATACCTGAGGTAATTTATGCTCTGAATAAATACACAGTCAAAGCCAAATGTGACATTTTAAACTTCATGCTGGTACTTTATTTGCTATTGGATCAGTTAGAACTTTGAGGAAAATTGTTGTTTTGTTAAAATTTGACTTACAATATGATCATCAGCCTGTGAAAACCACAGTTGCCAGAAAAGTAACATACTTAGCATTTTTGTCTTGTGGAACCATTCAATATGTGTGTTAGAAAGGGGGCATATTATAAATGGGGTGTTTATATGGGTGTGCCATTAATAAATAATAATGAACTTGCATATGAGCACCATATTGGTAGAGAACATGGATTCTTGTTCCACCACACTGAAAAGGAGAAGTTGTAGACACCACTACATTGGAACAATCAGACACAGACATACTACCAGGAATTGGATGCAGAATCATATAACTTAGAGTACAAACATTATCTCACCTCTGTATAACATTAAAGATCTCATTATTTGTGGGATCAAATGCTGTTTCATTAACATTGAGAAGTTGACTGATTGTAGTAATTGCCAGGAAAGCAGCCTGCAAATCATAAACCAAAAAGCAGTTATGTAGTCACTAATAACCATTGCAAAGCAAAACAAATACCAGGTATCTTAACATCGTCCAGAACAGAGCAGTTTGCTTGATTGGTGCCCTTACTACTGGACTCAATACCTATCCCCTCCCTCATTAACAGCAGTATGTACAATCTGCAGGATGCACTGCAGCAAAGTTACCTCAACATCAAACAGTGCACTACCACACCAAACAGTGCATTTACCTATTTGGACCAGAAAAGTCCCAGGTTTAATTAACACATACACAGTAAAATAAACATATGGAGAAGTAATTAAAATATGTTCTCAAGCAGCAGAATTCATGATTTTAGCAACTTTATAAAGCTATCATATTCTATGTCAAATGTAAGGAATCTTACAACACCAGGTTATAGTCCAACTGTTTTATTTGAAAATCATAAGCTTTCGGAGGCTTTCTCCTTCGTCAGGTGAAAATGATATTCTATATCAAATATACACTTCTGGGATGCTGTACTAAATATTTAGTATAGGTGGTTGGAATTCTGTTTTAAAATTGGTGCTCTTTTAGTGCACTAACATGAAGCAGAGATAGTTGCAGGTTCCAGGCCCACACCAATTTGTTCTTGATCTCAGCTGCTTCATGCAGGGAGGTACCGAGCAGATTGTGATGGAGAATCAATATCAGAGAGAAAAGTCATCTCTTGGACCTCTTGGCTGCCAGCTACAGGGACCATGAGAGGAGGCCATGCACTCACCTTGGTTGCAAACATTAGCCCAGGCAGACAGAGAAAAGGGGATTTATAAAAAAATAAAGCAAACAAGG
Source organism: Heptranchias perlo (assembly GCF_035084215.1). Lineage (NCBI taxonomy): Eukaryota > Metazoa > Chordata > Chondrichthyes > Hexanchiformes > Hexanchidae > Heptranchias > Heptranchias perlo. Next base: position 56,911,786 of record NC_090335.1, read on the forward strand.
AAACTTTTCTAAATACCGACACAAAAAAATTGGTTGTCCGTTGAATGTTACAGAGATCAGGTTAATCAAATCATTTAAAAAAAATAACTGCTGCAATTAAAATGAACTTTAGAATGGATTGTTCAGGCAAAGCTTGAATATCATATTTGACAAGAAGTGACTTATGACTTAATCTAAAAACTTAGGCTGTTCTCTAGCATTTCATTTCAGTGTGAAATAGAACAGTAATTGTTACTCACCTCAAATGAGTCCAATATATCTGACTGATTCAGAATGCGCTGCACCATTTGAGCAGCAAAGTTGATGTTCTCTGGAGTCAGTTCATGTGGTTCTGAGGTCAGGAACTGAGCAGCGGTTGCAATTTTCAACAATTCGTCTTCAGTAATATGTTTCATTAACTGTCGATGGGACAAAGCTAACATTAATACAAATACTTATAGACGATCTCAACAATTCACATGAAGCAAATAGTTAAATACAGATAAGAAAAATTAAAAACTGATATTAATGAGTGTTGCCTGGATTCATATGTCTCTTTATGACACTGGTTTGGTTTCATTGGTGTCCAGTTGAAGGGTCTTTTTTAAAGGTAGGCTCTGACATTTTATGTATTAGCTTGGCTCAGTGATAGCGCTCTCACCTCTAAATTATAGATACAAGTTCCACTCCAGGAACTTGAGCACATAACGTAGGTTGACACATCAGTGCAGCATTGAGGGAGTGCTTCTGTCTTTTCAATTGGGCATAAGAGATCCCAGGACACCATGCAACGATGAGCAGGGGAGTTGTCCCAGTGTCCTGTACAACACTTAGCCATCAATCAACACCACCAAAACAACAGATTAACTGGTTAATATCTCATTGCAGTTTGTGGGACTATGCTATGCAGAATTTGGCTGATATTTCTGCCTACATAGCAATGATATCTACATTTTAAAATAATTTGTTGACGTGAAGTGCTTTGGGATGTCCTGAGGATGTGAAAGGTGCTATTTAAATGTATGTTCCTTCTTTCTTAACAAATCTAAAAGAGATATGCTATTGTTCTTTTTTGGAGAAACCTCAGTCACAGTTACTGTGTGAACTTACGTAGATTTTTTATTTATTCTAGAGAGTTTTCTACATTTTCTGGGAACTATATATTAAAGTATCTTATATCAACGATGAAGCCAACAATTCTGTATACTTACTACTGCATTAAATTGTCCTCCAGTTAAGGGAAAATAATACCCTTTCAATTTTTGGCTTTAAGTGTGTCAATTAAGTATCATTGTTTCTTTTTACTTAAGTCTTCTTATTTTTGCTTCTGTTCCTCCTTTGCTTTGGCTCAACTGGCTATTAACTAGGGGTTCAGACATAAAATATTACCTTCTCTATAAGATTCTTTAAATTTTCATTGCAGTCTATTAATGTGACATTTTGTAGACTGATAATTCCATTCTTCTCAGTACACAGACGTGTTGCTTTTGAAATATTTGCTGTTGAGATATAAATGGAATTTGAACAAAGAGTTAGTAATTCATCAATGTATTGCAACTTTTAACACCGAGGTGCTGCCTGGCAGGGAAAAACATGATCATATGACAATATGGAAAATAGTGCTTATTTGTCATAGTTTGGAATTCTGGAATCACTTTAATATAATATATTAGATTGTGTATGCGTGACTGTTTTTATATTACAACCTATAAACTTTACTATAATGTAATTTTTCACAAAAATCTCAAAGATCATAAAAATACTGACAAATGTTTTGAGATATATATGTACTCTCTTGTTGGCTTTGGGGCTAGTATATGTGAGTGGCTAAGCCACCAGTCATTGCAAGTCATAATCAATGAAGAGCCCCATATATGGCTGTACATAACCACCCATTAGTTGAATTTCACTTTATCCCCTTGATTCCAGATATGCAAAATGACTAGTGCTGTATATGTGGGTTATACAGCATGTGGGTTAACTACTCGGGTGATGAGGTGTTGATATGAACAACAGAGGTATGTTAACATGTTAGACATGTGACAGATGAGAACCTGATATTTTCATGCAATAAAGTCCAAATTATGTGGATTTTATTTTATGCAAAATATATAATGATAAAGAAACTTGTATCTAAAGTAACTGTTGTTACTAATCTAAGATATTAGACAAAACTATCTGTGAACACCACAAACAAGGGACTAACATACCATTTAAAGTGTATGGCTCACACTCTTCGAAAGAGTAGCCATACTGGCCCACTAAAATTCGATTGAATGTAAAAAGTCCCTTAGAGGAATTGTACTCACTCCTTTCACAGAAATTTGCTGCAAAGAAATCAAATGAAATTCTCTTAGGATGGTACAAAAGCAAACCTAGTCACTGACATATTTTAGAAAATTATTATAATTCATTACCATGTCATCAAATTACACTTGTTATTGTATAATTACTAACTGCCCCAACAGCAACCTCAATGCAATTTTAATCAAAATATGAGTAATTGTCTACAATTACATAGAAAAGATCAGATATACAAACCAATCTCGCAATGATCTCCTTTCCAATCATCTGAACAAATGCAGATTTCATTCTCACAGGTTCCATTGTTTTGGCAGTAACACGCTTGTGGGTTAGCAGATGGTGGTTTTACGGAAGGATCTAAAAATTAAGAAAATACAAGTATTGAAAAGGGGAAATGTGTTTAAAGATTTTGGCTTTTGAATCTGATAGCTGAGTTATAAATTCCACTCTTATTCAACAGAATGTTTAAAGGAAAGAGTTTTCTCCATTTCCAAAATACTTGGGTACACTTACCTGGTATACGAAAGTAGTACATTTGCTGTTCCTTGTATTTACATCACAGAATTTCACTGCTATAGACAAAAACGGCTCCCAAAATAGTCAGTAAAAATTTTGAGAAATAGCCTTTAGAAATCTGAGCATGTCTGAAAAGCAAAATAATCAGGACCTATAATAGCTTTATTGCCATTATAGCTACTTGTGTTAAATGGTACGCAGCCAATACCATTAATAGCCCAATTTGTGTAATTCTAAACAGGGCATGCAAACAACAATCAACCATGGTATCAAACAATTTGGGAACTGCACCAAACTAGCAGTGGGCGGGGTGGGGGTTTAGACAAGAAAACCATCTTGTGGGCTGAGCAGGTCGATTTTGGTTGACAAGCCGCCACATACTAAGGAGATAGCATGTGCTATGCAAGTGGTGGACCCAGCGACAATGAAGGAATGGCGATATATTTCCAAGTTGGGATGGTGTGTGACTTGGAGGGGAACGTGCAGGTGGTGTTGTTCTCATGTACCTGCTGCCCTTGTCCTTCTAGGTGGTAGAGGTCGCGGGTTTGGGAGGTGCTGTCGAAGAAGCCTTGGCGAGTTGCTGCAGTGCATCCTGTGGATGGTACACACTGCAGCCACAGTGTGCCGATGGTGAAGGGAGTGAATGTTAAGGGTGGTGGAAGGGGTGCCAATCAAGCGGGCTGCTTTGTCCTGGATAGTATTGAGCTTCTTGAGTGTTGTTGGAGCTGCACTCATCCAGGCAAGTGGAGAAAGGGGTGCAGAGTCAGGTCTTTTTGTGCTAATGTGTATTTTATCCTTCAAAGTTTGTCCAAATGGTCTGCTGTAAAAAACACCAGCTGAGGGAAAAAAAATTTTTTAAATGGACTATTATTTGCATGTGCTACCAAGCTCTTTACCTCCATTTGATTGTTTTCAGGATGATGCAAGTAATCTGCATGAAGCGGTTTCTACCTTCTTTGTTAACAACAAGAAGAAGTACTTGCATTCATGTAGCGCCTTTAATGCAGTAAAACGTGCCAAGGAGCATCACAGGAGCGTTATCAAACAAGATTTGACACCAAGCCATATAAGGAGATATTAGGAGAGGTGACCAAAAGCTTGGTCAATGAGGTAGGTTTTAAGGAGCATCTTAAAGGAGAGGTAGAGAATCTGAGAAGTTTATGGAGGGAATTCCAAAGCATAGGGTCTAGGCAGCTGAAGGCACAGCCACCATTGGTGGAGTGATGAAAGAGGCCAGAATTGGAAGGGCGCAGAGATCATTTTTTTTATTGGTTCATGGGATGTGGGCGTTGCTGGTAAGGCCAGCATATATTGCCCATCCCTAATTGCCCTTGAGAAGGTGGTGGTGAGCCGCCTTCTTGAATCGCTGCAGTCCATGTGGTGAAGGTTCTCCCACAATGCTGTTAGGTAGGGAGTTCCAGGATTTTGACCCAGCGACAATGAAGGAATGGCGATATATTTCCAAGTTGGGATGGTATGTGACTTGGAGGGGAACGTGCAGGTGGTGTTGTTCTCATGTGCCTGCTGCCCTTGTCCTTCTAGGTGGTAGAGGTCGCGGGTTTGGGAGGTGCTGTTGAAGAAGCCTTGGCGAGTTGCTGCAGTGCATCCTGTGGATGGTACACACTGCAGCCACAGTGTGCCGATGGTGAAGGGAGTGAATGTTTAGGGTGGTGGATGGCGTGCCAATCAAGCGGGCTGCTTTGTCCTGGATAGTATTGAGCTTCTTGAGTGTTGTTGGAGCTGCACTCATCGAGGCAAGTGGAGAGTATTCCATCACACTCCTGACTTGTGCCATGTAGATGATGGAAAGCCTTTGGGGAGTCAGGAGGTGAGTTATTCGCCACAGAATAACCAGACTTTGACCTGCTCTTGTAGCCACAGTTTTTATGTGGCTGGTCCCGTTAAGTTTCTGGTCAACGGTGACCCCCAGGATGTTGATGGTGGGGGTTTCGGCGATGGTAATGCCGTTGAATGTCAAGGGGAGGTGGTTATACTCTCTCTTATTGGAGATGGTCATTGCCTGCCACTTGTCTGGTGCGAATGTTACTTGCCACTTATCAACCCAAGCCTGGATTTTTTCCAGTTCTTGCTGCATGCGGGCACGGACTGCTTCATTATCTGAGGGGTTGCAAATGGAACCGAACACTGTGCAATCGTCAGCGAACATCCCCGTTTCTGACCTTACGATGGAGGGAAGGTCATTGATGAAGCAGCTGAAGATGGTTGGGCCTAGGACACTGCCCTGAGGAACTCCTGCAGCAATGTCCTGGGGCTGAGATGATTGGCCTCCAAAAACTACTACCATCTTCCTTTGTGCTAGGAATGACTCCAGCCACTGGAGAGTTTTCCCCCTGATTCCCATTGACTTCAATTTTATGAGGGCTCCTTGGTGCCACACTCGGTCAAATGCTGCCTTGATGTCAAGGGCAGTCACTCTCACCTCACCTCTGGAACTCAGCTCTTTTGTCCATGTTTGAACCAAGGCTGCAATGAGGTCTGGAGCCGAGTGGTCCTGGCGGAACCCAAACTGAGCATCGGTGAGCAGGTTATTGGTGAGTAAGTGCCGCTTGATAGCACTGTCGACGACACCTTCCATCACTTTGCTGATGATTGAGAGTAGACTGATGGGGCGGTAATTGGCCGGGTTGGATTTGTCCTGCTTTTTGTGGACAAATCCAATCCGGAGGGTTGTAGGGCTGGAGGAGTTACAGAGATAGGGAGGCCAAAAGATATTTGTATACCAAACAGCAATGTGTACCCTCTCTGGTATGTGGAAAACAAGTTGGCAAATAAGAAACACGAAATGCATGTCTCTGCATGCAGTAACCAAATTTAAAGGGATTGGCTACATCTCAAAAATAGATATGAGAAATATATGGATAATTTTACTGAATTCGTCTCATTTATCAATTATCTCCCTCTTTTCTATCTTAAATATCTTGATATCTTCTTTGATCTCTTCTGCTAGTGTCATGTCCATCTTGTTAGTCTCCCTGGTAAAAACTGAGACAAACTATTCAATACATCAGCCATTTCATTGTCATTACCTGTTAGTTTACCTTGCACATCCCTTAGTGGCTCATAATTTTCCTTTTGTTATTTATATGTCTGTAGAATACTTTATTTCTTTTCATACTCTTTGATAATTTCATGTCGTAATTTTGAAATTATGTAAGGTTCAAAGGTGTAACAGAACACTCGGGTTCAGTGTCGTAAACAAACCTTTGGAGTTCCATTTATGTCGTTAAACCACTCAAGTGTGTCAACACAAGCTTTGTAACACACTTCCAGCAATTTTCTTGTCTCTGCATTTGAATAAGTATATACTGTATTTTAAACACAATCTAATTCAGAAATACTATTATTTTTCATGTTCAGGTTGAAATTTTCAAATGGGTGTATCATTTACCCTGTCTTTATACCACATCTTTAGCGTTCGTGATGTGCCATGAGTTTTCATATGCTGGCATCAGTGTAACTTTTTTGGTATCACTGGTAGTAAGACTACATCCAAGAAGTGGACTTGCATTGATTTAACTTTGCACCAGTGTAACTATAAATGCCACTTCTGCAAAGCCCACTTTAAATTAACTTTTCTTTAAAGTTTGAAACTAAGATGACCTCTAGTACCGTTACTCTATTTTTACCATTGAAAAGAGCTGATTGCACTGTCAGCTCTTTTCAGTCAGTAAAATTTTCACTGGCAGTCAGAGGCTGATAAGCGGAGTTCTGTTTATGCATTTGAGTGCACAATCATGGTTGTTTCTTTAGGTCGTTCCACAAAAACTGTTGATAATATGCCAGTAGACACAGAAGAGCGATTTTAACCCAGACCACACCTCCTGGGTATACCCACCACTACCATGGTTCATAAAGTCTCTTCACAGGACTACCAGTACTGCAGAAGAGCGCAACAATGAAACACGCATGAAGACAAGAATAAGAATTCAGCCCCAGAGGATGCCAGAGAGTCCCATGACGACACTGCTGATTCTGTAGAGCCAGCCCATGAAGGACAGGAAGCAGATACAGTGCCACAGCTGCTGGAAGGCTGAGAGACAGGCTCATTTGGCTCACATTCACAGGTGAATAGAGAAATATTATTTGGAAGTACCAGCCCATCAAAATAGGCTTCTCACACCCTAATCCTGAGTCTCAACATCAGCACATTGCCTGTTCCCCATTGTCGTACAAGAGAACCATATACCAAACAGTCCTTACACCAAATATTCCAGTGATTTGTTACAACTATTTATGGAAGCATAATTTGGTTCTGTCAACATTCATACCCCTTGTGACCATGCAACCATTTTCCCATCCTATTATAACATTTCTTCTAAGTGCCACCTGAGGACATGAAGTCTAAGATGTAGATGGCTGCTGCAAAATATTATGAGCGTCTTGGGATGGAGGTGGACGTTCTCCCGAGGCCCCTAATTCCTAGGCTGGACACATGACAGGTTGACTCTTTGTCATGGGCTCCTTGGCAGCCTAGTCATAGAATAGAATCATAGAACTGTTACAGCACAGAAGGAGGCCACTTGGCCCATCGAGCCTGTGCCAGCTCTTTGTAAGAGCAATCCAGTTAGTCCCATTCCCCCACTCTTTCCCCATAGCCCCTGCAAATTTTTTCCCTTCAAATATTTATCCAATTCCTTTTTGAAAGCCACAATTGCATCCACCATTCTTTCAGGCAATGCATTCCAGACATACTCATTGTGTAAAAAAGTTTTTCCTCATGTCGCCTTTGGTTCTTTTGCCAATCACTGTAAATCTATGTCCTCTGGTTCTTGACCCTTCTGCCAACGGGAACAGTTTCTCTCTATCTAAAACCATCATGATTTTGAATGCTTCTATCAAATCTTCTCTCAACCTTCTTTGCTTGAGGCGAACAACTCCAGCTTCTCCAGTCTATCCAAGTAACTGAAGTCCCTCATCCCTCGAACCGTTCTAGTAAATCTTTTCTGCACCCTCTCTAAGGCTTTCACGTGCTTCCTAAAGTGCGGTGCCCAGAATTGGACACAATACTCCAGTTGTGGCCGAACCAGTGTTTTATAATGGTTCAAATAACTCCCTTGCTTTAATACTCTAATGCCTCTGTTTACAAAGTCCAGGATCCCGTATGCTTTTTTAACCGCTTTCTCAACCTGTCCTGTCACTTTCAAACATTTGTGCACATATACCTTCAGGTCCCTCTGTTCCTGGACTCCCTTTAGAATTGTACCATTTAGTTTATATTGCCTCTCCTCATTTTTCCTGCCAGAATGTATCACTTCGCACTTCCTTGCATTAAATTTCATCTGCTATGTGTCTGCCTATTCCACCAGCCTGTCTTTGTCCTCTTGACGTCTATTACTATCCTCCTCACTGTTTACTGCACTTTCAAGTTTTGTGTCATCTGCAAATTTTGAAATTGTGCCCTGTACACCCAAGTCCAAGTCCAAGTCATTAATATATATAAAAAAAAGCAGTGGTCCTAGTATCGACCCCTGGGGAACATCACTGTATACCTTCCTCCAGTCTGAAAAACCGTTCACCACTACTCTTTTTCCTGCCACTTAGCCAATTTTGTATCCATGCTGCCACTGCCCCTTTTATTCCATGGGCTTCAATTTTGCTGACAAGCCTATTATGTGGCACTTTATCAAACGCCTTTTGAAAGTCCATATACACATCAACCACATTGCCCTAATCAACCCTCTCTGTTACCTCATCATAAAACTCAATCAAGTTAGTGAAACACAATTTGCCTTTAACAAATCTGTGCTGGCTTTCCTTTATTAATCCACACTTGTCCAAGTGACTATTAATTTTGTCCTGGATTATTGTTTCTAAAAGCTTCCCTACCACCGAGGTTAAACTGACTGGTCTATAGTGCCGGGTTTATCCTTACACACTTTTTTGAATAAGGCTGTAACATTTGCAATTCTCCAGTCCTCTGGCACCACTCCCATATCTAAGGAGGATTGGAAGATTATGGCCAGTTCCTCCGCAATTTCCATCCTTACTTCCCTCAGCAACCTAGGATGCATCCCATCCGGACCGGGTGACTTATCTACTTTAAGCATAGCCAGCCTTTCTGATACCTCCTCTTTATCAATCTTCACCCCATCCAGTATCTCAACTGCCTCCCTCTTTACTGTAACTTGGGCAACATCTTCTTCCTTGGTAAAGACAGATTGAAAGTACTCATTTCGTACCGCAGCCATGCCCTCTGCCTTCATGTATAGATCTCCTTTTCAGTCCCCAATCGGCCCAACCCCTCCTCTTACTACCCGTTTACTATTTATATGCCTATAGAAGACTTTTGGATTCCCTTTTATATTGGCCGCCAGTCTATTCTTATACTCTCTCTTTGCCCCTCTTATTTCCTTTTTCACTTCTTCTTCTGTAGTTTCTATATTCAGCCTGACATCTGTCATACGCCCCCTTTTTCTGCTTCATCTTACTTTCTATCTCTTTCATCATCCAGGGAGCTCTGGCTTTGGTCGCACTACCTTTCCCCCTCATGGGAATGTACCTAGACTGTACCTGAACCATCTCCTCTTTAAAGGCTGCCCACTGTTCGATTACAGTTTTGCCTGCCAATCTTCGATTCCAATTTACCCAGCCAGATCCGCTCTCAACCCAGTGAAATTGGCCCTTCTCCAATTAAGTATTTTTACTCTAGATTGCTCCTTGTACTTTTCCATAACTAACCTAAATCTTATGACACCTGCATAGATGAATGTTTCTGCAGGGAGCTGATAAAGTGTACCTCTGTGCTGGTCCCATGAGAGGAAGCAACCTCTGAGACACATACACACCAGCCTCTCCACTAATATCAGAAATAGGATTCTGGTTACAAAGGAACAGTGGAAGAATGTACCTCACAGAATTTAGAAAGATCCTTACATCCCCAGGAGAGTCTCAACCGAATATCCTTTAGTCTTTCTGAGATGCTGCCTTGTATACTTTACAATCAGGTTGACAGTGATCTCGCCACACAATCCCCTTGGATTGGTCATCCTTTGTTCAATGTCTCCACATTGAGCTGCACTTGTGAGATCATTCAACCTCTTTCTGGATTGAACCCAGGTCCTGGGGGTGATGCTGGTGGCACTGACCCTTTCAGACATCTCTGTCCACGCCTGCTTCATTCTGGCCTCACAGTAACAGCTGCTTCCGCCTTGCTCTCATTTCCTCCACTAGGACCTTCAGGAAGGTATCTGAAAAGCGGAAAGCAGCCCTTCAACTCATCTGTGTCTGAAAAAGTCTTCCACGGTTCCTCAACAATAAATCCAAGCATGGCAAGGTACTGGAGGACCTGTAGAAATGTACTCCAGCATGAGTCAGCAACTTCAGGAGACGAAGATGGGGGAGAAAATTGATAAGGAAAATCAAAGCACCTGTACTTCTTACCTGATTTAAATTTGGTTGCAAGCTGCCAAAAGCAGGCACCCCAAAGAATTGTGGTAGCAAGGCTACAGAAAACTCCAACCAGCACCTTGCGGTCACACTTTAGATGAATCATGTTGATCCTTGTGCCCACTGTTCAACTGACTTTCTTTAATAAGCAAGTTATTAAGTGTAGCTACAAGCTGTTTCTCTTAAGTCCTGTTACACATTAACTGCTTCACTTCCCCTCTGATTCTTGAGTGGTTTAGGTCTGATTAAACAAGGAGAAATCTTAAACTATGAATTGCAATTATGTGCTGATATATATACAGCAGTTAGAGTCTTCAGATTATCAGACATATCAATGCCCTTTTTGTGCAGTTGAGATAAAATCAAATTGGAGCGAGCCTGATAAACATCGACTCTGGACACTAATGCTTAAGCAGTGAAATATTAACCTTGGTATTTGGTCCACCAACAAATAAGAATGTCTGGATCTTGATGCTCGGTGTGGCTGTTTCAACCATTCTCTGACATGCTAATAACAAGAAACAATCTCAGTCAGCAGTATCTATTAGGGTGAATTTAAACCTGAATTATTTATGATTAGAGTTATTTATATGTGACGCAGGACTGTGTAAGAATTCTAGTTCAAATCTCAACGTTTGCGAAGAATGTTTATGTCTGAAAGAAACTTTGGAAATATTTCTATGTGAAATAGAGGTTTTTTTTTGGTCCCAGTTTGTCCACTCTGTGATTGTAGAACAAAATGGCATACGGGATACTTTCCTTTATTAACCAAGGCATAGAATATAAGAGCAGGGAGGTTATGCTAGAACTGTATAAAACATTGGTTAGGCCACAGCTTGTGTACTGCGTACAGTTCTGGTCACCACATTACAGGAAAGATGTGATTGCACTAGAGAGGGTACAGAGGAGATTTACAAGGATGTCGCCAGAGCTCGAGAATTTTAGCTATGAGAAAAGATTGCAGAGACTGGGGTTATTTACTTTGGAACAAAGGAGGCTGAGGTGAGATTTAATTGAGGTATATAAAATTATGACGGGACTAGGTAGAGTAGATAGGGAGGACCTATTTCTCTTAGCAGAGGGGTCAGTGACCAGGGGGCATAGATTGAAAGTAATTGGTAGAAGGATTAGAGAAGAGCTGAGAAGAATTTTTTTTCATCCAAAGGGTGGTTGGGGTCTGGAACTCACGGCCTGAAAGGGTGGTAGAGGCAGAAATCCTCAACTCATTTAAAAAATACTTGGATGTGCACTTGAAGTGCCGTAACCTACAGGGCTATGGACCAAGTGCTGGAAAGTGGGATTAAGCTGGATAGCTCTTTTTCGGCCGGCAGGGGCACGATGGAGCAAATGGCCTCCTTCTGTGCCATAACTTTCTATGATTCTAATGGATTCCCTAATTCAATTGTATTCTGCTTCAATTTGTTCCTATCATTTGCAATTGTTTTCTTTCTTCATTCATCCTGGTACCTTCACATCTGTTTTTGTAAGAAAAACAAGTGGGCCTTTCAGTCCCAGCAACTTTAGCACTACTGCAAAGTGATTTCTGCTTAGCAGTTGTGGTAAAGCGAATGTCAGGTCCCAATCTAACTCTGGAGGGAAGCAGTGTAACATAATGCTCTGCGTCGGAATGCTAAATCATAGAATTTATCTCTGGAGAAGTTAAAGTGAGAACCAGAACTGGAAAATCAGGCAACAAAAGAAAAATGGGTTTAAAAAAATTCTGAAGACCATGGAGAAGTCTGTGAGATCTTTGTGAGATAAAGGGAAAAATAGTAAGACCAAGACCAAAGCGGTTGAATAAGGAAGTCAAGAACAATCTAAGAAGAATTATTGTAAAAGGTGCCAGGAACAACAACTTGCATTTACATGGCACATTCAACATAGAAAAACAACCCAAAGTACTTCACAGAGACTTAATTAAAAAATGGATATCGAGCCAAAGGGGGAGATATTAGGAAGGGTGATCAAAATCTTAATCAGAGGTGGGTTTTAAGATGGATCTTAAAGGAACTGAGGGAGGTGGAGAGACAGAGGTGTTTAGGGAAGGAATTCCAGAGTATGGGGCCTGGGCAGCTGAAGGCATAGCCATCAATGGTGGGTTGAAAGGTAAAGGGACGCACAAGAGAAATGAAGAGTTTGGGAGTGGTTATAGGCTTGGAATACGTTACAAAGATGAGGAGAGGCAAGGTCATGAAAGGGATTTAACCATGAGGATGTAAATTTTAAATTTGAGGCATTGGGAGCCAATGTAGGTCAGCAAGCACAGGGGTGATGGGTGAACGTGAATTTGTGCGGGATAGGATACGGACAGCAGAGTTTTGGATGAACTGAAGTTTATGGAGGGTGGAGGGTGGGAGGTCGGCCAAGACAGCATTGAAATAATTGAGTCCTGCGTTAACAAAGGCATGAATGAGGGATTCAGCAGCAGATGGGTGGAGGTGGACAATGGCGAAGACAAGGCTGAAGCGTTTGTAACCATCTTCAGCCAGAAGTGCCGAGTAGATGATCCATCTTGGCCTCCTCCCGATATCCCCACCATCACAGAAGCCAATCTTCAGCCAATTCGATTCACTCCGCGTGATATCAAGAAACAGCTGAGTGCACTGGACACAACAAAGGCTATGGGCCCTGACAACATCCCGGCTGTAGTGCTGAAGACTTGTGCTCCAGAACTAGCTGCGCCTCTAGCCAAACTGTTCCAGTACAGCTATAACACTGGCATCTACCCGACAATGTGGAAAATTGCCCAGGTATGTCCTGTTCACAAAAAGCAGGACAAATCCAATCCGACCAATTACCGCCCCATCAGCCCACTCTCAAGCATCAGCAAAGTGACGGAAGGTGTCGTCGACAGTGCTATCAAGCGGCAGTTACTCACCAATAACTTGCTCACCGATGCTCAGTTTGGGTTCCGCCAGGACCACTCGGCTCCAGACCTCATTACAGCCTTGGTCCAAACATGGACAAATGAGCTGAATTCCAGACGTGAGGTAAGAGTGAATGCCCTTGACATCAAGGCAGCATTTGACCGAATGTGGCATCAAGGAGTCCCAGTAAAATTGAAGTCAATAGGAATCAGGGGGAAAACTCTCCAGTGGCTGGAGTCATACCTAGCACAAAGGAAGATGGTAGTGGTTGTTGGCGGCCAATCATCTCAGCCCCAGGACATTGCTGCAGGAGTTCCTCAGGGCAGTGTCCTAGGCCCAACCATCTTCAGCTGCTTCATCAATGACCTTCCCATCATAAGGTCAGAAATGGGGATGTTCGCTGATGATTGCAGAGTGTTCCGTTCCATTCGCAATTCCTCAGATAATGAAGCAGACCGTGCCCGCATGCAGCAAGACCTGGACAACATCCAGGCTTGGGCTGATAAGCGGCAAGTAACATTTGCGCCAGCCAAGTGCCAGGCAATGACCATCTCCAACAAGTGGGAATCTAACCACTTCCCCTTGACATTCAACGGCATTACCATCGCCGAATTCCCCACCATCAACATCCTGGGGGTCACCATTGACCAGAAACTTAACGAGACCAGCCACATAAATACTGTGGCTACAAGAGCAGGTCAGAGGCTAGGTATTCTGCGGCGAGTGACTCACCTCCTGACTCCCCAAAGCCTTTCCACCATCTACAAGGCACAAGTCGGGAGCGTGATGGAATACCCTCCACTTGCCAGGATGAGTACAGCTCCAACAACACTGAAGAGGCTCAACACCATCCAGGACAAAGCAGCCCGCTTGATTGGCACCCCATCCACCACCCTAAACATTCACTCCCTCCACCACCAGCACACAGTGGCTGTAGTGTGTACCATCCACAAGATGCACTGCAGCAACTTGCCAAGGCTTCTTCGACAGCACCTCCCAAACCCACAACCTCTACCACCTAGAAGGACAAGGGCAGCAGGCACATGGGAACAACACCACCTGCAAGTTCCCCTCCAAGTCACACACCATCCTGACTTGGGAATATATTGTCTTTCCTTCATTGTTGCTGGGTCAAAATCCTGGAACTCCCTTCCTAACAGTACTGTGGGAGAACCTTCACCACACGGACTGCAGCGGTTCAAGAAGGTGGCTCACTACCACCTTCTCAAGGGTAATTAGGGATGGGCAATAAATGCTGGCCTTGCCAGCGACGCCCACATCCCATGAATGAATAAAAAAAAGTTATACAGGTTGAAAAAGATGATCGTTGTGATGGGGAAGATATTGGCTCAGAAACTCAACTCAGATTTGAATAGGATGCTGACCTTGCGAACCGTCTGCTTCAACCTGAGACAGTGGCCAGGAAGGGGAACGGAATCTGTGGCAAAGGCAAGAAGTTTGCGGCAGAGGCTGAAGATGATGCCTTCGGTCTTACCAATGTTTAACTGGAAGAAGTTGCGGCTCACCCAAGACTGGATATCAGACAAGCAGTCTGACAACACAGGGAAGAGAGTGGTCCAGGGAAGTGGTGGGGAGATAGAGCTAGGTGTCATTCGCATACATGTGGAAGCTGACTCCATGTTTGCGAATGATGTTGCCAAGGGGCAGTATGTAGATAAGGAAGATGATGGGACCAAGGATAGACACTTGAGGGACTCTGGAAGTAAAGGTGACAGTAATTAAGGATTGAGAATTATTTAAAAATCAGTGTAAGGTAACTAAAATGAGTATTAAAAGCAATGAGGAAATAAAATGCAGATTGATAAAAGCAAAAGCAATTATTTTAACACCATAAAGTAGGTGGAGCATTTGGGAACAAAAAGGTCTTTTAAAGGATAAGTTGGATAGAGGTATCATGGTGAGTTAGTGAATGGCAGGTATATTGAAGTAATTCTTTGTATTAGTCTTCAAAAAAGATTGGAATTGCCTGATGAAAAAAGTGCATTGCCAGAAGCCCCTTAAGAGTTCAGAATGTTCTACAAGTATTACAAAACACTTTACACTGATTGGAGTAGCCAAACCACCATGTAATAGAAGCAAAACATCTTCCAAAACTTTTCAGATTTTATCTGCAAGCAGCTGAGGATCCCTTTAAATACTGCTAGACGTGGCTGTCTCCAAACTTGTACAGCCTATGGTGTGTGGGTGAGTTGAGGAAATGGCGATAGCAATGCGGGTAGAGATCAAAATGGCGTCCAGGTCCTAAAGGTTTCTTATCCACGTTTTTAACCTGAGGCCGTGTCATGGAAAACTCATCTCCCTGTTAAAATGCTAATTTTTCTAGCTTGCACATAAACCTGTTGGTATTGTACAGTTTGCCAGAAAATAATAAATTTGTTAAATCTTGCAAGACCCTGCTGGCCGATTTGAAATCTTTAGCGTGCTGTTTCTGCTGATTGCAACAATTCCACATCAGATGTGTTGTTCAATTGTTTGTTTTCAAAATATATTTTTGAATGCAATGGGTGGCTTCCATTTAATATATTTAAATTTATAATACTTAAATCACAAGTGAAAAGCTGAGACAAATTTAAATCCTAAATATTCAACATCAATCTTTTCTTCTGAACCTCATGAGAACTGACAACCTCCAATCTTCAGAATTATGTACTATAGATGCCAAAATCTCCATGCACAAAGCAGAACTTGGAATCAAAATTTCAAGTTTTGTATTACATCAAATTTTGTTTGAATTTACAAGGTCTCTTGGTTTATAAAGCTAGCATATCAATTGGTTAGGAAAATATGTTGCCTTGTGACTTTTTTTTCTCCTGTTCCATTAGTCTATACACAGACTTAATTTTGGTTGGATTTTTATTTCACGTATTTTTGAACTTTTAATTCCCACTCGAAAAGGGAACTAGCTCCTTAGTCTCGAACTGGTGAATAGGAAATGTACAAGACTGACCCAAGATAAGTCATGTCCGATTTGCTCTTCCTATGGGAAAATTCCAAAACTCAATTTGGCACCTCTTCCTGATGGTATGATAAAGTAGAATGCCAGACTGCAAATACTAGTTAACCACACCATATATTAAGCCATGGTTACCATAGTAATGATTGAAAGAAAGCAACATTATGTGATTTAAAATATATTTTAAATATATTAATTTTAAAAAATATTTTAAAAGGTTTTTTCCCTCTCAGGTAGTTTCCTTTTTTTAAAAAATGTGAATGGGGAGTACTTTTTGCATTAAGTATTCTCCCTTTTTATGAAAGTAATAGCATTATCAGAAATTTCTTTTGACTTTTAAAACAAAATGTTAATCTTGTTGGTGGTATGAAAACATTTCAGTAGGGTCACCTTCCCTGCAAGGCCCCTCCAGTTACATCAATTATCTGCACCGTTACCTCGAGTCCCCCAATGATCTATCCGTGGCCTCTTCCTTTTTCTCATCTACATGTTGCCCTTTGGCAACATCATCAGGTTCCACGTGTACGCTGACGACACCCAATTCGACTCCTCCACTGCCTCAGATTTGTTATGCTGCTTGTCCGACATTGAGCAGAAATTTCCTCTAACTAAATATTGGGAAGACTGAAGCCATTGTCTCCGTTCCCTAGCCACCGACTCCATCCCTCTCCCTGGCCACTGTCTGAGGCTGAATCAGACCGTTTGTAACCTTGGAGTCCTATTTATCCTTGAGAAGAGTTTCCAACCACGTATCCGCTCTATTACCAAGACTACCTACTCCCAGCTCCATTACATCACCCGTCTCCACCCCTGCCTCAGCTCATTTACTGCTGAAATCCTCATCGATGCCTTTGTTACCTCTAGACTTGACTATTTCAATGTTCTTCTGGCTGGCCTCCCATCTTCCACTCTCCATACAATTGAGCTTATCCAAAACTCTGCTACCTGTATCCTAACTCGCACCAAGTTCTGTTCACCCATCACTTCTGTGCTCTCTGATCTACATTGGCTCCCTGTCCGGCAACGCAATCTTAAAATTCTTATCCTTGTTTTCAAATCCCTCCATGGCCTCACCCCTCCCTATCTCTAACCTCTTCCAGGCCTACAACCCTCCAAGATCTCTACGCTCCTTCAATTGTGGCCTCTTGTGCATCTCCAATTTTAATCACTCCATTGGCAGCCGTGCCTCTGACTGACTAGGCTCTAAGTGCTGGAATTCCCTCCCTAAACCTCACAGCCTCTCGCTCCTCCTTTAAGACGCTCCTTAAAACCTACCTCTTTGACCAAACTTTTGGTCACCTGTCCTAACACCTCATGTGGCTCAGTGTCAAATTTTGTTTCATAACGGTCGTGAAGTGCCTTGGGACGCTTTACTACATTGAAGGTGCTATATAAATGTAAGTTGTTATCAATCTCCTGCTGCAGCTCCACTGCTGCAAACTCATGAGGATCTCTGGCTGGTCTGATGTCACTCTCATCCTCTGCTGTTGTCTTCAAAGGAGCCATGCTGAGATGCTCCCCATAACTGATGCAATGGAGTATTAGAAAATAAATTTCCTCTAAGACTCCTCGTCTATAATAAAAGCCGGTGGGTGGGGGGGAGGCAATGGGAGTACTTTGAATCAAAAATACTCAGCTTTCCTTCACCTTTAAGCAAATAGTATATACAAAGTCATCTCCAGATAAAACCAATTCAAATAGATGATTAAACTATACCAATCTGCTCCCCATTTACTCTATTCTTTTGACTCCTGATCCAAAAACACAAATATAAATCTGAAGTACATGCTATATCGACATTCTTCGCACTAAATATACTGAACAGTCAATGGCACACTTCACCTGCAGGAAGTAGCACATCTTACAAGTTAAAAGATCATTTACTCATGGGAATAAAATGTTAATTTGGAGCCAATTATATTCAAACTCACTGGGTTGAGGAATTTACTAAATATATACACACACACAGCAATGCTTATTAAATTATCTTTTTAAAGATAAAATTGAACACATTACAATTGATTACCAGCCTAACAGCTGGCTAGATATTTATAAGCCGATTAAAAAATGATTTGAAATCTACCCTCACACACTACTGTAGTCAGCTCCATAACTCCTCCCACTGATTCTTCCCTTTCAATATCATGCATGCTTATTGTTTAAAAAATGTATTTTTTTAAAGCAGCTAGGAGAAAAGTTAAATTCTGCATAATTCCTTGAAAGAGGCATTGGGGCAAGATCTTTAAAATGGAAGAAGCTAAAAATCAGATTTCAGTCAACAGGCTTGTGCATATTTTTGAGTAGAAAATAGTATGGAGTAGTTCTGCAATGTGAAATGCCTGAAAGGGGCATGCATTCTAGGAAACCAAGCAAAGGTTAAAGCAGGACAGAAACAGAGAATTATAAAAATGGTTTCTGAAGTAGAGATGAAAGGTGGTTTCCTGTGTATAGCTGAGTATATAAAAGTGACGCTCTGCCTATACTGAACCTGAAAAAAGTTCAAAATGCTGAATTTTTAAATGAATGTAGTTAATCTCCAGCACCAGCAATTCAATTCCATTTCTCAGAATTTAGTGTTGCGACATTCCTGACTAATATTAGTAAGCAATTACTAATTAAAGTGATGTGGCGATGCCGGTGATGGACTGGGGTTGACAAATGTAAACAATCTTACAACACCAAGTTATAGTCCAACAATTTTATTTGAAAATCACAAGCTTTCGGAGGCTTCCTCCTTCGTCAGGTGAATGTGGGAATCCTTGAACGTTTCGCATTTATATTCAGAGAACAATACCTGACGAAGGAGGAAGCCTCCGAAAGCTTGTGATTTTCAAATAAAATTGTTGGACTATAACTTGGTGTTGTAAGATTGTTTACATTTACTAATTAAAGTGGCATGGATAAGGAAAAATTTGCCTGATGCACTTGGTACTTTACAATTTCTTCAGCATTACTCGGGCATCACTTTGGGAAGACAATTATATCTGGTCTTGTGAATTACAGATGGATTGAGACAAATGGTAATGGATCGATCACATTATTAGGTATATTCTACAGACCACCTAATAGTGGAAGGGAAGTGGAGGATGAAATATGTAGGCAAATTTACAAAGTGAGTAAAAAAAAACAAATAATCATCATAGGCGATTTCAACTACCCCCAAATAAACTGAATAGAGGTAGGGAAAGGAGAATAGGGAATGGAGTTTTTTTTTTTTTAAAGTGTACATGACTCCTTTCTTACCCATTATATGAGAAGCCCAACAAGAGAGGAATCACTGCTGGATGTAGTAATGGGAAAGGAACCAGACTGATAAGAAAAGTAAGCGTAGGGACCATCTAAGCAATAGCGATCATCCCATAATAAGGCTTAAAATAATGATTGAGAAAGACAAAGACCAAAGTAAAAGATTGGAAAAAAGCTAATTTTGAGGGGATGAGAATGAAACTAAGGCAGGTAAACTCCAAAAAAAATGTTGATAAAGAAATAGATCAGCAGTAGATATTTAAAACGGTGATAGAGAATTCAGGAGAAAAATATTCCTCTAAAAAGAACTAACCAATAATGAAACACCATGGGTGAATAAAGAGATAAGGGTAAAATTGAAACTAAAGAAAAAGGCATACTCAAGTACGTAGACAGGGAATACGAAGAGGTTAGGAGAGTAAGAAAACAATTAGGAAAGCAAAGAGGAACTACGAGATTAAATTATCAAGGAATATAAAAATAAATAAAGTATTCTAGACACAAATAAAAGAAAAATCAGAATAGGACCCTATTAAGGGATGCACAAGATAAACTCACAGGTAATATCAGCATAATGGCAAGAATATTGGATAGTTACTTTGCCTCTGTATTTATCAGGTGGGCAGGATATTAGAAGAGGAGATTGAAAAATATATTAAAACATTTAAGATAGAAAGGGAGAGATAATTGATAAACTAATCAAATTTAGAGAGGGCAAGACCCCTGGTTTGGATGGATTGCATCCCACAATTAAAAGAATTTAGGGACAAGATAGCAGAGGCACTACTACGTATATACAAAAATTTATTAGGAAAGAGAATAGTGCCAGAGGACTGGCAGACAGCTAATGTTATTCCTATATTTAAAAAAGGGAGATAGAACAAGTCCAGGGAGCTATAGATCAGTTAGCTTAACGTTGGTGGTAAGATATTGGAATCTTTACTCAAACACGTAATAGAAAGACATCTCGAGAATGAAAATATAAATAGTCAGCATGGATTTCAGAAGCGAAAGTCATGCTTGACCAACTTTATTGAATTCTTTGAAGTAACAGAAAGAGTAGACAAGGGTAACGTAGTAGATGTAATATATTTGGATTTTCAAAAGGCCTTTGATAAGGTACCACATGCAAGGAGTCTTACAACACCAGTTTATAGTCCAACAGCTTTATTTGAAATTTCAAATTTCAAATAAAGCTGTTGGACTAAAACTTGGTATTGTAAGACTCCTTACATTTGTCCACCCCAGTCCATCACCAGCATCTCCACATCAAGGTACCACATGACTTAAGGTCACAGCATGTGGAGTCAGGGGACAGGTAGCAGAATCAATAGCAAGTTAGCTACAAAACAGAAAACAGTAGAGGTTAAGGGTAGCTACCCAGACTGGCAAAAGGTAGGAAGTGGTGTTCTACAGGGATTGGTGCTGGGTCCACCGTTCACAATTTACATTAACAATTTGGATACTGGAATTGGAAGCACAATTTCAAAATTTGCAGACAACACCAAATAGAGGGGTGTAGTTAAAACAAAGAATGCATCAAAATGCAAGAGGACATTAATAAACTTGCAGAATAGGTGCGTAATTGGCAAATGAATTTCAATATAGGTAAGTGTGAGATGGTGCATTTTGGTAGGAAGAATAAGGAGCCCACATACAGCTTGGATAATAAGTCTAAATGGAATAGAGGAGCAAGGGATCTAGGAAGTACAGGTACATAAATCACAAAGTAGCGACACAGGTTAATAAAGCCATAAAAAGGCAAATCAAGCACTAGGGTTCATTTCTATAGAATTGAAAAGCAAAGTTATGTTAAACCTGTGTAGAACCATGGTTAGACCACACTTGGAGTACTGTGCATAGTTCTGGTCTCCATATTATGGAAAGGATATAGAGGCATTGGAGAGGGTGCAAAAAAGTTTCACAAGGATGATAGCAGAACTGAGAGGATATCCTGATCAGGAAAGGCTGAACCGGCTGGGACACTTCTAGAAAAGAGAAGGCTGAAGGGTGACCCGATAGAGGTGTTTAAGACAATGATAGCATTTGATAGGGTAGACAGAGAAAATGTTTTCACTTGTGGGGTCATAAATATAAAATATTTGCTAATAAATCCAATAGGGAATTCAGGAGAAACTTCTTTACCCAAAGAGTGGTAAGAATGTACAACGTGCTATCACAAGGAGTAGTTGAGGCAAATAGCATAGATGCATTTAAGTGGAAGCTAGATAAGCACGAGGGAGAAAAGAATAGAAGGGTATCCAGATAGGGTTAGATGAAGTAGGGAGGGAGAAAGCTCATGTGGAACATGAACACCGACATAGACCAGTTGGGCTGAATGGCCTGTTTCTGTGCTGTAGTTTCGCTGAAACTTGATGAGATCAAGGGTGCCCAAACTAACTTCTGCTAGAGAATAGCAATATAACCAAGAGCTATATCCTCAGTCCAGACTGAAATCCAACCCCAGGTCCTGTGAGGAGAAAAGCTAGTCTTGTAACATGCTGTACTATCGAATCCTAGTGTTCATAGTCCAATAAACCCAATTTCACATTTGAGCTTTTTTATTTTTTCATATGCCTTATATAACAAATAGATCAGATACAAGCAAGTGGAACATTCATGCTAGCAATATATATGTATATACTATATTCAATAGGCAAAGAATATACATACATTCCAGCCTAACAAATTAAAACTAAATTATTCACGTTCACCCCCACAGTATAAAATTCAAACAGGTATGACAATTTACCATTTTTAGCATACAACATTATGACTACAAAGCAAAGCATTACATAGTACAATTTAATAACAATTTTATAGATGATATGTATTTTCAAAGTGGGGAAAAGATAGCAACTCAAACATTGGAAAATAGCACACTACATGCACCATTAGAGGGAAGAGGCTCTGTATTTCTAAAGGATCTACCAGCTCTGCATTTATAAGGATTATTAAAGTCAGTTTTAATTACTGATTTAAAAACCTATTTTTGCAAGATGTTTTTCAACTTCTATTTTTTGTGTCTAAAACAGAAAATTAGGAAAAAGTGGGACCTCAAAATCCCCCTCCAGCCAAATTCAGTAAAAAATCTATTATTTGAAACATTTGTTTTATCCCCCCCCCCCCACCACCGCCCCCTGCCAAAAAAAAAATGTAAATGGAATGTCAGGATAAGGTTTGTTTGTAATGCCATGCCATAGTCCACTAGCTTGCCAGCATTCACTATCCAGCACACATGAAGAATGAGGTACTCCAGGCACTTTGCACCAATAAATTTATACTATGAGAATAGTTTAGGAACTATGAAGGTATTTTACCTCTACATTTGTGTGGTCATAAATACAAATTGGATAGCTCCATCAAAGCCGGCACAGGCACAATGGGCCGAATGGCTGCCTTCTGTGCTGCAAGATTCTATAAGTTTGTTTTAAAATGCAACAATGGAAGAAAGTGTGTCCTGGGCACTGAGAACTGATAAAATACCCACTCATGAAGCTGATGTTTTATAGATCACTATTATTCAGCACA
This sequence comes from Heptranchias perlo, assembly GCF_035084215.1. Classification (NCBI taxonomy): domain Eukaryota; kingdom Metazoa; phylum Chordata; class Chondrichthyes; order Hexanchiformes; family Hexanchidae; genus Heptranchias; species Heptranchias perlo. The sequence continues at coordinate 56,934,610 of NC_090335.1, forward strand.
TATACCCTTTATATCGCTCCAGGCATTTCTTCTAAATACAAAAGCAGCACTACCGTAACAGATTATCTCTTTCACTGCTCAAGTTCTGCAAAACTTGTTTGTACCTTTCATATACCTTCTTTTAAAATTCTGAAACATTTAAATAATAGTTAATGCTTCAAAATGGAAGTAATTTCCTGATGTTGAATTGTTCTCAGCAGCTGTAATTGAACAAAACATAGATGTGATAAAATGATATTTTTCTGAAAATCTAATTCCATTTCGTTGCGTAAACAAAGACATTTCCAGTTTTTTTTCCTAGGTTACATTTATTGCATTGGCTACATCGATTCAAAGGATTCCTCATTGGCAAAAATAAATCACTTTTAAAATTTCTCTAATTTCCAGATATATTCAAGTAATTTGAAAATCTTTGTACCACAGACTTGTAAATCCTTCCAAGCAATTTAATCTAATCAAAAGATGATGGTACATACTTTATAAAAATACTTCAGATGTGTTGTAATTTAAGTAAACCGTATAAGAAAATTTGAATGCGGAGGCCCCGAATCTCACTGAGTTGATTTCAGCACCTCATCCCAACTGCACCCAAGTGATTACAATGTAGTAGCGCTGACAGCACAAAACTTATCCCACTGCCTTCCCATCATCATCTGTTTCAAATATTTAGCCAATTTCCCTTTAAAAGATGCAATGGTCTCAGCCTCAATCACTCCTAATTGTAAAGCATTCCATGTTCCAACAACTGTATAATAAAAAATTCCCCATACCTCCTCATTCTTTTAATGCCAATTTTAAATTGATGACCCCTCATCACTGCCAGAGGAAATAGTCTTTCCCCATTCATCCTATCAAAACTCTTCATAGGAAATTAAATACAAGTTTTTAAAACTATTAACTAGTCACAGTATTCAGAGATTCTCCTCATAACTAGTTTCTCATTCCTGGTAAATCTACACTGTGCACTATGACTTTAGTGTCCTTTCTATAATGGGTGTCCAAAACCACACGCTGTATTTAAAGCGTGGCCTAAACATTGCTGTGTACAAATTTATCACTACCTTTTTGTTCTTTGCCTCTATTTATAGAGCCCAAAAGCTAATGGCCTTTTTATGGCTTTATCACTAGCACTGGAAGAAATTGTTGTACATTTGTCTATCCACATCCTTCAACCTCTTTCTAACGTGTGTATGCTGCCATTCTTTGTCTTTCCTCCCACGACGTATTTCCGCACTTCTCTGCATTACATTGCAACTCCCATCAGTCTGCCCATTCTGCTAACTACGTCCTCTTGTAGTCTTTTACACTCTACTCTGCTATTTGCCAAACCATCTATTTTTGCAAGGGCACCAGGGTCAAACCTATGATGCATAGAAAAATGCATAATGAAATTAAACAAATTTCTGGATCTGATTTTTACGCTGCTGAATATCGACACTGATAATTGCAATGTTGGCAAACTTCCAAAACAAAGGGAGGAAAATTCAATTTACACTATGCCGTAGAAGGTTAAGCAGCCAAGGAACATTCAGCATTTATTAGACCTTGGCAATGACCAATACAATCTCTTGCTCAAAAATTAAATTTTCACCGTCAATTCTGAACAGAACTACTTGCTCCCTTTAATGGATTTAGTTAATGATAGTAATGTAGCTAGACCAGGCACAGAATTTAAAGTGTAGTAAACATATTATAAATAAGAGGATGGCAAAACAATTCTCTTTCTTATTAGGGTTCAACATAATGAGATCTGAATTTCTCCTCCAAATTTTTATAGCAAGACCAAGGGGATAGGGTTAGGAATGAAAGATGGCAAGTTTGTTACAACAGGTTTCTAATAACTATTTGTACCATGGACTTAAAAGAGCATTAATAAGTAATCAGAGTTACGTAACAGCAACCCTTCCTCCAATTAAATATTTGCCAACTTAACTGGAAAAAAAGGACAATCTTTTTAAGAACAAGCTGATAGAAAAGTCTTAATGTAGATATTGTTTATGTGTTGACTCTTTTATTCACAATGCACAAACACATATCATATGACTCACGAACAAATTACACAGTTTACATCGAAAGCCCACTTAAATTGTTACACTGGTACAAAAGCAGTGTGACAATAACTCCAGTAAAACACTATTCATTGTTGCAAACAGAAGCTGAAATGGTGAAAATCAGAACAAAAATTAAATCCATTTGACTCATTTGAAAATAAAACACCTTTGCACAATTTAGAATAAACTACATCCAACATTTTCATTGGTTTCATTTTTTCCAGCAACAAAATGTGAAGCTCCTAGCCTTGAAGCCACGTGTGGGACAGCCAAATCTGCAGTGATGTTAAAACCCAACATATGCTTCCCACAACTACCTATCCCTCTTCCTCAGCAGTTTTTGTACTGTCAAGCTTCTAGCCTTCCCAATAAATGAACAGGAGACAGTTCCTCCAAAACATTTATGCTTGAATATGGAGCAGGAACCCAGCTCAAACAACTTTTTTTTTTAAAGACAGCTTACAACCTGCTAGCGGCTTTAAGACTAGATTCTCTCTCTCGTATAAACATTTGGGTATCATGTAACAATTGTAGGTATTCTGACAACTTTTGCAATTCCCAGAGGCCAAATAATGTCATATGTATAACACACATTAAGATCTGTTTTCCTATTGTAAATAGTGTGTACACATGACCAACTCATGCTACACAACTGATTATAAAAAAAGCACAGGACAGGGTACAGACAGCTTGAAATGTTGATTTTTTTTAAAAAATGCACAAAAACACTGACTAGTGTATGTATTTTACATTTAAGATCATGAGATCCAAAATATACACAGATGATTTGTATATGCAACATTATAGCTAAGTATTAACAGACTGCACAATGAGGAGTTATGTCCAAAATGCAATGAGTTGTAAAATGCAACTTCAAAACTATATACAAAGGAAGTCAGAAAAGGGTTAAATGTACAGCACTATTATTTTAGTCTTTAAAGAAATTGTTAGCACATAACTAATTTAACTCCCCTTAACTGTGTTGGCACAAATATTTTTAATTGAAGGAATTCATTTGGGATGCTTCCATGTTAGGGTAAAAAAATAGTTGACTTGACCTTCTAGGATTGAACAAATCTGGTTGGGCCGGACATTCTATCCAATTTTGATAGATATAAATAGTCTGCATGAAGCTTAGTAGCACAAGTCATAACGCTATGCAACACTTCAGTCTACCAGCCACACACCTTATCCCGTTTAATCAATTTTAGCAAGACTAAATTCATAATCTTATAACAGCATTTCACAGTATATAAAACCAATAATTAAACCATTTGTTTTTCCTCTTGAAAATCAATCAACAGGAAATACAACCATGAAATCTTTGATTTCGACAAATCAGGATCAGTGTTTGGAAACACTTCTGAATTTACTGCATTTCTCAGCATCTTGGTGACTGTGTATCATTTTTTTTAAAGGAGCTTGGAATAACATTAGCATCAAATGGCCTGGGGGGAAGACTAACCACTGCCATTTTCCCACTGCCAGTTTTACTTTGTGTGGAAGCAAAAGTACTAGGGTAGAAAGAAGGTAGTAAAAACAAAAACAGCCTACACAAGACAATCTGCAGCAGTTAAGCCCTAGACTATCATATTTACTGGACTGATGCAGTCCCATTATATTCACCATCGTTCATAAACCAGCTCGGAGCCTTCTAATTCAGTTTTCAAAAGGTTCTTTCTTCTGTAGACTATTTCTTCTTCTTTTCCTGTGTGGAGGTAAACCAAGAGTCCAGTAATTTTTTGCTGTAGTAGATCTGCCAGCCATGCACTTGCACTGCAATAACCAAGACCAAGTACATGACAGCTACAGCAGAAAAGCCAAAGATGAAGCGGTAGGCCTTGCCATGCCGATAGAGCTGCTGTGCCATGGGGAACATCTCCATGCTGCCATAAATGAGAGGGGCAATGGAGAAGAGCCCTGCACTGATCATGGAAAGTACAAGGTAACTGATGTTGTTACGAGGGAAGGATACAAAACCGAAGATGGATGGTATGATGCTCAGCAGGTACGGGTATTCCCATTGGTATGGCATTGCTATCAGGTCATGCGACACCAACTTCATGTGACTGACAATAACATGAAGAGTGAGCAGTGTCCAGATTACTAAGTGAGCAATTATCAGCTTCTTGATCTCAGACTTCAGAGTTGCACTGGAATTGAAAGAACAGAAATACAATTTTAAATTAATTTTCATCCCTACAGATAAGAATTCCAAATTCTGAAATACAAATGTCTTTACATAGGATATTCTGCAAGAAGTATAGCTGTTGGAGGACAGTGGGCTCCTTTAGATTATTGGCATAACTAATCTTCATAGTATTATACTGCCCCATGGATTGTTAAATGCAGTCTTGTCCCAGTTTCCCAAATGGAGACTTCAAGTCATTATCCAGGTTACTTACGTCTGCAGGATGCTTTTCTGCAGAAAAGTGATCAAAATAAGAGTTTTTTTAAGCTAAGCTATCCTTATCTCCGGTTATCTAGCTTAAAAAAGACGTATTTATATAATCTTGTGATCACATCTCGGAAACCTCTCACTTCACAGACAATTAATTATTTTGATATTCAGTGATTTATGTAGATAAATGCAGTATCCATTTTCTGCTTAACATCTCAAACTGCATTGAAAGACCAATTACTCGGTTTTCAGTGGTGTCAAGGGAAGATTGTTAGATCGCTGGGAAATTCCCCTACTCTAATTCCCACCTGAACCATCAGATAGGCAGACAGAGCCTCAGTTTAACATCTTATCTGGAGAACTGCATCTCCAACAATGCAGCATTCCCTCAGTACTGTTGTAGAGTCGTAGCCTGGATTAGATGCTCAATATAGCAGAGCTTGGGCACAATCTTCTGAATCAGCAGCAAGGCTGCTACCAACTAAGCCAAGCTGATATTCAGCTTTTGGAAGCACCAAGGCCTGGGTGCAGATCCCTTTTGCAGCGGGGGGATAATACCCTGTAAAAACACCTACAGACATAGCAAGCGAAAATGTTTAGAAAAAATATATAAAATGTTAATCCTGGGGCAGCTCTGTGGCATAACAAGTTAGACCTACAACATTCAGCCAGACCTACAAAGAGTCTGCAAAGGGATATCGACAAGTTAAGTGAGTGGGCAACAAGATGGCAGCTGGAGTATAATGTGGGGAAATGTGAGGTTATTCACTTTGGTAGAAAGAATAGAAAAACAGAATTTTTTTAAATGGTGAGAAACTATTAAATGTTGGCATTCAGAGGGATTTGGGTGTCCTTGTACACAAAACACAAAGTTAACATGCAGGTACAGCAAGCAATTAGGAAGGCAAATGGTACAGTGGCCTTTATTGCAAGGGGGTTGGAGTACAAGAGTAAGGAAGTCTTGCTGCAACTGTAGAGGGCTTTGGTGAGACCACACCTGGAGCACTGCGTGCAGTTTTGGTCTCCTTACCCAAAAAAGAATATACTTGCCTTAGAGGTGGTGCAACAAAGGTTCACTAGATTGATTCCTGGGATGCCCCATGAGGAAAGATCGAGTAGAATGGGCTTATATTCTCTGGAGTTTAGAAAAATGAGAGGTGATCTCATTGAAACATAAGATTCTAAGAGGGCTTGACAGGATAGATGCTGAGAGGATGTTTCCTCTGGCTGGAGTGTCTAGAACTAGGAGACGTTTAGAACTGAGATGAGCAGGAATTTCTTCACACAGAGCACCATGAATATTTGGAATTCTCTACTCCAGAGGGCTGTGAAAGCTCAGTCGGTGAATATATTCAAAACTGAGATGAATACATTTTTGAACTTTAAGGGAATCAAGGGAGTTAGGGGTCGGGCGGGAAAGTGGAGTTGAGGTTGAAGATCAGCCATGATCTTATTGAATGGCAGAGCAGGCTCGAGGGGCCGTATTGCCTACTCCTATTTCTTATGTAACATAATGCACCACAAAACAGTCAGATACAGATTCACACTCCAATATAATAACTGGTCTTGATAACTGAAGAGGGCACTGAACAAAGGCCTGGTACCTTCCTGAAGGGCAAACTGAAGGCATGTCACACCTTTTTAGCAGCCAATTAAAATGCAGTTTTGATTCATAGTAGGTACAGCATAGTAGGTGACTATCCGGCCCATTGTGGTTGTGCCAGCTCTTTGATGGGGCTACCCAATTAGTCCCATCCCCCTGCTCTTTCCCCATAGCCCTGTAATTTTTTTCCTTTCAAGTATTTGTCCAATTCCCTTTTGAAAGGGACTATTCAATCTGTTTCCACCACCCTTTCAGGCAGTGCATTCCAGATCATTACAACTCGCTGCATAAAAAAAGTGTTTCCTCATGTCACCTCTGGCTCTTTTGCCGACCACCTTGTATCTGTGTCCTCTTGTTACTGACCCTTCTGCTACTAAAAACAATTCTTCTTTATTTACTCTGTCAAAAGCATTCATAATTTTGAACACCTCTATCAAATTTCTCCTTAACCTTCTCTGTTCTAAGGAGAACAACCCCAGCTTCTCCACATAACTGAAGTCCCTCATCCACTCTAGTAAATCTCTTCTGAACCCTCTAAGGCATTGACATCCTTCCTGAAGTGTGCTGCCCAGAATTGAACACAACACTCCAGGTGAGGCCTAACCAGTGTTTTATAAAGGTTTAGCATAACTGCCTTACTTTTGAACTCAATACCTCTAATAATAAAGCCCAGAACCCCATATGCTTTTTTAAAAAAAAACAGCCTTCTTAACTTGTCCTGCCAAAGATTTGTGTATGTGCACCCCCAGGTGTCTCTGTGCCTGCACCCCCTTTAAAATTGTACCATTTAGTTCATATTACTTCTTTTCATTCTTCCTACCAAAATGTATCACTTCACACTTCTCTGCATTAAATTTCATCTGCCATTTCACCACTTTGTCTCTGTCCTCCTGAAGTCTGTTACTATCCTCCACATTGTTTACTACATTTCAGAGTTTTGTGTTGTCTGCAAACTTTGAAATTATACCCTCTATACCCAAGTCCAGGTCATTAATATATATCAAAGAGCAGTGGTCCCAATACTGACCCCTGGGGAACACCACTGTATACTTCCCTACAGTCTGAAAAACAACCGTTCACTACTACTCTGATTTCTGTCCCTTAGCCAATTTTGTATCCACGCTGCCAATGTCCCTTTAATTTTGCTTACAAGTCTGTTATGTGCTACTTTATCAAGTGCCTTTTGAAAGTCCATATACACATCAACCGTACTACCATCAACCCGCTCCGTTACTTCGTCAAAGAACTCAATCAAATTAGTCAAACACGATTTTCCTTCAACAAATCCGTGCTGACTTTCATTTATTAGCCCAGATTTTTCCAGGTGCCAATTAATTTTGTCCCAGATTATTGTCTCGAAGTTTTCCCACCACCGTTAAACTGACTGGCCTGTAATTGCCGGGTTTACCCCCCCCCCCCTCTTTGAACAGGGGTGTGAAATTTGCAATCCTCCATCACCATCCCCATATGTAAAGAGGATTGGAAGATTGTGACCAGAGCCTCCACAATTTCCACTCTTACTTCTCTCAGTAACCTAGGATGTATCCCATCTGGACCAGGTGACTTTTCTACTTTGAGTACTGCCAATCTTTTAAGAACCTCCTTTACTTTTATCCTGTCCAATATCGCTACTACCTCCTCCTTTACTGCTACAATGGCAGCATCCTCTCCTCTTTTTTATCCCTAATCAGTCCCACCCTTTTACTAATTATATATGTTTATAAAAGACTTTTAGGTTCCCTTTTGTTAGCCACTAATCTATTTTCATACTCTCCCTTTGCTCCCTCCCTTTTTAAGATCTCCTCTGTGCTCTGCCCGATTCTCTACTGTATTATGAACCTTACAGTCGTCAAAAGCCTCCCTTTTCTGTTTCATTTTAATCTCCATCTTTAGTCATCTACGGAGCTCTAGCTTTGGATGCCCTTCCTTTTTCCCCTCGTAGGAATGTGTGTACTCTGTACTCGAATCAACTCCTCCTTGATGGCCTCCCATTGTTCAGTTACTGTTTTGCCTGCCAATTTTTGATTCCAATCCACCTGGGCAAGATCCCTTTTTGACTCATTGAAATTAGCCCTCCTCCAGTTAAGTATTTTCACATTGATTGTTCCTTGTCCTTTCCATAACTATTCTAAACCTAATCATATTATGATCACAGTTCTCCAAATGCTCCCCCACTGAAACATGCTCCACCTTCCGCACTTCATTCCCCAGGACTAGATCCAGCACCATTTCCTTCCTCGTTGGGAGGATTTCCTTTGTATGAAATAGATCACCAACCTCACCCTCTCGATCAGGAATGGCGCATGGCACAGGGACACAACAGGTGAGGGGAAGGGGAGAACATGCTAGATTACCGTTGTATGGTCTTCCTCATTTTGAGTGTAGTTTAATTTCAGAAATAGGAAATTGCTGTCATCCTGCAGGGCAAAACATACCATCTACACCAACTCTAAGAGCTTTGTGCCATGTTTGCATCAGGTGTTCATCCTCATCCTCAAATATAACCCCTAAATGTGGGACACATTCTCATTTCATCATTGATGGTGCAAGCAGAGGCCAGACATGCATGTAAATTTTTAATAAAACATTTCCAAGTAGCACCAGATCAGAGAGCTTTCTAAATGGAGATGAACTACACTCAAAAAAGGAAAATCATACCCACAGTATGCAGTTTAACATTTTTCCTCATTACATCAACTCCATATACAAAAGTATATTGAAGCAGTGCAGAATCTGGGAGGTAGCACTCAAGAACCTAAAATGTCCTTCAAGCATGGCAGCAACAAAACACATCTTCCTGAACAGCATTTCAAGACAATACTACTCAGCACATACACGCAGGCTGTTTCAAGTAGCAGTTCTACCAACAGCACAACAAAACCCACTACATACCAACCAAATAAGTTGTTACATGCAGGTAGAATGAATGATGAAGTTCACTAATTTTATATTCTGAAATGAGGGCTAACTTGATCTGTTTGCTCAAAACAGCACTCTGGTGCTGCAATTCAACCTGTTCTGTACATTTAGGTTTGCATGATCCCAACTCCAGACTCTGTACTACTTTGATATACTTGTGTGAGCAGTTGAACTAATGAGATGTTAAATTATATTAAGTGGACATTCTGAAAGGAATACTGACAGGACATCTGTTTTAAGTGTAAAACTTAAGCTGGCAAGAAACCATAAACTCGAAAGGTTCCAGCAACAAGGTTCAAATCCCAACAGCTGTGAGTCACCTCCCAACATTTGCACCATTAAATCCAGTTCTCCTCTTCTCTGGGGTCTACAATTCCACTGCTGGATCACAGATGCTGGTTTCCCAGATTCCAACCTAATCAAGCACCAGTATAAAAGTGGCTAAGTTGGACAGTACAGCCGTAGTATCCCCAGGGTCTGTAATTATGGTCCTTATAAACATTTTTTATTTAACACTGTAAACTTCAGAATTGAAACCAAAAGATGGAAACCTTATCTGGTCAGGCCAGGCCAGGTCTGATGAACATTTAAATCAAATACAGAGTCTGCGGTTCACTGTACCAAATCACAACTAGGTCATTAAATCCTATATGTGAGGGATTTGGTGAGGGCACCTGATGGCACAGCTAGAAGGTCCAAGAATCTGGTTTTCTTTGCCTAGTAAGGGTTGTAGCTTCCTTTGCCCACATCTTGTGAATGCACTGGCTAAGAAAGGAAATATGACATGAGCCAGCTTCAATGAAGAGTTATTTTGAGAGATTGAATCTGATTTTTTTCTGAGCTTATCCAATATAACACTCTCCTTCCTAACAAAGTATACAGCACTATGGACTTGCTCTTGAAGAGCTGTGAAGTTATTCAGCTACTCAAAGATTCAAGCTTGATTACATGGTTAATCCTGGGTCGTTCCTCCTTTCCAACCCTTAAGGATGCTATTAAACATCAAGGGATGATAGCAAGGTCGTAGCTTACAAAATAGAGGGCCATAATTTGCTGTGGAAGGGCATCTAATGGCGTCTGGCGTTAATTAGACCAACCCTTGCAAGTTTAGGTTTTTAAATTTTTGGTGTGGCAAGTTGCTGAAAGTGCGAGCTGATAAGGCAGCGAAGGAAACAGGGCATCTAGGATCTGAGTGAACAGGGCAAGTAACTATATCTCCTTAACCAATCAGATTGAAGGATTGAGAAATAACCAGCACAAGGACTGAAGAAAGTGTAAATTAGAGTGGGTGAATTCAATGTCAAATCAGGTATAGAAAGGAGAGGGAAATAAAGTTTGGATTAAGATAGAAAAAAGGCAGAAAAGTAAAAAAGCTTTAAATTTTAAATGTGACATTTTTAGAATCTCCAACAATTAATACCTGAAGGACTGAGACTCCACACTTGTAATAGTTAATTTTCAGTGTGAGGTTGATTGGCAGTAATTAACAATTATCACATCGTAAAAACGGTACTTAGACTTGAAATGACAAGACTTAACTTTCTGTGGCAAGTTTAGTTCGTATCTACCGCGCAAATGCAGCAACCTCACACCATTCAATGCATTTCAATGGTGAGACAGACAACGAGATGGCATTTTCGCAAAGATAACGGCAGAGCGGCGCAACTCGGATAGCAACTTCTGGATATCTGCATTTAACTGTGCATGTGCCCCTCAGTTGAAGTTGCTGTACTATTTGCGCATAAAATAACAGCCAGCTCCAATAGTCTCACCATTATTTTGAAAGCAAATTATGGCCTATTATTCGATTTTTGACTAATGCTAGACTGGTTTAGCACTGTAGCCCCTATAGCTATTACATAGAATGGACTGCACAGAAACAGGCCATTCAGCCCAATGGGTCCATGCTCCATACGACCCCCCTCCCTCCATCATCTAACCCCATCAGCATATCCTTCTATTCCTTTTTCCCTCACGTACTTCTAGCTTCCCATTAAATGCATCTACGTTAGTCGTTTCAACTAACCCTTGTGGTTGCGAGTTCCACATTCTAACCACTCTGGGTAAAGAAGTTTCTCCTGAATTCCTCATTGGATTTAATAGTGACTATATTATATTTATAGCCCCTAGTTCTGGTCTCCCCCAGAAGTGGAATCATCTCTGAATCAACCCTATAATTTTAAAGACCTCTATTAGGTCACTCCTCAGCCTTCTCTTTTCTAGAGAAAAGAGCCCCAGCCTGCTCAATCTTTCCTGATCGGTATAACCTCTCAGTTCTGGTATCAACCAAGTAAATCATTTTTGCACCTTCTCCAGTGCCAGTATATCCTTTTTATAATATGGAGATCAGAAATGTTCACAGCACTCCAAGTGTGGTCTAACCAAGGTTCTATACAAATTTAACATAACTTCTCTGCTTTTCAATTCTATCCCTCTACTGGTACAGCAAGCAACTAGAAAGGCAAATGGTTATGTTGGCCTTGCTTACAAGGGCGTTGGAGTATAAGAGTAAGGAAGTCTTGCTATATTTGTACAGGGCTTCAGTGAGACCACACCTGGAGTACTGTGCAGTTTGGGTCTCCTTACCTAAGGAAGGATATACTTGCCTTAGAGACAATGCAACGAAGGTTCACGAGATTGATTCCTGGGATGAGAGGCTATGAAAGGTTGAGTAGAATGTGCCTATTTTCTCGAGTTTAAAAGAATGAGAGGTGATCTCATTGAAACATTGATTCTGAGGGGGCTTGACAGGATAGATGCTGAGAGGCTGTTTCCCCTGGTGGAGAGCCTAGAATTAGGGTTCATAGTCTTAAATAGCTGACCCCTTATCCTGAGATGAGGAGGAATTTTTTCACTCAGAGGGTTGTGAATCTTGGGAATTCTCTACCCCAAAGGGCTGTGGATGTTGAGTCGTTGAGTATATTCAAAACTGAGATCAATAGATATTTGGACTCTAAGGAAATCAAGGGATATGGGGATCAGGCAGGAAAGTGGAGGTGAGGTCTAAGATCAGCCATCTTATTCAATGATGGAGCAGGTTCGAGGGGCCATATGACCTACTCCTGCTCCGATTTCTTATGTTCTAATGTTCTGGAAATGAACCCGTGTTTGGTTTGTTTTTTTTAAAAAATGGCATTAACCTGCATCGCTACTTCTAGTGATTTGTGACTCCCAGATCCCTCTGCTCCTCTACTCCATTTAGACGATTATCCAAGGAGTATGTAGCCTCCTTTTTCTTCCTACCAAAGTATAATACCTCACGCCTATCTATATTGAAATTAATTTGCCAATTACACACCCATTCTGCAAGCTTATTAATGTCTTCCTGTATTTTGTTGCAGTCCTCCTCAGTTAATAAACTATACGCCCCAATTTGGTATCGTCCTCAAATTTTGAAATTGTACTTCTGATTCCTGAGTCCAAATCGTTTATGTAAGTGGTGAACAACAATGGTTAAATTTAACACAAATTTAGAACAGTGACAAATATGAGAATTTACAACTAAACATTTCAGGAGAATGTTAAATACAGAATTAAAAACACACACCTTTACAAAACCTTTCACAATTCAACTTCATTAGCTCTCCAAATTTAAGTATATGGCATTTTTTGGGCTGTTCTACATAAATATGATTCAAATAATTTATTTAAAAACTTACCTCATCTGATAGTGTAAAGCTACTTTCTCTCTATGGTGGAAGTCACTGCCGTCTGTTCCTGTTGCACGTGGACCTGCACGGGATGCCATGATAAACAATAAACTGCCAGACCTGTGGGGAATTAAAGCATTTAATAAGTGCTCTGCTTTTGAAAAAGATTCCAGTAGAAAAAGAATACCAAGTTAGCCAAGACCCCTGGTGACCTCGTGAGTTAACATACCACAGTGCGGTATGAGCTAATCCCTCCATCCCTGGAAATCTAATTCCATTTCCTTTCTGTAAAACTCACTTGTTTTCCTCTCTAAATCTTGTAGGCTCCCCCTCCGCCTCCTGCATCCACGCCACCCACCCCCCATCACCACGCTCCTCCTCCCCTCCCCTTCCTCCTGCAACCACGCTCCTCCTCCCCTTCCTCCTGCAACCACGCTCCTCCTCCCCTTCCTCCTGCAACCACGCTCCTCCTCCCCTTCCTCCTGCAACCACGCTCCTCCTCCCCTTCCTCCTGCATCCACGCCCCTCCCCCCCCCATCACCACGCTCCTCCTCCTGCATCCACGCCCCTCCCCTTCCCCCTCCTCCTGCAACCACGCTCCTCCTCCTGCATCCACGCCCCTCCCCTTCCCCCTCCTCCTGCAACCACGCTCCTCCTCCTGCATCCACGCCCCTCCCCTTCCCCCTGCAACCACGCCCCTTCCCCCTGCAACCACGCCCCTTCCCCCTGCAACCACGCCCCTTCCCCCTGCAACCACGCCCCTTCCCCCTGCAACCACGCCCCTTCCCCCTGCAACCACGCCCCTTCCCCCTGCAACCACGCCCCTCCTCCTGCAACCACGCCCCTCCTCCTGCAACCACGCCCCTCCTCCTGCAACCACGCCCCTCCTCCTGCAACCACGCCCCTCCTCCTGCAACCACGCCCCTCCTCCTGCAACCACGCCCCTCCTCCTGCAACCACGCCCCTCCTCCTGCAACCACGCCCCTCCTCCTGCAACCACGCCCCTCCTCCTGCAACCACGCCCCTCCTCCTGCAACCACGCCCCTCCTCCTGCAACCACGCCCCTCCTCCTGCAACCACGCCCCTCCTCCTGCAACCACGCCCCTCCTCCTGCAACCACGCCCCTCCTCCTGCAACCACGCCCCTCCTCCTGCAACCACGCCCCTCCTCCTGCAACCACGCCCCTCCTCCTGCAACCACGCCCCTCCTCCTGCAACCACGCCCCTCCTCCTGCAACCACGCCCCTCCTCCTGCAACCACGCCCCTCCTCCTGCAACCACGCCCCTCCTCCTGCAACCACGCCCCTCCTCCTGCAACCACGCCCCTCCTCCTGCAACCACGCCCCTCCTCCTGCAACCACGCCCCTCCTCCTGCAACCACGCCCCTCCTCCTGCAACCACGCCCCTCCTCCTGCAACCACGCCCCTCCTCCTGCAACCACGCCCCTCCTCCTGCAACCACGCCCCTCCTCCTGCAACCACGCCCCTCCTCCCCTCCTCCCCCTGCAACCACGCCCCCCCTCCCCATGCAACCACGCCCCCCCTCCCCATGCAACCACGCCCCCCCTCCCCCTGCAACCACGCTCCTCCTCCCCCTCCTGCAACCACGCTCCTCCTCCCCCTCCTGCAACCACGCTCCTCCTCCCCCTCCTGCAACCACGCTCCTCCTCCCCCTCCTGCAACCACGCTCCTCCTCCCCCTCCTGCAACCACGCTCCTCCTCCCCCTCCTGCAACCACGCTCCTCCTCCCCCTCCTGCAACCACGCTCCTCCTCCCCCTCCTGCAACCACGCTCCTCCTCCCCCTCCTGCAACCACGCTCCTCCTCCCCCTCCTGCAACCACGCTCCTCCTCCCCCTCCTGCAACCACGCTCCTCCTCCCCCTCCTGCAACCACGCTCCTCCTCCCCCTCCTGCAACCACGCTCCTCCTCCCCCTCCTGCAACCACGCTCCTCCTCCCCCTCCTGCAACCACGCTCCTCCTCCCCCTCCTGCAACCACGCTCCTCCTCCCCCTCCTGCAACCACGCTCCTCCTCCCCCTCCTGCAACCACGCTCCTCCTCCCCCTCCTGCAACCACGCTCCTCCTCCCCCTCCTGCAACCACGCTCCTCCTCCCCCTCCTGCAACCACGCTCCTGCTCCCCCTCCTGCAACCACGCTCCTCCTCCCCCTCCTGCAACCACGCTCCTCCTCCCCCTCCTGCAACCACGCTCCTCCTCCCCCTCCTGCAACCACGCTCCTCCTCCCCCTCCTGCAACCACGCTCCTCCTCCCCCTCCTGCAACCACGCTCCTCCTCCCCCTCCTGCAACCACGCTCCTCCTCCCCCTCCTGCAACCACGCTCCTCCTCCCCCTCCTGCAACCACGCTCCTCCTCCCCCTCCTGCAACCACGCTCCTCCTCCCCCTCCTGCAACCACGCTCCTCCTCCCCCTCCTGCAACCACCACGCTCCTCCTCCCCCTGCAACCACCACGCTCCTCCTCCCCCTGCAACCACCACGCTCCTCCTCCCCCTGCAACCACCACGCTCCTCCTCCCCCTGCAACCACCACGCTTCTCCTCCCCCTCCTCCAGCCACCACGCTCCTCCTCCCCCTCCTCCAGCCACCACGCTCGTAACCCCCCTCCTCCTCCTCCTGCAACCACGCTCCTACCACCACGCTCCTACCACCACGCTCCTCCTCCTGCAGCCACGCTCCTACCCCACCTCCTCCTCCTGCAACCACGCTCCTAATCCCCCTCCTCCTCCTGCAACCACGCTCCGAACCCCCCTCCTCCTCCTGCAACCACGCTCCTCCTCCCCCTCCTCCAGCAACCACGCTCATCCTCCCCCTCCTCCAGCAACCACGCTCCTACCCTCCCCCCCTCTTCCTCCTGCAACCACGCTCCGACCCCCCCCTCTTCCTCCTGCAACCACGCTCCTACCCTCCCCCCCTCTTCCTCCTGCAACCACGCTCCGACCCCCCCCTCTTCCTCCTGCAACCACGCTCCTACCCACTCCCCCCTCTTCCTCCTGCAACCACGCTCCTCCTCCCCTCCTCCTCCTCCCCTCCTCCTCCTCCAACCACGCCACTCCTCCTCCTCCCGCAGCCACGCCCCTCCTCCTCCCCCCGCCACGCCCCTCCTCCTCCCCCCGCCACGCCCCTCCTCCTCCCCCCGCCACGCCCCTCCTCCTCCCCCCGCCACGCCCCTCCTCCTCCCCCCGCCACGCCCCTCCTCCCCTCCTCCCGCCACGCCCCTCCTCCCGCCACGCCCCCCACCTGCAACCACGCCTCCCACCTGCAACCACGCCCCCCCTCCCCCCCCCCGCAACCACGCTCCTCCTCCCCCCCCGCAACCACGCTCCTACCCCCCTCCTCCTCCTGCAACCACGCTCCTACCCCCCTCCTCCTCCTGCAACCACGCTCCTACCCCTCCTCCTCCTCCTGCAACCACGCTCCTACCCCTCCTCCTCCTCCTGCAACCACGCTCCTACCCCCCCCCTCCTCCTGCAACCACGCTCCTACCCCCCCCTCCTCCTCCTGCAACCACGCTCCTCCTCCCCCCCCCCCCACCACCACGCCCCTCCTCCTCCTCCCCCCCACCACCACGCCCCTCCTCCTCCTTCCCCCCACCACCACGCCCCTCCTCCTCCTCCCCACCACCACCACGCCCCTCCTCCTCCTCCCCCCCCACCACCACGCCCCTCCTCCTCCCCCCCCACCACCACGCCCCTCCTCCTCCCCCCACCACCACCACGCCCCTCCTCCTCCCCTCGCCACCACGCCCCTCCTCCTCCCCTCGCCACCAAGCCCCTCCTCCTCCTCCCGCCACCACCCTCCCCCTGCCACCACCCTCCCCCTGCCACCACCCTCCCCCTGCCACCACCCTCCCCCTGCCACCACGCCACCCCCTCCCCCTGCCACCACGCCACCCCCCTCCCCCTGCCACCACGCCACCCCCTCCCCCTGCCACCACGCCACCCCCCTCCCCCTGCCACCCACGCCACCCCCCTCCCCCTGCCACCACGCCACCCTCCCCCTGCAACCACGCCACCCTCCCCCTGCAACCACGCCCCTCCTCCCCCCCTGCAACCACGCTCCTCCTCCCCCCCCTGCAACCACGCTCCTCCTCCCCCCCCCCCTGCAACCACGCTCCTCCTCCCCCCCCCCTGCAACCACGCTCCTCCTCCCCCTCCTGCAACCACGCTCCTCCTCCCCCTCCTGCAACCACGCTCCTCCTCCCCCTCCTGCAACCACCACGCTCCTCCTCCCCCTGCAACCACCACGCTCCTCCTCCCCCTGCAACCACCACGCTCCTCCTCCCCCTGCAACCACCACGCTCCTCCTCCCCCTGCAACCACCACGCTCCTCCTCCCCCTGCAACCACCACGCTCCTCCTCCCCCTGCAACCACCACGCTCCTCCTCCCCCTGCAACCACCACGCTCCTCCTCCCCCTGCAACCACCACGCTCCTCCTCCCCCTCCTCCAGCCACCACGCTCATAACCCCCCTCCTCCTGCAACCACACTCCTACCACCACGCTCCGACCACCACGCTCCTACCCCCCCCTCCTCCTCCTGCAACCACGCTCCTACCCCCCCTCCTCCTCCTGCAACCACGCTCCTACCCCCCCTCCTCCTCCTGCAACCACGCTCCTACCCCCCCTCCTCCTCCTGCAACCACGCTCCTCCTCCCCCTCCTGCAACCACGCTCCTCCTCCCCCTCCTGCAACCACGCTCCTCCTCCCCCTCCTGCAACCACCACGCTCCTCCTCCCCCTGCAACCACCACGCTCCTCCTCCCCCTCCTCCAGCCATCACGCTCGTAACCCCCCTCCTCCTGCAACCACACTCCTACCACCACGCTCCTAAACCCCCCCCTCCTCCTGCAAACCACGCCCCGACCCCCTCCTCCTCCTGCAACCACGCTCCTACCCCCCTCCTCCTCCTGCAACCATGCTCCTACCCCCCCTCCACCTCCTGCTGCAACCACGCTCCTACCCCCCCTCCTCCTCCTCCTGCAACCACGCTCCTACCCCCCCTCCTCCTCCTGCAACCACGCTCCTCCTCCCCCCCCTGCAACCACGCTCCTCCTCCCCCTCCTGCAACCACGCTCCTCCTCCCCCTCCTGCAACCACCACGCTCCTCCTCCCCCTGCAACCACCACGCTCCTCCTCCCCCTGCAACCACCACGCTCCTCCTCCCCCTGCAACCACCACGCTCCTCCTCCCCCTGCAACCACCACGCTCCTCCTCCCCCTCCTCCAGCCACCACGCTCCTCCTCCCCCTCCTCCTCCTGCAACCATGCTCCTACCCCCCCTCCTCCTCCTGCAACCACGCTCCTCCTCCCCCTGCAACCACCACGCTCCTCCTCCCCCTGCAACCACCACGCTCCTCCTCCCCCTGCAACCACCACGCTCCTCCTCCCCCTGCAACCACCACGCTCCTCCTCCCCCTGCAACCACCACGCTCCTCCTCCCCCTCCTCCAGCCATCACGCTCGTAACCCCCCTCCTCCTGCAACCACACTCCTACCACCACGCTCCTAAACCCCCCCCTCCTCCTGCAACCACGCCCCGACCCCCTCCTCCTCCTGCAACCACGCTCCTACCCCCCTCCTCCTCCTGCAACCATGCTCCTACCCCCCCTCCACCTCCTGCTGCAACCACGCTCCTACCCCCCCTCCTCCTCCTCCTGCAACCACGCTCCTACCCCCCCCTCCTCCTCCTGCAACCACGCTCCTCCTCCCCCCCCTGCAACCACGCTCCTCCTCCCCCTCCTGCAACCACGCTCCTCCTCCCCCTCCTGCAACCACCACGCTCCTCCTCCCCCTGCAACCACCACGCTCCTCCTCCCCCTGCAACCACCACGCTCCTCCTCCCCCTGCAACCACCACGCTCCTCCTCCCCCTGCAACCACCACGCTCCTCCTCCCCCTCCTCCAGCCACCACGCTCCTCCTCCCCCTCCTCCTCCTGCAACCATGCTCCTACCCCCCCTCCTCCTCCTGCAACCACGCTCCTCCTCCCCCTCCTCCTCCTGCAACCACGCTCCTCCTCCCCCTCCTGTAACCACGCTCCTCCTCCCCCTCCTGCAACCACGCTCCTCCTCCCCCTCCTGCAACCACCACGCTCCTCCTCCCCCTGCAACCACCACGCTCCTCCTCCCCCTCCTCCAGCCATCACGCTCGTAACCCCCCTCCTCCTGCAACCACACTCCTACCACCACGCTCCTAAACCCCCCCCTCCTCCTGCAACCACGCCCCGACCCCCTCCTCCTCCTGCAACCACGCTCCTACCCCCCTCCTCCTCCTGCAACCATGCTCCTACCCCCCCTCCTCCTCCTCCTGCAACCACGCTCCTACCCCCCCTCCTCCTCCTGCAACCACGCTCCTCCTCCCCCCCTGCAACCACGCTCCTCCTCCCCCTCCTGCAACCACGCTCCTCCTCCCCCTCCTGCAACCACGCTCCTCCTCCCCCTCCTGCAACCACCACGCTCCTCCTCCCCCTGCAACCACCACGCTCCTCCTCCCCTGCAACCACCACGCTCCTCCTCCCCCTGCAACCACCACGCTCCTCCTCCCCCTGCAACCACCACGCTCCTCCTCCCCCTGCAACCACCACGCTCCTCCTCCCCCTCCTCCAGCCACCACGCTCCTCCTCCCCCTCCTCCTCCTGCAACCATGCTCCTACCCCCCCCTCCTCCTCCTGCAACCACGCTCCTCCTCCCCCTGCAACCACCACGCTCCTCCTCCCCCTGCAACCACCACGCTCCTCCTCCCCCTGCAACCACCACGCTCCTCCTCCCCCTGCAACCACCACGCTCCTCCTCCCCCTCCTCCAGCCACCACGCTCGTAACCCCCCTCCTCCTGCAACCACACTCCTACCCCCCTCCTCCTCCTGCAACCACGCTCCTACCCCCCCTCCTCCTCCTGCAACCATGCTCCTCCTCCCCCTCCTGCAACCACGCTCCTCCTCCCCCTCCTGCAACCACGCTCCTCCTCCCCCTCCTGCAACCACCACGCTCCTCCTCCCCCTGCAACCACCACGCTCCTCCTCCCCCTGCAACCACCACGCTCCTCCTCCCCCTGCAACCACCACGCTCCTCCTCCCCCTGCAACCACCACGCTCCTCCTCCCCCTGCAACCACCACGCTCCTCCTCCCCCTCCTCCAGCCATCACGCTCGTAACCCCCCTCCTCCTGCAACCACACTCCTACCACCACGCTCCTACCACCACGCTCCTAAACCCCCCCCTCCTCCTGCAACCACGCCCCGACCCCCTCCTCCTCCTGCAACCACGCTCCTACCCCCCTCCTCCTCCTGCAACCATGCTCCTACCCCCCCTCCTCCTCCTGCTACCACGCTCCTACCCCCCCTCCTCCTCCTGCAACCACGCTCCTACCCCCCCTCCTCCTCCTGCAACCACGCTCCTCCTCCCCCTCCTGCAACCACGCTCCTCCTCCCCCTCCTGCAACCACCACGCTCCTCCTCCCCCTCCTCCAGCCATCACGCTCGTAACCCCCCTCCTCCTGCAACCACACTCCTACCACTACGCTCCTACCACCACGCTCCTAAACCCCCCCTCCTCCTGCAACCACGCTCCTACCCCCTCCTCCTCCTGCAACCACGCTCCTACCCCCCTCCTCCTCCTGCAACCACGCTCCTACCCCCCCTCCTCCTCCTGCAACCACGCTCCTCCTCCCCCTGCAACCACCACGCTCCTCCTCCCCCTGCAACCACCACGCTCCTCCTCCCCCTGCAACCACCACGCTCCTCCTCCCCCTGCAACCACCACGCTCCTCCTCCCCCTGCAACCACCACGCTCCTCCTCCCCCTGCAACCACCACGCTCCTCCTCCCCCTGCAACCACCACGCTCCTCCTCCCCCTGCAACCACCACGCTCCTCCTCCCCCTCCTCCAGCCACCACGCTCGTAACCCCCCTCCTCCTGCAACCACGCTCCTACCCCCCTCCTCCTCCTGCAACCACGCTCCTACCCCCCTCCTCCTCCTGCAACCACGCTCCTACCCCCCTCCTCCTGCAACCACGCTCCTAACCCCCTCCTCCTCCTGCAACCACGCTCCTACCCCCCTCCTCCTGCAACCACGCTCCTCCCCCCCCTCTCTTCCTCCTGCAACCACGCTCCTACCCCCCCTCTTCCTGCTCCTGCAACCACGCTCCTACCCCCCCCTCTTCCTGCTCCTGCAACCACGCTCCTACCCCCCCCCCTCTTCCTCCTGCAACCACGCTCCTACCCCCCCCCCCCTTCTTCCTCCTGCAACCACGCTCCTACCACCCCCCCCTTCCTCCTGCAACCACGCTCCTACCACCCCCCCCCCTCCTCCTCCTGCAACCACGCTCCTCCTCCCCCCCCCACCACCACGCCCCCTCCTCCTCCTCCCCCCACCACCACGCCCCTCCTCCTCCTTCCCCCACCACCACGCCCCTCCTCCTCCTCCCCACCACCACCACGCCCCTCCTCCTCCTCCCCCCCCACCACCACGCCCCTCCTCCTCCCCCCCCACCACCACGCCCCTCCTCCTCCCCCCACCACCACCACGCCCCTCCTCCTCCCCTCGCCACCACGCCCCTCCTCCTCCCCTCGCCACCAAGCCCCTCCTCCTCCTCCCGCCACCACCCTCCCCCTGCCACCACCCTCCCCCTGCCACCACGCCACCCCCTCCCCCTGCCACCACGCCACCCCCTCCCCCTGCCACCACGCCACCGCCCTCCCCTGCCACCACGCCACCCCCCCTCCCCCTGCCACCACGCCACCCCCCTCCCCCTGCCACCATGCCACCCTCCCCCTGCAACCACGCCACCCTCCCCCTGCAACCACGCCACCCTCCCCCTGCAACCACGCTCCTCCTCCCCCCCTGCAACCACGCTCCTCCTCCCCCCCCCCCTGCAACCACGCTCCTCCTCCCCCCCCTGCAACCACGCTCCTCCTCCCCTCCTGCAACCACGCTCCTCCTCCCCCTCCTGCAACCACGCTCCTCCTCCCCCTCCTGCAACCACCACGCTCCTCCTCCCCCTGCAACCACCACGCTCCTCCTCCCCCTGCAACCACCACGCTCCTCCTCCCCCTGCAACCACCACGCTCCTCCTCCCCCTGCAACCACCACGCTCCTCCTCCCCCTGCAACCACCACGCTCCTCCTCCCCTGCAACCACCCACGCTCCTCCTCCCCCTGCAACCACCACGCTCCTCCTCCCCCTCCTCCAGCCACCACGCTCATAACCCCCTCCTCCTGCAACCACACTCCTACCACCACGCTCCGACCACCACGCTCCTACCCCCCCCTCCTCCTCCTGCAACCACGCTCCTACCCCCCCCCTCCTCCTCCTGCAACCACGCTCCTACCCCCCCTCCTCCTCCTGCAACCACGCTCCTACCCCCCCTCCTCCTCCTGCAACCACGCTCCTCCTCCCCCTCCTGCAACCACGCTCTCCTCCCCCTCCTGCAACCACGCTCCTCCTCCCCCTCCTGCAACCACCACGCTCCTCCTCCCCCTGCAACCACCACGCTCCTCCTCCCCCTCCTCCAGCCATCACGCTCGTAACCCCCCTCCTCCTGCAACCACACTCCTACCACCACGCTCCTAAACCCCCCCCTCCTCCTGCAACCACGCCCCGACCCCCTCCTCCTCCTGCAACCACGCTCTACCCCCCTCCTCCTCCTGCAACCATGCTCCTACCCCCCCTCCACCTCCTGCTGCAACCACGCTCCTACCCCCCCTCCTCCTCCTCCTGCAACCACGCTCCTACCCCCCCTCCTCCTCCTGCAACCACGCTCCTCCTCCCCCCCTGCAACCACGCTCCTCCTCCCCCCTCCTGCAACCACGCTCCTCCTCCCCCTCCTGCAACCACCACGCTCCTCCTCCCCCTGCAACCACCACGCTCCTCCTCCCCCTGCAACACCACGCTCCTCCTCCCCCTGCAACCACCACGCTCCTCCTCCCCCTGCAACCACCACGCTCCTCCTCCCCCTCCTCCAGCCACCACGCTCCTCCTCCCCCTCCTCCTCCTGCAACCATGCTCCTACCCCCCCTCCTCCTCCTGCAACCACGCTCCTCCTCCCCCTGCAACCACCACGCTCCTCCTCCCCCTGCAACCACCACGCTCCTCCTCCCCCTGCAACCACCACGCTCCTCCTCCCCCTGCAACCACCACGCTCCTCCTCCCCCTGCAACCACCACGCTCCTCCTCCCCCTCCTCCAGCCATCACGCTCGTAACCCCCCTCCTCCTGCAACCACACTCCTACCACCACGCTCCTAAACCCCCCCCTCCTCCTGCAACACCACGCCCGACCCCCTCCTCCTCCTGCAACCACGCTCCTACCCCCCTCCTCCTCCTGCAACCATGCTCCTACCCCCCCTCCACCTCCTGCAGCAACCACGCTCCTACCCCCCCTCCTCCTCCTCCTGCAACCACGCTCCTACCCCCCCTCCTCCTCCTGCAACCCACGCTCCTCCTCCCCCCCCTCGCCCTCCTCCCCTCTGCAACCACGCTCCTCCTCCCCCTCCTGCAACCACCTCTCCTCCCCCTGCAACCACGCCTCCTCCCCTGCAACCACCACGCTCCTCCTCCCCCTGCAACCACCACGCTCCTCCTCCCCCTGCAACCACCACGCTCCTCCTCCCCTCGCCAACCACCACGCTCCTCCTCCCCCTGCAACCACCACGCTCCTCCTCCCCCTCCTCCAGCCACCACGCTCCTCCTCCCCCCTCCTCCTCCTGCAACCATGCTCCTACCCCCCCTCCTCCTCCTGCAACCACGCTCCTCCTCCCCCTCCTCCTCCTGCAACCACGCTCCTCCTCCCCCTCCTGTAACCACGCTCCTCCTCCCCCCTCCTGCAACCACGCTCCTCCTCCCCCTCCTGCAACCACCACGCTCCTCCTCCCCCTGCAACCACCACGCTCCTCCTCCCCCTCCTCCAGCCATCACGCTCGTAACCCCCCTCCTCCTGCAACCACACTCCTACCACCACGCTCCTAAACCCCCCCCTCCTCCTGCAACCACGCCCCGACCCCTCCTCCTCCTGCAACCACGCTCCTACCCCCTCCTCCTCCTGCAACCATGCTCCTACCCCCCCTCCACCTCCTGCTGCAACCACGCTCCTACCCCCTCCCTCCTCCTCCTCCTGCAACCACGCTCCTACCCCCCCCTCCTCCCTCCTGCAACCACGCTCCTCCTCCCCCCCTGCAACCACGCTCCTCCTCCCCCTCCTGCAACCACGCTCCTCCTCCCCCTCCTGCAACACGCGCCTCTCCCCCCTGCAACACCACGCTCCTCCTCCCCCTGCAACCACCACGCTCCTCCCTCCCCTGCAACCACCACGCTCCTCCTCCCCCTGCAACCACCACGCTCCTCCTCCCCCTGCAACCACCACGCTCCTCCTCCCCCTGCAACCACCACGCTCCTCCTCCCCCTCCTCCAGCCACCACGCTCCTCCTCCCCCTCCTCCTCCTGCAACCATGCTCCTACCCCCCCTCCTCCTCCTGA